>NW_026695219.1:0-1367500 GCF_021218885.2 Marmota monax
AAAAGTATTAGGAGACATAAATTGGATAAGGCCTTATTTAGGTATACCAACAGGAGAGTTGGGACCTTTATTTGATATCCTAAAAGGTCCATCAGATCCAAATTCACCCCGAATGTTAACGCCTGAAGCAAGAAAGGCATTAAAAATCATTGAAACATATATGGAAAATATGCATTTGGATAGAATTGATATAAGTTTGCCTTTATTATTTATTGTACTACCAACAAAAAATATTCCTACAGGAGTATTTTGGCAAGAAGGTCCATTATTATGGATACATTTATCTTATTCTCCTAACACTATTCTTACTAGGTATCCTGAGGCTGTAGGACAATTAATACTCAAAGGAATAAAAGCAGCAAAGGGAGTGTTTGGAATTTCTCCCAATAAAATTATTACTCCATATACTATGAATCAAATTGATGAGTTAGCTAATGAGTTAAATACTTGGGCAATAATCATGTGCAAATCTAATGTTTCATTTGATAACCACTTACCATCTAATCCTTTATTGTCTTTTTGGTCATTGCATCCTGTAATTTTTCCAAAAATGACAAGAAAAACACCTATCATGAATGCTCCAAATATATTCACTGATGGGTCAAATAATGGTACAGCAGCAGTAGTTACCCCTGATCAAACTTTTACATTTTTAGTACCCAAACAATCAGCTCAAAAGGTAGAGCTTAATGCAGTTTTACAAGCTTTTGTGATGTTTAAAGATTCTGTATTTAATTTATTTTCTGATAGTCAGTATGTAGTTAATGCTATAGTATCTCTTGAAGATGCTGGTAGGATTTCCCCTTCTTCTACTGTTTTCTCTTTGCTTTCCACTATACAAAGTCTAATCTGGGACAGAAAAGATCCATTCTTTATAGGACATATCAGGGCACATACAGGATTGCCTGGAGCCCTTAGTTTGGGCAATGATTTAGCAGATAAAACTACACATGACATACATATTTTCTCTACACTAGAAGAAGCTATAAATTTTCATAAAAAGTTCCATGTCAATGCTAATACTTTACAAAAGCGTTTTAAAATAACTAAGGAACAAGCTAGACAAATAATAAAACAATGTCAAAATTGTGTGACCTTTTTACCACAAGTTAATCTTGGAGTCAATCCTAGAGGATTGATACCTAACCATATTTGGCAGATGGACGTCACACACTTGCCAGAATTTGGAAAATTAAAATATTTGCATGTTACAGTTGATACTTCTTCTGGATTTTTGATGGGCTCCCTTCGTGCAGGAGAAAAAACTAAAGATGTTATAGCTCATTGCTTACAAAATTTTGCCACTGTGGGTGTTTCAAAACAGTTAAAAACAGATAATGCCCCTGGTTATACTTCTACCTCTTTTAAACAATTTTGCTCAACATTTGGCATTACTCATATAACAGGAATCCCATACAATCCACAGGGACAAGGCATAGTTGAAAGAGCTCATCAAACTATTAAAATGTACTTATTAAAGCAAAAAGAAGGAATTGGGAAGGGGTATATATTCCCCAAAGATAAACTTAAAATAACCCTTTTTACTCTAAACTTTTTAAATTTGGATTCATCAGGACTTAGTGCTGCGGAAAGGCATATGTGTCCAAAGAATGTACATAAGCCCAAGGTACTTTGGAAGGATATTCTAACAGGACAATGGAAAGGTCCTGACCCAGTAATTGTCTGGAGTCGGGGGTCTGTTTGTGTGTTTCCACAGGGAGAACAGCAGCCGATTTGGATTCCAGAGAGATTAACCAAGGTCCTGACCCAGTGATTGTCTGGAGTCGGGGGTCTGTTTATGTGTTTCCACAGGGAGAACAGCAGCCGATTTGGATTCCAGAAAGATTAACTAAAGCGATTTCTACAGACCAAAAAGAAGATGATTTGGCTCAAATCCATAACAACTGATATCCAAAACTCCAGTTTGGCTATTCTTACATCTGCAACAGAACCAGGATGCTTTTTTCAATATCTATTTTATTATTGCCCTTTGCCATATCATGAAGTTCTATTTTGTTTTTTGAGCTCATACAGACCTAGGTTAATGTTTTGCTGATCAGTTCTATTTTTTGACTATAGAGTTTTTAAGCATTGCAATGGAGATTTCACCTGTAAAAAGTTATAAGGCCTTTACTATAATGTTATGTGTTGTATGTATTATATTATGTGTGCACACTTGTGTTTTGTGTTATATGTTTGAATGTACGTATGTCCATATATCATATATGATGAGCGCTCATGATAAAATGGATCCAAATATTTTTTTTTCACGTGATTTATATGGTTTAATTTAAATTGGGTAAACAACTGTTGAGGATTGTTTTAATATGTAAACAAAAAAGAAGGTTAACAGATCTGTTTGTTTACTTTCACCTTTCCTTTTCATTATATTTAATAATTCTCTTAAAGATAATGTAAATTGTTAAGAAAATTGTTTTCTTTTAGTGCCTTCTGTAATGTTACATAATTTTTTCTTTAGCCATTATTGCCAGAATTCCTATCTTCATCCCAGTGCTAGTGAAGTCAAAGATAAAACCAATCTACAGCTTCTACAATAGCCATCACTGAACTGCTTGCAGAACTTGCCTGGACACATTGTGAGCTCACCTGTATGCATTGTGAACTATCTGTTGGTACAGCGAATTGTGGTAGTGCTGGAGTATTTTTGCTGATGATGTCACCGGTGGTACAATTTTTCAAAGGAGCCCTCAATTGGCTTAATGTCATGGCATTTTGCATCCTCCTCTACTAGTGATGGTCTAAAATTTGGGGGCCAACAGAGGTGAGGCAAAGAACCTCACCCCCCCACTGGTGCAAAGGCCTATCCACAAGTATGGCTGTATGCTGGACCGGTAGTCAGTGACGGGTATGATCCAATTGCAGTGGTACCAACCTAAGACAGGAGGCTGACGCCTAGAGGTCAGTTCATCCGATGACGGGTAAGGACCATATGTTGAATTGGACTGCCTAACAGGCACGGTCCCTAAGCCACATGCTTGTTGTTTAAACAGAGAGGGGGAGATGTTGAGAGCCACAGCCGAAGGGGCCCCAGCAAACTTCCAGCTGCCAGCTGATGATTGGCTCACAGCGGCCCCAGCAACATCTAGCTGATTGGCTCCTCGGCCCCAGCAACATCTAGCTGATTGGCTCCTCTGCGGTGATGCTCATTGGACTGTTTCCCTGCCCTTTCAGACCACGGAGCTGCTCATTGGGGGACTTTTTTGACTCCGCCCACGTGACCCAGCCAATCGGCCTCAAGAGCAGGAGGATTGTGGGAGGGGGGGAGAAGCTTGTGGGGGAGAGAGAGGCTTGTGGAAAGCCAGTGGTGGCAGTTGAGGCTCTGAGGGTTTTTCCTGAGAGGCTATTTTGTTTGGCGTGTGTGGTTCTAAAAATAAAGTTAGTTTCTTTTGACAAGTGGCTCCTGATTGTGCCCAGCCAGACTGTGGCAGTGTGGCTGGGAAATTCCAGTTTAGACTAGGCTCCCTATCCTAGCTGTGCTGGCTCATGTGTCTGAAGTCAGCTGGAGGGCCAGACGCAAGCGCTGGCTTGTCATAGCCCATCATGGGTGACTGGATGCCTGGGACTTCTTTCTAGTTTTTTGTCCTCTCATAGGCTCTCCTGGGCTTGCTGGTTGCGGACTCCAAGAGCACCAAGTTCTGAAAGTGCAAGCACTCTTCAAATCTCTGATTTTGTCACGTTTCTTTTCTTTTTTTTTTTTTTTAAATTTTTATTGTTAGCTGTTCAAAACATTACATAGTTCTTGATATATCATATTTCACACTTTGATTCAAGTGGGTTATGAGCTCCCATTTTTACCCCATATACAGATTGCAGAATCATATCAGTTACACATCCATTGATTTACATATTGCCATACTAGTGTCTGTTGTGTTCTGCTGCCTTTCCTATACTCTACTATCCCCCCTCCCCTCCCCTCCCCTTTTCTCTCTCTGCCCCCTCTACTGACATTCATTTGTTCCCCTTGTATTATTTTTCCCTTTCCCCTCACTTCCTCTTGTATGTACTTTTGTATAACTCTGAGGGTCTCCTTCCATTTCCATGCAATTTCCCTTCTCTCTCCCTTTCCCTCCCACCTCTCATCCCTGTTTAATGTTAATCTTCTTCTCATGCTCTTCGACCCTACTCTGTTCTTAGTTACTCTCCTTATATCAAAGAAGACATTTGGCATTTGTTTTTTAGGGATTGGCTAGCTTCACTTAGCATAATCTGCTCTAATGCCATCCATTTCCCTGTAAATTCTATGATTTTGTCACTTTTTAATGCAGAGTAATACTCCATTGTGTATAAATGCCACATTTTTTTTATCCATTCATCTATTGAAGGGCATCTAGGTTGGTTCCACAGTCTTGCTATTGTGAATTGTGCTGCTATGAACATCGATGTAGCAGTGTCCCTGTAGCATGCTCTTTTTAGGTCTTTAGGGAATAGACCGAGAAGGGGAATAGCTGGGTCAAATGGTGGCTCCATTCCCAGCTTTCCAAGAAATCTCCATACTGCTTTCCAAATTGGCTGCACCAATTTGCAGTCCCACCAGCAATGTACAAGTGTACCCTTTTCCCCACATCCTCGCCAGCACTTGTTGTTGTTTGACTTCATGATGGCTGCCAATCTAACTGGAGTGAGATGGTATCTTAGGGTGGTTTTGATTTGCATTTCTCTGACTGCTAGAGATGGTGAGCATTTTTTCATGTACTTGTTGATTGATTGTATGTCCTCCTCTGAGAAGTGTCTGTTCAGGTCCTTGGCCCATTTGTTGATTGGGTTGTTTGTTCTCTTATTGTCTAATTTTTTGAGTTCTTTGTATACTCTGGATATTAGGGCTCTGTCTGAAGTGTGAGGAGTAAAGATTTGTTCCCAGGATGTAGGCTCTCTATTTACCTCTCTTATTGTTTCTTTTGCTGAGAAAAAACTTTTTAGTTTGAGTAAGTCCCATTTGTTGATTCTAGTTATTAACTTTTGTGCTATGGGTGTCCTATTGAGGAATTTGGAGCCCGACCCCACAGTATGTAGATCGTAGCCAACTTTTTCTTCTATCAGACGGCGTGTCTCTGATTTGATATCAAGCTCCTTGATCCATTTTGAATTAACTTTTGTGCATGGCGAGAGAAAGGGATTCAGATTGAGTCAGGAGGATATAGACAACCTAAACAGACCAATATCAATTGAGGAAATAGAAGAAACCATCAAAAGACTACCAACTAAGAAAAGCCCAGGACCGGATGGGTATACAGCAGAGTTTTACAAAACCTTTAAAGAGGAACTAATACCAATACTTTTCAAGCTACTTCAGGAAATAGAAAAAGAGGGAGAACTTCCAAATTCATTCTACGAGGCCAACATCACCCTGATACCGAAACCAGACAAAGACACTTCAAAGAAAGAAAACTACAGACCAATATCTCTAATGAACTTAGATGCAAAAATCCTCAATAAAATTCTGGCGAATCGGATACAAAAACATATCAAAAAAATTGTGCACCATGATCAAGTAGGATTCATCCCTGGGATGCAAGGCTGGTTCAATATACGGAAATCAATAAATGTTATTCACCACATCGATAGACTTAAAAATAAGAACCATATGATCATCTCGATAGATGCGGAAAAAGCATTCGACAAAGTACAGCATCCCTTTATGTTCAAAACTCTAGAAAAACTAGGGATAACAGGAACATACCTCAATATTGTGAAAGCAATCTATGCTAAGCCTCAGGCTAGCATCATTCTGAATGGAGAAAAATTGAAGGCATTCCCTCTAAAATCTGGAACAAGACAGGGATGCCCTCTCTCACCACTTCTGTTCAACATAGTTCTCGAAACACTGGCCAGAGCAATTAGACAGACGAAAGAAATTAAAGGCATCAAAATAGGAAAAGAAGAACTTAAATTATCACTATTTGCAGATGACATGATTCTATACCTAGCAGACCCAAAAGGCTCTACAAAGAAACTATTAGAGCTAATAAATGAATTCAGCAAAGTGGCAGGATATAAAATCAACACGCATAAATCAAAGGCATTCCTGTATATCAGCGACAAATCCTCTGAAATGGAAATGAGGACAACCACTCCATTCACAATATCTTCAAAAAAAATAAAATACTTGGGAATCAACCTAACAAAAGAGGTGAAAGACTTATACAATGAAAACTACAGAACCCTAAAGAGAGAAATAGAAGAAGATCTTAGAAGATGGAAAAATATACCCTGTTCATGGATAGGCAGAACTAACATCATCAAAATGGCGATATTACCAAAAGTTCTCTATAGGTTCAATGCAATACCAATCAAAATCCCAATGGCATTTCTTGTAGAAATAGAGAAAGCAATCATGAAATTCATATGGAAAAATAAACGACCCAGAATAGTAAAAACAATGCTAAGCAGGAAGTGTGAATCAGGCGGTATAGCGATACTAGACTTCAAACTATACTACAGAGCAATAGTAACAAAAACAGCATGGTACTGGTACCAAAACAGGTGGGTGGACCAATGGTACAGAATAGAGGACACAGAAACCAATCCACAAAACTATAACTACCTTATATTTGATAAAGGGGCTAAAAGCATGCAATGGAGGAAGGATAGCATCTTCAACAAATGGTGCTGGGAAAACTGGAAATCTGTCACATGTTTCTATTGTTCTTTTATCCCAGGTAAGTCACATGAACAGAGCCAGTGAAGAAGGGGATACCTGAACGCATGGTAAGGGGAGGTTTGAGTGAATCAGGGGACATTACTGCCATGGTGTACCACAGTAACTTGTCCTCATCCATTTTTGTGTTGCTATAACAAAATGCCTGAAACTGGGTACCTTACAAATAAAATTAGTTTATTTAGTTCATAGTTCTAGAGTGTATGGTGCCTGTGCCTGGGCAAGGGCTCCCCTGGATGCATCTCAACATGACAGAGAAACAGAAATGGAACTTACAGTGTACAGAAGGAATAAGCACATGGGATGACCTTATTTTATAGCAACCTGCTTGCACAAGAATTAGATCACCCTGCAAGACCAGCATTAATCCTATCCAAGGGCAGTGCCCCCATGACCTACCCATTTCTACTAGGACCCAGTTATTAAAAGTTCTATCACCTCAACATAGTCACACTAGGGACCAAGTCTCCAGCACATGAACCTTTGTGGAAACACTCCAACCATACCCAAGCCATAGCACCCCTCATAGAAGACCAATTAGGGGTTACACTCTGGGCCCTTTCCAAGGTGGGTGGTGTCAAGGGCCACAGAGGTTCCACTGTATTCTATAAGGCCAGAGTCCAGGCCAGTTTTCTACACCATGGATTCCACATGGACAGCTGGATGTGAGTTGCTTGTGCCTCCTCTGAGCTCCTTTAAAAGGAGAAGATGTGTTTCTCTCATGGATATGTCCAGGGATCCTTGCTTTAAAATCCCAGTGCTACCACTTCCTAATTTTTGCTATGACCCTCCTTAATTATGCAGTGCTGAGCTTGTGCAAACATGAATGCCATTGCTGAGGCCTTCAGCAGAGTCTCTCTGGTGGATCTGCAGGGTTTCTAATTCTTCTAGGGACCTAGGTGACTATTTAGGCAAGAGAGAATGGGGGAGTTTGCACAGGCACAAATTGGACAGTTTAGGAGATTGGTCCCTAGATCTTGTCATTATCTCCTGTAAAATTAGCACTTACATGTCAAGTAAATTTCCTTCCTACTCTACCCTTCTCAACAGTTAGCAAATCATACAACACTAATTTATACACTCTAGTTGAAGCGGTGGTGACAGAAAGGGAATCAGCATTTATTTAAGCCAATTATGTACCAGGCACATTAATATTGCCTTTAATCCTCCATACAAAATACCCTGTGAGTTGAGTATGATTAGCTCAGGTTTTGCAGAAAGGCTAAATGAATTCAGAGAGGTTAAGAAACCCGCCTGAAGGCACACAGATGTGGAACAACAGGGCTGGGATTCAAACTTCTTCCTGGTGTCTTGGCATTTCCCCTCTGCTGTGCGACAGCAGAGCCCAGATGAATAGTAAATAGCTTGGATAACACCCCCTCCAAGTATCCTGACAATCACCAGTTGCCCATGGGTAACAGCAGTTGTCACATCAAACCTGGCTAGGGATGTGGGCCTCAGTGGGTGTCAGGACACTAGATACAATGATCCAGTGGGCCGCAGGGCACATCACTGATGGAATGCTGACTCCATTTGGGGAAAATCAGCTGTTTACTGTAGATAGCAAAACAGAAATATTTCAACATTAAGTTATATGAGTTTTGGCAGGGAAAGATTTGATGACTTAATGACGAGCACTGGAGGCTAATTTGAAAACAGCAGATACCTCCATCTGTACCTAAAATAGTAGGCTGAGCTATTAAAGTGGAATGCGCTGACAAGCCTGAAGACAGTGTTATTTAAATTGCACTGGATGGAGGATGCTCAGCACCAGGCAATCACTTTTATTTGTATTTAGGATGGATGGTGTGGGGCTGGACCTGTTCAAGTCTGCAGCCTGGCTGGGCAGGTGGCCCCTCCTGAAAGTGCCATTGACTGGAAGTGACTGTCAGTCTTACTGGAGGGCTCTTCTGTCTTCCCAAAGGAACAAAACAAAGTGATTAGAACTCCATATGACCCCATCACACCTGAGAGCCCCATTTCCTAGTCTGCCTGTGAAATTAGCCAACTCTCAGTTACCGGAAATGGCCCATCCACAGAAAATTCAGTGTTTCAGACAGCACTGCTGATGTCATACCGTCCAGGCTTGGTGCTGGGGTAAAAGGACACACGTACCATGTTAAGGTGTATCGGGGAAGTGAAGAGTCACCTTCACGGTGACAAGTTAACCAGGAGGTGGAGCCAGGCATGGGAGCTGTGGGCAGAAATGCCAGACCAAATGTGCTCATCTGTGAGGTGTTCAGCAGGAGCTGCTGTCCCCAAAGAAGGACAGGTGGAGGGGAGGACCCTGGGGAAACTTTGCTGGCAGTTGGGGGTCACATCCTCAGGAGCTGTGAGGTCACTGGGCATTTGCTTACCAGGATGCCAGAACTGACTCCAGGTGGTGATCTTCGCCATTGCCTACCCTACTCTGGCAGAGGAGGCCATGTGGGGAGAGGGAGCCCAGGGTGGTTCGGGTGGGGGACACACGGTAATCTGAGTAGCGACATTTTACCAGCTGGACGGTCAAGGCAAATAGGCCATAGAGTGGGAGGGGAATTACTAGAAGGGAGGTTAAGAGGAGGCTGTGGGGAGAATGTTCCCAGAGGGTTTGAGGGGACAACCTCAGCTGCCGCAGAGCGAAGTCTGCCATTCATTACCATCTCGGCGTGCTGAGATGCACTCTGGCTGTAGGGCCTTGCCTTGGCCTCTGCACACCCAGATGGCCTCCTGGCAGCTCCCTAGGTGACTACTGAGTGTTGAAAGCAAAGCAAGGAAGTCTGCAGTGTGCGTAACTCACGTCTTTTTAAGTGGCTCATTTGGAAGCTCTAGGGGAATCCATCCGATGCATACTGGAGTTTCCAGGAGCTTCTCCTGCTCATCTGTTACATTTGGGTGTGCTGTGACCATGTCTAAGATCTTTTGTAGTTTGAACATCTTAACACTTAAGTGGATAATAGCTTCAAGGGGAGAATCTTGGCTCTTAAAATGTAACATTAATGCATTTGTAGAGTTCTCTTAGTTCCGTCTGAGAAGATGCTAGTAATTTACCCTTCTACAAGGGTGCTGTCCCAAAGAGCAACTTGTCTAGGCTACATTCTCTTGTCTTCGTGTTTGTACCAAATGATGGAGGAAAAGAACAGGACTGAAAATCTCTAGTATACCTTGTGCTTAAGACTTGGGTTCAATTCCTGGCTGTCACTTGCTATCATCATGACCCTGTATAAATTGTTCAAATTCTCTATCTTAATTTCTTCACCTATAAAATGCATACAATAATGTAACTTTGTAGGAAGCACTTTGCATGAATTCCATGGTGAGTCTTTGTAACAACCCAAGAACTTGGATCATGCGTCCCTTAGGATACCTGCTCATCAAGAGCAAGGACTAGCTGCTTTGCTTATATCTTAGTCTGGGCGGCTAGAGCAAAGTACCACAGACTGGGGGTCTTATCAACTGCAGAAATTTATTCTAACCATTTTGGAGAATGAAGACTGAGATCAAGGTGCCTGTGTGGCTGAGTTCTGATGGGGATGCTGTACTGGATATAGATGCTGCCTTCTTGTATCTTCTCAAGGTAGAAAGACATGAGAGAGCTCTCTGGAATCCATTTTATAGGAGCGCTAATCCCAGTCTGAGGGCCACTCTCTGATGTAATCCTCCCAAAGACACTATGTCAGGGGATAGGATTCCAATGTAAGAATATTAGGAGAACACAAACACCAGGGATGTGTTCTCAGAACCCAGAACTGTCCCTGGCCATGGCAGGCTCCCAGGATACACTTCCTGATCAAATGAATGAATAAAGAAACCAAGGAGAGAGATACATAGCTAGTAAGGGCTGAGCTGCATTTTGAGCAGGGCCAGTGTGATGTTGGAGGCAAAGCTCTTGATATAAAGTAGAGTAATACTACAGTCCCAACTACAACACCTGTACCAGCCAGGCTCAGGGTCCCAAAGGTCAACTCTATGCTGTACTATAATACCAAGAATGTATTTGCTTCATTCCTTTTCATTCTCCCATGAGTACATGGTGGGATTTTCCAAAGACTCCATGATGTGGGATATCTCAATAGATCAAAGGCAGAAGCAAATATGAGTATCCACCTGTTTTCTTTTCAGCCAGATATTTAAGAGCTTTTGTGAATATGTCAAATTATGCTCTTCTTCTCATGGAAATGTTTGAAATTGAAAAATATGTAGTTGTTTGGGTAATGTAAAGGTGACATGCACACTTTGTCTGCCAAGCTGCCCAGCCTATGGGCCCCAGCATAGAAGTGGCTGCTGAGTGGTGGAGTGGTGGATTGTTGGCCCAGGTGGATCCTACTGCAAGTGGCAAACACAGCCTGTGGCTTCATGGAGCCTGCCATTCAGATGCAGCCTGCCAGTGCCCAGGCAAGCCAAGGTGAACCAATCTGTCATCCTTTGGAGGCCAGGCCCAGATACAGGATGGACGTCTGCTACAGAGGCCCGCTCCACACATTGCTACAGTCCCACACTACAACCTCAACCTCCTGCTTCCTGATCAGCTATGGGAAAATAGAAGTGGGTCAGACTTGATGAAAATTGGGACTCAAGAACTGACCAATATGCACTTATACATTGTTGGTGGGAATACAAATAGATGAAACCACTCTGAAAAGCAGTATGGAGAGTCCTCAAAACACATGGAATGGAGCCACCATTTGACCCTGCTCTCCCACTCCTCAGTATATACCCAAAGGATTTAAAACCAGCATGCTACAGTGATGCAGCCACATCATTGTTTATAGCAGCTCAATTCACAAACAGCTAAGCTATGAAACCAACCTAGGTGTTCTACAATAGGTGAATGGATAAAGAAAATGTGGTATATATACATAAAGGAGTATTACTCAGCCATAATGAAGAATGGCTTTATGACATTTGCCAGCAAATGGATGGATCAAGAGAAACTATCGTGCTAAGCCAATCCCCCCAAAACAAAGGTTGAATGTTTTCTCTGATAGGCAGAAGCTAACCCACAATAATCGGGGTGCAGTGGGAGAAGAATAGAAGTGTAGTTGATTAGACAATGGGGAATGGAGGGAGGGGATGGGGGACAAGCAAAGGAAAGACAGTGGAATGAATCTAACTAGATATAGTCCATTTTGTATAATTATATCAAAATGGATTCTGCTGTCATACTAAAAAGAACCAATAAAAAATTTAAAATATAAAATATGCACAATAAAAAACATGAGTTGTTTATGCAATATTCATGGATAGAAAGAAAAGCTCAATCAAAGAATGAATTGCTCCCAAATTAATGCATAGAATACATAGATGTCTTTAAAATTAAAATCCCAACAAGGGTTCTCAAGACACATAGAAAACTGATGCTAGAATTGGAGCCAAGACCATTATGGATAGATTAGCACTAGCGGTTATCAACATTATTTTAAAACTACATATTTTAAAGAAAATGTTTAGATTAGTTAAATTGAAATTTAACTAGAACAAAATAATGTTTATTATTTTTAGTTATATTATTCTCTGGATTTTCACAAGTATGTATGTTATGTGACTACTATGAAAAATAAGATATAGAAGCATTTGATCACCCTAACGTATTATCATATGCCCCTGTTTAGTTTGCTCCAATCATTCTAAAATCCCTTACAAACCTTAATTTGCTTTTTTTTCAGTATTGACTTTTACAAAATGTCTTAAAAATGGAACCATGAAGTACATATATTTCACATCTTCTTTGTTTTATGTAGCATAATGTTTCAGGATTTGTCCATTTTTATTCCATATGCGTTTCTAAATAAGTTTTTGTGTATTGATAAACTTTGTTTAGTCACATGTTTTCTTTCTTTTATTCTTTTTTTGGAGGTGGGGGTGGGGTTCTCTTTTTTTTCCCTTTTGGAACAGAGTTTCGAATCCAGGGTTTTGGGAATGTGAGGCAAGCATTTGCCACTGAGCTAAGAATAAACCTACCATAAATATGCAAAAAAAAAAAAACTGGCCAATAAAGGTTTCTAAGCCTTAATTAGCATAACTTTGGACCAATAGCACTGGTACTTCTTTCAAACACTTATTAGCATAAATTTGGACCAATAGCAGTGAACCAAGGACTATATAAACCCCTAGCCAAGAACTTGGATGGAGAAACCCTGCTATGGCGCCTGGTATTCCAGTGTGAGGGTTCCATTCTGTTTACTGGTGCTGAGTTAATTCTTCAACTTCATGAGATAAGAATTCAGAAAGAAAAAGAAGTGGCTGGTGAGCCGCTGGGGTCTGCTGCAACACTGGAGGGCAGGGCCCGCCACTGGGAGAGGCGACACTTCTCTATACTGCAGAGGCCTGCAGCTTGCACAGACCGCCACCTGCCTACAGAAGCAGCTAACTCAGTTTTCAGAACTCTGGTTTCAAAGGTATTGTTTTATGTTAGATAATTAGTAACTATTTCAATTTCTCAATTTTAATTCCTATTAGTGAAAATTTTGAGATTTCCTGATGAGATTAAAAGGTTCTGTAAAGTGGTGTTAGGCCATGAGAATTAAATGGGGTGTGTCTGTGGGGTGCTCTCCCTTGTCTGAGAGTTGACAGATGTGCAAATGGGAGCTGTGGTGGTAGAAGCAGAAGCAATGGGATGGTGACTGAGATGGTGACCTGACCCAGCGTGGGTGGGACCCAGCCATCACTGAAGAAGGGTAGTCTGTGGTCTTTTATTAGAAGCTGCCTAGGTTCTTATCACTTCACCTGTGTTTTGGTGGGTCATGAGAGCAGAATGACAAGATAAAGAGAAGAGTATTCCCTGAGCACACGGAGTTTCACTAGGTCTTGGATTAGAAAGAGGGACCTCTTTCATGTGCTCACACAATAGGTGTGTTTACATTTCCTTCACCCATGTACCTTGATATCCAAGAGGCAAGATGTGGGTGGGAGGTGGGGAAATTGAATCTGAAATGTTTTGGCAGAACTGAGGAGTCATGATGTGTTGTACCAAATGGGAGTGGGACAGAAAGTGGGCTTCTTCAGGAAAATGGAACTGGTCACATTGACATCTGGCAGAGTTCAGGCTCCACTGGCATTGATGAGACCCTGTGACAGCTAGGAGATTTTGGATCCACATCATGGGAAAGATGGCCCATCACTCTCCTCAGATAAGGCTGATTATCTCTTCAGAATAAGCACACTATCTGAAAAGCAGATGACAACAGAATCCAAGAAGGGAGCTTGATGCCAATAGAATGATTGGGTGAAAACCCCATCCATTTTAAAAGAACACTTGTGGAAATTGCATACTTCAGATTTAAAATCCAGTCCCATCTCTCACTGCCCTAGTCCACAGAAATTGCATTGTAGAAAGGAAGCATTGCACATAATTTCAGGAATCTGGCTTTTAAAACACTTGCTCTAAGCTGGAGGCTGAAGCAACAAGTTGGGAAATGTTGATTTATTCAGTTTCTAATAACCTATTGATATCAAGTGCAATAGAGACAAATCCAGTTAGTCTGGCCTGGAAGGTGGCTCCCCTTGGTGGATGCAGACAAGCTGAGTGAGCACACAGAGCATTTCTTTCTCTTGCAGTTGGGGTAGGAAAGGTGAAGGACGCTCCACCAACACACCAGCCCAGGGATCCAAATGGAGTGGTCAGCCCTCGGGAGGCCTCTGGTATTCTCAGGCAAGTCAGTTCCCACCTTGCTTGCAACTCTAGTTTTCAGATGTCCTGGAAGGAAGATGGGCAATGGGAACTGTGGATCTCAAACCAGGTCTCTAAACTGGGCCACTCTCTGCAGGGTCCTCTCCATTTAGCAATGATGAGATTATAGACATGTGAGGTTTTGTTGTTATTGTTGTTGTTTTGGCAAAGAATGTGGTACTGTTATGGAAAGCGGTGTGGATATCCCTCAGAAAACTTGGAATGGAACCACAGTTTGACTCAGCTATCCCACTTCTCTGTTTATACCCAAAGGACTTAAAATCAGCTTATTATAGTGATGTAGCCACATCAATGTTTATAGCAGTTCAATTCCCAACAGCTAAACTATGGACCAAACTAGGTGCCCTTCAACAGATGAATGGATAAGACAATGTGGTAAATATATATATATATATATATATATATATATATATATATATATATGATGGAATATTACTCAGCCTTAAAAAGAATGAAATTGTGGTATTTGCCTGTAATGGATGGAGCTGGAGACTATCATGCTAAACATGATATATCATGCCAAAACCAAAAGTCGAATGTTTTAGCTGATATGCAGATGCTAATTCACAAGGAGGGGGCGTCTATGGAAGACTAGAGTTACTTTAGGTAGAGGGGAGTGAAGGAAGGGGAGAAGATATAAGGGTAGGAAGGAGAGTAGAATGAATCAGATATTGTTACCCTATGTGTATACATAACTATGTGACTGGTGGGATTCTACATCACGTAGAAGCAGAAGAATGAGAAATTATACTCCATTATATAGGATGTGCATTGTACTTTCATATACAACCAATTAAGGCAAATTTAATTTTTTTTAAAAAAGAATATGGTACTGTAGGGATTGTTCAAAGGCAGGTTATGTCAGTGAGTGGATGTTGAAAAAATGGGGATAATATGTTCGCTCCAATGGGTTAAAAAGAGATTGTGGTCCCCAAGAAAATGCATGCAAGATTAATTGAGCCAAATTGTCTCAACTCAGAGGCTGTTGGATCCTCCACTCTAGACCAGGGTGTGTGAGAGGCCAAGTCATTTTTATTCATGTATCCCCAAGGATTGGCACACAGGAAATTTTGTATGATTATTTGCTTATTGAACTCAAGTAGGATTAAACAAAGACAACAAACTTTCATTTGGGTATAATTTCAATAATTTATGGAATAAATGGAAGAAAAATATGCAGAGGACATTTGTACATACTTTACCCTGGTTCATTATTGTTTAATATCAATTTCTTCATTTGTTCTTTTTCTCTCTTTTTTTATTCATAGTATTATTTCTTCCTGTATCACTTGAGAGTAAGTTGCATACATCACTGCTATTTACCCTTAAGTCCCTCTGTGTGTTTGCTACATACCTGTGTTGTTAACCCCTATAATTCTAACACTGACCCAGTACTTCATCTACTCGACTACCTGTATTCCAATTGTCTCATTATCCCAAAATACTCTTTATAGAGAATATTTACAATAAGCCATAGCTTATTCTCTTGTTCCAGTATAGGACCTAGTCCAGGATCAGGTATCACATTTATTGTCACATCTCTTTAGTGTCCCTCTACCTAGAACATTTCTTTTTCTTTTATGACATTGACTTTTTTATGAATATAGTCACCAACTCTTCTGTATTGCAGTGGGTACACATTCTGGTTATGGGGTTGACTTTTCCCCCTATGTCTCCATACACATCTGCAAGGCTTAATTAGTGTCTGGCTTATTGTCATGGGATCTTGAACATCAAATGCTATGTCCATGAGAAATAAAATATGTAGGCCTGGCAACCTGGGATGAATGTAGAATTGGTAATTTTTACTTCCTGTTTTGACAACTTTCACATTCTCTTGGGGGGTGAGGATTTCTATTAAGAGACATCAGAAAAGAATACTCCCCAATTTAAAGTTATGGCTGCCTCCTGGTCATTTTGGGCTCCTTGAGCAGACAAAGGTGTTGCTCTACTGGTGGTGACGATTGACTCCGATCATCATGAAAAGTCAAAGTTATTGCTACATAATGGGATATGGAAGACGTCTTAGATCCTTTTTAATACCATAACAAAATACCTAAGATTGGATAATTCACACAAAAAAAGGAAAATTGTTTCCCACAGTTCTAGAAGTCACAAGTGGGATATGTACGTCCCAATGGCTACATCATCCTTTCGTAGACAAGCAGAAGAGAGAAAACCCACTCTAATAAAACCCCTTTTCTTTTTATTCATTTTAATTTTATTTCGGTGATTACAAAAATATTTAAAGAAATCCAGAAAATCTTTCATTTTTTAAAATTTATGGTTCTTTTAGTTATACGACAGCAGAATCCATGTTGATATAATTATATAACATGGAATATATCTTACTCTTGTTAGAGTCCCATTCTTATGGGTATACATAATGATGGGAGTCACTGTGTTGTTTTCATATATGTACATGGAAAAACGGTGTCAGATTCACTCCACTGTCTTTCCTTTTCCTATCCCCACCTTCCCTCCATTCCCCACTGTCTGATCTACAGAACTTCTAGTTTCCCCCTCACCCCCTCTCCCATTGTGGCTTAACTTTCACAGATCAGAGAAAATATTCGACCTTGGGTTTTTTTGGAACTGGTTTACTTCACTTAGCATAATGGTCTCCAGATCCATCCATTTGCTGGCTAATATCATAGTCATTCTTTATGGCTAAGTAATACCCCATTGTGTATATACACCACATTTATCTGTTGAAGAGCAGCTAGATTGGTTCCATAGCTTAGTTATTATGAATTGAGCTGCTGTAAACAACCCTGTGGCTGCATCACTATAGTATGCTGGTTTTAAATCCTTTGGGTGTGTACTGAGGAGTGGGATAACTGGGTCAAATGGTGGTTCCATTCCAGTTTCTTGAGGAATTTCCATACTGCTTTCCAGAGTGTTTGCACCAATTTGCAGTCCCACCAGTAATGTATGATTGTAACTTTTCCTACACATCCTTGTCAACACTTATTGTTACTTGTATTCTTGATAATTGCCATTCTGACTGGAGTAAGATAGAATCTCAGTGTAGTTTTAATTTGCATTTAATTGATAAAGATGTTGACCAACATTTTTTCACATATATGTTGTCCATTTATATTTCTTCTGTGGAGTGTCTGTTCAGTTCCTTTGCCCATTTATTGATCGGGTTAATTTTTTTGGTGCTAACTTTTTAAAATTCTTTATATATCCTGGAAATTAATGCTCTATCTGAGGTACAAGTGGCAAGGATTTTCTCTTATTTAGGCTCTCTCTTCATGCTTTTGATTGTTTGCTATGAAGAATGTTTTTAGTTTGATGCCATCTCATTTATTAATTTTTGATTTCATTTCTTGTGCTATAGCAGTCTTAAGGAAGTCAGTTCTCAAGCTGATACATTGGAGAATTGGGCCTACCTATTCTTTCAGTATGTGCAGGGTTTTTGATCTAATATCTAGGTGTCCTTGATCCACTTTGAGCTGAGTGTTTTCAAGCCTCTTTTATAAAAGCCCCAATCAATTCATGAGGGCTCATGACCTAAATAAAAATACTCACTTCTTAATACCACCATGAGGAGGAGTAAGTTTCAACATGAATTTGGGGGAGGACATGATTGTTCAAATAACAGCAAGGGGTCTGTCCAGAACTGAGCAGAGGTTCATCTAGAACGTCTCGGTGTTTCCATATCCCTGATTATAGATATACAAAGACATTATTCCCAAGGCTCAGATCCCTTTAGAGAAGATCATAATTACCCATCATGAGCAACTGAAATGCTCGAGCAACTGAAAAACTAACCATGGGTGAAAGGAATCTAGAAAGAGTGTTGCAGGAAGAAATTGGCTTTGAGGCCAACTATAGCGTTGAGGTGGTCATACAACACTCTACTACATGGAAGCAAGGATCTTCTAGTTGCTAGAAGGATCTTCTAGTTAATGTCATTCCCACTTGCACTTCCATTGCAAGCATTTTAAAAAATTATTTTTATCTGCAAGTCTGCACTACTTTGAAGTACTTTGAAGGACACAGTAAACTTAACAAGTTGGAGAGGGGAGTTGAGTTGGTGCCACTCCTGTATCCTTTGGCATTCTTCTACATACCAGTGGCTTTTCAAAAATATTTATTTATTTATTTGTTTATTTATTTATTATGTGGTGCTGAGGATCAAACCCAGTGCCTCATGCATGCGAGGCAAGCACTCAACCATTGAGTTACAACCCCAGCCCAACCAGTGGCTTTTTGGTGTTAACCTGAAGACTTTTTTTTTTCTGGTTTGGGAAACACATTTAATCTGCTTTCTGGGAAGACTAAAAGTGTTGGGAGGTCTTGTGGCCCTGGGACGTAGATCTGAACCCATGACAGATGGGGAGTTGGTGGGAAAACACTACCTTTCTACCCCTTCACTGTCTTCCCAAGGACCTGTTAGCATCTCATTGTCCTCAATGGTAACTGCCTGCTTCGTGGACCCTTTTTTTGGCTTCTTTCCTTTTCCCACCTCAGATTTCTAGTTTCATGTCCCTATTTTCAGGCTTCATTTCCTAAACATCCTTGTTTGAAGGTCTGCTCCTGGAGACACTTCTGAAACTGTAGGCTCCAAAGTTCTCATGACCATTCAGGGAGGTCCTCCTCCAAGTTGAAATGTTTTTGCTTAAATATCCAAAAGGACTATAACAGAAAAAAATAAATGTTTTGGAAGTAGTATTCATACGGAAATATACACATTGAAAAGTACACACTCAAGAATTGTCAGGAGGTGAACGCCTCAGTCAAGGTACAGATACTACTAGATCCCAGAAGTGTTTGCGTTTGTCCAGCTGTTGTAGATATTATGAAAACCTTTTCCACAGTGCTTGTACAAATTCTCATTCTCTTAAGAAGAATGGAATGGTTTGGCTTACTCCAAATCTTCACCAGCATTTGATAATTGCCTATCCATTTTGCTTCAGGCATTCTGGTGGGTGTGTGGTATGTCACATGGTAGGTTTTGATGTTTCATTTCCCTGATGATCACTTTCAATATGGTTTGCTGCCATATGATTGTTGCCATTTGGAAATCCTCTTTTGTGGAGTGGTCCCACTTTTTTTTTTAGTTTTTCTATTGGGTTATTTGTCTTTTTCTTGTTCATTAGCAGGAATTCTTGATATATTTGGACTATGTGCCATTCATCAGTTAAATCTGTAATATACCTTCTCTCATTCTGCAAATTATCTTTTTCACTCTTTAATTTGAGGACTTTTGATGAACTGGATTTCTTACTTTTAACATAGTCTAATTTATTAATTTTTGTTTATGTTCCATGATTTTGTGTCCTGTTTAAGAAATGTTTAACTGCTCTAAAGTCATGAGGGTATTCTCATGTATCTGGATGCATGAGGCTTTATCTGGGCTTTCTATTGAATTGGTCAGCTCATCTATAGTTGAGTTTATTCTATTCTTACATATAGCTTTATAATAGGTATTGACATCTAAACTTATTCAAGATTACCTTTGCTTCTCTTCCCTTTGGACTTCCATAAGAATTTTAGAATCAGCTTGTCATTTTTTAAAGAAAAAGTTTTGGGGATTGAGTGGGAATACATTAAATCCATCAATTCCTTAGGGGGAAAATTAATACACTTATAATATTATGCCCTACAGTCCATGAATATGCTATATACATTGATTTGTTTAGTTTTCACTTATTTTCTCTAGATGATATATTTTTAGTTTTGAGCATGGAGTCCTTGCATACCATGGGCTATTGGAACTCTAAGTTATTTCAAAGACAACAAAGAATCAATTGAGAGGTGGGTATATTCTAGTGAGTGAAAGTTGAACTGTTTTCAATTAAATCGCCTACCAACAAACTACACAACTATTACTACAGTAATACTCTGGAGTGAACTTCAATTCTTTCTCCCAAAGGAAAAGAACTGTTGTGTGTTAAATTGTAATCTCCAAAAAATAAGGTGAAGTCCAAATCTCATTTAAGTCTGAATGTGAGCTTTGTAGATGAAATCAAGATGAAGTCACACTGAAGTAGGGTGGACCCCAATCCTGTATGATCCTTATGGGAAAAGGAGAGGCTCAGACATACACATACACATATGCATGTGCATGCACACGCACACGCACACACTATCACACTCACACACACACACACACAATGGAGGCAGAGATTGGACTCACTGCTGCAGGACAAGGAAAGCCAAGGCTTGCTGGCAGCCATTGGGAGCTTGGAGAGAAGCAAGAGACAGTTTCTCTTTCAGAGCCTCCAGAAGGAGCCCACCTCCAGCCTCTCCATTTCCAACTTCCAGCCTCCGGAGCTGTGAATCAAAAAATGCCTATTCTTTTAAGTTGTGCAGCTTATAGTACAAAGTCACAGCAGCCACTGGAAACAGATATAAGGACAGTCTATATGCCAAGGAGTTCTTGGGCCTCTACTCTTCTTTTTTTCTTCTGTTCATATGTTAATCTTCATATCATCCTGTCAATGCTTGGTCTCATCGTTCAGAAAAATGTCACAAATGAAGTAAAGTCTCCATTTCTTTATATTTGCTTAAGGAGTTTTTAAAGTATGTAATTTTTATCTCTTTATAAAGTTTTTACATTTCCTGAGCATATGAACACATTTTTTTTTATTGAGAAAATTTGGTAAGTATAAAAAAAGTACAGAAATCTTTTCTGGCCTACTCTTCATCTGGCATTTCCTTAACTTTTACTGCCAACACAATTCCATGTGATGATGGAAACTAAGGATTCCCCTCCTGTTTAATGCAGGATCTTCATGCATCCTAAGGACTTCCTCTGTCTCTCCCTCCCTCCTTCCCTCTGTCTCAGCAAATGGGGTAATGTATGAGGGTGTGGTGTGGTGGGTAGTGTATTAGTTGGGGCTCAATTGCAGAAAACAGAAACCATTCCAACTAGTTGAAACAGGAAGAGTTGATACAAGACTGTAGGTGACTTATAAAAACGTTTGAGAGTCTAGCAGCAGACCCTAGGCAAGGCCCCAGAGCCATCCTGTCTCTGCAGACTGGGGTGCTTGCTGCTTTTCCACAGGATAAATCTGAAGCAGGAAGCTCTGGACTGCAGAGCCATCCTGCCTTTGCCCTGCAGAGTGGATGCTCCCTGCCCTGCCGTCTCTCCTCATGACTAGTTCTGCACCTATGTATGTCAGGGCTGCTTGGTATGATTGAACCTCAATCACACTCAGGACTCTGGATCCAGGAGAGGCAAAAAATATGATTCTATTTTTGACATTTGAGTGTCTGTAAGCAGAAAGCACATGAAGGAGCAGAAGGAATGTCGAGTGAGCCAGCCTGTAGCATCTGCCAGAGGTGGGAGGACATTTCTTTATTTTCATGGCCTTTGACAAGAGTCAGATTCAGAGAGAGTCCCCTTTCCTCAAAACTTCTCTAGTGTTTACCTTTTGGCCTGCTATTAAGTTCCCCAACTACCTCAATTGGGTTGTCTAGCATTCTTGGCTTTTGAGATTTAAGTCTTTTGTGCCTTTCTTTTTCTAATGATGGTTATTCTGGTTTTAAAAGCTCCTGAAACTCATAGGAGCTATTTCCTAATCTGTAGGAGAAACTACCAGCAGCTGGTTGGTCTATCTTTCTGAGGTGTTAGAGGCAAAAGTCACCTCTCTAAATCTCTAAGCACCACGTGCCTCTGCTGCGGCCTTGATTGCTGCAGCTCTGCTCCTGGGACAGGGTGCAGCTCTGTCTAGCGATGACGCCACATGGCATTCCGCCTCTGAATCTACCTCTGAGGAGTTCTACATGCTTCTTTCCCCTGGTGACGTGACTGTCGGGTACTTTTGAAATAGGATCAACAACACAAGCTGTTAATTGGCGCCAGCACAGGCTCACACATATGTAATGTGTGTGGTCTAGCTACCTCCTTCCACTATGGCAGCTGGGTTCCAACCTTGCAAGATGGCCCCAGCACAGCCTTTGGCAGCCAAGAGGGTGAAGAAGGTGAGGGTCCTGTCTGATTTGGTGGGGCTGTAGGGGTGCCCAAACCCAGCAGCCATCTTGTCCTTTCTCTTCAAGTGTGAAAATGTCAGGCGAGCTGAGCTGAGCCTGATTTGTGTGGCTTTTGTATGAAGCAAGGAACTGGGGGTTGCATGTACATCTGTGACTTATGGCTCCAGACACTCCCAAAGAACAAGCAGCACTGAGAGTTGCTCTGTGCCCTCCTGATCTCTTTGCCACATATAGAATTGCTTCAGCAGTGACTCAGATCATATTTAATCTTGGGAGAAGAAGGGACCAGCACAAGCATTAGACACCAGGGTGTGATGGGTTGAGTCACACTGGCTATTCATTTCCAATCCCTCAACCTGGATCTGTTTTTACTACATATATCAAAGTCCTGGCAGGAAACAGATGGAGTATTGAAACAGAGTAATTGCAGAGTGTTAGTTAAAGGGACTTTATTTATTTTTAAGATGGTAAGAAAGACTTTATTCATGTCAAAGGGGCTGGGGTGCTACTAGAATAGGGTTTTGCAGTAGGGGCAGAAAAACCAAACTCAGCTCCATATACAACAAGGAGAAGTGGAGATTTACAATTGAGAAGCAGAGGGAGGGATAGTGAATGGACAATCACTAAGAGTAAACATCAAGGCTAAGGGTTTCTTGCAAGACCCACTCCACCTAGTTCTTGCTGAAAGCTTGCCAAGTGATAAGATATCAAGGGTGGAGAATAAGGAATTTGATCAGATGTCAAGGTATGGATTCTTGCTAATCTGACCCCAAGATTCTTGCTAAAATTAGTGTAAACAATCCTAAAACAGAGCCCAGGTTGGGGGATTTTGAGAATCTAGAGCAACCTGGCTAGACATTGGTCAGATAGAGGGTCTTAGTTCTCCCTTTTGTTCAGGGAAAGAAAAGATATTCTTTCCTTTAAATGTTATAAATACATTTTGTGATTGGGTCACTTTGTGTTCTTTAAGGAATCTGCTGAAACATCTGTGGCAACTTGGTAGCGCTAGAGGTACTTTAAAGAAGATAATGTTGGGGCAGTGGTAGTGGCTCAGCGGTATCGCACTTGCCTAGCATGTGTGAGGCACTGGGTTCGATTTTCAGCACTGCATATAAATAAATAAAATAAAGGTCCATCAACAATTTAAAAAAATATTTTTTTAAAAAGAAGGTACTGTTGTACTTTAGTGGACTGTCATCCAGAGCACTGGCTCAGGAATCAGACTCAAATTGGAGTTCCAGTGAATCAGCCAGGAGCAAACACAAAAGCCTTCAAAAGAGCACACTTGGGGTTGGGAGAGAGCAGTCTGGAGACCCAGTGACGAGTCTGACCCTATCCAAGTTGAGGGCACCCGTAACTGTTAAAGAAAAAATACTTATAGAACACTTGATAAAGGTAGTAAGGAAGATCTTATTCAAAAGAGGCTACTACAATGCAGTTTTGTAGTAGGAGAGTAGAATCGGGCTAAATTCCGAAAGGGGCATTTCATAAAGTATGGGAGGGTTACTAACAAGGGGCAGTGAAGTACCCTTCAGTGAACTGAGGCTATTACTACTTCCCACGGAGCCCGCGACATTCTACATGGGTCAGCTGCCTGGGATATCAGTTAAGGGCAGAAAGTGATGTGAAGAAACAAGTAGAAAATCAACAGCAGCTATGGTTGGAATGAATCTACTCCACTATATGTGGCTCTAGAAACATTTTACCATAGTAGACACGCCTCCCCCCGCCACACACACACATTATAGATAGAGTCCTCCTATTCAACAAAAATACTGGGTCTCCCATGAGTATGGGAAAAATCGGAAGGGGATTTTCCCTTGGCACACAGGGGTCACTAACTGTAGTGGAAGTCTTTTTTTTTTTTTTTTTTCCCCAGCATGGCCCTTTTAGTAAACAGCCCTTTGTGTTTATTTGGGAAGGACTCCTCCAGGTTTTATGCAGTTTGGTGGGTTGCCATTTAAATCATCTCCCTTTTTTGTCAATGGGTAGGCAACAAACCTGGCCCCGGGAGGTCCTCACAGAGACCTTGCTCTGACCACAGGCTTGGCCAGAGAACATCCTTACTGCAGCTCATAATGTTCTGGGCTTCGTGTCCAGCCTCCCTGCCATTTGTCTCCAGGGAGCACATGGGAACAGAGGCCAAGTCCTCCCCACTCCTGGAACGACTCACCCTTTCCCTCCTTCCTGTCTTCAGGACTCCCTACTGAATTCTGAAAGGGTCAGTTCCTTCTCTTCCAAACCTCAGAGCTCTCCTCTTTCTGAAGAAGTCGTTTCTTCTCTTGGTAGTCTGCACTTTTGAAAGCAGACTCGTTAATTCCTGCCAGTCTAAGAAAGCCCTGACTTCCAGGGCTCAAAGGACTGTCTTCTTAAATCGTGGAGTGCTGGGAAAATACATCATTCTGTTGTGAAAAGACTTTAGCACAAGAAGAAAAAAAATCAAAATATAATTAATTTCCCTACTAGATTACCAATGTACCTTTCCATATCTCTTGACAGAAGAAATCTAAACCTAGAAACGATACATAGGAGTACATGGGGTAACTCTTCCCCTCCAATTACATTATGATATCTACGTATCTCTGTCTATATCGTGGATGTAATTTAGTACTAAACTATAAGGGGTTTCTGATTCTGCAAATAAATGTTATTTGTCCATAGCTGAATATATTCATTAGCTCTAACGACATTTCTCTTGGAAGTATTTGCAAAGTGAATGAAATCATGTCTACAACAAACAAATCCCTATTAACTCATTGGCATTGACTTTTAATAATCTTAATCAAAATAATTGAGCCAAAATAATTAAGACTAAAACTCCTGATTTTGCTCTGACTTCCCTCAGTGTGCCATCTGTTACCCCTCCCTCCCCTGGCTGCAGAGTCCTCCCTGTTCCCTCCCGGCCTTCACGTGAGCCTCTCTCTTTGGCTGAGTAACCTCTGTCTGATCAGTCTTTGGCCCTTCCACCACTTCCAGGTCCAAGTTATGTCTAACCACTTGGGAGATATTTTCCAAGACTGATTATAATTTGCCCTTATACAGTAGGAAATACGTGTGATAAATCCAACTACATGTTGATCCTTCCACTGGTGTGTATTTGTTTCCTGTCTAGTATCCCTATCTGCCATGCATCATCTATTCATCCTCTCTGTGCTTATGTAAGCAGAGAATGTGTTCAAGCGCTAAAACCTAAGTAGGAATAAACACCCAGGTGTATGTGAACAGAAGACCCTTCTCAATGGGAAGAAAATTCTTTGCACCTCATATGCCAGTTTACATTTACAAATTTGGAGCCAACAAGACTGGGGAACATCCATAATAACATAATGGTAATGGATTAGTATTCTACAGTGACACAGGAATCATGAGGGTACAAAGGGACACAATGCCAAAAGTAAGTAAAGTTGATCTAGGAAGAACTTAGTGTCGGAAGAAGTTAATGATTCTGATAGATTGGAAGATTGGGAAATTCTTCAGTTTCTGACAATTCATATTAGTGTTATGAGAAAACAAAGAATACCATATTGTGGCTTATGACAATCATAAGATGTCAGTTTCCACATAAAAGAAGAGAGATTATCAGTTGAATTTACGTTACATGTCCTAGGAAACAGAGTGATTTCAGTTTCTTTATGGTTTGTATCCATGTTTTAGTCAACTTTTTGTTGCTGTGACCAAAACTCTGACCAGAACAATTAGGGGAGGAGATGTTTATTTGAGAGCTCAGTTTCAGAGGTCTTAGTACAAGAGACAGCCGGCTCCATACCTCAGGGCTCAAAGTGAGGCTGAATGTGGTAGAGGAAAGCAGGGCACCAGAGAGACTCCATTCACCAGACCCAAATACATACCCCAGAGGCATGCTCCCAGTGACCCTCCTCCTCCAGCCACACCGTGACTGCCTTCATACCTCCCGGAGAAATGGAATTAGTAGGATGGATGAATGGACGAACGGATGAATATAACATATCCAGTAGGTCCTTGATCAACCCAGGTTGAACTGTTCAGCTTCCCTTATATTTGAATTCTTTATTTTGAGATTTGAATCGATTTGGAAAAAAAAAAAAAAAACAACTCACAGATAAATCATATAGAATAGAATTACAGCAAGAATTGAGAAAAAAACATTTTTTATGTTTTCATGATATGTTGTTAATATCTATCTTTTGCTACTGTAAAATCTACACAAGTCTCATAAAAATTTATTAAACCTTACACACTCACAGAACCTACACGGCACCATTTGCAGTTAAGAGAAATGAAAGCAAACATAAAGATGCAGTATTAAATTGTAACTGCAGTTCATGATGTACTACTCCAATAATTCAGAATCACCTCCTGTTCTTTGTGGGATGCTCAAGTGTTAGAGATCTGCTTAGTCCATCAGGTGACACTAACCACCTTGGTGTGAGCTGTTCACCTCTCCAGAAAACTACTATATTAGTAAAAAGTGAGAGCTTGTGGCTCTCAGTTCTCATGTATCTTTCACTACACATAGTACATATGATGCATTATGTAGAGTGGGAGTTGACTACTAATGGTACTGGCAAGGCTTCCAGTCAATAGCAGGCTATTAGTAGTGGAGTTTCCGAAGAGTCAAAAGTTACTAATGGATTTTGGACTACACAGGGTTAGTGTCCCTAGCCTCTGTATGATCCAGGGATCACTTGCATAAATTTATAGTCATGTGTTGCTTAAAGATTGGGACATATCCCTTTCTTAAAAAAAAAAAAAAAAAAAAGACTGGTTCCAACTGGACAAAGGGGAACAGGGGCTTCATGACTTGCCTGACCGACAAGCAGTCACTCCTGGCCATCTTCTCCACTCAGATCATCTTGATCGTTTCAGATACATTTTGACTTTTGAGAGCCATCTTGGGTCTTGCCAGGTTCAGTATTAACTGTCACCTGTGTGAGACAGGGAAATGAGGACTTTGGTTGCTAAGAAATCATTTGTCCATTGCCTAACTTTGGGTTATTTATCACCCGCAATGGGGACTACACCCATCTCAGAAGTTAATGAGGAAGGAGACAATGTACTCAATGACTTCAGGAGGATCCTGTTTGAAATACCAATAGGGTTGTTTTAAATAGGGTTGTTTTAAAATGTCTAAAAACAGCATACTAAAGTGACACAGCCACATCAATGTTTACAGCAGTTCAATTCACAATAGCTAAGCTATGGAATCAACCTATGCCCTTAAACAGATGAATGGATAAAGAAAATGTGATATATATATATATATATATATATATATATATATATATATATATATAATGGAATATTACTTAGCCATAAAGAAGATGAAATTATGGCATTTGCTGGTAAATGAATAGAATTGGAAACCATCATGCTAAGTGAGATAAGCGAATCCCGCCCCCCAAAAAAACAAAGGCCAAATGTTCTCTCTGATATGTGGATGCTAACACACAATAAGGGGGCAGAGGGGAGAATAGAAGTTCATTAGACATAGGGGGATGAAGGGAAGGGAGGACGGATAGAAATAGGAAAGGCAGTAGAATGAATCCGACATAACTTTCCTATGTTTACATATGAATACACAACCAGTGAAACTCCACATCATGTACAACCACAAGAGTAGGATTCTAGTTATAATATGTTTGTATAATATGTCAAAATACACTCGACTGTCATGCATATCTAAAAAGAACAAATAAAAAAAAGGAAAAGAAAAAACCGATGGGGACATGTTCTGAAAAATGCCTTGTTTGACAATTTCATCATTGTGTAATCAGAACGCAGTGTTCTTACCCAAGAACCCAGTAGGCTAGGTGTTCTAGCCTACTGCACACCTAAGCTATATGGTTTAGATAGATAGATAGACAGATAGATACGGTGTCCTCCACCGTTCCTGGGTCCATGATGAATGAAACATCTCAAGATTAAATCAAGTGCAAAAGAAAAGTATGTAATCAAGAGACATGGAAAACATGAGATGCACGAGTCTGTGGGCATGGTATGGCACAGTGTTTTATAGGAAATTTTTAAAGTAAAAATTCACTGTAAAATAAGGATAAAATGTAAATGCATAAGCCAGTGATGCAGACACTTATTATCAACTATTGCACAAAATTGGGTGCAGTACTTTTATGTAAGTGGCCATGCAGTAGGTATATTTATACCAGCACCACCACAATCGTGAGGAATATGTTGCACTGTGACGCACAATCCTGAGGAATATATTGCACTGTGACGTTATGCTGGCTATGAGGTCACTGGGCGATAGGAATTTTTCACTTTATCATATTCTTATGGGGCCACCATTGTACATCTGATCTAGTTTGATTGCTACACAATACATGACTCTGTGTGCATGTGTGTGTGCATGTGCGTGCGCATGGAGGGATTGGTGAACTGTGGGAATGGAGTCACTTGATTACAGGGGTCAAGAAGTCCCACATCTGTTGTCTGCCAGCTGCAGAACCTAGAAAGTCAGTGGTATGATTCAGCCCAAGCCCTAGGGCCTGAAAACTGGTAGCTCAGATTTCCAAGAGAAGGAGCTGATGGACGTCCCAGGTCAAAGAGAAGGAGAATTCACCTTCCCTCCACCTGTTCTTTCAATTCTGGTCCTCAACTGATTGGATGATGTCCACCCACATTGGTGAGGTGGATCTTTTTCACTTAGTTGACTGATTCAAATGCTAATCTTCTAGAAATACCCTCCTAGACACACCCACAAACAAGACTTACTGGCTACCTAGGCATCCCTGAGCCCTGTCAAATTGGTACCCAAAATTAACCATCCCTCTGTTTTCAAAAATCACAAATTGAATACGAGTTCATGGTGAAAACTCACCCTGGCCTTTGAGAGCTGGTTTTCTCGGGTGAATTTTTGCACTACCTGACTAAGCTTCAGAGTCCAGAAGTGGTGCTATTCAAAGGCAGCCTGACTTGTTGACAGTTGGCTCGGCTGCCTCTCATTCTAAGGGCCCTTCTTCCTTTAAGAACCTTGTTGAATTCACCTTGAAAGCCCCTCTTTACTGCTCCTGCTCTGTTGACTTATTCTCCCCATTTTAAAAGGCCAGTGAACCAACCAGCCGAGGACCTGGGAGAGGTACACAGCTCAGAGACCGCTTTCCTCTCTGTTCATAGGTCCCAACTAATTTCACCTTCTGATTGCTGCATATAACATTAGAATTCCCCTGTCAGTACAAGAATCCATAGCAAAAAGGTGGGAGGGGAGCAAACCAAAACCCAAAATCAATTATATTGCATTTCTAATAAGCCTACTGCCAAACCTCTACCAGGACATCAGTGGTTTTTAAACTCTTGGCCTTGGGGCCTGTGTTTCTTTTTGTGTTTGGCTTAGAGTTGGATTTGGAGACTGAGAATAGGAAGAGGCCTGCAGCTCAGCATGGGTTGCTGCATACAACTCATGACTAAGTGCTTGCCCCCTCATAGATGCAGTTGGTCCTCTGTTTCTTCAAGGTTGAAATACAGGAAATCCTGTGGACTCAACCTCCTCCTGGCAGGGCTCACTCCTGCCTCCAGTTCAAGGATTTAAGGAGGGATTTTTCCTAGGCAGTGAGCCAGAAGCTCCAGGATTGGCAGATGCCCCTGCACAGAGCTCTTCCGTTTTCACCCCACACATAATGGCCTTGGTGTTCCTGCGAAGAAGCAAGTGCATGACCCAGTATGGAAATAAGGTCCTTGGCATGGATTTTATTTATTATTTATTTCCATGCTGGGGATTGAACCCAGGGCTTTGTGCGTGCTAGACAATTGCTCCAACACTGAGCAGCCCCTGGATTGGACTTTTGAGGCTTAACGATGTTGTCCTTTTGTAAGTCCTAAAGGAAAGGGAATCCTGTGTATAAAACTCTTTGGAAAGCATGTGAGCTTGGGAATGACTTCACAGGATCTTTATGAGCAGATGACTGGGACAAAATGAAACGCTGGGTCACTTTGGAAGAAAAGTGAGATGGATGGATAGATTTAATTAGTCTTTATATTAATTACATTTCATCCACAGACTCAAAACCTACCCTTATCAGCATCTACAAGCTAAATGGACAAAACTCTAGTAATTAAAGCAAAAATCCTAACATTTGTGTATTTTCTCTCACTCTATGAAAACAAAGGATAAACAGAAACATTAGGATTTAATATGACAGCAAGATTAAAACTATTTCACAATAAATGGCTGGAACAGTCGGAAATTTACCATCTAGTTACTGACTTTGGGGGCATTTTGGAATTAATTATTTTATGTTGCGTTTGTTTTCTTCAGGATTTCATTAGGCTGCATGTGGGTTTCCACTGGGAAACCTGATGAGTATGAGCCCTCCAGAGAGACAGAGCAACAGGATATGGATGTAGACGTGATTGTGAATTTATAAGGGAATGAGATCACCTAATAATGATGGCTGAGAAGTCCCACAACATCTCATCAGCAGGCTGGAGACCCTGGAATGCCAATGCCATGGCCCAGTCCACCTCAGAACCAGGAAAGTCAATGGCATAACTCTCAGAGGAAGAGCGCTGTGAACCCTGAGCACGCCCCAGCTCTTAGGGACAGCCATGTGGAGTGGGGGGCCATTTTGCCTCCTGTATTTGTTCTTTTCAGGACCCGTGCTGAATGGATGGTGCCCATTCAAATTGCGGGTGGATGTCTTCCACCTAGAGTCCTCAGACTCTCAGGCTGACCTCTGGAAACATCCTCACAGACATTCCCAAAATAATGCTTTTCTAGACATTTCTAGGTATTCCTTAATCCAGCTAAATTGACCCTAAAATGAACTACCATGGGGGTTTGGGAGGAATTTACTCTGTAATTATTTTTCAGCTCTTATTCTAGCAAAAATAAAGAGTGAAGAAAATTCCATCATTTTCCTGTTCACTCCTCAAGTAACTTTGATGCTTGCCTTGAAATAGGCTCAGGGTGGTGTCTCCAAGGCTCCTCTTGTTACCAGCCAAGAGAAGCGGGGAGGGGTGGCTGGCAGCAATGGCTTTGGCTATTTATCAAGGAGAAACATAGTATTTAATTCCCTGTCAACATTGGGCCTGCCTGGGAGGATTTTTCTAAGAAGCTTAATTGGAAGTTAAAAGAGCAAGTTACAAACAGGAAATTGTTATGGTTTGGATGTGAGGTGTCTCCCCGAATCTTCTGCATTAATGGTTGAATGGTTGGAATATTTGAAGGTGGGATGATTTGACTGTGAGAGCTGTAACCTGATCAGTCCATCCTACTTGGAATAAAACAGACTGGGTGGTGGGGCATGGCTGGAGGAGGGGGTCACTGGGTGCATGCCCTGGAAGGGTGCAACTTTCCTTTGGCCCCTTCCCCCTACCCCCCCTCTGCTTCCTTACAGCCTTGAGGGGAACTGCTTCCCTCCCCCACACCCTTCCCCTTCACACACACACACACACACACACACACACATACACACACAAACAAAATATTCTGCCTCACCTTGGACCCAGAGTAACGGGGACAACCAACCATGGACTGAAACCTCTGATACCTGGAGCCAAAATAAACTTTTCCTCCTCTACATTGTTCTTGTCAGGTATTTTGGTCACAGGGAAATAAAGAGGACTGGAACATAAAAAAACAGAACAAAACAAAACAAAAAAAACATATGGCCATTATTTTGTGAATGGTACAATAATATTTAAGGAGAAAATGGGAGAGATCGTTAACTTTTTTTTCTCTTGGATTATTTATATTTTAGGTTAATTTCTGCCTTCGTTTCTATATTACACCCATGACTTGAATATATTTTTAAAAACATTCTGAGATGGAAAACTTCTTCCTGAGAAATTCAGCAGCGACGTCATATTTATACATTCCTACTAAATACTAATTTTTTGTATCAATGAATATTAAATACTTAAAATATAAAAACACTTGTGTGTGTATGATAGAGATGGAACCCAGGGTCTCACACATACTAAGCATAGGCTCTACCACTGAGCTACACCCCCAAAGCCCCAGAACATTTTGTCATATGGCAAATCATGGATGACTTTACTCCTGGTCATAGAAACTAACTCTTTGAAAGTAATTCATGGGATTCATTTCCTACTCCGCTTAAGCCACACACACACACACACACAAATATATATATATATATATATATATATATATATATATATAAACATGCTGTGAGGAGATACTTGGTTTTGATGCTCCTATCAGGGAAAGGCTGGGGTTATAATCTGAAAGATACAGCCTGGAGAGCCACCGTCTAGGGATTTGTTTCCCAACTTCATAGTGATGCTAAGCTCTAAACCCAGAACTTTCTTTGCTCACAGCTCTTGGCTTGACGTTTCTTTCTTGATGCTAGCTCAGGGTGATGAGAAAAATGCTAATTTCATATATGTTCAGTCTGTTGCTCTGATAGGGTCCCACTCCATTAGCTCCTGTGTAATGCTGATAGAATTATCATCAGTTGCAAATGCAGGAAATTTTCCCTCTGGCAGACACTCCATTTCCAGTTGTGTAAGTCGGCTCTCTGGTCTGTGCCTTGGTGCCTAACACTTGTTCTCTAGGGTGATGCTAATGGATACTGTAGAGTCTTCTGTTTGTAGAGATACTGCCTTAAGTAAGCACAGTGCATGTGCACATGCATACACACACACACACACACAAATATTCACAAAGAGAGAAAACCAAGAGTCATATACTTTACAAGGAAATCATCAGTTTTCAAAAATATGTATCATGACATTCTTGAATTTTAGAGTAGGCTCCATATCTGCCATTTTTTTTTTTTAACTGTCTGCTTGTCAGTTTTAAACAATGTTGCTCTGTTAGTTGCATTGACCATCTTATTTGTCTGGATTTTTTAAAAGGTAGGTTATTTTCACAATTATAAACAACAGAGAACATTAAGACAACCACCAAGATAATTCAAGCTAAGCTTTACTTTGGAAATTTCACAAAATTGAAGGAAAAGCTTACCCTGAATTCATATGATCACTTGCCTGTAATGTACTTTATTCAAATGTTCACAAAGAGATTTAGAAGTCTTTCCATCAATAAGAGATTGATTTAACATTTTGACTAAGTTTCAGCCATGCTAACAATTTAATTTTAGATAAACTTTTAATTTTAGACCAGTTTTAGATTTAGATAAAAATTGAAATATCACACAGAGAGATCCTGTATTTTCTGCACATCAACTTCCCTATTATTAACAACATCTTTTTTTAAAAAAATATTTTTCAGTTTGAGGTGGACACAATATCTTTACCTTATTTTTATATGGTGTTGAGGATCGAACTCAGCACCCTGCACATGCCAGGCGAGCTCGCCACCGCTTGAGCCACATCCCCAGCCCTGTTAACAACGTCTTATTGGACAGTTGTTACATTAATGAGCCAATATTAACACAGCAATGTTAAGGCATAATTATTTCCTATAGTGTATACTGTATTCAGAATCCTTAGTTCTTCCTGGATGTCCTTTTTCTGCTCCAGGGTCCTATCTAGATGATGCATAGCATTTAGTTGTCATGTCTCCTTGGGATCCTCTTGGCCCTGACAGCTTCTCAAATGACCTTGACATTTTTGAAGAGAGCAGCTCAGATATTTTGTAAAATATCCCCTATTTGATATTTGCCTAATGCTGTCTCATACTTAGACTGGGGTCATGGTTGGGAGAGAAAGACCTAGAAACAAAGTGCAGTTTCACCATGACATAGCAATGGTACTGCTTCAAATGTAAATTATTGGTGTTGACCTTGATCACCTGGCCAAGGGAGTATCTGTCAGGCATAGCTTTTTTTTTTTTTAAATCACAAATTTCCACTGAATATTTAAAAGATGATAAAAAATAGATTTATGTGCCTCCTGTTAAGAACAGCTTTTATTTGAAATAAATTAGAATTATAATGTTAATTTTGAGTAGGAAGAGATTGCATTGAGATGGATTCACCTGAAACTAGCCAAAATTGATAAGATGTTTGAATTTTCTGTCCAAGTTAAAATTTCACTTTTTTATTATTTTTTTTATTTTTAATCACAAATTTCCACTGAATATTTAAAAGATGATAAAAAATTGAAAGCATAAAATCAACCTGAAAATTTCCTTTAAGTATTAAGAAGCTTATACTCCAAAATGTATCAGACTTTTGCCATAAAGGCTAGTGTAATGTGTTCATTATAATATTTGAACACCTTACCTCTCCGGAATCACACATACCTATGTTGGATTTAAAACCTAAGTGAGGGGCTGGGGATGTGGCTCAAGCGGTAGCACGCTCGCCTGGCGTGCGTGTGGCGCGGGTTCGATCCTCAGCACCACATACAGACAAAGATGTTGTGTCCGCCGAAAACTAAAAATAAATAAATAAATAAATATTTAAAAAAAAAAAAATAAAAAAAATAAAACCTAAGTGAACAAATTTACCTTTTATTTCTTCTACCCATGACCTGTATGCCTATTATTTGTAGGAAATAATAGGAAAGAGAGAAACTTCCAAATGTTGGTAAAACAGATAATCAAGGAAGTTAAAAGAAGTGATAATTCATACGGTGTATAATAATCATATTATATACCTTATATATATAATAATCATATTATAATGATAAATTATTTGCATAGAATTAGTTGTTGATAACTGGAACTCCCATAAACTGATCTAGACACGATCCTTAATCAGTATATTTACACAAATAAATAGGACATGTCCTCAGTGTTGTTTTGAAATATGTCAGCAAAGCATTTACTCCTCATCTGTCTTATTTTTCATGCTGGCTAATTCATTCGAATTCCCCCTTCTTTGCTTTCTAGAGTATCAGCCATGGGTTTCTATCCACGAGAAAGCAGAATGTCCATTTGAACAATAGATCCAAAAATTTTAAGGATATCCCCGGAGATTGGCCTTATTTAATCACTCAAGGTAGAAATTCTTTAGAGGAATGTATTAACCCTCTGTAGGATGACATAGCACATAAAATTACATCTGTCTAGTGAAGTGTTTAATAAAATTTGGCGCATAACAAAATCTGAAAATTAGGAATCAGTACTCTCCCTCTACAGAACAGCAAAGTCCACTTAAAATTATAGATAAAAAGGATGCTGAATTTAGTTATTTCAGAATGACTTATCTTCAATCTGATGTAAAAATAGATGCACTTTTATTCAACACTTTTATTAAGCATCTATTTTTCAATGCTGAGGATATAGTTATAAGAAAAACAGGCAGGAGTCCTTGCTCTCTGAAGCGTATGTTTCAGGTTGGTGGACTGTGTGTGTGTGTGTGTGTGTGTGTGTGTGTGTGTGTGTGAGAGAGAGAGAGAGAGAGAGAGAGAGAGAGAGAGAGAGAGAGAGAGAGAAGATAGAGAAGAAACAAATATGTTTATAAAACGTCAGCTGGTAAAAAGTGCAGTACAGAAAAACAGGACAGGAAGAGCTTAAGGAACATAGAAGAAAATGATGCAAATTTAAATAGGGTAGTCAGGGAGAGCGTGCTGAAAATCTGACATGTGAGCAACACTTGAGGAGACAAGGAGTGAACCACACATGGGAAAAGACTTTCCTAGCAAGGAGAGCAGGAAGCGCAAAGTTTTGTGAGGCAGGAGTATATCTGGCCTGTTTATAGAATAGCAAGGGGTCTCCCATGGCTGGAAAGATGTGGATGGGGCAGAGTAGAAAGAGATGGAGTTAGACAGGTGGAGGAAACAGACCGTGTGGGACTTTGTAAGGACTGAGAAGGGTTTCTGGCAGAAGTGTGACATCTGAACCCAGTTCTAAAGTTTTTTCTGGCTATACTTTAGGATTGTAATTAGGAGTCCATTGCAGTGATCCATGTGAGAATGCGTGGTGCAATGGAGATGGTGAGAAGGGTGGAACTTGAGCTGTTTTGAAAGGCGAGCCGGCTGGTTTTGGTGCCCAGTCAAGTGGGATGTGAGTTTCTTTTTGGCATGGGCAACAGGGACTATGTAGGACTTTCAGAAATTTCTCTTCTCTTGTCTGCATAATAAAGAGTAGGAAAAAACTGAGATTTACAAGGTTCTCTGTAGAAGATTGTATAATTATACACTCTGAAGAGGGAAAGTAATCAACCTAGAGCTATTAGAGATAATAGAACAGAAGAAAAACTGCAGGTCAAAAGATACAATAACACAATTCAGTCTGATACTCAAATACCTTTACTAGGAAGCTAAAAACATAATAGTGAAAGACTTCAAATTAATGATAGCCACAAAATTGAATTATGTGTTAATTAAGCTCATGTGAGGATATGTATCTCTAGAAAATTCTACAAAAGTTTAAAGATGAAAAAAATAGAGAAATATGTCCTATTCCTGGGTTGGAAGATCAAATGGAAGAGGTAACTTTTGATGGCTTAATCTGTAGTTTTAATGTAACTTCAGCTGAATTCCAATGATGTCGTTGGCATTTTATAGAATTCAAAATAATTGATTCTACAGTAAAAATAGTGAGATAGACAAGCATACTAGAGGGCTAATGAAGGAATAATAATTAGCTCAAAAATAGACTGTTTTAAAAACAATAACTTATCTGATGTAACACTGCATTAAGAGGAGAAATACAGACCTTTAAATAATACAGAGCATGCATTAATAATTTTAAATACATATGAAAACACAATACATTGCAAATGAAAGTAATGAAATTATAAAGAACATAATTTTCTTGTACACTCTGCTGGGAGTAACTTTATTTCAGTAAGGTACAAAAAGAAATTTTCCCTCAAAGAATTGTAATTTAAAAAATCAACTCATATACAAAGAGATTTTGATTATTTAACCAAAGAGGAAAACCAGTTTAGATTATTGGAGAAGTTGTGAAAAAAAGATGGGCAAAGGTGTCTAAAGAAAATTCAACTATCTGCAAAATTACAATAAAACAAGGATAAAATAGTAGCAAAATATTTTAAGTTACTGCAAGAGGTCCAAGCATTAGATGGATAATGTTAAGTATTCTTTAGAGTTTCTGATAATTTTCAAATTTAATATAGCAGATGGAGATTTAGTATATAAAATACACAAAGAGCTTATAAAACTTCAAAAATTGTCATTAAATCTCCAATAGACACACACACACACACACACACACACACACACACACACCCCTACCCAGAAATCACTCATCCAAAAGAAAAAAATCTCTAATATTATTTATAAACAAAGATATATAAATTAGTTGTGTGGTCAGTTACATACCTGGGAATAAGCCCACATCCAGGGGCAGCTGATGAATCTTAAAGAAAGCTACCTCACACCATAGAAGCCACACTATTGATGGATTCAGTCCTCCACCAAGGCAATATTTTAAATCAGCTTTAAAATATTTTTAGTTTTATTCTGGGAAACCCACTGGGTAGAGAGATGAGATGGGAGGGGAGGGGAGGGGAAGGGGGGATAGGAAGGGCAGCAGAATAAAATAGACATTATGATTGCTGTATGTATATAGGTGACTGCATGATCAATGTGATTCTGCAACCTGTACAATCAGAAAAATGAGAAATTATACCCCATTTAATTCAAATGTATGAATTGTCAAGATCATTGTACTGTCATGTGTAACTAATAAAAAAAAGAAAAATAATTTGAAAACAGATAAATGTTTCATGCACAAAGATAAGTAATAGAAAGCAACAACTAGACACAAAAAATAAATCTTTTACAATTTGAGAAAGATAAGTAACCTGTAGTTCAGTGATGCCATGCATGATCCAGATTCATGTTTACTATGAATCTGAGGTAGAAAACTAATATTTGCCACATAAGGTTTATAAGGAAAAAGAGCAAAATTCTCTCCATGTTCCAGAAACAGAACAATGTTTCTCCTATGGTTAAAAGTAGAAGATATAACTAAGAAACGTTGTTGAGTGCAGGTGAAAGGAATTTGGATATAATTGGTGGCAAATTTCAAAAGCCATGAAATAATTAATGTGAGCATGTACCTATATTAAGGAATCAGTTGGAAATGCTTGGGTGCTACAAGAAATGGATCAAATGACCATTTCCTTATGTTTTGACTTCCTTAAACAACGCAGCTCATTTCATTTGAGAGCTGGGGTGAGCGTGAGCACTGTCTGTTGAGATCTTTGTTCTTTGGTTCTTTGGGACAGGGAGTCACGGGGGTAGGGGTGGAGTAGAGGAAGCTGCGTGGAAGGCAACTGGGTCACAAGACTCCATGTCCTGGGGGAGCTGTCAAGCTGAGCTGGATCCCAGTAGATGTTGCCATGTGAAGCAGGTCCTTGGCCAGCAGGACAATGGTCAGTGGTTAGGAGGTCAGAGAGAAAGTCCTGGGATGGAGGGGGGAGCAGCCTGCTGGAAGAGAAGAGTTACCTGGAGGGCTTCCCCCCACCCCAGCGAAGGGAATCCAGGGGTGATTAATCACTTAGCCACATCTTAAGCCCTTTTTAATATTTTATTAGAGACAGGGTCTCGCTGAGTTGCTTATTGCCTCTCTAAGTTGCTGAGGCTGGCTTTGAACTCTCAATCCTCCAGCCTCAGTGTCCCTAGCTGCTGGGATTACAGGCGTGCACCACCATGCCTGGCTGAAGTTTTTGATCACCCCACATGACCTAGGATTTGGGGATGTGGTTGGAGTTTGGTGACATTGGAGTGTGGCAGAGGATAAGGAAGTCAGTTATATGGATCCACTTGCCCTAATGAGGACATGGCAGGCGAGGCTGCAGATGTCAGGATCCTTAGGACCCCATGCAGGATTCCAATGGGCCCCTCATTCTGGCTTAGTCCATCTGAGATGGGAAGGGCTGAGGTCAGAGTGCCTTCCAAGAATAGCTCTCCTTCTCATATTTGAGCCTGGGGCTGGGCTGCAGCAGGATAGTTCCGGCTCTGGGCTAGGGGCTCTGAAAGAGCAATATAAGGGAATGGGCATCTTGGCCCAACCTAGGTCTTGTCCAGGGTAGCTGGGTCTTTCCTGGTCCTCTCTTTGGCGCCCAGGATTCTGGGTTTGCAGTTTGGGGTCCCTTCCATCCACATTCATTCTGGAACCTCTGCTTTCCTATTGGGCAGGCTCTGAGTGAAGAGCCTAACGTGGGAAGATGCTGAGGGCATGGACTATCATCCTGGGACCAGCACTCCAGGACATGTTGGTGCCATCGTGGTGACAGGAGAAGAGAAGCAGACCATGTGGAACCTCCTCTGAGATCAGTGCCTTAGTGAAGATGCCTGCAGGTCCCTCCTACTGGATGAGAACACCTCTGCCTGCACCCCACCCTTTTCCTCAGCACTCCTCTGCACCCACCTTTCTCTTTCTGTGTTTAGATCTCATGGGGACAGGCCACCCTCTTCTCCAGGAAAAATAACCCATCTGCTTGGGATTCCCTCCTTCCTGGCCTCCTTCAGGACTTGCAGAACTTCCCCTTTTCTTTTTTAAATATTTTTTTAGTTGTTGATAGACCTTTATTTATTTATAAAACGTGGTGTTGGGAATTGGACCCCGTGCCTCACACAGGCCCGGCAAGTGTGCTACCACCGAGCCCCAGCCCCAGCCCAAGAACTTTTCTTTTCCTTACTGGCTTCTTGTGTATGCCTTAAAACACGCCAAGGGCTTTCTTACCTCTAGCAACAAGAGCAGTATCACCTTCTCTTCACCCCCCAGCTCCCCAAACCAGGCCTTGCTGAAGACTTAAGTAATAAGCTATTTCTAAAAGCATTTTCATTTGCTAATTCATAATATAACAATGACTTAAACTTTTGAAATTAAAAAAACAATCTAACAACTAATTTTATATTTTTGTAATTATCATACTATTCATGTCCCTTAAAAACAGCTGTACTGAGGTGGAATCAAAATAGAGCAATCTGCATGTATTTAAAGTGCATAGTTTGATAAATTTTGACACATGTATACACCCACAAATCCATCACTACCATCAAGATAATGAACGTATCAATCACCTCAATCACTCCCCAAAGGTTCCCCTCTGTAATTTCTGTCTCCCACCCCTTGCTATGTGATCTCTCTCTCTCCCACCTTGTCCCTGTCCCTCAACCAGTGATCTGTCTTCTCTCACTCCACATTCATTTGAATTATCTAGAATTTTATGTATATGGAATCACACAGTATTGGGGGTGGGTGGGTTGGCTTCTTTCATCCAGTATAATTATTTTGAGATTCCTCCATGTTTTTCATGGTGGTGATAAGGCATTCATTTTCATAAAACTCAGCCTTTTAAAGGTACATTTTAAAATTTCACCTGTTATAAATGTACAATTCATTTATTTATAATAAATTGTGTAACCATCACCACAATGCAGGGTCAGGACAGTTCCACCACCCCCAGAAGACCACTTGTGGCCATTTGCACATCACTCTCTGTTTCTCCCCCTAGATGCAGACATTCATCACCTGTCACTACAGGCTTGGCTTCTTTGGTCATTTCCAATAAAGGCAATAAGCAAGGTGTGGTCTCTGCGTCTTCCATTCAGCATAATGTTCTTGAGTCTGTCCATGCTGTAGCATGCACCAGGGCTCCATTCCTTCTTATTGCTGAATAGCAATTTATTCTATGGATATACGGCTCATCTGTACATTTACCCACTGATGGACATCTGGGCTGTTTCCAGGTTTTGAATATTACAAATAAGGTTGCCATAAACCTTCATGTATGAGTCTTTCTGTGGATATGAGCTTTCGTTTTCTTGGAATAGCTGGATTATAAAACAGGTTATGAGTAACTTTTAAGAAAATGTCAAACTCTTCCAAAGCCAGCAAGGTGGATACTGTATGTTGTTTTATATTCCCACATACTGACACTTACTGAGTGATCGTTTTAATTGTAGCTGTCTAATAGGTGTGCTGTGGTATCTTGTTATGATTTTAATTTATACTTTTTCTAATGACTAATGATGTTTAGCACCTTTTTCATATACTTATCTGCTGTACACAATATATATTTTATATCTATATGAAAACATTTAGATAAAAAATTTGGTGAAGTGCTTATTTAAATCCGCATTTTTCATTAGGTCATTTATTTTCTTATTATCAAGTGAGAGTTCTTTATTCCGGATATAATATCTGTATCAAATGCATGCTTTGCAAATATTTGCTATTTTATGGGTTGTACTTTTATTCTCTTAACAGTGTTTTTCACAATACAGAAATTTTAGTTAATTGTTAATTAAATGTGATTTGGGTGCTAGATCTAAGAATTTTTGCTTTACTTAAAGTCACAGGATTTTCTCCCTCACATTTTCATCTACACATTTTTAAGGCCCTAGGTTTTGCAGTTCTGTGATATGTTACAGCATATGGATGAAGTTCATGCATTTGCATATGGATGTCCTGTTGTTCCTGCAGCATTTGTTAAAAAGACTGCTTTCTCCACTGCACTGTTGTCAAAAGCCGCTTGTCAGTATATGTGCAGTCTCCTTCTGAACTCTCAGATGGGTTTTGTTGAACTATAGTCTATCTTCACAATATATACCCTATTAACTATAATATCTTGAACTTAGTATTAGTAATCCAAATTTTTCTTTTTCAAAGTTATTTGGCTTCTATATTTCCTTTTCATTTCCATGCAAATGTAGAATCAGCTCACTAATTTCTACAAAAAAAATAATAACCACACAGATGGGATAGTGATCAGGATTCTGTTGAATCCACAGGTTCATTTGATGAGTATTGGCTCTTTATTACATTAAGTTTTATTCTTTGGTGAAGGGTTTTGTCAAATGTATTCTGAAATATATTTTTCTTCTCCAGTGTTTTCAAGGGACTTACATAAAATTGGTATTATTTCTTCCTTAAATATTTGCTAGAATTTACCAATGAAGCCATCAGAGCCTGGAGTCTTCTTTGTGGGAAGTTTTACTTCTTTCCAATCTGTTTGCCTTTTGCTAAGTTTGTAGGGCTTTGAAAAGTCTCTATTTGGTTTTCACTTTTGAAATATATTTTTGTAATGCATAGAATCCTATATGGATAGCTTTTCTTAAAAATTTTAAAAGATGTTCCTGCACTATGTTCTTGTTCATATTTCTTTCAACAAGAAATCTGCTCTCATTCTTATCTTTGTTCTCCTGTATGTGACATATGTGTTTCTTCTTCTGGTTGCTTGCAGAATATTCTCTTCATCATCACTATTGAGCAAATTGATGATGATGTGCCTTCGTCTCATTTTCTTCATGTTTGTTTTTTATTATGCTTAGAGATTCTTCAGTATACATAAAATTTGGGGAAATTTGGTTATTCTTCAATATCAAAAATTTTTAGATCTTTCATGTCATATGTTTCTAACATGTTGAATACAATTATAATAACTATTTTAATGGCATTTTTGCTAGGTTTAACATGTACGTTAGATCTGGATAATTTTGGTTGTTTTCTTTTTGGTGATCATATGTTCCTGTTTCTTTCCATACCTGGTCATTTTTATTAGGTACCAGACATTGTAAATTTTATCTTTGTTGGGTGCTGAATATTTTTGTATTTTTATAAACATTCTTTAAGTTTGTTTTGGAATGCAGCTAAGTTGTGTGTGGAGACAGTTTGATCCTTTTAGGTCTTTATTTGTCAGATTTGTTAAATTCAGAAAAGTGATCAATCTCTAGTTGTTGATTCCTTACAAATGAGGCCAGAGTCTTCTGAGTGTTCTGATGGGTCATGATTTACGAGGTTCCACAGTCTGGCTGGTGAGAACAGGCACCATTCTCGCCCTGTGTAAGCCCTGCTCACGGTCCTTCTGGGCCTTGTACACAGTTCTTCCCCCCATTGTATTAGTCAGCTTTCCATCACTAATAATGAAATACCTGACTCAGGTCATACTTAACTTCTGTCTGAAGTTAAGAGAAGTTTATTTATCTCACAATTTGAGAGGTTCAAAGTTCAAGATCAGGTGGCACCATTTGTTTGGCCTCTGGTGAGGGAAACAGATGGTGGCACATCATGGTGGAAGCTAATGTAGGAACAGTCATATCTTGAATTGTCAGAGAGCTTGTGGGAGAGAGAGAGAGAAAAAAAAAAAAAAAAAAAAAACCAGAAAGGCTTGGATCCTCTTTCCTAACCCCCTCCAATAATCTCAGGACTTGCCAGTAGGCCCCGCCTCTTAAAGGCCTGCAGCACCTCCCAGTCGGCCACCCCGGGGACCAGACCTTTACATTCAGACCTTTGTGGGACACTTGCCATCAAAACCCTGTGTAGTTTTCCTCACATGCATATGGAGATCAGGTACTCAACTGAATGCCCAAGGGAACCCTCTGGAGGTCTCTAAAGTTCTATCTACCTGTCTGCTCGTTGGCACTGTCTTGTGAACTCTGTCCAGCTTGGTCTTCCCTGATTCTAATCTCTGTTCTTGACTTAGGAAGACCACTTACTCTACCTGGTCCCCCTCTCTTCTGTAGCCTGGGAATAATTGTAATTCAGTTGGGACAACTGAGAGGTAAGTCTCATTTACTTTTACCTCTTAGGCATTGTTATACTTTGTTATCTTACAGCCTTTATCTTGAAAAGTATTCTTTCATTTATTTTATGCATTTTTTGTTTATTTCATTTGGGAGGGTAAATCTTGACCCTGTTACTTTGCCGGGCTAGAAACATAAGTTGCTTTATATCCTCTTGAAATACACATATTTATGTGGTTGCAATTAGTATATATGCCTCATTTTATGGTCTTATCAACATTACATTTCAGACATTTCCCATATTTCTAAAAAGCTTCATAATTGCCATTTTAATATCTTGAAAAATATTTTACAGTGTGCCAGATTTACTGGAGAGCAGTTCATACATTAAAGAATGATTTATGCCCTATCTCTTTCCAACACAGAATTTCTGATGGCTTATTGACAAAAAGGCTGCTAAATAAGAGTAATGCAATATGAATTAAAAGGAAAACCAAGGTCAAGACAATCTGAGCAATAACAATAATGCCAAGGATGATAATATCTGCTGTAAGTGAAGGTAAATCTAGGCTTCGAGCACTCCAGCCATCAACTGTGCCAATTGTGATTAGTCACATTATTCTCCTCAGAATGCAAAGGGGACTGATAGGGGACTATCAGTTATTGAAAGCTTACTTTTTTAGTTAGATTTTTTCACTGCTGTGATGAAAAGACTTTACAAGAACAACTTTAGAGGAGGAAAAGTTTGGCTCACAGTTTCAGAGGTCATAGTCATAGATGGATGACTGTAACTCTTGGTCTGAGGTAAGGCAGATTATTCGGGGCAGAAGGGTGTAGGGGAGGAAAGCAGCTCAGGAATGGTACCAGTAAGCAGAGAGAGCTCAGCTCACCAGGGATAAAATATATACCCCAAAGGCCTCCCCTATCCACTTTCCCCTGCCTACGGATACCTGCCTACAGTTACGATCCAGTTAATCCACTGGATTATTACACAGATTAGGTTAAGCCTCTCATAATCTAATCCTTTCACCTCTAAACTTTCTTGCATTATCTCACACATGAGCTTTTAGGGAACACCTCTTGTTAACCCTAACACCTACCATGTGCAGCTTAACACAAGGTATAGCGTATAATGTTTTCTGAGTTTCACCTCACTCTCCTGATACTTGCCCTAGATCAGAAAGCAAATGACAGAATACAGATTCAGATTTCCAAGACTAAAATGGTACAGCAGGAATTTTGAGGCCGAAGCTCTCATCTACCAGTCACCTCAGGAGGACAGACATTTGCCTTGTGCTAAATTCTGTGACCAATCTCTTCCACGGGGCAATTTACACAGGTAGTGATCCTAGGACAAATTCTTAACAACAGCCTCATGCCAAAGACAGAAGTACGTAACGATTAGTTCTTGTAATGGTTTTTGATGGGTGTGATATTTGATTACCCTTCATTTGAGGAGTTGCAGGAGGAGCTAACTGAAATGGATTATGTGTGTAGGTTTTTTGAGATATAAAATTAGCCAAGAATGGAACTTAGTTGCTAAGAGGAATGGATTGCATCACCCACACCTTCTGCCTTCTGTGACCTTAATTGCTTTTGAACAAGTTTGTGAAAGGGCGCAGATAATTCATGTTTTATTGCTTTTGAATGAGGGTCTATTTGTATAAATTAATTCCTCTTTCCACACACTGCCCTATGATTCCTTGCAGCTTGACTTCTATGTTCATAACTAGCTCCACTTGAATTCTGGGCCCTCCTCCCCCTCCTCCTCCCCCTCCTCCTCCTCTGACTGCTCCTTCTCTGCGTGCTATGGCTTTTCCTCACATACTTCCACATGCTGCACACCCCATGGGGTGTTGTCATGTCCCTTCCTCTTCCTACCTAATAGTTGGGCATCTCCACTATTACAACTTACTATCATTGAGTACCTGCTGCTGCTAGTGCTTGATGCTTAGAGCTGCAGGTGTAAACAGAGACATAAGCTTACCTAGTTCTAACATCCAGTCATTCCTCTCCAGAAGGGGAATAATAGAGAAAAGGGAGTAACCATAATTATTTAAAAATAACTTAAAAGTTGTACCAACAGGGGCTGGGCTTGTGGCTCAGCGGTACAGCACTCACCTTGCACGTGCGAGGCCCTGGATTCGAACCTCAGCACCACATAAAAATAAATAAATAAAATTAAGGTATTGTGTCCAATTACTTCTAAAAAATAAATATTAAAAAAACACCAACAAAGCAAATATGAATGCTCAAATAGAAAACTTAGGGAAACATTTTTGAAGTACATAACTTTTGACATTGAAAGTTACACAAACAACACATATGCTTTTATCAAACTCAGTTGATTTACTTTCCAGATTTACTTGGCTCCTCTTGCTATTTGCTTCTTGGGGATCCTAGTTGCTGTCATTTCTTTTGTTAAATAATCATTTTTATATCCATATAACAGCAGAATGTATTTGGACGTATTATGCACATATGGGGTATAATTTATCCTAACTAGAATCCCATTCCTGTGGTTGAACATGAAGTGGAGTTTCACTGGTTGCGTATTCATATATGAACATAGGAAAGTGATGTCCGATTCATTCTACTATATTTCCTATTTTCACCTACTTCCCTTCCCTTCATTCCCCTTTCTCTAATCCAACTTGTTTTCTTCCCTCCAACCTCCCTTATTGTGTGTTAGCATCCACATATCAGAACATTTGGCCTTTGTTTTGGGGACTGGCTTATTTCCTTTAGCATGATAGTCTCCATTTCTATCCATTTACCAGCAAATGCCATAATTTCATTTTCTTTATGGCTGAATAATATTCCATTGTGTATGTATACCACACTTTCTTTATCAGTTCCTCTGCTGAAGGGAACCTAGGCTGGTTCCATAGCTTAGCTATTGTGAATTGAGCTGCTAAAAACATTGATGTGGCTGCATCACTGTAGTATGCTAATTTTAAGACCTTTGGGTATATATCAAGGAGTGGGATAACTGGGTCAAATGATGGTTCCATTCCAAGTTCTGAGAAATCTCCATACTGCTTTTCAGAGTGGTTGCACCAATTTGCAGTCCCACCAGCAATCTGTGAGAGTACCTTAATCTATGAGTGTGCCTTTTCTTTCACATCCTGGCCAACATTTATTGTTACTTGTATTCTTGGTGACTGCCATTCTGACTGGAGTGAGATGGAGTCCCCGTGTAGTTCAGTTACTGTCATTTCAACTCCGGCCACTGCTGGCTGTTCCAGCTTCCACTATGTGGCCAGCCTTGGGATGATTTCCATGGGCACACTGAGGGAGCAGCCTTAGCACTCCAGCGCCCAGATTCACAAAGCCTGTGGTCTCTGCCTCCACTTCTTGGCCCGGATGCTGTGCTTTTCTTGGCTACCAAGAGGAATTGGTAATAGCCTTGAGCCCCAGGGATTGAGTGTCCTATAGAGTTAATTTGACCAACAGTGGTCAGCAAGTGGGCAGCAGTGGTCTCTTGGTAGCTGCTGGTTTCCTCTTCATGATGGGCCATCCTATGAGCGGAGGTTCCACACCTGTCCGGAAGCCCTTGCTCATGACTGAGCTCCTCCTGCCTGCCCTGGTGCCATCCCGCCTTACCTCCCTTGTGTCCTCAAGGTGGAAACTGAGGTCTTCCTATAAGAGATTCACTGCAGGCCTGAGTTTCGAGGTAATTGTGGCTATGTTTCAAGCACATGTGGAGTTAGGTTTTCCAAGCAAAAAGAAAGCATGAGCTGGGCACAGTGACACATCCCTATCATCCCAGAGGCTTGGGAGGCTGAGGAAGGAGGATCACAAGTTCCAAGTCAGCCTCAGCAACTTAGTGAGGCCCCCAAGCAACTTAGTGAGACCCTGTCTCAAGAGAAATTTAGAAAGGACTGGAGTTGTGGTCAACTCAGAATCTCTCAGGCTGACCCCTGCAACCTGCTCATGGTTCTCCACACCTGACCTGTCCATCTCTCTGAAAGATACGCCCACCCTCTGCCCACAGTAGTCATCCCTTGCAATAGCTCTCCTACAGTTTATTTTCCTTAGGTGTTCTGTACTTTCTAGTTACACAGGGCATATAAAATCAGAAAACAAAGTCATAAAAACAAACAACATGTCCTGCTCTTCCTCAATTTCCAGCTCAAGAATTATAAAGTTCTGGAAGTCAAAGCAGACTCTCCTGTCTCTGTGCCACCATAAGGGTTTTTTTTTTTTTTTAAGTCACATTATAGCGCTTGTCACATCTTGTATCACACACGATTCTTGTCACCTTCTCATCACAGATGATATATTAAAAGTCCCTTGAGGTTGGAGGGACGATGTAGACGCTCCACAGAAGTCAGCAGGTTACATTTGGAAATCTACCTATAAGGTTGGGTTAGGCTTGGGTTCCTTAAGGAAGTATCATAGACATGTTCATTAAACCACCCTTATGATTTATAAAATATGAACATCAGTATTGCTTTTTGAATATTATTATGAAATCCACCCACCTGTCTGGAATGTTCCCACAGCTTTGTGCAAAGTGACACACAGTCAACTTGATTTTGAATCTCCAGGCACTTGATAGCAGGGAGTGATATGCTCTAAGGTTCCCGAGGTTAGTGGTGGTAGAATCCACTCAGATCACATGGTAAAAAGGTTCAAGGTCAAACATTTTCTAGCACTTACTCTGTCAAGCACTGTGATGATCAAATAAATACTTTTAAAAGTATAAAATTTACAGGGACAACAACTGTACTGTACCCAGAAAGATGTAAAGGTTGTTGATTTCTTCCCCCAGTTTCTCATTTAGAAAGTCGGTTTCCTGATTCCTACCTTTAACACTGTCCAGTTAATTTTAAGAAATTTTGGAGTCATTAGAGCAAGTGAGTGAAGGAAGAAATCAGAAAAGGACATGAAAACTGTTGCCGGAAATATCCGTGATCACCATTTTAGTTGAGTATGTGGACTCCATAAGAGCACAACATGTTCAGCCTTGTTCATAAAAAGATGTCTGGATTTACTTCAATCTCTGGGCAGCCTTTTGAGCCACTCATATATATAAAAAGACTGGGCGGCCTTTCTTTCTTCTTCTTCTTTCCATTGACATCTTCCAGGGAAAATGCTCCACAATATGATTTTCAAGGCTAATTTGCCTTTTTGTCTTCGTAGTGTTCCTTACTACAAATTAGCTTCCTATGCCCTCCCTTCCCTGAGCTAGGGAGGATCCTTCAAAATTCCTAACTGGCAGCCCTGTGGAGAGATGGGAGGGAGGGAGGAAAGGGAGGGAGGAAGGAGGGAGGCAGGGAGGGAGGGAGAGGTAGAGGGTGTCTATGCTGCATACATGTGGTACAGGCAGGGAGATCAGGACGCTAACAGAAAGGCAATGTAATTCTGTGTTTCCAGTAAGTATGTTAGCCCTGCGGGGAACTGAGCTGGCCAGTCTACTTGGAGAGGAAAAGTAGATTTGGGGAAGGTGGAAGGGGTCAATTCATAAAGTGACTTCTTCCTCAGCTATGATAAGAGCCTTTGCTGATCTCCAGTGACTGTCTGGTACCTCCTGGTCAGATTGGACTCTGTCCCTCCCAGATACTTGATTTTGTGAAAGGGACACACCTATCTGCAGGAAAGAAGACACTGACCAGATTGCAAGCGGTAGGTTGTGACATTCAGCATGTTTATGCAGCAGAATTGCTGAGAGATGCAGGGTGTGTGTGTGTGTGTGTGTGCTTGGGCTGGCTGATTTATCTGCAATAGGGAATGTTTTATTTTAATTGTCAGTTAAAAAAAGAATTGTTGCTGAGGCTAAGGTAGCAGTGAAAAATTCTGTGCTCTGAGCTTTTACATTTGTGTTTGATGTGGTTTCGGTGCTTGTGCAGTTTAGAGAAGCTAGCAAGGGCTCACCTTTAAATAACCTGCAGCTTCCTATTTTCCTCCTCTCTCTCTCTCTCTCTCTCTCTCTCTCTCTCTCTCTCTCTCTCTCTCTCCCTCTCTCTCTCCCTAAGCACAGCTCCCACCCCATCCTCTCAACATCCTCCTTCACTCCTCCCCGCCCCATGGGAAATGCGGCCCAGTTTCACCTTGAGCCTTTTGCACCCTAAGTCTGGATTCTCGGCTGGTTTACTGTAGGTGTTTGTGGATACTCTGCAGCTGCCCTGGCCCAGGCGGACTGACTCAGCAGGAGTGTTTGTGCATGGGAATCGGCATCCGGCATCCGAGATCATGGCAGTGCAGCTGGTGCCAGACTCTGCTCTCAGCCTGCTGATGGTGAGTGTGCTGGGGAGGAGGTGGGGCCCGGGCAGCGCCTACTCCAGTCTCCCCTGCCCACACTGGGGGCCACTGCTGCAGCTGCTGCAATGGCTGCGGACAGGTTAAACATTGCTCTGCTTCATCCTGCAGCCTCTTTTGAAATGATTTCTTGGGTCAGAGTATCAGCATGACTAAGCATTCCCAGGGAAAAGATGCAGTAGGTTTGCCATTTTAGAAACTTGTTGCTGAATGCTATTTTGAGAGACGTGCTTGCAAACAGGTGCTAAGAGCCCCCCAAAATAGATCACTAGGGTGTCTGGGGGGGGGGGGCTCCTGTATCCTTTGCCCCTAGTCTTTTAAATTAAAATCCAGAGAACCTTGTTTGTTTGTTTGTTGTTTGTTTTCTTCTGATGACAGCTGTGGAATTTTTGTCCTCAGAGTGATTGGATAGTCTCTTCCCTCCAGGAGCCCATGTGTCTGCTCAGATTTCCCAACAGAACCTGGAGAGGTTCACCGTGGCCCTTGTGACTCTTGGGCTACAGAGTTGGAGGAAACGCCTCTCCCATCTATGATTGACAGGAGGTGTTGGCCGGGGTGCCCAGACATTTATATGTGTGTGAACCACTGACCTACTTCACTTCCCCCAGCATGATTTCCATCATGTTAAGAAAGCCCTGGCTCTTAGCATTTTAAAGCAAACACAGACCATGGCATCATCTGCTTGTAATCTGATTGGCTTTTTTTTTTTTTTTTTTGTCTGACCCAAGGTTATGAGTTTGCTTTTGCTGTCATTTTGCCCTCTCCCCCATCCTCTGCCATGTAGCTCACAGGTCAGGGTAAAAGGTTGCTGGAAGTAGCATGCATCAGCTTGGCACAGGAATGTTCCCAACATTTACACAAGAGACTATAGAAAGTGCTTCTGCTGGGCTTATTGATCTGTTTTCTAACTGAGAAGGGAAATGCAGCTTGGTGAGGCCTGATGAGTTTATTAGGGTGACTTGGAGGAGCAGGCAGTGGGGAGCCTGCCTCGCGGGGGACGAGCCAGGTCAAGTTAAGAGGAACAGATATCTGGTGCTGTTACTCAGAATGTCATTTGGCCCACAGAGGCATTTGAATTGTTGAAATTGTATGGGCCTCTGTGACTTTGGGTTTCACTTGGGGAGAAGTAGAATTTTCTGGAGTTTGCTCTTTACCCATTTTTCTTCCTCACTAACACTGCTGTCAAGACACCTTATCTTCTACAGCCTACTCACTTCAAATGTACTATCTGTGAGAAGCAGGGACTGCTAGGGTCCTGGAAGTCTGGGTTATGTGCACGGCACTGATGTGCATGCATGCACCTACATGTTATCCAGGATGTTCACATAAAGGAAAAGTTTTCTTGAAAAATAGCTCCAGAAAGAGTTGGGCCTGCTTGTCTCTGCCTGCACTCAAGCTCCCAAATATTATGGTTGCTGTGCTGGTGGTTTCTGCCATTCGGATCTTATCCTTCATTTATCAGTGGCCTCTGCCCTGAGATGTCTCCCTAGAATTCAACTCCTGCTTGGATTAAAGGATGGGGTTCGCCTCTCTCTTGGAAGCTGGAGAGGTGGCTCTTGACACGGACGGACCATTAGATGAGAGCACCCTGGAGCAATATGTGTAATTGGAGGCACTGTGCATTCTTCTGGTTCATGTTTGGTTTGGGGACATTTTCCCCTATGGACTTTGATGTTCTTTTTAAAGGGTAAACCCCAAAGTAATTGCTTCCCTGACACATTGCATGATGAGTCTCAAAATTTATAAGCAAGTAGAAGAGAAAAGAAAAGAGGAAAAGAAGCCATTTAGTGGAACTACTTTGGCTGTGAGTTCAGGAAGGAAGCTGTAAACATTATTATTTATTAGCTCATTAATCAGCTGACCAGTTCTCAGCATTTATCGAGCGTCTGTCACTGGGGAAAGTGGTGTGGTGTAATAGGGAGCCAGAGCTCACAAATGCACGTTTCAGGGAGAGTCAATACCTGGTAGGTTGGTTGTAATTATCTTTTTGTACTACAGAGTCCTTATGTTGAAGACCAATGGGGAAGATCAACCAGCCATGCCCCTTGCTTTTGGATAAGGAGGCAGAGCCAAAGTTATATTTAGTTCAGAAATGATGCTAGGAAAAAATATGTTTGTGTGGTTCTGGAAGTGGCCACAGAGTCTGGAGGTTTGGAGAGCCCTGCGTTCTGTCTCCAGCCTTGCCACTTGTTGGGTCATCTCGTGTAGGTCACTCCCTCTCTCTGTGCCTCAGTTCTGCCACTTGCTGAGGGGGTTGTACTAATCTCTAGGGCCCCTTTTAGATTGTGGAACACAATTTAAGATGTTGAAGGATGATGTCTAGAAAAGGTCTCCTGGGTAGCCAACTTGAACTCTCATTCAGCATTTTGTCCACATTTCCAACCTACCATGTGACCAGCGTTGTCTTCAGAATGGTGGGATTTATCCCAGCCCATATGGCTCTTCTGCCAGGGAAAGTATATTTCATGTTATTAGCTAAATGGACGATCATGGTTTCTTCTCACTCTGCTGTCAAGAATCCTACCCTAGGGAACTGGTGACCTTTGAATGGTGCCTAAGGTATCTTTCCAGGCTGGGTTTGGGTCATCTGGGAGGGTTGGGCTAAGAGCATGTCTTGACCCCCTCAAGGTGGGAGGACCTCTTGCTTGTTTGTAGAGAGTAGCAATGGGCCTGAAGAGCATCCGTGCAAGGTGGGGTCCCCCAAATGACCAACGAAGGGTGGACTTAAAGAGAAGGTGGAGATGGTCTCACATGCCCCCAAACAGCCCTCCTCCCACATCGTAGCAGGAATCTGAGGCAAAAGAAGATACCACCGTATTCACTGTGGTGTAGGGAGCCCTCAGCTGGATGTGACTAATCACAGAGTAGGAAGCTCTTGGCTGTGTGTCATTTGTTGAAATCACATGTGTTTCGGCAAACTGCAAGGACTGGAGTGTCCTAGGGCTCAGGATTTCTTGCTCATTTCTTTAAATCCAGAGTGGAGATTGCAGAGTTAAGGGGCTACTAAGGTGGTTATGCCTTTTTATTTCTTAGATTCTGAAAACACAGATCTTTGGGACAGCTAGATTAAAATAGCTTTTAATTTAAGTCAGCTAGCTAGATAATAATGCAAATTATGCTTTTCTGTAAATAGAGTGTCTTTACATACATTAACTAATGTAATCCCTTCCAGGACTTATTTTTAAGTAAAAAAAAAAATAGAAATCAGAATTTGGAAATGTGTCAATGGTTATGGCTGAAATTGATGTCTCAAAATGGTTCTCTGAGTGCCAAGCCAATATTTTTCCTGCTACATATCAAAACTCAAGTGCTTAATTCCCAGGACCTCCTACACTTTGGATGACCCTCAACTCTGAGCCAGTTTGCATTTTCTAGGTTTCTAGGTGGATAATACTGTCTTCCTGTTTATCACCTATTATTTTCTATATTGAAGGGTAAACTAAAAACGATACCACAAGTCTAGGTCAAGATGTCTGGTTTGACTCTGGCACGTAGAAATTGTTTTATATTCATAAAGGACTTGTTGCATTTTTTAAGGTCTCTCTCTGTCTCTGTTTTTTTTTTTTTTTTTTTTTTTGACTATGCTTCTAGGATGTTGCCAATAGTTGTGTTTTACAATAGGGAAATTTAGTATGTAAAAACTCCAATTCACAAATTAGAGAAACTAGTGGGTGATTATTTGTAATGAATTAAGTATGTGAATTAGATGACTCTGAAGGTGCTTTCCATTGTAAAAATTGTATTTCTTACTTTTAAGCTTATTTTGAATATACTAGCTGCCTGGTCTGTTTTTAAAAGAATCCATTTGATAACTTGCTGTTGTATAACTTTATCTCCCTCATTTTATTTTATCATAATTTTCATTCTGGGCTGGGAAGGTGGCTGGGAAGGCTGGGAAGTGGTAGAACACTTGCCTAACTTGCAGAAGGCCTTGGGTTCAATGGCCTGTGCCAGGAAAAGAAAGAAGGAAAAGAAAAAACTAAAATCAAATTCTCCTTTCCTCAGTCATTTTCCTCATTTGGACATTTTTCTTTCAATTAACAAATATTTGCTGTTAATTAGATCCATCCATCTAATATCTGTTCCATATAAGAAACATACAAGCCAGTCACCAACTTGTATGATCTAATTGGACAGAGAAGATGGAGTATATGGGAACTATAATTCCACTTCTTTCAATTAGAAAAGTAGAGAAAATTCAGAGGATCACATGACAACTGTAACCAAGTGAGCCCTGGAGCATACTCAGAGTTGAGGAGGGGGTTCTTTATTATTATTATTATTATTTTAGTTGTAGATGGACACAGTACCTTTATTTATTTATATGTGGTGCTAAGGATTGAACCCAGTGCCTCACATGTGCAACCCAAGTGCTCTACCACTGAGCCACAACCAGAAAGAGATTCTTGAAGAATAGGTAAGGAGTTGGGGGATGGATGGGTCAAAGGAGCAGAATTAAGGTAAGGAGCGTGGTTGTTACGTGTGATGTTGAACTATTTGGAAGATGAAGAGTTGACTGGTTTGGACAGATTTCCTGTTGGTGACGAAAGGTTACAAGGTCTGAAAGGCAGGTGGGGTGTGAGCAGGTTCCTTTAGTTTTATTACTATAATCTAATTTTCCTCTATATTTGACCAGACTCTATTTGGAGTTTTTAAGTGGACCTTGTTAGATTCCAAATGACAAAAGGCATAGAATAAAATTGATTTCTGTCTTGATAAATCTTGTTTTTGAGTTAATATTAGTAATCTTTGTATTTTTCAAAGTGCTTTGACTCTTTCTTTCTTTTCTTTTTTTTTTTTTTTTTTTTGTTACCAGGGATTGAACAAAGGGGCGCTTAACCACTGGATTACACATCCCCACCTCTTTTTTCGTAATTTATTTAGAGATGAGGTCTCGATGAGTTGCTAAGTGCCTTGCTAAGCTGCTGAGGCTGGCTTTGAACTTGTGATCCTCCTGCCTCAGCCTCCTGAGTTGCTGGGATTATAGGGGTTCGCCACCATACCAGGTTGCTTTGTGTCTCTGACCCAGCAGATGTTCTCAACCCTGCAGGCAGGCTGGGTATTCCATCATCTTGTTACATGATGAACTTGGATCCAGAGAAGTTAATGGCCCAAGATGCCTCAGACAAATTGTGCAGAATATGAGATGCTTACCCTGCATTTCATAATGATTAATTCATAAATTTGAAAAAAAAATGTTATTACAAACTATGGAGATTTAGAGGATAATAATGATATGGTAACCCAGGATGTAGCTATCTAAAAGATTGTATTCAGAGTAGGGTCATCTTAGTATTAGGCCTATGGCAGAGGCCCTGGATGTTTGGGTAGAGGGTAGAACTGATTCTTAGTGTCATTTGTCTTTGTGGGTTGTCTAAAGTAAGCTAACTGTAAGAAAGTTTCTGGGAACTGGTTATGTCATTATGTCATTATTATATTGCATTCAGGAGCTAAAATCTTCCTAAAATTCTATAACCATCTTATAAACTGTAGTTTTCCAATGGGTATATCTGAAATCATTTCATTACTAGTTTTTTTTTTTAGTTAATGTCTAATGTACAAATGTATCTCTTTCAGTGGGTGAAGTGTGAAGTCAATGACCATAACTCTTTCAGACCATGTTTTGTTGATCTTTAACATTTTACTTTCTGACAAATCTGTTTCTGTGAGTCTAAGCAACAGAGACTGACTCAAATCACCAGCATTAGCAAAAAGGGGAACCTATGACCCACGTAGCTGGGGAGTCCCAGGGGAGGCTGGATGGAGGACCTTGAATGGCAGTGTCAGAACTGTTTCTCTGGCTCTGCTGCACCTTGACTCTGCTTTTATCTGTGTTTCTGTGTTGACTTTAGTCTCTGGCATATTCTTTCCCCAAAAATCATTCTAGGGTCACTTGTCCTCAGATCTGGTGAAGGCAGGTCAATAAACAGGACTTTCCTCACGTGTTATCATGAAGCGGCCAGCGTCTCGCCAGGGGTCATTTTTCCTGCCCAAGAGGGTGTAAGCCACTTGAGAAAATTAAAGTCTGAAATAATTAGTGAAGAAATAAGCGACAGAGTCAGAGAATAGGTTTTTTAAAGCAGAGCATCTGATAGGTCCAGCCCACACAGGAAGTAGAGCTGAACAGTTTAAAAATGGCTCCGGTTGTTTATTTAAGGGGGTACATCAGAGGCAGGGATAAGATTTCAGGGGCAGAGTCTTGCTTCATAATGTCTTGCAGTCAACAGGTTGATTAGCATCTTGGCAGGCTACATCCATCTCTGAGAGGCTGTGTGGCTATATGGCTGCAGTGGGTCACCCCATTTTTGGAGCTGTGTTGGGGCCTTTTTGAGCAGAGCTGAGTTCATATGTAAAGGGTGGTCTTAATATGGGATTGCCACTATAAGTTCCCAAATACCAGATCTACCCCAGTGCTGGCTCCAATGCTGGAAAGTTCCATGCATAGTCCATGGATGGCTCTTGACAATGTCACTATTCACAAGCTCTGTCTGTCTCTCTTGGGTAACAGACTTGTCCTGAGGGCCAATTCTTGGTTTCAGGGATAGGGATTTCTGACCAAGCAGGTTAGAACGTGTGCCCAGACCTGTGGGGAGGAAGCAGGTGTATCGATTAGTTGATACCTCACCTGGTATCATATGGAGTGGAAAGGGCATGCTCCTGAATGAGAAGAGCTATTGACAAAAAGGGGCAGCTTAAAAATAACAAGGGAAAGACATTAGATTGTTATTACAGTGTTCTGCACCTTATGTACCATTGTAGGACTCTTATGAAACTAATCATGGAGGAAGCATCAGTGACTCCTAAATCATGGGTTTAGTTCTCTCAAAATAAATATAACTGGAGAAATCCAATTGTCAGAATATTTTATGCTAGGTTGAACAAGTCTCACCATCTGTAAAATGAGACACGAAGAGCTACCCCATAAGATTTGGGCTAATTCAATGAGACGTGCATGCAGTGTTTGGCCACTGTTTTTTGGCCCGATGCAAATGCATAGTAAGTTTTAGTAGTTGCTTGCTTTGTCTTAAAATGACAGAAATGGCCATCCATTCCAAATTTGTCTCATTGAACTCCTGCATGAGAACCAAACTCAACATAAAACAAAAAAGAAGTTGCCCAATTCTGTCTTTTGGTGTTCCATTCTGTGAGCAATAAATGACCATCAGTGGATAAACAGCCAATGATTTTTAAAAAGCAGATATTCCTAGGGTCATGTGAACCATTCCAGTCATGAACAAATTTAAATTACATTCCTCCCTTAAATAACTTACAAAATTTTCTAATCCTCTGAAGAGAGATGACTAAAATATGGACGGCAATATGTTCTCTCTGGCAAATGTAAAATGTGTGCCTTTCAGGCCTGCTACGCATGATGGGCAGCTATTAGTGCATCTCTGCTAAGAATTAATTGCATGGCTGCTTTCTGAAGCTCAGTAGTGGTTTGGAAAGCGCACATTGCAGGTGGAGGTAGCAGTTTCTCATTGAATTTTATGCCAGCATATGAAGTCTAATGGAACATATGGTATTTAGACTGGTGGTAATCAAAGGTCCTGGAAATGTGCCTGACTGAGACCATGTGGTACACATCCAGTGAGGAGACTGAACTCCAATGTCAAGGTAACTTTGGTTTGCAGCTCAGACTGCCTTGAAATGAATGAATGCTCTTTACAACCTGGGTATCAAACTTAGTCTCACAGCCTAGACCTGGGGAAGCAGTTTCCTGAGTGGCAGACCCAGTTCATCTCCTCAAGGAAAGTCATGTATGTCAGCGGTTTTAAGGATCATCTGAACAGCAGTGGTGCCCAAATTGTGTCTCTGGCTAGGTCCGACTGCAAATCCAAACACTTACTGGATTTACCCCTCTTGTTATCCCATAGGTACCCCAAACTCACCTCCCCCCAGAGAAGATTCCGTATCTTCTCCCTGGTCCATAAACCTTGCCTTGGGAGATGGTAGCATGGTTTTGCCTGTCCCCTGGGACTCATCTTGACCTTTTGCTCTCTCTCATCCACCTGGTCCAGGGGCAGCCTACGCTGCTTCTGCTTCCTCCATTTCTCTCACCGGCGGCCTCCTGCTCAGTCCCTCCCCTACCTTGAATTTCTTGCCCAGAACCTCTCCCACCTGGGCTCCCTGCAGAGCTGCTCACCTCTCTTCCTGCTTCTAGTCTCTTGGCACTATTGTGTGTCCTCACTGCTTTTCCCAGAGGGAATTATAAAGAGAAGATCTAAGTTCTCTACCTGAAATCCTCCAACCACACCTGGTCATACAAGGGATAAGACTCAGGTTTTTAATATTTCATATTACTCTCTTAAAGACCTGGCCTCTGTCCACTCTCCCAGCCTCATGTCCCACATCGATCCCTCCTCTACCCCTCAAAATACCTGCTTTGGCAGTGTTGAACTACACTCATGCTTAATGACAGGGATCTGTTCAGAGAAGTGCATTGCTAGGTGATTTCATCATTGTACGGACACCATGAGGTGCACTAACGCACACTGGGACAGTGTGGGTTGATTACTCCACGTGGCCTCTTGATCCTCTCCTGAGACCTGGTCAATGTGACATGGAGCAGGCTGCATATCAAAAAAAAATTTTTTTTTACAATAAATAGGAGCACACTAAGATAAAGATGAAAAAGTGTAGCGTAGCAAATACATAAACAAATAATTCAGTCATTTTTATCATATTCAAATGCTATGCATTATAAACTTGTGCACACTAAACTTTTAACCAGCTGGCTGCACAGTAGGTGTGTTTACCCCAGCATTGCCACAGGCAGGTGAGTATTAGGGTGGCTGTGATGTCACCAGGAACAGGAAAATATCACCTCTGTTATAATCTGGTGGAACCATCATTCATGTGGTCTGTTGTTGACCAAAATGCAGTGTGTGACTATTTCTATCTCCTACAAATGATACACTGCCTCAAATCTGTGTGTGTCTCACTGTCTGGAGTATGTTCTTTTCTCTGTCTGGATTGTTCATTTTCTTGTGTTCCTCTTCACTTTCTCCTTCATTTCACATAAATATATAGGCTTGTATTTATTTGTGTATATACAGATATATAGACACATAAATATACATAAGTTCACTATTGGTATGTGATATTTAACATGTCTCTTTTCCTTTATAAATATGTTTCCTTCATTCAGTCATCACATACTCATTGAGCACCTACTGTCTCCTGGACACTGTTCTGATGTGAGGGATACAGTGGTGAAAAAGACTGATAAGGCTTTAGTTGTCTTCAAGCTTAGGTTCTTCTTGGGGGAAAAAAACAACAGAAAAATAAGCACATTGAAAATAACTAAAAGAACCATCAGGGAGTGATGGGTGCCCCATGGTGAGTTAAAACCCATTATTAGCAGCAGATGGTGTTAGGATGACAGCTTTAGGGCAGAGGGTGGAGGAAGGCTTTCCCGAGGAGACAACATTTCAGCTGCAAGGTGAATGACAAGAAGAAATCAGTGGTGAAGAGTAGTCCTGGGTTGGGCATTCCACCAGGGCAAAGGCCCTGGGGCAGGAAGGAGTTCAGCAGGCTCCAGCACTTTGCACTGTACTCGGTATATATGCTAAATTCAGGTGTTGATTTATCACTCTCTGGCTCTGGGGGGAATTTCAGGTAAGCACAGAGCACAGACCTTGCCTCAGCACTCACATCTCATCAGGGAAGAATTAATGGTAAGCTTTTAGGAAATACCATACAACAGAAAATGGCCCCACATCAAAGGGTATGGCACTGACAAAGTGTGAGGAATCCAGAGGAGTGAGATCTAGAGATCCAATCAAGAAAGTTTAGAGGAAAATGACATGGGGCCATTTTGAAGAGTGCATATCATTAAAATTGGGAAGAGGAGAAAGAACTTCTGAGACGAGAGAGGGAGAGGAGAGAGGGTGGAGGGAGAGGGGTTGGACTGAGTCAGGGCAAGGATCCAGGATCGGGGTTGTGGAGGAGTGATACTGGCTCAGTTGTTGGGACCAGAGGAGAGAGGACATGGTAAATGCTCTTGCAAGAAGTTGGCTTGGAGCCACGACACTTAGGAGCCTCTCTTTTTGGAAGAGACTGATGTAATGGACGTAGGGCTTGGGAAGTTCAATCTGGAAGTGAAATGCAGGGTGTGCTGGGGAGACCAGAGGGGGAAAGGTGCATAGAGTCAGTTGTATCAGGGGGTGGGATGAGGCAGGCTGGATGTGGCAGTGAAATGAGAGGGCAGGAATGATTTCTAGCGATATTCTGAGGGGAGACTCATCAGGACTGCGTGATGGATTGGTGATGGGTGACCATGTACAGGGAGGAGCAGGCTGGGGACTGCAGAGCGCTGGCAGCCCTGTGTGTAGGGAGTGTCGCATACATGACAACAGAGGGGTGGGAAACACAATTTGAAGAATAGGTTGTGGTTCACGTAGCACCTCCAAGTCGAAGGTGCTGAGGTTACAATGGGATTTCCCAGCAGACATGCTGAGGGGCAGTTGGGGATACAGGATGAGTCAGGTCTAAGATTAGATTTGGGGTAGGGACAGATCTAGGAGTGACAGTAGGTGCACAGAAATCCCAAAGAGAGACTGGAGAGAGGAAAGAACAGAGGCCAAGCCTTTCAATAGCCCTGGTTAAAAAGAAGTTCTATGACCTTATATTGTAAGATGGCATTCTTACAAGACCAATGTTACCTTGACATTGGAATTAATTTACCTCACATTGAATGTACCACATGGCCTCACTGAAGCTGTGTGGGAGTGTTTTTGTTTTTATTTTTTTCCCAGATGCAGCTTAAATGCTGTTCCATTAGATGACAGCACTTTCTCACAGATCTCTTTAGGGCACCGTTGAGCTAGGAACATATATGTAAGAACTATTACTGAAATGGCATAAAGTAGCTGTATGTCTCTCTCTCTCTCTCTCTCTCTCTCTCTCTCTCTCTCTCTGTGTGTGTGTGTGTGTGTGTGTGTGTGTGTGTGATGCAGGGGAGGGAGGGGAGAGAGGTGCCATTTTTCTTGTTGAATACCCCCCCACCCCACCCCACCCCGCCATGCACACACTTGGTGACTTCAGAACTGTCTAGTCTTGCTTGCCAACCTGTCCTTCAGAAACTCCAGCAGGACACAGAGGTGATGACTTTTCCCTGCCCCACACTGAAGACTCAGCTGGAACAGTCAGGGGCTGGGGTGACTTGGCAGCTGGGAGTCTGGAATCTTCTGGAGGCACCTTTGTTCACATGTCTGAGGGCGGGCACTGCCATCTCCTGGTTCTGTTGACTTCAGCACTGATTAGGGCTTCTTTATGTAGCCTGGGCTCCCTTAGAACATGGCTGCTTCCAGGTAGCTGAATGGACACAGCGGCACAGGGTCCAAAACTGAGCATCTGAGCTAGCAGGGCAGAACTGGATTAATTCTGTGTTGCAGCCTCAGAAGTCACACAGATTTGCTCACTAAGGCCATTTGTCACTAAGGCCATTTTCAAGGGGAGATGATTTAGACCACCTCTGGATGCAAGTGGCCAATTATGTCATGTCTAAAATTTCCATGACCTGTATGCATTCTGTGTATCTTGATTTCCTGTTCCTTGAGGGGTCTTTTACTTTTTGCATTACTCAGGATCTGTCTGTGGGGCCTGGCTTTGAGGAAATATTTTATTAATATTGATTGAATAATAGGTGGATATCAGAGATGTCAATTTTTTTTTCAGATATTCATCCATAATCTGAACATTTGGAGGTCACATGTGTTTTGTGCCCTGCTGTGCCTTCAGAGAACACCAATGTGTGAATGAATCGTGAGGAAAGCTCTTCTTTGCCTGCTCAGTGACCTCTAAATTCCCTGGGTTTAGTTCTCATTGATGGATGGAAGCTGATAAAGCGATAGTGTTGCTTCCTTTACTAGCTTGGTATTTGGACTAATAACTTGTTTTGTGTCTCTATTGCCCATGTGTCAAGGTACAAGAAGGAATATAGCTTGTTATTAAGACTAAAACGCTTTCTTCTCTTCTGAGGAGTGTGAGTATAATTGAGCTGTAATGAACATGGCTGAGGTCATTTCCCAGGAATTAATGAACAAGAGAATGTGTGCATGGCCTGAGGCTGGGTCTTTGGTCGTTAACCTAGTTGGTCATTAATACTGGCCAGGAATGCTTTACGCGAGGCCATTACAACTCGCGCCATATGCTGCTACAATTGGGAAACATAAACATTACCTGTGTCAATAGCTATTTGTTTTCTCTGTGTTCTCCATGACTACAGGAGGAGGCAGCCTTTCGAATCCCCACTCCAAAGGCTTGAAGCATCAAGGGCAGGACGGGTGTGGAGCTGAGGGCCTAGGAAGTACACCTTCTCTTCTGCAATATGATTATTATTATTGTTTTTATTTTTCCGGCAAAGAATGCTCTAAATTCAGAATGGTATCTGGACAGGGCAATCAGTAATCTGAGCTTTTTCAAGTAAAATCTGTGAAAAATCTTAAGTAAATCTTAATTTTTTGACAGTTTTGACTGGCTTTTCTCTTCAAGGAGAAAGCTCTGGCTTTCTCCCCTTCTTCCCTGTCCTTTCCAGTCTCTGTCTTCCCCTTCCCTCTTCTCTGTTCCTTTTAAAACTGTTTATGGAGGATATCAGTCAGAGGCATTGGGGTCGGTGCTGAGGATCCAGTTGAAAAGGTCAACAAACAAACAAACAATTCCAATACAGTGAGGTCAATGTTACAGCAAAGAAATAGTCGAGGTACATAGAGCACAGGTGTGTGGTTCAGGGACCCTCAAGCGGCACTGGAGTTTGAAACATTTTGAAGAAGTTTGGTGAATGTGGAGGTGGGAGAGGTGGGTGATGGTGGTGGATGATTCCAGGTACAGGGAACAGTCTACACACATGCAAAGGAGACAATTGCCTGTCCCAGCAACTGGGGAAGGTGAAAGGGAATGGAGGATAAAGTGCCCCAAATTTGGCTGGAGGCAGACACAAAATCCATTATGAATACATGGTAAGAAGGTTGAAGTTGATCTTGAAATTTTGGGGGGGAAATGCAAGACACAGGGGGGAGTACCAGGTATTGAACTCAGGGGCACTCGACCACTGAACCACATCCCCAGCCCTATTTGTATTTTATTACCGACAGGGTCTTACTGAGTTGCTTAGGGCCTCACTAAATTGCTGAGGCTGGCTTTGAACTCTCAATCCTCCTGCCTCTGCCTCCCAAGCCCCTGGGATTACAGGTGTGGGCCACTGGGCCCAGCCTTGATCATGAATTTTATCAGAAGTCATTAATGATTTTAAGCAGGAAAGAACATAATGAGGGTTGAGCTATACAAATCACTCATGAAATAACAGGGAAGATGGATTGAAATACACCATGAACTGGAGGGGAGAGGCCTGGCTACGAAGGAACAAAAGGCATATAACTGAGCTGAGGCTTGGCCTGAACTGATGGCAGGCCAGTGAGAGCAGAGGAGAGAACAGAGGCCAAGCCTTCCTATGGCCCTGGTTAAAAAGAAGTCCTATGACCTTGTATTAGAAGATGGCTCTCTTACAAGATCAAGGTCACCTTGACATGGGAATTTATCTACCTCACACTGAATGTACCACATGGCCTCACTGAAGTTGTGTGGGAGTGTTTTTGTTTATATTTTGGCCTGCCATCCATTAAGGCCAAGCCTATTGCTCAGTTATATGCTTTTTGTACCTTCTTTTTGTCACTCCATGTGGAGGACAAAATGAGAGAGAGAGGTGGTTCATATGGGCTCCCATTATTAAGACCTGCTCCAACAGGCTTTAAAATAGCAGAATTCTTGAGTTCAGGCACTAAGTCTACATGTGGAGCAGTTTCCAGGCTCTGGCTCTGGCTCCACCCTCACCCCCACCCCCTTAAACTTTGGGCTCTGCTCTTATCATGAGCTCTGTCTTCTGTCTGGCTTCCCTCAGTGGTCACAATATAGCTGTCAGCAGCAACTGTTCAACATGCTTCCTTATTCAAGCTGAAAGGGAGACAAGAAACCTCTCTCCCCCAAATTGCAACAATAAATTCTTTATTTTCTTTAACTTTTCAGGCTGGGAAATGCAAGACACAGGAGCTGGCATTGGGCAAGGGCCTTTTTGTGCCGTCATCCCATGCAGGAGGCAGAAAGGCAAGATAGAGCAAGAGAGGGCTAAAACAGCCTTCTTAGAAGGGCACCAATTCTTCCCCCAAGGGTGGTCTATTCACCTCTTAAAGGACCCATCTGTCACAGTAGCAATTAAATTTCCACTTGAATTTTGGATCAGATGAGCATTCAAACAATAGCTATCAGATAAGAGGCCTGGGATCACCATGCTTGGCTTAGGTATATTGGTATTTGGTCCTGAGGCTGGAAATGGAGTCAGTTCCCACTGTCTCACATTAAAGGCAGGAAAGGAGATGGTGTGGTTGCTACCCAGGCAGCAAACATGTCTGCTGCTAGGGCCCAGAGGAGGATATCCAGCCCACCAGGAGAACTGGGGAAGGGAGGTCAATATGTGGATTCTAAATTTCTTAAATGCAGGATTACATCTGCTTCCCCATTGATTTCCGCTCTTAGCTAAGGACCTGCACATAGAAAGTTCTCAGAAACATTTGTCAAATGAGGAAAGGCATCAGGAAGAGAGGGTATCTGAATTTGATAGTACAGACCAAGTGATGAAATAAAGGAAGAATTTCAGGCAGAGTTAAAATATCAGTAAACACAGTTTTACAGTTGCATGAGACATTTCAGAAAAGTCAAGAAGTTTAGAGTTGCTGGAGCAAAAATGAGGAACGGGTGACAAGGTTGGAAAGGTAAGGGAGGATTACACTCTGCTAAAGACTTGACCCCTGTCCTGTAAATTATGAAAGAAAGACATTGGACCAGTTTTAAGGAAGAGCATGGAATAGTCCTGTTTGCATTTTGACCAGGTCACTCTGTTGATAGCGGGTAGAAAACTGATGCAGGACAGGAAGGATATGGTGGAATCAGCTTTCATGGTATATATGAGGCAGAGGGAGGAGTCAAGATGACTCCAGGTCTTTGTGTTGGGTGAGCAAGCAGATGGAGATTGCAGGAGAAACAACTTGCAAAGAACTAACTGTAGGTTTGGGACATATTCATCTCAGGGCCTCAGGAGGCATTCTATCAGAGGTGGTTAGCTGTGGCTGGGTGTATGTGTGTGAAGCTAAGGAAGGTGTCTGGACTAGACATGCTGATTAAGGGTCTTCAGAATTCAGGTGATGGTTATAAAAAATGAGAAAGGATGAAAACCAACCACAGAGTGGAGACTGGGGAAGTCATGAGCCATGGATGAGCACTTACAGTGAGAGGGTAGAAAGAGAGCCCATCCAAGAGGAGATATAGAAGAACGAAAAAAGGGTTAGAAGGAGGCCAAGGAGACTATAATATCTTACATGAAAAGGGAGGAGAGGCCTTGAATGAAGACAAAGACGGAGTGTCAAGTGCAGCAAAGAGATTTTACTTAGTGGAATTTCCAGTCAGTACAACATGAGGACCTTTTGGTGAGATGCTTTGCCAGTGTGACAGACTCAGGAGCCAGGTGGCAAGTGAATGAAGAAGGAATAGGATGTGAATAAGTAAACAGAAGACCTAGGAGATGGAGAGGGGAGACATTGGATGAGAATTTGAGGAACAGGAGGAAATGAAGGAGGGATTTGGGGAATGCGGAAATTGTAAGCACAAGAGATCCGTGGAGGCTGATCATCCCATCGCTGCTCTGCTATCTGTTGCTGCCGCAGACAATGCTGATCTTGGTGAAGACCCTGACGGGCAAGACCATCACCCTAGAGGTGGAGCCCAGTGACACCAAAGGCAAAGATCCAAAAGGAAGACATCCCCCCTGAACAGCACAGGTTGATCTCTGCTGGCAAAGATGGGTGCACCCTCTCTGACTACAACATCTAGAAGGAATCCACTCTGCACTTGGTCCTGCGCTTGTGGGGTGGTGTCCAAGTTTCCCCTTTTGACATTGACAAGTTTGCATTTGAAAAGTTTCATTGCACTTTTCTTTCAATAAAGTTCTTGCATTCAAGAAGAAAGAGGAGGAGGAGAGGAAATTGTAAAGCACAGTTACAGACTCAAGGAAAGAAGTTCACGTTCATGGAAAGATGAAAAATGTGAGTGGGGTGGGTATGTTGCAGGGCATCCCCCCATTGATCCAAGAAGGTGACAGGGCCTCCAAGCATCATGTCCATTATACCTGTGTCAAAAACCAGAAAGAACAGTAAAGAGGGCTCGCTTTGTGTCTCTTTATTTTTATGAAAGAGGAAAGTCTCTTCAGGAAGCTCCCCAGGACATGTCTGCTTATTTTCTATGGGCCAGAACCATTTATGTGACATGTTACAGGTTGCTTGCCCAGCCCCCTGCCACAACCCCTCTGCAGAATTCTTTCCTAGGTTATAGAGATGAGGGATCTAAACATACATCTCCTAGACTCTTTTGCAGAGGTTACGTGGGTGATCCGGCTTCTCCTGCAAGCAAAGTGGGAAAATACTAAGTTTTTTTTTTTTTTTCGATCTGCTCTTGTGAAAATGCTCATGTCTGTCTCTGATGTCAGAGGTGGTAATTCAGTGACAGTAGTAATTTTTCTGCTCTATCAGTCCTGAGGTTGGGCATTTTTCTTCATTGTCTGATTTCCGACATATTCCTAAACGTTCCACTATCTGGTGATAAGTCCCTTTGTGTTGAAACTAATTAGAATGAATATTGTCTGCATCTAAGAACATTGAACAGTGAACAACCTAGGCTGCTGCAACCAAAACGGAAACTGGAAAGAGGAGGCCACAGTTTTAGGATCCTCCAGTAGGGGAAGAGGAGTAGGTTCATGCTATTGTGTGAACAACTGAAAACATCTGTAGATAAGTGTGCATGTAAATAGAACTAAAAGAGCTTTCTTCTAGTTGGTACATGAGGTTTTTTTAGGGGAACATCAAAATATTTAAAACACAACCATCTTTCTGTGAAAGTCATGTCCTGAAGAGCTGTCCGCCCAGAACCCAAGCCTATTTCACCTCTACTACCTCTGCTGACACCCACCCCAAAAGCACCAGTCAGAACCACCTGTCCAAATCCGAGCAGTGACAGTTACAAAATAACTGGGATCTGATGAACAAAATGAAAAAGAAAAGGAAGGAGAAAAGTGACCTTGGTAATAAATATTATAATTTTAATTATGATTATGTGGACAAACAAATAATGTGGCAAGGACGTTTTTGCAACTCTTCCTAGATATTTAGCCATTTCAGTCTTGGATCTAAATCCTTTCAACTGCTAATACTGTTTTTTTATTTTAAAAATAAAATGCTAAATATGATTCAAAATATTTAAAATACAAAGGGGTATATTATAAAAATAGGTTTGCCTCCCACTCCAGGTAGTTTCTTGTGTATCCTTCCAAACACACTCTACATATATGCAAATCTTTCCTTGTCAGTTCCTATAGCAGTAACTTTATTTTTCCTAAAGGCTGCACAATATCATATTGTATGAATGACATATAATGTATTTAATCAATCCCTTATTGATGGAAATTAGGCAACGTTCAGTATTTTATAACTGCAAGCTGTCTTCAGAGAACATTCATGTGCATACATCTTTGTTCACATAGCTGAAATCCTAGACGGACAATGCAGGATCAAGAGTTTATCATCTTAATTTTTTATAGATATTGTCCAATTACTATCTTCAAAAAGGCACCATGCAAATTTGTTTTATTTTAATTCTATGTTCAAAGCTCTAGTTAAATAAAGAGCCAATTTTAATCTGCTGGTAGGAAGTACGGGGACTATAGGAAAAGTGAGCTATTCTCCAAAGGGTATTTAGAATCTTACTGTATAAACAATTACAGCATTAAATGTCTGCAAAATTCAAGTGGCAAATGAGCAGTGAATATCAATTACACATCTGCTGCAGCTCAAAGGCAGATGGCCTTTTAATTTTATATCCCAAGAATTATACCCAAATTTTATTCCCTTTCTCAGAGCGCTCTTTCTTTTTATTTTCACTGAGAAAATGGATTATTACACTTTTCAAATATCAAATTAATTTTAACCTAAAGCACGGAGAAGCTATCTAGCACATCTTACTAAGCAGATATCTAGGATTGGGATTTAATTCCTGAATACACATTGATCCCTGATAACTATGTAGCACCAGGAGTTCCATACAAGAAGATTTGAAGACATGATCCCTATTTCAGTGACCCTGCAGTCTAGGTTGAGAAATCAACATATAAACTTACACGGTGAAATGAAATGCCAAATGATGAGGAGTATCTAACTGCCGTGCTGTGGAATTCAACTGCTTATGCTTGGAAATTCAAAGAAGGAAGAGACGGCTTTTTGTGAGAGCTATCAGGGACTTATAGTCCACAGAAGGGTGTTGGGTTGACTTTTGGGGGCAGGAAGAAGATAGAAAAGCACTAGGAAGCACATGGTGGCTGCCATGAGCAAACGGAAGTGAGCAAGTCCTGGGGTGGGAGATAGTGACATTGAGGGGTAGCATCTGTATGTGTGAGTTTGGGTGGGTGGGGTGGGAGCACAGCACAAAAGGCTGTAATAATATTATACAGGAAATAGTATGAGTGTGATATGCTAAACAGGGTATTTGGAGATGGAAGGTGAATAGTATATGCAAGAAGGTCCCATAGAAACAAAATGGCCCATGTTCTGGCTTGGAATTGGAACCTTCGTAATGTTCCACACTTAAAATGTGACCCTTCTTATGTTGCAAAGATTTGTGACTTTATCTGAAGTTGTTGAGTCTGCAGAGGTTGAGATGCTGTGTTGCAGGACCTGGGTAGGTATCCAACAAGCATTTCTTCAACTAAGAATGGTGTAGAAGTGGTGGGAGAAACCCAAAGTTGGGGAGAAGGTGGGAGGCTCTTTCAGAATTCCAGGTGAACAGCCACCAAGGGCAGTGCTTGTCATGTGCCAGTCATGAGGGACCCCTCAGGTGGAACTCAAGAGTTTTCAAGCCAGAAACCACAGGCATGGTGACATGAAGAAGGGGAGGGGAGAATCAATAAAGCAATCCAATAAGTACTGAGGGTCCACTGTGTTCCCAGTAGGTGCCGGAGGGGAGCGGAAAACTGTCCAAAAGAACTGCTCCATTCAGGGAGTCATGTTGTGGGCAAATTGAGTGCCTAAAGAAAAGAATGACAAGGACAAACGGAGAGCCCAAGAGAGATAGGCATAAACCATGTGCTGCAGAGGTTCAAAGAAGAAACAGACAGGGGCGTCAGGGTGACATCAGAGGTGGTGGGCCTCAAGGATACATTAGAGTAGAACTTGCATGGTTGGAAGAGAGGGACTGGGGAGTGACATACCAGCACAGAGTTGACAAGGATGAAGGACATCACAGACATGCTGGAAGAACAATCACTTGTTCTGGGAGTTCAGACAGATGGAGTACGGGAAGGGCCAAGAAGACAGGGAGGAAATCAGGGGCAAAGGGATCTTCCTTCAGTCTTTGGATTATATGCTGAGAAGTTTGTTTTAAAATAGGAAAAAAAAAACAAAAAAGGACCTGCTACATATGCTTGAGCAGGAGGGCACATGATGAAAGAGGACTTTACTGGGAAGGGGAAAGGGTGGTGGGCCACCAGTTAGGAAATGGTGGCAGGGGTTTGGGGATATGTAAGGAGCCTGAGTGGACCCTGCATACTCCATTACATATGGATCCTGGAGAAGGGCTGGGGCTGGGATTCAAATGCCAGCTTGGTGGAGCCTCAAAGGCTGTGGACTTGGATCTGGTGAGGGCTCTCGGAACTTGGACAACCTAAAACCATATGGAAACCCACCTTCCAGGGCTTACTCTCTGAGATTTGAATTCTCTTGTTCTGGGATAGCTCCATAAATATGTGAAATGTTTAAATTTATTTTTTAAATGGGTGCACAAATATGCAAACAAAATAACAAAAATAATTCCAGATAATTCTGTGGCCCAGGGATGGCATGTGGAGAAATTCTCTGCCCTAACATCTTTATCTGTGAACTGACTGAGGTTTGAATCCAGGTTTGCCTAAAGCACCCCCTCCCTTTTTTCCCCCGGAGGAATAGGCAAAGACCAAAGAGGAAATAGTACCAAATCCCTGAAAAACTCTTCCAATACATAAAAAACCATGCATCAGCTGAAAGGATTTTCATGGTTCTTTGCAAGAGTAGCTGTGGCCTGGAGAGGATGCCATGCAGGATGAGTGACCTGTAGGTTATTTAATGGGTCATCTTTTCAATTTTTGTGAAAACAATTCAACTAGTTTCTTCCATCCCAACTGATTTGGTCAATACCCTGAGATTATGGGGTGGTGGCCTTTTCCTAGTTCCAGCTGAACGAACACAGTTTCCAAATAAACAGGGGCAATGACCATGAACCCACTTTTCATTCAAGTTGGAGCTTTGTTGAATAATGCACATGTTCTAGCTAGGCACGGTGGCATGTGAAGGTAATCCCAGAGACTCAGGGGGCTGAGACAGGAAGGTTACAAATTTGAGGCCAGCCTCAATAATTTAGCGAGACCCTAAGCAATTTAGTGAAACCCTGTCTCAAAATAAAAAGCAAAAAGGGGGGGATGTGGCTCAGTGGATAAGGTCCCTGAGTTCCATCCCCCAGTATATTAAAAAAAAGAAAAGAAAAGAAAATCAAGGCTTTAAACCTGATTCTTAAAAGAATTACAATAACTACTCAGAGATGAAAGATGTGTGTGAGGCGGGGGAGAGAGTGTCTTTGAATTTAAAAGAGCTAACTATTTCATATAAAAACAGGACTGTGTTTTCCCCTCAATCTGCTCCTGCATAATTTTAGTTTATTTTTCTAATTATGGTAACAGAACAAGAAAAGTCCCAACTGCTGTTCACATTCTCACTGCTTTCCTCAAGAAAAAAATAATAATAATAAATTGGTAGTCTGTATCTATGCCAGAGAATGAAACAAAGATGGGATGTAAATATTCTTTGTGTGAGTTCTCTTTGGCACATTTCTTTTCCTTCTCTTCCCAAACTCATTTGAGAGAGTGTCACTCAAAACCAATTAAAAGGATTTGGATGATTAGCTTTGAGTTTGCAATTGGTATCAATCAATAGTGCAATGTGGCCATCAATCGACTTTGAGAGGCTCTTCCAAATGGCTGCTTTGAACTGTAGCAAAACTATTAGAAGTGAAACTTCATTGAGCAAGCCCTCCTTTGTTTGAAAGACAGAGCTTCAGAGTCCTGGAAATCAGTTTTTCCCTTTATTGTTTGAATCAAAGTTTGTTGATTTGGAAGGAGAAATGGGTCTGATGTCCCTTGGATCCTTTGCCACCAAAGTTTGGCCACTTTCAACAACATAGTGAATCCATTGGGAAACAGGGGAGGTGGGGAGCTCAGGGAGTGGGCCACTGGAGTAGGGACCCCGGTGAAGAACGAGGCCCAGGATTGAAGGCAAGCATTCCTCTCCTCTCCAGTGTGCCTGTGACATGGTTCCACGAAGACTAATTCCCTGGTTTTCTCTGGAGATTGGTAAGAAGGGATATTTGAGGAGGCAATGAACTGCTTACTGGACAAAAGTTTTGTCTTTGGGGACTTTCCAGTCTCTTCTCCTTATTCCTGAAAGCCTCTTGAAGTGGGTACTGACTGTCCCTATTACAGGAGTCATCACCCCAGGAAGGAACCACTCTTGTGTCTTTAGGTTTCCTTCCATGGTTAGCTAAATGCACGTAGCAGGTGAGGGAGGTGTTTCAGTGGGAGGGACAGAGTTTAGGTTCACAGCCTGGCCCTGGAAGATGTAAGAGTTGGAATTAAAAGACCCAGAGGTTTAGCATGTACTTTCCCAAGGTAGATTTCAAAAACACTGTGAATGTTGCCGGGGATAACCTCAAGCCAGCCTGTGGAGGATGCACCACATGCTCATGCTCTATATTTACATGGTTCATTTTGGAGAGAGTGATCGTCCACCTGGGGACATTCCCACTGAATGGCTGTCAGGACTTCCTGCAAAGTCCTGTCCCCTTTTCAAGTGTTGATTTTCTTCTCTGTGTGATTTTCCAGTTCACCCTTGGGTTCTGAATTAAGACATTTACTAACATGGGTTTTGTTTCCAGTGACAGATGAATGCAAACCTTTCAGCAAAGAGAAGTATCAGAAGTCAGAAACCAAGAATCGAAATCAATACGCATTAAGTAATGGTTAATAAATATAAGTGAATTCGAAAATAGCAAAAGCATCTGCATTTGACCAACATGGTTGTGTTCAAGAATTTTGCATTTTTTTAGTTCCCTATGTTGGACATGGGAGAAGTCTTGTTAGAAGCTAAAAAATTGTTTCTTTATAGGATTATGGTTTTGCTAAATATTGTTCTTGGTCTCCTGCTTCCTATTCGCCCCTATACTGAAATTTCTGTTGGTTCTAAGTTTCAGATGTGTAAAGTAAAATCATGACTTTTGGATAATGGACAAATCATTTTACCTTTTCAAGAGTTAGAGAAATTTAAAATAAAAATTTTAAGCACTCTACCTTAAAATGAAGTGACTCCATTGAAGGTTTACTCAGTCATTACCTGTACATTTTTTCTTTTTGATAATAAAAGTGCTCTCCTTACAGGAGCATAGATTCAAATTATGGACTTAAAATATCAAACCAGACTCCCTTACCCCTTCTCCATGAAGAAAATGTGCGGAGTCCTGGTAGAGAAGTTTCCTGATCCATGCACTTGAAACTCACTGTTTCTTAGCCCTGACCACTGCACACTATTATAATGTCCATAGCCTTGAAATGCAACATTAGATAAATTCAGTGTCATTTCCACTTGCTGAGCTGTTTGTGATATTATAACCAATGCCAAATTACTATTTCTGGCTCCTTTTTGTAGCAGTCTGTGGGATTCTCCTTCAATTTTCCCACCAAGATAGTGCTGATGCTGGGTGCAGTGGTGCACACCTATAATCCGAGGGACTCAGGAGACTGAGGCAGGAGAATTGCAAATTCAAGACCAGCCTCAGCAACTTAGTGAGACCCTGTTTTTTTGTTTTTTAAAGTTTGGGCCAAAAGGGCTGGGGTAAAGTACCCCTCTCCCTCCACCCGCCAAATAGTGTGGATGACCTGTGTATGTTGGGAAAAGACATTACCCCACTCCTTGCCATCTTTCACATTTGAACTTGGCTAATTTTAATTTGCATACTCCTACTTTAAAATTGGTATGCAATACCGATTAGGAAGAACTTGGATCTTTCTCCTCTAACAGATGCTTTCATAGTTCACTGTCTCTATGCTAGTCAAAGACCAGGTATTTATGCAGCTACAGCTAACCACCAAAGGGAACCTAGCAGATGGAACATCTGGCACTTAGGATTGAGTGATCAGTAAAGGCATTACCTTATTACTAACATTAAACTCTATGAAGATGTTTCCTTGGTGTGAGAGACACGTGGTTTCTAGTATGTGCTGCCTTGTTGCACTAGAGACTCAAGGATTTTTTACACAAAGGGGTACAAACCATATTGTTAGCTGTGTAAACAGTTTTGCTATTTTTCAGCAATGTTCTGTGTATGGTATTAAATACAGGAAATATATTTTATAACTAACGGTGAGCGTAGGAGCCACAAGAATATCCCTTGGGCATGTACATATTTGGGGGAAACCTGAATAATAGAATCGATCAGATACATCAAGGGAAAAGCACAGACTTCCCTGAGTATTTTTATATTCCTAAAAATCTTTCACTAGCTCCCCATCACCACTAGGTGAGGGCTACTCTGGGGCCATTTGCTCTCAGGGACTGATTTGCCACTTTGCATATGCTTGTGGGAGAGAGGGGAGTCTCCCCTTGCTGGTCAACAGAGCCCTGAGGCTGAGAGTTTCCGTGGGCAGAGTGATGGAGTGGGGGTGGGGAAATCCAGCAGAAGACCCATGAACAGAGGAGTTGCTCTGAACCTGACGCCATGTGCTCTGAGGCCATGGGAGAGGAATGGCATAGCCCCTTGATTCAAGCATTCTTCCACCTCCCTGGAAACGAAGACCAACATTAATGATGGGCCTCAGCAAGTAACATGAGATAATGGTGTACACTGTGGCTTTCAATCATGAGATGCCATCTTGTAAATGCCAAGAGTAAGATTTCCCATTTTTACCAAAACTCCTCTTCTCAGCATCACTGATCATTAGGAAAATTCTAATCAAACCCACAATGAGGTACCGCCTCACACTCACCATGATGAAACTCTCAAGAAAACAAAAAGCACAGAAAAAAGCAAGGATGTGGTGAGGATGTGGGAAAGCGGGAGCCCTTGTGCGCTGATGGTGGGAATGAAAAACGGTGCAGCTTCTGTGGAAAACAAAACGGCAGGTCAAAAAATCAAACATAGAATTATCATGTGATCCAGCAATTCCACTTCCGAGCATACAACCAGAAGAACTGAAATCAGGATATTGCATGGCTATTTGTGCACCCATCTCCATAGCAACATTATTCACAATAGCCAAAAGGTAGACATCCCAAGATTCCATCAGAGATGAATGGAATAAATAAAAGTGTGGCATATACATACAATGGAATAGCATTCAATTTTACGAAGAAAGGAAATTCTTGTCAAATTCTGTTGTGACATGGCACACACAGTATTGATGAACCTTGAGGACATTATGCTAAGTAAAAGAAGCCAGTCACAAAAAGGCAAAGACTCCATGATTCCACTTACACGAGGCACTCGGTATAATACCATTCACAGAGCTGGAAAATAGAATGATGGTTGTCAGGGGCCGGGATTATAGGGTGTTTTAGTCAGCTTTTTCACTGTTGTGACTTAAAGACCCAACCAGAAAAATTATAGAGGAGGAAAAGTTGGGGCAGGGGTGGCTCATGGTTTCAGAGGTCTCTATCCATATGCAGGTGGCCTCATTCCTTGCGTGCTCGAGGTGGCGCTGAACATCAGGGCAGAAGAGTGTATCAGAGGGAAGCAGCTCATATGATGGTCAGGAAACAGAAACTCCACTTGCCAGATACAAAATACATACCCCAAAGCCACTCTTGCAAGGCCCCACCTCTTCCAGCCACACCCCACCTGCCTTCAATTACCACTCAATTGATCCCATCAGGTGATTAATCCACTGATAGGGTTAAGGCTCTCACAACCCAATCATTTCTCCTCTGAACTTCTTGCATTATCTCACACATGAGCTTTTGGGGGACACCTCACATCCAAACCATAATACGGGGATAGGGAGGAGGAAAACTGTTGCTAACCAAATTCCTCCACTTGTTCTTGTTCATAAGTCTCAGATTCCTTCATTCCAGCTATAGATGCTACCGGTGTCGCCCTCTATCTCTACTGGCCCAGCCCCACACAGCTGAATTCATGATGCCTGTATGTGCAACCTCAGACCTAGCCCAGGGTCCCAATTGTTCTGATAAGGACGTGATGGATTTTAATGCTTCCTTCTGGTCCAGTACGCTTAGGATTGAGCACTTCCCAGTGCTAGGACCAAGCAGCCAGCTGAAATCACTGAGCACCACCCACTTTGAGTTTCTTTCCAAACACTGCCTGTGCAATAGCTCCAGACCACAGCCCAGTGATTAGTAGCAGCAGCATCCTCAAGGAGCTTGTTAGAACTCAGACTCTTGGGTCTCACCCCTGGCCTATGAATTAGAATCTATACTTCAGCAAAAATAGTGTGATTTTTGTGTCTATTAAAATTTGAGGAGCTGTTAGGTAGACCAGAGCAGTGTTTTCAACCTTGGTTATACCTTAGAATCATGGGGATGGGTGCCTGGCGGAAGCTTATTAAAATTGCCAACATTCAAACTGAAATTGGCCTGCTGTGGAAAAAACTGGCGTTTTACAAAATTTCTCCAGGGGATTCTATTATACAGCTAAGACTGGGACCCACTAGTGTAGGGCAAGTTTTGAAGAATAGGGTTCCTGCCTGGGACATTGTTCTTTTCAACATCTGGTTTCTCTGCCCCTTACTCCTCCAAGTTCAAAGTCATTTTGTCAAAGGATCCTGCCATTAAATGTTGCTAAAAAGTTCCTTTCTCTGGACTTGGAACCTTGGTATAGGGATTGCTCCTGATCATGTTCTGTTCCATGAAGATATTTCAGAACAAAAATTATCTGATACAGTACATAAAATATCATCTGATAAACTAGGCCCTATTTTGATGGTGTAGACAGTGACTCTAATTGATAAACACCTGACCACCAGTAGTCAGGATTTCTAAGTATTCTGCCCCTGCCCAACTAATGAGATGTCTGGAACTAGAATCTCAATGGTTGTACCATATTAGAAATAGAATTACTACAGCTCTTGGCTTTTATAACTGGGTAGCAGATGGTCCTTTAGCCCACTATTCTCTGCCATCCTAATGATAATAATCTTTTTGAGCAATTATTATATGCTTGGTATTATTCTAAAAAAAAAATCCATATGAGTTAACTAATGTAAGCCTCAAGTATCTTCTTTATGCAGTGGAGTAACTGAAGCACATTGAAGTTCAGTAATTGCTCAAAATCATATAGTAGGTCTATGGCAGAATTAGAATCTGGAATCTGACTAAAGAGCCCCTGCTCTTCACCATGATGCTATTTTGGGATGAAGTTTCTTTAAGACAAAGTGAGATGGCTTCAGTCAATAAGTAATAGCTGTCAGCAAGTTTCTTGTGTAGCTCTTTTGCTGAATTTGGGTTGACTCTCCCTAACATGTGAGTTTGGTTCTTAACAATTGTAATGGTTAATTTGAATTGTCAACTTGATTGGATTGGGAGATGCCAATGATTAAGAGGCTTATGGGTGTGAGGGTGAGGGTGTATCTAGGAATGATTGGCATGTGGGATAGCCAACTGAAATGGAGACCCTCCCTAAGTGTGGGCAGCAATGACCAATAGGATGATCGCTTGGATGGAATAAAAGTTGGAAGAACAAGGAAGCAGTAGATGCAAGCTTGATTCTTTTTAAGTGGGTTCTTGATTGCTGCTGTGATCCTCCGAGGATATCTGACTCTGGCTTCTTCACTCTTTGAAAGCAGACTCTGCCAGTGATTCCCCAGAAGCCTTTGGTCTTGGACTGGGGTAGCCCATTGATCCCTTGGACTGTGTGGCTACTGGTTCTTCCGGCTCTCCAGCCTGCAGAGGCCATTGTGGACTATTCAGCTTCTGGTCATGTGAGCCAACCTAATAAATCCCCCTTTTATAATTATATCTACTTTTCATTCTGTTTCTCTAGAGAACCCTAATACAACAGTTACCACTTGGACTTTTTCTGTAAACCAGGCAGTTCAGCCTCTAGGTGTCAAGATTTGTCAGTGTCCTAGAACTGCCTGTGGGCCAGTAAATGGAAAAGAAAATCCTGGAGGGATTTAAGGAAAGGGCTGGAGTCGTGAAATCCATGTACGGTTGTTTTTCTGTTTTTATTTTTGTTTTTGTAGTAGGAATTGAACCCAGGGAAACTTAATCACTGAATCCCATACCCAGTCCTTTTCTGTATTTTATTTAGAGACACAGCCTCACTAAATTGCTAAGGCTGGCTTAGAATTCACAATTCACCTGCCTCAGCCTCCCAAGCTGCTGGGATTACAGGGGCTTGCTACTGTGCCAGGCCCAGGTAGGTTCTTAAGAAGAAAGATATCTGATGCACTGCATGCAAACCCTTGCATTGCAATGAGGTCTATTCCATTGCCATTTGGACCCAAGTAATGGTTTTGGAGTTCTCTTTCCCCAGATTTATCTATTAAAATCCCTGGGAAAGAATCCCATCTCTCAAGCCTTCCTAACTGGCTTTCCTGGGCCACTAGATATCCTGATTTCTGCTGTTTTCTGAGTTTCTCCATTCTGTTCCCATCATTCAGAATTCAGTCTCCTCCTCCTTTAGGCGTTTCTACTTACCTTTAAAAATATTCATGGCTCAATTCACCTTCTTATTTTATAAAATTTACTGTCTGTAAATCTTTTCTGATCCATTGAAAATTATTTTAGTCAGCTTTTTTTGTTGCTGTGACCAAAAGACCTGACAAGAACAATCAGAGAGGGAAAAATTTTTTTGGGGGGGCGCATAGTTTCAGAGGTCTCAGTCCATAGACAGCTGGCTCCATTCCTTGGGGCTAGAGGTGAGGCAGAACATCATGGCAGAAGCATGTGGTGGAGGGAAGCAGCTCATATTATGATCAGAACGCGGAGAAGGAGAAACTTCACTCACCAGATACAAAATATATACTCCAAAGACACTCCCCCAATGATCCACCTCCTCCAGCCGCACCCTACAGGCCTTTAGTTACCACTCAGTTAATCCCATCGGGGTATGAACTCATTGATTAGGTTAAGGCTCCTGTAACCCAATCATTTCTCCTTTAAGCTGCCTTGCATTGTCTCACACATGAGCTTTTGGAGGACACCTCACATCAAAACCATAACAATAAATTTATCAATTTTTTGAAACCTGCCATTACATTGAAAAACATGTTTTCTTATAGAAAAATAAGAACTAAATGCAGAGCATAGCTTTATTAATAGGTCATGATATTATAAAAAGAAATTATAAAAAACCACACAATGATAATAGGAATTGTTAGATACTGAATGACTTTTTAAAAATACCTAATATTCAGTCAACTGAGGAGGGGCTTGGGGTATGTAGAGAAATCGGTTGTTGCTACTAGGAAACTGGGGTGACACTGAAAATAAAATAGGAGGACTCTTGTCTCATCTTGCCCTCTGCCTTAGACTTTTTCTCTTTCAGCATCTGCAAGAGTTTAGAGGGACATTTCCTACAAGAAGACCATCTTGCTTATGACACCGATTGAAAGGTTGAAAGGTTCCCTAAGCAATTTCCAGGTGCAGTAATTTCCTGGAAGAACTCAAAACTCACTGAAAGCAATTATACTCTTGGTTACAGTTTATTACAGAAAAGGATACAGACTAATATTAGCCAAGGGAAGAAGCACAGAGGGCAGAGTGCAGGAAAATTGCCAAAAGTGGGGCTTCACATTGTCCTCTCCATACATTCAGGATAGGGTTACTTTCCTGGCATTGATGTGTGACAATGTGCACAGAGTATTGCCACCCCAGGAAACTCACTTGAGTCGGTAGGATCCAGAGATTTCATGGTGTGTTCTGTCACAAACATCTGCAACCTTTAGTCTCTAACCCTTCTGGAGGTCGAATATGACATAGCCTGAGGCTCCCATCAAAAATCACATTACTAGACTATTTGTTGGCCAAAGCCCTCAGGCAAACAGAGATGAGCTTATTAAACATGACATTCCAGGGTCCTAGAGATCACCTTCCCTAAGGGAGAAAAGGTGGGATTTCTTTTTTTGGTAACTGTTAATAGTTTGGATATGAGGTGCCCCCCAAAAGCTCCGTGTTAAGGCAGAAATGTTCAGAGGTAAAGTGATTGGATTGTGAGAGCTGTAACCTCAGCAATCCATCCTAGTCTGAATGGACTGAGTGAATAGTGACTCTAGGCAGGTGGGGCATGCCTGGAGGATGTGGGTCACTGGGGCATCTTCTCTATTGCCCCTTCCTCCTTTCTCTTGATTCTTGATGCCATAAGGACAGAGTTTTCCTATGCTGTGCCTTCTGCCATGATGTGCTGCTTACCCCGGGCACAGAGCAATGGAGGCAGCCCTCTATTGACTTAGGTGGTCTGTCTTCTTGTTTTAGAGCATCATAAGCACTACGATCTTTTTCTTCATAGTATTCACACCATTTACATGGATGACCTGTGTGCATATCACATGAAGACCTATCTCCATCATTGGCTTGTATATCCCATGAGGGCAGGAACTGGGCTTGCCTTGGTCACTACCACAGGCCATCTTTTAGCCCCGTGCTTGATTTATAAAATTGCCTTAAAACAAAAATAAATATAGAGTGAGTCTGGAATTTAAAAAAGCAAAAAAAAAAAAAAAAAAAAACTTGCAGATGAGCTATCCATTTGTGTGAGCTCAGGCAAATGAATACTGGACAAATTTTTTATATTCTTCTTGGCCTAGAAAAGTTGGTGCTCAGCTAGCTCAGAACACTTCCAGGTCGGCTCTCTTTTGGTAATTGAGAATTGAGTATAGAATAAAGCAGCTCAACTCCAAATGGGAGAGATTTGGGAAGACCTGGAGGCTGGAGAGATGCAGCAAGTACCCTGAATTTAACCCTTTGCTAGGGAAGTGCATTCCACTTGGAAAAGGGAAGAAGGAGCTATTGGCTCTTACACATTGACGGAGGGTGAGCACACTGCTTTCCTCTCTGGGTTCTGAGGAGAGCTTTCCCTGTGTGCCTCCTCTTTCTCGTGGTGTCTTCCTCTAGCTTTGCCAGCTTGTGCTGCGGCAGCAGAAACCCAGCCTACTCTGCAGGACTTTGCTGTCTTGCTCCTCCCCACCCCAGCCTCCTCTCACTGGCCTCAACTGAGCCAAACTACACATATTGAATTCTTCTAATCTTTCCCGACAGATCAATCCTTCTTGGCCCTTAATTATTCATGTGGCTCTCCTCTGAATTTCCTTCAGGCTACTGGCTCCTTTGTGGCGGTTGATGCCTTGTGTGAGGCAGCTCATTTACTTCCCAGGAGGTGGGCATTGGTGTATAGGGCCAGAGCCCTCAAGAGGGCAGAGGAAGCAGGGAAAGTGGAGTTGGGGGAGGGGGCCAAGGCATCCTGCAGAAGGAGGGGCTGGAAGGACTGGATTTGAGTTCTGACACTGGGCAAGTTATTCAACTTGCAAGATAGACTAAAAACAGCACTTTCACTGAATGGGCCATTACAAATATTAAGTGAAGTACTAGGCTCTAGAAGTCTTCCCTCTGTGAGAGGCTTTCTTATCACTAGAAGCAGCAAGCCTTCCTTCTCACCATACCTTCCTACTCAGCAGCTCCTCCACAGACCGGCCATATGCCTGAGCTCATGACACTGAATCAGTATGTTTTGGGGGGACACCTGGAACAAAGCAAGGCGGGCTGTTCCTTTCCATGGAATTTTTGGCCAGAAGTTGTCTACCAGAACAGAATGGGAGAGAGGCTCTTTGGCTTAGGGATCTGGTAATCTTGTCTGTAGATGTGAGGAACAACCTCCTGGCAGCTCTCCTTGTCTCTAAAAGGCTGGTCAAGTATCCATTTTCCCAGGACTGTCCCAACTGGAGCATTGAATGTCCTGTGACCAAGGAAAAGCTTCAGCCCTGCACAGCTGGAGTTTGGTCATCTATAGTGAACTTCCTCCCCCCCCCCCATGTTTTAGGTAACTCCATAAAATTGATCTCAAAACACTGTTTTCTCCTGTGAATAACTCAGACTCCTTGCTTCAGGCTGGCAGGTGAAGGCCACGATGGCTCCACTTTGTCCCCCAGGCTCATTTGAATGCCCTTGTTCCACATACTGCTCCTAACATCTCCTCCCTGACCATTGATATGTCATTCCTCCACCCATTTATCTTAATTCTGCTACTTCCTACTTCCACTTCTGTCTTCTGAATTGCCTTCCCCTATATAGTGCTAACAGAAATCCAGCCAATTAGCAAAGGGCCAATTCGAAGGTCACAAAGTGGTGGTCCCAAGGCACTAGTGCCTTGCAGACAGTATTGTTGGATCCCAGATTGAAGATCTGATTTTAAAAAAATAAATGTCACATAAAACCCCACATTTCTTGATTCTCTTGAGAACAGAACAGGCAACACTGAGCTCATATTTTCTTGAGGCTGAATGGGATGTCCAGGGGCAGGTGTGGATGTTCAGGTTTGCAATACATCTCTCCTCACAGAAACAACAGGGCCAGTTGCAGCTTTCATTGTGGAGATATATATATCTCCACTACAAATCTTATTACACATATAGAACACAATTTTTCATATCTCTGGTTGTATACAAAGTATATTCACACAATTCGTGTCTTCATATCTATACTTTGGATAATAATGATCATCACATTCCACCATCATTTATAACCCCATGCCCCCTCCCTTCCCCTCCAACCCCTCTGCCCTATCTAGAGTTCGTCTATTCCTCCCATGCTCCCCCTCCCTACCCCACTATGAATCAGCTTCCTTATATCAAAGAAAACATTCAGCATTTGTTTTTTTTGAATAGGCTAACTTCAGTTAGCATTATCTTCTCCAACGCCATCCATTTACCTGCAAATGCCATGATTTTATTCTCTCTTATTGCTGAGTAATATTTCATTGTGTATATATGCCACATTTTTTGATCCATTCATCTATTGAAGGGCATCTAGGTTAGTTTCACAGTTTAGCTATTGTGAATTATGCTGCTATAAACATTGATGTGGCTGTGTCCCTATAGAATGCTGTTTTTAAGTCCTTTGGGTATAGACCGAGGAGAGGGATAGCTGGGTCAAATGGTGGTTCCATTCCCAATTTTCCAAGAAATCTCCATACTGCTTTCCAGTTTGGCTGTACCAACTTACAGTCCCACCAACAGTGTATGAGTAGTGTACCTTTTCCCCCACATCTTCGCCAACACTTATTGTTGTTTGTCTTCATAATAGCTGCCATTCTGACTGGGAGTGAGATGAAAAAAACTACAATTATCTTATATTAAACAAAAGTGCCAAGAACATGCATTGGAGCAAAGATAGGCTCTTCAACAAATGGTGCTGGAAAAATTGGAAATCCATATGCAACAAAATGAAATTAAACCCCTATCTCTCACCATGCACAAAACTCAACTCAAAATGGATCAAGGACTTAGGAATAAAATCAGAGACCCTGCATTCTAATAGAAGAAAAAGTAGGCCCTAATCTCCATCATGTGGGATTAGGGCCCAACTTCCTTAATAGGACTCCTATGGCGCAAGAATTAAAAATCAAGACTCAATAAATGGAATGGTCTCAAACTAAAGCATTTATTCTCAGCAAAAGAAACATCTGTGAGGTGAATAGAGAGCCTACATCCTGGGAGCAAATTTTTACCCCTCACACATCATATAGAGCACTAATCTCCAGGGTATATAAAGAATTCAAAAAGCTAAGCACCCCCCAAAAACCCAAATAACCCAATCAATAAATGGCCAAGGACCTGAACAGACACTTCTCAGAAGATGATGTACAATCAATCAACAAACATATGAAAAAATGTTCATCATTACCAGCAATTAGAGAAATGCAAATCATTGTGTTTTTCTACAAAATTGAGAAGATGGAAACTAGTCCAAGAGGAGTCAGTGAATTTTCTTATACTTCTCTTCCTGACCCGATGTGTGTTACTTGTCTGATACATAAAGGCATTCAAACCTGAGGGTCATAACATAATGTAGAGGCTGGAAAACCTTTTGTCTAAACAGCAGAGAGCACATGATTTAGGCTTTATGGGACATAAAGTCACTGTTGCATTACTCATCTGGGTCTTGGTAGGGGAAGGCTATCTTAGGTAGGTTGAATGAACAGAGCTTTGGTTTGAATGTGCCTCACCCCCAGTTAACATCAGCTTTATTCACAATATCAGGCCCTGGGCTGCATTTGGGCCCCAGGTCATTCCATCTCCGGATCTAGTTCATCTTCCTTATTTCACAGATGAGAAGACCCAGAGAGGGAACATCAGTTGCTAGTTTGTGGCAGAACTGAAGCTAAGATCCCAGCTTTTCAACTAGGAAAAACCCAGAAGTACGACTTCATGTCACTGTTTATAGCTGTCTCTAATCTCCAGTCTCCACAGTGTCCCCTCCCTGGACTCCCAGGAAGTCATCCCAAGCCATTCACCTGGACACTCAATCATGGACTTATATCTCTCTCTTGTCCCTAGATTACAAGGCCCGAGGTGGTTTCCTTTTTTCTTTTTTCCTCCCTTTCCTCCCTCCCTTTCTCTTCTCTTCTCTTCTGTGTAGTAGGCATTGAACCTACTCTACTGTGAGCTGCACTTCCAGCCCTCTTTATTGTTATTTTGAGGTGGGGTGACAAGGTAGCTTAGTTCACTTTGTGTTGCTGTGACACAATACCATAGAATGAGTAATTTATAAAGAAAAGAAATCTGTTTTTTACAGTCTGGTCCATGATGGACCACATCTGGTCAAGGCCTTCTGGCTGGCAGAGGGCATCACATGGAGAGAGTGTGCCAGCTCAGCTCTCTCTTCCCCTTCTTATGAATCCACTAATCCATGGGGCCACACTCTCATGACCTCCTCTGACCCTATATACCTCCCAGTGACCCTACCTCCATCAACAGGGTACAGGGTACGAATCCCATATTTGAATTTGAGGGGGGCACATTTAAATCACAGCAAAAGACATGGGGATCAGAAACATGACCTCTGGACAGATGCAGCTCTGAAAGTTCTTCCTGACAAGGTGGCAAGGGGATGAGAGGAGCAGAGTTCCTCCTGCAGTTCCAGAGACTCAGTCCACATCTTGGAGCAGAAAGCCCAGTATTTCCCTTGTTGAGCCCTGGGCCAGGGTTTTCATCTGCATGATGCTGTCTGCATATAGCCTTGTTGGGTCAAGCCAGAATTTTACTGCCTTGGTCAAAGGCCTTTTTGGGAAACATTCTCACCCAACAGAGTGCTTGTGACTGGGGTGCATGGCCAGCCCCCCAGCTCCATTTTCCTTTGGGTGGAGAAGGAGGGAAGTCAGGACTGCAGCAGCTCCCAGGCCAGGAAATTCTTCTGTGCATTTTCCTCTATAGCCACGAAGAAGATACCTCTTGTCTAATTTAAGAAGAAGAACCCCAGCAAGAAATCTTTTTTTCTTAAAGAGAACCGCCACCTGCCAATACACATCCCAAAATATCAGTACGCTTGTTTACTCTGACCGTCTAAACAGTTGCATCCCATATTTCAAAATTATTTTTGAGATAATATTGCCATTTTGAAAACTTTTCTATATTGTTTGTATCGAGGGGTTTTTCCCCCCACATTAAGTAGTATATTTTGTTCTTTAAAAAAAAAAAAAACTCTATATGTCTGCTCACCCCGCTCTCCCAGAGTCCTCCTAAGGTAGCCCACAGCACCTGCCAGAGTTGGATTTTGTGAGGTGCATCATTTTCCCTTCTCCTCTCACCCGACCCTGCTCCACCAGGACGAGCTGAGATTTCAGACAGTGCGTTTGAGGGTGGCTCTGAAGGACCTGCCTGTGGCCCTTCAGATAGGAGCCCAGTACAGCTGATTTCTTGGTGTGAAATTGGGGATCACTGAGAGACTGAGGCGGCCGAAGCCGAGACAGCAAGCTCAAGAAATCCACAGGGGAAGAGTGACCACACGGGCCTCTTCTCATGGCAAAAAGCAAAAGAGGAAAACCAGCCTATGCTTTCCTCTAGCTTTACAGCTTGTTAACTACTTCACTTTCTTTACTTTTATCAAATAAGAATGGATCTTTGGTGGAAATTGAGTGTTTCAGTAATTCCAGAAAATCCTCCCAGCAAACCAGGGCGTCCCACAGATGTGGGAGAGGAACGATGGGGCAGCTTTGCCATGTGCCTCATGCTGTCTGGAGGGCTTGCCCATGGGGTAACCTGGAAGGTCCAGGGTGTCCCACATCATGTTGATATGGGGTCCCCTGGTTTCACCATTCCATGTAAGTTTGTGCCAAGGTTTGAATTCATAGAGTTGTATCCTCCTTGAAATCTGTACCTTAAGGAAGAAGAGAATTAATCTTACTACTAAAAATGCTTTGTATCTAACTGCACTTTCCCTGTTTACAAAAAAGCAAGGAATCCCAGCTGACCCACTCCCCAGGTGGCCAGCCTAGATTGTGGATGGATGGGAAAATATGCTGAATGCTGCAGAGGGCAGATGCTATGCAAATGAGTCACAATAATAGGCACCCTTGGCACACCTGAGCCCACCCTAACCTTTGCATGGCCTTCTTGGAAATGAGATGAGAGCTGATATTTAATAAAGCATGTGGTTTTCAGAAGATCATGGTAGTGAATCTTGCCCTGAGGATTTAGGCTTGGTGACCTTTCTATGCCATTACTAGTAGTGTCAGCTGGTTAATGCAATGCAGCCCGTGCTCACTGTTGTAGAGAAAAAAAACCTTTACATCTTTATTAGGCTTTTTGTTGTTGTTGTTAAGAATACTAAAGGCGTCCATTTCACTAGTTCGTCCTTTTGAGTTTGCCTGAATCGGGGGCCAGTTATGCTACACTTGAAGGGAGTGTGGTAATCATGCCTGTATTAAGGGTCAGTGAACTATGGATTGCAATACTTTGCAGAGATATTGCATTTACTGCAAAGCCACAGCCATGGCTGTATTATTTTATCTGCCTCCAGCCATGTGGACGTGGAGGATTCCTAATATGCTTGTTTACTTGCCTTGGTTTTATTAGTTTGCTCTAGGCCAGGTGGACCTCTGGCCTGGGAGGCCCTGACTTCTAGCATCACTGATGACTTAGAGCAGAAATATATCACACCCACAAAATAACATTGTAAATGCATGTCCAGTTTAAAACAATAAAAAAGCATCAACATACCCATCAGTCTACTGGGAATCAATATTTACAGCACCTACTGTGTACTCACTCCTGCCTGATAGCACCCTCTACCCCCAGCCTCTTGAGCAATCAACTGGCCTGTATTTTGTGTTAATTGTTCTGATGCTTTTCTTGACAGTTATACTATGTAGCTATCTTCAAACAATTCATGTAGTGTTGCCTTTTTTTGAAATTTCTACAACTGGAATCATCTGCATGTATTCCTCCTTTTCTTCTTTAACTTGACATCTATTTTGTGATTTCTTGATATTGATACAATGTTCAATTGTGAATATTCCACAATTATTTTGCTCATTTTTGTGTTGATGAACATTTGGGATGTTTCCAGATTTTTTGCTGGTAGGACAGTCTTGGGTGCTCAAATCATGTTTCCTAGTGTGTAGTTGCTGAAGGGTGTGGAACTGCTGCATCTTAGGATAAACACGATTCAAGGCATGCCACAAAGCTTCCAAAGATATTGTGCTAATTTAACCCGTAATGATGCAATTTAGCAGTAGGCAAGCTTAACAATTGTTTTCTTTTCTGTATCTTTGTCAACACAGGATTGTCAACTGGATAGTGTAAAATGATGATCTAGTGCCAGTTGTGAAATGATTTTTGTTATTTGCCTAATTAGTGATATAGGGCATTTTCGTTCATAGGACATTTACATTTCTTTTTGTGTAAAATCCCTGTTCTTTTGCATATTTTTTTCTGTCAGTTTTCTTCTTCTTCTTCCTATTACTACTACTACTACTACTACTACTACTACTACTACTACTACTACGACTACTTCTTACCATCACCACCAGACCAGGAATTGAATCCAGGGGCGCTTAACCACTGAGCTACATTCCCAGCCATTTTTATTTTTTCACTTTGAGATAGGGCCTCACTATGTTGCTGAGACTGGCCTTGAACTTGACAGCCTCCTGCCTCTGTCTCCTGAGTTGCTGGGATTACAGGTATGTGCCACTGTACCTGACCTATTATTTTTTGAATCAGGTTGTTACACATTCATGGTACCTGTCAGTTATAAATGATGTCATGTTAGACACATTATTAGAATGTTTTTCCCTGTGGCATAAGGTCCCTGCATCATGGACCGAATTGTCTGTCCTTCCCTTGACCCTCTGGTCATCAGTGTCCTTCTATGATGGACATCCATGTGAGTGGGCATATTTCTGAGCATTCTATTTGGTTCCAGTGGCCTGTTGCCTCTGCCCACGCCCATCTCTCACTGTCTTCACTGCTGAAGCTTTGTAAAAAGTGTGTATCTGCAGACAAATCCTCCTTCCAAGCTGTGTTTTAGGAGCTTCTTAGTAGTTTCTGGCCCTTTATGATTCCATCGAAAGCCATAGAATAGTTCATTCAGTTCCAAAAAACATATATCCCTTTTGGGATTTTCAGTGGTATCCAATTGAATATACATGGTTTGGTTCAGGAAAAATTAACATTTTTTTCTCTTTGATTCTTATGTATGAATTATTTAGATATCCATTTATTTAGGCCTCTGAGTCGTTCATTAAAGTTTTATCATTATTTTCATAAAGTAGAGGTACTTAGATTTATTCCTAAGAAATATGTGCATATCAATAACTCTTATAATTGTAGCCTTAAATAGCATTTAAAATGATAAAATTTAATAAATTATTTAAATCAATCTTTCAAAGCTTACCTATTAATAGTTCATCCACTGATTTTTTTGAGTTTTATATCCATGGTAAATTATGAATTTAAAAAATTCTAATTCATATATGCATGAATGAATATATATATAGAAAATTTGACTGTGATCACTAGGACTTCCAGTAAGAATAGCAATGGCAGGAATTCCTAGCTTATTGCTGCTCTTAAATGAAATGCTTTTAACATTTCACTATTAAATGTACTATTTCCTAAAGATTCTTCTGTATTGACATTGTATTCATTTATCATGTAAAGGGAATTCTCTTCTATTTCTAATTTGTTAAGATGCTTTTCTCCCATGACCCTGCATTACCCAAGTAGGAGGTGAAAAGCGGGGAGAATGGGCAGGAGAGGAGAGGCAGAGTCCAGACTGGTGCAGTTGCTCACTCTGAAGACAAAGGGACCTGGAGCTGGGGCTAGGGATTCTGTAGCAGCTGAAAAAGGGTAAAACCAGATTCTGTTCCAGCCCCTCCAGGCAGGAGCCTAGCTCTGCCACTACCTTGCTTGTGGCCAGTGTCCAGGCTGCTAACCCACAGACTGTGACACAATAAATGTGGGTTGTTTTTAAGAAAAAAAGAATTATTACAAATAGATGTTATGTTTTGTTGAATTATTATTATTATTATTATTATTATTATTAATTATTTTGCATCTATAGAGACAATCAAATGCCATTTGTTCTTCAGGTAGTTAATGAGATAACTTCATTACTCTACTAAGCCAACCTTGCATTCCTGACATGAAACCAAGAAAACATGATTGATGGCCATTTTTTTATTTGTCTGTTGTTCTTGTTGTTTGTGGTACTGAGAATTGAACCCAAGGGTGCTCTACCACTGAGTTACATCCCCAACCCTTTTTAAATTTTTTATTTTGAGACAGAGCCTTGCTAAGTTGGCCAGGCTGGCCTTGAATTTGTGATCCTCTTGCCTCAGTCACCCAATTGCTTGGATTACAGATGTGTGCCACTAGGCCTGGCTAGGATGACCTTTTTTTTATACATTGTGCAGTGTAGGAGAAAGAGACAGACCCTGAGTCAGATTATCTTTTTAAGTCTCCCTCCTGCTTACTCCTCCCACTAAAAAAAAAAAAAATGCTCTCAGGTTTTTAATGAATAAACAGATATTAATTAAATAAACACTAGTTCCTTTCTATTTTATCACCCTTTGATTTCCAAATTTTTACTTGTAAAAAAAGTTAAAAAGTAATTAAAATATTTAGATGGTATAGTAAATGTATGAATTTATATTATTTCCATTATTCTGGAACTCTATAGGAAAAAGTTCTTCATTCTTCCTATATTGATTTAAGCTGAAAGAGCAAAAAATATCATTGATTTAACTTGAGTCTTTCCTTTCTCCCTGGTGTTACTTTAGGAAGCAATGTTGAGTGAAAAAGATCATAGTTTGGGTTTTCTTGTTTGTTTATTTGTTTTTCTGTTCCCAACTTTGTGTGAATAATTCCACATTCCTAAGGGGTCAGTTGGTTAAAATGGAATTTTAAAAAATCACTAGTAGTAATAAACATCTTCTATAGAGCTTCTATGTGTCTATGGGCATTTTTCATGTTTTACATATTTTGTAATTTCAGGTCCTGTGAAGTAGGTACAGTATTCCCATTTTGTAGATTAGGAAACTGGGTTTCAAAGAAGCTGAGTGCCCTCTGCTGTGCAGAAGCTGTTAGTTTGATGTTGTCCCACTTGTCTAATTTTGCTTTTGTTGCTTGTGCTTTTGATGTCATATCCAAGAAACCATTGTCAACCCCAAGGCCCTGTGTTCTCTTCTAGGAGTTTCACAGTCCCAGATCTTAGATGTAATTCTTTAATCCATTCTGAGTTGATTTTCTATATGACTGTTTGGTATGTATGGTATAACATAAAGGTGCAATTTATTCATTTGCACGCAGATATTTAGTTTTTCCAATACCTTTGCAAAGAAGATTCTCTTCCTTATTGTGTGTTCTTGGCACCTTTGTCAAAGATTGGTTGACTGTATATGCATGGCTTCAATTCTGGTTTCTCCATTCAGTTCCATTGCTTTTTCTGCTCTTATGCTGGCCAGTACCATACTGTTTTGGTTAATGTAGCTTCATAATATAGTTTGCAATCTGAAAGTATGATGACTCCAGTTTTGCTCTCTTTTCTCAAGACTGTGGGGGCTATTCAGAGACTTTTTTAGACTTTTTTCAAAATGGTTTTGGATTTTTTTTTCCATTTCTATTTTTTTTTAAATGCCACTGGGATTTTGATGAAGATTGCATTGAGTTTATGGATCAATTTTATATTTTAACAATATTAAGCTTTCTAATTGGTGAACACAACATGTCTTCCACTTACTTGTCTCCTCTTTCATCTTTTATCAATTCATTATTGTTTTCAATGTACAAGTCTTTCACTTTAGTCATGTTTATTCATAAGTATTTTATTCCTTCTTATGCATTTATAAATGGGATTGCTTTCTTCATTCTCCTTTCAGATGTTTCATTTTAATGTGAATAAACAACTGATTTTTATATGTTGATTTTTTTTTTATTTCTACTGTAGTCATTAATTAGCTTTAAGTGTTTTTTTTGTTGTTGTTGTTTGTTTGTTTGTTTGTTTGCTGGAATCTTTGAGATGTTCTACGTATCTGATCATATCATCCAAAACCAGATAATTTAACTTCTTCCTTTCTAATTTGGGTGCCTTATATTTCTTTTTCTTGCCCAATTTCTCTAAGACTTATAGTCCCCATTTAAAGTGGTGGAAAAGGGCATCTTTGCCTTGGTCCTGTTCTAAGAATAAAAATTTTCAGTTTTCCACCTTGAGTGTGATGTTAGCTATGGGCTTTTCATACATGAACTTTGTTGTGTGAAGGCATGTTCCTTCTATACCTAGTTTGTTGTCAAAGGCAACCTACAAAATTGGGAAAATATTTGCAAACCGTATATCTAATAAGAGATTAAGGCCCAAAATATGCAAGCAACTCCAACATTTGAATAGTAATGATAATATCCAAATTTAAGAAAGAACAAGGGAGTTAAACAGATATTTCTCCCAAGAAGATGTGGAATAATGGCCAACAGGTATATGTAAAATGCTCAGCATTTGCATCAGGAAAATACAAATCAAAACCACAATGAGGTATCACTTTATACCTGTTAGGATGGCTGTTATTTAAAAGCACTTTGGGTAGAATATAAAATGATACATCCACTAAGGAAGCCAATGTGGCTTCCTTAAGAAAATAAAAGTAAATGAACATATAACTCAGCAATCCCACTTCTAGGGATATATCCAAAAGAATTGAACTCAAGGTCATTCATGGGTGAATCTGGAGAACAGTATGTTAAGTGAAATAAGCCAGACACAGGACAGATATTGTATGATTTCACTTACATGAGGAATCTAAAATAGACTCATAGAAAGAGTAGATGGTGGTTTCCAAGGGCTGGCGGGAGGGGAAGTCAGAGAATTGCTATTCAGTGGATATAAAGTTTCAATCATGTGAGAAAGTTCTAGAAAACTGCTCTATAGCATTGTGCCTATAGCTGCTAATAGATATATCTTAACACTTTAAAATATTGTGCACTTAAAAAGCTTGTTGAGAGAGTAGAGCTAATGTTTAGTTTTCTTATCATAAGAAATATTTGAAAATCCGTCTATAATTAATAAAAATGGATCAAGTGACTTGCTTGAAATCCTGCAACATGAAGCCGCACAAGACCATTACCTTCCACACTCCTGTTACTTCCCTGAATCTGTGGAGTATTGTGTACACATAGTGGTGGCTTGCTTAGACTGTGGAAAATATCAATTCCCAATGCAAAATTGAACATTTTTTATATCCTAAATTACAATCTAATTTGAGCAAATCTGTTTCCTTATTCCTTTTCTCCAGCTCCATACAAACCACCTCAATATATTCCAGAAGGCCTGGAGGCTCACTTTAAGGTTTTGTAATCTCTGGAAGCAATGGAGGGTCATAATGGCTTCCCTGTGTGGAAGCTGGACATGAGTTTCCTTATAAGTCCACTTGATCCTAACTATTTATTTAAATGTTCAGGACATATGCACATTTCTTAGAGGAAAAACCATGAAGAAGAGAAAGCTGATAAGGGAGAATGGGCTGGCATAGGTCTGTCTTCTCAAGGTCAGTCTTTTTCCTTGCCTTCCCATCCATCCATTACTTCCTTCTTCATTTTTCTTTCTCATGGTTCTAGGGATTAGGCCCAGGGATGCTTTGCCACCGAGTTACATCCCAAATCTTTTTTAATCTTATTTTTTAAGGTCTCACTAAGTTGGTCAAACTGCCCTTCAATGTGTGAGATCTTCTTGCCTCGACCTCCTAGGCTGCTGGGGTTACAGCTGTGCACCCCTATGCTCAGCTTTGGTATCTTATCATTCCCATCTCTTAACTTTAGAAAGTCATTTCATTTAGAGAATCAAAATTTCTTCTGAAAATTGATTTGAAAATGGAAGATAAATGCCCCTCTTCTCCACGGGAGTGCAGGGAGAATTCATGTGGTTAGTTTGTAAGATACTTCAAGCTTCTTGGATAAGAGTAGTTTTGTCATATCTGACATTAAATAATTATTGTACTAACATCCTATTTCTCTCAAATCTGGAAGTTATTATTCTTCCTATTTGCCAGGTCTTTGCAAAAATGACCTCAAGAATTGGCAGAGAGGCATGTCTTAAGAAGGTTGTGTGTTCTGCTTCAGTAGGGTGAGTGGGGGAGAGCAAGAAAGGGCCACTGGGCAGAGGTGGAGAGGGGCTTGACTTCCAAGGAGTGAAAAGACCAATAACTTTACCAGAGGACTGTCTTATTCATGAAGTTGGTGATGGCGACCAGTATGACTGGATTTCAGAAGCTGTTGGGAGGGGCTCCTGCTCCTGCTGATTGACATTTCACTCCTTGGATCCCAAAGGTTTTGTGGTCCTTTGTCAATTCTTTTGAAATATTTACATGTCTCAGAGGAAATAGGCTTAATGTGTTATCAACTAATATCCTAATCAGTTTATTCAATTCAATTTGTTTTTAAAAAATGTATTCAGTGACTGCTAAATGCCAAATCAGTGCTAAGATTAGGGGATAAGAAGGAAGGAAAGAGCTGGTTCCCTTAACGCCCTTGAAAACTGGTGCAGGACACATAGCAAACTTGTAATGTCGGCCATGGAATCAGAGTACACACACGGGGGTGGGGGGGACATCACCATGGTCAGTCTGCACCTCATGACCTGATGACCATCTAAGAGCATGAATGCATCACAAGGAGACTTGTCAAGGAATTACAAATTACAAAGCAGATGAACTTGGCCTGCTTTGTAATTTTATTCAAGATCAACCCTAACAGTACAGAACCCCAAGAACAACTTGAAATCTACTCTTTGTGAGACTATAAATGTGCTATTCCTACAATTACCAGGATGCCATATGATTACCACCATTTCATATTTTTTGATGGCCCCACAAGTGCTGGCCACCAGATTTGTGTCCTTTTGATAGTCCCTGCTGGCCAAGATGTTTCTCAGTATGGTCTTGTCTCCCTCTCCCACTTCACTTGGACTCATTCCTGCATCTCATCCAAATCTTTTTTTTTTTGAATAGTGAATTATTTAGATTTACTTTACACAGAGCAAATTGAGGGTTTTCCATAGTCTCCATAGTAGGAAATGACTGTGGCCTCAGAAGGACCCATTTGCAATAAGAAAAGTGACTTCAGGCATCTGAGGCAGGTGTTCTCCTCACCTCTTGCTGGGGAACAGCTGCTTGACTTCTCTGGGGTATTAGCTACTTGGATTCACCCAGGAATGGGGAGTTATTTTGTTTCCTTTCATGTATAGCTCTTTCTCTATCAGAAACATTTTGGTTTTCCTGGTACATTGTTTCTCAGGCCAATGTTTAAGCGAGAACAGCATGAATATGAATTATGCAATTTGAGCAAAAACTTGTAAAGGCAAGAGGCCAAGCTGCAGAGGCTTATTCAGCCCCGAGGTTTGGCATTATTGCTGAGAAACCCAGGAGGGTCTTAGCCTGCCCATGTTTTGATTTAAGAGACAAATAAGAGATAGTTGAGTGGGAATCAGATAAAAAGCTGTAATATCCTTCCTTTCTCTTTTTGACTCAGTTTGCCTATGTTGAGAGGTTGAGAGAAGAAATACCTACTGAGCATTTGTAATTCCTTTTCTCACACAGCCCAGTACAAATCCCTTTAAGGAGTCCAAGAAGAACTGGAGCTAGAATGAGAATAGCAACACTTTGAAAAATCAAAATACATAAAGGCAATTTCTGATCCTAAATTAGCACCATAATGTCTGAGGAGCATTTTGCTGCTCCACCTGCTGAGTCGAGCAGCTCTGCTATTTTGGGAACAACCAGAATCCTTTCCCAGACCTACCATTTTGTTTTTGTTTTTGTGTTTGTTTGTTTGTTTACTAGATGTATAGAAAATGAATATTTCCCATCCCTTCCTATTCAGACCAAAACATCATTACCACTGTTTGACAAGTTTACTGGGCCTTGAGAAAAATTTAAAATCTGATCTATTAATTACCAACCGCTGGCACCATTCCATGATCTTGAACCATGGGATATGTTAGTTTACCTTGGAAGGAAAGCTGGTGTTGGAGGTGGAGGGGAAGAACAAGAGAATTCATACCTTTTGTGCATACTTAGTGCTTACTTAGTGCTTAGCACCCAGCATTTCATGTACCCCTCACTGAAAACCTGTGATGTACTTTGATACAGATCACCCATAAATTGTCTCACAGGTAGCATGGGGTGGCACCAACCTGTGGTTCAGAGTCTCTCTGCCCTCTTTGAACTCTACCAATGCAGAAATGGGAGCAGTAAGTTGTCTCACTAGTGTGAGATCTTACAAAACTCCTTTTGAGTTCCAAGGAGAACCCACCTTGAAGCGTCCAGTTGAGTCTGACAACTCAGCTAGTATTTCCACCTGTATCATTTCTCTGTCTATAAAATTGGCAGCTGCTGGAGTGTGCTGCCTGGAGTCCCAGTGAGAGGGATGTGTGAAGACAAGAACTGGACCCAGACCCCAGAATGTGAATACCGAAACCCAACAAGGAAAGCTGGGGGAGCCCTGCCAAATGAATTCACACTGGGGGGTCAGTAATAGGCTCTGCTTGCTCCTCTAGGTCTGACTCTTACTGTAGCCACATTGTGAAGTGCTGTCACTGTTCTGACATGGAAAAGCTAATGAAAATTTGCTTAGAAACCCTGTTTTATAATGCCTCAGATACTCAGGTTATTAATAATTCAATATTGCATTAAAAGTGTCCCTTTGTTAAATAAGCAATTATTGTGTATCTTCTATGTATCAACCTTTGTATTAGGCATCCATGCCCAAGGTTTTCTAGGATGAAGTTCCTGCTCTTGACTACCATCTAGTGCAACTCAGTAGTGTTACAGAGGAGAGAAGCATCCTCCTCCTCTGGGTATAAGAGAAGGAATTCCCAGAGAAAACACTATTTTAGGGGGCCTTGTAGGATAATAGGAGTTTTCCAAGAAGGGAAGGCACAAATTAAGACTTGAGGTCATTGACCACCACACAGCATACAGCTCACATTCTACACAGTGTATTTAGCACAATATAAGTTATAAATTTACTTAGATTTTTTTATTTTTCTATTTTTTTATTTTTTTGTACCAAGGATTAAACACAGGGCATTTAACCACTGAGTCACATACCCAGTCCTTTTCTGTATTTTATTTAGAGACAGGGTCTCACTGAGTTGCTTAGGGCCTCTCTAAATTGCTGACGCTGGCTTGGAACTCATAATCCTCCTGCCTCAGTCTCCTGAGGCACTGGGATTACAGGTGTGAAGCACCGCACCTGACTCTATACTTATTTTTATTGCTCTGGATCCTAGTCTGTTTGGCTATAATATTTTTTCATTGTTTTTATTTGTTGGTGTAAATTCTGTTTACCACCATCAGTATCTAAAAATGTTATTTGGCATGCCCATATGAAGTTCAAGCAAGAACACTTCATTTGATGGTGCTATACATGTTGTCTATACATTTATGACAATATCAGCCACGTTAGGAAGGTGGACAATATTATCAACCTAATATTTCTTGAGTCCCTACTATGTCTTAGCCTTGGTGGTATTGGTTACAATATGCTATCATTTAATTTTTACAACAACCCTATGAGTTGAGTATTTTTGCCCATGTTTTGCTGTTTAGATAACTGAGATGTAAAAATAACATAGTTGCACTGTGGGGATGTAGATGACAACTCTTTACTTACCAGTTATTTGTTTGACCAAGGGCAAGTTTCTTAACTACCCAGATACCAATTTCCTCATCAGTGAAGTGGGACTAATATGAATCTTACAGAGCATTGTTCAAGGATTAATTGAGATGATCTATGTTCATTCCTTGGCCCGGTGCCAGGCTCCACTATGAAGGATAGATTGTTTTGGTTATTATTATTATCACAGAGGTGAAGGTTAAGGATTGGTCACATTTTATCGGAGTCCAAAGTACACTTAAACATTTTAAAAGCAGAACTCAGATTTGGTGACTAGGCAAATTTACAAAATGAACAAAGTTGTTGGAACAACGTGTGTTATAAGCAAATAACTGAAGGTCAACATTACACACCATCAAAGGAATTCTTGTAATCATGAGGTGGTGAGTAAATGAGACAGAACACAGGAGAAAATAAATACTTCAGAGCTCTGCATACCAATACATGCAGCCAATCCCCAAATTTCCCTTTCTTAGACTGTTCTCATCATGTTTCATCTCTCTTTGTCCCCCAAGTCTTTTCATCTTTACCATGAACATAGGGATGGTAGTGGAAAAGGATAAAAATAAGTCTGTAATTAGATCAATTGTGTAATTTTTTTTTACATTTAGCCCCTTACAATCTTGATTATTATCTTCTCCACCCTTGACCATTTGAACTCTGCTGTTTTAACAGTTGCAAAAATTGGCAGAAGCCATTCTGATTTGAAACCATTTGAACGATGAAATTCTCAATTGGTTAACTTCTAATGTACCTATAAAATCGAGGGTTGGGAAATCTAGCTGAGAAAGACACTGGAGAGAGACTCCCATGAGTGACGTTTATATAACAAATAACCTTCAATTATTTGTTTATAAAACACATTGTTCCAACAAGTGCCACTGTCTGTTCATGCAGCTATTTGATAAGCCCTTCGAATGTGTGAGTTTGAGCTCCCAGCTCATCCCCAGAACTCAGGAGAGACCCTAGTGTCCTTTGAAATTGTAGCTCTCGAGTGTCCAATGGCAATGTTATTTGGACATCCCTTTCAAGATGTAACGTCATCAAACCCATATCACTCCAGTTATCAATCTCACCTATGATCTGTAGTCAGCTCTGTTAATTTCTTAGTTTACTGGAGCTTATTTTTCTTTTTGTCCTGGAAGTTTGCTACGATTTTTTTTTTTTTTTTGGATTGTGTTTCAGTCCAGTTAGCTTTGGGGGTTGGTGAGGAGACCCTCATGGGAGCTGGGTTAGAATTGATCAGCTCCCCCCTCTCTCCAACCCTTTCTAAACTTGCTGAGCACCTGCAGCTTCCTCATGGCTAAAGCAGAGTCAGTTACTCATTTTATGAAGACCATGGAGGTTTCTGGGTCGATTAATGCATCACAATTGCCGGTTTGTCTTGTTGCAAGCCGAAGAGCTGACTTGATAGCTAGCTATACTTGGTCTAGAACAGTCTAGATCAAGCCCCAACCAGCCCCTCATGAATGTTGTCTCCAATAGGTCCTTTAATTATCGATTAGCTCATTACATGTCCCTGTAGGAGTTTAGCCTGCCTGCGTTGGAATTGAGTGAGGACGAGTTATACTGGCTCATAACAAGCATATGGAGGCAATGATGTGTTCAAGAGAAGATTAGAAGGGGAGATGGTGTTTAATAGATTCGGAGTTTCAGCTGGGGAAGATGAAAAAGTTCTGGAGATTGTGGTGGTGGCTGCACAGCAATGTGGAATGTACTTAATGCTACTGAGCAGTTCACTTAAAAATTGTTAAAATGGTAAATTTTATATGACACATAGTTTACCACAGTTATATTACTTTGCTGGGGCTTTTGTAATGAAGTACCATAGACTAGGCAGCTTAGTGCCCACAAATTCTTTTTCTCACTGTCTTGGAGGTTGAAGTCTGAGGTCAGCAAGTTGGTTTTTTCCAAAGCCTCTCTCCTAGGTGGCTGAAGGCCATCTTCTCACTGGGTCCTCACATGGACTTCCTCTGTATCTGTCATTGTCTTCATCGTCTTTAAATGAAACCTGTTAAATTGGGTCAGAGCAACTCTATGACCCCATTTTAACTCCATCACCTCTCTGATGTCTAATCTCAGGCTTAGAGTCGTGAGTTCTGAGGGGACATAATTCAACCTATAACAACAACAAAAGTAGGGATGGAATTGGTATCTGAAGGAGCCCGAAACTTCAAACTTTTAACTCACCAGTTCTCAAATGAAGCATGAGAGTTGCCTGTAAGTTTTTAAAAAATTCACCCATCTAAGGACTTCTAGAAGCTCAATACACAGACCTAAGTATTTTGAAATATCTCCCTGGGAGCAAAGCCCAGCAGGTCAGAAGAACAGAATGGACCTAGTCAATTTTATAACTAAAACTGAAGCTGCCAGTTAATGGGATGGAATCTGTTTGGAAATGACTGTTTAAAATTTTATAAATTGATGTGTGTGAATGTAGATTGTGTTGTTTATACCAAAAACCCCCAGAGGGTGTCTTGCCCTCAGTAGAGCAGAGAGAGAGAAAGAGAGAGAGAGAGAGAGAGAATTTCATAACATGTGGTTTAAGGTCAGGGTGAAATAAAGCCAACTGGCAGAAGGGGGAGTCACCAAGATGCTTTTGTACCAAGATGAAGGATGTGGCCTGTTCTTTCCTTCCCTCTTTCTTACTGTCACATTGCATTGCCTTCACCAGCCAGTATTGTCCTTAAAAATAAATGGTCCATTATGCCCATGAAGAGTCCCATTCCATATGAGGTAGGTAAAGCGTTGGTTTTACTGTAACTACTCATCAACTTTCACATCCTTCAATGTGGTGTAGTGGAACAAGGATGGCAACGGAAGTCAGGAGCTCTGGCTTGGTCAACTTACTCTTCCACTAAGGATGGTGATGCTATTGAACAATCTTGCTTCTTTGGGTCTCAGTCCCCTTCTTTGTAAGATGTGGACATGCACAAGTTAGCAGAAATGCTAGTGGTTATGAATATAGCCTTGAGTCAGACCCCAGAAGGCTGCACCATCTTAAAAAAGTTACTTTTTGTTCCTCAGTTTCTTCAAAATGGGGAGAAATAATAGAGCTTCTGTTATAAAGTTGTTGGGAGGATTAAACGAGATGGTGCCTGCAAACTCCAGCGTACAGTAAGGATCCATCATCAACATTCCATCCAAATCCCAACTTCCACTCCAAATTCAGAACATCCTGGTTCTTTGATTTTTAAATCACAATTTATTCAATCTGATAGATGAGTAACTATCTTCCTTGAAAAGGGTACGAAGGACATTATGAGTAGTAAGTAAAAATGCCTAGAGTTCTATAGAAGTTGAAAATTTTTACATCCTCAGGGAAATGGTTAACTTTGATAGTAGATACTATGGTTTGGCTGTGACTCCTAAATTTATGTGTTTGAAACCTGAACCTCAATGCAACAGTGTTGAGAGTTGGTGCCATGGTGACTGGGTCAGGAAGGTGGAGGCCTTATGAATGTCACTGTCATGGGAGTGGATTGTTAGAGAGGGGATTGTTGTGAAAGCAACCTTCTCTGGTCCCCACCCTCTTGCTGCCCTGATCACACCCTTTCCCCTCTGCCATATTATGACTCTGCATGTCAGATGCAGGTGCATACCCTTGGCCTTCCCAGACTCCAGGACTGTGAGCTAAATTAACTTTTCTTCATAAACCAGCCTGTCTGTGGTAGTCTGGGATAGCAACAGAGAACAGACTAAGACAGTGGGTTTGGATTGACTCTACCTCCTACTTTCTAAATACCCCCCTGTGGATACCAGCAGGGACACCATGATGGAATCAAGGCCAGTGGTCAGCACACCCTGAAATGGCTCCAACCCTGTTAGATGCATTAGAGAAAAGAAATATCCACGCCCTACCCAGGTGATGAACCAAGGAAACTAAATACAAAAGATAAAGAAGAGAATTAGAACAGCACAGTTATGATTAACTAGAAGAAAAAGATCCGTGTGTTTCTTCCTGAAAGAATAAAATTAAATGCAGGGGGGGGGGGGAATTGCCCTTGTGCTCTCTGAGCTGCTGGTCTCCTTGTAGCATTTGTCAGGAAGAAATCGATCGCTTCATTAGACCAGGAACAAAGCTCTGGGAGACATAAAAATGTGTACAGCCTGTTTCATGTGGTCAGCTGGAGAAAACATGTCCTCATTCAAACTCCCAGCCAGGGGTAAGCAGAATTCTTTTCCCATCTCATTCATAGGACTGCTCAACACATGCCACTTTGGGGGGCTTTTTATTTCTGTTCCTAAGAAAATGGAGTCTGACCCTGTTTGTTTCAACAAAGAGTTGTGAGAATGTTTTTTAAAGCTGTTTTAGAGGAATGGGCTTCGAGGAATGTGGGAAAAATGGTGTCTTTTCATGTTGAATTATGGTACCCTTAGGTGTTTTCAAAATAATAGCAAAAGAAAAAAATTACTAATTGCATTTAAAGCCATGTTCAATGATTTAGCCTCAATAGCCCCACTGGGGGAAATTAGAGACCCATCTGGATGTTGGAGATGGTAGTGTGGTAAAGAAATTCAATCTTGATTTTGGAAATTATCTGTAAGTTTGAGGAACAGGGGTAGAGTAGAAAGGGTAATCTAGAAATAAGTTATTTAATCCTCAGCTGTTAATTTCCTACCAAGGCAATTTCAAGTAGAGGATATTCCCTGGACTCTGTTACTGAGTAAGCGGAGAATGGGGACCTAGAAGATAGAGCTCTGCCCAGAGGGTCTCTAGTTTCAAACTCAGAGAGCTTCTCCACTGATTTGAAATGTAGGTCTCCAACTTGTCAAAGAGATCCAGAATATCAGAATAACTGCTAGGCGCTATGTAGGGGGACCTTACTGCTGGAAGCTGGGTTGGCCATCCAGGTTAGGTGTTAGTGATGACTGGGTCATAAAGGTGAAGGCCTTATGAATGTCATTGTCATGGGAGTGGATTGTTACAGAGAGAGTGGATTGTTTTGGAAGCACAGTCTCATGGATTGGAACAGTTGGGTACCATTCAGAGAATGACAAGTCATGACACACCCCTTTGAATTTAAACTTCCATATTTACAATCAAAGCCCAGTAGTCATAAATGAGAGCTCAGGCCACTGGGAGTACATGACCTTGAGAAGTCAAAGAATGCCTGAATTCTCCAGTCACTGGACCCTGCTGGACAGAGGACTGATTCCCTGGCAGGCAAAGAGCCTAAGAATCAACACAGAGTGTCCCTAGTAGGCAACTTGACATGAGGGGTGGAAAGAATGGAAGGGAGATGAGCAAAAGAGAGGCAGAACCGTGTAGAAAGGGATTGCCTCCTAGTTTGCTGAGGCGCTTCTTCTGTCTCGCAAACCTCACTTCTTTGTAGTAGTCCATTTGGGCCATTAGAACAGAATACCACAAATGGGCTGGTTTCAACAACAAGAATTTATTTTTCCCAATTCTGCACCCTGGGAAGTCCAAGGGCAAGGCACTAGAAGATTTGGTTTCTCCTTGGGGCCACTTTCTGATTTATAGAGGACATCTCCTTTCTGCCTCCTCACATGATGGAAGGAGAGCTCTCTGGGGCCTCTTGGGCACTAATCCCACCCCTCAAGAGCCCCCTTTGTAATTTAATCTCTTCCCAAAAGCCCATTTCCTGCCATCACTTTGGGAGACAGGATTTTAGCGTGTGGATTTGGGCATAGAGGGACACAAATACTCAGACCCAGGCATCTACTATCCTTCCTGGGACTTGGGTTTAGATATAGACCCCAAGGACTGTGTAGGTTTCTCCTGAGAATGTCCCCTGGCTGGGGAGCAGGGCACCCCCTCTGCACTGCCTCCACCAAGGAGAGGACTAGGAGCATCAAGAAGGAAGGAAGCAAGTCAGAAGGAGTGGCAGGGCTTAGCACCATGGAGAAGCAAACAGACAGGAAAGCTGTCTTCACAGATGGGAGGATTCTATCCATTTCATCCTGCCTGCAGGGGCTCAGGATCCCAGGGCCAGCTTTTCTCACAAGGTTTTATCCGACTTCAGGCATCCCAGAGCAAGAAAGGAAGCCAGAGGCATGGGGCCAAAGTGGCAAATTTGTACCCTGAAATGGGGACATGAAGTCCCTGAACTGAAAGGCACATAACTGGGGCCTTCTCATTAAGAGATTCTGAAGGGATTCCCTCCCTCTGAATAGGTTTCCCAAGCGGTGGGAGGAAAGCAAAAGATGTGCCTCAGGTTTTGCGCCAAGTGGCTTTTGTGGTGGTCTTTGGGAGGCTCCTTAGAGGAAGTGTCCACATTGAGTCAAAACTGTACCCAATTGTCAAACTGGTCACATTCAGCCTCTTCTCAACTGTCCCTTTGCAGTGCTCACCAGCTCCAGTGCCCCGAGATGGTCAATGTACCGAAACTTGAATTTTAACACAAATTTTAGAGTGTGGAGTGTCTTTACAGATTAAAGCATGTAAAATATTATTCTGTGGTGGGAAAAACATACCCCTAGATGTCATATGTTTTATCCAGTGTCTAACAGGGCCAAGACCAGAGACAGATCTGTCAAGTGGATCTCCTAATTCATCTGCCATTTTACATTTCTAAAGACCAGGAGTGGACTCCCGATGGGAAAAGCTTAACATTTTACCTAAATTCAGAGATTTTCACATTTTACCACCTGTAACAGCTAATGGCAGTCTGGTTGCACATAAGAAAAGACAAAAATCTTGAAATAAACCTAAAAGACTTAGGAAATCTTATCTGAAAGTGTAAATTGGCTTTATCTTCTGTTTCTGGAAGCATGTTCTTTATCTTTTCTCTATCTCCTTTCTTTGCATTGCCTGACATATTTGCATAGACTCAAAATATTCAAATGACTACCAACCACATGGTTACTTACAGAAAAATATACACTGTGTCTGAACATTTTAAGTAATAAGATAGGCAAGCTTGCAGTACACACTGCCCAATGTGTTGTGTTCATCTGTACCATGTGACCTTGTGCAGTGTCAATACTGTCATATACATTTTACGTGGATTTTATGACATCTAAACCCCTTTGGGATAGGCTGAGATTTTGGCAATCACTGTTACTGCACCTTGGTTTTACCTCTGTGGGACCTAGATTGCACTTCTGACCTGCAGAGCTGTAAGAAAATTTGGTACAGCAGCAATTGGAAGCGAATACAACCATGAGAGACTTTAAGGCTTCCCAGGAAGAAGCCTGTTTTAAATACAACTAAGCTATGACATGATTGCCATTTCCAGAATATTCTTTACTGATCTCATGAATAGAGTGGCATTAGTGATCCTGCCTATACCCTTATCTTCACTGGTTCAGGAATGGCCACCACCCTATCCCACACCTTGCCCATCCAATGGCATCTCAGAGCTATTGTAGTAAGATTTCTCAGCTCTGCACTCAATCTCTAAATGTAACAAGAAATAGAAATATATCTGAGGTTCCCCATTCCTGCCCCTTAATTATTTTATCCAAATCTTAAAAAGTCTTGTTACTGGTAAATTCTTGTTCGCTTTTATCCTGAAGGGATATGCTAAGTGGGCAACTGTTACCCAATAGTTGATTCAAATCTGGTGTTATTTTTAATGCCATCACCATTTAACTGGGAGCATTTATAAACTAAGGATAACACAAGACATGCAGATACCCTGAAAACCCAGCCTCAGCTCCCTAGATGGTTTGCCTTTCAGGAAATGCTGACTTGTCACTATTGGCTTCGCTCTGGCAGACCATTGCCTCTGACTCTCATGCATGCACTTGAATTGCAAATGAAGAGTCACCAAGCTTTGCATTTCCATGGGGATATTGGGTAGATTTCATAATGCATCAAACATTTCACTTAAAGTAGCTTTCTCCAAATAATAGTTAATCTTCACTAGTTTGTTCGAGGTCTTGGCAAGTAGGTAGCATATGAAGAAGTACTGCTATTTCATTACCATATATTTTTATGAAGATGAATGGAAAAACAAATAAATTGAGGGAGTATTGTAATATATTACATTTTCAGTATTTAGGCCTTTTAGCATAAAGTAAATAGAAGTAGGGCTGAGCCATATGGGTGAAGGGAGTTCAAATGTTCATTGATTGGACTGAAGACATCTACAAACAGAAATCACATTCGGTGATATGTTGTATTGTTGTGGACGACACAGAAGTCCTATAATGTTGAGAGAAACTTCCTTCTGTACATAACATTTATATCAAAAACAATTATTTATTTCTTAGTGTATAATTATGTCACGAGTTGAGAGTTTTATTTAAGACTCGAAGCAAAAAGATAAAACGGGTAGGTAGGTAGATAAGCATATATGTATAAACACACAGTGAACACAGATGTTGATTTTTCCTTATTATCTGAAAAGCAGACACACATTAAAGTAATAATAATGATAACTCCCTTTTGATCATTTTCCAAAGCATTGTGACATATCTCATTTGACCTACAGAATAATGACATAAATGAAATAACTCTTATTTTACAAATCATAAAACCAGATTGGTTACCCACTAGTAAATGGCTAACTCAGAGCTAAATATAAGCTACAGGTTTTCTCCATTTAATATTAGATTATATTCTAATATTTGCAATTCAGTTATTTTGAATGCAGAATAAATTGTGTTTTCTATAAAATAATCCTATGTAGTAATAAGATATCTAGGCTGGGTCACAAATTTCTGTTTGTGTCATGATATGACATTTGAGTGTCCCCAAAGCTAAGTGACATTCTCCAGGATGCATAGCTAGTAATCAAAAGAGGCAGAACCCAAATCTAAAATTAAGAAAACCTATGTATCTATTTATACTATTTACACTAATGTGTAATAATAATGTGTATTTACTTACAATAAATGTGCATTTATTTACACTAATGACTTATAAGTATTAAACCAAGAGTTATTTGTAGTTTAAAAGACGTTGTTAACCTAAATAAATTCCTAATTGGTTGAATTGCAAATATTGAAAGAAAAAGAAGAATAATCTATTCTGGATATAAAAATGGATATTCTGGCCAGACAGGGTGCTGCACAGAAGGGTCTTGAAATTTGCCAGACTTGAGATTAATATACAATGTCCTTACTTCCTTACTTGAAGTTGAACAAATCAATCATTGGTCCTCTAGTTTCCTCATCTTTAAAATGGGCCAGAAACTCCTATTTTACAGAGATATTTATAGGGATTAAATAAAATACTAGATGAAGATGCATCTTTGAACTCCCTCTGTTTTTCCTTGCTTTTTCTTTTCCTTCTGTTAAACCTTCAGATAGATGTTTACAAGAACCACAGTGTGCACACACATCCTCATTTGTCTAAAAGAGACAGAGGATTTGTAAAAATAAGCAGGTGCAGAAAGACACCTCACATTCTCAACATAGAAGCTGAAGATTAATCTCATAGAAGCAGAGAGTGGAATAATGGTCAGTGGGGGTTAGGAAAGGAAGGGCAAGAGGAGGGCAGAGAGATGGCTGAAAGAGCACCAAGACACAGTAGGATAGGAGGAGGAAGATCTAGCAGTCCATAGCACATTGGGATGATTGTAGATCACAACAATTTATTATATATTTCAAAATAATTTAATGAAGAGAGTCCCAAGATTCTAGTGTTAGAGACCCTTTTGTTGCTGTGATCAAAATACTTTTCAAGTACAATTTACAGGAGGAAAGGTTTATTTGGGCTCAGTTTCAGAGGATCAGTCCATGGAACCAATTGGGCAGTTCCATCCCTTTGTGCCTAAGGTGAGGAAGAGCATCATGGTGGAAGGGCACAGTAGAAAAACTTCTCACTTCACGGCAGCCATGAAAGAGAGACAGAAGAAGGTGACCTGGACAGATGCAGTCCCCAAGGCCATACCCCCAGGGACCTACTTCTTTCAGCTGTGTCCCACCTGCCTATACTTTCACCACCTCCCAGTTAGTCCACTCAAATTATTAATCATCAGAAGGGTCAATCCACTGATGAGGTCAGAGCCCTCGTGATCCAATTTTTCACTCCTGAGCGTAGCATTGCCCAGCACATGAGCTTTGGGGGGACATTTCAGATCCATAACATTTTCCATTACGTAGAAATAAAAAATGTTTGAGGAGACGGAAATGCCAATTACCCCGAATTGATCATTACATTTTATATACATGTATGGAATTTTTATACCATACTCTATAAATAATGTACAAATATTATGTATCAATTAAAACAAAATAATGATAAAATTTACATTCCAAGGTCTTGACCTTGTAGCTTTTGTAAACTCCCTTTCTCTCTTCAGCACAGACTTTCTTTGTTCTAACTCTGCTAACTGCATCTATCTTCCTGCTGCAGCAACTGGGGCCTCTCTAATAAAATATGTTTTGTCAATACACAGCGCTGGCAACACTAACATTTAAATGCTTCTTAGGAATTCCAAAGAAGAAATAGTACTGTTCTGTTCATTATTTCCATGACACAGTGTGGGGATTCATTATATTTATGCTAACTTGATGATATAAATCGTATAGTAACTACAAAATGTATTTTTATAACACATCTATTCACCCTAAAATTCCTAGTGTTCCCCGGAGAGTAGTAAAAGGGATGTAATTTATAATAGTATAATTAACTTTGACTATATTTGCAATTACATTTCTTGGAGTTTCTACACGATAAGAAGAAAGAAATAAATGCAGTTAAATTGAAGTACGAAACTATATTTTTTCTTTCTTCTTCATTTTTTCTCTTTTATGAATGTATTCTATTTATATCATTAATCTTTAGGGAAACATTTTTCAAACTTTCTGCTTTATGCTTTTCTGGGCATTAGTATGACACACACACACACACACACACCAATACCCACCCCCCACTACATATCAGGAATTCTGAGCAGAAAATAAAACAGAAACAAGGTTCTTTAATTCAATAGTTAAATTTTACTTTAATAGAAAATATTATTAGTACTTATTTTAAGTCCTGGAGATTGAACCCAGGGTTACTTTACCACTGAGCTGTATCTCCAGTCTTTTTGTTTGTATTTTGAGACAGGATCTCTCTCAGTTACCCAGGCCGTCCTCCAACTTGTGATCCTCCTGACTCAGCCTTGCCAATAGCTGGAATTATAGGTGTTCACCACCTCACAGGGCAATAACCCTAAGGAAACTCCCTAACTTTTTCTGATTTCCGGAAAAAGTATCTGAGTACTAAACATTGGTTCTCAGTTGGGGCTATTTGACACCTCCTTCCTCTCCCACCAGGACATCTATTTGTGTCTGGAGAGATTTGTGATTGTCACAGTTGACAGATGTATCGGCATCTAGTCAGTGGAGACCTGGGCTACTGTTAGACATCCTACAGTGCACAGAATAGCCCACTGAACGAAGAATTAACCAGCCTAAAATGTTGATAGTGCCAAAGTTGGGACACCTGCTCTAAACCTCCAGCATAATAATTATACTGGATATCTTAAGTTTACTTTCTTCACTTCCAAATCTTGAGACCAGTGCTGAGATGAGGGACAGAAGATGGAATGTGAAGCAAGTTGACACATTTTCAAAGTAAATTGCAGCCTCCTCTCCACGTCTCACTCCCCCACGCTGCTGAGCTGTCCTGGTTGACAACTTGATCATTCATTCTCAATGGCTATATGTTATAAAATCCATGATTCATCATAAGGCTTGATAAACACTCCTGTGGAAATAATAGAGAAGAAACAGCACATACTAATAAGCCTCTGTTACCATGGTTTGGGGGCAGGTAAAGATGATACCTTCCCCAACATGAGGAGGACATTATGGGGCAGACCAGGAGGTATTGATGACGATGGTTCCCTCTTTCCCTGGATCCTTTGGAAATCAACATCACATAGCATGTGAAGTCACATTTCTAACCTTTCTGGAAGGAATTGACTTGGGATTTTAATATACAGATTTGAATTATCTCTACTTGCTAGAATTCTATTGCTATAGCCGATTGCTTAAAACCATTCTTCTCTCCTTGTATTAATAAATGAGCCATTTAGTTTTAATCTCAGTGAGATTATCAGAAATCACTGTAGAAATTGTCAGTTTATCAGTTTTTCTTTTCTGCCCTTACAATGTGCTGAATTTAAAAATATACATATTATAATCTTATTTTTCCCAGCATCTAGAAATTTGTGTATATGGACCCTTATTCTTAAAACTTTTAAGATTTACTTTTTAAAATTTTAGTACAAGAAGAAATGTTTTCTAAATTTAATATAAATCCAAGGGTATCTACCAAATCCCTATGGAAATTTTAAGATTAAAAAGACAAAGCAAGCCGGGTACAGTGGGGCACACCTGTAATCCCAGCAATTCAGGAGGCTGAGCCAGGAGGATTGCAAGTTCAAAGCCAGCCTCAGCAACTTAGCAAGACCATCTCAAAATTAAAAAATAAAAATAAAAAAGGGCTGGGGATGTGGCTTAGTAGTTAAGTGCCCCTGGGTTCAAACCCTGGTACCAAACAAAATATAACAAAACTGTTATTACCATGATTTCACAGATATGACCAAGGATTAAACACTGTCCACTCATTATAATCAGGTCTGATCTTACAGCATTGAATGAGACAGTTTTTAAAAAGGACCATGATAATAATATGAGTTAACATAATTATGTGGCATTTTAAAATTTAAAAAGGATAGTAGTTGACATTTTTATCATGTGAATATTATAGAGCAGGCATACAAAATGTTTTATGTGGACTATTGCATTTAATCCTTATCGTCGTCCCATGAAACACTACTTGGCATTATCTGTTTTAGAGAGGAAACTGGGGCCTGGAGATAAGTGTCTCATCTAAGGAATAAGCATTAGAACCAGGATTGGAACCAGACCCAGCTTACCCAATTCTGGATTCTCATCCGTGTGTTGGGACATCACACTGGATCAGGAAGGGCATGACATGGGGAACAGCCATTCTATTCAACAAAATATATCTAGATTGACATCCTTCATTGGATCTCTCTTTTCTTCCTGGGAAAGGTGCACCCTGCTTTTGTTCCCCATAAACCTGACATGCACATTTGCAGCCACAGAGCAGAGGGAGCACTTTCAATCAGAAGCCTCTAACCATGAGTCTTCTAGAGGTTGCCTCTAGTGCTGGCTTAGATCACCCTCAAATCAGAGATGTGATCTCATAGCTTAGAAACACAGCACCCCTCAAGCTGCATTCTCTTAGCTGTATTGAGCCAGTTAAAGGAAAGAGTCACAAGCTAGATATTCCTTGAGGTCTTCTTTTGAACTTACTCCATATTGTGACTTTGAAGGTAACTTACTTAACCTCTACCTCCCAATTCTTTGACAAGAGTAGGTATCCTGAGAAGTTGCACCACGTTTCTCATACCACTTGGGTCAGGAAATCATCTTCCCCTGATGGATGCCTGCCTGCTCCACTTGAGGTGCCAAGGGAGAACAGCTACCCATTCCAACAGTCAACCGAGGTGGCTTCAGAAAAAGCTCAGCGCTATTAATGGGAAAAATTTCCTTTATCTTCCAAGACTTGGGATAGTGTTGGTAGATTATAATGTTAAATAATTAATTCTTGTATCAGTGAACTCAAGAGGAAGCAAAAGTTAGGTGGGGAGGCATAAGGGGCAATATGTATTTTAATTTGAATCCATAGGAATTTCTTATATTTAGAAACAGATTCACAACAAAATTGAAAGAACACACACCTTATTTTTTATAGTAAGTTATACCAGTACATAATATAGTATTTGAACTCTGGAAAGTGTTTGATAAATATTTCTTGATCAAGTTAATTCATTGTTTTGATATAAATGGGTCCTAGTTAGCATCTAGCAATAGCTAATTTATTAAAAAAATATATTTTTTTAGCATTAACTAAAGGGAAATGAATCAGTAATTACATGGAATGAAGATCCAGTCCATCTATTTTCTCCCCTCTTCAGGGTGCTAATATCAGTGGGGAAACTGGGATAAAAGGAGACACAGAAGCTCTGCAGCCGGAGAACTGCACTCTGCTTTGTAGAAGGAGAAGGGCTGAGATGTGCCTGGGGACTCCAGGCAGTTGCTTCCTCTCTGCTCAGTTGCTCCATCTCTGAACTGGGCATCATAATAATTACCAAGCTTCATGGGAGGGCAGAGAGGATTAATGAGCTAATCTTGTAAAGAGCCTGGCAGGTGAAAAGTTCTTGAGCGATGCTCTGATTGTGCTCATTAGTTTTCTCGGACACTCTGGGAGTGAATCTTAGAGAGGAGATGTGTAATTAATGCAGCAGCTCTTTGTGGTTAGTGCGGGGCTCGCTCGCGCAGGAGGGGAGCCTGGTGCTGCTTTCGCCACTTGCTTCCCTTTGAGGCCCACTGCCTGTGGGTTCCCCAGCTCCAGCCCACCCCAAATGCCTTCCTCTGTGCTGCTTTTGCTGACAACAGGCCTGGCCGCTGGAATGTGGTAGTCAGGTTGCCACTGCAACCTGACTCAGAGGTGTGACTGCATCACAAAGAAAATTCAGTGCCTCAGCTCATCTGGGCGCTTCCTTCAGTGCTGTCCCCTCTCTGCCCATGCCCTGACTCCATGGCACCAAGGAGCTTGGGGAAGCCAACCCTGGGACCCTGAGATCCCATCGTCCTGACAACACCTCTGTTATGGTCCCAATGACATCTTCCCTGGGCAGGGGATAGACAGTTTGTGAGGGAGAAGAGACTCAGGAAATCCAGAGACAGCTTTGGGCAAGGATGACTCCTGGTGATGGTGAAGCAATCTACAATGAACAGCCTTGATAGTCTGAGTTTGGAAACTGAGTGTGTGCAATGGTTGCCCTTTTTAAAGTGTGTGTGTGTGTGGGGGGGAGTTTGTGCAACAAAGCCAGATGGGGGGAATTGGGGGCGATTCTTAGCAGCAAGCCTGGCTGGCAGCCTTGCAAGTGATTTATGTGGCCTCCCCTGCTTGTCTTTCACTGCTTGAAATCAAGGCCATAGGCCCTGTTTCCATGAAGGGACTTTGGCTCCAACCAGCAGGAGCTTCACTCACACAGTGCCGGCTGGGAGGGGACCAAGCTGAGCCATCAGGTCGTCCTGCCAGCTCATAAAGGAGGGCACTAGTTTCCTGCTTTCCAGAATCAAGTCAGACCAGACCTTATGGCTCTATTTCCTTTAATGCAGTCATTGGAAAATAGCACATGGTCCCTCATTCCACCCCCCCCAGCCCCCACAGGCTACTTGTCCTGAAAGAACATTTCTAAGCAAGGATGGCAAAGGCCCCAGGCCAGGGGAGCGCTGTGCTGGTTTATTTATCTCCCTTGCCTGCCCTGCCAGAATGGGAACAGCATGGACCAGATTTGCTCTTTGCTTCTAGGATGGCGTGCCCTCCCATTTTCCTGATGAATCGGAAAGCTTTTCATTGCACTTGTTTAACTGACTTGTGAAAGAAAATGTTCTTGAAGATGGACAAGCTTCTCGTCACAATGCTTAGTGTACCTGAGTCCTTCTTAAGCAGCATGGTGGTCTGAGGCCCCACAGACATCCCAGGCTTTGAGATGTTCTGCCTCTATTCTCTCCATGGCTGGAACATTATTACTTGTCTTTCAGACTCTTCAAGAAAGGAAAAGGACTCATTCCAGCTTCCTTCTGCTCCTCACCACCCAGGGGCCTTTTGTGTATCTCTCAATCATGAGCTCTGGCCAGGGTCTGAGTCTGGAGGATGAGGTTAGGGTGGTATAGGCCCGTGAGAGAGAACACTCACTTCCACCTCTTTCTGCCTGTCTGATCATGCTGACAGAGCCACGGATATCTGCATTCCAGAGGCTTCTGGACAGGCCTCGACACCCCAAAGAGGTCATTAATATCATTACTAGTATTTACACATAATTACCAAAAATGTACACTACGCCAAGCACTGAACTTTCAACACGTACCACCTCAGGAAATAGGTATTTTAAGCCCATTTTATAGAAGCAGGATTCAGAGAAAGTGGGTAACTGGCCCAGAATTACCTGGCTAGTGTTGGGAGCCAAGGGATGAGAGAACCAGGCTAGGAACAAGGGAAAGCATCTCAGAGAAATTTGGAGAAGGCCATAGACTAAAATATAACATCTCTCTGCACTTTGTGATTTTTGTCACTTAAAGATGGATTTTCACCCAAACTCCTTATACTTATGGATCAAAGATTGCTCTTCAAATTTTGGGATTATTCAGAGAAAGTAGGTTTAGAGAAGACAAAAAAGAGATGGAAAGAGAGAATCAGAGTGGGGAACACAGGAAAAAAAGCGGTAGGGGTGTGTGTGTGTGTGTGTGTGTGTGTGTGTACACGGGGAAAAAGTGTGAATCTTTGCCTCCTGGCAGCCTCTGGTTGATTAACCTTGTGACCAGGGTTGGAGCTTATTGGTTATAGTGTACTGGATATAAGTAGCATGAAAAACTAGAGTAAGTGATTCTGCAATCTGTGTATGGGGTGAAGGTGGGAGTTCATAACCCACTTGAATCAAAGTGTGGAATATGTCAAGAAATTTGTAATGTTTTGAACAACCCACAATAAAAAATTAAAAAAAAAAAGACCTTTACAGATTCTACATTAGTGTTGGAAAAAGAAAGCCCTCCTGGCTCTCCCCCTCAGGTTATAGATGAAGAAACTGAGGTCCAGAGAAATTAGGTGAGTCACTCAGGGCCACACAGCTAACCATTGGCAGAACTGGAATGGAATGGGAGCCCAGGGCTTCTCCAGGCTAATTCACATGCCTTGCAGGATGCTCACTGCTTTCCTCTCTAGGGACTGAAGAGCACCAGGCTACACTGGGACAAAGCAGCCCTGTGATGTCCTGCTTCTTGGATGGGCGTATATTGGGGGGATGGTAGCTAGTGGAACACTGATTCTCTGACAGCTGTTTCAGAGATGGAAGTGACAGCTTTGATTTGAATCCTGAAAGGGAAGAGGTGGGCCTTAGTACTATAGGTGAGTAGGTTAATCTCTAGCTCGGGACAATCTGGATGGGGAGATAAGAGGGACAGAGTCTGACAATCAGTTGTATAATAAAATCTGCTCTGGGCACACAGAGTAGCATTGTCTAATTACTCCCCAGGCCAGTGATAGGAAAAGTAATCACCAAAAAGGATCTGAGATAATGACTGCCGAAATTCCAAATATCAGACATGTACTTCACAGTGCCTTGATATTATTCACAGTGATATCATTCCTTTTGAGTTTCTAGTCACTTTTGTTTCATTTTTCTTCTCCCTCTAGAAGGAGTCTCACTGGATGGAAAGAAATGTAATGAAAGAAATACCTGCCCCTCCACCAGGACATAGGCATCCATGGTGTCATGGTTAAAGACATGGACTGGGAAGCCAGAGTGTTCGTGTGAATCCCTGTTCTTACTTTGTATGATATAAATTTGACCTTGACTTTGTTTACCACGTTTCTCATCTGTAAAGTGGAAAATATAATAGGACCTGCTGTTTTAGTCAGCTTTTTGGCCGCTGTGACTAAAGGACCTGACCAGAACAACTATAGGGGAGGAAAAGTTTATTTGGAGGCTCATTGTTTCAGAGGTCTCAATCCATAGTTAGCAGACTCCATTGCTTGGGGCTCATGGCAGAAGAGTGTGGTAGAGGGAAGCAGCTCACATGTTGATCAGAAAGCAGGGAGAGACACTCTACTCTCCAAACACAAAATATATACCCCATAGCCACACCCCCAATAAACCACTTCCTCCAGCCACACCCTACCTGCCTCCAGTCACCACTCAGTTAATCCCATCAGGAATTAGTTCACTGATTGGGCTCAGGCTGTAGCTCAGTCATTTCTTTTCACATGTGAGCCTTTGGGGAACACCTCACATCCAAACCATAATACCTGCTTCATATAATTATCAATGAAGCTTAAATAAATCAACATTTATAAAATATTTAAAATAGTACCTGGGTACATAGTTAGTATATGCTGTATAAATGCTTTTAAAATTAATTTTTTTTAATGAAAAACTATAGTTGAAGAAGTTGCTCAGTGGTAGAGTGCTTTCCCAGCATGCATGATGCCCTCGGTTTGATCTCTAGCATTGAAAAAATTATTAAAAATAAATAAGAAATACAAATCAATCAAATATAGAGGTGATATTAGGAGTCAAATGTGGGTAAAAAGACTGTATGGTTACCACTTGGTCCTGGGTTCTCTTATAGAAATCACATGTGGCCCCGGCACTGGCACAAGCTACACCATGAAAGTAAATTCATCTTCTGCAAGTCTGAGGAAGAGATCTAAATAACTTTGACTTTTTTCTTTCCTATCTTGCCCAATAGTACTAAAATTCTTCGGTCCTCCATTCCAATATGAATCTTCCTGTTTCTCAAGTTGATGTGAACATTTACCAGGATGTGTTGGGGTAGCAAAACTAGCTGGCAGTCCAGCTAGCCAGTGAAACTCCATTAATAGGGAGAAGCATGAATGGCGAGGTCAGCTGGTGGTGGTCTGCATCCTAGGACCCAGGATGGTGTGATCAGCTCTTCTGTTATCCTTAAAGACTCAGCCTGCTGTCCTGGATGTTTCACTGTTCTCATTGGATGATGGTGTTGCAGCACTCCTGTGTAATAATCCACTACATACCATTAGTGATAGTTACTAAAGGTCTCCTCTGCATTTTTTTTATATCTGTTTTATTATTTAGGGATTTGTGCTGATTTTCAAATAGACAAGAACATTCAGGTAAACTACACTAAAATATGACTCATAAAATTCTTCACCCTTCATTCCATTCATTCATTCATTCATTTATTCCCCAAATATGTATCTCCCTGACAACACACTATCTAGTGGACTGTGAATAGTCCACTACATACCTATTAGTGATAGTTACTAAAGGTCTCCCCTGATAATTCCTAATCCACTCTTAACTTCTATGAGCTCAACTTCCTTAGATTCCCCATATAAGTGAGATCATTCAGTGCTTGTCTTTCTGTGCCTGGTTTATTTCACCTAACATAATGATCCAATTCCATTCATGTTGTCACAATAGCTGTATTATCTTTTTGTGTTATTTAATTTATTTTAATTAGGTATATATGACTTATTACACTGTGTATATGAGCAAATATAATGATGGTAATATTTACAAATGTTTAACCAGTATGTTTTGACACCTCCTCAAGTCTTGATTCCATGTAGCCTCTACCTCTATGCTGAGTCATGAGGGGTGTTCCCCAAAAAGAAACATCAGGCACTGTCTGGAATACCGAGACCATAGACTGCTCTCTGGCTCAGAATAAGGCACAACCATTCGGCACAACAAATTCATTGACCAGATCTCATTTGAACTTTGTACCACTGTGTCTTTGTTACTTGGGGAATGTCCAAGTTTTTACCCATATCCTATTTCATTCTTAATATATTTTCTTATGGTCCAGGAAATTTTTTTTTAAATATTTTTAAATTTTTAACTAACATAAAAACAAAATTTGTACATAGTAATGGAATACCATGTGGTGTTTTGACATATTTATATATCATGCAATGTTTAAATCAGGTTAAACATTTCTTTCTCCTCAAATATTTATCATTTCTTTATGATGAAAATATTCAAAGTTCTTTCTTCTAGCTTTTTGAGAAATAGACTGTACCTGCTACTGGCCTGGCTGTACAATGCCATATTAGAGCTTCTTTCTCATAACTATAACTTGACACCCATTGATCAACCTTTCCAGATCTCCCTGACAACACACTATCCCTGGCCCCTGATAATTCCTATTCCACTCTTAATTTCTATGAGCTCAACTTCCTTAGATTCCCTGTATGAGTAAGATCATTCAGTGCTTGTCTTTCTGTGCCTGGTTTATTTCACTTGACATAATGATCCAATTCCATTCATGTTGTCACAAACAACAGCTGTATTATCTTTTTGTGCTATTAATTTATTTATTTTAATTAGGTATATATGACAGCAGAATGCATTTTGATTCATTGTTCAGAATTGCAGCACAACTTTTCATTTCTCTGGTTGTACGTGATGTCGTGTCACACCGTATGTGCAGTCATACATGTACCTAGGGTAATGATGTCCATCACATCCCACCATCTTTCCTGCCCCCATGCTCCCTCCCCACCCCTCCCTCCCCTTTGCCGTTTTATCTTTTATGGCTGAGTTGTGCTTCATGGTGTACATGTACCATATTTCTCTATCCTCCATCATTAACTTAATTCCATGTCTTGGAAGTTGTGTGTAGTGCTGCAGTGAGCCTGGAGTACAGAAATCTCTTCAACAGTGATTGCATTTCCTTTGGCTGTATACCCAGGAGAAGAATTGTTGGATCATACAGTTTTAATTTTTTCAGGAATGTTGTACTGTTTTCCATAATGGCGTGCTAATTATGGACCCACCAACAGTGTGCAGGGTCGCCTTTTGTCTACATTCTTGTCAGCACTTGTTATCTTCTTTTTGATAATAGACATTCTGACTGGAGTGAGGGGATATCTCGTGGTTTAGATTTGCAGGAAATAATTTGCTTTGATGAAATCCATGTTTCATCATTGCTGAGTGTTTCTCTTAAGAACAAAGGTGAAGGTTGGGAGCCTGGCTGTGAACCCTTCCATCTGTCCTGCCATTTGACAGGAGGTAATCAGGAGTGGCCAATTTGAAGTGGTTAAGATCAGCATGTGCCTTAAATGGTGGCCATTCTAGCTTTAGTTTTAATCTTCAAAATGATTTGAGGTGACTGGCTGTGAAAGAAAACACTCTTTACTTATGATTAAATGTGTATTTAGGACAGCTGACCATCCTCTGATTGGATCAGTGTGTGAGCAATGAGTCAGGAGGACATTTCACACCTTCCCTGTGTTATCACAGCTGTTCTGTGCCTTGACCCATTGACACACTCGCCATTTGGTGTCAATATTTGCAGACTGGATAGTCTCCCTCTGCTAGATAGTTTGCTTTTGGAGACGAAAACTCTTTTATTAGTCTACTCAAGGATAAATAGATCCCCATGCAAAACTTTGATTAGTCTGAAAGCAAGAGGGTGTCCACATGGTGCAGAAGAGAGAGGGCAGGGGGTGGGCATTGGGTCAGGAGGTGCTGAAGTCGGAGCCATCCTCAGCCATCCTGCTGAGGGCTCTTCTTAATGTCATTCCCCCTCTTTCTTCTTCTTCCCCTTCTGTATGATGTCAGGTGATAACTTTCCCTTTAGATCCGGGAAAGAGAAGTGAGAATGCTTTTATATCTTTTTTTCTTCCATCTCTGAACCTTATGAGAAAGACCTGGGACATTACCATTGCAAGACCATAAATGCTGATCTCACTGTATTCATACCAACCTGAATTACTAAAATGAAAACAGATATGCCATTTTATAAATGAGAACTGACAGGCAAATTGTTTTAAATATATTTGTTAATATAATATGATTATTGAAAAATCTAGGATTTTTAGTTGGGAAGAGTTTTTGGTATTCTTATTGATTTTTAACATTTGGTACTTTAACCATTTATATGTCATTGTTATTACAAAAATATCCCCTTACTGTTTGTCTTTTCCATTTATGATTCTTTTTTGTGGGTTTAGTGAGGTACAATTAATATACAATAAGCTGAACTATTTTAAGTATTCAGTTTTGGGTGAGTTTGATATATGTATTCAGTCACTGAAGCAGTCACTACATCAAAATAATGAACATATTCATTGTTCCTAAAAATTTCCTTTTGCTCTTTTACAATTTTTCCCCCACACCCTCCTACCTACCTCCAGTAACCACTGTTCTGATTTGTCACTACACATTGGTTTTCCACTACCTAGAATTTTTTTAATACATGAGTTCACACATGAACTCATACTCTTTTCTCTGATTTCTTTCATTTAACATAATTATTCTGAAATCCATTCATATTGTTGCATTTATCAATATTTCATTTATTTCTTATTGCTAAATAGCATTCCCTTGTATGATTATACCACAATTTTTTTCACCCATTGGTTGTGTTTTAGTTAAACACACTTTTAGTTAAAAACACTTTTGTATCACAGTGACCAAACACCTGACAAGAACAGTTTAGAGGAAGAGAAGTTTATTTCAGTTCATGGTTTCAGAGGTTCAGTCGTGGAGGAGGGAAGGAGCTCAAGACGTGGCGACCAGGAACTAGAGAGAGAGCTGGGCTCATCAGGGACAAAATATAAACCCAAAGATGCACCCCCAGTGACCTGCTTCCTCCAGCCACACCCTACCTGTGCAGAGTTACCACCCAGTTAATTCATTATCAATGGATTAATGCACTAATTAGGTCACTTCTGTTATGATCTAATCATTTCACTTCTGAACATTCCTGCATTGTCCACACAGGAGCTTCTGGGGGACACTTCTTGTCTAAGCCACAACAGGTAGAAATTTGGATGATTTTGTTTTGGAACATTATAAATAAAGTGACTACAAATATTCCTGCTCACATCTTGTTGTGACCATAGGGTTTTGTTTCTCTTAAGTAAATACCTAGGTGTGGGATAACTGGGTCATATAGATGGAGGTTTGACTTTTTAAAAAACAGTGAAGCTGTTTTTCAAAGTGATGGCTCTATTCACATTCCCAACTGCAGCGTATGAGAGTTCCAAATTTTCTACATCATTGCCAGCACTTTATATCTTTTTAAAATTTAATTTAGCAATTCTGATGGATATGTAGTAGTATCTTATCATGATTGTAAATTGCTTTTTCCTAATAATGATGCTGAGCATCTTTCATGCGTTCGATTGCCATCCTTATGTCTTCTTCGGTGAAATGATAGTTAAAAATCATCTGTTCATCTTTTGTGTTCTTTATTGAATTTTGAGAATTCTGTTCACATTTTAGGTAAAATTATTCTGTCACATACATGTTGTAAGTATTTTTCCTGGTCGGTGGCTTGCCTTTTATTATGTAATATGTTTTTGGAAGAGTATAAATTTTAAATTTTGGTGGAGTCAGATTTGTTCATCTTGATTTGATAGTCTGTGCTCTTTGGGTCCTAATTTATTTCATTTGTTTACTTATCTATCTATGTACTGATTTATTTTTTGCAGTCCAGGAATTAGGCCCAGGGCCTCAGTCATGCTGTTTGTACTCTACCACTGAGCTACACTCCTAGCCCCAGTGTCCCATTTTAGAAATCTTCTCCAACCCCAGGACTGCTAAGATTTTCACCCATGTTTTACTCTAAATGTGTTGTAGGATGTGATTAATTTTTAGTTCATAGTTGTATATAGAGTGAGGAAAGGGTCAGGTTTTGTTGGTTTTTGTGCAATAGCTACCCAATATTTCTGACATCATTTGTCCAAAAGCTGCCTTTCCCCATTAAATTAGGTATTCATTTCCTAGGGCTGAGATAACACCTTACCACTAACCCAGTGGCTTTAAGCAACAGAAATTTGTGTTCTTACAATGCTGGAAGCCAGTGGTCTGAAATCAAATTTTGGCAGGCTGAGCTGTCTGTGAAGACCCTGCATGGTTCCCAGCAACCTTCCCCACTGCTGGGCTGCAATAGATAGCACTACAGTTGCTGTCCCCACTGTCAGGTGACAGCCTTTCCTCTGCATGTCTCTTCCCTTGCCTCCATGTTCTCTTATAAATTCGCTAATATTTGGATTAAGGCCCAAACTAACGCAGTATGACTTCATTTTAAATTACCAATCTACAAATCCTGTTCAAATAAGATCACATTTTGGGTGTCCAAATAGACCTGAATTTGGGGGATCCTTTTCAGCCCAGTACAATTAATTGGGCAACATTGCTGAAAACCAAATGATCAAATGTATAACTTATATGCTGTGATTTGGTTCACAGCTTTTATGTTCCTTGCTCATATTGAAATTGTTAAATATTAACCTCTGTTTTATTCAATCTTGGTGTTTAAATTTTTGGACGAGGGAAATGGTTATCAGGGATTGAACTCAGGGGCACTTGACCACTGGGCCACATCCCCAGCCCTATTTTGTATTTTATTTAGAAACAGGATCTCACTGAGTTGCTTAGCACCTCACTTTTGCTGAGGATGACTTTGAATTTGCGATCCTCCTGTCTCAGCCTCCTGAGCCGTTGGAATTACAGGAATGTGCCACCACACCTGGCCTGTTAGTTTAATTTTTAAGAATATTGAGTAAATTTTGGAGCATGTATATGGTTACAGTAGAAATTATTTTCCAAAATAATAAATTTCCCTTTGTTCCCTCTTGGATCTAGTATATTAAATTTTTCTGAAGATACTTACATATTTATTATTATATTTTATTTATCAAATATATATGTATGTATATAATATATTTGCACATACCTTCCCAAAATGACCATTTTCTATTAGTAGAAATTATTGTCCTTTATGTTGCTTCCTTTAGTAAATTCTTACAAATGCATATATTAGGGCCAATTTCATGACCAACTTAATTCTGTTACCATTGAGATTTGTACCAGTACTACAATCATTATATTCATTATAGCTTTATAGTGGGCTCTGATATTAATTTAGAAAAATGTTTTTATCACGTTTCCTTTGTCCTACTTATTCTTCAAGATGACCTTTAAAATAATTAGTGCAAAACTGTGAGAGTTTATTGCAATTTCTAGTGGAAATCACAGTGTATCAAATTACAATTGTATCAATGCATAATTTTGGAGAGAACTGTTAGTTTTCAATTTCAGTCATATATGAAGAAATCTGCGAATGCCTTCCTTTATGTAAAACTTTTATGTCTTTCATTAAAGCTTTATAGTTCTCATCATGTGGGTTTCTATTGCACATTTCTTATTAGCAATGCATTCCTAGATATTTTGCACTTACTACCTTCTGTTACTATAAACAAAGTCTTTGTTTTTCCATTCTGTTTTAAAAACCAGTTTCTGCTGACAGAAATATAGATGCTTTTGGTATATTACCTCTTTTATCTGCTCACTGACAGAAATCACTTATTAATTCTATAATTTAAAACATTGCTTCAAAAAATTGAAACCCTCTTGTTTTTTTCTTTTTGTCTCTTTGTCCATGTGCCTGAACTAGTCTTCCTCTCAGATCTTCAGTTTGAAAGCAGATTTTCACCTTCAGTTCATAGCTTAGATCCCCAGAGTCTTGCTGGTGTCATTGTCCTGGTCAGATTTCCTCCTGCCTTTACTACTTTGTCTTCAGACTCTAAACCCCATGTTCCAGAGAAATGTACAATTCCAAGGTCTTTCTGGTCCCTACTTGCAGTTCTTCCCTTTGGGAGACCACATTTGACACAGGGTCACACTATCAGTTGCTGTTCTCATCATTGTTTGATTGCTTTTTTCCCGAGGACAGCTGTCCAGCCATGTGGAGGAGAGCTGATATGGGTAGTGCTGTCATTACCTTCAGAGGCAGCAATCAGGCTACAGAGAGGGAATGTACAGCTTTCCACGTGGTTCAGATTTGTAAAAAGAGAAAGCAGATAAAGGAAATCTAGGGATGTATTTTCCCCACTTTAAGGAGAATGGTTCAGTTCTCTTGTTAGCATTTTCCATCTTCCATGCAGTATTTTCCACTGTCCTTCCTCCTAGATTTTAGCAACAAACTGATAGCCACTTCCAACTTTAAGATGGCTGTCAGTTCTTAACCAGTTCTCCTACATAACAGGTCCTTTGGTAGGAATCTGGTGGGGTTAACTTGGTGGGTTGTAAGCCAGATTCCTTTCTCTACAGGAAGTTAAACAGTCTGGAGTCAAATGAAGTAAGATTTTGGGAACTGGGTCTTAGATTTTAGGATTCTCCAACCAGGACCAAGAGCTAACAAGGAAAGAGGAAAGAGTTTTTGAACATTGTACAAGCCCTAACTACTTTACAGCCACACCGTCCTTCCCCTTGAAATGTAGGCTACTATTTTGCTAATATTTTTATAACAACTAAATTAACACTGAGAAGTAATTTGATTCACAGAACATTTCTTTTAAGTATCAGACAACATGTTTCTTGTCTTGAGGTAAGAAGGTGGTAAGAGCTCCTGTATTCTAAAAAGGCGCTAGACATAGCCGTAGAAAACACGTGTCCAAAACGTGTTCATCCACACTTACCCTGCTCCCACATTAAGCCTATATGTACGAGAAGAGACTAAAATGGTGAGAAGAATCAGAATTTCTGTGGAGAGGGGTATCAGGTAGTCCGGTGTTTCTCTCCTGCGGGATGTCTTCCCCCACCTAGCAAAGGGCATCTCAAAAGAACCATTTGTAGGGACTGGGGGCTACCCTCCAGAAGTAGAACCTGACATATCACCTTCAGTGGAAAAACCAATGGGCCCACCTTGGATGTAGGGGGATGAATTTCTAGAGGAAATTACCTTAGTTCCCTGGAGTGGGAGAAAGGGTATCATGATGTTCTATCAATTTTTTCTTGGAAAAAGTTCTGGAATGAAAAGCTAATTGGAACTCAGTGCTAAGAGTTGAGGATATGGGGTAGCCTGTACCTTCAGAATTTAGGGGCAAAGCCATTGTTTTCTCTTGAGTGTCACAGAAGCTAAGAGAGAAACCTAGTGTAGAATAGTCATGAGAGATCTATGAGAAAGTACCTAACCTGAGGAAGGAAACTGCAAGCCGGAAGTGACTGAAAGTGGGTGGACTCTTCTGGACCCACCAAAGCACCCTGTGAGAGAGAGGGAAGGAGTTGGCATTCAGGCGACTGCCCCACAGAGGACACACAAACCAAATCACACTTTCAGCCAAGAGTCTCACTCTCACCCTTCACCCCTCCCAAGCTTGGTCCTGAAGAAGCCTAAAGGAAACCATGGGTAGGGATGAGAGGGCCAAGGGGAAGGAAGACCACTATGCCCTCGCTCCTCTGTCCCTCCCTCCTCACACAGGCCTCTGCAGGTCAGGAAATGCACATTCACCCTGAGCTGGGGAAGTGTGGAAGCTTGACACTGTGAGATTGTTTGTTTCTGTTCCAGCTGGACTTTTGTGTAATTCACACTGAGGTTCTCCTAATGCCAGAAAAAAACGTGATGTGATAAGATATAGCCATAGACTGGGTGGAATAAAGCCATCAGACAATTTATTGAAAGAAGTTGTTTTCCAAAAGAAAGAGTGATTTCTCATTTTGTACCCTGAAAATTCAATCCACTCATTACACCAATTATACTTGTATAAAAATCTATACTAAAAATGGTCATGTTGAAATTATTTGCCAAGCTGCTGTCAAGATATTAGAAGGAAACCAGGTCTTTAAAACTCTTAGGAGAGATGCTATCTATCTTGGATGTTCCTTGCTGTCATGTTCTCCAGGAGTGATTGATAATGATGCCAACCCCTTTTCTCAGTCTTCAGTGGTCCTAACCTTGACCGAAGCATAGACAAAACAAAGAGTAATCCTTAACATGAGTAGAATATCTCCTCTAATTTAAAACAAACAAACAAACAAACAAAAAATCTGTGTCTTCTAGAGATAAAGATATTTTTTTCCTGGTCAATAATGTTGTAAAGAAGAACCTATATGACTCCGAGCTCTTCAAATGCAAATTATGGGTAATAAAAGATTATAATCTATTGGATAAATTAAAATTCCCAAGTCTACACTGATATAAATAAATGAATAAACAAACAGTGGGAAGATAAATCTCTTCTTTGTAGTAGAAAATTGGCAGATAAATGAAGAATAAATGATGGAATTAAAAAAAACACTTGTCAATCAACATAGTAGTAATTGGTTTTAGAAAGTGGATCAAAGTTTGAGGAAGAGAGGGATCTCACTCAAAATGTACCTGCAAATACTTTTTGTACAAAGCATAAGAAGGAATATTATGATGGATCTGTATGGTGTACACCATCTTAACCAGCAAGCAGAGTCAACATGTCAGAAGTGGCATGAATCAGCAAACCCCTGATTTGCTCCAGTAGAACTCACCATCACTTCTGGGGTACTCCTGCCCAAAAGACGTAACCTGCATATAATTGTGAAGAAATATTGGACAAACCTAAATTGAGGAATATGCTCCAAAATGACTGGCCTGGACCCTTCAAAATACCAATATGATAAAATACAAAAGAAAAAGAGGCAAGAGCTGCTACAGATCAGAAAGACTGAAGAGACAACACACTGAATACAATACACAGACTTGGGTTTTCTTTCACTGAAAAGGGTGTTATTAGGACAATTGATAAAAGTCTGGGGGTCTGTGGATTAGATGATAATACTGCTTATTTTAATAATCTTTCAGTTATGTAGAAAACTTCATATTTTTTTGGAAAGGCACACTGAAGTATTTATGGATGTATTTTTCTTCAAAACTATCTGAAAAACAAATAGCAATAAAGAAAAGGCTGAATAAAGCTAATATAACAAAATGTTCACATTTGAGGAATCTAGGATAAGGGGCTTTGGTAATTTGGTAATTTGGTATTTTTTTTTTCTGTTCTTGAAACTTTCCTATAAATCTGAATTTTTTTCAAATAAAATAGAAACATTTGAAAATTTAAAAATGCAAAGTATAATCCTGATGACTTCTTTTCTACTATCATGTTTTAATAATCTTCATAATGAGCACATAGGTATCATTTACTCTTTGCCAGACACTGTGTGTGTATGTGTGTGTGTGTGTGTGTGTGTGTACATGTGTGTGAGAGAGACACATGCACATGAGTGTACTTTGATCTTCACCTCAGAGACTGGGTGTTACAATGGAAGGACAGAGAGGTTTATAATTTGCCTCTAATTTCATGCTAGTCCATTCAAGGACTGAGTGAACTGAGGAAACTTGTTTCAAAACTCCTTAATACCCTCCTGGAACCCCGTTTTGGAAATTTGGATGTGGGGTCTATATTTGCTATCTTTTTCTATATAGGATATTACCCCAAAACTTAGTGACCAGATACAACAGATGCTTAATATTGCCTGGTTTCTGTGGATGAGAACTTGGTGGGGCTGAGCAGGAGGCCTCTGGTTCAAGATCCCTTGTGGGGTGGCAGTGAGGCCATTGCTGGGCTGCGGTCTCATCTGAAGGGTTGACTAAGGGCTGTTCACGTCCAGCTCACTCATGTGGTGGTTCACAGGCCCAGCTCCTTGGACTTCCCACAGAGCTACCTCACAACCTGGCAGCTGGCTTCCTGGGGTTGGTAAAGCAAGAAAAAGCATGCCCAAGATAGAAGCCATGATCTTTTTTCAACTGAATCTCAGAGGTGACACCCCATCACTTCCGCTCTATCATATTCATTAGAAACAGCCCAGTATGCCTGCCCTGGTCTGGAAGAGAGAAGATTGCATTTGGGAGTAAATGCCAGGAGATGGAACCATCTTAGAAGCTGCCTGCTACAGAATTTAAGTGTGGTTTGTTTTTCTCTTTGGGCACAAGCTCTTGAAAGAGTCAGTTTTTGAATACATCTAGAAACTATGGTACTAAGATCCACAATGCTAACTTTCTAAGAGGCAATTTTGCTTCCTCCTGGCAATGAATACAAATTGGCTTCATATCACCTTTTTCAGTCCAACACGAGAGCCCTCTAGGTACTGGACATCACTCTCAGAGACCAGCAAGCAGCCAACCGGCTGTGACTTCTGGGCCTCCCCAGAATGTGCCTGTTCCCTTTCTGCTCATCATGCCCATGTCTTCATCAGCACACCCCTGCTGGACTCCTGGACTCCCAGAAGGTGGAGGATGTCTCATTTATGTTAAATCTGTTACTTCTCACCTAGCACAAAGCTGAAGCCAGGCACTGGGTTAAAGAGAACCAGCTAATTCTCTGGGAGAGGTTTTGGCCCTCGCAGAGGTCTGACATATGGCTGAGTGGTTTACACACTTAGTTGGTTCTGGGAGACAGACTATTATACCTGGGCAGTGGTAATAGAGACCAAGCCGATTATGGACTTGATAACTTCCGAGGATTACAACCTTAATCTTTCCCCCTTAATTGGAAAACCCTTTCGCAGGGCAATGATACCACTGGTTATCGGTGACAAGTTCTGCTTCCTCACATATTGAAGTTTGAACATTAGAGAAGCATCCAAGGCAGCATATAAAGGAGGGTTTTTTTAAAAAGGGAGAGAGAAGAGGACCGTGGCTTGTATCCTGGTATCCTGAGAAGTGGGGTGTTCTGCCCTTTTTATATGTCTTAGGCTTCCTTCTTCTCCTGCCCTCTTCTCCTTATCTTTCTGCTTCCTGGGTGGGAGGCCAAAAGGTGGGAACAGGTGGGCTGAAGGGGGAAGGGCTGGACGGAGCAGCCCAGGACACATTAACAACCTTATAGCTCCCTGTAGGACAGGTTACCTTGGCAACAGATTGGGGCAGGGACATGTTCTTGATAAGGGTGGAGGAAGGGCTCTGAAGGAATTAACATTTCAATCCCTCACAGGACAGTCTCCAACTTGCTGGAGTCACTCAAAAATTGGCTTCCTTGATCCGACCTGACTCAATTTACCTATCTATACTGACTGCCTGTCTAATTCTGGCTTCAGCCACACCTTTGTAAAAAGACCAGGAGGCAACAGCTTGTAAAACAAGACATCAGTTTTTCACCCCGAATTTCTTCGGTCATTCTGTTTCCAATTTTCTTTGGCCCTGGATTCTCATTGTTGGAGTTATCCCTTTGGAATGGTGTTTTTTGTTTGTTTGTTTGTTGTTTAAGCAGAAGAAATGGAAAAATAAAATAAGAAAATAATTTTTAAATTTCAGTATCCATAATCAATTTCAGTATCCATAAGTCAATTAAATTTCCACTAGTCTTTTGAACATATATGTTCTTTTATTTAAAAACTAAGATAATACTAGAACCATATTACACAAACTTTCGTTTTTTCTCTTATTTCATGATTGTTGATCACGGCCTTTTAGTATTCCATTGCGTGCAGATGGCTTAGGTTGACACCAAGCCCCCATTGTGAATGGTTAGCACATCCCCAACGTTTTGACCTTAATAGTTATGTTGTCACAGATGCCCCCATGCTACACCATTCCCCACATCTCTGATGATTTCCTTCAGAGGAATTCCTGTAAATGAAATTTCTAGGCCAGAGGAGAAAATGGGCATTGTGGTGGATACTGAGAGCATCAGGGATATTCTGGAAAGGGAATTGTCAGCAGTGGACATAACCCACATCTCCCAGTGTGGTCAGTGCATCTTGTGGTTCAGCACTTGAGCCTTGGACTAGAAGAGTCCTGGCCTCCAGTCACCACTTATATTTTTCAGTCTCAAGCTCTTGCATTTGAGGAGAGTTACATCAACTTCTGAACCTCAGTTCATCGTCTGTAAAATGAGGTTAATTATTCCATGTGAATCAGGACTTAGTTCCAAAGGATTTTACCAAAATCATCCCTAAAACTGATTGATTTGTAGATACTGGAATCCTTACCACGTGTCTCAAATTTGGTGATGCTGTCTCAATTACCTTGACTTGGAAAACATGGTGTTGTTGAGGGAAGATACATTGGTCTACAATGACTTCAGTTTGTGCTGGTTTGGGGTGTTTATCGAGGTTTCCTGACAGAAGCAGCAAATAGAGGAGACACATGAAATGAACACAGATTTAGCAATTATTTCTAGGAATATGCACTCATGAATGCAAATATCGGATGCCTTAGTAAACAAACCCTCTGAGTATTCCTTTAAAAGACAATAAGGTAAATTGGTTATATTGTGGAGCTCATAAACACACACAGATCACTTGAATAAATAAAACTGTCCTAATGTTATATTAATGTGTATTCATTCATGACTTGGGATAAAATTTCTAGTGACAGTCTGCTGTATCTCACACACTGGAGATGGAAATGAAAATGATGTGTCCTAGAAAAAAATGAATTGAATGACTCAAAAATTGTCTCCAGAGATAACAAACACACTGATGAATAAAATTATGTAATGATATGTAAGGCTGGAAAAGGCAATATTTCTACATTAGTGTATTATTTAAAGAGCATGTGGATTTAAATATGCATGTGCAACTGAATTGATAAATTTTCTAAGTCATATTCATTTTATCTATATCCCTAAGACTTTATGCAAGCAGTTGAATAGAAAAGTATTATTGAGGGATCTTTTCATTGGATAAGATGGCTCTCTTCATATCCGGGAAAATATATGAACTACCTAACTCATAACATTGTGTGAGAATAAAAATGAGATGTTTATAAGGTGCTTGGCTCTCTGCCTAGCACACAGCAAGTGCTCAATTAATACTAGATCCTGTTATGTGTGTGGGGGGGTGGACAGCAGATGGGAGCAGCTGATGACACCGGCTGGGGTTCCAGGGTGTGGAGACAGCAAGAAGGTTTTCGGACAGTGAGAAGATAAGGCAACTTTACCAATTTTACCACTTGGCTTAGGTCAAGGTTTTGGTTGGTCACTTGTTTTTTTTCTTTTCTTTTTTAGTTCATGAAAATGTGATTTTGCCTGAAGGTTCAGCAGAGCTCTCTATTATACAATGCTTGGAAGTTTTTGAAAAACTTAAACCAAGATGTTTTATTCCCTCAGAACAAATATAAGCAGGGAGTAGAGCATGGGCTTCAGCCCAAGGCAAGACTTCCAACATTTGAAAGGGTCTCACATTCCATGAGGCCTTCCACTCTCTTCCCTCTTCTTAACTGGAACTTTCTTCCTAAACAGGGCTCATTTCCCAAGTCATTTTCAAAATGAAGAGAAGAAATGTGACTTTCATACCAGCTTTCTCTGCCGGGTTGCAGCATGTAGATCTTTGGACCATGGTGCAGAAAACTGACTGTGGAGAGAGAGACCCAGAGATGTCACTATCTGTCCTGCATGCTAACCTGCCTAGCTTAGCAGGAAAGGGAAAGGAAAATTGAATGTGATCTTATTTCTTTTGACAGGCGCTGGAAGCTGTATTTTCAATTTGCTATTGTTCTGGGCACTGTGTAAATGTCTGTATCCCAGGGCCTGAGGCCCGAATCCAGTTGTTGAGGGGCAGAACTTGACAGAGGAGACCGTGTGGAATATAACTGAACTGAGCTTTCCTTGGATGCTTGCTCTAGTCACGCAATAGCAAACTGACTTCCCCCAGGAAAGCAGCAGAGTGACTGGGCCTGGCGTCCCCATCTCCCCTTGGTCTTTGGGTCAGTTAGACCCTCCATGTGGTCAGCAGTTTCTTTCTGGGGATGCCAGTGGGGGATCTGCAAGGTTGACCTGAGCAGGCTATTTGTGTTCTGCCCCGGCCCCTTCTTGGGAATATGCAAAAGAGCTCATGTGCCCAGTGGCACAGGAAACAAAGAGGAGAACAAGGGCTTGACACCCCCTAAAGGCTACTCTCTGCCTCTAGCTGCTGGTGTTCCTGCATCACAGCTGAACTGGCTCTCTCTGTAAGTCGCCACCATCTCCTGCCTCGGTTCCTGGATGCCCCACTTTCTGCTGTCCACTCCCTGCAATACTTGTCTTCTCCTCTAAGATTTTAGTCCCTGGCTCTCTCCACGGTTTTTCTCTCTTCTGTTTTCCTTGAGGTGGATCTGCTTCCCTCTCTGGCTGTTTGGCTCTGTAACATCCACTGGGATCAGTGTTCAACACATTCACCTAGTGGCCTGGGGATTTTTTTAGAGCCACTTAATTTTACTTACAGCTCACTGTATCGGTGGCATGAGGTCTGTATGTGTGTTGTGTGTGTACACATGTGCACATGTGTTTGTGGGTGTGTCCACTTAGTTATTTCTGAACCAGCACTTCCTGGGCCTGTGTAGGCACTTGAAAAGTACTTTCTTGGGCTGGGGATGTGGCTCAAGTGGTAGCACACTTGACTAGCATGCCTGAGGCACTGGGTTCGATTCTCAGAACCACACAAAAATGAAATAAAGATATTGTGTCCACCTAAAACTAAAAAGAAATAAATGTTAAAAAAAGAAAAGTACTTTCTTGATGTTAGTTACATTAGATTTTGTGTTTAGTTGTGATAGAGGGATTTGTTCTGATAAGTTGATTTTGCCTCTGACTCTCTCTAATACTCCCAAGTTGAAGACCTAGCTCTTCAATGAGACCTGAGAAAAAAAATTGGTGATTCAACAAGAAACCACGGATTGAATCTTATGAATCTCCAGCAGGTTGTTGCTGGACCTGGCACCACAGGAGTCTTTATGGAGCGGACTCTGATCTAGGGATCCTCGTCTAGCAGCAGGTCAGTCAGTCCTTGAGGCCTCCTTGGCCTCCATTCATAGGATGTTACAGTAAAGGCAAATGATGGAGGGAGGCTCTTTGCTGATATGCTGCTACGGTGGCCTAGCTGTGTCCAGCTTCCATGCCTAATAACAAGGGTTTTCAGAGTGGCTCTGGCAAGAATTCTGTATTAGTTCACTCAGGCTGCCCTAACAAATGAGGTGTCTTAGCAACAGAGAATTCTCTTCTCCGAGAGCTGGAGACCTCAAGTCTAAGATCAGGGTGTGAGTGGAGTTGTTCCTTCCAGGCTTCTCTGTTCAGCTTCTCTCTTTACATGTTCCTTCTGTGTGAGTCTGAGTCCAAATTTCCTCTTATAAAGACACCAGTCATATTAGGGCCTCTCTCTCTAATGACCTCATTTTATCTCTGTTACCTATTTAAAAACCCTATCTGCAAATACAGTCACATTCTGAGATACTAGGCGTTAGGAATTTAGCGTGTGAATATTCAGGGTACCCTACCAGGGCTCTTCAACCTCTGGAAAGTACTTTGCTGTCTTTAAACTCCTCAGTGTTTTTTTATGTGCGAACTCATTTCTTCCACACATGCATCCTGTAAGGTAGGTACTATCCTCCATACTTCACTCAAGAGGAAACTGAAGAGAGGACAGTAACCTGCCCATGTCTCACAGTGGGTGCTTGACAGATGAATCCAGGGAAGTTCCTCAGGCACCCATAACCTCCCCCAAGCTGATCCACCTCCTCTCTGCAGTGGCCATCCTCTTCCACTGCCACCAACCCTGACCTTAGCAGCCCTAGAAGGTCTCATGACTTCATGTCTCCTCCCCCAGGTGGGCAATCTCCATGACTTTGCAAGCTTGTGATAAGCATGTGGGTGGACACTCCAGTTTTATAACTTGGGCCCTGTGAGGCTGAATCTTCTGTGCAAGATTCTATATTCAGAAGATATAAGAGCTCAGAAGTCCTCTACTTATCCAAGAAAACTCTTCTCTAAAAAGACTGTGCCTATCTGGAGGTGAATTAAGTGAGAGAGAGAAACAGTCTTTTTCCTTTGGGAGACAGCATTATAACTATCCAGAAGTTGTAGATAAAGATTCATAATGAGTCTTAATGTTCAGCGCAAATATTAAAGGGAGCACCATGTTACAGTGGGAAGAGCAGAGGTTTGGGAATCAGATGTATTTCCATTTGATCATACATGCTGCAATTGCTTCATCTGAAAACTGGGTGTTTGACATCTTCATTGTTCTTTTGACATTGAAAATTTGACCCAGGGTGCTTTACCACTGAGCCATGTCCTCAGACCTTTTTATTTTTGAGATCCTCCTGCCTCAGCCTCTGAGTGGCTGGCATTAGAAACGTGCACGATTGTACCTGACTAGAGTATGACATCTCTTGGCAGGGTCATTGAGGATTATAGATGATTAGATAAGGTGCCCAGTTCAGTATGTTGGTTTTTGTTTTGTAGTGAAAACTGGCTAAGCTAATCTTCAGTAATAAATCACTGTCAGTCTTAGTGGCTTAAAACTGCACGTACTTCTATCTTTTGTAGCACTCTGACACAAGAACTGCATCTCACCCACTGCCAGTCTTCAGAGGTCACTCACTGAAGGATCTTGCCCTAGCAATGCACTGAGTGCTTCAGTGTGGAAGGCACATGTGTCACTTCTGTTTACAGCTCACTAGCCAGACCTAGTTACCCCGCTTCACCTAATCATGAAGAGGCCTTGAAGTGCAGACAGACATTCCTGCACCTATAAGGTAGAAGCCCTGAGTCCTTGGTGAACCGCAGTAATGACATCACCCAAGAAGAGAGCAGCGGCTCAGCACGTGGTAGCAATATTATTACAGCTCATTCTGCCTTTGCTTAAAGTGATTGTGTTCTATCCCATTTGCTCTCTTTCAAGCAAAACTTAATTAATACTAACCAAGTGAACTAATTGATTTAGTCACGTATTCCCTTGTCCTCTCACCCTGGGGGAAAAATCATCTCCCTGAATCTCAGAGTCAGTTGTTACCCTCTGTTATCCCCGAGGTGGAGCTGTGTGGATCCCATGGAACAGAGAATGCATTTGGCCATGGGTTGGAGGGATTTTATGCATGTGTAACATTGGGAATGAATGAAGCTCAGGTGGTCATTTGTGTTTTAGAGGTACAGCTGAAGGTCACGCTGCTTTTCAGCACTGACCTGAATGTAATTCCCTGCAGTATTGTATCAGTATGACTTCTCTCTTTTACCTTTTCTTATTGTTATGTACATAACATAACATTTGACCATTTTAGCTATTTTCAAGTGTTCGGTTTAGTGGCAGTAATACATTCATGTTGTTGTACAACCATTACTACCATCCTCTACCACCAGAACTTTTCCACCTTTCCAAACTGAAACCCTGTAACCACCTGTAACCCTAAGTCTCCATTCTCCCTAGCCCCAGCCCCTGGGGGAATTACAATTCTACTGCCTGTCGCTCTAAATGTGACTACTCTCAGTACCTCATATAACATGGATCCAAATGATATTTGTCTTTTTTGCGACTGGCTTTTTTCCCTGAGTGTGATGTCTTTAAGGTTCATCTGTTGCTGTAACATGTGTCTGAATTGCCTTCCTTTTTTTTTTTTTTTTTTTTTTTTGAGAGAGAGAGAGAGAGAGAGAGAATCTTAATACTTATTTTTTTAGTTTTCGGCGGACACAACATCCCTGCCTGCATGTGGTGCTGAGGATCGAACCCGGGCCACACGCATGCCAGGCGAGCGCTGAATTGCCTTCCTTTTTAAGGCTGAATAATATTTCATTATATGAGTAGAGCACATTTTGTTTATTCATTCATCTGTCAGTGGGTATGTGGGCTGCTTCTACCTTTTGGCTATTATAAATAAAGCTGCTCCAAGCATGAGTATCTTACAATATGTTCAAATTCTTGTTTTCAATTATTTTGGATCTGTACCCAGAAGTGCAATTGCTGGAGCATGTGACAATTCTAATTTTAACATTTGAAGGTACTGCCACACTGTCTTCCATGATGGCTGCAACATTCCCACCAGCAGCATCCCTTTGACTGTTAACTGCCTGCCTGACCTCTCGAGGAAGAGCTCAGAAGTATTCATTGCTTTGTTTCACATTATTTGTACAAAGGACAGGGTCTCTGTCTTGCACCCCATCGATCACAGCTTAATTTGGCATTTATTGCTTCCTTATTCTTGTTTTACTTTGTAATTTGGCTCGAGGTCATGTGCTAGAGGCATAGGTTATACTTTAAAGCCTTACAAAGAACATGTGAATGCAGAAGTTATCCTTTGTATGTCTTTATTGGAATTTTGTCGTTTTTTTTTTATTACCATTAATATACTACCTATACCTATGAGCTATCTATCACTGAATTTCTCCAAGATCCATAGCAACCACATAGAAGAAGCATCTGCAAAAAAAATCTAATATAGAAATATAGTCCTTAGAGATTTGTGAGAATAAAATTAATTTGAGGAATGCTTTTGATTTCAGTTAGTGCCTGCCTCATAGGTGTGCTAGATGTAATTGACAACACCTTACTATATTGGGAAAAAAAAAACACTTGGGAAAGATTAGAGCCTAATTTAAGAAGTTCTGCTCCCCCTCCCTCTCCATGTGACTCAATAAATACCCTGTCTCTATTTTTTCACTATTATCTATCCCCTTTCACTTCTGAAATAGTGACTTTTCCCACAATCTTAGGTCCTAAGCCCGGAGAAGATTCTGATTTCCTGAGATTGTGTGCTTAGCCTGTGACAACAGGTACAAATGGTTTGAGGGCTGGGTGAGGAGATAAGAGCAACAAGTCCTCCCCAGAGCCAATATCCGCTCTGCAGTCAGACTGTTCCCTCCCAGCAATGTCTGAGCAAGCAGCACAGTGGTCCTCTCCTCCCTGTGTGCTCAGCATTCCAAGCAAAGCGGCCTGTGGTGACAGGAGCTCAGGAAAACAAAAGATATCCCAAGGGCGGCCTCCTCTCCCTGAATTGCTGGGACATCTTGTACCAGCAATGGCATGCTTCAGTTTGGAAATGATTGTGTAGCTTCTCCATTCAGAAATCCCTGGATCCCTCTCATGTGTGGTCTCATGGTCCTCTGGAAGCCACTTTCCTGTCTTTCTGGGCAGAGATGTACATGCAAACACCTGTCTGCTTTATTTTTGCATTTTCTATTCCTGGCAATGGCTGTTTAATTCTCATTTGGCTTTTTTTTTTTAATGAGAAAGGAAGAACAGATCCACTCAAATACTCTATAGAAGGGGGAGGGGTAGAATTACTGTGAAATTCTGCATCTGCTAGTAATTTGTAAATTAAATAAACTCTGAACTCACAAGTATCCTTGAAGCCATTGTACTTCCACTTTCCAAAAACAGAAAGCTTTGTTTTTCTCCTTTTGTTTCTTTCTTTGTTTGAGACAGAATCTCATTATGTTGCTTGGACTGGTCTCAAATTCGGGGCTCAAGGGATCCTCCTGCCTCAGCCTGCTGATTAGCTGAGGCCATACATTTGAGCCACCATGCCTAGCTAGATGACTATATTTTTAAACCAGGAATTAAAAATAAACTCATAATGAAATCTATCTTGTGCTAGATAGAAAGCTTAATTTTTGTTGAATAATCAACCTTGTCTGAATACAAGGTTGTCCTAAAAAAGCTGACCACAGCAAAAAGATTCCAGTAGTTCCTTCAAATAGCAGATTCAGATACGTCCAACTGAGTTACTCTGGTCAAAGCTGACCTTGCTTGATATACCTTTATACATTCCTTTTTCTATGAATGGGGATCGATAAATATGGTGACATGAAATTAAGTTTTACATTAGTTGGGCTATTTTAAGTTATTTTATAGGCTATTTTAATATGGGCTATTTTATAGAGCTATTTTATTATACAGCTTGAAAGCACTGCATTTGGTGCAAGATTCTCTGCTCTCATTAAACTAACAGAAACCTATGTAGGCTGAATTAATAGCTAACAGAACACAGGTAGCCGCTTCATTTGCAAACGCTGAGCCATTAAGAGGATCAATCGGTAGGGGGTAGTGTAATCCACCAACACAGACATTTTAGCATGCTCTGTTGATGCAATTGAATGCAAAATTGTCCAGGATTTTTTTTTTCAAGTGCATTAAAGAGAAAAGTATCCCAGCAGGGGCTTAATAAAGGATTTTTTTGTCCTTTTTCGACTTTTTATTTTTGTGCCAGGCTTCATAGTTTGGAAATCATTTGAAGTCAATGTTGTGAATATTAAGTAGGGCAGGGAATGGGTCCAAGCTGCTACCTCATAATAAAATCAGATACCCTTTTCCACCACCTGCATGGTAAGGAGGTGTGATGGCTTCAAGAATGGCTATTTTGATCTTGTTAAATGAGCAAATTTACTAATGATGGTTAAACCTAATGCAAGCACAAGGAAGAGTGTCACCAGCATGGATTCATGAGGGGATCCTAATCTGCAGGGAATAAACTTGAACCTCCTTCAGGAGACTGAAGATGTCCTGTTGCCACTGAATTAAAGGAAACAAGCTAGTGTTGCCCATAACGACAGTTGCTAGGAGACCTTTGCCAGCATGTGGAGGGGTGGCAGACACTGGAGATCATGGCACTCTTTATCATCATACACCAACAGCCTTGTTCGGGGAGAGCCTGACACACGCCTTGAGTTGCCCCATGATAGAAATGTCACCCGCACACTGCAAAAGGAAAGCGTTTGGGGAGAGTCTGGGAAATCAGAAATAGCTGTCATGCTGCTACCTGGTGATTTCTGATTGAAACTTCCACCACGGCATCTCCATTGTCTGAGAATATCAGGCACACTGTATGGCCACCCTCCTCTTTCAGGGGAGGTCTGGAGGGGAAGAGAAGAGAAAGCATGGTTGACAAATAATGAAGATGTCATCGCTGAGTCAGCAATAGGCTTGTGACTACAACAATCCATGCAATACCATATGTTATCAATTGACAGCCCAGGTGAGTGTAGATCTAGCACATTCTCTAAATCAAGCCAGACTTAATTGACATATGACCAAATATCTCATGATGCAACTCACTTTCCGAGAACTCTATGGCCAGACTATTTATTTACTTTAAAAAAATATATATATCACATGGATTCACGAATTGCTAGCTACATTAGACCTTGTTCTTTGAATAGGTTAACTAAATACAATCAGAACTGAAGTGAGCATTTCAAAAATCATGATGCTACTCTCTGAGATGAGCAAATGCTCAAAGCAGCAGCTTTTCTTTTCCTCTTTCTTCTTTCCTGTTCTCTCTTCCATTGGGCCTGTCTCTACAGTATCAGCAGCTGGGCTGAGATTCATGAAGCTTGAGAATTTAGATAAATAGAAACCTGCCTGACCCCACCCCTGCCTGGGCCAGGTTAAATGAACCATTCTCAACAATACTTCTTTTTTAACCAATTAAAAAGCCACTTTAATTAGAACAAATTAAGGCAGTTCATGAGTTTATCAATCACAGTGGCGTTCCACCACATAAGCAGCATCATTGTTTGGGGGATTTCAAATCCTAAATGATTCAGCTCCATCTCCACAAAAGAACAGAGAAGGAAGGCATCTCCAGGATGTTTTCTTGACTGCGCTAGATAATTAACATGACAGCAGCTTCAGGGTGAAGTGTTAGGCCTACCTTTCTTGTTCTTAATACTAGAATTGCATTCATAAGACACTTTCATAGGTTGCAAGGCAGGAAATTAGAAATAAATCAATGGGAAAAAAGTGCATTTTGCTCAAAAAAGAAAAGGGAAAAGAAGAAACAGATATTTAAAAGGTTCTTTGGAAAAATGATGAGGCAAAATACTGAATTATTTTTCTAAGGAAGAAATAAATTGAGTGATGATCCAGTTTCTTGGCAGAATGTCACCTGTGGTTAAGAACCTGGCTCTGGAATCAGGACTGGACTCATTTATTATTTTTGCCCCGTATTGCTGAGCTACATTAGGCCAGGTACTTAGTAGGCCTCTGCTTCTCCCATAAAGGTGGGGGACATAATTATATGTACCTTGCAGAGTGACGATGAGTTAGATGACAGGCAGTGTATTGGTAGCATGGTGACTGGCACATGGTAAGCTGGCAACAGATGCTGGTAGTTGGTGCCTCGTCATTTCTGTGAAGTGCCTGGGAAGAAGTTCTCAGGCAGAACTCCTGGAGGGGTCAGTGAGTACATCTGACCATGGGAGGGGCGCTGGCTGCCTGAATCATCATAGAAGAGACTTGCAGAGAGGCAGGCTGGAAAGCTCCTGTTCACCACGTTGCAGACCTAGTGTGGGTCGCTGGAATGTCACAGGTGAGATACTGAGCAAAGGCTTCTGAAAGCAGATGAGATAGCAGGCTTATGTGTGTGGGCCCTGCTGCTAGGAGACCCTGTCAGAGGAGGACCTTAGTCAGCAGCCTTAAGCAGCCTCAGAGCATCCAGTGCTTGCAGACCCAGGGTAAATACCGGATTCCCAGAAGGGACGTTAAGTGGTCAACATAATGAATAACATTTGCCTAACACTTGGTAGTTCCTCACATTATCCTATCAGATCCTGGCAACAGCCATACAGCATAAATAGGGCTGAGATTCTCTTTCTAAGAGAAGAGAAATTAATGCTAAAAATATGTGACCTGCCCCTGGTGAATGGATCAGCCTGGGAAGCATAAGAAACAGGACCCAGCACGTGTCTTCTGACCCCAAATCCCACTTTCTAGAATAGTGACTTACCGTGATGATGCTGGTTGTGCCCTGAGCCATTCCCCTTGTCCCACTGGGCTTCAGTGTAGCTGTGAAGTCAGTGCCCCACGTGTGGCCGGGAGCTCCCCTCCAGAACAGTGCCTTGGTTTCTCTCTGTTTTTTGAGTCCAGGATTTCCCAGAAGCTTTCTGCTGAACTAGGAAAGTTGATTCCTGCAGGCAGCCCTCAGCCAAAGGGGATGGGAATTAGGGGATAAATGGGACAGCTCCCGTCCTAGAGGGGGCAATTTGGGATACTTCTACATGATTCCTTAGGTGTCCCCACTAAGCATAAACCTCACCTTCTCACAGCTCCATGATCAGCTCAGTCATGAACCTTTCTGTCTTTTTTTTTTCTTCCCCATTTCTCTTCCTGCCCTCTCCTGTTAAGTTTTGAGATTTCCTTGAGATAAACTACTCACACCCTGAACTCAGGGAAACCCAAACTTTAATAAAGAACTCGCAAAACAACATAAAGATTCTCCATCAGGAAGGACAAAGACAAGTCCTTAGGAAAGTGTCAGTTTCAGATTCACAGCTGCTTATTCTGTGGATTTCATAAATCAGGGAAATGGTCTCATTGGGATTCAAAATCCAAGAAGGCAAAAGGAAGATTTGGTTTTGCTGTGGGTTGTTAAAGGGACTTGCCTTTGGAGCAGCCAGGTGGCCTGTGTCCTTCTGGAGGCGCTGTCCATCACAATGACCCCCACACACATACACACACAGAGGATGGCTGGGCCAAGCTTTGAGCCCCACTTGCTCTGCAGAGTAAGTGTCTTCTCTGGACTCGCACAGGAATGTACAGGGTAGTGTGCTCCCGCTTCCCCACTTAGAAATCCCTCCATGAGGCTAGTGGGGTGGCTCCGCAAGGACCATCGGCCAGGTCAGGGAGGGCCGAGCACTCAGAACCTATCACAGCTCCTCACCTTCACTCACTGGGCTGTCACAGGAGGTCATGGAGAACTCACCTTCACTCCCTGGGCCATCACAGGAGGTCATGGAGAACTCACCTTCACTCCCTGGGCCGTCACAGGAGGTCATGGAGAACTCACCTTCACTCCCTGGGCCGTCACAGGAGGTCCTGGAGAACTCACCTTCACTCACTGGGCTGTCGCAGGAGGTCATGGAGAACTCACCTTCACTCCCTGGGCTGTCGCAGGAGGTCATGGAGAACTCCTAGGTTTGAAATGAGACTTTTTTCTTGGCCGTTGTGGACCTGGGACAGTCACTGCAGCTCTCTGGGTCCCACATCCTCACTTATAAAAGGAGTTGTGATTTGGAAAATGTATATCTGTAGGACAGTTGTCAGCACAAAGGTGGGGTCATATAGAAAGGTGCTCAGTAAACCAAAGTAGACAAAAGAAATGTTAGTTATTAATTTTAGGAGGTGGGGAGGGGACATAGAATAAAAGGTACGAGGAAAGATAACAAGGCCCTTGCCCGGTGAATCCCACCCCATCAGCATGCTGCTACCCTGCCTGGCCACGGGTGCCTCCCCTCCACCTCCAGTTCCCCCTTTTGCTGACTTACTCCCCTCTTCTTCAAGTCTCGGCTTAGAGATCACCTCCTCCACTAATGAGGAATGGTCATTAGGCACCTCTGTGGCCTCATTCCACTTGAAGTTGACCTGTCAGAGTCTTTAGTCCCATGATGAGCTATAATCACCTGGGGTTTGTCTGCATTCTCCACAGCACTGTGAAGATTGGGCCCTGATCCTGGCAGCATCTCAGTGCCTGACAGGGTGCTTGGCATAGTTGACAAATGACATACACAAATAGTTGAGAATTTTAAGACTTAATATAGTTGGGCTAAGTCATCCTAACCTCATTAGTAACTGAATGTTGTAGTTACCAAAATACCATAAGGTACAAACTTCTGGGTAGAATATTTCTCTGCCAGAGAAGCGCTATGTATGGGCATTTGAGGGTGGCTTTATTGAAGCTCAGAATGAGTACTAGCTTTTCCTGGAGGCTAAAAGAGCCCAGACTACCATGCTGCTGGAGATTTGATCTGTAGAACAAACTCTGCTATTGAAAACATGTCAGTATCCAAAACAGTTTCCATTGATGACTTCTCATAGCAATGTGCTCCATAGTAAACTTTTGAAAATAAGTTCTCATTCCATAGTTTCACTTAGTGAAAGAAATACTTGTCTTTATTTAGTACTGAAGTCCCAGAAGCATTATCAAAATGAAAGACAGAATCTTGGAAATTTTTGGCATTCACATAAGACACATTTTTAAAAAAAGTAATATGAAGCCAGGCACAGTGGCACACACCTGTAATCCCAGCAGCTTGAGAGGCTGAGGCAGGAGGATTGCAAGTTCAGAGCCAGCCTCAGCAACTTAGTGAGGCCCTGTCTCAAAATAAAAAGGGCTGGGGGTATAACTCAGAGGTAAAAATGCCCCTGAATTCAGTCCCCCGTATCAAACCAAACCAAACCAAAAAACACCTTACCATGTAAATGTCAGAAATGTTGCTACCGTGTACTTAGTGTCTAAATCATCAGAACCCTTTTAGAACAAGCCAGGCCCAGTGAAGTTACAGTCCAGTGGCCAGTGGCTAGTGAGTTAACATGTGTGGGTCATCTGGTACTTTCCCATTTGTAGCTCATCTTTACTGTAATAAGCGTAAAGAGAACTGCTAACAGCTCAGTGATAGCCATTGATCTCTCTGCCGTATTATGTATTACAAAGGATATGAAAGGGATGAGGTGATTCTTTGATGCTGTTGATATCAGATTATGACCAATGTGTATCACAAAAGCTGGTGAGAGCTCCAAGTCCTATAAGGAGCACAGTGCACTAAGCACAATTTCTTTAAAAATAAACCACTTTATAATGGGTTCCAAAGAAGATGTTTTGGCAATACTAGGGATTTGTTGTTTCCTATGGTCATTTTTTATTTTCTTTAACAAGGCAGAGGAGGGGGTTTAGAATAATAATGCAGGGAGTTCAATAAAACCCCTTGTGTTGGTGTAAGATGCCCATTAAAGATCTAAGCAGTGGTTAAGCATACACTGGAGGCATGGGTCTAGCATTCAGGAGAGAGGTCCGTGATGGATAATGAATCTAAGGAATGTCAGCCTGCCCATGACCTTCAGAACCACAGGCTGGATGCTGCGATCTTGGAAGCAGAGCTAGAGAAGGGAGGGGTCTCAGAGGGGCACTGACAAACTCAGCAAGAAACCAGGTACTTCTGTGCATTCCACCGTGACAGGTCTGCCCCATAGGAGAGCCCCCTAAGGAGACATGGGGCTTCTCTTCCGTGTGGCAAGGGACCTCCATCTGGTCCAGGGAGGGTGGTTGCCAACCACAAGCCAGATGCACTAGTTAACATAGCTACCATGGGAGCCTCCATTACCAAGTCCCCACCAGCAGAGAGGATGATCCCTGTCTTCCCCTGTATCTGCTCCTAGAAATGGAGGTCTTTTGAAGCACTGCAGAGAATATTCTGGAGAATCCCCTTAATCTCAAACTGGGACTGTCGGTCACATTAACTAAGAGGAAACCCAGAAAGCATCCTGTAAGCTATTCTTGAGTGTGTGCATCCCTGGCAGGACCTGAGCCATGGACCCCGTGGTTTCCCCCTCATTCCCTGGGGTCTGAAGCTCTTGCCTTTCTCTTCTATGCTGAACTAGCCCATGGTTGGGAAGTCTGCTGAAAAAGCCTGCTGCCCTTCCCACGTCCCACAGACATCCCTGCCCTCCTCCCTCCTGCTTTGTCTTCTCCCAGCTCAGCAAGATCTCTCCACTATAAGTTGGTGTCAGAAGCTCTCTGAGCCCCTAGTCCCTCTCTCTCCTTCTCTTCCCACTTCTTCCTTCTGTAGCATTTGCCATCTTTTGGTAGCCTTAGATGATGTGATTTTTGCTCCTAAGGCCTACAGAAAAAGCAAACCGGACACACAGGTGCTAACCCTTCCTTTACCACCACCAACTTGGTCAGGGAATTTTTCATGTGTGAGTAACAAATATTAATCACCTCTGACCTCTTTGAGTCCCTTCTCTGGGCACTTATATGTATTTTCTTTAGTTCTCACAGCAGCTCCTGAAATACAGATTTTATTGTCAGTGCTTTACAGATGAATAGACTAAAAAGTCAAAACCCAAGGTCACTTGGCTGAGGTCACACAGGATGAAGGTGGACTTGCCCCAAAGGATTAATTGTTTTTGTGCTCAAATCTCATCTATTCTGGACATTTGCCTGTTGGATGGTCTATTCATTTATTTGATGACTGACCATCATCTGAAGCCCTTGCTGACTTAGGTAGGGGAATGTCCTCCTCCCAGGACTCCCTGCCTGTAAGGCAGAGTCCTACTGCCCAGTCTGGAATCGAGGCAAGCCAGATATTCCCTCTCTTGCTTTTTGGCAACTGAGTACGGCCTCGACCCAGACCTAGCCAACTGGATGCTCCTGCCTGGTCCTCAGCATCGGCAAGACAACATGCCACCCCAGGCACTTAGAAAATAGTAGGGATGGTCCACAGTTCAGAGGCAGCATCAAGCGGCCAGTTCTTTGGGGCCAGCAGCAGTGCTCTGACTTTTATGGTAGAAGCCTCAGCTGTCCCCACTGCCACCTAGACTCTTGGCTTTCCCTCAACCTCTGGCTGTTTCTCTAATTTCCTTCTCAGTTCAGGGGTTCCCAAATCTTTCCAATAACACCTCTTTTTTTCTTTAGTTACCAAACTGCTTTCTTGAATAACAATCAGAAGATCTTTATTGGCAGTGCTGAGAACAGTCAACTGATGGGATGGTCTCCCCAAGGAAGCATGTCCCTCTGAAGCTCTATGTACAAGCCGAGAGAGAAATAGGACTGAGGAGAAGGGTTTCTTTTGCTCATGTTTGCATCATCTTAAAGGTAAAGGCATCAAGAAACCCATTCCTTTTCAGAAAGTCCTCAAGCATATGAATGAAAGGCTCAGAGACTCTGTAGAGCGCCGCCATGCAGGAGCTTGGGTGGAGTTCCTTCTGTTTCACCTTCTTCCTAGTCCTGTTAAATTTTCCTGCTATGGGATTTGGTTAAGCCCAGGTTCTCTTTTGTCCTGGCTTGTTGCATTTTTGAATGTCAAATGTTAGATTTGCTGTCATATTCTTAGAAGGATCATAGCTGAAAATATTTTGGAATAGGTCTGTGATCTGTGCTTGTTCCATGCAGGGCTTACAAAGTCATAGAAGGGTACTCCTCATGATTTCTTTTCCCTGCCAGATGGCAAGTACTCCCAAGGACATGCCTTACCCTGCTGTATTGTGAGATTCTCTTAAGGATTTCACAGATCTCTGCAATACCTTGGCCAACTGAAGAAACTCGGTAGAAGCTCACCTACCCAACATGGGCACATGGCAGTGGCTGTTCTTGCAATATCCATATTAACAGGCAAAACAAATATTCAGAAACAACACTCCACTAAACCAACAAGTAAATGGCTGTTAACATTGGCCTGGAAAACACAGTGTGTTTTACAATAACCATAATGCATTTCCTAAGAATACAGAGGTGGGTATGTATAGAGAGATCACTGGGTAGTGGTGGGGTACTGCCCCCAAACAGGTTAGTTTACCCAAAAAGGCCCAACCACCACCACGGATGTAGCACTGAACCAGAAAATATCATGCTGTTTAAGAACAAACAACTACAGGTAGACTAATGGTAGAACTGGAAGAGAACTACTCCTTCCACTTCTGCACATTATCAATCTAATGGCAAATAAGAAAGAAGAGAATTACAAGAGACAAGTTGCTAAAGATGAAAGATTTGAAGTCTGGGCTTAAAGTAATTTTAGTGTGATGCTTACAATTCTCTGTAATCTGTGTATTCTGAATGAGATGCAGATATGATAGCTGTAACAGACCCACAGGGGCTGTTAGTAGACATGGGACCATGATGGAAGGACGAGGCATCTGATCATGAAAGGGCAAGATCTGAATGCCCAGCATAGAGCCAGTTCCCCAGCTGCTCCTAGCTCCAAATTTCAGCCATCTTGTAAGGAAGAATTGGACTTTTGCAGCCAGCTCACAGTGTCATTATCAAGTTCAGACTCCCAAAGAAGGCCAGAGCCCTTCTGATTGTGGCCTGCCTTACAAAAACACAAGTCCTGTTTGGCTCAGATCTGTCTTTAGAATGCCCACTGAACCAGCCCTCTGGAGCTCCGTGGATAAACAAGTGAAGCATCTCCGTGTAAGGCGGGCTGGGTGCTTCCTGGGAGGAAGTCACTCGTGTGCCTAATTTCATGTCAACCTCAGAATCCCTCTGGGGGTCCAGAGTACAGGCAGAGGAGAGGAAGTTGCAGATAAGAACCAGATGTGAGTTTAAGGGTAGTTTGGTCAATCTCTGATGGTTGGATCCATGTGACAGGCTGCCTCAGAACTCCTAAACCTGTCACTGGGGACTGATACGAACGCAGCCAGAAACACAGGGTCACAGCAGTTGACTCATCCAGTGCTGGACTTTTTTTTCCACCCTTTCCCTGAAGTCCTAGTGAATAGGGAATCAATATACTGATGCTTATCTTCAGAGATGCAATGTCAAGAGTTCAAACAAGAAAGATGCGTTTCATTTATCTGCTTGTCTGCAGCTGAGCACATCGAGAGTGGGTCTGTCCTGCTAGTCAGGAGGGAATAGTATATTTTCTGTGCCATCAGCTTGGGAGTTCTTTCTGAGCCCTTGATCTTCATACAACAGCAGAGAAGGGGCATTTGAGTTTCCAGAATGGAAAAATATTGCCTACTTATAATCTTTTCCCGGGGTCACATTGATTTATTAGTGCAGACTCACTTTTGAAAACCTCTCTCTGGCTTTTTAAATGCTGAATTAAAACCTGAAGCAGATTCTGATTCTGACTTCAGCTCTTCACATTGCAAAAGTCAGTTGATGCAGGGCTGCACAGCCCAACTGCAGCTGCCTGGGTTCTCCTGGCTCCCTGCGGCTCTTTTTTTCTTGCATTTTTCTTGTTTATTTTTCTTATCTTTACTTTCTTTTTTTCTTCTTTAATTTGGTAGAGAAGCAAAGTCAGTTTGTTTTGTGTGGCAACTTTTTTCCTTCTTTTCTAGTCAATTCTTATTCCTGTGAATTTGCAAAACTCTTACATCCCATACTGATTAGGACCACAAAATTGCCCAGGATGACGGAGGGGTTTTTTTGTGTGTTTGAGGAATTCCATGAAATCATATGGTTCTGAGGATGTATGTGTATTTGCTACTCAATGGAGATAAAATAACAAATAACATCAGTAGCAACCACATAACAACTGTTTGCTCTGCCCTGGGTGACTCTGTAGGCATTGTTTTTGGTTTGCAGTAGTCCTATAGGGTAGATATTATTCCCAGTACACAGACCAGAGAACTGAGTCTCAGAAGGGTTTAGTAAAAGGCCAGAGTCATGCAACTATTATGTGTCAGGATTGAATTGGGATTCAGAATTGTTTGATCACAAAGTATGCATTTTTTTTACTATGCAACTAAAAATAATTTTAGTTGTTCAGACATGGTTGTCTGAACAACTAAAATTATTGTCTGTGCTTAGACGTACCAATGATGTCTCTAGTGAGTAGCAATAGTAGCAGCCACAATAAAAACAAATGATATAAACAATTAATCATCGAGAACCCTTTAAAGACCAGAAACTTTGTGTGTATTACCTGCAAAATTCTCATAATAATTTCCAGGATTTAGAGATGATTTTTATTCCTGTTTTACAAACAAGGAGACTGAGCCCTAGAATAGCTTTAAAGATTTACTCAGGACACATAACTAGTAGTTGATAGAGTTGAGTTTTAGACCCAGGACTATAGTATACAGGTTCTAAATTTTAATCATTCCTCACTGGTGATAACTGGCAAAAGTGTCCCCAGATTCAGTGGTTTTGACCCATAATGCCTGGGGGAAGAGAGTCCCACAATTCTGACTAGGGAGACAAACCCAATAGTGAACCTTTATGGAATGGAAGGAAGAGGTGTACACTGTGGAGTGTGCTTTATTCCCAACTGTGTGCAAAGTTCCTTAGAAGAACAGGCAGAGACTACATTTACAAGAATCTCTCTCTGAGTTGTCAAGAGGGAAACCTCTCCCACAATTATATCAGCCTGCCTCTGGAAGCAGGGATGGAATGAAGCAAATTGGATTTTCCACAAATTCTTAGAGGGCATGAACTCAACTTTTATAGTTCATAGGACAATTCAAGTTTTGATTTGGGGCAGAATGACCCCGTACCCAGAGGACCAGCTGGCTAGATTATTTGAGCTTTCAGTTTTGTTTCAGTGTGGTAGATCTGGGGAGTCAGAGTCTCCATTTTTGTTTCATGTATAACTTGTTGATATTAAATTGCTTGGTTTTAGAAATAAAAACCATGTGTATGTGTTTGTGACTATTCAGATAGCCGTGTGCAACTGGCCCTAAAAAGATAGAATATTCAAATTCATTTTATAAGAGTACAGATGTTCCTCTGATTGTCTTATTAACATTGTCTGACTTTAGTTTTAAAAGTGGGGCCCATTAAAATAAGTGGGCACAAAGCATGGAAAATCCATATTAACAGATAATCCAGAAATGCTTATATCAGACTGTAGGGTATGGTTTCATTCTGATCTTATAATATGGGAATACCATGTGGACTTAGCACTTGAGAGAAAATCATGATGCAACCTTGTAAAGGCTGATGCAGAAGGTCTTAAATCTAAATCAGCTTGTACCCCCTCCCTCTCTGCTTCTGAGTAGTGAGAGCTTAGTTGTAATTTTTCGTAATATAAAAATTAATTGGATATATTTTTCAATTACTAAAAAAATAAACAAATGGAAATTGGTGATTTGTATTAATCCAGAACCTAATCTGCTTTAACTAAATTACTCCAGCTATGTGAATTCCTTGTTGGGTTGATTACAGGTTGACTCAGACTCATTTTTTTTTTATTATTTGTTTTATGACAAAGGCTGAATCTTACAAAGTTTAGCTACTATTACTGTCTTACTTTTAAATCCCATTTTCTCAAATAAACTTCTCTCTGCCTTTTGGACCATAGCTCTTTACTTTCTCTTAAGACTAGCAAAACACTATTTTCATCCATAAAATTAAACATTTGTAAACTACCTTATGAGTAGGTGACTACATAATTAATCATCCAATGCAAAACATTTGTGAGAGTCAATGGGAACATTATTAATAATTATGCTCAGACAATAGACATAAACAGGATGGTCCCAATCCAGTGGGAACATATGGTCACCATGCTACTATGAAAATATTGTCGTTGCAGACTGGCCAGGAGTATATAAATAGAATTTGAATTCCTAGGCCATCAGGTTTGTAAAGAAAACAATGATAGGAGTTTTCCAACATTATCTACAATACCACCCTGAATGTACCTGATCTCGTCTGATCTTGAGTATAAATTGGTTTGATAAAAATGTGATTTAGATCAGCTCTGCTTTTGGAGGTATGGATGGAATGAAAGTTCCCATCAAAAATAGTGGTAGAGTTTTATTTTAAACAAATACCTAACAATGCTGTTTAATTCCTCCTCCAAGCCAGAAACCTACACTAGGGACTAGGGGTGCAGTCATGTGGTGAATAAACATAGGTTCACCTATCACAAAGCTTCCAGTTTAGAGAAGGATGAAGATGAAGGGTGGATCACTTCAATAATGAGGCGATGTCAGGAGAAACCAGAAGAGACACTTCATACAGTTGTGGTGTGACACCAACTGAGAGCTCAAGGATGGGTGGGAGTAAGAGGGTGAAGACATGAGCTAGGGGGTGCCACGCTGAAGGAGGAGGCTATTCAGAGGCCCAAGTGCCACAGAGAACTTGGCACCTTCAGGAAATGGATCAGTCTTGATGGAACATGCAGCTCTTGGTAGGAAGTGGTCAAGCAATGAGGCTAGGTATGTGGTCCCAGATCTCACAAGGCTTAAAAACTGTAATAAAGAGTTTGGGCTTATACTGAGGGAGGTGGGGCATCACTGAAGTGCTTCAACAACAGTGGCAGTTGCTTTAGAGAAAGACCTCTCAGTCTAGATATGAAGAGTAGGTTAGGGTCTTGGGGTATGGATAGGGACCAGGAGGGCCAGAAAGCAAACCAGGGGACAGGGAAGAAGGAAATGCGGAAGCTTACACAAGGGTGGTGGAAGTGATGGAGAGATACTTGGAAGGTGGGGTCAACCTGTTTGTCGATGGCTTTGGATCCATGGGTAGAATTATGTCCCCCCTGAAATCCATCTTTGAGATCCTAACCCCCAGTGTCCTAGAACAAGGGGAAATTGGGACACAGATGTAAAAAGAAGGAAGATGTAAAGAAACAAAAAGATGATGATCAGCTATACACCTGGAGCAGATTCATCCATATGGCTTTCAGATGAAACCAACCCTGCTGCCACCTTGAATTTGGGTATCTAACCTCCAGAACTGTGAAGCTCTGAGTTTCTGTGATTCAAGTCTGTGTAGTAGGACTAAAGAAACACACTGAGATGGGCAGAGATAATGGTTTTGAACACACTGGCTTTGAGGTACCTGTGTAATCTCTGGGTACAAACTTCCAGTAGCCTGTTGGATGGTCAAGGCTCAGGATAGACACAGCTGGTTGTGGAGTCACTGATTTGGAAGTTCCTGGCTTTTAGATAATAACTGACATCAAAGTAGGGGATCTTGGGGAAAAGGTATAGGTGTAAGGTGAACTGAGAGGGGATCCCTCTGTAATATCGGTGCTTTCTTAACATATCAAAGAGATAGAAAAGACTTTGTTATATGTTATTGATTTTAAATATTTTCTTGTAGGAATTAGCAAGAATGGACTGTGGAGAAAGACCAGGGTATCAATAAAATGGCCAACCACTCAGAAGTCAGGCTTGGCTACTTCTTGTTTTAGGAAATCGCGCCTTTAAGATGGCCCCAGAAACACTCAGAGATTCTGACTCACACAGAGCTTATGAGAGACAATATCTGGAACCCACATGCCAAATTATTAATTTATGATGAGAAATAGAACTGGCAGGTGGAACGGATACCTGTGTCTGTCTTACCAGCTTCTTCTATTGCTTACAGAAGAGCTATAGAGAAACAAATTATAATTACCAGGAGGCTGTTTGGTGCACATAGAATCAGAACAAGGGAGTTCTTTTAAAGATCTGAGTTTATAATGAGATCAGATGCCAATCACCAAGCAGGGCTCCCCTCCACGGGAGGCAATTTCCAAGTGCGCTGTGTCCATCATCCCATCAGCTATCAGTTGGATGCTGCCTGCCCTGGACAGTGTGTGGGAGGCACTGCCAAGTCACATCTCTCTGACTTCCACTCCCCTCCACAGATGATGTGCTCCATTTAAATGAAGGCATAGGTTGTCTTTGGAATCTTAATAACTCCATCAGTTTGAGACTTTTCTTGCTATCCAGGGTCCCATTCATCTTCTTTGAAAAAATTCTGTATCTCTCTGCTTTTATCCATTATATGTGGACTTTAACATTTTTTCTCCTCATTTCCTTATTCTTTTTTTGGGGGGGAGAGTGGTTACTGAGGATTGAACTCAGGGGCATTCAACCACTGAGCCACATCCCCAGTCCTATTTTATAGTTTATTTGGAGATAGGGTCTCACTGAGGTGCTCAGTACCTCACTTTTGCTGAGGCTGGCCTTGAACTCCCAATCCCCCTGCCTCAGGCTCCCAAGCTGCTGGGATTACAGGCATGCGACACTGTGCACCAGCCATTTCCATATTCTTGACCTTGGCAATAGGGCTGAAGGTGGGAGTCTTTGAAAATTTTAGATATAAATTTAATATTTTCAAAGCAATGATTTGGGGAGAGATTATTTTAAACTGAATATTTTTCAGTGATTTTATTATATTGATTTGTAGAGTATTAACTCATTCCTGTTTAGATTATTTTTACCCTCTTAGACTTCCTGCTAGTTCCAACAAGAGTGCAACATGTCTTTACAATCAATTGACTCTTACTATGGGGACAATTTTGCTTTTAGAAACTCTTTAAAATTCAGGTGACGTGGTATACTGGGAGAGGCAGAGCACATACATTTAACTGCTTAGTATGGTCAGCACGCTGTCCATAAAAAAGCACATACAGTTTTTTTTTTTTAAGAACTCTTGAATATTTTCCTTTTACCTAAATAGGTGAATACTGGTTTCCTCTGGGGCTGCTCTTCATTATTTGCAAGTTGGGTTTACAAATAAGGTTAACAACACGTGAGCCTTCTGTCCCCATAGCTTCAGGCCAGAGAAATTAATCACATCTCTCCTCTTAATGCAGTCTGTCACCAAAATGTATATGTTCTAAGGAGATAAATACAAGTCTCTTTTAAGTTTCCACTCTTATCTTTACAGCTTTAGGATCGGGACCCTCAGTTGAAATTTTATCCAGGCAGGCTGGCTTATATTTTGAGGCTCTTCATTGAAAAATTATTTTTAAATTTAATGAAGGTGCAAACAATTTCAACAGTCTATACTGCTTCCCAAGAAAGTATATTAACTGGCCTTTTAATTGACTAGAACTGTTGTCTTTCTTTCTGGTCTGGGTAGGGATGGGAGAGAAGAAAGCAAAGTAAAATAAAATACATCTGATGAGGAGCAGGCACACATGGAGACACAGCTATGCTGCAGCACAATATTCAGCTATAAAATGCTGTAGAAGAACAAGGGGATGCATGCAGAGAGGTCCACTTGGAGGATGGAGGCCGATCTGCAGGTGTCCACTGTTGAGAGCCACAGCCGAAGGGGCCCCAGCAAACTTCCAGCTTTCTTTTAGTGCCTTCTGTAATGTTACATAATTTTTTCTTTAGCCATTATTGCCAGAATTCCTATCTTCATCCCAGTGCTGGTGAAGTCAAAGATAAAACCAATCTACAGCTTCTACAATAGCCATCACTGAACTGCTTGCAGAACTTGCCTGGACACATTGTGAGCTCACCTGTATGCATTGTGAACTATCTGTTGGTGCAGCGACTTTTGGTAGTGTTGGGGTATTTTTGCTGATGATGTCATTGGTGGTACAATTTTTCCAAAAGGAGCCGTCAATTGGCTTGGTGTATCTTCCTCCCTTCTGCTTGTCATGATCGTCCAGCTAAAATTTGGGGGCCAACAGAGGTGAGGCAAAGAACCTCATCCCCCCCCCCCCCCCCCCGCTGGTACAAAGACCTCTCCACAGGTGTGGCTGTATACTGGACCGGTAGTCAGTGACGGGTAAGATCCAATTGCAATGGTACCAACCTAAGGACCATATGTACTATTGGACAACCTAAGGCAGGCACGGTCCCTAAGCCACATGCTTGTTGTTTAAACAGAGAGGGGGAGATGTTGAGAGCCACAGCCGAAGGGACCCCAGCAAACTTCCAGCTGCCAGCAAACTTCCAGCTGCCGGCTGATGATTGGCTCACAGCGGCCCCAGCAACATCTAGCTGATTGGCTCCTCTGCGGTGATGCTCATTGGGCTGTTTCCCTGCCCTTTCAGACCACGGAGCTGCTCACTGGGGGACTTTTTTGGCTCCGCCCACGTGACCCAGCCAATCGGCCTCAAGAGCAGGAGGATTGTGGGAGGTGGAGAGAAGCTTGTGTGGGAGAGAGAGGCTTGTGGAAAGCCGGTGGTGGCAGTTGAGGCTCTGAGGGTTTTTCCTGAGAGGCTGTTTTGTTTGGCGTATGTGGTTCTAAAAATAAAGTTAGTTTCTTTTGACAAGTGGCTCCTGATTGTGCCCAGCCAGACTGCGGCAGTCCACAGCACCTTTAGACATGTGGACCTTGATTCTTGAACCATTCCTAAAGACTGGGCTATTTTTGTAGCACCGGCTTTCTGCATACTCTTGGGGAGGAGGGCATCAATTTGGAAGACAGGAACTAGCTCTTTTTCTCAGATGGAGCAAAGCAACCCTGTCCTGATTGTGAAATAGGTAGACTTCTACCCTGGGCAGACCAATGGACAATGAGTGTCCCTGACACCAAGCCTGATTGTCATAGGGAGGGATTTGAGGGAACACAGGGTACAGATCCCTGCTACGGATGATCAGATTTAGAGAGGAATCTGTGAAAACATTTCACCTAGACTTTTAGCAGGAAGGAATTACAGGGGTGGCGGGGGTGGAGAGTCTATGCTTCAAGTGCCTGTGCGGTTTGAGGGGAGAGTTCAATAATAGGGAGGTGGAGGGCTGCCAGTCTGTCCTTCCTACTCACAAGTGCCTCTGCCCATATATTGTATTTGGCTCTTTGAAGCCAAGAGCCCTAAAGAAAATACATGGGAGCCAATAGCAGCAGAGTCTGTTGCCTTCAGGAATCAACTCTTCCTAGAGATAAGGCTGGGCTGAGTCAGCGAGGGGAGGAAAGGAGAAGTTTCTTGGTCATCTCAGTGGAGAAGCAGGTGTCCCTGGTCCCAATAAAGAAAAGGTGGTGCTGGGGAGGGGACAGCGTGCTGACCATACTAAGCAGTTGTGCCTATTTCCTCCAGAGGCGGGGACAGCAGAGGGCTTCATCTCAGGGGAAGTGAGAATCACAAGACCAGTGGTTCTCACTAGCTCATTAACTTCAGAGCCCATTTCAGTCACCAATAGCTGGAAGAGCCATGTGAAAATAATAAGAGGCTCTTGCTCCAGTTATCTCCTTCACTTATCTACTCAATGCGATGGCCTAATTCTGGAGTAGGAAGGAGAAAGTAGCACAGATTGAATGGGAAGGGTCATATGTAATGAGAATCACACTTTCAATGCCATTATAAGAAGTAGCTTCTGACTTGTAAGTATCTGTTCTTACTCTCAATTTAGAATATCCGCTGTCCCAGATGGCTTTCACTCTCTCTCTTCATTCCCCTCCTTCTCTCTCTTCCTCCCCCTGTTCAATTCAGGTTTCCTATCTCTTACCTTCTGTACTAGTCAGTTTTTCATCACTGTAACCAAAATACCTAATGACAACAACTCAGAGGACGGAAAGTTTATTTGGCTCATGGTCTCAGATGTTTAGTTGGTGGTCAGCAGAGTTCATTGCTCTGGACCCAAGGTGAAGTAGAACATCATGGTGGAAGGGCAGAATAGAGGAACTCTGCTTACCTCGGGGTAGGCAAGAGGCAGAGAGAGTGGATCCAGCTACAGATGAACCTTCCAGGGCTTGCCTCCAGTGACCCGCCTCCTCCAGCATGCCCCCTCTGCCTACGTTACCACCCAATCCATTCAAACTAGGATTGGTTGATTAGGCCACACAGCTGTCATATTTCAATCATTTAACCTCTGAACATTCTTGCATTAACACAGGAGCTTTTGGGGGACAACTCATAGCCAAACTACAACACCCTCCAAAGATGATTCTATTTGGCCACTGGACAGCTATCATTACCATTTTTTTTTTTTTAGATGTGCAAAGCTAAAATATTTTGCATGCTGGGGTATACTTCTGCTTCCAAGTTCAAAGGGGCGCTCACATTGAATAATGAGAGCTTGTGTTAAGAGAGGTTTACATGAGGTTTGCTGATAATTACTCTGCTCTACCAATAAAGAACCCAAACACACAGGAGTTTCAAATGATTTCACAGCTGATTGGTATGCACAAAGAATAATTAGCATCATGTAATTTTCCTTGCCAGATTGAGTCTCGTTTGAAAGATATGTCATTTTAAAATAATTTCATACTTCGCTGATGAACTAAAATTGAGATGTTGGACAAATATGGCATGTATAGGGTAGTGGGCAAGGGGACAATCATTGTCTCTGTCAGGAAGGCAGGGACAGCAAACCCTAAGAAGTAATTAACTACCTTCCAAAGAAGCAACGATCATTTTAAAGATTATTATCTGGAAAAGTAACCTGGGTCTCACTACTCAATCAATACCTGACTATACCCCCTCCAGTAACACAGATGGGTTCAGAAACAACATCACTGATTCCATGAATCAACAAACACTCACATATTCAGAGCTTTCCTCGTATTAGGGCTGTAGCATTGCATCCAGGTTTTGAAGGAAGGAAGGGATTGAGATTCCTCTCCAGATCATGCCCTGCAGGGTCAGTTCTCACATGCTGGGAAAGAGGTGGCACCCTTGGTATCTGTCCCACAGGGCAGACAACTCTCATGCTTCCTTCTGTACAATTCTCCAGATGACACCGAGGCCCCTTTCCCACCAAAGCCCCTTGCGTGGTTCCACTCTCAGAGCCTCTCCAACACACGTGGATGGAGCAGTCATCCCTGACCTCAGGGCAAGCCCTGAGCCCTGACCTGGTCCAGAGGAGTCAGGGCACCTCACACCAGCATATCAGCACCCATGGCATCAGGTCATCCTCACTGCTGCTCTGCCCCTCCAAGGAACCTGGGTGTGCACCTCACATCCCCCAGCACCCATGTCTTGGGGGCATGATCCCCACGTTTATGAGGGTGGTCTTTGCTCCCTCTCCCTGCTTCTCACTGTGGTCAATATGGCTGGACTCTACTCCAGGACACTACCAAACATGTGGGCCTCAACTTGTATGAACTCCCCACAGTGGGATTGCAATCCCAGCTCATGAGATTTTCAAGAGGAAAACAGACAAAAAGACATTTGGTTTTTTTCCCCTTCCAAGAAGAAAACGGAATGACCTGTGTGAGATAGTAAAGCCCCTCTCCACTTGGGGATGCTAGGGAGCTAAGAAGCAAGGGAGATGGTAACTGAGACTCCCACGAAGAGGTTCTTAAAAAGTGTGAAATGGTTAATTTCATGGTAGGCTTTCCTTGTTCTTTTGGTGAATTTACTGACTGATTAGTTAATATCAACCTTCAGTCACATGTTGGTACTGTTCTTTCAAGCTTTCTCCAAGATCTGCAAATAGAACCCTAATAAAAGCTTTCCACATGAGTGGGAGAAACAGCTGAACACCTTGCCTTAGTATTCTGTAGGGAATTGTGTTATTATACTCAATTTCATTACATTTGACCCCCCTCCACACACACACACACACACACACACACACACACACACTAGCTTAATGTTCTTTTTTTGTCAGAGAGGGAAAGCCCCAAAACTACAAAAATCACTTTGCTCCTTTTAGTTTATAAAGTTTAAAAAATTACAGTGAAAAAGAAAAGCATTCTTTAACGCTTTGGCAAAGGTTGGGCGGTCTGTACTCCTAATAATTATATTCTGGTGTTAAATTAACTTTTTAACAATACCCTGTGATTCAAGTAGCAGACGGCACAGAAACCAAATTGCACACATTATTTCATTTTTTATGAGTAAGAAATATTGGGTCCTTTCAAACCTGAGAGGTACATATTGATGGCTTTAATTATTTTAGGGCCTGGCTTGTTTTTCACTTAAGTGTACACATGGAATTTAAAATAACTTTTGAGTCCTTGGAATATATTTAATTTCCACGACTTTTCCATTAACGTCAAGATAATAGCTTCTGGAGTAGATGGCATCTACCTTTTTCTGACTTAACTATCTGCTGTCACACCATTTCAACAGGGCAACTGCAGGTTTTAAAAATTTTCACAGATTTTATCTTAAATTTAATCTGATTAAGTGGCCCAGTTTTTCATACTTGCTCTAATTCAGCCTAAATAATAATTTTTTTAAAAAAAAAGAAAGAATTGAGGATAATGTGCTTTTTTTTTTTTTTGGTATATGCCTGTTAGCTTTATTGGTGCAATTTATTCTTACAGATTGGGGTATTAAAGTGTAAATTAGCAAGGGAGCTATTACTTACAGAGTTCTTTGTTTACATTTAGGTACAATACAAAGCAGGCTTTTGAAATAACCACCGGTTTTGTTTCTACTTTTTTCGAATGCTACAATTTTTTTTTTTTTTTGAAAATAAAAATAAAGCGGACTTACAATTTTTATTGTGTCTTTGCGACACCTTGATGATAGATTCTTGGCACATGGGAAATGGGTCAAATACATGGCACTATGGTTTGGATATTATCTAAGTATAGCCTCCAAGAGTTCATGGGTCAGAAGCTGGGTCACTAGGGAGTGATTTTAAGAAGTGGCAGGATCTCTAAGAGGCAGAACCTAATGGGAGGTCTTTAGGTCATGGGGTTGCCCTTGGAAAAGATTAACATGATTCTCATGATACCCCAGTTAGTTCCCATGAGAGGGACTGTTACAAAAGAGCGATACTGGTCCCTTATCACTCTTGCTCCCTCTTTTGTCATGGGATTATTCTTGTATATGCTCCTGGTGTGATGTCATCTGCTATGATGGATGCAGCTGGGGATAGGGTTGTACTTGCCAGAGTCAGGCCATACTGTTTGGGCTTCCGTATTCCCAAACTATGGGCTCAATAAATTTCTTTTCTTTGAAAGTACTCAGCTTCAGCAGCTTGCCTCACATGAACAAGCCCTGGGTTCAATCCCTAGCACCACAAAAAAAAAAAAAAGAAAAAAAAAGAAAAGAAAGAAAGAAAGAACTCAGCCTCAGGTGTATTATTATAGCCACAGAAAATGGACTAACAAGGTTATCAGTGGAGACTGAACATCAAAAAAGTCAGTAAGAATTGATTGAGAATCTAGAGTTCCCTCTTGAAAAAGACTCGTATCTTAGAAAAACAGGATAGAGAAAGGGTTACATAACAATAATAAAACCTATAAAGTAACATATAATAAGTACTCAGTTATACATATTTTGAGTTGAATTAATTAGGTTAAGAATTTTAGAACTTACAGGTACTTAATTTTTTTTTTAATTTTTTATTTGTTCTACTTAGTTGTTCATGATAGCAGAATGAATTTCAATTCATTGTACACAAATGGAGTGCAACATTTCAATTCTTTGGTTGTACACAGTGTAGAGACACACCATTCGTGCAATCTCACATGTACCTAGGGTAATGATGTCCATCTCATTCCACCATCTTTCCTATCCTCATAACCCTTCTCCACCCTCCCTTTTGAGTTCTGTTCTTATTTTCCAAAAAGAAAACTGAGGTTAAAAAGTTTAAGTAATTGGTTTAAGATCATCCAGATTGTAGTTAGAAGAGTCAAAGCTAGATCAAAGTCAGCTAACTCTGAGGTTAGTGCTTCATGTACCATTACTGCCCAGATGTGGGATTTGAGTCGAGCTTTGAGGAGTTGCATTCAGAGCCTCCAGGTAGAGCTGTGCAGGTTGGACACTGTTCATCTCTGGTAGGTACCACTTCCCAGGGACTCTGATAATCATTGCTTAGGTAGGAGTAAGATTTATTTAGACAGCATGAAATACTAGTGTGCGAATGCATTAACTTAGAGATGCTTTTGTTTGTACAGACTACTTTAGCCCAGGGCAAACCGAAGGAGTTATCCAGTCATATTAGGATTGGTCACTTCAACAATCTTCGGTGTTACTAAAAGTTTGACCAGAGCTTGAAAACTGGCTCCATTGCTTATGGTCTGTGTGCTCTGAGATCAAAAAAATAATACAACCTCTGTCACAAGATTGTGAAAATAAATAGGTCATAAAGCAATTCCCTGAGTATTTGGTTATTGTACATGAACAATAAATGTTCACCACTGTAACCAAGAAGGTTCTGATCTACCTTAGATTTCTGAACCCAGCCCTTGATTGGCCTTGAGCAGTTCCTCTGAAGACTTTGTGAACTTCAGAAAGATCCACTCCAATTTCAACTTCATGATAGTGAACTCAAAGGCAGGGAAAGAAAAATCCCATAAACATGGACCTGAGCCATCCTGAAAAACACATTCATGAATTCAGCTCTGCCTCGGTGGCCATAAGCACCAAACAACTCATTCCAACAGCATTAAGGTAGTCACAGCTTTTAGACTTTGAAATGCCTTTTCTGTAAACAGCTCACCATGTTGCCCACAACAAGTATCAGTCACAAAATCACAAAGAGTCATTGTCCCAGTCTCCTGCTCAGGTCTCAGGATATCTTCATGTACTTTAAGGATATAGAGACAAGGACGTAGGATGGTTCAACTTGTGATTCTCAGCTTTACCATGGTGTGAAAGCCATATGCATTCAGTAGAAACTGTACTCCAAATTGTGAATTTTGATTTTTTCCCAGGTTAGTAATGTGCGATATAGGCACAGTATTCTCTCCTGATGCTGGGTAGTGGCAGTGAAAACCTAGACTCCCCTGCAATCAAGAGGGTGCACCCCTAGCCCTCTACGGTGTGTTATGAGGCTAAGCCATGATGTGTGGTAGGTTAGGTGTGTTAAATGCATTTCCAGTGTATGCTGTTTTCAACTTGCACTGGGTTATTGGAACCTAGCCCCATCATAAGTTGAGGAGCATAAGTATACATGTAAATTTCCCCCTGGTATGTGGTGTCTGGAGTTAAGAGCTGAACTTGTGACTGGCTCAGTCTTGGGGCCTAAATGATTTTCAGTATCAGGCGTGTAGACCTGTTTTTCCATTAAGGGGGAAATAAGATCACTGGATGCCAAGAGCTCAGAGCTAATGTCTGATGCATCCCCTTCCTCTCAATCGGAAGAGTGGGGGTGGAGGTCATTTATATGAAGCTGGGGGACAGCTGGAGCCTCCCTCCCTCTCACTGGAAGCAAAAGGTCCAGAGAGGCAAAGGGTAATGATTTGCCATCTCTTAAAATTAATATTCTCCCAAGGCTTTCCCCCTGGCGCCGCTAATGCAAAGTCCTGGGTGCCTCTGGATCTTGTTGGGGAAGGGGCTGAGCAGCCCCTCATTAGCCAGAATCCCGTAGGGAAGGGGGCATGGCACTAGAGAGGGCTCCACCTCCTCCCTCCCCCTAGGAGAGGAGGGCCAATTTGGAGCTATCCTGGGGCACTTGTTCTTCAGCCCAAACAAAGATGTATTGTTTCCAAGCATCAAAGGGGATGTCTGTTCATACCCCAGGCACCATTTTGGAGCTTGATGCTGCTTCATTATGCCACACAGTTTTTCACTAAAAACAGATGAGAAAAAAAACAGCAGCTTATGTCCCTGTGCTAAGGCAGCTTTGAGCTAGAGTCAGGGCTTTTAAGCCCTTCAGATGTAAATCTGTCTCAAGGCAGCCCCTCTACAACCTCCATTAGGAAATTGGTTTATAATGTGTTATAATGTGTGACAGTTTTTCATGTCGCTTAATTGGAATCATTCTTGTGATTTTTACGTTAACTCTTAGATCCCAGACCTAAAACACTTCATGGTCTTTGGAACTTTGAAATTCCTATCGATCCAGGCCTGTGGTAGACCTGATTGTCATTTGCTCTGTTGGGGCTAGCCCATAAGGCTGCAGGGGAACCCAAAATAAGTAAAATACAACCTTTGTCCCCTACAATCTAATGCCAGGGGAGAGAAAGAAAGAGGTGAGTTCAAATAGTAACTGGCTCTTCACAAAGAGCATGCACAGTTGGGGTTGGGTTCCATCACGGCTTTATAGGGGTGTCTGAGCCTCTGTTTCCTTGTTCATGCAATAGAGAGTGCTCCCTTAGGGGCTACTGTAAAATACAGTAAATAATGCAGCATAGGTCCCCAAACCATGACTTGAGTTCAAATCCCCGAACCACTCCTTCTGGCTCTGGAACCCTGAGCAAGTTGCGTAACTTCTCCAAGCACTGTTTTTCTCACCTGTCCACTGGAGCTGGAAATAGTACTTGCCTTGCAGGGTTGTTGGAAGGCTAGATTTAGTACAATGCAAGCTCCTAATAAAAATTAGCTCTTGGGGCTGGAGTTGAGGCTCAGTGATAGAGCGTTTGCCTAGCATGTGCAAGGCCCTGGGTTCGATCCTCAGCACCACATAAAAATAAAATAAATGCATTGTGTCCAACTACAACTAAAAAGCAAAATATTTTCTAAAAATCAGCTCTTAATATTTTCAAAATTGAATAATTCACTTGACTAGTACTGTTGTACCAAGAAAATATGGTAGGGAGAGGAACCGAGTTCTACTAAGATAAAAATCCCATTTTCTTTTTTGTATGCTCAAATCTTCCCTAAAATACAAACAACCAAGGGCCAACATGAGTGTTGCAGTGCTACTGGACATGTCGGGGCTCCTGAGAAGTTGGGACCCTGACTTAGCCATCTGTGTGTAGTTAAAACCTACCACAGAGCCTGGCACATGGAAGGTGTTCAGTAAATGGGAGTTAAGGATAATGCTTTTTAAGTATGAGTAAATAGAGACAGGACATCCCAGGGCATGTTCAGGGACCTAATTCCAGTGTGCCTGAAATTTAAGGGTTGTATTAGTTTGTAGGGTGGTGTCTGTACATTTGACTGTATAGCTTATAAACAATAGCAATTTATTTCTTGTTGTTCTGTAAGCTGGGAAATCTAAGATAAAGATAACGGGAGATTGAGAGTCTGATGAGGGTTCACTTCCAGGTTTATAGCTGGTCTCTTCCTCCTGCATCCTCACATAGTAGAACAGGCAAAAGAGCTCCCTTAGGCCTAGTTTATGATTGGTTGAATCTCGTTCATGAAGCCTCCACCATCATGACTTAACCACCTTCCAAAAGCCACCCCACCCGCTCCTCTATCATTTTGACTGTTGGGATTCCAACATATGCATTTCAGGGAGGCACCAACATGTAGATTGTAGCAGGCTGCAACAAATCACCACGAACTTGGTGGCATAAAACAATAGAAATTGTTCCTCTCACAGTCATGGAGGCCAGAGGTCTGAAATGAAGAAGTCCACACAGAAGGTACAAAGATGATGTATGCCTATTTCTACTGGTATACTGGTGGATGACTGCATGGAACTAATTAACTGACAAGTGTTCTGTGTCCTTGCTGGGAGGTGTAGGAGGTTGTCCCAAATTACCGACTCTGTGGAAATGAAGAAGCAGAACCAGTATCTCCACATTTTATGAGTTTTTCTGCTAAAGAGATGTGTATGCAGCCTCATATAGCAAGCCATTTATTTTTAAACCCTTTGTCTATAATTTTAAATTTTTACCATTGAAGGCCAGATGGTCACATGCTGGTGTCCCTATTTCCAGAGACAAAGATTGGTGCACATGAGTAGTGATTGCAGTGGTCACAGCCACCACACACCCCCTCTAGCTGGTTCTGAATTACCCTGTCCTCTCTGATGGGGCAGGTGTCAGCCACCTGCACAACAAGCTGACCAGAGACTGATGCTCATGGCCCTGACCCAGGGTCCCAGAGAGGAGTTGCAGGAGGGGTGGGGACACTCAGGAAAGCAGCTCTTTCCACCCACCCTGGAAGTAGTTCGCTATTTTCATACCAGTTCCCTCGTGGGCTGGCCGAATGGCAGCTCTTCTCCAGCTGTTTACTTGCTTGGAAAAGGAAAGTTCTGGCAACGTACTGGGATGACCAGAGGTCTTTCTGACCTTGACATTTCAAGTTGTAGGCAGAGGGAACATAGAAGGCCAGGGTGGGGATCACTGGGGAGGAAGTGGCTCTCTTTGTCCTATTAGGAGGTTCACAGAGGCACCCACCAACCTTGCAGTTATTGCAATGAGGTTTGGCTGTTGGCTGGTCAGGTTCTTTGGACTAGCAACAAAAGACCTTCTCCCTCCCCACAGCATATCCACCTGGTGTGTACGTGTAAGAGTGACCATGAGTGGACAAGTATGCTGATGAGGTTCTCCATTATGGATGTGGTGTCCCTTGCCAGGGTCCTACAGGTAGCCAGAGCAGTGGGGAGCCTGAGCATAGATCACTCCTTTGGCAGCTATGACCTAAACCCTGCCTCTGACCTCTGTCATCTCCAAAACAGCATGTGATATTTAAGCCATAACTTTGTTTTACTATCTTAAAGTGAGGTTTATACTGCCTTCTACTGATTACTAAGGTAACATATTCTCACTTTGCAGGTGGAGTATCCCCTTTTCAAGTCTCAAGTGTTTGGATTTGGGGTTATTTATTTTTATGTTGTAATATTTGTATACATGTACGATGAGACATTTGGGTGTGGGTCACAAACCTAAACACAAAATTCATTTGCTTCCTATGTACCTTATACATATAGCCTGAAGTTCATTTTATACCATATTTTTAGCATGCCTATATTTTGACTGTGACCCACTGCATGAGATCAGGTGTGGAACTTTTCACTTGTGGAATCACGTTGCACTCAGAAGGTTTTAGAGTTTGAAGCATTTCAGATTTTGGATATTTGGGATTTAGGACAATCAAGTGTATGACACTAAAAGCTAAAACAGTATAAAGAAGAAAATTTAAAAGGAAGGAAATAAAAATCACTGGTAATCTCATTGTGTGTTCCTTCCTCATCTATACTCTGACCCCACCATATGTGTGTGCATGTGTGTGTGTGTGTTTGTGTGTGTGTTCTGTCACACATGATAATAGCCAACATTTATGGCTTTTCTGCCAGTGTTCTGCATTGTGCTAAGCAATTTACAAGGCTTATTTCATTTAACCCCTACAGAAAACCTAAAGGGGTGAAGGGTAACATAATTAACGGTATTTTACAGATGAGAAGCCTGGGGTCTGAGCTGAGGTCACATTTTATATGTGAGTGAGTTATGTTGTGTTTTTGACACTTAACAAGGGCAGCTTTCATACTATCAGTGGTTCTTTGAAAGCACAATCTCTAATGATTGTATCACTTGCCAGTGTATAAATGTAACCATTTTCCTCCTTGGAACATTTCAGGTCTCCTTTCTAGCTTTTTGGCATTATAAATAATACTGTGAAGAACATCCTTGAGCATAAATCCTTGTAGGCTTATTTTCTAGAAATAGAAGTGTGAAGTCTAAAGTTATGAATGTTTGTGAAGCCCTTGATTGATCTGTGTGAACTTGTTCCCATGAGGATTTAAGGACCAACAGGGCAGAAAGTAGATGAATGTTTTAGAATTCAAAACAGGCCTCCTGTGTGGAGAAGACAGCTGCAATTGTTTTTCTGTTGTTATTGTTGTTTTGTTTTGCTCTGACCTATAGGTGGTAGATTATTTTGTAAATTAAATTTTCCCCCACATTAAATGCTGACTGCTTGTCAGTTTGTTACCAGGATGAAAAGAAGAAATGGGAACTTTCGTGTTGAGAAGGTGATGAGAGCCTCACTCGGTGTCCTTGTGGCTATGTGGACAGCTGTTAGATTACTCTGAGTGTTGAGCTTTGAAAGCAACCTAACAACTAGTCCGTTGCTGGGTCTGCATCAGTGGGAGCTGGGCATGCTGTACATCAAATGGACAAGAGGGCTGGTCCCTGGGAAAACCAGCAGAGAACCAGCCTTTCTGTCTGAATCCACTCATCCCAGAACATATTGTAAATCACAAGAAGAAATAAGTCTCAAGAAGTAACAAGTTCTGGGGCTAGTCATTGTTCTTGTTTAATAAGCACCCAGCGGAGCCAAACAGTTCAAAGCAGAAGAGGCACCTTCTATCCCCTGGGCAACCAAGTAGGAGCTGGCTGCCCCCAACAGCCTCTTTTATCCCCATCCCACTTATACTGGTCATATATCTTTGTTGCATTTAAAAGACTGCAAGGCATCAGCCAATGCTGTCAGGAGGGTCAGCCCTTGTCAGGGTGACAGAAGCCTGGATATGGCTCATGCCCATGACTTTCAAGCAGGTTGAGTCGGATTATGAGTTAGCCTTTCCCATGCTATAGTGAAGTACAAACGAAGAGAAGGGGGCCTTGAGGGGCTACTCTAAAAATTACAAAGTCTTCTTTTGCATCCTAAAGAAAGCAAAGGGCTACAGCCTGCAAGACTGAACTCAATTTCCAAATAATCAGTCACTCAAGCCCTGGGGAATCTCTGTTCTCTTAGTTCACATTTATAGTAGTATCAGGCTGCTCAGGAAGCAGATTAGGCACATTATCAGAGTGTCAGAAAGCTCCTAGGAGTATAAATAAATTTGTATACTGGAAGCTGAGCTTTGTAACCCTTTCCTGGCCTAGAGAATTTTCTATAATGATGGAAATGTCAGTGCTGGGCAATGCAGTAGCCACTAGTGACATGTGGTCATGGAGTAGTTTACATGTGGCAAGTGCAACTGGCCAACTGAGTTTTAAATTGTATTTTATTTTAACTAATTTTAATTTTCACAGTCAATGGGGGCTATTGGCTACTGTATTGGATAGCATGGCTATGATAAACATGGAAAGCTTTTTTTTTTTAATCTATATAGTCTCAAAGAAGTCAAGTTTTGCACTTTATTCAAAAAAGAAGGATGAGCAAGCAGAACTTTGGTAAGGAAGGGGTAAGGAGAGGCAGTTAACTCAGGGTGGGGATGACAGCAATGAATTTGTTTGAAATGCAACCAGGAGTTTTGTGCTCTGTTGGGACGTTGATTCCTCTTCTTCCTGGTTGAAGCAGTTATTTTGGTGACTCAATGCTTTCGTGTTCAATAGGCTTAATTTTTCACACAGCTGGGTTATCTTGAGTATGAAAGCTCTTTGCTTAATCTTCCTGATTTCTCTGCTCCTTCCAGCTGCACAGATGTGTGCATGACACCCTTCTCTCTCTCCCTTTCTCTCTGGATGCTGATGAAATATGACAGTTTCCACGATATGCTCACATATAGAAACAAACAAATTGCAGCTTCATGGAGGAAAAAGGGCACCTTGCAAAAGCCACCTAATGGTCTCAAGTACAATTTATCTTTCTTATTTCTTGATAAAGTGGCTCCTCATACATTTATTTTACAGTTATAAGAAAAGGAATTAACCCTGACTATGGCAATTCACCTTGATGTCAGATAACTTCATCTGTTATGAGTTTCTAATCTTATGCAAACTATTTATCCTAATTAATAAGTGTTTGTGAATGGATAGAGTGATCCTTTTGAGTCTCTTATTTTCTGTGATTTTTTCAAAGAAACAGGCACTTTGTTAAACAAGGAAGAAGACTATTTTCTTAAGGTCCACTAAAGACTAAAGAAGTCTTCTGTCCACTTCTGTGGTTGCAGTACAGGCCCTTCAATCGTTGCTAGGCACCTCATTGCTGACAGATGTGTGGGAATGCAGGTGAGCTAAGATAGCTCTTGCTACAGAGGAAGAAAGATTCCATAAGAGCCTATCTCAGGGCATCTGCAATCACTTTAGGCATAATAGGAACGAATGCTTTGCAAGGAGGGGCATTTTACAAACCAAAAAATTGGAAATTCCAATCAGACAGCGGGTAGGGTAGGACATTCCTAACAGTGTAAGTCTGCTCCAAAATGCAGATGTAGGAGAAAAGGAAAATCACAAGGATTTCTAACAATGATGGAACAGAACCAAAGGACAAGATGACAAGGAAGGTAACATCCATGGGAAACACTTATTTGAAAACTGAATGATGAGAAGGATAGCAAAGTAAATCTAGCTGAGTTAATATCTGCTAATATCCGTCCTTATGTTTATTAGAGAGGGGAAAAGCCACTTGACATTGTTAATGCTAATAAGTAACATCACCACTGACTAGATATTTCTTGAGTCTAGTACTAAGTCTAATGGTTCTTGGATGCACCCCCCCCCCCCATGTTCACAATACTGCAGAAACATTTGACTAGAGAAATGGCCTGTGTAGTAATTAGGTCCACTTTAGGAGAGCCAATCTACCAAATTTTGAGATAAAAATAGGGAAAATAATGATGTCAGCTTTAGCTTCTTCTATATTATGTCCAATTTCAAAGAACTTAGTGTATACATGCTGCAATAAAAATTTAAGTGAAGATACTGAGGCAAATGGAGAGTAAGAAGGCAGCCACTTGATGTCTGTGATCACCGCCTGTCTCCATGCTATGGAAATGGTGAGCATAAACTTGACTCAGAAATCTAGAACTCTGCAAGGAGAGAACATCCAGTTACGAGACACATGGTGGCCAACATATTAGAACTAACCAGATACTTGGGATAAAGACAGCTCTTCCCATTCTGACACTTCCAAGAAATTCTACTGTGTTTTCTCTGTCTGGGACATCACTACTTTCTGCCTTCTCACCATCGCTCGGCCAGAACCAGATGGGAAGTCTTCTCCCCAGATAGGCACTCCAACCTGCCACAGGTTTGCAGTACACCACTGATTTAGTCTAACAAAAATCTAATGGCAATCCCTGGATTTTAAAAGCATGAGGCTCCTTGTATATGGAAGATTAGCGTGAGATGTTAGCAAGCAACTCACTGCAATAAAGCAGTGTCAGGAGAGAATTACAGCTCTGGGGAACAGTAACCCACTGGTCCCCACATTTCTCAGAATGAGAAGTTTTGAAGGGTGAGTTCTGTAACAGCTTAAGAGACAGCAGCAGCTTCCTCGTTTGATGACTATGCTTTTAGCTGGACATTATGGAAAGAAAATGGTAAGAAGCAGAAACTAAAAGAAATGGAAGAGGAAAGAAAATACTAGTACACCTCAGACTTGGCTGTCTTCTCAAGAAAAGCCTAACCTAACCTAACCCTGAAGCATTACTCAGAAGATCTTGGCATTCCTTCCAGAAGAAAATCCACCTTCAGGCATTAGGAAGTTTATCAGTCATGGTTCAGTTAGGAGAAGGAACCCACACCAGTTATTGCACAGGGAGAATTCAATGTGAAGAGAGTTAAGTAACTCAAGGGAATGAAGGAAGCAGGCACCACAGGAAGCGGCTATGGCTCCTAGGGCTGCAGGAACCTAGGGCTGAACTATTAAAACTGAGAAGCGGGGAGGAAGATTCCTGCTGAGCTGCTGGTCTGGGGCTGTTGTCTGTGGGGCTAGAGGTCTGGTGTTGGAGGGGGTGTGATGAAGTGGTTCTACCAGTGTTGGAAAAACTAAACTGGATTCCACCATTCCTGCTGCTGCCAGAACTAAATGCTCTGTGGTGTTGCAGCCAGGTCCCATTGATGGAGACAGAACTTTGAAAGGCAAATTAGAAGCTTCAGCCCTGCAGTCTCCCCCCCCCATACCAGCGCCCCCTATTGGCAGAGCTGAAAAAAAACCGGGGCCCAGTTTCCAAGTAAACCAGCCCAGCATCAGGAAGATGCATCTAGAAGGGAGGTTAGAAACTGAGAAACAGTAGTTTATTTACTGGCACAGTGAATTATGGAGGTTTTATTGAAGATGCTGTAGAGGAGTAGGAGGAGTTTATTCATATTGCATACGGCTCAGCATTTTATGCTTTCTTTCTCTGAAATAAATCTTCATTAAACATGTCTTTCTTAGTGTTTCTGCACTACATCCCTTTTAAAATAAAAGTAGCTATGTGCTCTATGCTTGTAACCATGCACCAGTCACCTTATTAATAATTATTAGTGTCTTTCCTAGAAAATAGAGGAAAGTCATAAAATATATTTTAATGACAAAACATAAATTTTCACATCAGAATCAAAAGGAATGAAAGGTTAAGTTAAAATTAGACATTATAATGAGATAAGAGGAAATTTAAAAGAACAAGAATAGATAAATGTTTAAAAGAAGAAAATTTAAAAATATACTAGGAGAAGAGGAGCAGCGGCCTGCGGAGAGGCAGAGTCGCCCCCTCCCCCTGCGCTGGCAAGGTAGACGGAACTGTGACCACCCACAGAACAGGCCCAGTGGCCTGCTGAGGGGCAGAGCCGCCCCCCACCCCCCCGCGCCTGCCAGGTAGGCGGAACTGTGACCACCCACAGAAAAGGCCCAGTGGCCCGCGGAGGGACAGAGCTTCCAATCACTCCTGCAAGGTAGGCGGGCCTGCTACCGACCGGCAGAACAGGCCCAGCGGCCTGCCGGCGTGGTAGGCACATTGCCCCAATTGGAGGAGGGACAGAGCCGCCACCCGCGCCTGCGAGGGAGACTTTGCAACTATACAAGACCAATATAAATATATAGGGGGAAAATTCAATAGCACAACAGTTTCACCAAGTAGAAAGGAACGCGAAAAGTATGAAGAGACAAGGAAAGAAAGGACCACAAGCAATGCAGGTCAACTCAACGTTAGAAGAGGTAATAGCTGCAGCAGATGGAATGTCAGATAAAGAATTCAGGATATACATGCTTCAGATGATCTGGAGTCTCAAGGAAGACATCAGACAGCAAAATCAGACAATGAAAGATCACTTCAACAATGAATTACATAAACAAATCCAAGAAGCAAAAGATCAACTATACAGGGAGATAGAGGTTGTAAAAAACAAACAAACAGAAATCCTAGAAATGCAGGAAGCAATAAACCAGTTTAAAAACTCAATGGAGAATACTACCAGCAGAGTATAACACTTAGAAGATAGAACATCAGACAATGAAGATAAAGTATTTCAACTTGAAAAGAACATAGACAGCTCAGCAAGACTGTTAAGAAACCATGAGCAGAACATCCAAGAAATATGGGATAACATCAAGAGACCAAATTTAAGAGTCATTGGGATACAGGAAGGGACAGAGTTTCAAACCAAAGGAATGAGCAATCTATTCAATGAAATAATACGAGAAAACTTCCCAGACTTGAAGAATGAGACAGAATCCCAAATCCTAGAAGCCTACAGGATGCCGAATGTGCAAAATCATAAGAGACCCACACATAGACACATTATAATGAAGATGCCCAACATACAGAATAAGGAGAGAATTTTAAAAGCTACAAGAGAAAGGAAGCAGATCACATTTAGGGGTAAGCCAATCAGGATAACAGCTGATCTTTCAACACAGACTCTGAAAACTAGAAGATCCTGGAATAACATATTTCAAACACTGAAAGAAAATGGGTTCCAACCAAGAATTGTGTTTCCAGCGAAATTAAGCTTCAGGATGGAAGATGAAATTAAAACCTTCCACGATAAACAAAAGTTAAAAGAATTTGCAGCTAGAAAACCATCTCTTCTAAACATCCTTGGCAAAACATTACAGGAAGAGGAAATGGAAAATAACAATGAAAACCAACAGTGGGAGGTAGGACAGTAAAGGGGGGAAAAATAATCAAAGAGGAAAACAAACCATGTTTAGTAACATAAATAAACAAATATGGCTGGAAGAACAACCCATATCTCAATAATGACCCTAAATGTTAATGGCTTAAACTCACCAATTAAGAGACACAGGCTAGTAGAATGGATCACAAAACAAGACCCAACAATATGCTGCCTACAGGAGACGCATTTGATAGGAAAAGACATACATAGGCTGAAGGTGAAAGGTTGGGAAAAATCATATCACTCATATGGACTTCGGAAACAAGCAGGAGTGTCCATACTCATATCAAATAAAATAGATTTCAAGCCAAAGTTAATCAAAAGGGATAAAGAGGGACACTACATACTGCTTAAGGGAACCATACACCAACAAGACATAACAATCATAAATATTTATGCCCCAAACAATGGTGCAGCTATGTTCATCAAACAAACTCTTCTCAAGTTCAAGAGTCTAATAGACCACCATACAATAATCATGGGAGACTTCAACACACCTCTCTCGCCACTGGACAGATCTTCCAAACAAAAGTTGAATAAGAAAACTATAGAACACAATAACACAATTAATAACCTAGACTTAATTGACATATATAGAATATACCACCCAACATCAAGCAGTTACACTTTTTTCTCAGCAGCACATGGATCCTTCTCAAAAATAGATCATATATTATGTCACAGGGCATCTCTTAGACAATATAAAGGAGTAGAGATAATACCATGCATCCTATTTGATCATAATGGAATGGAACTGAAAATCAACGATAAAAGAAGGAAGAAAAAGCATACATCACTTGGAGAATGAACAATAGGTTACTGAATGATCAATGGGTTATAGAAGACATCAAGGAGGAAATTAAAAAATTCTTAGAGATTAATGAAAACACAGACACAACATATCGGAATCTATGGGACACATTGAAAGCAGTTCTAAGAGGAAAATTCATTGCTTGGAGTTCATTCCTTAAAAAAAGAAAAAAACAACAAATAAATGATCTCATACTTCATCTCAAAATCCTAGAAAAAGAAGAGCAAAACAACAGCAAAAGAAGTAGAAGGCAAGAAATAATTAAAATCAGAGCTGAAATTAATGAAATCGAAACAAAAGAAACAATTGAAAAAATTGACAAAACTAAAAGTTGGTTCTTTGAAAAAATAAACAAAATCGACAGACCCTTAGCCATGCTAGCGAAGAGAAGAAGAGAGAGAACTCAAATTACTAGCATACGGGATGAAAAAGGCAATATCACAACAGACACTTCAGATATACAGAAGATAATCAAAAATTATTTTGAATCCTTATACTCCAATAAATTAGAAGATAGTGAAGGCATCGATAAATTTCTGAAGTCATATGATCTGCCCAGATTGAGTCAGGAGGATATAGACAACCTAAACAGACCAATATCAATTGAGGAAATAGAAGAAACCATCAAAAGACTACCAACTAAGAAAAGCCCAGGACCGGATGGGTATACAGCAGAGTTTTACAAAACCTTTAAAGAGGAACTAATACCAATACTTTTCAAGCTACTTCAGGAAATAGAAAAAGAGGGAGAACTTCCAAATTCATTCTACGAGGCCAACATCACCCTGATTCCGAAACCAGACAAAGACACTTCAAAGAAAGAAAACTACAGACCAATATCTCTAATGAACCTAGATGCAAAAATCCTCAGTAAAATTCTGGCGAATCGGATACAAAAACATATCAAAAAAATTGTGCACCATGATCAAGTAGGATTCATCCCTGGGATGCAAGGCTGGTTCAATATATGGAAATCAATAAATGTTATTCACCACATCAATAGACTTAAAAATAAGAACCATAGGATCATCTCGATAGATGCGGAAAAAGCATTCGACAAAGTACAGCATCCCTTTATGTTCAAAACTCTAGAAAAACTAGGGATAACAGGAACATACCTCAATATTGTAAAAGCAATCTATGCTAAGCCTCAGGCTAGCATCATTCTGAATGGAGAAAAATTGAAGGCATTCCCTCTAAAATCTGGAACAAGACAGGGATGCCCTCTCTCACCACTTCTGTTCAACATAGTTCTCGAAACACTGGCCAGAGCAATTAGACAGACGAAAGAAATTAAAGGCATCAAAATAGGAAAAGAAGAACTTAAATTATCACTATTTGCAGGTGACATGATTCTATACCTAGCAGACCCAAAAGGCTCTACAAAGAAACTATTAGAGCTAATAAATGAATTCAGCAAAGTGGCAGGATATAAAATCAACACGCATAAATCAAAGGCATTCCTGTATATCAGCGACAAATCCTCTGAAATGGAAATGAGGACAACCACTCCATTCACAATATCTTCAAAAAAAATAAAATACTTGGGAATCAACCTAACAAAAGAGGTGAAAGACTTATACAATGAAAACTACAGAACCCTAAAGAGAGAAATAGAAGAAGATCTTAGAAGATGGAAAAATATACCCTGTTCATGGATAGGCAGAACTAACATCATCAAAATGGCGATATTACCAAAAGTTCTCTATAGGTTTAATGCAATTCCAATCAAAATCCCAAAGGCATTTCTTGTAGAAATAGAGAAAGCAATCATGAAATTCATATGGAAAAATAAAAGACCCAGAATAGCAAAAACAATGCTAAGCAGGAAGTGTGAATCAGGCGGTATAGCGATACCAGACTTCAAACTATACTACAGAGCAATAGTAACAAAAACAGCATGGTACTGGTACCAAAACAGGCGGGTGGACCAATGGTACAGAATAGAGGACACAGAAACCAATCCACAAAATTACAACTATCTTATATTTGATAAAGGGGCTAAAAGCATGCAATGGAGGAAGGATAGCATCTTCAACAAATGGTGCTGGGAAAACTGGAAATCCATATGCAACAAAATGAAACTGAATCCCTTTCTCTCGCCATGCACAAAAGTTAATTCAAAATGGATCAAGGAGCTTGATATCAAATCAGAGACACGCCGTCTGATAGAAGAAAAAGTTGGCTACGATCTACATACTGTGGGGTCAGGCTCCAAATTCCTCAATAGGACACCCATAGCACAAAAGTTAATAACTAGGGCTGGGGATGTAGCTCAAGCGGTAGCGCGCTCGCCTGGCATGCGTGCGGCCCGGGTTCGATCCTCAGCACCACATACAAACAAAGATGTTGTGTCTGCCAATAACTAAAAAATAAATATTTTAAAAAAAAAAGTTAATAACTAGAATCAACAAATGGGACTTACTCAAACTAAAAAGTTTTTTCTCAGCAAAAGAAACAATAAGAGAGGTAAATAGAGAGCCTACATCCTGGGAACAAATCTTTACTCCTCACACTTCAGATAGAGCCCTAATATCCAGAGTATACAAAGAACTCCAAAAATTAGACAATAAGAGAACAAACAACCCAATCAACAAATGGGCCAAGGACCTGAACAGACACTTCTCAGAGGAGGACATACAATCAATCAACAAGTACATGAAAAAATGCTCAACATCTCTAGCAGTCAGAGAAATGCAAATCAAAACCACCCTAAGATACCATCTCACTCCAGTAAGATTGGCAGCCATTAGGAAGTCAAACAACAACAAGTGCTGGCGAGGATGTGGGGAAAAGGGTACACTTGTACATTGCTGGTGGGACTGCAAATTGGTGCAGCCAATTTGGAAAGCAGTATGGAGATTTCTTGGAAAGCTGGGAATGGAGCCACCATTTGACCCAGCTATTCCCTTTCTCGGTCTATTCCCTAAAGACCTAAAAAGAGCATGCTACAGGGACACTGCTACATCGATGTTCATAGCAGCACAATTCACAATAGCAAGACTGTGGAACCAACCTAGATGCCCTTCAATAGACGAATGGATAAAAAAAATGTGGCATTTGTACACAATGGAGTATTACTCTGCATTAAAAAATGACAAAATCATAGAATTTACAGGGAAATGGATGGCATTAGAGCAGATTATGCTAAGTGAAGCTAGCCAATCCCTAAAAAACAAATGCCAAATGTCTTCTTTGATATAAGGAGAGTAACTAAGAACAGAGTAGGGTCGAAGAGCATGAGAAGAAGATTAACATTAAACAGGGATGAGAGGTGGGAGGGAAAGGGAGAGAGAAGGGAAATTGCATGGAAATGGAAGGAGACCCTCAGGGTTATACAAAAGTACATACAAGAGGAAGTGAGGGGAAAGGGAAAAATAATACAAGGGGGACAAATGAATATCAGTAGAGGGGGCAGAGAGAGAAGAGGGGAGGGGAGGGGAGGGGAGGGGGGATAGTAGAGGATAGGAAAGGCAGCAGAACACAACAGACACTAGTATGGCAATATGTAAATCAATGGATGTGTAACTGATGTGATTCTGCAATCTGTATATGGGGTAAAAATGGGAGCTCATAACCCACTTGAATCAAAGTGTGTAATATGATATATCAAGAACTATGTAATGTATTGAACAACCAACAATAAAAAATTAAAAAAAAATAAAGACAAAAAGAAAATTAAGAAAAAATAAAATAAAATAAAAATAAAAATATATTAGAAGCCATGGGAAAATAAAAAAGAATGAATAAAATAAGTGAGCATTTTAGTAATATCTAGAAAAATCAATGAGATTAAAATGAGACATTAACAATGTAAGAAAAATTAAAATCAAAATATAATTCTTCAAAATAAAAATAATAAAATGTAATTAAGTTACTTTTAGGAAAAGAAATTAATTTTAATACTAAGATAAAACATAGAAAGAAACAAAGAGCTTAAACATAATGGCAAGTAGTCATAACTGTCATTCATTAAACATTTAAAAAAAATGAGAACTGTGCTATCAGTGTAGTGTCCTATTTAAACCTCACAATAGCCCCATAAAGCAGATACTACCGTTATCTCCATATTTCATAGGCAAAAAAACTGAGACTTGGAGCATTCTTACAGCTTGTAAAATTATGGTGTTGGAATTTAGATTAAGCTAAAGCTGTCTAGATGCAGAGTGCAAGTCTTGTAGAAAAACTATGCAACAATGCACATAGAAACAGAAAAGACAAAGGTTACCAGAGCATCTTATTCAGTGAGCTCCCCAAGTAGTGCTGAAATACCCATTTACTCAATTTTTATTTACAAAATATATTGTAATTAATTAGAAAAGAAAAAAAGGAGGATAAAGTCAGAAGAGGATAAAGGGAAAACGAGAAGAAATAAAACTACACAACTCAAAGATCTGGGGAATTAGTAAAGTCCCCTGTGGATTAGTTTGAACCCCAGAGTGTTTACTTCCCCTGTCACAACTCCCTGGTCTTAAAGAGCTCGGGGCTCCTATCTGCCTCAGCCTTAGTGAAATGACCTATGGTCCTTCCTTGGGCCTTGCTTCCAACTTGTCGAACCAAGAGGCAGACCTCCCTGCCTAATAGTTACTGCATGGCAGAGCCTCACATCCCAGTTTCCTCCAGCCTGTAGGTCCAAATGAGGTTACGTTAACGTTAATGCCAAAATCCCTATATCCCATCATCTTCTGTTATACCTGGGAATCCCAAAAAAGGGGTCTTCTATGTGTCCAAGCAGCCACTCCCCACTGTTATCTAGTGCTTTAAATACCATCACTGTCTCAAGTCTTAAGTTTTACAAGAGTAGTGTGAACATCTAAGCATCCTAGGAAACTGCAGGCATGTTGGCTAACAGGATTGCTTTGCTGGATGGAGGATGTGCACTGGAAAGCCACTGGAGTGGTGTGGTCCCTACATACTCCCAGCTCATCAAAGAGCCAGAGCAGACACATCAGGAAATGTTTGCACTGGTATGACATGTGGCAGAGCATGAATAAGTATGACAGTTTTTATCCCTTGGGAATGGTTTGGGGATCATTAGTCAGCTTTTTGTGGTGAAAACCAAAATACCCAACAATAATAACTTAGAGAAGGATAAGTTAATTTTGGCCAGAGTTTCAGAGGTTAAGTCCACGGTCGGTTGACTCCTTTACTCTGGGTCTAAGATGAGGCTGCACATCATGGCAAAGGGAGTGGTGGGAGAAAGCTGCTCATGTCATAGTGGCCAGAAAGCAGAGAGGGTGGATAAGGTCCCACAGGGAAGAGGTACCCTTCCTGCACATGCCTCCCAGTGACCTAACTCCTCCAGCCATGCCCTGCCTGCCTAAAGTTACCCCCAGTTAGTCCATTCAAACTAGGATGGATTGATGAGATTATGGTTTTCATGATCCAGTTTTCAGTTATGAAAGATTTACCTCTGAATATTTTTTTCATTGACACAGAAGCTTTTGGGGGGATACTTCATTTCTAAACCAATTAAGGGGTGTTTTTTCTTGGGAATTGCATACATGATAAGCTCATTTTCTAAGGTTTAATAAACAGTGGGCAAACTTTTAGGCATTAGCTAGTGTTAATTTGCCATTATGTGTGCCAAAGTTCACATGTGTATTTGCATGTAGTACGACTTCTAGGCAAGATAATGGTATAAAATAATAGTAATAATACAATAAACCATGTCATAACTAGAGTGATCACATATCCTGTTTGGCCAGTATAATTTTGGTTTATACCTTTGTACTCCAACATTATTGTGTATTGTGTCTGCTTTTTCCTTTAAAAGTTATCAAGTGGTCACACTAGCCACAACATAATTGGGGTCCCAATTTGTCAATTGTATAAGATGTAGGGTTCTTTATTGTTAGGTGAAGGAACTGAAGAAGTAAGCAAGCACACAGCAGGAAGTTTCTGAATTGGGCTGCTAACATCAGCCTTGTGGAAGTGCCACCTGGTGTCAGCTTTCTGAACTGGCTTAAATATCCATAGGGTCAACTCTGGGTCTCCAGGCTAAGCAGACTTTGAGGACAATGGTAGCAATTTTAGGATTCTCCCAATTAGTCATTTTCCAATTCATGGAGATTGGCATGGTAGACTCTTGGAATTGCACAGACCTATCCTAGATAGGATTGCCTACCTCATCCTTACGTGATCCTGGTTTCCCTTCACATTGTTCCTTCCCCAACGTAATAACATTTTCCCAAACCACGTAAAGAACCAGGACTGGACGCCATGGATGAAAGTGATTGGTGCTTTGTATTTGAATTCAAGTTTTTGCAGTTACTATGAATAATCTTAATAGCAGTTAACATTTAATGAGAAATTTCTGTGAGCCAGCAGTTTCCATTAAGAACAGTAATTTAATCAAATAACACATAAATATAGTGAAGTACTCTGTAGACTTTATTGTGATGCACAAACCATATTGAAGTTGATGTGTGTCCATATCTAAGTTACACAGAAAATATTATTTTGGTTTGGGCTTGATTTTATTTTCTAAAAATAAAGCCTTTGGATTTTGATTTAAGTTGAATTTTAGCCTTTGATTCAAATCATTTATGTTCTTCAGGTACCTCAAAACTATTTAATAACAAATATATTTTAATATTTTACAACCCATCTGGAACTCCTGAAGTGTGGTAACTCAAAACATGGATGATGATCAGCCTGGCCAGAGGTTCTGGGACCCATCATTGAAGGGTAGATCAAATCGAAAAACAGAGTTGAGTTGGTCTTAATAAGTGATCTTACTTAACTTCAGGCATCCCAAGTTTCCATTAATGAGATTCCTGCTGTAGTTTCATGAGTGTGCATGTGCAAGAATGTATATGTGTGACTTTACATGTGTGTGTGTGCATACATGTGTGTTGTTTATGCTGAAAGGGTTAGGACAGAGGAATAAGATTTTTTTTTAAGAGAGAGAGAAATTTTCTAATATTTATTTTTCAGTTTTTGGTGGACACAACATTGTTACTTTATTTTTATGTGGTGCTGAGGATCAAACCCAGCGCCCCACGCATGCCATGTGAGCATGTTATCGCTTGAGCCACATCCCCAGCCCCAGAGGAATCAGAATTTTAACTGATTTGCCTTCTCTTGGAAAGTCTTTATTGATGCAGTTTTTCCACTGATCTTTCACAAAAACATAATTAAGAGACATAGCAGCTGCTCCATAAATACAGATACTCCTCAACTTACAGAGAAGTTATGTTCCGTATAAACTCGTCATAAGTTGAAAATATCACAAGTCAGAAATGGACACCTTACCTTCTGAGCATCTTAATTTCCCCCGCCTGCCTTCACTGTGCTTAGAACACCTATATTAGCCTACAATTGGTCAAAATCATCTAACAGAAAGCCTATTTTAAAACAGTGTGGACTATCTTATGTAATTTATTGAATGCTGTATTGAAAGCAAAAAGCAAAATGTTTGTATAGGTGATTTTGTACCATTATGATATTCTAAAAAATTGTTAGTCCAACAGTTGTAAGTTGGGGATCATCTGGTATTCTTAATTTTAAAAAGTAGAGTAAAAATGTGATAAAGAACAACGTGGTTGAGATCCTTAGTTTGTATTATATTCAATGCAGTCACAAGAAACTGTGACAGAACATGCAGCAGCCACCTTTTGTGTGACCCTCCCTGGGCTGGCTGCATGCAGGAGGCTTAGATGTAGCTGATGCATGGAGTTTGCTACTCTTCACTTTACAATGGAACACATCCTCCAAAAAGGAGCTGGTTTCACTCTGGGCTTTTCAGTTATGAATATTACCACCTTCATGCTGACAATCATGTACAGAATTGATTGGACCCAGCTTGACTCCTCAGGCTACAGAGAACCCCTGGAGATCTCACTGCATGAAGAGTCAGACTGGATGTTCAAAACTGAGCAAGTTTATTTATCGTCTGAGGAGAGAACAGGATAAATGGGGAACCTTGGGGAAATAATTCTTATGGGGAGTTTTCAGTCTAAAACTACAGCCAGAGTCTCTCTGTTGTTTCCTGATGGTGACTGATATTTTTATGCAAGGAAACACAGGGGAGACATTTTATCAGAAGGGTTTACTATCTCCTGTGGATCTGATTCTCTCCCGGGTATGTTTTTCTTGTTAAATTTCACTGAAATCCTGGGCCAGATTCTGGAAATATGAGATATGGTTTCATATTGGTTCTTGCTCCATTTCTAATTTACTGGATTATAATAGGTAATATTTTTAACTCCCTCTGGGCCTGTTTCCACGTAAGCAAAAATAAGAATTAGGACATCCGGCCTACATAAAAGGAATGCCAGGGGAATGTAGTAGATAGTTTTTGATGTTATGGAATAAGGAAATAGCATATGCTACTAATAATCATTTTTAGTATTCTAGTTAAATCTGCCCTGAGAATGAGAATCACTACCTAACTTTTAAGGAAAAAACAAGTGATTGAAGAAGTGATTATTTAATCCTTCAACCATCTGATGTGAAATAGGGGCACTTGTCCAAGACCAGGATGTGGCTCATAGCTGTCAGTTAACAATATCTGAAAAAAAATCAAAGGAGTTATTTTTCAAAAGGCATTTGAAATTTTTTTAATTTTTTTAAACAGAACAATTTTTTTTAGCAAAAAGAGACAAATTTTATTAAAGAAAAAAAAGAATCATACAATTTGAGATTGCAGAAACTCCATTCTCTTGACATGCCAGAAGTTAAAATACCTAAAGGTGTAAACTCTCCTTGGGTTTTTTTTTTTTTTCACTTTCTTCTTAGCATAGTGCTTTGAGAAAGAAAAGTGCTTGATATTTGGTTGATGAGCAAATGATGAATCAATGTGAGAATATTCTGGCATGTTTTTGTGTTTTACTCCTTGTTGTCATGAAAGTTCATTGTAGGAAATTTGTAAAATGAAAATAAATATAAAATGAAAATTGATTATGTTCTATCATAGATATTTTTGGTATATTTCTATTTATAGACACACATGCATGCACATACATATAGGGGTGTTTGTTATAGACATAAGTCTATACAACAAAATTTTCATAACCTGACATTGTAATATAAAACAGTTATTATTAACTGCTTTTTCAACTGATATTTTACTGTGAATATTTTCTTAGGTAAAATAGTTAAAAGTTTTATTTGGATATACCTTGATATAATTAAATTTTCTCTCAGAGTGTGACATTTCAAGTTTTCACTATTGAAAATGACTCACTAATGATTTCAGTTTCCTTCTATATGATGCTTTAAACTGTCTTAGATGATTTCCTTAGGATAACTTCCCAGACATAGAAAGAAAGGCCATTCTTCAAACTCTTAATTCAATTTGCCATGTGTTCATCTATCACCTATATATATTTTTTTTGGCCTATGTGTGCCTATTGCCTAGAGATGCAAAAGATTGTTGAAACTGAGAAACAAATATAGCAAGCTTGCAGCATACATAATCAATATAAAAATCAGTAATGTTTAATATACCAATAATAAAATTTCTCAGAAAGAAATCAAGAAAGCAATTCCATTCACAATATCTACCAAAAAAGAAACACCCTATGAATAAATTTAACCAAGAAGCAAATGATTTCCACACTGAAAATTACAAAATGCTGATTAAAGAAATTGAAGAGGACACACAAAAATGTTAAATACATTCCATGCTTAAAGGAAGAATCAACATTGTTAAAATGTCCATATTATCCAATGTGATCTACAGATTCAATGCAATTTCTATAAAACCACCAATGACATCCTTCACAGATTTAGAAAAAATACTCCTAAAATTTATATGAAACCACTAAGGACTCTGAATAAAGAAATTCTAAGCAAAAAGAACAAAGTCAGAGGCATTATAAGACTTCAATATACACTATAAAGTGATAAAAACAAATGCATAGACCAATGGAATAGAATAAAGAATCCAGAAATAAGTTCATGTATTTACAGCCAAATGATTTGACAAAGACATTAAGAACATATATTGGAAAGAGAAGATTTTCTTCAATAAATGGTGCTGGGGAAACTGGATATGCAGATGCAGAAGAATGAAACTACCACTACTTCTCACTATTTTTCTAGAAGAAACTACAGAGGAAATCTTTTGAGATATTTTTCTGGCAAATTTTTTTTATTTGTTTACTGTAAAGCAGTCAAAAAAAGCAAAAATTAACCAATGAGATTATACCATACTAAAAATCTACTGCACAGCAAAGGAAACAGTCCACAGAGTGAAGAGAGAGCCTACAGAATGGGAGAGAATATTTGCACACTATTCATCTGACAAGGGAAGCTAAAAAGCTGACCTGAACAGACAGCCTCAAAAGACATAGGAAAGGTCAATACCTATATGAAAAATGCTCAACACCAGTGATCATCAGGCATATGCAAATGAGAAGTCCGCTTACCCCAGGTAGAATGTTTGCTGTTATCAAAAAGACAAAAAATAACAAATAGAGCCGAGGTTGTAGAAAAAGAGGAAATTTCATACACTCTAGGCATCAATGTAAATTATTACAGCCATGATGGAAAATAGTATAGAGTTTCCTCAAAAAACTAGAAATAGAACAACCATATGATTGAGCAGTCCCACTACTGGTTATATATCCAAAGAAAATAAGATCAATATGTCAAAAAAATATCTGCACTCCAGTGTTTATTGTGGCACTAGTCAAAATAGCTAAGCTATGGAATCGACCCAGGTGTCCATCAATGGATGAATGGTATAAAAATTTGGTACATCTACCCATTGGAATATTTGCCATAAAAAGAATGAAGTTCTGTCATTTACAGAAACATGGATGGAACTAGAGGGCATTATGTTCAGTTAACTGTCAAATACTGAAAGAAAAATACTGCATGTTCTCACTTATATGTGGAAACTAGAAAGTCAATGGCACAGAAGTAGAGAAATAGTGGTTACCAGAGTCTGAGAAGGATGTAGGGGCAGGGGGATGGAGAGAGAGTGGTTAATGGGTACAGTTGGACAGGAGGAATAACTTCTAATTTTCTCTACCACTATAGGATAACTATGGTGGAAAACAATTAATTGACTATATCAAAATAGCTAGTAAAGTTTGAATGTTCCCAAGATAAAGAAATCATAAATGTCTGAAGTGATGGTTATGTCCATTATCTTATATGATCATTACACCTTGTATAAATGTGTTACAATGTCACACTGTAATCCACAAATATGTACAAGGACTATGTGTTAAGTTTTGAAAAATCTATGCAATATTTTCTGGGCCTTCAATACGTTCAGTTTAAATCCAGATATTGGTGCAGCTTCTGTAGAAAACAGTTGAGTGGCTCCTCAACACGTTAAACATAGAAATATCATATGAGCCAGCAATTCCACACCTAAGTATATACCTCCCAAAATTGAGAACTCCTCACATAAATGCATGTATATCAATGTTCCAGCAGCACTATTCACAGTAGTCAAAACATGAAGACAACCCAAATATCCAAGAACAAATGAATGGATCAACAAATTATGGCAAACACATATCATGGGCATACTTCAACCATAAAAGTAAATGACATGCTGGTGTATGAAAAATGAATGCTTGGATGAACCTGAAAACATTATGCTAAGTGAAAGAAGCTGATGTCAACGGTCACATTTATATGAAATGCTACAATGTGTAAATTTGAGAGGGACTTGGAAAAAGGTGAAATAGGAAGTAACCGCTTAATGTATATAGGGCTTTCTTTTGGATGATGAAGATGTTTTGAAACTGGATAAGAGGTGTTGGTAGCACAATATTGTTAAGGTATTAAATGCCACTGAGTCGTTCACTTTAAAATGCTCAATCTCTGCGTGTGAAAGTTCTAGAGGTTTCCAAGGACTTCCTCCACACCATTCTACCCCTGAACTTGCACACCTCTCTCTCTATGATAGCAGCAAAAGCCAGCTCTGGGTATCAGTGGGCAGTACCCGCAGTGGCTGATTTTACAGAGTGGCAAAGGAGGGGCACAACCTCCTGAGGGTTTTCTCACACAGGTTTGTGCCTTTGCCAACATATGCTAGTTTTAAATACCAAACCCCTCTACTTCCATTTATGAAGGGCTGATCTTCATGGAATTACAAAAAGAAAGGGTATTTCCTTAGTTCGTGTCTATCAGCCTTGAGATGGGGAAGATTTCCAGGTAGGCCTGGGACACAGGCTGCAGATCACTGCTTACAACAGAACCAGTTGATTAAAAGATCTGAGGTGCCTAGGAAAGGAGCTACACATGTCCCTCAATTTCACCAAACTAAGAAGTCTTAATAAGAGGAGCCTGGATTTGACATTAGAACTTCATAGTGACATCTCTAAGCACACATTTGTTCAAAAACCTACCAATAAAATAGCGATCTAGCTGTTACTATCGCAGAACACACATGTACATGTGCACGTATATATACACATATATGTTATTTTTGGTTTCTTGCTAATGGGATTAGGTTTAACATCACTGATTAAGAAGGTTGACATTTGATTCCATGGTATTCAGCTCATTCTATGAATTCTTTTCCCTTTATAAAACCTCTGGTATGAACAATCCCTTTAATTATGGTTGAAGAAGCAAACTGGAAGCATAACAATCAAAAGGGCATTTTCAGTCACATAGTATCACTATGCCCTGGTATCTGGGGACCACTTAGTTCTGGTTATGTCTGCCATTACTCTTGCCTGCATGGAACTACCCTTTGACATCAGCTACTTTGTCTTTCACTATTCTGTCTCTGCCCCACATGTACAGATTCTGCCTGCCTTAGTGATTTGCCCTTTACCTGGCCTCTCCATTGTCTGTATCCCTACAGCACCACTGGTCTCCAGTACAGCATCTTGTGTATCTCCATAGGCACATTAAGCGGTTTCTGGTCTCTTCTCTACCCAACTAAATTGTAATCTCCTTGAACACTGGTCTAGGTCGTGTTCTGCATTCACTTCCACGGTTTTTCATTCACTCCACAAGTTTTTATTACAAACTTGGCGTGTGATAAGGCCTGTGAGGATCAAAAGACAAGGCAATACATTTCTGTCCTCTGGGAGTTTCTTGTCTGACTGATAGGACAAGGACCCCAGTCCTGGAAACATAAAGTAAAAATGTAAGCAAAGAATCTCCCAAGCCTCCACGCCAAAGTTTACAATAGGAGGCACATTACGTGGTGTATTATTTATGGTTGATTGATTGATGGATGGATGGATGGATTTAGAGGAAACCTATCAGGGGAAAAAGCAAGTTAAAGTACTGTATATTGGCTTACAGTCAAAACGTGTTTAAAAATCATCTATAGTAGGAGTGTGTTCTTCCCCAGATGACACTGGCCAGAAATCTTATTAAAAAAAAAAATTAGCCATGGTCAGCCCAGAGTGGAATTTCTGAAAACGGTATTTAACTTGACCTAGATATTGACAAGGATAACAGTGTGGTCCTTGATGTTGGAGTCAGCAAATACAGGCTGTTATTCTTTATTTCTTTCCGTGGCATGACTGTACAAATATATTTAGTTCACATTGCTATGTACACAGCACTGACAACCACAGCCTATTGGGGTGATTATAAATGTAATAGTGAATAAATAAATCATCCTTCAGTGACCCCCTAGAAGAAAAACATTGACACAAAAAAGCTTTAAATCTCTTTCAAGGAATTTATTATGTTTTAAAATTCAGTAACCTAGAGGAGGGATGTTAGTTCCTGGAAACTCAGAGAATAAAAGTGACATGTAGGTAATTCCCTGATCACTGACGTACTTAAGCTTATCCTCTGACACTGTGCAGTGGAAAGGAAAGCTCTTCTATGGAGAGGTTTAAAAGGAGAGGAAAATAAATAAGTCCAAGAGATCCCACAACTCTCTTAAGGAAAGAGGTTCAAAGAAGACTCTTACGCGCACCAGAAGGTTTGAAGAGGCTGAGGCTGGATGAATAAAAAGAATATAGAGGAAGCCTATTACACACCAGTGGGCCAAGTTATCAGGCTTCCTTTAGCAGAGCTTTGTTATCTGAATTTCTATTTCCTGACTATATATTAACAGTTTCCTCTTTTTCTACTATGTCAGCTAGTTTATACGGATTATTATTTTTAACTAGCCCATCTCTTTGAACATTTTAAAAGTTTAATAAACAACATAAGAGAGAGTGTGTATACATACACTCATGTTCCAGTTGGTGGTGTGTACGAAGCTGAGCAAAATCCTGTGAGCGGTTCTCATAAAGGAAAAGTGGAGAATGACATACTATTATTCCAGATCCAAAACGGTGATAAATTGGAGCCACCTTGGATGATAAGGGGAGGGTAACTTCAGAGATAGAAAACACCACCAGGAAAGTAGTTGTACACCTTTGTCTCACACTCAGAGCTGTGGATTCTTAGTAACCGATCCACAGCTGTGAAAGGACAGGGTGTTGGGAGTGGAGGTAGGCAGCTAATGAGAAAATGACTTCGATTGTAGACTAAAGAGAAAAAGGAAACAAGAAGGAAGCAACATCTAGGAAATTAAAAAGTGCAGAGCGAGTCTCACTCACTCATAAAGAGATGGATGGAGCATTAAACAGGAAGGGGAAAAATCCATCCAGTTGAGCTGAAAAATCCTGTCTAAATATGAAAGCAGGAATGTGTTCTGAAGCTGGGAATAATCGTCAATGTGTTAAATGTCACACATTCTAAAAATATGAGATGTATTTCCACAGCCCTAGAGTTAAAGACTGATGGTTGGAATTCTGCTTTTTTGATGCCATGGCAATTCAGATGGTTCTGGGTCTCCATAGCAACAGCCCGATACTACTTTTTGTTCTGTGTGGTCACACGAAGCCTGATGCACCATGTAGGAAGCACAGAGGAGCGGTTGATTGTATTTCCTAATTAGTGATACAGAGACCAGGGGCTTCTTTTTTTTAACTAGGGTTGGGCCTGGGCTTTAGAAACTGGAATCCTCCCTTGATGGCCTTCTTTCTGGGATCTGGCACTTACACTGGGTGTCAACTTCTCCTTCATTAGCTACTGCTCTAAAGAAATGGTTTTGAGGTTTTATGAATTGCATGGACCTTTAGATAAAAATTACCTCAAGCTTCTCCTTGTGATGCTCAATCATCTTAGAAGTTGCCACCAATATAGGAGTTGCAGTCATCAGCCATGAAGACTCTTCCATTTTCACCAGGATGAGTGACAGACTTGTCTACCAGGGGCAGAGCCAAACTGCTGTGTCATGAAATATCCGAAAATCACTGTGATCACGGTTTGTTTTCTGGTTTCCCATCTATGAATTGGGAGTCACTGCCAAAGGGGGTCCATAAAACATTGAGGCAACTGTGTCAAATGTATTTGGGGATGTGATATTCATGCCGGGAAGAACCCACTGCCTTAAGATTGTGTATGAGAGGTACCAAGATACTACTAGTCTCAACCTCGAGTCAGGGGGAGTGCCCAGAAGCTTGCACACACGAATAAGACAACAGGGATCTCTCCTGAGCTCTCATTAAAGTCACCTGGGTCTTCTTACTCAGGCAAAGCCAAGCTCCCAGGGCTTTTACCCTCATTCTCATTAATGAGTGTCGGGCTGAGTTAAGATCTGTCTAGACTCACCTTGACACTGGCTATTTTTCAGTGGGAGTCAGAAGTTCATGGACTCTAGTCTTAAGTGATGACACCAACATTTGTTACCCTGTCTGAATCAATTCCCTCCTTAATTTTTTTTCTGTGTATGAGAAGACACAAAAGAACAAAGACTGGTGTAGCCTTGTTTATAGGAGGCAGTCATCAGATATTTGTTCTCTTTCTCCCCTTAGCCCTATGGTCACCTAAAATTCTTGCAATCCCAGCATGCTACTGTGGGTTTAAGAGGTGAACCGGTGACATCAGCATGTATGAAGTAAAGGACACCTTTCTAACCATGCTATAGCAGGTATTCAGCTCTCTGTACAGGACAATATATATAGTGATACAAGTAAAAAGAGTTATGAGACCTTGTTACTAGGGACTAAAATGCAGTTGAAGATTAAAAGATTGAAGCAACTCAAAGTAACCTAAGCTAAATGTCAGATAGGTAGTATAGATAAGCAGAGGTGAACTGGGATGCTCAAAGCTTTTGGAAGGAATAAGAGTTGATGTGCTCTTGTAAGAGTCTAGCATTTATTGAGCGCTTATTAAATGATGGGCACTGGGCCCTTTGCCTGCTTGGTCTCATTGATTGAAGGATAGATTCTTGATTAGGAGATATAAATGGAAGGTGGGATGGGCAGGCTAGAAGTGGGAATGCTTGAATGATGCATTTGGCAGAACAGAGGTAATTATGGAAGAAGATAGTACATGATTCTAAAAGCCCAAGTAAGGAATTAGGTAATGCAGTGTGTGTGTGTGTATATTTTTAAGTAGGGAATGCTGTGATTGAAGAGGGAAACATTCAAGGCTGGAGAAAGCGGCCACAGCACTAAAATAGTCCAGGCATTAGGACCTGGATGCTCTCATAGGAGGAGAAGCAGAAATCAAGGATGAGCATGAGGTTGACTGGAGGACAGTGTTCAGAAAGCCCAGGACAGGATCTGATTTGGGGAAAGAAAGTTAGAGTTGAGTTATGGCTTTATTAAATCTGAAGGGACTACAGGCCGGAGGAGAGATCTAGAATGTTAGCAATGAGGAAATCACAGTACAGGGGCTGCTGAGATGCATGTTCATCATCTTGTTCTTGGGGGAACTGGGAAACCCACAGCCTCAAGGCCTATAAAGCTAACAGTATGTTTGACCTTTCTTTTTATGTCTTTCTTTCCCCCTAGTGAATTACAGAATCAAATAAAAAAAATTCTCTAAATCTACATCTGACGCCCAAAATATATCACTCAGCAAGTATTCATTGAGTTCCTTCTCTGTGACAGGCCCCTGACCTCTGTGTCACTTCCAGCCACCACATCTGACTGCTGTTTTCCTATGTGCATTTGAGGGCGAGTGGAGAAATACTTTTGGCCTGGATACAGGCCAAAGCAAATGTCCTTAGAGAGTTTCCTAAATCATTCCACCATAATGGCGCTCTCCTTTATTTACAAAGGACATATCTAGTAGACAGTGTGTTGAAAGAGAAAGGATGTCAGACTGAGAGGGCCAAGGACTTCTGTAACATTAGGAGAGTCATCAAGTTCTCTGTGATTCCATTTGCTTATCTGTAAAGTGAGTGGATAGACTAGTTGAAACATAATTCAGCTCTCATGTTCCATGATTTTGTCATATCATTAGGCTTATAGTGCCTTTTTAGAAGTAGCATAATTGCATTTCTAGAAGGTAAGCTGTTTCTTATGAATAAATGTATTCTTCAAGTGTCAAGTTATAAGCCATCTTAAGTAGCCAGAGACCACAGTCTCCTTTGCTGAATAAAACTTGGGGCTCAAACCAACTACTGTATCTTCAGAACTCTCACGCATGTCATGAGCATATGAATGCAGTTAAGAGGAAAGGAGATGCAGGCTCTTCTTGTAGAATCATGTGTAGGTGAGATTGAATACAAAGGCTGATGTCTCCTTTACTCTATCACATTGGTCCCAGCATGCAATCCTACCTATTCCAGTGCTCCACTGATCCTCCACTGACCCTGGACCCTGGACACTTGACCATCTTGCCTTGTTTTTTTCATTTCCCTTGACCCAAGTGGCTCTGCTCTTGCTGCATTCTTGCTTTGTTGGGGCTGTTGCTAAATCTGTCTCTACCTTGTCATCATTATTACTCTGTCCTGCACTGTAGAGGACCCTTTCTTCTCTGCTCAACCTCAGTTCTTCCAAGGTTGATCTCTGGACTCACTTCTCCACTGGTTGGCAGGTGCCAGCCTTCTCTGCTGTTTCTGTCATCATTTTCCTCTGGACTGTTGATGCCACCCCCTGGTGCTGCGACTGCTGTTGGAGCTCCTCCACCATGCCCAGCAACAACTGATGCCACCACCTGTTCTAAGAACACCAAGTCCACCCTGTCGTCTCTTTTGCACAGATCCCTACTGATGGACATTGCTACCAACAGCTCCACCTGTAAAGCTAACAACTGTCCCTAAAGTTCCTTACCCTCCCTAAACATTGCTCCTATTATTTTTCTAGCAGAAGATGTCCTTTTAGTGATTTAATTCTATGCTTCCATGGTCTTAGACCAAACTCCAAAGATTAACTTAGACCAGGAAAATTATAATGTGGCAGGACCCTTGGGGCCTGCCTGTACAACATTTTGATCTTCCTGACCCTCCATTTACTTAGGAAGGTAGCTTCGCTTCCAAGAACATCTTACAGATGTTGAGTTTAGATATATCTCCCCTGAGGATATCTAGGACTAAATAAAGAATGAAAGAAATCCACCTCCTTCTAGGGTCTCCCAGAAAGCAAGAGCCTTCTACAAACAGGTCTCCCGAGCTTTTTGAAATAGACTTGCAAATTAGACCCCTCAGCAACGTTGGGCTACACCATATTACACACATAATAGGACAAGTAGAGTGGAAGATTATTTCTGAGCTATATGCCTGGGAAAAGCCTGTTCAGACAGAGACTCTGGCAAAGGGTGAACAACCTATGGGATGGCCTTGGATTGGTTTAACAAATAAAAAGTAAGCAAAACCAAGGCCCAGGGACCCAGATTCAAAGCATTCCTTTCTCCTGGCATTGTTCTCTTGCATTCCAAGCTCTCTGGGGGTGTAATTGTCTAACATATTCAGACATGAAAGGGAAACACCCTGAAGTGCTCTAGTGGTCATGTCCATCTGTGTTTCACTTACCTGCTCAGCAGCTCCCTGCCAGCCCTTACCTGACGATACTGTAAGGGAATCCAGCATTTCCGCAATAAAATAAAATAAAATAAAGGAAAAAGAAAATGCATCTTTATTCCCCAAACTTCTCTTCTTTCATTTCTGACACATAGCCCTTGTGCTACACACCTGGGCTTCTTTGAAAAGAAGCCTAAAGAGATTTCTTTCCCCTGGAGGTGAAAGGGACATCATGCCTGGCTCAGCCTGGGCCTGGGCTCCTGCCAATGCTCAGAGCACCCCTCAGGAGATGGACATAGCACCTTGTAAAAGCACCCCAGCCTTTGTGGAGCAAACAAATTCCCTTAAATTAGGGGGAGGGCATTACCATTTCTGAATATTAGAGAAGTAGTAATTTTCATATTTTCAAATTTAACAGAGTAGAAAGATGGTTAAGTAAAGCTAGATATTAACCAAGACCACTTAACAAGCTGGATAATGAAATGGGATTCAGGTGTAAGAGCTTTAGTGAGTTGGCTTTAGAGTTCCAACCCCTTCCTCCAGATCATGAACAGGTCAATCATACTTGGAAACCATAGTAGAGTTTTAAAATAGAACTTTTTTTTCCCTGCAGCTATGCTCTATGTTCATAATTTCTCTCAGTTCTTATGATTAATTACCATTACATTTCAAGTCAATGCTATTAATACTCAAAGTTTGGATTCTTGGACTAAGGCTAAGATTCTGTTAGGAAAATCATGATTTATTATAACTGAGTCAGAAATATTTCTCATGTCTGATCAAAACACCAACTGACTTTGTGACCTCAGGCACTGCAGTCTTTTTCTGTTCATGGGGGAAAAAAGGGGAGGGGGGGGTGCCATAATTTTGCTTTTAAGGAACACATTTATATATCAAAGTTAAGACACTACAAAATCTGCAAAACAGATTACTTTGCAGGTTTTTGGATAAATATGCCCATCAACATCTATCATTGATTTCATTGTTTTGACACAGTAAGAAATTGAATCAAGCAATTATTTTCCTTTGTGCCTCAGGATGAAACTGACCAAGGAAAATTAAGATACATGATTGATTTGAAAAACTCCTCAGAGCTCTGAATATAAATCAGAGATTTATATTGAGATACATTTATTGTATAAAAAGTCACAATTTAAGCCAAATTCCATTAGGTGATCCCACTACTATTAATTAAAAGGGACTGTCATGTACTGCCCAGGTGTGGTCCATTTGTTTTTTCCTTTTTCCCACATTTTTATTGGTGCATTATAATTATACATAATGGTGAGCTTCATTTATTAATATAACATAGAAATATTATTTGGCCAATATCGCTCCCTAGTATTTCCCCCTTCCCCTCCCCTTTTTCCTCCCACGATCCCTTTTCTTCTGTTCTGCTAATCTCCCTTCCATCTTCATGAGATTCCCCACATGGTGACCCATTTAAATTTACAAGATAAAATAACTTGCAAGAATGATCTTTCATTACATAGGGAACTTTCCTGAAGATTTCTAAATAAATAATTATACAAAATTTCAAGTGATTGCTAATATTGTAAAGGGGACTGTGCCTCCATACTATTTTATCCATACATGGCATATAAATATTTTTAAATAGAGTGAGGTATCAAACTTTGAGTCTGAAATGAAATGAGCTGGAATAGATCATTTATTAGTACTCACAAACCTTGGTAGTAATATTAGTTCTCAAATATCATATTTTTGGCCTCCATGCTTTCTTTGCATGTGTTGGTTCTTCTTAAAATTCTCTCTCAACCCTACACTTTTCTACCTCATTCCTTCAACTTGACAGCCTTATACCCCAGCATAATAATTTCTGTAGCCACCAAGCCACCTTCAAGCATGGTCCCCTGGGTATATCTCAGTGGTAGAGCATGTGCTTTGTTTATGTTAGGCCCTGGGTTCCATCCAAAAAAATAATAAAAAGATCTGTCCCCTCAATGAAGCCTTAATCTGCCATCTTAGGTAAAATCAGCTCTTCCCAACCTTTGGTTCCACTTTAATTGCACACTCCCTATGCTAGTGTTCTCCTGGTATGACTTGGAGCACTTTAGGAATTGTGACCAATATTCTTTGTCAGGGTAACCTCAGTGTAGAGCCTCTGACAGAGTTGGACACAATAAGTTCTCAACACATGTATGACTTAAAGGAATTCAGCCATATCCCAGTACCAAACTGAGGTGTGCTCAGTGGTTAGTGAGGCACTTTGTGGGAGAAAACAGGGATGTCTTTCATATCTCCAGGGTCCAGGAGAGGCCCACTGAAGAAAAAGTTCTCATTCTGTTAACACAGCCTGAGGGTTCAACGAAGACTCAGAAGCAGAAAGTGTATAGCTTCTCATCTCCACTGATCACCATCATTTTTATCTCCTCTCAGCCCAGGTTTTGATAAACAATCATGGTGCAATCTGGTGGTAGTATTGGAATTGCCTCTTAGAAGGAAAAAAAAAGACCAGACTGTCTGAAAGTAATTTAAGGTCTGAAAAATCCATCAAGAAAAATCTTTTTCTACAGTAATTATATATACACACACATATATATACACACACACATATACACACATATTTTATATCCCCCAAATACACAATTTTTGTCTATAAATCAAGCTTCCCTACCTAATTTACTTTAGCAAAATTCCATGCTTTGGAGCTCTGAGATATCCACTCCAACAGAAGCAGGTGCCTTAAAAATGTTCCCTGACATGTCTTTGGGGGAGGTGGGCAGGGAGAGCTGAAGGAGCATCTTGAGGCTCCTGCTCTGTGGGAAGGAAGAGGAAGGAGGCGCTCTTCCACTGGGGCCACCTCCCACCTCCTCCTTACTTGTGCTCCCAGAGTCCTTCTGAGCAAACACAGGAGCAATGAGCTGGAGCCGCAGCAGCTGGCAGTTTTTTCCCTCTTGACAAAGACACTTAAACAGAAAATCTGAAAGAAAGAGAGAAAGAAATCTTTCCAAACACTGCAGAATAATGTCACCCTATCCTTTATATATTCCTGTAAAACATGGGCCAAGTAAAGACCCATTTTGAGCTAAAGTTTTCACAATAATGAAAACAAGCAGTTTGATTCTTCCCACTGTGTGGCACTTTTTCTGAAAGACAGAAACTGCTGAAGGAAGAAGTCTCCCAGGGCTAGATTCCAATTAACTTCTGTACCAATTGCTGATAACTTTAGGCAATCGTTGTTCTTTAGAAAATGGAACAGAGAATCTCAAAGATCATAAAACAAGATGACTGATCAACCAAGACAGACTCCATCGAACTCCACTGTTCTCCCCAGTCATTACAACTAGAGAGTTAGGAGTCAAATACAGTAGGCTCTGTACTTGGTACTCAGTCACAGGAAAGTGCTGGTTTATATATCTGGGAGCTGACACTTTGATATGGAGATTTGAAAAATACTTTAATAATCATATAGCCCGTCCCTCAGAATGGAGAGCATTCCAGAACCTGAAATCTGCAGCTCTAAGACCTGTGTTTGGGGTTCTGGTTCCGGATCTACTCTTAGAAACTCTGTGATCTAAGGCTAGTCACAAAAATAATACCAGGAGCCACACGACAGCAGATGTTGGTTTTCCAGAAGTTTGCAGTTTCATGGAACATGGCTGGGATCACCTGATCTTGGCTGATCTTGCTGGCTTGTGATCAGCTAGCCGGCTTCCTCACAGTCTAAGGGTTCAGTCTTCTCTCATCTTCCTCCTCAGATCACCAGACTAGCCAGGTTGTTTCTTGCTTAGGGCCATTCTCAAACTTCTGTTTGTATCATACTGGTGAACATTCCATTGGCAGAAACAAGTCCCATGGTCATCCCCAGAAACGGTGAGAGAGAATGTGACAAAGTCACGTGGCAAATGGCACGGAGAACAAAATACATGGGACCAAATGATGCCATTTACCACTGCACTTTGTGCTCTCCATCTCATTCCGTCATCTGTTGAATGGGAGTACTGATACACCTTTGAACATTAAATGAGATGCCATGTGAAAGTACTAGCTCAAGCCCTGGAACAAAGGTCACATGCAGTAAATGTTGCTTTCTTTCTATTCATCTCCCCAACCTTGTAAAATGGAAATTAATACCTGCCATGCCAAATGGGGTTGTTTTGAGGTTTTATAAAAGGTAACACATGTGCAAACACTTTGAAAGAATCTCAGTTGCTATATAATTTTTGTATTGCAATAACTTGTAGAATGTTTACCCTTACACAGACCCAAATAAATTCAAGCACTTGGGTATTAAATCACAATTCTCTTGGAGCACTTTAGTTTAGTATGAGGAAGTGGAAATTTACTCTGTGATAGGTTCTGATATTTTATTATAAATCAAAACAAACCGGTGTGGCTTAGGATAAGTGTCGGGGCAGAGAGGCAAGAGAGGAAGGAGACAGGAGTGTTGGTTAAGTAACTCCCTCAGAGTGCCCAAGATATCTGGAACTGATCCAGGAAGAAGTTCTTTTGAATCCTTTATCCCTCTAAAGCCAAAGTCTTAATGAGGATGTTTCCAAATCAGTAGTAAAAATTGATAGGCAGGTCACAGAGGATAAGACCTGATAGTTGTCAGGTCAAAATCCTCTTACCTTAATGATGAAAACTTTTTTTGAAGCAGAGCAATACTATCCTCAGATAATGAATCTTAATTGTGCAGCTAACTGTGATCCCCAGAGACTCCAAGAGACATAAAGAAATTAACCTCAGGGATAGCAGATACAAGGAATAAAGGGTCAGCATTTTAGTGCAAGAGAGATGGGAAACCTGACCCTCTGATCATGATATATCTAATGGCCTTTGTGACATTTACAAGTGCTCCTAGTCTAGGGAAGTTTATTAAGATGTTATCATTTCGCTCTCTGCCCTCCTCAAGTGGAAAAGAAGAATGAATCAAAGGCAGAACATCCGCCAAGAAAGGGTCCTTGGTACAGGGACCTTCCCTCTGTAGGTCAAGAAGCCCCCACCTCACAGGAGAAATTCCCATAGCCAGATTGCAACTAAGATTTCCTTTCCCTGCAGCACAAACTTAAATGACATTTTACCAGTTTCTACATATTTGATATTCATTGACTTTTTCTTCTAAGGCTGGGTTAATCCCAGATTGTAAATTCTGCCCTTACAGATATCTTTTTGATTATGATGTTGCAAGCAGAGAGCACCCATGATTCAAAGAAATCTGGGATGGGAAAATGCAAATGTAATTCCCACTTCTGAAAATTCTAGTAACACTGATGATTGTCAAGACAGGATATCTAAAGGTCTGATGATTACTGTCCATTGATGTTGCATAACTATTGCTCAGGATAGAATATTTCCTAAATACCATCACCACTACCACCTCTCTAACTGCTCCCTCCCCTTCTTAAAAAAGTCAAATTTCTTCATACATATACATAAAAGATGGCCATTGATATTTAAAGGACTCAGAAATGATAGGTAATAAATTTGTGTGTTCCATTTTATAAATAACTGTTTTATCTTTGATAAAGACAAGACTTTTTCTTGATAAGTGCCCTGGATTGAAGTAGATTGTCAATGAATATTGGTTTCATGAATAAATAAGTGAATGAGATACTGAATGTTAATGTAATGGCCTAAAATAATAGTTTCGCATGCTTACTTTGCAGCTTCCAACTGATAGAGAACAGAAACTTATATATGGTTTTAACTCTTTATATGTCTTAGGTTGACTGAGGAAAATTGTTTTAAATGAATTAAGTTGGGAACAGTGCACTAGAAGTGATCTCATTGAGCTAAATGTAGGTCCATTGTGGAGACAAATTACTTTGCAGATGTTTCTGCAAAACAGCACTACAAAGGGCACCTACCTCATACGGGGAGGAGGTAAAGGGGTTGGATAAGCTAAGACATGAAAATCACTCAGTACAGTGCCTGGGACAGATAAGTGTTAGCAGCTATTAGCATCATCTTCATCACCAACATCAGCATTGGCTCAAGAACTAAGCAAAAGATTCTGGGTCCCCTTGATTTCTGGTGGGAGTGTAGGGATGGTGGGTTGGTGCAGTCAGTAATCTCTCAGTCCACTGTAAAAACATGGTGAACAAGCTAGAGTGTAGACAACTAGAAAAATTACAGTCTCCTTACGTGATGCTAAATATAGAATTTTCAAAATTCCTTCCTAAAGTCCCTTCCTCTGGCTCCAGAAGGTTGTTCTGGCTCCAAAAAATATGCTTAGAGTTTGTCAGACACCAACAAGCCTGAAACATGTAATCAGTCTAGCTCTTTTTTTTAAAAACCTTGACTACAGTTCCCCCAATGTTCTACCCCCTTTAAAGAAACCTTAGGAGGCAGGGCATGACCAATTATGTGGCCAAAAAGGTCAAGAAAGCTCTTGAGGAGTAGGCATGATTGGGAATCCTGGTGAGAGGGTTTCTGGGATCAGGGAGGTTAAGGGACAGAATCAAAGGCTTCAGAAAAGACTTGCTGCAATCAAAGAACCAATAATGGATGCACATGTTCTAGTTGTTGAGAATCAAACAAGATGGAAGCAAAGATGGAGGTGGAGGATGAAATTCTTATGGAGTAAATTAGTTTTTAGCTTCTTCAGAGAAAGTCAGTGAAGATCCAGGAAGGAGAAGAGTCACAATCATGGAGGTACTAGGATGGAGTAGAAGCCTCATGGTGGGCTTGCACTCCTCCCTGACAGTACAGGCAGAGACTGTGACAATGAGATGACAGGTGAAAGGGCTGAGTTTTTATCAGGCCTGCTGCAGGACCCGGGGACCAAGGCTTTGTCTACTCACCATTCATCAGGAACTAGAACAGGTTGGAGCACACGGGAGGTACATTGCACCTCTTTTGGTACATTGGACTTCTTTTCTGCTTTGTGCACACACCAGAAAACCCTCTGAGTTGAATGATTGAGAGAAAAAAAGGTAAGTTAGTGGGCCCCAGATACCAGAATATTGAATAAGATAAAGCATTGTCTAAGACCATAACAAAGGAAATAAGGTCTAGAGGTCACCAGAAATGGCGAGAATCTTCTAGGGAGGACAGAATGCTGCACCTAACCTGTTGGGGCTACTGGCGGCTTGTTGAAATAGTGAGTACTCGTATGAGAACGAGGTTGCAGCCTCGCTCCAAGGTGAAGTAGGGAAAGATTAAAAACAGAGCCAGAGAGGAGCTGAAGAGTGCATGGGTGGGGGGTGGGGAGGAACTAGAGTTGGTGTAGATTCTAGAAGGCTCTATGAACTGGAGCAGAAAAAGTAGATTAATCAAAGGTTAGAAATGCCAATAGGGAAGAGGCAGGTTCCAGGTGGAGGGCAGCATGTGTGTCATCCCATCTTGGATGTATGAATCATGAGTCCTGTATGAGAGCAGCAGTTTGAAAGAGGGACAGTTCCATCCCAGGGACAAGGGACAGGGGACATTAGCCTTAAATATCATTGACAAATTCACAAATGGTGTGGCTATCAAATATAGGATGTGATTGTGTCCTCAAGCCTTTGCAATGGCATAACTATTCTCAGCTACAATTAAGGAATCACCAGTATATATGGTAATGTTGAACTATTTCCACATAGAGGATCCTTCAAGGAAGTTCAATAAAATTTCATCTTGTCAACTTCCCCATGCTCTGATCCACATCTTTGCCAATTTTCTTTCATTGTCTATTTTTTTTTCTGAGTGACCAGTAGTGCTGAATTAAACAGTCAGTCCTGATTTATTTGGAGTCCTGAACAGCGAGCGCACGCATACACGCAAACACACACTTACTATTTAATGCCCAGCTGTTGAGGAATGGGGTTCATAAATCTGTTTTTGAAACTTTCTCTGAGAAGAAGCTGTGCCTGTGTGCTTCTAAACATCTGGTCAAAACTCAAAATTTCCAGCTATCTATCCAGATGTTGTATCCACACTGGGCTAAACAAATGGATCTTTAGAACTACACAAGTGTTGGGACTTCTTTTCTGCTCTGTGCACACACCAGAAAACCCGCTGAGTAATGGTGTGTACTGGTTCCAATTCTGTGGGGGTCCTATTTCTTAAAAAAGCCATGGCTGGCTGGCTGGCTGGCTGGCTGGCTGGATGAATGAAGGAAGGAAGGAAGGACGGACTAGAGCAATGCCTTCAGCTCTAGAGAAGGCAAGCTGCAGACCTGAAGCTGGGAAGCCCTGGGACACTGGAGCTCAACTCCCTGCCTCCTGTCCTGGGTGAGCTGCCCTGTGGCTTGGTTCAGACCACTTTTCTTGGCTCAAATGCGATACCTAGGACAGGGATCATTTGTCAAGTAAGCATGGTGCACAGAGAGCTGTAGGCAGATTATGGAAAGAGAGAGGGAGGAGAGAGAGGGAGGAGAGAGCGCAGAGAGAAGAAAGCCAGGGGGAAGAGGGCGAGGAGAGGAGCAGACTTGGGGAAGGGCGGTTTGCAGGCACTGGGGATTCAAGTTAGACCGGGTGGCAGTGCAGCGAGCAGCGGCGCCACCCGGGAGAGGGGAGCCACTGGCGGCTCCCGACATGGTTCTTTTCATGTGGGATGCTTAAGGACCGCACCGACACGGAGTAACTTGCAGAAGAGAGAAACTGGCATGAGGATTCCGCCAAAATGGAAGGGCTCCTGTCTCCAATGAGGACGAAGGTAAGGGGAGTGAATCTCGGTTTCTTCTGATGCTGCTTGGAGGTAACAGAAAAAGGCTCAGTGCAGGGAAAGCTCGGCGAGCTTTTGTCTTATTTCAGAACTAGGCTGGCGAATGCAACTGGATCTCTCAAAGAATAGGTTTGCCTCCAGGGCAGGGCGATCAGTGCGAAGGGGAGAGCAGGGGGGAGAGAGCCATCTGTCAGCATGGACAATGGGAATCTTAGCAAATGAGTTCCCCTCTCGGTTGATTAGACAGCCATATTTTAGCAGCATTTCCAATCACTCTTGCTTTGGGGCCGCGCTACCCTCGGAGCTGTTCATTCGCAGGAAGTACCAGTTTCTCAGGCTGCATTGCTGTTTAACAGGAAGGGTAACACTTTAAGGCAAAGAGCATGCCCAGCTCGCACTTGAAATATCCTCTCTTCTCCTCCTCCTCTTGTTCAGAGCAGGAGAATCGGGGAATCCTCTCTACCAAAAGTAGGTTAATGCATTCTGGAAGCCAGTGTGCTCTCAGAAAACTAGGCGACCTGCAGAAAAGATATCAGAGCACTGCCCTAACCTAACGTCTTGAACTTGGTCCTGTAATATTTAAAAATGTTCACAGGAACAAGTTCCAATCTCCTGAAGATTTGGAGCACTTGTTCTCCTTGGCTGGAGTTTGCTTTTTTACACAAGAAAGGGATTCCTTGAAAATGGGGTTTCCATTAAAAGCGCACATGATGAGGGGGCTGTTTAATATCTGCCAAATCCTCATCTAGCTCTAAATGGGTGGGTCAAAAGTTTTAAATTATGCTAGAAATATTGTTTTTTTATCTGATTTTTAAAAAATCGGGCAAATAGCTCTCTACACACAGCAGAGTTAAAGCCAATAGATAAGGCTTTAATTTACCTTATCTCTTTGATGCTCTGTTTAGTGATTCAGACACAAATAGACCCTTTTGTCGGTGAACATCTTTTTTTTTTTTTTCCTGCTAGTTAATGAGCATAACCAGGACATTCCAAGCATATGTTAGAACTGGGGTCTTGTGCATGAAAGCACCCCATCCTCTGGGAGGATTTTCTGTCTCTGTCAGGCTCACCAATCCTTTGATAGTGGTTCATTAGGAGGACAGCCTCAAGTGACAACTGCAAAGGTTCTAATTCCAACCCCTCTGCTGGTTGGCTGATCCCCCTTGAGACCCCTGTGGTGACCCGTTGTTTTCCTGGAGCACACAGGCAAAGTCAGGTTGCTTGCGGGCAGCAACCTACACTTCAGTCCAAGGCTGTGACCATAGCACATACCCATCATACAGCCCTTAGCACAGCAAAGAAAATGGCAAATGCAGCTGGCTTATTTCCCTTTATTGACAGGATGAGGTTTGAAGGCTTTAGGGAATGGCTTTATAATCTGCTCCTTTGGCCAGCTTTTGAAATGACTGCCTCAGACAAACTATCCTGGTATTGTGCACTTGCTGGCGCCAAACAAATCTGTGGATCTGAGTGCATAACCCTCGGCAAGTATAACTCTCTTACACTCCAGGGGAGTTCCCTATGCAAATGAGCCAGGACCCAGGCACTGTGTAAATCACACTGGAGCCCATTCAAATGGCATGCTATAGGAGAGGGGGAAATGGATGTCAGTGGGTCAGACTGCTCCTACATTGTGTTTATCAGTTGAATTCACATCATGGCTTGTTTCTGAACCATCAGCTCATCTAATGAACATTGAAACTGTGGAGCTTTGGGTCCTACCAAAGTTCAAACATAAAAATCTCTGCGTAGCAAATTGAGTTTCACTCAAACCTTTTAATTTTTTAGGTTTCCTAAGAGATTTGTGTGTATATGTGTTTTAAATTGCTTCTGTGAGCTCTTTTCTAATCTCTTCATTTCTGATACTGGAAACTGATATTTCCATATTGAAAATTCAAATTACATTTGAATCTGGTGTTCTACGATATCATCATGACTCAGAGAACAACACTCAACTGTGTAAGACTGTAAGAGGAGAATCCCATTGATTAAACTCAGCTTTAATTCTTCAGTTGCTGTGTCCTGTATTGTTGAAATTACCCAGGATTTTTAAAATTTATCCAAAGACTAATATCAATGACAATGTATTGCCTTTCTTAAACTTTGATCACATTATGCCTTGTTAAGTCTATTCTGAATTATTTTTGTCTGTTGATGAGGACTTAGTTTGAAGTTTCTGATTTCCTGGTATCATGATGGGGCAGACAAAGGAAGCCTCCTTGAGTTAAATTTTGGTGTTATGGTTACTTAATAACTTACTGACAGTTTAAAGCAAGTGTTGAGGTAAATTGGACATCATGCCGTAATTTCATTATGCATGTAATAGACTTAACCAGTCTAAATCATGGGTGCTTAATGCATTTTTATCTTGGGATTTGCATAATTGGTACATAAATATGCATGAGATTAACTGGAAGTGGCAAAACAGAGTGGACAAAGTGTTCATGAGGGTTGAAATTACGGACTTGGGAAGAGGGCACCTGAGCACCCTCTGCCTCCTGGGTGGGCGACCACACTTGATGTACCTAGTAACAGACAAGGTGGCAGGTGGCCTCCTCTAATAACAGTTAGTGCATTGTTGTTGATACATGGCCTTAGCATGGCTTTGACTATGACTGGGACACTCCACTTATTCTTCTTTTTATATATAATGCAATCTAGAAGAGTCTCTAGGCTGATGGATATATAGTCATGCTTGCTGGCAGACCATGACATAGGCTTTGGAGTTCTAGCCATAATAAATGATGTTGCAGAGGCAAGGGGTGGGGGCCAGGGAGAAGGAAAACGGATAGAAGCTGGTTGAGTCGTTTCTCCTATGAGGGTAAAGGAAATAATTTTCTAACGAATCATCTTTGTGCACTTTTAAAATATGTCCTTTTTTAATTCCATTTTTTAATCTTCCAACCTCCATAATTCTCTTTAATCCTCTGAGCACTGCTTCCACCATATGAGGCTGGCAAGAAAACAAAAACAAAACAAAAAAGAACTTCCCCTCAATGTCAGCCTCTGGTGATTCCTGCTTGCCAATACCTGCCGCAAAATTTGCAGTAAACACCTGGTCAGGGCACGTAAGATCAGGCCAAGTCTTTACTTTTTATGGATGTAAGGAGTGTATTCTGAAGAAACTGCAGCTTCAAAAGAAAATGAAGGAGAAAGGGGAAAGTGAAGAGGAGAGGAAGGAAAGGAAAGGAAGGGGCGCAAAGATGGATGGTTGGAGGTTCATTTCTTTATATGCAAACAAGATGACAGCTGTTTTACCAAATGTTTGTGCAATAAGTGGAAAGTGGATTAACTACAACCTCTCCATAAAAGATACAGTATTAGCTATTAAAGGACTTATTGCATGTGCTAATCAGGGTTATATGAATACTCCAATACTACTGCCTTCAGTATCTCCTCTCAGTTTACAATTGCCTAACTCCCCAGGGATGGTGCTTTTGTATCTGTCTGAACCTGTCTTATTTCTGCCTGAAAGACACTGCGTCATTTACTGTACTTCAGCCTCTTTTTTAAAGGTATGGCATCTGATTTGTGGCATAAAGTAACTTTCTAAAGGAAATCTTTGAAGATCAGTCCCTGTGATGAAAGGGATGGCTGAAGGGAAATGGAATCTGAGCTTGTGAAGAGTGGGTATTCGTGGCGAGCATGAGGATTGTGTCCTGGGAGACCAGCTCTTAGGTGCTCGGGGACACTGCCACACATTGCTGAAACGGTTCATGAATTGTCCTTTTAAGCCCACACTGAAGTTTTGCAAACACATTAGATGCAGATGTAAGAGTCAACATTCCAAAACTACAGACAATATAGACAACAAAAGAAAGAATCAGAACAGTACAGTCAAGGCTTTATGGCTTTTTAGACCAATTATCATACTCTTTATGAAACCCTTAAGTCACATAGAATTCTGCGAAAGCTGCTTGAAACTTTGCCAAAACTCCATGGAGAATAGTACCTGAAATAATCTTTTATGTTTTCACCTACTTGATACGTGGATTTAGATAAAATATTGGAATCTCTCATTTGAAGAACTCTGTGGATCAGAAATCCTTAAGAGCTAAGACATGTTTAGCCTGCAAAGGGTGAGACAAGGAGTGCTTGACAATTACTTTCAAATATACTAACCATCACTACCCATAAGATCATGTACAACCGAATACAGCCTGTGCTCTGTCATAATGGAGACTTGAATGAAAGACCTGCTGTGGCCGAAGAATGACAGGTTTAGATTAAATTCAAGGGAATGTTTCTTTATATCAAAATGTTTTCTTAAGAAAGGTTTAGACTGCCTCTAATCCAGAGGCCTCTGAAACAGGGAAAGGATAATCCTACCCAAGAAGGTAGTATGATCCTACCCCACCAGCCAGGAGCAGCTGATCTAGACACTCCACATTTTTATGATGCTGTGTACTTTTTACCATAAAGCCAATAAAACCCCAAGTAGGTTTGTTTATGAAGCATTCATCAGATTTCTTTACAGAAAGCTGCTATAAAGCATTGGTTGAACTGCTGAACTCAGTTCCCTTCAAGGCATCTGTGAATTGCAAAAAAGGAAGTTGGAGTTTATAAGACTATTCATTTGGTTAGATTTTCTCTGTTAGTCAGCTTTCCGTTATGGTAATAAAAACATTAAGGGAAAGGGTGTGTTTTGGCTCACAGTTTTAGAGGTTTCAGTCTATGATCTCTCAAACCTGTTGCTTTGGAGCCCGTGGTGAGGAAGCACCTCATGGTGGGGAGTGTGTAGAGGAGCAAGCTGTTCACCTCACATCTGGGACACCAGGAAATGGAAGAGAAAGAGTAGAGTCCCACAGTTTCCTTTAAGAGAACATACCCAGTGACCTAAAACCTTTCACTGGGACCTACCTCTTAAACTACCTCTACTACTACTACCTCTCCATAGTACTAAGCTGAAGACCAAGCCTTTAAACACATGGCCTTCAGGAACATTCTAGATCCAAACTATAGCAGTTGTATGCTGAGTACTCAGCATGGTGCAGCAGAATCGTAGGCCCTCGGTGCACATTTATTGATAAAAGCATGAACACAGAGCACCTGTGGACCCTCTAAGGGCTCATGAGGGTTCAATAAATGTGTATGAGCATTGAGCAGATGTACACCAGAGGAGCTGGTTAGAACCAGTTAGAACTATCTCCACGAGATCCGGTGGGCAAATCCCACAGTGTGAGACCATTAAGGCTGAGTTTTCATGGGAAGGTCATTTTTGTTTTCCTATCCTGTCCTTTGGGTTAGTAATAATAACTAACATTTACTGAGTGTTTTAATAGCTGCCAGCACTAAGAGACTTCAGAGTAGAGAAATGATGACCAAAGGTCAACATAGACCTCAGTTTGGGAGTCATTGTGTCTGACTGAAATTCAGAACTCTGCATTCCAGGGTATGTAAAGGAATTCACTATTGTGCAAAAGCAAAAGACTATTTTCCATCTAAAACAAACCTGTGCTCTACTGTAGGCAGGTAGGAGAAATGTTGATTTTATTTCCTTTACTTTCAATGTATCTAAGAAGGGAAAGTAAACTAGTTATAAAAGGTGAAACAAGTTAATTTCTATCATCCAATTATAAAACAGTATTAATCAACACTTGGAAGTAATAACAATAATATTAGTACAATATAATAATATGTAAGTGATTACTATAATAGAACTAATATATAATATAATACAAGATGTAATATATGTTTTAGTATAGATTTATTAATATATTGATATAACATGTTAACATTTTGTACAGCACTGGTATTGGTGGCACATAATATAGTGTAGTGATAAAATGTATATTTGTTATAAAATACTTGGGCTGGGGATGTGGCTCAAGCGGCAGCACCCTGGCCTAGCATGCACGCAGCCCAGGTTCGATCCTCAGCACCACATACAAACAAAGCTGTTGTGTCCGCCGAGAACGAAAAAAAATAAAAATAAATATTAAAATATTCTCTCTCTCTCTCTTTCTCTTTAAAAAATAAAATAAAATAAAATACTAATACATGAGATTCCAAAATAATACATATTTGACATTATTAGTTTTAAGTAATTGATTAATTATAATTATGGTTAATTAATAATCATAAATAACACATATTTTGTATCTACATACATGAGTAGAAGAAACAGGAATTTGAAGCCAGAGTTCACTGGCTCCATCTTCTTTCCAATACCATTTTCTCCCCAGGCCCAATTTAGAAATGAAGAAGGAGGAAGAGTTTGAGTTCTCCTCCTTGCTATGACCTGGAATTAATGGGAGGGTGAGGTGTGCAGTATTGGCTCATTCCTTAATTCACCAGTTCTTGTGTTTTTAACCATGTGAATCCTGAGTCAATTCAATTCCTGCAGAAACTGGCCTCAGCATGACCTGGGTTGCAGGACACTAGAAATCATCCTCCACTGCTGGAGATGGGAACATAGGAGCCAAGCCAGGCCCAGGGACGTTCTGTTCAGTCTCAGGCATCCAGCTGGAGCAGCTCGCATGACCCTGACAGGGCAGCCTTTAGTGCTGGAAGACCAGGCTTGGGCAAATACAGAATGCAAGGCTTGTTCCACACCCCAGAAGGGAGATGACAGAGTCAGGAACAGATGGACAATGCCAGCTGGGTAGTTATTAGGCTTTCAGAACTGTGGTTGGTAGAAAGCCTCTTCCATTCAGTGCCAATGAAACTCTGTTGGCTTGGGAGATTCCATGAAGTCTCTGTGGAAGCCTCTGGATGGCCCTAGAATGAGAACATGCAGGCCATTGGCCTCATCAAGGGGCCAGCAGGGCCCCAGGCAGCCACTACCAGGGCTGGTAGACCCAGCTGCACTGGCAGAGGGAGATATTCAAATGGAAGAAGGAAGGCAGAAGAGAGGCCCCAAGCCGCTGACCTGACACTGTATAATTAAGCTGGAACATGAGTGGGGCAAGTGAGAGGGAGCCCATCAGGGGAAGAGAGTTGGTGAAATGAGGAATTCTGGTGTATCAAAAATTGAGAAGCCGATTGATTTGTAGGAATTCTGGTCTCTTTCCAGTCAGACCTGTTTGCTACATTCCAGGCAGGGGAAGAAATAGCAAAACTGAGAAGAAAAAAGGAACCTGGCAGTTCTAGCTCACTTATTTATCCATCCAGCAAGGACCTATTAAGTGCTCCTGTTGAGTGTCAGGCAATAAACACGTTTCCTCCAGTCAAGATTGTCCAAACAAAAGGGGAAGCATTAACAAAGAGACCACAACAAAGACAAAGCAAACCAGTCACTCTCCGGAAAGCAAATCGGGACACAAGTTCAGAAAGCTGGGAGCAGAAGGTGATGGTTTTTTCAAAGGGCACATTACTTCTAAGTGTGATGCTTTTAATACAAGTGGATGATAGCAACTGGGTAAATTAACTTCACATTGATATTCGAGGGGAATTATGTTAATGGTAATAACTTAGTGTTTTCAAAGGAATAAAAATGCCTTCAGGAGGAGCCTGTTAAGTCTCAGAAAGTCTCCTTTATCTTACACAAAGAGCATGAACTTGGACATATTTTATAAATGGGAAAACTAAAGTTTAGTCATTTCTATAAAAATTTCAAAATAAAATACCATACACATACTAAGAAAATCATTTAGAAAACATAGTGTTAGATACTATGAAACTTGACAAAGATTAGAGTCCTTCCTTTAAAAAAATTATCATTAAGAATTTTCTGTTATTCTTTAATCTCTGTAGAGTTTGGGCTGGAAATTCATATTTAGTCCCTGTGTGTGGGTATATGTGTCTGTCAGTCATTTTTAAAGTAATGCTTATGAAAGTTATTCTAATAGATATGCCAGAGTATGTGGTAGGAATGAGGCAGGATTTAAATATTACCCACAGACTCTTAAGTAATTTTCAGTTTGCAGTGGTTCCCCTCTTATTCACAATTTTGCTTTCTAAGGTTTCAGTTACTCATAATCAACCCTAATCTAATATTAAATGGAAAATTCCAGAAATAAACAATAAACAAAATGCAAGTTTTAAGTTGCATATGCCATGCTGAGTAGCATGATGAAATCGTGCACAGTCCTACTCTGCCTTCATCCCTGGACTTGAATTATCCCTTTGTCCAGAGCATCCACACTGTATATGCTACCCACCTGTTAGTCACTTAATAGCCATCCCAGATTTCAGATTGACTGTCACAGTATTGCAGTGCATATATATAGGGTTAGGTACTATCTGAGAATTCAGGGATCCAGTGGGGGACTTGGAACATATCTCCTACAGAGAAGAAGGAACTACAATACTATATAGGCTGAGTACATAATGGATAACTCTTAGTAAATCCTTTGGGCATATCTATCATGAGTAGATTTGAAAGATAATAGCATTGACTCTAAGCTGAGCATGCTTCTACTTCCTGCCCTTATACCTGCAGCAACCAGTTAAAATCCCAACAGGAATGCAGTTAGGTAAAAGGAGAAAATAGGAGTCCATATTTCTAATGGAAAAGAGGGAAACTCCAGGATGTTACACTATCCAGGAGGAAAGGTGGTGGATACCAAGTTAACTGGTTAGTCCTGCTCTGTTCTCCTGAGCTGCTCACATCCCCCTTTGACCTGACCTTGTATCCCTCCTATATAGTGCGAGCACTGAGCTAATTCATTCTTTATGTATAACAGCTTTCACTGTAGAGGTCAAAGCACTCTGGGCATTCATCCCACCAAATATGCTTATTCCTGAGGTTCCAGGCTGCACCCAAATCCTATTTACAAAATAGCACTGGGGAGCAACTACTTTGACAAAGTAAGTGATTAGAATAGCAATCGCCATTTACCAGTGTCAGACAAATCCTGACTTTATGACTTCTATAGTCAGGCCAGTAAATGAGAGCTTCCCTGTCTGGTACGATGGCCACTGACCACACGTGACTACTGCGCACTTGAAATGTGGCCAGTCTGAATTGAGATGCGCTGCAAGCATAAAATGCATGCTAGATTATGAAGTCTTAGTATAAAAAAATATAAAATACCTCATTAATAGTTATATTAATTTCACGGTAAAATCATAATATATTGGGTATATCTGATGGGACAAAATCTATTACTCAAATGACTATTCCTCTAAAGATGTATGGTGGCTAGCGGCAGTATTCCGAATGTGCCTTAAGGTGACAATGGTCTAATTCCTCAGGAAGAAGAGTGCAGGAGAAACAGGGAGCAGTTTCCCTTTTGCTTTGTAATGTGGCTCTTAGAATATTTAAAAGGATAAATGTGGCTTTGAGGGCAGCTTGACTCACATTTCCACTGCGAATCCCTGAGCTAAAGGACTTAAACTGTCTCAAGTTTCACAGCTACACACCCAAGTTGGTTTTTGTTTTAATTTTTCATCACCCTCACAATGTTCCAGAATTTGTTTTGTTTTACTTATTGTACTGTGACCTCATCAAGCCCCCCAGCTTTCTGTGACCCCTGTCATAGTGAACATGGCCCACTGCATCCAGGTGCCAAGCCAAAGACCTAGGTCCTCCATGCCCTTCTTCTCCCATACTCTTCACATCCAGTTTCCACGTTCTTCTATTTCATCCCTTCTGTACATCTTGTATCTCTCCCTTCCTCTTCACCCACATGGAGCAAGTGGCTGTTTTTATCTGAGGTCTTGCCACAGCTCCCAGCGCTGCTTCTTGCCTCCAAGGCTCACTTCCTCTAATCCCTCAAATTATTACCAGCAGAGCTCCCTTCTTCAGCACAAATCTGATCACACCACTTTTCTTCTCAAAATTCCTCTCTAGCTGTTCCCATTTCCTAGAGGGGAAAAAAAAATCTCCCTAGTGTGACGTTCAAAGCCCTTTCAGCTGTGTCTCTTCCTGTCTGTTCATCTCAGGGGCCACCACTGCCTTTGGGATGCTCTGCTCTAACACTGCCTGTGTCCTGCTCTCCCTGCCTGTGCCTTTGCTGAGTCTTAAGTTTAGATTCTTCTCCTTGTTTGCCTGAAAATGCCATAAAGGTAACTCAAGCTTCTCTCTTGGATCCTTCCCTGACACAAAGGGCAGACTTAGGGTTTCCTGCCCAGGCCCCACTATTGTGTCCATTTCCCTCTGAATACACATGATTCCTGCTGCACAGGTGTTCAATAGTCAGTTGTTAGAAAGGCAAAGTCCAAAGGTTACTCTCTCAGGCTTGTTTTCACAAGGGTGCTCAGTTTGACCAGATGTGGAGTTAAACATTTCACTTGTTCAGTGTCTGTCCTGTGTCCTGTACCTACTAGACAAGAGAAAGCTAATCTTCTACTACTATGTGAGTGTCCGATGCCTAAACCCAGATGGCTTTCATCTTGGCCAAAAGGCAGGACTTACCTGCCACATGGGCTGCAACTGTTTAGGTGCTGGTTGGGCTCCTGGGTGATGGTCAATGATGCCATTTGCTGAGTTACAGTTACTGCTTTTAATACATGTATTAGGTGTTATCATCCTCATTTTAAAGCTGAGGACACTGAGACTTGAAAAAGTGAAGTCACTTACCCAATGCCCCAAACCCAATAAAAGATCTAACCCCTGGTTAGCTATAAATCCCACACTCCTTCAGCCATATCAAATGCTTCCTAAATCTGCAGTCAGTGGAATTATGAACATGCCATGCAATGTAAAGGACCAGATTCCTCAGAAAGAAGAATGCAGAGGGAGCCAGGGAACAGCAGGTCTCGGACCCCAGAGATAGAGTGATTCTTCTCCTTGATTTGCCTGAAAATAGCAAGAGAAAGCATGAAGCCTGTTGGGGTCAGGGCCTTGGGATAAACTCAGCATAACCTCTGATACACAAGTCTGATATTTGGGACCTCTTTAGGCAGCACAGGAGGAGCTTTTGCAACTTGACTTTGGATTCAGTCTAGACATTGGCTGCAGCTTTCAGACCTGAACCCCAGGCTCCAAGAGTGGTGAATTTTTTCAGGGAAAATATTCCTCTACTCTAACCCTGGGAACATGTCCTCCATAAAACTAATGAACCCCCAAAACAATAGAAGCAGCTGCTTTTACAAGGATGAATCTGCTTTAAGAAAACATCCATCTAGGTATATTTTATAAAGTATATTTTGCCTTACTGAGTAAGGCATTTAATGAAGACAATCTTGTTAGGATAACAAGGGTAAAAAAGCCTCTTTGATGAAAAGACTCATGAGATCTCTGAGCAAAACCCTGCTCTGATTTACAAGCTGTGTTCCAGGAATGTACAGGAGTCTTTGGAAACATCAAAGTCTCGTTAAAGTGTTTGCCAAGATGAGTTGAGTTCTATGTAAAATGACCAGGTTGCTAAAATGTTTGATTTATTGTGACATATCTGGTATATAAAAACGTATAAAGGCTATGACCCATGTAAGTATCGCCCAGCTTTAGAAATAAAGGATTGCTAATAGAACAAGGGAATCTATGTACCTTCCCCATTACATCCCTCCCTCTGCCCTCCCAGAGGTAGCAGCTATCCTGAATTTGGTATTTATCATCCCTTATCTTTATTGATATTTTTATTACAAGTTCTTCTAATAAAAATGAACACTATCATACATATGTTTTGGTGCTTTCAAGAAATGATACCTAAGTGTGTGTCTCTTAAGTTTATGAATCTTCTGCAATTTGTTCATCTCAATTATTTGGGCATAGAAACCACCAAGACGCGTGTGTGTGTGTGTGTGTGTGTGTGTATGTGTGTGTGTAGTTTTAGTTCATTCATTTTCCCTGATGAGCCAACTGCTTGAGTACAACATTACCTGACTATACTACAAATCATATGTCTGTTATTTTGTGGGTGGACATTTCCATTTTGAAAGTGTTTATTATAAGCAATACTGCCATGAGTGTTCTTAGATACAACCCCTTGAGCTCACAGGCAAAAGTCTTCTGAGAAAGGAATTGTTGGGCTGTGAGATAGGGCAGACTAACACTTATGGTCCAGAAACGATGACCATTAACACACACTTAATTTTCCCTCATTACACCTCTGTTTCCACTACATCCTGTGGCATGTGTATCTAAGTAGAATTATGGATGGTGTCAAAAAGGAAAAGAATAAATATTCCTATCTACATGCAGCACATTCATTTACTTGTTTTATGGTGTCCTGAAAATGAAAGTAAAGGCAGAAATTTGATCTTTTCCCTCCAGAACTTACATCTGCTATCATTCTTCTCTCACATTGACTTTCAGAGTCTTCACTCCAGCGTCTCAAAGAGTGCCCCAGGGTGCATTGCATTATATGTGGCTTTAGTCTGTATAACCTGACTAAAAAGGTTGATTGTTTCTATTTTCTGTACATAAAACTGGTTTAAAAAAATGTAAGGAAACTGCTAGACTCTGTGGCAAAAACCAAGCCCATATTCTTAAGGTTACAAAGAAGGTGACTCTACATTTGGTAAGAAACAGTCAATTCTAGGAATTTTCATTCTTCGTTCTTGAGGCCCAGCTTGAAAAGTGATTGCTCATTATTTATTGCCACCCCTGCTAGGCTGGGCTTGGATGTTCTGGCACTAGTATTTTTTTTTTGAGGGAACTTCTATAAGAATTTATATTTTATGTTTTTAATACAGTAATCTCAATACTGGGTGTGAGAAGATTGTGAACCAGCTAATGAGTACTTCACACTTGAGTCTATCCATGATTATCCTGTCCACCATATTTTTTTCAGCCTAGTGAGAAAGGCCACTTTATTTAATAAGAAATGACATGACTCAGCCATACACAGGCCAAGAATATTGCCCTATATTATTTAAGGTCTTACAGAAGTTTAAACAGGAAAAAAAATGATAGGAGAATTGACTGCTCTCCTAGTGCATGTTTACGTAGGCATTCTATACTTTAAAGGATCTACAGAATGAGAATCAGAAATTAACTCATGTTAAGAGCAGCACTTTCATAGTATCACCAGGTTAATCGATGCTATAAATTTAAATTTTGTTAATTTTATATATTTTTTATTTAAAACTTTGACTTTATTCTTGTATTAAGAGCTCAGAGCATAAAAAGGTGATATTTTTAAGTTACTAAAATTAAGGTAACAATAAGTTAAGGAGCACTGGGATTCTGGTAATTGGTTGTCCTTGAGAGGGTCCCCTATATTCCTGAAGTGCAATCAAACCGCTGTCTTCATTACCCTACTGCTCCCTTACAACTGATAAAGGCTTTCAAAATTCATGCCCTGGAACTTTTAAGTCAAGAGAAAGAAACTCCCTGAGGTCATTTCCAGGTACTTCCCAATCAAGCCTTCAAAGACAGATCCTTTAAGATAGGGAATTGGTTACCCAGGAAAGGAAGAGCTGAGAGGCCCAGCAGAGGATGCTGAAGCGCTAGCAGGAAGCCCAGACCCCTTTAATACTGAAAGAAAACAGGCAGGAAATGAAACTACTCAAGGCTGAAGCCAGAGCCATGGGTCAGGAGTCAGAATCACAGCACATCCCTTCTCAGGGAGGAAGATGGCCAAAGGGCACAGAGCACTGTCAGAAGCAAAGAAAAAGACTCACCCTCCTCCTGCCCTCCAATCTTCTGTCAGCGCCTCCCCCCAAGCAAAGCCAGTTAGCCAGAGAGCCCAGCAATGCACTCACCAGGGTACAGAGCAGAGCTGAGGAAGGATGGGAACAGGCACTCGAGGACAGACCCTCCCAGATTCTGTTTTCTTGTCTGAAGAGCCTCCCCTCCTCTCAGATAACTCACACTGGAAACGGCCATTGAAGAATAACTCCTTATCCTGTACACTGGTATCACCTCACTCAGTGCCAGGAAAGGCAATAGGATTTCTATTTTGTACCAGTTCTGATTGGCTGCTGTGTCTTTCTGGAGCCCTGGGCTGAAGCTGCTGGGACTCTGTGAGCATGTATTAGGAAAGAATGGCTGATTGGTTAGTAATGCCTCTATGAATGCAGAATGGGAGTATCAGCACTCACACTGGTATACTCTCCCTATCTTCAGCATCATCAGAAAAATCATTCAGGAAGCAATGAACAGAAGTTAGCATCTATATGGAACAGGGGTGAATTTTACCTGTAAACCCAGGTATGCTAGAATGTCCATTTCTTTATCATTTTAAAGTGAATTCATTTGCATCTTCATTTCTCTGTATGAGCAAGGGTTTCCTCTTGTCTCTTTCTCACATGGTGCATGGAAAATGCAAAAAAGATTTCTACACTGCAGTCCATCACAGTCACCACTGTGTGCTCATTGTGAAGCTTGCATGGTGGAAGTTGGGGAGTCTCTGCTTCCCTGCCTCTGTGGGACCCATGATTTTTTGCCAAGGCCCAGAACCCCAGTGCTCAGGGTCTAGCATTATAGGAGCCCTGTGCTATCATCTTCTCTGAATCTCACCTCGTTCCTAGCACTCTACCAGAGAGTAGGGTAAGGGTCTCCGACGCTCATACTTCTTCCCAGACTGAGGGAGTCTCTCTTCTCTCCATTTTTGAATACAGAGGCTCCACAAAGGAAGCCAGAAATAGACACTGTTCCCTGGTATGCCCTTGATCAACATAATGAAGATGCCAGTCAGATATTTTTATTTATTCATTTGTTTTTAAGTTTTGTTTTTCAAAGGCAAATACTGCATAATCACATATGTGGAATCTAAAAACATTGACCCCATAGAAGTAGAGAGTAGAATCATGGTTACCAGAGTCCAGGGGTAGGTCATGTTTGGAGAAAGAGGTGTTGGCAAGTTAAATATTTCATTCTTGATTTAATTATGACTGTGTTATCTTTAGACTCTTCCAAAGGAAGAATGCAACAGCATCCTGGTTTAGTTGTATATTTATTTTCCTGCAAATCCTAGCATATTGGGAGAGACAGGGTAAAGGCACTCCATGGCCCTCCCTTCATGTGGCTGGATGTCCCATCCCCACCTGGAGCTCTGCCCAGGGAAACCTGGCAACATTTTTGCAGTGAGCTTGGATTTTGGAAAATAAGAGCTGAGGATGGAAAGTGTTTCACAAGCAAATCCTGCCTTTACACAGCGGTGGAAATGGCCCTCAAGTGAGAGATATGTGGGCTTGCTGGTATTCTAAAACAGAGGGGAGATAGAGTGAAAAAAAGAAATGAATTAAACATCTCCAAAACCTAACCTTACAGCATCTCCAGGAACCGTATCCTGGGATGGGAGGGAGGGTGTACAGCTCCCATTGCCCAGGGCTCAATTCTTTCCATCAGACCTTCATTTCCCTGCAATGAGCATACTCTGGAGGACTCCCCGGGCTCAGGAGGTGCAGTAAATGGGAGTTTCTGCAGGTTCATCCATGGAGCTTAAAATGGGAATGTTAAGGAATTACCCTCAGTCTTAGCTTCTGGGCAGTGTGGACGATTCCTAAGCATGAGGCAAATTCGATACTTAGGATAGGAGGTGGGATTCTAAACTGAGATTTCTCTAGAAAAAAAACATAGTCTGAAAATGATATGGTCTTTCTATGAATGAGTACGAAATTGGTAACCTGCCTTTGTGGAATCATTTCTAAAACTGCTGATATATCTTCACCTTGTTTCATTAGCTAATGCTTATTGGGAGGGGAGAAAGGGAGGGGAGTAGAAATGTGTAGTTTGGGGGTCTTGGCTGCCAGTGGGTTTCCTAGGAAACCACCTGTGATTGAGTGCACCAGGCTCTGAAACATGGAGGAGGGAGAAGTATGAAAGTGAATGTGTGCCGGAAAAGGGAAAAATAAATCTCCGGCTGGCCCTAGGTCTTTAATTAATGGAGAAAATGCCCACTTGGACTGAAATCTTTTGGAACTGCTGATGAGCTAGAGGCAGGGGATGGTGAGAGAAAAACAAAGTACATTAGCCGGACAGGAAACCAATCCAGACAGTTCAGCCTCTTTAATATGCAAAAAATCAAGCAAGGTACAAGCTGAAATAATAACATCATCTCCATTTCAGCCTTGCAGTGGAAATGAGGACAATGATGAAGTTGTCCTCTATCAGTACATCGCAGGCTTTGATTTGCTTTACCCGTGGTGCATGCTCTTCCAAAGCTCTTTCATCTCCTTCCTTCTATGATGAACAATCTGAACTTAGGACATAAAGGGAAAAAGAGCTGGCTAGGATGGGGGTGCCACTTGGGGACACGAAGTTCATGTAACTGCCTGTGTATACCTGAGTACCTCCGAAAGAGAACAATAAGGTGTTGATGGGCCCTCCGGAGTCAACCATAAGTTTAAGGTGATGGGAAAATTATTTAAAAGATGTTTATTTTCATGCCTTTGATATAAGTAATATTTAAATACTGTATTAAGCCTGTTATGGAAGGTATAGAGTTGCCTGATGGATTTTTAATTTATTTTTTAATTGAAATGCATGTATTTCTATGACGTAAATGTTCAATGCAAGATAAGGTCCCCGAAAGTTACACTTGAACTGTGAACAGGTAGCACTCAGGAACATTTTGTTTTGTTTTGGTATCAGGGATTGAATCCAGAGGCACGTAACCACTGAGCCACAGCCCCAGACCATTTTTTATATTTTATTTGGAGACAAAGTCTTGCTAAATTGCTTAGGGCCTCACTAGGTTGCTGAGGCTGGATTTGAACTTGTGATCCTCCTGCCTCAGTCTCTCAAGCCACTGGGATTATAGGTGTGTCCTACCACACCTGGCAAGCTCACCCTGCTAAGCTCAGTAAGTTTTAAGAACTTGGCTTTTGCTTTGCTCATGTGGGTGAGTTCCTAGAAGCATCTTTATCAATACTTGTCATTGCTGTGCTCTGGTGTGTATACTAGGTTTATTTTCAGTGAAGTGTATATAATTATAGCTCATTTGTAATTATAAGTGTGTGAGCGTTTCCATATGTCTAGGTATGTATGTAGGAAGTAAACTCTTAGTGTAAACCCCTAATAACTTACATATCTCATTAATGTCATAAGGTCTTACCCCAGACTTTAAAAGTTAAGTGTTCCTGGATCTGTAAGTCCTCATAGAAATGGGGGAGGGTAGGTATTTTCATCGTTTCTTTAAGAAAAGAAACTGGTTTTCTCTTGTTCGTAATCCCTTGGAGAAGGTCTTCTCTATTCATTCACTGTTTGCAAAGGAGAATAGTTTCTGGCGGAACTATTTCAGTTCCTGTTTAGTCCACCCTGTTGAAAGACGAAATGGTAGTTTCTATTAAAGAGATGAAAAAAAATAATAAAATGTTTCTGCCTTACAAAACTCATGAGCCTGGGCAATTAAAACATTTTATTTCCTTCCCACATCTGTCCTGTCTTGTGGACTCCAGCATGGAAACAGGGTGCAGGTGTGCACCAGATGCTTGGTGAAGCCGAGTTCTCTCTGACATGTCCTGGGTAACATGGTACCAACGGCACAAAACACATTGTGTAGGGCACCCCTCTCAGGGAAGCAGAGCAGCCAGCTTTATGGAGTATGTAGCAGAGACTTTAATATTACTGGAATTATATTATCCTCAAATACGTTGGGCTAGGAATTATTTAGGTCATCCACTCCCTTATAGACAAGGACACTGAGGAACAGAAACACGAAGTAACTCTCCTACAATCACATTGTGAGTGGGAAGAGCCAGGATTTGAACCCAGACAGCAGGGCACAGAGTCCTGAGGCTTAATGAGAAGCCACACACCCTCTGGCCTTGAGCTGCACTTTGGCCCCAGCATCTAGAGCCCTTGACTCACACTTAGGAACATAACAAACACCTGTTGGGCTTGGCTCTGGACTGTCCACCCTACCTGAACTTTAGTCTGTCATCTGATTTGTCTTATAAGCTATTCTTCAGCTTCACATTGGCAACAGGAACTGAAAATTGTGTCTTTTCCAAAAGACAGTATGTCCTAGGTCTCCAAAATCTGCAAAATCAGGTTATCGTCAATGACCCTCCTGTCTGGCATTTGTTTGTTTATTACTCATTTATACTTTGTGCCCAAAAAGGAGTAGAAGCAACTTATGATACAGATATGTACACCTACGCTTATTAAAGCAAAAATAGAAAATTGCAAATGTGTAGAGGAAATTGAAGCAAACAGATGATTATATATTTACTGTAATTAGGCATTACATTTAGTTATTACTCTGTCACTTGCCTCAACTGATTACGTACAGATCCGCATTTTATTTTCAACCCACCGATTGACTTGTGTGCCTGGCAAGCCCTGTGTGCCCTGGGTGGTATAAAGGTGTCTGAGACATGGCCATCTGTCCCAGTCACCTAGGAGCTGACACCCATCCTGGGGATAATCCGACACATGTGAGCCGATAACTGAAAACTATGATAGACTGCAGAGAACTCAGTGCGGTACTCGGTCATTAGTGTCACAGGTGAGGATTCTGAGAGGGGCAAACAAAGCAGCTCTGGAAACCCTAGTCCCCAGACTTCTAGGATTCTGGTCAGTATCAGTTGCCTCATTAGCTATAGGTAAAGGCCAGTCTAGAGGTCAACAGCTGAAAGAACAGAAAGCTCATCAAACTGCTAGATACTGCTTTGCTGTGTTATATCACCTTGTGTGTATTATTGTATCACAACCAATTGTGTCCTGTTGTAAATTTTCTGGATTCACAGATGTTAGAAATGGCCATTTTGAATGATTCCTTCCACACTGTGGAGGAATCATTTCTTCTCTGTGACACCCAATGTCATATCATCTAGCTGCTACTTTCAGTATAAGAGAGAAAAGAGAAGAAATGGTCAAGCTAGTGTTTATTGAACACTTACTATGAGCCATCTTTTAAGCAGTTCCCATGCCTCAACTTACTCAATCCTGTTAATAACTCTTGGAAGTTGGTTCTGTTATTATGCCCTCTACAGAGATGAGGAAATTAAGGCACAGAGATGTTAAGAGTGTCCCAAAGTATAAGAGATATCAGAAGAGATAAAGAAGCTAAGAGATACCAGAACTCTTAACCATTAAGCCTTCAAGATGATTCTGAGTGGACTGTAGTGTTAGATTTTAGATGAAGCTTGGAACATTTTCCTATCTTCAAGTGCTGTGATCCACTGATTCTAATGTATTACCCTATTAGTATTAAATAAGCTCACTTTTCTGAATGAAAATGTTCTCATTCTGTTAGACACTTCAAATCTTCTTATCTAAAGAAGATGAATACGCCTCTAATTTTTTTCTGTCAGTTTCTATCTCTCAGCATAGTAAAATATTAGAAGTGTTTTTTTCTGGGTCTAGGGAACTCAAGTTCAAATCCCCGTTCAGCCAACCATCAGCATTGTGACCCTGGAGATGTTAAACTCTATGCTCCTCAGTAACTTCATCTAGAAGTGGTAAATATAATTATGTGATATAATTAATAAACTAGTAGTAATATTTGCAAAATAGCTTTGTCCTAATGTTTACATTGTTTGTGGTGTTGTCATTGCTGATCCATCCTCCCAGCCTGGGGCCATCCTCTAGATTTTTTTATTTTCAGATGCTAGGAATTGAACCTGTGGGCACGCTGCCACTGATCTACATCTGCAGAGACTTTTATTTTTATTTTGCGATAGGGTCTTGTGAAATTGCTATGACTGGCCTCAAACTTCGTATCCTCCTACCTCAGTCTCCTGAGTGGCTGGGATTGCAGGCATGCATGTCCAGGACCCTTTTAAAGAGCAGTACTCAGAAACAGATCTGAGACACTGAATGAACCAAGGACTATAAAGTGGAACTCCTGTCTGAATCTGTGAGCATTCGTGCACAGTACCTTGATACAGAGAAGAGAAAGGTGCGTTTGCTTGAGGGAGGTTAATTAAGTGACTCTTTCAAAGTCACTCCGTCAATCAGTGGCAGGGCAGGACTGGAGTGCTGTGTTCCCACCCAGCAGTACTGCTCCGTGGTGGTCCCCTCCTCTCGGGCATGTTATGGGTGCTTTCTCTGCTGGTCCTTCTGTGTTTGCTGGCTTGTTCCTTCTGCTCCTCTGTAAGCCTGCATCTGTTCATGACAACACCATTCTCCCACTCAACTAAAAAGGAACCTTGAAATGACCTTGCTGCCTTTCTTTCTTCTGCCACTGGAATCTAATCAGCCACCAGCAGTTTCTCCAGGTCTCAGTCACACGAAGGAGCAGCAGGAGATGGTTTCGAAGGACTTCTCAGTTCTAAGAGTTTGCTTCCGTTTCTTTGCCTAAAGTCAGCCCCTTCCATCCCTCAACTTCCTCTTGAGCCTGCATCCTTCTTGCATTTCCACCATCTCACCCATTGACTCAGCTTACTATGAAATGATCAAGATTTTTCTAGTTTCAAAGCTAATCCCTGTTCAGCCCAAGGCTCAGGAGGTGCCCTGTCTCTGGCCAGTTCATGGATGGCACCTTGTGGGTCAGAAAAACTCCCATTGAGTCTCTGGCATGAGAGTCCCCTTCTGAGTGGTGCAAATTGGATCAGTGAGACAATGATCAGATGTCTCATAATGCCACAGGCGGAAGACAGAAAAAGACTGTTTAGAAACACTTATTGCCAGCGGGATGGGTTAGAGCGGAAACCCATTGTAATTTTTAATTTGTAGAATGAAAATTGTACCTGACGCAGAGCAAAGATAATTATCTGCACTGTTCAAAAGATTTGCCTGGCCACACTCTGGAATTAAACGACAAATAGGAGCAAGGAAAAGAAAAGAATTCTATGGATTAGTGCACTCTGGCTCTCCCGTCCTTCCCTCTGTCTTCTCTCCCTCCCTGCTCCCTCAGAACCAGTTCTCAGAGGAGTCCCTAAAGACCCATTGATGGAGGTGATTTTGCTGTAGCTCCCAAGGGGACGCTTATTTGCATTTTAACACAACCACATATAAAAAAAATGTTAAAGAAGGAATTTTGAATATCAGCCAGAATGTGGGGAGGGAATTAGGGGACAGTAAGCCCACCCAAGAACATATAGGTGGCATCCTTGTCCCCTTACTTATACTATATTGACCTGCACTTTGACATCTCTTTAATTTAGCATTTTATTCCTGGATCTTCTAAACTTCCACCCTCTTTGTCCTCATTTAGGGAAAAAGATAGATATATTCTAGACTTTTGCCCCATTCAATTTTTTAAAATTTTTAATTATGACAAAATACACTTAACCTTAAATTGATCACCTTAGCCATTTTAGGTGCATGATTCTGTGGCATTAAGTACATTCACATTGTTGTGTTACCATTATCACCATCCGTCATTTAGCAGAGCTAGAAGTCCTATACTTACTGAACAGCACTCCTTAATTTTCAAGTGTCCCTGCCCACATTCCCCCAAAACCACTATTCTGCTTCCCATCTCTATGAATTTGACTATGCACTACATTTAAGTGGAATCATACAGTATTAGTCCTTTTGTAACTAGGTGACTGCACTGTTCATCTTGTCCTCCAGATTCATCCATGTGGTAGCATGTGTCAGAATCTCCTTCCTTGTCAGGCCTGAATGCTATGTCAATCATATGTGTATGCATGGGGTTATCACATTTCATTTTGTTTATCCATTTCTCTATCATGGCAGACATGAATTGCTTCCAATTTCTAACTATAGAAATAATGCTGCTACAAACACCGTTGTACACATATCTTCAAAAGTCCTTGCTTTCAATTCTTTGGGGATATATACCTAGAAGTCGAACTGCTGGATTACATGGAAATTCTATTTTTAGTTTTTTGAGGAACCAGCATTTATTTTCCATAGCAGCCACACCATTTTACATTCCCACCAGCCATGCGCAAGTATTCCAATTCGCCCACATCCTTGCTGACACATTATTTTTTGCTTTTTAAATCATATCTACCCTAATAGGTGTGAGGTAGTATCTCATTGTGGTTTTGGATTGCATTTCCTTATTGATTTCTGATGTTAGACATCTTTTTGTATATTTATTGTCCATTTGTATCTCCTTTGGAAAAATGTCTATATCCGAGTTCTTTGCTCAGTTTTTAATTGGACTCCATTTTTATCACCTAGACAGCCAGATGTAGGGAGAAGATGCAAGCTCAGGTATTTTGGGAGGTTTGGGTTTTAGTTCTGCTCATTAAAATACCATCTGGCTTTAAGTACTTGACTTTACCCATCTGGGCTCAGTTTCCCTCTTGGTAAATGAGGACGTCAGCTTAATATTCTCAAGGTCTCTTCCAGGTGTAAAGTTCTGGATCTAGGAAGTCAGTCGTTGATTCTGGGGTGTGTGTGCAAACTCTTCAAATCCAGGTTCTGCAGCTGAATTTTCATTTGAGGTGCATAGCTCAGTGCTTCTGTTTTTCTTAATTCTGTTAGGTGTTTGACAGACTTTTGACAGTATTTACACTCAAGAAGCAGTCACCAGGAGATTATACCTTCTGAAGGGTCACCATTTTACTAGATCATATTTTCTGCTTAAATTGCTTGACAGTTTTCATTAATAGCAGAACAGTGTAGTTTGCTTAGAAATCCCATGCTCAACAATTTAGAGAATTTCACCAGCCCGTGTTTATAAATGATTCACACATCTTGAATAACCATTATTGCATGATAGAAAGAAAACATATGTATACTCATGGGGTTAAAGTTGAGAAAATTGGAATTTTCCAGAAAAAAAAAAGAATCTTTCCTGTTTTGTGGTAACTTTGCTTTAAATTTTTTTTTCATTCTTCATAATGTCTCCATCTGTTATTTTTTATAACTTTATTTATTTATATTTACATTATTTTATAACTTTATTTATAACTGTCATTTTTTAGATTTTATTTTATTTATTTATTTTTATGTGGTGCTGAGGATCGAACCTAGGGCCTTGCATGTGCAAGGCGAGCGCTCTACCACTGAGCCATAACCCCAGCCCCCTATCATAAATCATTGATCCTAATAAAACCAGTCATCTAAAGCCTGCCTTTTTAATGAACCCTCCTTTATGACAACAACATAGTCCATTAGAGCAAATGTACATTTTGTGATGTGTAAAGAAAAATGAGATTTTTTTCAGCCAACCAACCTTTAGTGAACTTGGTCACTATGCCAGGATCCAGAGATTCAGGAGGCTTGTAACATTGTGGGTGAAACACACACTTACACAACTCTAAATGGAAAGACCACATGGGTGAGAAGCATTGGAGAGAAGAAGGTAGAAGCAAGGCTTTTAGACAGTTGGAGGAAGGAAGCATTAATGGAGCTGTTGGGGGGGTGCAGAGGGTAGAGCTGGCCTGATGATCTTGGGCAGCTTCACAGGAAAGGTAGCCTTGGGGGAGAGCTTGCAGGGGATAGGATCTCCCAGGTAGCGGGATGAGGTGGAGGTGTGAAGGACAGTGTGGTAGGCCAGCAGGCAGAGCCCTGTGCCAATGCTCAGTGTATTTCAGGATGTGTCCCCTGGAGTGAGAATGTCACATTATGATCAAGGAGCAATGGCAGATGCGCTGAAGAGAGAGCACAGACTCAGATGGTGGAGGGTTGCATGCTTGCTCCCTGTCTGTTTCACAGTCGCTGTGACATTTAGAGGCCATACCTGTAGTAATTCACAGTGTTAGAACAGAAGGGGTGCTCAATACATTTCACACCTTCCTTTGTGTCTTCTTAGTGGAGACCTTTCAAGGTACTTTCTCTACCTGTGTCCAGGGTGATGGCTTCTAACAAAATGCCAGACTGCCACCATCAGGTTCAGAAAACTCATCCTGTCTCCATTTCCTGCCTTCTCCTTGGCATGTGTCTTCTGACCCATGCTTGTACTCTGCCTCCTGGTCTAGCTTCTTGAGACAGACACCCCTATGGGCAGACCACCATTGCTCTCCCATTGACCTTGGTGGCTGGTCCTGCCATCTTTGGGCAGGTATTGGCTATTCACCTGCCATTTTGCCTGATCCAGTCTTCCAAGGAAGCACATCCTCAGGAAGACATCAGCACTTGGGGCCCCTCTTTTATCTTGGAGGGATAATAGCACATTCATTTCCCTGAGAAGTTCAGATAGACCTTATTCCATAGCAAATGGGGGTGGGGAGGGGATGATTAAAGAATGTTGAGGGGAGCCGTGCTATCACTGTACATTTTTTCTTTTAAAGACAGTTCTGGAAGGGTTGAGGGAAGATAAAGAAATGGCCCTCTATCCCCATTCTTGGGATTAGGTACAAACATATAGGAAGTGGGGATTGAACCCAGGGCCTTGTGCATGTGAAACAAGCACTCTACCAACTGAGCTATATCCCCAGCCCCTGAGAGGGCAGGTCTAAGAAGAAAACTTCAGGGAAATCAACAGCAGGAGAAACAGTGGGAATATAGAAGATAAGAAAGGGAGAAAGAGTCTTAAAAAGAAGGGATCAATGTAAAGCTTCAGAAGTTGAACAGATGGGGGGTGCAAAGGACATGGAGGATGAGAACACTCATCTCAACAGCTTGTAGTGACTGTCAAGTAATAAGTATAAAATGTTCAGGACAGTCCTGGACATATGCAGATACCTATCCTTTTTTTGTTTGTTGGCAATGGGGATTGAACCCAGGGGTGCTTTACCACTGAGCTATGTCCCCAGCCCTATCTATTTATTTATTTATTTATTTTTTAATTTGAGACAGAATCTTGCTAAGTTTCTGAGGCTGGCTTCCAACTTGTGATCCCCCTGCTTCAGCCTTCAAGTCACTGGCATTACAGGTACATTCCCCAAGCCTGGTCCTAAGTCTTTGTTTAAGAATATATTGTCCTCAGAAGAGTAAATTAAATTTCATGAATACATGATTTTATCATAATGAAACTATTATACATAACTATCATGCTCTAATAAAAAATGTTTTGTCCTCCGCTATTCTGGAATCTTAGATTTAGGCATCCTTCAAAATATATAAGGCCTACAGTTTAATATGAATAATAAAGAAAATAAACAATGCCTTTGTAAAAAGCAGTCTCTCAGTGATAGTGTTTCTAAGTTGTTTAGTAGAGTGTGAGCATGCACAAGAAGGGAAGAAAACAAATTACAATATGTGTAGAAAAATTATAGAAATTAATATTCCAAGAATTTTCATAAGGAGAATTGAACTAACTGTCCTGACCAGGAAGCCAAGAAGAGGAATACCTCTTGTAAGAAACATATTTTTGATAGCCTTTACTAACTTCCACATTCAATAGAGATAAGAGCATTGCTTAGTTGATGACTTCTGCAAACTTTAGTATGGACCATTTATGAAGTGAAATGATATTTTAAGATGCTGTTTATTTCATGGCCATTATATCTCTGATTTCCCAGCACAGTTAAGCCATTCTTTGGCTAAAACAATCATTGGCTTTACTTGCGTATTTCTTCCAACTTCTGCTATTGGTGTGTAGTAACAATAATAAGAGTGATTATAAAAAATGTTAATAAACAATAAGGCAGGTACTGTCCACTCATAGTGGAGGCTGTGCATAGCACTGGAGAAAGGCCTTGGAGAGTCCTAGTCATGGAGGTTCAGAGGTCCCGGGGAAGGGACAGGAGTGACCTATCCAAGTTACAGGGACCAGGGCACTCGTGGAGCTCAGGGATAATGGTAATCTACAAACCAATAGGAAAGTGTCCCAGTATTTTAACAACTTCTCTACAGTGATCACACTAGGTGAATATCTTTGATACCAGTGGGGTGGGTTAAAGTTACTTAGCCTTCAATTTTCAGCAGCATTAGGAAGGCAATAAAGCAGGTTGAATATGTTTCTTTTGTTCTCATTGTCAGCAAACCTTTACTACATAACTAGAAATAGATCTTTGTCTCAGGAAGAAGAAGAGCTGAGGCTGTAGGGTCTTTCCCACTGAACACAGTTGTATCGGCTGCTTCCTTCTGACTGCCATATTGGGAAATCCGTGAATGCAAAGGCCAGCTTTGGATTCCAACACCTGGCCCTGGGCTAGGCATACTGAGGTGGTCAATAAATGTGTGTGGATGAATTAGAAAGCTTATTACTTATTCTTTCATGGTGTGGAACTCGTTGAAAACATAAAAATGTGCTTTCCACACCCTTCAATCTTTTGGCCCCTCAGTTTACATGCTGGGACACTTTGAGGATTTTTCTATCTCACAGTGAAGAGCATGTGATGCTTGTTCTCTAGCAGAGTAAGTGCACAGCAGCTCTGTTCAAAGTATTTTGGCATGCTCAGCCCCAAAATGCTTCCTAAAGGAAAAGCATTTGGGTCTTAAATAATCCCATGTCATAGAGTGAAAGAGAGAAAGAAGTTAAAGAGGCAGTAATGAAAATGTGTTCAGATAGAATTGAGAAGGGAAGAAATACCCTTGAGTATTCAGAGGTACACACACACACACACACACACACATATATATATATATACATATATGTACATGTATACATATATATGTAATTGGTGACTAACAAAAAGAGAGGTGATCAAGGATAGGAATGAGAGAGAGAGAAAGAGAAAAAGCAAGCACCACATGTAAGAAAGCTGGGGGCTGGGGCCCTTCCTTGGGCGTATTTATATTCAGTGAGAACAAGTTTTCCTGAGCTCTGTAGCATGAATTTTTATCAGGACTCTATACTCATCTCTACTCAACTTCAATCACTTCACTCATATTAGGCAAACAATTTCTTGATGTTGAAATCAGTATGTGCTGATAGCTCTCGAGTCACAAGGCAAAATTCAAAAGGCGGGAGTCTCCATGGGAAAGGAAGAAAGAGAAGAAGATGCCAAACCAACTCAAAGTTTGTGTTCAGTCAAATGCAACACCTTTTTGTCACTCTTTATGACTTCAAAACACACATGTTCCCATGCAGAATTAAAAGCCTGGCTCAAAAAGCTCCCTGTGCTTGCGTGTAGACTACACATCTTGTCTGAGTCAGAGCGCATCCTTCTGCAGGGGATGAGGGAGTTATTCCGGCACAGGAAGAGGACTTTTAATGAATAATGGTCCCAGTTATACTCATTCCATTCCAAAGCTGGAGTAGTGAGCCCTTGCTTGGAAAAGTGACCTATGAACATTGGTCCATGTAAGCTGGCTTATTGGCAGTCAGAACAGCAAGACCCTTGGTGGCTTATACCTAATTGCATGGCTCTTGTCGGCTTGGAATAATCAGCAAGTGCTGATTATTGGAGGGGAATGGATGATATTAATCATGAGGAAGTTACCCTGCAGGGAGGTGGACAGAATATGTGCCCCCACAGGATGTTAGCTGGGATTTGGCATCAGCTCACTGGCAGTAACCGAGTTTCCCTCACTGTCTCACTCCTGCAAAATGCATAATGCTAATTATGAGCACTTGGAACCTACTGGTTCCTAGGGATTCATTAAAACAAGATGAGAGGAAACCCTTGAACAACCTGGCTAGACAGAGTAGTGAGAGGCCCAGGGGTCAGGGCTGAGTTTGATGAGAAGCAGGCAGGTAAGGAGGAACTCATCTCTTGACCCCATGTGGCAAAGAACCTGAAAACGTGAGTCAGGAAGCTCAGTTTTCAGTTCATTTCTCATGATTACAGAATGTGTATTTTCTTAATTAAAAAAAATTCCTGTGAAAATACTATAGAAAAAGATGGTAGATAACCTGTGAAGTCTCTAGTCTTAAAAATTAAAAAAATATTTTTAATGAGTGTCCTCAAAAATCTCTCCAATTCCCCTTTAACATAATTGAGGACATTTTATTCTGAACCCTGCTATGGTAGAGTTTGCGACCATGTGGGGTTTTATTTTTCATTTTTTATTTGTTTTTTTTAGATATACATGACAGTAGAGTACATTTTGACATATTATACATACATGGAGTGTAAACTTACTCTAATCAGGGTCCCATTCTTGTTGTCGTACATGATGTGAGATTCCATGTGGTATATTCATATATGTACATCCAGAGTCGAGTCCTCAATCTTACTTAATTCTTTTTCTTTTACCTCCCTGGTCAACAGCCAGTTGATGGTATTTTCTACTTTGCCCTCCCTCCCCAAGTCTCCATACATATCCCCACCTCACTTATCTTTCTGTTTCTATGATTATCCATCCATCCATCCATCCATTCATCTATTCATTCTTTTCCAAGTTTCATTCCCAAAAGATTTTAAAACATTTTTCAACACATTTTCTATGTAACAGAATAAGAATAAAGACAATGGGAAATGGTAAAAAAACACCCCAAATAAGATTTATCCTCAGGAATACTTACCAGAAGACTTGTAGAAATTATTAAAAGGTCAGTCACAGATATGGCACTAAATTTTCTAGCAGTCAGAGCAAATGGGAGAGAAGAGCCTGGCACAAGACTCTCAGGCTTCACAGCATAGACTCATACCAGATGCTAAATGGAAACAAGTTCTTCCAACTGTACCTCATTTCCCCCTCTCTCTGTCCAATGGCACTTGCTCCCTGCAAAACTATTTCCTCTCTATATTTGTTAATTCCAGAGAGGAAGCTAGAGTTATGCCCTTTGTCCCTTGAGTAATGGGCTTAGTGGGGACAAAAGGGCAGCTCCTAGACAAAGAGAGGTGCTAAGGCTAATGGTGCCTTTCTCCATGCAAGACTTGGCACCCAGGAGAAAGTAGAGAATTAGTGGTGGTTCCTCAGGAGCTGGATCCTCTTTCCTCCAGCAAGACCTGTGTGTCACCTGGGCGGGCCTTGGAAGCACTGGCGGACTCATTAGGGTTCTGCTGACTCAGGCTCTTCACCCGTGGCCATCAGGATTCCCTGTGTGGGCCAGCTGGGTATCTCCTGTTTCCTGTTGAGATGCCCAAGCATCTAGAGACTTGCTGCCCGGGCATGAGGGACCCATAATTGCTTTGAAAACTTAGGGCCAAATGCTAGTCTCACTACTGCATTCTCAAACATCAGGTGCCTAAAATCAAACTTTTTCATTCTTCACCCAATTTGGAGATGCCAGTATTATAATTACAGTCTGTAAAGCATTATTTGTTTGGAAGTCCCAGGCCCCATATATGCATCATAAGGAGCCCTTGACAAGACACCATCTTTTCCTGCTAATTCTCCTTCAGTCCACCCCTATTATCTGCTAAATTGAAATCACTTTTTTTTTTCAACAATATACTTCCTTCCACCTCCAAATCCTAAGCCAAATCTGAAGTTTGATAAGAATTTGCTTACTCAAGTTACTGATATTTTCCCTTCTTATCCCAGTCTTACTGATGAGAGCAAATGGATAAAATAGGGCAGACTCTTCATAAAGGAGAATCAGGATGGCTGCCCTGTCTTTGGAATTCTAATTTATGAGAAAATATTGTTGCTGAATCTCCTTAAAACCATGATAGCCCTCAGCTCTGTGGAATTGGTCTCAGTGGGGCCAGCACAGGCCTGAGGCAGCAGAGAAAGGGTTTCTCTCCTTCCATCCTGTGACTCAGAGGGCAGGACTGGGCTGGGGTGGTGATGTGTCACTCTTATGGCTTCCCACAAGCAGGCTCTCCCACAGCTGGGCCTGCATGGTGTGCCCTTTCTCCCCAGCTCCCCAGACGGAGCACCCTGGCCTGCCCAAGTGTGTACACAAGTAAACCTCCCAACATTAAATTGAAGGGTTCAGAGGAGAGGAATGGGGGACGGTGGGAAACACTCCAACCTTGCCGTCTCTGCTTTCTCTCTCTTCCCTTTCCCCTGACGGGAACCTCCCAGCTACCCATAGGGAGGGTCCAGCATGTCCACAAGTTAAGAGGTGAGCACAGTCTCTCATCCATTCCTGTCTCCTACCCACAATGCAATTACTCTGCCCTCCTTTTCCCACAATATTTCCCAGTCTGGTTGGCTAACTAAACTTGAAAGGAAAAATGTGGCTCTCTGGGAGCCCCCATCTGATTGTTTTCTTGAGTTTCATGCTCCACTGATCAGGGGAAATTGCTTGTGTGACTAGAGACCAAAGGGTAACCGCCAACCAAGTGGGGTCTTGAGTCTGGACCATGGAGGCCAGTGTTTGGATCAGGGGTGAAGAGGTTATTGTGGTGGTTAAAAGGAAAGGCCAGAGGTGCATGATTTCTACAGCCCAGCTCCCAGCCAGGATGGCTTCCTGCAGATCCTGCAGGAAAAGAGGGTAAGATGTCTTGAGCCAGTCAAGTGTAAAAAATGGCCCTGTTCATCTGGTAGCACAGTATCTTGTTTGCTTCTGTCTCCTGAGTGGAGCCTATGAAGCTTGGTTTTTTGTCTTTGCTCAAATCTCTTGCAGTGGAGTGACAAGTGGGGCAGAAGCGTCAGCTGGGAACCTCAGATGTTTGTTGTGGGAGGTGGAGGCGTGGGTGCTGGCCTCAGTGAGGTTGCTTGTGGATGTTTGGGGTCTGGGTCTTTTTCCAGCAGTCTCCAGAATAGTCTCATGTAGCTGGATTTCATCATCAGGGCTGAGTATTGAACCAGGGTGACCCAGAGGGACTCCCACAGAGGAGTCCCCAGATTGGGGTGGTAGCCTGGACTAAGGCAGCCAAAGGGCCACCTTCCTTCTGCCATTGGCCACCTTCCATCTCTTCTGGAAACCGTTCCCCCACAAAGGACGCTTCCACGTCACCTCTGCCTCTGTTCTCTCTGGTGGTTTTGCTCATCCTAGAGTTTTGGGTGTGTTGTAATTAGAGGGAGATTTGTGAACTATGTAATTCATTGTTTCCTTTGTTCTTGCAGAAGTATAATTTGGGGATTTGCGTGGTTAAATTCCATATTACACATGCCCATGCCGCAGTTAGGAGCTTATGGTGTAACAGGACCAATTATAGGAGAATGTGACATTGTGACATAAGAATTGAACACTCCCTGGTGCTGCTAACCTTTCCTAAAAGAAGACTTCACCTGGCCCTTGTGGGGCCAGGCCATGGATGCTGAGACTCCACCTTGGCACATGTAATTCTGACTGAAGCTTAAGTTCTAGCTGGGATTATAGGTAGTGTCACAACTGGAAAACTTTAAAATTGTGGAAGCTGATTACAAGTTGACCAACTTTCAGGGCATAATAGGAGCCAGGAGTTAAGGAGTTTGAGGATATATATATCTCCTTATTTTTCTATGTCAAATAAAATATATGTCTATTTTCAAATTTATGCATGCAGATACATAGAAATGCCTGGCCCTCAGTTGCCCAGCTTATGTGTAGGATTGGGTTACTGTAATCATCACACTGTTTTTCAAATTGAAATGAGAAACTACAAGTCATGTGTTAGTTTGCAGTTAACAAAATCATTTGAAACTACTATTGACACCTGAAACATGGCTATGAACCCTGAAGAAGAAACTTAAGCATATTTCCTGTGGCCCTCCAGCCCAGAGGAAGGAGCCCCTAGTCTGGTGGAGAACAAAAGCTCTCTGGCTAGAGTGAGGAATGGAGGCATCTGGGGAAGGACATGGAGAAATAGAGGAAAAAGAAGCATAGGTGACTGCAGAGCAAGTCTGTTCTCTCCACCTGTGACATCGCTGGTGGCTTGGGGAAGAGGAATCCTTGGCCTGAGGAGCAAGTGAAGCAGCTCCACAGGCCCCAAGGAAGCCAGAATCCAGTGGGAGGAAGCCTGAGAGGAGCCTGGGGGTACAGGCAGCCCTGGGACCCAGCAAGAGAACCCAGAGGGCAGGCTGCAGCACGGAGGAAGTACAAGGAACATCTCCCCAGAGCCCCTGCTGTGGACAGCAGTGCCTCTGAGATGGGAGTTGGGCAGCGTGGGGGCAAGGCAGCTTGCTACCTTCAAGTATCGGCCACTGGCTCCTCGATATTGAGTCTTAATGAGAGCTATTAATATGATCCAAAGATGAGAGTTTCCTTCCCAGGAGTGCTGAGAAGACGAAGGAACAGGAATATGTCAATTTAGCAATAGGACACAGAGTCCACCACCCCAGGCAATCCATGCCTGACTCCACTGGCAGAAGTGCCAGAACGGCCCTCTTCCCAGTGGACGGTTGACCCAGCGCTGTCTCCAGGGGCTGCCTCCTGCCCAGTGGCTGGGCTGCCTGGGGGTTTTCCTTCCTCACAGGGAATTGCTAAAGTCAGGCTAAAGTCAGGGTATTAATTCTACTGTTATTGACCCTCTTGGTGGCCTTAAGCTAGTTTAACAAACTAAAATGGGTTCTGCTGTTGATGTATATCTAGGAATAATAATGCTATTGTTATAGTGATTTTTAATCAGCAAGCATCCCTTAAGGCTCTCCGAGGAACTGTTGTTTTCCCGATTTAAATCCAATGAACAAAGAAAGAAATGTCTCTATGCTTTGATTCCTTGAATTATTAATTAGATGTACTATAATAAGACGCTTCACTACCATTTACAACAGTGGAGAAAGTGAGATGATAGGGCATTGAGATGGACGCTGTCATCGAGGGCCAGGTCAGTCTTTGTCAGGCAAGTCGTGGGTGCTTTGGAGAAGCCTTGGGGAGGAGAAGTACAGTACTTGGGGGCTGCACCTTCACTATTGCTATGCAGACTTGTCAAGAAAGCTTATTTTCTAAGCTGGAAAACAAAATACAATATTGCCCATCATTGAGTGTGCTCCCACACATCCAGCATTTCTTCATGTTCTTGATCCCACCACCCACCTATGAGGAATGCAGGGAAGGCAAGGGGAGGTGAGGTTAAAGGAGGGCTGAGGTCACTCTGGAGACAGCGGTCAGGTCCGACAACAGTGATGACGGTGAAGGTGATAATGACCAGAGCACTTAAGGTGCATACAGTGTTTAGCAATTCACAAAGAAGTGCCACATGCATTTCCTCCTCATCAAACTAGAAGACTTATTTGCAGTTATGTGTGGGCCACTGGGTTGGAAGGCAGGAAACCTTAGATTACGTCATGGAAAGTCACGTATGAACAAGCAAATTTATTATCACAGGGGAAACGTATCAGAATTTGCATCAGGTTTGAGTCCCTTGGACTCTTGGGATTATGAAAATGGAGCTTGCCCTCAATTTCATCTTGGACTGAAAGGGAAAGTTATATGTACCTGTAGTGATACATAACAAGAAGGCAAAGTAGAAGAAGTGACAGGAAAAACACTTGCCCCAAATATAAAGATGGCTGGGAGTAATGGAGGAAAGCTTTATGAAGACAGAATCTGAACTGCTTTTTAGAGGATGGCTTGGATTTCACTAGGAGAAGATGGACCAAAGTTATTCTAGGGAGAGCAATGTCCTGAGCAAAGGTATGGGGATGGAATCAGGGCCATTCTGAAGGAATAATGAGCGGCCCAGTTGGAATAGGTGGAACGCACAAGAGGAAGAGGGAAGTTCCAGTGGGTCAGCTGGAAAGGCAAGGGCCTGGCAGCCGAGGGTCTCAGAGACAGAGCAGATACGCCCACCATTCCATTTTCCGATGGGAGATGAGCACAGAGACACCAAGGTCACCAAGCCAGGAAGAGGATCTAAGCAGTCTGGATCCCCAGTCCTCCTCTTCACCTCCATTGGCTCTCTTGCTGGGGCTCTACGACCCTTTCCTCACAGGACAGGGCCTCAGAGGCCATTATTATGCTTTTGGCCATGAGTAGCAATAACAACTCAAGCCAGCTTTAAGCTGGTTTAGACCAAAAAAGAAATGTATTACCTCACAGAAGTAGTTTGGTGGGTGCGCACCTGTAATCCCAGCAGTTTGGGAGGCTGAGGCAGGAGGATCACAAATTCAAAACCAGCCTCAGCAACTTAGCAAAATCCTAAGAAACACAGTGAGACCCTGTCTGTATTTAAAATATAAAAAGGGCTGGGGACGTGGCTCAGTGGTTAAGTGCCCCAGGTTCAATCCCTGATTAAAAAAAAAAAAAAAGGTAGTTGTGAGGCCAGGGCTGATGAATCCAGCAGCACCACCGATCTTAGGGAGGCAGGGGTCCTACCTCTCTGCCCCACTGTCCCCAGGGCAGCTTCACCACAGCCTGGATGCTCTTTGCCTAGTCACCTCCCCAATTTCAGCTCAAATGCTGAAGTACCTAAGGACACCTTCCTTGCCTCCCTGACGGGCCAAGTTCACTGCCCAAGGGTTTGAGGAACACAGGGCTCTCAGCCCTCTCAGCACAGCTGCACTGTCCCTCATGATGTGATCCTGGGATTAGTGCCATGCCTCCCCTTTAGACACCAACCTCTACAAGGGAAGGAGCTCTGTGTGTTTTGCTCACTATTTTATCCCCAGCACCTGCCACTCAAATATCTGTCAGATGAGTAAAAATAGTTCCATAGGGGACCTAGGAGCCCAAGAACCACAAATCAACACACAATGCAGCAACTTCCCACTGAAGACTTAACTCTCTGACCTTTGCTCTGTATGCTCTTTGCCTATAAAGAGCATACATGTTGTAGCCAGAGCCAGCAGATTCTCATACTCTACAACCTTGAGATGTGATCTGAGCAGGCAGGAGCAGACAAGGAGAGGATGTATTCTATGGAGATGGAGAAGCTTCTGGGAGGTAAAGGGGCTGCTGAAGAAGTGGAGAGCCTGGAGAGAAAGTTAGTAGGTATAAGAAATAGGCCTTGGTGGTGTTTGATGTGATGTGAAGGATAAGGAAGGAGATGGTCTTAGGAAATCTCCTAACTTTCTAGCTTGGATAACTGTGCAGATGAATGGAGGTTCCAATCACTGGGACAGAAAACACTGGAAAAATGAAATTCTTCCAGGCAATATTCCAAGCTTGGTTTCATAAACTAGAGCTAATATGAATTCGTCTCTGCTGTTTGTTTGCCTCCCTCATGCTGCCTTGGGCCCTCTGTCCTGCTTATCACAGACTTTCTTGTAGCTGACTTATTTACTAATATTGGCACATCCTTCTTCCTGGTCTGAAAGCTCAGAGATAGCAGGAGCCGTGTGCGTGCCTTTGTGGGCACATGTGTGTGACTGCACTCCCCCCAGCAGAGGATTGTCTTGTCCATAGTCAGTGGTGGATAAATATTTGCTTGACTGAGCAGAGCTGAAGCAATGTGAAGTTCAGATAGTCACACTTCTGTGAAAAAGTCATGTTCTAACCTTGCAACAGACAAAACTCCTACCTCTCGGCTCCCCTGGCCTCCATTGTGACTTCCTTTAGTGGTTGCTTGCATGAAGAGTTCAGCCAGCGAGCCTCCTGGATATGGGATTAGAGCTGTGCAAGCCTCAGTCTGTCTGTCTGTCTGCCTGTCCAGGTGACTGTGCCTTTGGATGTCCTGGAAGAGGATGCATATATTACTCAGGAAGGCAGGGGTATATGCTCCCCACTTCCTTGTTAAAAGACCAGCCATTATTTTGGCAGATCTAAGGTAATATTCTGAAGGCAGTGGAGAAGCAGCTGGGGGACATTACTTGTAATTGTTTAATATTGTTATCACATTTGCTTACAAGAAAAGAGAGGCCACCCGCCATCCATCAAGGGAGGGAATATTCATAGACAGCGATCATGGTGCTTGCTTTGGAATGTCATGGCAACCGTCCCCAGCCTCTGACTTGATTACTTCTGCTAGCGTTCCTGGTCATAGCTGAGTTGTCTCATTAGCTTTAGTTTCTTCCATCTCATTTGTGGAGGGGAGGCTGACAAACAGCCCTACATAGGTTTTATGTTCCCTGCTCTGAAAAACTGACATTATTGAAGAAAGCTCTGCCTCTTATCTCTGTCCTTCTCGAGATGCAATCTACAGTCACATTCAGAGGCGTATAGGTCCTACCACGGGCCACTTAGGTGGGGCTCCACAGAGATGAAAGGATATTATGCTTGTTAACAGGTGAGAAAAGTGAACCCAGACAAGACAAGTGACTTATATTAAATCAAGTATCCTGGTTCAAATCCTGTCTCTACTACTTACTACCCAGTGAGCCATGTAACTCCAACTGTGCCTCAGTTTGCTCCTCTGTGAAATGGGGATAATAACAGCTTCCTTGTAGGGCTATTGTGAGAATGATAACTGAGGCGATGATTATAACCCTGAGTACATGTCCAGTACCCTGAATAGAAATCATGACGTCTAAAGTCACAAAGGACTTTGCAGGAAAGCTAGAATTCAGACTCATGTCTCCTGACGCCTGACTTCTCACTCTGCTCTGTTTCAGGAAACAGGCTGGGAACTCTCGCAGGTGAGGATATCTGTTATATCTGATCAGGAAATGGTTTTACTTAGTTTTGTGCCCAGAGACCAGCACTGTACAGGTTGCAGAGTGATACCAGTATGAGCTGGTGGGCCTTGGGACTTGCCCCAAACCAAGGTCTCTAGCATTTTCAGAAACATCTGCATCCTCCCAAGGAGGATTGGAGAAGTAAATGGCTCATACAGTAAGTTACAAATAAAATGGCCAATTGAAGTACATGCTTAGCAAGCAGGAGGCCCTGGGTTCTATCCCTAGCACCACCAAATAGTGAAAAATGCCAATGTCAGTGTGGAGGACTCAGGGTGTTTTTAAATAAAGATGAAGACTACCCCATATAGGTATAAGCAAACCTAAGTGACCACTGTGTGCCCTGGGAAAGGTGTCATGGCTTCAGAACAATGATGGATCATGACACTTCAACTCCAAAAATGCTCAGTGGCCTCTTTCCCTGGGATGGGAGCTACGTCCATCCAGAGGGTCAAAGGCTCGAAAGGCAGGTGAGATTTCTGGTGTCGGAGAAACTTCACTGAGGAAAAGCTCAGTGTGTGGTGTGACTTAGGAGGCCCAGCCCAGGTCCTTCACAACCAGAAACAAAGGTGAAGAGAGCCCAGTGGAGTGGTCCAGAGACCTGCAAGGAGCTGCCCCTGGTGCAGAAGTCCAGTTTTGCTGTGTAGGGAGACGCTGGGAGTTCTTGGCTTTGGCTTTGGCCCTTTTCATAAAGCTCTCCCTCCTAGCAGGTGAGAGAAGTGGAACAGGATGCAGCTGCTGGGATGTTCAGCCAGAAACCCAAAGACATCGCACAAAAGAAAGCTCGCGGGGCCAAGCTAGAGGATGGGGCAAGCCTGCGCTTGCCAGGTGCTCCGTGAACCTGCCGCCTCCCTGAAGATTGAAAACGCAGCATTAGGGCTGCTGCAGCCTCCTGCCTACCTCCCGCCTTGGTGGCTGCCGAGGGTCTTGCAGTTTTAGTGGCTTTTTCTGGCAGGTCAAGAAATTATGCAGTGTGCCTGAAGTCAGGCTTGTCATTATTAATGTTAGCAGCAGCTAACCTTTGCAGTCGTCTGATGTTTTTTATAAGCATTTTCTCATTTAATTTGTACAATATTCTTATGAGGCAGGTACTTTGATTTCCATTTCACAGAGACAATGGAGTTTAGAGAGGCCAAATAACTTACCCAGGGGCAGAGTTATTAGAGCATGAGCTAGGTCTTCCTCCCAATACTGTCATATGCACACACACACTATCAGTGTCATATAAATAGCTAACCTCAACAGAGAGCCATGCCATGCTGGGCACCTCCATCCATACGCTAACATAACCCTCACAGCAACCTTCTAAAGTGGGAAACCATTCCTAGTACCATCTCCATTTCACTGATGAGGAAGCGGAGGCACCCAGAGGTTAAGTAATATGTCCAAGTTGATGTAGTTGAGATTGGCAGGGCCAAGGTGCAAAGCCAGCTGGCATGACTCCTGAGTGCAGCTTCCACGGTGACACAAGTGGGTCTCAATGTATGGTCCCTGGACCTAAAGCATCAACATCACCTTAGACTTGTTAGGGAGGCACATACTCAGGTCCCACCCAAGACCAGTGAAATTAGAAATATGGGGAGAAGGAAGCCACATGTTTGAAACAGCTCTCCACGTTTCTGAGCCCTGCTACAGTGACCTTCCCCTGCCCTCTCACACCCGCAGCTGCTATTCCCTCAGTTAACAGGTGAGAGTAGCTGATACCCTGTTTCTTGAACTCAAGCTCTCTGCTTCTCCCCAGAGCTACTGATCAGAACCTGTGTTTTCATAAGATTCCTCAGAGAGCATGCATATGAATTAAAGACAGAGACCACTGATCTGGGCTAGCAAACTTCCCTTAGATCCCACAACTTCCCAGACAGGGAGGGGAGAAAGCTTCCCACCCACAGGCAATGTTTTCACACCTCAGTGGGCACAATGAGGGAGGGACATCAGCCTGGAACCACAGGTCTCAGCGAGAAGGATTATGCTAGCTAAGCCAAGAGCAGCTGCTATAACAGACCAACCCCCAGTCTCAGTGAGTTCATGCCATAGATGTTTATCTCTCACTCCTGTAAATCAGATCACCAGGGAGGGCTCTGCTCCCCACCAAACTAGATGTAGTACCCAGTATTTCCCCCTGCACCCCTCAGCTGTCTCTAACCTAAAGGGAAAGTAGCACATGTGTGTTCAGGGAAAAGATTTTTTTAAACAGCCTGCAGTGTCTGCACAATTTGCTGGACATTTTAGGTCTCATTGTTCATTTATCCATGCAATGAATTAATAATTTACTGAATAGTGAATATAAGATTCATTTATTCACTCATGCATTCATTTATTCATTCAATAAACATTTATGAATGGCTGAGCCTGAGAATCTAGAGAGAAGTGCAGAGTGAGAACCAATATACACAAGTACTTTATGAACACAGGAGAGTTTGGCATTAGGCAGGGATATCTGCAAGGCTCCAAGAGAAAAGTGACAATAAACTGAGTTTAGGCATATGAAAGAAATAAACTAGCCAGAGAGTACAGTTTGAACACTCAAGACTTGAGAAAAAGGAACATGTGTAAGGTCACAGAGGAACTCAGCTTGGGAAACAGATGTTGGTGGGATGAGCAGCCCTGTCAGGTAGTGATGGGGATATAAAGGATAAAATTCAAAGCTGGCTGGTTTGCCTGTATCCCAGGAGATGGGAAAAGTGGACCCGAGGTTTGGCACATCCTGCTAGAAAAAGATGCAAATAGTTCTTCCACACACACACACTTGCATGTAATCCTCATTGATCAGAAGAAAAAAAAAAAAAAAACACTGAGCTTCCTCACTTAAATACCCTTTGTAATCTCCAAGAGGGAAGGTTCAAGCTGCTTTAAATTCACCCATATTTTATAATTCTGGAACAGCTGTCACCTGCTGTCCCCTGGGGAACTCGTTACTTAGCAGAGGGACATGCACATTCCACACATTCCCTCAGCTTTGGTTGGCCTGGGCTTTCTGAAAAGTGAAGACCATGCCTTCACCAGCCTGTCACGCTCCCCTGCCCCAGCCATGTGTCCTCTGGGAAGGTCTGTGGGACAAGACACAAAGTTCTGTCTTCACAATTAAGGAGTAATTAATTATTTAATCAGAACAGAGAGCAGCCTAGGCAATGTCACCTCCTCTCATTTGTTGGACTACTAGCCCCCATTAATCACAGGACATTCTGATTGCAGAAGAAACAGGCTGATTTGAAGCTTAACATTGTGGTAACCTAACCACTACTCCCTGATCTGCTTCAAAAACACCACCAATGCATTACAGCACATGTCACTGCCACCAGCCCAGGCTTTATTCCCAGGTGAACATCTTAGGGAGGGGAAGGTAAAATCTGTACATCAAGGAATCTCGCTCCATTCCATCTCCTCCTGCTTGGAGTTCTGACAGCTAAGCCACAGCAAGTGAACAGACCAGGTGTCCCCCTGGGCTTTTTACCCACCTGAGGAACCCAGAACTCTGCTCTCCCATTGAGCTTTGGCACTGTCTCCTTCTAATGCCCAGGTTCTTGTACTGCCAATGGGGACTCGAGTTTTGTTTGAGAGAATAATTCCCCCTCTTTTAACCCTGTCCTCCTTTCTTACAAATGCTATCCTCCCCTTTGTTTACAGAAACTTGGAGCCCAGGTGTCAGCAGGGGTGAAAATGAGTCATCCTGGGCCATGCCGGGCACCCCTCTGAAACTGGAGGAGCTCACCTGGCTTATCCTGGCTACTGGCAGGTGGTTCCTGCATCCATCCACACTGACCAGGGCCACCTCTCTGAGATGCACACTCAGTTAGAAACCAAGACCTCCTCCAACTAAAGTCTCCTCTTGCATTTGCAATTCTTAGCTTCTCACTATAGAAACACACCTGACTGGTCATGGAGGAAGCAAACACGGTACAAGGGAGGTCACTTTGAAGGTCAAAGAATTTCCAAAAGGGCAAACAATGTTGGGATTCTGGTTTATATAGGCAGGACATGTGATGCTCCAAATCTCATCACTGAGTGGGTCCCATGAGGACCCATCCTGGCTCACACCCCCGGAGCTGCTAACCCTGAACATCCATCACTCTTACCAGGATGACCACCAGGATGACCACCATTGCTGACCTGGAGTCACCTGCCTCTGTACCTCTGGAGCCACTGAGGATGCCTCTTGTTTCCTGGGGCTTCCAGACATCAGCTCTAACTCCAAGTTGAAGTATTTTACAATTGATGGGAGGGGTCCTGGGTCTGATCCCTCACCAGGGAGGGAGATGGAAAAAGCAAGTGAGAACCAAATGGGAGCCTCCATAATGGGAAGAACACTGGCCCACCAGGACTCTTACAGCAGGAAGCCAGAGGCTGGAAGGGGGTGAGTTGCTGGGACACTTCTGCTTGCTACCTTTGTGGGATGGAATAAGGTAAAATACATCAACCCTGGGTGGCTTGGAACTTCACTCATGATAGGCAGATGACACTTCCAGACCCTGACAGTGGCCAGCCATTCTTCCTGCCACTTTGCCTAACTAAGCCTGAGCTTATACATATCTGCTGTGTGTTTTCCTACCTCCCTGCTAACAAGGGCTGCAAGATTCTGCTGCTCCAAGAATTCCAGGGGAGAAGAATCTGGGAGTTCTTGCTCCTATGAATTCAGTGACTGAGTTTCTTCCAGTTGTTTCTATCTGTAAACTCCCTGCCTTTTCATTTCCAAGAATGGCCCCATATTTTCTAAGATTGCCCATTTTAATGCCTTTAACTCTGGCCATGGAGACCATAATTAGAGCCAAGAATCTCTGGGATGTTCATCAAAATTCAGATTCTTAGACCTTAAATTCAGAGGTTATGGTATGATGGGTATTTGATAAAACTGGTCTAGAACTTTCAAATTAAAATTATTAAATAATTTCACAATCTTTCCAAATATCTGCATTTGGCAGGTTCCATACTGTTAACCGCTTAGATATTTGGGCCATCTATGCCTCACCCCAACTTTATATATACATTCAGGGCCAGGAAAGACATTCTAGCTGTCTTTGACTTCAAATGCACCCTGAATGTGCTACACTGAGTCACGGGGGTGCTTTCTGGGGGTCAATCACAAGCCCTGCTTTGCATAGGTTGATGTCCATAATATTCACATTGAGATTAAGAACCGGCTCTTTGATCTCTACTCCTACTCTCTCCTTCTACCTTCTCATGCTCCCAGGTTAAACAAGCTGTTTTGCTTCTAGATAACTTCTAGGAACATTGAACTCTGAATTGGTCATTCTTTCTCTGGCTCTACTCATTAAAAAGGAAGTGCCCATAGCCTGATATCTTAGGAACCCTGCACTCAATAAACTAAGTTGCTAAATTCTAAGTTAGAGTCACAGAGACTCAGAGGAACATGGAACACAGCAGCCCCTGGCATGAGAACTCCTAGTTAACTTCTAGGAAATGGGGCTCCTTCTTGCTCAGGAATGGAAGGCAGTGGACCTGATGATCAGGAGGCCAGCCATCTGTCACTTACACAGTTTTATAGAGAGATTCATCCCCATAGCTAGGACCACCTTGCTAGCTGTTTAAGGGCCTCCCATTCATTCCTTTATTATTTGACAAATATTATTTGAGTGCCTGCTCCATGCTAGACCCGTATTCTGGTCCTGCCTTATGATGGATTCTTGCCTTCTCCTGGGTCAATGGAAAGGAGTCCTGGTGAGTCGGAGTCTTCCAAGAAAAGTTCCTTGTGCAAAGATTCTCTTAGAAAAATGCCAATAGGAAAGGAGATGGGGCAGAGTTGGGAAATGCTGGGCGAGTCCTCAGAAGACTGTGCAAATCTGACCTGAGTGAAAGAGGTGGGGACAAGAGCACCCTAGAGTGATGAGGAGTCACGGGAATGCAGTGGCCACTGTAGAGTCCTTGAACCTAACTCACCCAACAAGATGAAGCCAGTGTCTTTGAGGAATGGGCTATTTTAGATCTCTTTGCTGTACTTTGTCATTGATAGGGATCAATCCAGAGAAGGGAGGTCTCAGTGCAAATACAGTGATAGATTTCAACACATAGCATAGTCCCTGAACCCTCTGTGATCCCTGCCCTACAGGCCAGCCAGGGGTGTTCTCCTGGTGGCCACAGAGCTATGCTTTTATCCAAACCCAGACCTAGAAAGGGAATCCAAATAAATTCAGGCATGAAGCCAGTTCCATCATAAAAGGATGTTCTATCCATCTTTCTGGGATGGCGTAGGCTTGCTTGGCCAATGGCCATTTCCTCTCTTCTGAAGGCAAGGAACGATTTATGCCAGGTGATGATAAATTATGCCAGGTGCTGGGACGAGTTCACCATTTTATTTATAGAGGGCCAGTAATCCAGGCAAGTATTTTTATGAGGTGACACTTGCTTATTGCCTGTTTTCAAAGCTGTTGTAAATGGAAATCTCTCTGTGGTGAAAAAACTGGGTTCTCTGACCCCTCCCCCTCAAAGGTCCTCTCTACCCCATGATCCTGCAGTCAGAAGCCCTCCCTCTCCCTTTCTGCCATTTCAGATGTTGGGACTTCTCCATGTGTAGTTCAGAGATCAGTGGAAACCAGTACAGCAAGTGTTGGGGTAATTCTCAGTATCTGCTTTCTGCTGAGGTAAAAACATAAGAAGTATGACACTTGATTAACTCTGTTAATCCCACCTGTTCTGATGGGCCCAGCTGATCTTAACCGAGGAATAAACATGCAAAACCCACCCACCAGTGAGCATTCTTTGCTTCAATTCAGCGTGCAAAACAAGCCATGGTGGCAGTTTTCAGGTTTTCTTCACAGATGATGCACACATTTCTGGAGTGAAACATGCCCCTGTGTTTCTGTCAGCTCTGGTTCGTAATAGGACACTGCAATAAGGCAGGACATGAGATTTTCATAACCAACACCTCCATTTACATGCACGGAAGCTGAGAATAGCCCGAGGAGAAAAACAACCGAGGCACACAGGATCTGAAGTGTTCCTGGATATTGCTGCTGTTTTCCTGATGCTTTGAAATTGAAATGTGGGGATGACATTTACAAACCATTGCTTTGGCCATTCAATCAAAGCTATTTATTGAGTGCCTATAGTGGGCAGCCCTTTTGTCAGATAACACAATACAGCAGAGATGCTATAGACCAGGAATAGGACAGAGAGGACAGAGATGGAGCTTTCCCTTGATATCCACGAGTAGGGATAGAGAGAACAATCATGTAAGCAATACTAGTCATAGTATTGCCAACCAGATAAAAGAAGAGTTATGGCTTTTTCTAGTTTGTGATTTCATGAGAGACATAAGTTAAGCTATATAGCCCAACCTCAGATGGATTGGGACCTCTGCATTCAGAATGATTAAGGAATAGCAAGATATCCCTCAACTACACTGCCAATGAAGTAGCCACCAGGATACTTGTCTATAGTACTCTTGCAGTGCATCATCTCTCAATTGAGTAGGATGCTGTTAGTATAAAATATGCACTTGATTTCAGAGATAGGGAAGCTCTAGACTGCAAACGTCCAGGGAATAAGTTCTCACCATATCTTTAGAACTCAGAAGAATTCCTAGAATGTACTAGATAGCCTAAAATGTTTGCTGGGTGGCTGGGTAGATTATGATCACATCATAGCTATCAGCTATAGGATAGGTGATCATTTATTATCCCACTCCTCCCACTCTTTCTATTCCATTCACTCTCCTTTTACAGTTCTTTAGTACCTTCTGACAAGTCCACTCAGAACTTGCTCTTCAGCATCAGATATGCATGGCTGCCATGGATCCCTTCATGAACACCCGCATGCGCTAATCCCAGCAGCTTAAATGGGGATTTTGCGGGCTGAAACACCTACCAGCAGATCTGCAGGATTCTGAAACCCTTTGAAAGGGGCTTAACCCTAGATAATCACATTTCTTCTGTTTTTTGCCTCTTAAATTTCTCAAAAGATTTCAGGTGACCCAAAAGAAGCATTTGGCCATTCTTCCTTTTATCCAACAGCTGAAGCATTAGGAAGTAGTTACAAGGCTGCCATTTCTGAGCATGTCTTTCTGCCCTCTGTGGGTCTATCTCTCCTGAATTCAAACTATGAATGGATGAGAAATGAGGGGAAAAAAAGGGAGAGGGCATTAAAATTGTGTCTAAAAATAAGAAAAAAATCCATTCTAGGCAAGGACTTGAGCTGGAGGGATCATCCTATCAATGAAGGCCATGGGCTTTGGAATGTAGACGTGGGCCATTTCTGTTGGCCTCTTTCTGGATCTATTGCTCATTACTGGTTTTAGGCTGTATTTGACATAAGTGGAAGTGAATTCTGGAAAGTGGGATTAAATTTAACCTGGGATAACGTTGAGTTTGGAAAGTTAGTAGCAGCTAAAGTGAGATTAAGATAGTATTCTACCAGGGCACTCAGACCCAACCAGGTCTTCAAATGAGTGTTTCCAGGAAAATGCCTATGCACAGTGAACTAAAAATAAAATAAAAGAATATTTCACTGCTGGCTGGCAGTGGCTGTATGCTCCACTGCAGAACTCTAGTAAATGCGGTCAGATGCCTTCAGAGGCCTCTGTTATCTTAGCAGAGCCGCTATGAGTGGTGGAGAACTGACCCAGGCTCAAACAATGCTCTTAAAGCCCTTCCCACATCTCAGAATTAAGACCTCATTAGTGAAAAGGACAGAGCTCACCCACAGAGAAAAGAGACTGTGGAAAACGACATAAAGAAATTGGGAACTGATTTAAGCTGTTGTGGGGGACCTTGCCCAAGACCTTCCCCCAATCTTTGCTAAAGTACTTAACAGGTAATGGGCATATGTGATCTTTCAAGAAGTCTTGGGAAGAAGGAAAATTTTCCAAAAGAAGTCATATTTGAAGGTGGTTTGCTTGAGTCTTTGAAAGCACTACCACTGAGACTGTAGCCCAACCCACACACTGGAATCTGCCATGCGTGGTAGCTCTCTTACAATGTTGGTGACAGGATGAACCAGTCAGGGGTGGGGAGTGGTCCTGGAAAATAGGGTGGGGGCTCCCCTACTCTGGTGGCATTAAAACTTTTCTAATAATATTTGATTAGGATAACCCGAAGAAAACAGGCATCAAATAATTTCTGAAAATTGATTTCTTAATAATTGCTTCATAATTGTATTTTTAAAAGAAATTTTTATATATTAACAGTAATGGCGTGAAAATTGAAACACTACAGAGAATTCTTAGAGTTGGGCTCCCCCTCAAGGATGCAGAATATAAGTCTGCCATTAAAAGGTATTTGAACACAAATCTGTACTAGATATATACAAGTTGCCCCTCTGTCCCTGCTGCCCGCCAGGCCAGGTCACTCAGGGATGCCCTCTTTGTGAGTATTTCAATTAGCACACACCCAGAGCCTCTATTAAATTTTGTCTCCATAATTATAATTATTATTCACGTTGAGCAAAAAGGGAAATGTAAGCATAAAAAAGATGTCCTTTGGAATTTAGAAAGAAATTAAGTTTAATCATTGTCTTTCTACAAGCCAAACCTAGTGTCGAGATGGGCAGGTCCCAGGGGAGCTATTGTTATCTTTTAAAGGCTATTGCGCTCTTTTGAAATCCATTGAGAGAAATGCAGACAGGGCCACATCTAGACCAGTGCAAACGGCTCTCTCCATCTTCCACCCTCTTCTTCACACTGATCATCACACATACCTGCCAGATTAATTCTCCTGAAATACCACATTAATCATGTTACTCCAGCTCACTGATCTTCATAGCTCCTAATCACTTGGAGAATTAAATTCAGAAGCAGATTTGACAGCTCTCTCCAACTGGGTTGTATTCATGGGGTGGCCCTTTCTATTGGGGACCCTCCATTCCTGACCCCTTCCTTCTGACAAACCAATTTGCGTATTATTTCTCAAATAAGTCACAAGCTTTCCCAGTATGGAGCATTTGCTCCCACTACCCTCTGGGCCGTAAGTCTCTTTCCTTGTTCTTGGCCTCTTTAGAATCCTCCTTCAGTAATCATGGAGCATCTGCAGTGGATTAGGAGCTCTGGGCAATTCCAGCTCCCTTCTCTACCGGCCCCTCGGAATGAACTTCCTTCTCCAGAGCACCGACAACTCAATATTTTATCTTTAGTTTGTCAATTAGTCATAGAATCCTGTAACAGCCTCTTATGTATTCATTTTTTTAAAAAAATGAACAAAATTGAAAGATTTAACTGGGAAAGAGTTTTAAGTTTCTCAGCATCAGGATCATAGCTTTTTCTTTTTTTCACTTGACATGTTTTGCCTGTGGTAGATCAGCTAAATAATCATTTCTTTTATGAATTAATTAATCAACCAATAATTAATTAATGGATTGATTTTAATAAAATTCAATGTTAAAGACTTCTGTAGGCTGATCTTTCCCCCAGTAGACCCAACCATAGTGTTTCAAGCATGGATATCTGTCCAGAGTAGGTGACTGTGTAAGGAAAAGGAACCCCCAAGCTAGATACCTGGGCATTTTATAACCATCTCGTGGCAGCAATAAAACAGCCTGGAATACCATCCCATCATACCCAGTGAATCCTTGCCTCCAGGAAACCATGGCACAGAGGCTTATGATTTTTAAAAAATCAGAGTAAATAGGAGTTAATATTGCCAGCTACCTGAAGTGAAATCAGCCAGTCATCAAAAGACAGATACTAGAGCTGGGGCTAAAGCTCAGTGGTAGAGCGCCCACCCCGCCCGTGTGAGGCACTGGGTTCGATCCTCAGCACCACATAAAAAATAAATAAAGATATTGTGTCCATCTACAACTAAAAAAATTGAAAAATAAATAAATAATTTTTAAAAAAGACAGATACTGTGTGATCCCACTTACAGGAGTTACTAGAATACTCAAATTCATAGAGACACAAAGTAGAAAGGCAGTTGTCTAGAGCTGGGTAAGTGTGGAGGTTATTTTTTAATGGGTACAGAAGTTCCATTTTGCAAGATGGGAAAGGCTGGAGATTAGTTGCATCACAAGGTGAACGTACTTAACACTACTGATCAGTACTCTGAAAAATAATTACCTGGTAAATTTTGTTATGTGTATTCTACTACAATTTTAAAGCATTTAGAAGTAACTATTAGAAAGAAAAAAGTAGCTGCTTATGAGATAATTCTGAGAAATACGTTTGGCAGATAAAAATCATTTCAATAATGGCAAAAAATAGGTTTTCTGCATAAACGTGGTATTCATAGTTATTTTTCAAAATAGGTAAGGAATGTGGAATATATAGTTCAGGTGGCCAGATGGCTCTTCTTTGGAATATTTTCTGATCTTGCCCTTTTTAAAAATAGACACACCCTTCAGTTGTCCAAAGTACTTTTTTCTTCATTCTTGTCTTGAGTAAGAAAAAAGGAGAATAACATCACAAGGTGCTTTACAATTTATAAATGTCTCATGTTTGCTTTTTTTCAAAGACATCAATATCTTCAGTACCCCATGTCTATGTTTTACCCATGGGCAACAAGGGTTTTCTTTTCTAATGAATTCTTTCCTTTCTTTTTATGAATCAGTTTTTCCTTCCTTCTAAATTCAACAAAAGTTCTTGGAGGTCTTTTTATAAAATTCTTCTTATGTATTTGAAAGCAGTGTTTGTGTGTGCATAGTTTTCCTTTTATTTTAACTATTTATTTTATTTTTAAATTTTAACTATTCTTTCTTTTAAAACTCAATCTTTCAATAATATCTTCAGTTGTTCATCAATACGACACAAATAGTGTAGGACTATTTGTAAGAAGCAAAAAGAGCGAAACTTTTAGGCATTTAGATTGAGTGGTTTACATGAGTCATTGATGAATTTTTCTGGCAGCTTAGACACAAAAACACATTGGATAATATGTTTTGTTTTCCAGAAATAAAATAGATTCAAGTTTAAGTGCATTTGAGAACAGGAATTGGAGCATATGCTACTTTTGCTTTCTTTCTTAAAAAGTGTATTTCTGTTTACTTTTCCTTATTAAATTAATTTTTCATTCTTTTGCTGCTTTCTTTTCCTTCTTTTGAGAAACTTTCACTTTCTTGCAACTTTCATCACTGGTGAAGTAAACGGGAAATCGTTTTATACTAAGGAGCTGACAGTGGAAGAGAATAAATGAATGATTCTTCTCAGCCTTTGCAGAGTGTAATATCTCACCATTGCTTCTGAGAAATCTTTTCTGAGGCTTGTTCTGAGATGTGTTCACTCAACCAGCATCTTATGGTCCATATCTATTACTCCATTCAGAAAGTGCGTGAATGTTTATTCATCTGAAGGCTGAGGAGTTTGAAATACATCTTGGAGAACCTTCCATTAGGATGGTCCTCATGCCAATCTATCAATAAACAGAGCAGTGGGAGATTGCATATGAGCGATCGAGGGCTAAATAGGATATCATCCAAACAAGTGCCAACATCGTCAACCTCACCAATAAATCAGAAAGGTGTGAAAAATTACTGGGCCCACAGGGGTCTAGGAACTTTTCCTCATTGCTTCCTACTTTGTCTTTTGAATTTGTTTTTGTTCCTTTAGAGCCATTTCCCACTAGATCCTTTTCCATTTTATTGCTTCCCTTCAGGAATTCGTTGCATTTACTCCTTAACAAACTTGACATAGTTCTGATGCTTCCATTCTCTATCTCGCTGTTTTCCATGGGAGGCCCAGCATGTCCTTCTCAAGGCTATTTTAAACAAAGCATTCCTTCTTCAGTCCTTCTCTTTGTTGAGCAGGGCTGTCTAATTTGATTAAGGTCTTGATGAAGAGGCATATAGTTTATGCTGGGACAGATTCTCATTAGAATAAATAGTGAAGGTCTCCCGGGGTGTTCATTAAGGAGACATTCCAATTTAGACAAACTTGTAATCACACAACCCAGATTTGCCAAAGGGTTCAAATCTCAGACCACACAGTGCCTCTCAAGTGAACTGTCCTAAGGTTCAGGGGACTCACAGAGCCTCAGGCAGATTCTGTGACCAGGGCTACCAAAACTTCTGATCAGCCATCTCAGATGCACTTAATACCCTAAAGTACAACCTGAAAATTAACACTAGATTGTAATACATAACTGAACACATGTTTTAGAATGCACTTAGTTGAAAACAGATGTAGATCTCACTCGTATTAAGAGAAATGCAAATTCAAGCTACACTGAAACTCCATTTCTCACTATCAGAGGGGCAAAAATTCAATAGTCCAGCAATGAACTCTACTGGTAAAACTGAAGAATTAGGCCATTTCAAAAATTGTTGGTAGGAATGCAAAATGGTACATCCTGGCTGGAGGGGGATCGGTCAACACATATAGGAAAACAGCAACTGTATTTACTCTTTGGCTCATTTCTAGAGATCTATCCCCAAGATAGATTGGCAAAATATGTAAACACATATCCATAAGGCTATTCGTTATAACAGCCAAAAAGAGGAAAAAAAATTGAAATAATCCAGATGCCTATTGATAGGTGTCTGGGTAAATACACTGTGGTCCAACCACATGGAGAAGCATCTTGTATCTCTTAAAAGGAAGGAATGACTTCGCTATATACACTGCAGAGTCATTTCTAGGAATCATTGCTATACAAAAAAAAAAAAGGAAAATGGGGACGTGTGTACTATTTTTTTTTAATGGGGAAGTGTGTAAAGTTTATTTAAAATAAAGCAAAATGACCAAGCATGCCCGGCATGGTGGTGCATGCCTATAATCCCAGCAGCTTGGGAAGCTGAGGCAGGAGGATAGCAGGTTCAAGGCCAGCCTCAACAACTTAGTGAAGTCCTTAGCAACTTAGGTCCCAAGCAACTAAGCCAGACACTATCTCAAAATAAAAAATAAAAAGGCTGGGATGTGGCTCAGTGGTTAAATACCCTTGGGTTCAATCCCTGGTACAAAAACAAACAAACAAACAAACCCAAGCACACACATTCTCTCTCTCTCACACACACACACACACACACAGACTTATTACCTACAGAGAAAATGAAGGATAAGGTAAATGACACAATGATAGAGGCTATGAACATTTAACTATGCTCTTTTATAGGTTTAGAATTATGTACATGTTACATAATATTTAAAAAATAACTTTCAATAAATACCTTCAGGAGACTTTTTAAGAAGATACAATATACCTAAATACGTATTTAGTTGGTGGAATAAACTCAATCAGCAATTTCATTAGACATCCCAAGGAAAAGAAGAACTTTTAAAAATGTTAAATCACTGCTAGTCAATTTGCTGTTAGTAGTGCTGACTTGGTTGTTCTGAATCTCTTGTGTGATGAAGAGTGTGGGTAAAGCAAATGAATAAGAATGTTGGTGTCACTGAGATCCGGACTTTGGTCATGGGAAAGAAAAAGACATTGGTGGTACTAAGTGATACTCTCTGGTCCTGTAGCTATCATAAATCTATGACATAATTTAGATTAAAAAGCAAAACCCACAATTCCAATTTTTGACCCTTAGAAACTCATAGAAACAACCAAATGCAGTAGAAATCATTATTCTTAGTTCCCAGATTATGTTGTTTAGATACCATTTCCCACTAAAAGGACCAACCTCTTTAAAGAAATGATCACCCCAGAAACAAGCAATCAATAAATAACTACTGAGATTGCGTCCAACAGAGTCAGGAACCAACTCAGTGACTCCCATATCCATGGTCAAACAATTTGATCATCAAATAACAGATGAGTCAAAACACCGCAAATTTGCTTAGATCCATGAATTGATAATAATACTTCAAATAAGCTTATCTGTCACCTTTGGAAGATGCCAAGAAACTATTTTGAAAACTATTGCTTAAAGGGGAATCTTGTCATGAATGTATTGCAACTAATAAATGATGAAGGAATGATAGAATGACAACGACACCATTTGTAACCCTCAGTAATTAATAGAGTGAGGCAAAGATCACTAACAGATGATGACATCACAAGAGAGAAAACCAGACATCATGTAATTGGGTGGAAGGAGACACCCCCAATGTTAAAGTAGTCTTACAGGAAATACAGGGGATAGAGGGACACATTAAACACCACCACAGGAATCCATCAGGAAAAAACAAATTGTAGGAAATTGTAAAGGCAAAGACCCAGTGTGGTCAGCAAGATTTGCAAGAAAAAGGAAGACACAAGTGAAATCTATAGAATAAAAGAGAATTGAGTCATACTAGCTCATTATTTTTTATGGACCTTATTTGGATCCTGTTCCAAATAAACAATTTTTAAAACACACACACATACACAATATTGAGGAAGTTTGAGAACATCAAGAAATTATTATTTAATTGCCAGAAAGGCATTGTTGTTTTCTTTAAACCCCTACCCTTTAGCAACTATGATCTTATAAATGCCAACAACGATGTATATAATATTTTATTAAATTATGTGTTTCTAACAAGACTTATATTTGTTAGAGACTATAGAAATGCATGTGCAATATAATTGTATTGCTTGAATGTATTATTCCCAAGCTTGTAAGATTGAATAAATTTCTTGGGTATCATGAGACCCAGAAAAAATAAGTTAGCACGAAAACACACTCAGCTCTTAACATGACCCATTCCTTAGGGGCTGGCCCAGTGTCAGGGCCACAGTGGTGGGTAGGTGGGGCATTTCACCTGCAATTGCAAGAATGGGATAGAGCAGGCCATAGGAAGACCTGGATGGTGTTAGGGGTCCCCACAGGCAGTGAATCTGGTGTCAAGCAGAAGGGAGAGCTTGGTGAAACCGAGGTCAGATCCATGCTGCCCAGGGCCCTTGAAGCCATCTCAGGACACAGTTCTCAGCCCCACACTCCATGTGGAATCATTTAATGACAGCTGGTCTGAAGGGTTTGTGAGAGAGGTCCCCCCACAGGAGAGGCACAGACAGTAAGAGCCGTAGGACTAAATTGAACCACGTGAAATCCCCAGCTTCTGGGGTCAACGATGGCTAACTGCTGGCAATTTCTCATGAGTCCTGGGCCTGGCCCCTGGAGACAAGAGTGGTCAGGGAAAGTCTTTTGGCTTTGTGACTCTCTTTCTGCACAGGTCAGGCTGGGGTTTTAGCAGTTGGAGTCGGGGGAACTAGAGAGGGCCACTGTGGCACCTCGGGGAGGTGGAAGCAATAGATGAGCTATTTGTGGATTCACTGTTAGTGTTCCATGGCTTTGACAAATATCTGAGATAATCAACTTAAAAGGAGATTTATTTTGGCTCACAGTTTCAGTCTATGGTTGTGACTTTGGTCTGTGACAGCACAACACATCATCATGAAAGAACACGTGGTAGAGGTGGCTGCTTGTCATGGCAGCCAGGAAGTGGATAAGAGAGGGAGACAGAGGAAGAGCCTGGGGTCCCAATATCCCCTCAAGGGCATTTCCCCAGTGACCTAACTTCCTCCCACTAGACCCCGCTCCCAAGGTTTGCACCACCTCCTAGAAGTACCACATACTAGTGACCAAGCCTTTAGCATTTGGAGGACATGGAAGCAGATTAGGGCTCTGGACTTCCTCTGGCAGATACTGAGGACTGTGCTGCAGGCACTGGGACTTCTAGGACAGCAAAATAAGCATCACAGTGTGGCTCAGGCACGAGAATGGGAAGAGGCACATGGAGCAAGGAAAACAAATAAGGAAAGACCTTTCTGTGAGCCGTTTGCTCTGATTCAGTTGGCTGTCATCGGCCTGGCAGGGATTGTTGGCTACGTGCAATTCTCACAACTTTGAGTGGGTTCAATTATTTTACATTAGTCATTTCAATGTGGTTTATGATTTGGAGTGCAAAAAACTTCTAGGTATTACCAGAGAAAAAAGATAGAGGACAGAAAGGAAAGGGGAGGGAGGGAAGAAACGGAAGGAAAGGGAAGGGAAAAGGAAGAAAAATAAGGCTCCAACTAATCATTCAGATGAAGACTACATTTCCCATGGACTGGGGAAAGTAAGGTGCCTCTGAGACAGCGTTGCCCTGATTTAGGAAGAAGGTTTGAATAAGAACCCGACATTTGAAAGACACTACTTCTATCAATTAGGTCTACATTCAGCTGCAAATAATAATAATAATAATAATAATAGGCTTACTACAGTCATTAACTCCTGGGATTTGGCTTTAAAAGGATAAGTATTTATTTCTCTTTCCTGAGAAAATAGCCTGCAGGAGGCTATTTAGGGTATTTTGGAAGCTCTCTAGTTATAGGAGCCCCAGGCTTTCAGTATTTTGCTCTTCTGCCATCCTTACCTTATCATCTCCAATGGCTACTTGAGATCCAAACATTACACTACATTCCAGGGGATATACTGCAGTTGGGAAAAAAGAAGAAAAGGTTATGCACCCTCATGTTGCAGGAGATTTGTGTTAACACCACATTGGACAAAGCTTAGTTACAAAGCATCTGAATGAAGATGCACTGGTATTGATATGGGCATATTGCTGACATGATTAAGGTGCATGTATTTGGTACACGAAGAAGATGAAGAATGTTGGGTTGACCCTGGCAGTCTCTCACATTAGCTTTAAGAGCTCCTACTGTTGACCAAAGCACCTGGGCATAGAAGAAACTCATAATATGGAACCAGAAACAAATAATACCCAAACAATACCATAAAGAAATATTTCGTGTTCCTCCCTCTAATTTTTTAAGTGCTCTTGGCTTTCTATAGGCTGGGTTTCAAATTCTAGAAAATAAAGCTTCAGGAAGTGGCTGTGACAAGTTGCCCAGCGTGAAACCTCCCATGCACATAATCAGTGCACCGGATATAATTGGGAGCTAATTTCATATTTCCTGCATATCATATTGGAAAATTGAGCTGTCAGATTTATTTAAGGGCTACATGCCAAAATGAGAACACCCGTGCCCTGCTCTTTTCAATATATTTCCGCAGGACTTGTTTTCTCTATCTTCAGGGCTTAATAATGTTGTACTAGATGCCAAATGCATCTAATTGAGTAAGTTTTGAAGTTCAGATATTTGCTATTTGTAAAATTTAGAAAATTTACAGGAGATAAGATTGCCAAGGGAAAGTTCCTCTAAGGTATCCTTTCCCTTTAAAAGTCCTTTAATTTCCAAAGTGTTTTTAAGTTGTGGATTATAACCAGGCCAACATCTTAGGCACTGGGAGGTTCAATTGCATCTTGATCATCCGTGATCCGGTGCCCTGACACACGTGTGCAATCAAAACCTTGTTTAATAAGAAATGAGTAAGATATTATCCGGTGTGTGTCTCTCTCTAGATGAAGCTGTGTGCTGTGAACATAAATTCCGGAAGACTTACTGCTCCTGCAAGGACCTTAGGGTCTGTCGCTTACCAAAGAGTCTCCCTACCTGTGCACCGCTCCACATCGGCTCTTTTCCAGTAGCTTTTTCTGACCTCTTTTGCATCTAGTGTGTTTCTCAAAAAGTGTTTAACTGGGAGGCAGTCTGCATCTCCTGTCCCCTAAGGGCATGCTGGTCTATGGATTGGACATGAACTCAGCAAGAGCAGTTCCATTTTCCCTCTTAGGTTCTACGAGCTGCTGAGAGATGATGCTCATCAAATATCTGATGGGAGATTTGCTTCAAACCCTTTGAGATGACACCTCTGGAAATTCCAGAATGAGGAGGAAGCAAGGGGGAGAAGAATGAACTCCTGTGATTTGCCCTGTGAAGAGTGGCATCGTTCTTAAGGAGAGTTGTGCTCTGTGTGCTGGGTTTAAAACCAGGCATCTTTGAAGACAGATGTTCACAGGCTTGGGAATGGTGACCATAGGGACAGGTCCATAGGAACAGGACCTGAAAGCTTTCTCTTCCTCTCCTTGTGCCTCCTCTGATGTCCTTTGCCTTTAAATTCTCAGAACCATTTTTTCCCTCTCTCCTCCTGTCTCGGAAAGATCTGTTGAAACTCACTCATGCCTAACTTGTAACCAAGAGCACATGAGATTCACTGGATTTTGAGTCAAGGTTGAGTGTCTGAGGTAGGGTCTTTTAGGGGACAGACCATGTCAGCCTTTGTCAGACCAGCCCTGCAGCAAGTTCCTCTTTGAAGTAAAAAGTCTGGGAAGTGTGTTAGCAAAGTTGTTCACTGTGGGTCAGCTCTACTACTTTTATTGTCCCCACGAAGGACAACTGTAAGGAAGTCCTAGGAGACTGCACCCTTCATGAGATATAGTATAGGTCTTGTGTTGCTTAATGTTGGGTTTCTTCTGAGAAATGTGTGGTTAGGTGATTTTGTCATTGTGCAGCTATCAGAGTGCACTTAACAACCATGCACAGGGTGGCCAGCCACTCCATGTGGCCTCCTGACACAATCAAGAGATGCAGTGAACAGGAGATAAGTTTGAGACTGCTGCTGGCAAACAACATATTGTTCACAGTAAAAAACAAACAAACAAACAAAAAACCCCACAAGAAAGAGTACATGCTAAAATGACAATAAGAGTGCAGTAACAATAAGAGTATGTATGAATATCATGATAATTTATTATCATTATCAAATATTATGGTTTGTACATGACTGTGCTATGCTTTTATAAAACTGGCAGTGCAGTAGGTTTGTTTACACCACCACCCCCATGAACACTCACTAATGTGTTGCTCGCCATCCTATGATGGCGACCACATCACCAGACAGTAGGAATTTTTCATCTCAATTGTAATCTTATGGGACCACCAGGGTATGTGCAGCCTGTCACTAACCAGAATGTCATTATGCAGCATGCAGCTGTATTGACAAAAGGATTACAAATAACAGGCAAGAGATAGCCGGCTATCGCCTAACCGAGAGGTTTTCCAACTCTCTCTGTTATGAGTGGGATACTTTAAAGTAGGAATAGGATGGAGATTCTTAAACTGGGAAGCCTGTAACAGACAAACTTCCATGTTGGCAGAAACTGGGGAAGGGGAGCTGGTTCCTGCAGGAACCCCTGGACACGGGGCCCAGCATGTGCCACCCACCAGGCATTTCATGACCACTCAGAAGCTTGGGTCTGAGAAGCTAAAATACTTGCCTGAACTTAGCCAGGAGGGACTCAGGGAAGTCCAGCTTAGAGTTGGACTAAACCCTAGCTTAGAGTTTTCCCACTGAAGTAAGCAAATGACTATTTTTACCATAGATATTTTTTCTGATTATCAGAACACCTACAAAGTGTTGGGAGAATGGACAGTGGGAGGAGTGAAAATACACTTAAAATCCCATTAATCGGAAAAACCTATATCTCTTCTATTTGCAGCATGAAATCATCTTTGGTGATCCCAACTTCAACAATCTTAAAACAGATTTGGCTTTTCTCATATTGATGTAAATGTGTGGCTGATCCTGAGACTAGAAAGTATATAAAATGAAAACTATAACTGCATTCAGCAAGGTTGTCCTCTTTCATTTATTCATATTTTTAGGAGAAGTATATGAAGGAAAAGCTACCTTGCAACAACTCTTTCTAAAATTTCTCTCACTAGTGGCTCAGAACACAAGTCCACCCTGTCCTTGAAAATAATGAAAGAATAAGTTGAAAATATTTATGACAGGGAGTTTCTCTCAAAAAAAATATAATTCAGAAATCATAACTTGGAGCTTATATATCTTTGAAATATATTTTCATGTAGAAAATATATAGAATATTTGTAGAGTAGATATATTTTCAAATAATAGATATATTTCAAATAGATATATATTCAAATATTCTGATTATTTACCTGTCACTTTTCTCAAAAGAATATAACTCTAAGAACATGTTTACTTCAAAAGTTACCATAAGTTGTATGTTCATTGCTCAATTTAAGTTTTTATAGGAGTTCTCACATCTGCACAATGAGACTTAAAGGTTAGGTCACTAAATTTGTAATCCAGAAATTCAAAGTTTGAGTCTCAGTTCTGTTGTATATTAGCTCTTTAACCTTGGGCATTCACCTTCCTTCTTTATAAGCTGGTTATAATATTATGTTAAAGAGTACTGTAAAAGTCAAGATTTTAAAATGGTTCACTTAACAGAGTTTTGGAGAAGTGCCTAGCAAGCATTTAGGGTTCAATAAATACAAGGGACTTTGTTGTCATTGTAATGATAACTCCTCATTGCCCTAGTCCTTCCTGTCAACCAGAGAACCAAAGCCTGCCCAGAACCAGAATAAATAAATGCTTTGAAATTTATTATAACTCATGTAAGCAATTAGAAATTTTCAAAAATTCCATTTCTAAGTTTTCTTACAGACCATTAGAGTAGACAATCCATGGTGCACAGCATGGTGTCTTCCATAAATGACACATTTTTGTTCTTTAGTGAATTAAAAAAATGCAAGGCAACTAAACAAATTGTGTTGCTAATGGCATCCACAGGGCATGTGGGAAATGCCACAGCATTCCCTGGGCCTTTTCACTGCCTTTTCAGCCCATACTTGGTGGATCCACTAGGACTCAACAACTGCGTAGAAAAATCCAGGACTGCCCGACTCTTTTCATAACCATGATGACTGATCCCCATGCAAAAATTGGTTGCTTCAAACTTACTTTCCTTAAGCAACCTCACTTTTGTGACTTTGGAGAGAAATAGATAATATTGAAATTTTTATTTGTACTGTTGGGTTAAACAATAATTTGCCCAACGTTGCCTATCATTTTTTCATTAGGAATGAAGGTCCTAGTCAACAACCTACATCTAGTGGGATTTGGACATCAGAGAAGCTCTTGATGCTGCCCAGGAAAGAACTTGATGAAGACATTATCAGTCTACTCTAACAAAATACCTTAGACAGTTACAAACATCAGAAATTTGTTTCTCACAGTTCTAGAGGCTGGGAAGTTCCAGATCAAGGCAACAGCAGAGTAGATGTCTGGTGAAGCCTGGTTCTTCTGAGTGTACTCACTTGGTTGGGGAGAAGGGCGCAAGGGGCAAATGCTCTCTCTAGCCTCCCTTGTAAGGACAGTATTCCCATTATGAGGCCTCCACCTTACTGATGTAATCCCCAAAGGCCCCGGATCCTGATGCCAACACACTGGGGATTCAGTTGTGACATTCGGACTTGGGAAGGATGCAGCAGAAGAAATCGGGTTCTTTGACCCCAAGAACAGGATTTTGAGGTTATTTTTACTGCCTTTCTCAACCTAGAATCAAAGCATGACTGCATGCACTCACTGAATACTATTTATGTCTTTTTGTTCTTCCACTTTTATTGATTCATGGAGAGTGAGTGTTCTGGCTATTCTGCTGGTTTACTTCAGTCTGGCACACCCTGGGGGCAGACCACTAACCTCTGGAAGAGGCCCCAGTGTAATAACCTCTGGAGGAGTTGGTCACTGTAGGGGAAGCCTGTGAGCTGTTCCTAATTATATGCTACATCTATGGGCTACAACCTGCATATGTTGTCTTTGTTTCATGACTTCATATTGAATAGAGATTGGGTCCACAGTGCAGAATAGGAACAACAACTTTGGAGAAAATGGGCCTAGGAAGCAACACTGTCCCCCAGGCTCTGAAGTGCTAAAGTTGAGACTACATGTAGAAGTGCATAGATAGAATAATTCAAGCCAAACGATCCCCTGTGATATGCTTAGGCTCCTTATGCATGATTCTATTACTAACTATGTCCCCACAGATAGTTCAAGTATTACAATTCAATTGATACTATAAATTACAATACAAACGACATCAAATCAGTGAATGGCCAGGTGCCAAATTATATCACCATTTTTACAATGGGACAAATCTGTTCTGAGGGTGAAAATTATTACTAGCAGGAAGCACTCAGTCAGTTCCACTTGGAATCTTTTAAAACTTGAACTAGTTCCTGGGGAAAGAAACATTTACTCTGGAGGAAGCCAGGAGGGTGGGGAGGATGTCACGAGCTGAATGATCAACAGACTCCTGAGTGAAAAAATAAATCTATTTCACTGTGGTCTCATTTAATTATTAAAATTATGGGATTCTTTGACTGTCTTGATTTCTGAACGAAGCCACCTTACCAAACCTCCTAACTACGACAGTCTTAAAAACCTCATCTGTGAAAGACAATGCACATCAATAAGAGACTAGATGACATCAGCCCCTAATTCTTCACAAACACATATATGCAGACATGCATACATAAGCACACATGCATGTACATTTTCGCAGATACACATCTGTGCACACACAAATACACACACATGTATACGTTAACCTGCACTCACATATGCACACATGTGTGCACACTCACAGATATACAGCCATGCACACACAAGCATACACATGCATACTTAGTAACATGCACTCAATGCTCACATGTATGAACATACTTGTGCACGCACACACATGCTACAACTATGTACACATGTGTATATACACACACATGCACACTCTAACGGCAGTAGCCACTGCAGATCTTCAGTGTTTCTTTCCAGGGAACCAGCATAGATTTTATTCCTCCAACTTGAGCATTCTCCTTCTCCAGCATATGAGCAGAACCTGGGCAGTCACCAAAGATCGCTCTGGCAAATCCTGTGCCCAACAGAGACACAAGCTTGATGCTGAAGCATACAGAACTCTTCCAGTTATGTCCAGATTGAGCACTCACTTATTCATCAGTACCCATGCCCACTTATGCAAGTTTGTGTGTGACAATAGCAAATCAAGCATCCTTTCTGCACTGGGTGATGCAGGATATAGGGCTGCTCTACATCTGGGAGGAGAGTGCAGCCTTTGTGCTCACCCTGAGGGAGATTGGCCCAGGACTGAGCTGGGGACTTTGGGTGGCTGCACATTATTACATTTTCATGCTAATTACCACTTCCTTCTCTTCTGGTTCTCGCCCCAGGGGGCCTCATTAACGTGGCTTTGATGCCTCACTTGTACCCTGGAGCATCAGCACAGGCCTCCTCATTCCAGTCTCCCTTTCTCTGCACCAGTCCCCTGACATCTGCACAGGGTGCCCTGCATTTGGGTTCAGCCACGGGGGTAATGGAAGGGAACACACTTTGATTCTGCAGAGCCAAGCTGTCAGATCAGAAGCCCTGTGTTGTCACCAATTACTGACCTTAACTGCTCCTTCCAGAAGCCTCCACTGAACTGTGACTTTGTTTACCTGTTCCGCCTTGATGGGTTATGTCAGCGTGGCCCTTTCCTCCTGCTCCGTTATTATTTGACAGTCACTGGGTGAATCTGTTGCCTTTTAAAAAGCACTTCCTTTCCAGCTCTCTTTTCTTTCCCACATGAATTCGCTAGGTGGCAGTGAACAGTGAGGAAAGAAGGCTGCTTCTGAAAGAGATTCAAAGGCAAGTGGAGTCAGGCATTCTAGGATATCTAATCATGGATTTTGAAAATCCTGCTAGAAGTCATAGGCTCTGACATACATTACTAATGCAAGATAAACTGCGGCTTGGAGTGGACTAGTCTTTATTAGACGATGAAATGTCAAGGTTCGTTGCCAAATCTCCTCTTAACACACTGCTGATAATTTTAATTCTGGGTGTGTTCATAAAGTGGTTAAATGTCAAAGACATTCATTGCCTGTAAACAGGTTTTCTTTACAGAATAGAGCGAACACAAGTAGGCCCAAGTTGCATCAAGACTTCTGTTGTGTGTGAGCAGGTGTGAATGTGTGTAAGAGCCAGGGGTGGGGGTAATGTGCTTTCTTTAGCAGGCATGAGAATATCCTGATTACATTTAGGATTTTGGTTTTATTGTTCTCTGATTCATTTCCCCACATCACTGTCCGCTCCCTTTCTTGACTAAGAACCCTCCTTTTAACCTATTCAATTCCCTGTCAGTTTCCCCAGGAGGGAAAGCCTGGAATTTTCTATTGCCCCTTCACTGAGAAGACTCTGACTCTCTAAATTTATTAAGGGACACTAAAATCTAAGCGCCTACACTGCCAATTAGTTTATTTATATGCTGCCTGTGTTTTTTTTTTTTTAACCTAAATGCACTTTGTTCAAAGGAGGAGAAAACAATTGTAAATCAACTGAAAAAGCTGTTTTCAGAAACTGCTGAGCCCTGTCTACAGCCTTTGAGCAACCTGACCAGGATAGGGAACGTCGATGACATCATTTCTAGCCTGGGCTACTCTCCTCTCCTCTCTCACTGACCCAGTCCACAGTCTGGCCTGTGACTTCAACAAGGGTGATGCAGGAGTGTTATTTCTAGCCAAATATTTAGGATATGTGGCATTGCTGTGTCAGTCATATTTCCGCCCCGACCCTGACTTTACACTGTAGTTCTCGTGTAGGACATGTCCCTATTATGGGCTCCTTCTCACACCCAGGTCTCTGCAATTCCCAAGGCCTGAGGCTTGCCTTAGTAACTTGTCAGCCCAGCTACACCTCTTGCCAGATATTGTTATGCTCGAATTCGGGACCCCCAAAGACCACCAGAGACCCAAGATCGATGCAAGCAGCAAAGAGGCGTTTATTGCAAGCTAGCTCAGTCCTCCGCGCACACACACAGCAACTGGTGACGCTGAGAGGCCCCGAGCCCAGGGTTTGCAGCAGTTTTATACATTCTTTGGAGAAGGCAGGGACTTCACATACATCATAGCATCCCTTAGCAAATCATCACACACCGCGGGAAAATCAAATAACAACTCTAAAACATGATTAGCACATTCACTGGAGGGAATAAGTTGGGTAGGGGTGATTGGTCAGTACAAAGGGGTATTCGTTTGAACTGATTGGTTTGAGCCAAGAGGGGTGTACGTGCTGAACTACATGGTTTCCCTACTTGTTATTAACCACCATAAACCACTGGGAGGGTCATCTGGCATCCCAGGTATTTCCCTGTCTCATGCTGATTGGTGGCTACTAGGGGGCTGCTATGGATCCCCACCTAGCCTGACTGAGTCAGGGACACCTGGCGCAGCAGATCTCTTCTGTTATTTGTAGATAAACAACTTAGCAGGGTGGGAATGTGCTTAGGAGTGCTCTGTGGGTTTTTCCAAGGACTAAGGTCATGTCCCTTCCTTGGACAGGCTTTGCTCTGAGGTAGAGGCTGGTTTTTCAATATCCTCTAAGGTCTAAAATCCTCCAAGGTCTAAAATCCACCTTTGTATCCCAGCCTGGCCTGGGGACCTTACTATCTGGTGACAGACTCCCCTCCACACATACTCAGTCCAACCACATGCCTCTGAATTGCTGGATATTGCTAACTTCTAGGTCCTTGATATTGTCTGCCACTGTGTGGATATATCACGATTCCATGATGAACCTCTCCAATGAGGATCCCCACAGAAGACCCCAGTCATGTGTGACATTAGTAGTTGACGAACATTGATTGAGAGTTACCCTGGTCTGGGAACTGAAGATAAAACTTGAAAACAGTCCCCGTCATCCGAGAGCTTCCAGCCTACCTCCAGGTTCATGCTCTGCCTGGCGCCTTCCCAAGACCAGCTGCAGCCTGTTCCCAGCCCTGCCTCACCTTGGCTGAAAGCTCGCGGTTGGCACAGCACTACTGGGACAAACTGGACAGTGCCTGGCTATTCCAGAGGATATCAAAGTGTCCAGCTTGGTTTCAAGAAAAACTTTCAATAGCTGTCAACAGAAAGGGTGTGACCTTTATCCAACAGTGAAATGGAATCCAAGTGCCAGATATGTACCTCATCACTTACAAAAGCACTACTCAGGAACACAGACACCAGGACCCTGCCTGCCTTGGGACATGAAACGCTGGGTCACTCACTCTTTGCCTGGTTAACTTGCCGTAAGAGAGCTTGTTCATTTGTGAGGAATATGTAATGGCCTCAACTTAGCCTCTGTGATGTAGGAAGTAAAGAGATCTTGAGGAGGAGCTGAGAGGACCAGAAGCTATCCCCGGCTAAGACGAACTAACCAAGGCCAAGTTTCTATATAGAGTGGACAGTTGTATCGTCCACCAAAAGCTGTGCTTCTGCTCCTGTGTGAATGATCTGGATTGATAAGAACTCAGGAAATTCACACATAATAAATCTTAAGGATATATTAGCCAGAAAGTAATCAGTAAGTGCCAGGCTTTTCTTTAGTTCTCCCACTAAAATGAGACAGACACGGAAAAATATCCTAATTTTCTAGAAAAACTAAGATTTGAAAAATCAGCCCAGGAAAAGTGTTCTTTAGGGGGGAAAAAATGTCTATGTAAATGGTGCAATTTTTTTTTCATGTATTATTTTCTCCAAAGTTGCCATGGTGGTATTTTGAGGGTTTTCTCCTGATGCCATGTGGGAGATAGTCCACCGCACACATGCTCATGTGCATATATATATATACACACCATCTTTCAAATGTACTTTTAAAAGATAAAGTGTCCAAAGAAGTTAAGTAAATTTGGAAGTTTCAGTTTTAAGAAGACTTGGGGAATCTTAACCTCTACTCTCTTTTCTTAAAATCCTGTCCACACCTCACAGTTAAAATGGGTTTGATGTGATTGGGTGTTTTGCTGGTTTATGCAGTCAGGGTTCTAGGGAAGTCCCTTGGATATTAATGTGGGTTCATTATTTGAGTAATCCTCTTCAATGACATCTGAAGCTTGGGAATTGGTACCAGTGACAGAAGATGTATCGCAGAGTCCTGAACCCAAGCTATAAAGTATACAGGATGCAGTTCATAGAGACACAGAGAAAATTCCAAGTAGTAGCTGGGCCTAACTATGGCCTGGGTCCAGTGCTAACTAAGAACACCTGCTCCGGGGGAGCTGTGGCAGGAGATGCATTCTATTAGCGTGTTCTCAGGCCTTTGCTCGGCACACTGCTCCTTTGCCTTGACTGTGCAAAATTTACCAGCTATCCTCCTAATAATCTCACTACTTCTATTCTTGCTTTTGATTCCTTCTTCTCAGATCAGTGTGGCACAGAGCTATAGGAGGTGGGGCTTTTTTGCGCTCCATGAATACCACAAATATTCTGTCCTGAGTGGCAGTGGGCCTGTAGCCCTCCATGACCTTAAGCAAAAGCAAGACCATCTCTGAGACACTGTGCTGCCTTGAAGATTCTTCCCCGTTGCTACTCACAGGCTTTTCCTTTACAGTTATTTCTAGGCCTCTGCTATAAATATTCTCCCATCAGCCATCTGATGGGGTGGAGTGTTACTATTTCATGTTACTGTTAGAGTTACACCATCTAGAGCCATCTCAACTGTTGCTTTTTCTCTCTGAGAATATCATCCCTGCTCTCAGGATGGAGCAAGATTTATGTTTATTTTCATGAAGAATCTATGCAACATCCAGATAAATCAGGAACTTGTGGGCTCCTAAGGTTTAATTCCTGGACTCATAAAGAGAAAATAGGAAATAAAACAAGGTCTGGAAACTACCTGGATATCTGGACCTTGGTGATGGCATCTCTTAAGGGGCCAGGGAGAGATTTTCCCACAAGTAAAAATTTCCCAGTAAAACTATACTCTTGGCTTTTTTTTTTTTTTTTAATTCTTGAAAGGGTGAACTTTTTTTGATCCACAATAAATAAGGTGTATTGAGGCCAAGACCCTAATGAGATAATCACCGTGAAAGCTGCCATCGAAACTAGCATGTTTGAAAACATAGAACAGGGCTGGCCTGGTTCCCAGCATGCATAGAGAGAGGACGGGAGAGAGGAGCTTTGTTCTTGGGAGCAGGTGACAGCCAGCATCAGACCAGTCCATCCTGTCTGGGAAACATGCTGATAACTGACTTCACAGGGTGCCCAGGGCTGGTTAGCCAGCCGATGGAGGAACAGTGAGCCATGGGTGGGAGGCTGGCCAATGACAGGCACACAGTAGACCCTGTCCTGCCCATGGAAGCAACTGAAGAAAGCCATGGCCACAGGCCTGGGGCGAAATCTGTGAAGTCAGAAGCAAACTTTGCAACAATAAGATCACCTAGGGAAGTGAGTGGAACTCAAGTGCTAGGGAAAGAATGAGGACTGACATTGACGTGGTGGTGAACAGAACATGGCTGAGTCAGCCCCGTTGGCCTCTTCGGTGAGGACACACCTGCTACCTTTCCCAGCTCCGCTCAGCCTGCCTCGCCCTTGCTGTTGCCCTTCCTGGGCCAGGAGCCTCAGCCTACTCTGCAGCCAGGACAGAGTTGTGGCCATACCCCTTGCTCCTTGTCCTGCTCCTCCTGTACCAGCCCTTGAGTTTGGGCAGGAACTTCCCCTAGATGGGGAGCCTCCCTTCTTTTTTGTGTGTGGGAAACTGGGTGTCTTAGTCCAACTGCCCAGAAGCAGATCATGAACCAAAGACAGGACGTGCTTCCAGAAACACCATGACGGAGGAGAGTAAGCGGGACAGATGGGATGAGGCAGTAAGAGTGCAAGTTCAGGTGAAGTCCCAGCCTCTGCTGACCCTAGGGAAGTTCCCGGGGGTTCATTGCATCCCAGCTGAAGAAAGCCATGGCCACAGACCTGGGGGGAAATCTGTGAAGTGGCTGATGCAATTGTGCAGGTGACACAAAGGTAGAAAGAAAGGGAACTCTGTTGGTGACAGAATGAGCCTATAACAGGTCCACACAGCTGGAGATTGGAGTGGGCATGGGTGAGGAAAGATGGCCATCCCTGTGGGGAAGGCTCATCCATGTGAGGAAGGCATTCATCCATGTGGGGAAGGCTCAGAGAAATTAGCTGACAATAAGCTCCCTGTGGGTCCACACAGTTAAAACCATCACAAATGTGGACGTGGGCTCCTGCTCCATTCATGGAGCACACTTTTTTGAGCACTACAAATAGCAGTTCTGTCCAACTCTAGCTTACCCAACCTCCTCTGCATTCGGCTGAGCAGTGTCTGCCTCCTGAGGAGCATGGGCAATCTGGAATACTATATTAAACAAGAAAGACTGACCTGAACAGGAAGGATGGGAGACTAGAGGGATTTAGCCAGACAAAAGTCCAGATGGTCAGGACCACTAGACATGTGCCCTAGATGTTTCAGATATTGGGATTTTCATATGAGGAAAAAAGGCATGAAGTTAGGAAAGCCTAGTGGGAAGACATCGCGTGGAAGTTCTACTTGAACTTTCCTACCATCAGAATGTTCCAAAGACAACATGTATCCCTGGAGGCCTGGCGGGACAGAGCCTTTCCATTACCCGGATCATTGGCAAAGGAACTGACCAACAGTGAAGGGGACTCAACATTCATAGAGAGCCCAGCCTTCCCGCATCTGCCTATTGATGTGGTTATTATCAAGGGTCAACAAGGAATAATAAATGGGTGACAGGCAGTCAGACAGTAGGTAGATGGTAGAGAGATGGTAGCTTTGTCTATTTTTGTTGTTATGATAAAAATAATTGAGGTGTGGTAATTTTTAAAGAAAAGGTTTATTTTATTTTTGCTCACAGTTCTAGAGGTTGGGAAGTCTAAGAATATGAAGCTTGAATCTGCTCAGCTTCTAGTGAGGGCTCCAACTCATGGCAGAAAGTGGAAAGGAAGCAGACATATGCTATAGAGAGGCCACATGATGAGAGAAAGCAAGAGGAAGCTAAAGAAGCTGGACTTGTGTTTATCACAACACACTCTGGTGATAACTGACCCACCCGCTCCTGTGAGAATTACCCCATTCCCAAGAGAAAGGCATTGGCCCATTTATGAGTCCCTCCACCCAACCCCAAACCTTCCCTTTAGGTTGCCACATTAACAATCAAATTTCAACATAAGTTTCAGAGGAGACAAACCATCTTCAAACCATAGATGGATAAATAGATAGACAGATGGACAGACAGATGGATATGTAGTACATGGAATCCAATAGGAATAAATAAAAATGTCTGTCATAACTAATCTTACTCTAGGCAGACAAGTGAGCCTGGACTTAGCCTTGTGTTGTATAGGGGTTAGAGCCAACCACGTCATCCTTCCTAGAGGTGGAATAGGCAGGCTTGAGCTCTGAGCTAGAGAGATTCCTAAGCCAGTGGGAGGCTTCTTTCCCAACACAGGGCTGTGTTTGGTTTTGCATAGTCACACATTATATAAGTAAACTGCATTTAGAAGATTGATGCATAAAAGATTTTCAAGATAGGCTTTCTTTGCAATGCTACACCATACTCTGTTTAAGAGGGGCTAAAAACTGTGCCCCAAAATGGCTCTGAAAGAATCAAATCAATATTAGGAGTAGCCATTTCCCTGTGAACTAGAGAGTTTGTGATAAATTTCTTCTCAATCAAATTTGATTATTCCAAATTTTATTAGTTGGAAATCATCCTTTTACTTACAAGGAGTTAAGATACAAATTATTTTAAGAAAACACAATGAGGAATTTTTAAATGAGTTTTTTTCCCAATATTTGTTGAGAATACAAGAAAATTCAATGAAATCATTTATATCAACAGACTTGATGTTCCTATTAGTGAATTTAAGGAACTGTCAGAAGTTGAAATTGACCAAAATTGATTACATGTTGGGTCTACTAAGGAAGAAAAGTGAGATGGCACATTGGAAAGATTATTTCGTTACTGGACTAGAGACCACAATGAGCTCTCTCTTTAGCCTTTAGTTAAACAGATAATTAAATTAATCAGCATTTCTAATTCCCTGGCTTACCTAATTAGGTTTTTTTCCTTTGAAGATAAATTGAAAAGCATACTATTTTCATTACCCTTTTATTAAGCATGTACACTTACTACAAAATCATATATCGAGTGTAGCAGTACAAGCCTTTAAATATGATGAAGGGCTCTGGCAAGACCTAGGCACAAAAACACTCACTGCCAATCATGCTAAAGTCAAAGGCAGAGGATTTGTAAAAGAGGGGACAAACTGGTTGCAATGCTAATCAAAATGCCAGCACCCATGAATGCCTATCACAGCCCAAAATAGGTACGGAATCTCAAAGCTATAAAATGAATTGATCATTTCTCCTGCTGCAACAAACAGTTAAGGCAAATCCCTACAAGTTCATGAATCACATTTGGGACCAAGCAGATGGTCCATCCCAAAATCATGACTCCACCAATTTCACAGAGAAGAGATTTTCACAGGACAGTGAGCGCAAATGAATAGATGGAAAGATAGCTACCCACAGTTCTCTTGGTTCCACAGGCTGAGTGCTTGCTGGTGTGTTGCCATACCCAACGCATGAGCCGCTGTTTTCCCAGCATTCCCAGGAGCATTGAGTCTCAAGGCAAGCGCTCTGATGTGAGCTCCCGAGATCTGTGCAATCTCTCTGCCTGTCTGAGGCTTTCTGATAAGGGAACTCACTCCCCACACAGTTTCAGACCCTCACTTGGAGTTGTTGAGTGACAGAACTGAGACTGTTGGTTGGAGGACTAAAACGACTAGCAAAAGCTACCATTTGGTCTTCACTGAAAGCCAAGCAATGTCACCCTCACCACACTAGCTGTTTATTCCCATCGCTTGCTTAGATGGCAAGACTAAGACTTGGAGTAACCTCACCAAGCCTCACCCGCTAGTTAGGAGGAGCCAGGACTTAACCACTTCTCTGTCTCCAACATCCACACACCTCACCAGTGTTTTATAATGGCATGAGGCAGCCTACCTTGTAATAAAGTTTTTAGAGCCAGTGAAAACACTTCTTGCTTTACAAACAGATGAAGGAATGATCACCTTAATAAAAAATCAGAATTTCTTCTGGCTTTTAGTGAGAAAGTATTTCAAAAAGTCCCTGAGATTTTTTTTATAGCTCAGATATGGCAAGGCAAACAGATCAGGAGGTGACTGCCATTCATGGTTTGTCACTTACAATTACCAAGAGGAGGTGTGTCAGAGTGTGGGGCCCCATCAGGCAAGCTACACAGGAAGTATCAGGGTGGGTTTAGGAGGCAGAAGGAGTAAGGAGAAAACACTAGTGGTTTTCACAGAAAGTAATGTCAAGGCAGGGTCAGCTGCTGGGTTGGCACACGATTGGATGGTTTGATAATTTAGGTGGGCTCTGACCTATAGGAGAGGACCTGGTTATATGGTACCTGGGTCTGGGGTGACTTGGGGCAGGGAAATGTGTCTCAGACTGCAGGAGCTGATAGAGGAGGAGGTGGAGGTAGGATTCAGGGTTGATTGGCTTTCTCACAGGCAAGTTGTCCCTCTCTCCAGGGATTAGCTAATGCTGAGGAGGCTGGACTCCTCCAGACACTGAAGCGGCAAGCATCATGAAATACAGAAAATAAAAATATGATCTTTCCAGGGGGAACACAACAACCCCTTTGTGCATGTGCCTTTTTCCTTTTCCCTGTGATGACGTGACACTCATGGGTGTATATATTTTATGGGATGATTTTTGCCATTTTTGAAGCTCACTACATATGGGCTGTGTACAAGTCTAAGGTCTAACACCTGTGCCCACTTTCCTTGAGTGTAACCTGTCACAATTGAGGCTCTGTTCATGCAGGGGATTGCATCAGAGTATTTTTCACTTGAAATGTGATCTTGTGCTTCTGTGATAACCCACGTTTTCAGGACCTGAAGTTGCAAAGGTGGGGAGGAGGAGCTATTTAGCAAAGCTACTGGTGCCCTTAGAGCTTTTCATGGCATAGTGCTCCTTCCAAGCTCTTCTGCTTCATTTCTGTCTTTTGTGACTGTCTGCCTGCTTTGCTACCATGAAAAAGGGAATGGTGGCTTAGAGAGCAATCTGCTCAGAGTTTCTCTCATCCATCGATGGATACTAAAAAGCAGCAGTAACAGGCACCTGGAGACACTGCCAACTCCTCCCTCAATTTCACAACTTAGCTTTGTTCCAGACTGAGGCTTTAGTTGGAGTGCCTGCCTGTGTCAGCTTTGTCCCCTACCTGGAGGGGCCTGAGGTCTCATTTCCCTTTGTGATTGTGGAGACAATAGGAATCCATTACACTCTACCCTCCCTCCCTCTCCTTCTTGCAGGGGGCATCATGACTGTCAGGCTCCTCTTCCGACTTTGTATGTCACTAACTCGGACTAGTTACCTAAACTCTCGGTGTTTCAGCTTTGGTTTTGGTCTTTCAGTCTCTAGAATGCAATTTTGGAAATAGAACCTGCATTATAGGGTTATTGAGAGGATTCTATAACTATGCCCTGGACAGAGTAAAAGATCAAAAATGTCAACTGTCATTAAGATGATCTCTAGAACAGCATTTTTCTAAGGGTGGCCTGCGATCTCCCTACCCCAAAATTACTTGAGATGCTTGTGACAAGAGTCCTACAGAATCAGTGTTCTTAGGTGTTTTAGTCAGCTTTTTGTCTTGGTGACCAATAGAACTGACAAGAGCAATTTGGAACAGGAAAAGCTTATTTGGGGCTCATAGATTCAGAGGTTTCAATCCACAGATGGCTGACTCCATAGCTCTGGGCCTGAAGTAAGACAGAGAGTCACTGCAGAAGGGTGGGGCAGAGAAAAGCAGCTCTGGACATGCCAATAAGAAAGCAGAGAGAGAGAGAGAGAGAGAGAGAGAGAGAGAGAGAGAGCGCTTCACTCACCAGGGACAAAATATAAACTCCAAAGGCACACCCCCACTGACCACCTCTTCCTGCCAGTCCCCACCTGCCTGCCCAGCTAATCCCTTAACTGATCAGGTTAAGGCTCTCATAACCGGATCATTTCACCTCTAAACTTTCTTGCATTGTCTCACACATTAGCTTTGGGGGGATACTTCATCTAAACTACAATACTAGGGAAGGTTCTAGAATTCTGTGCCCAATTTTTTCTCACACATTCTCAGGCCACTGATATGTGAGAGCCCCACCATCAAATTTAGGGTTGGAGCAGTCGCTTTGCATGAAGATGGATCTAGATATAACTTCAAATCTCACCTTGCATCTTAGCTAGATCTTGTGATGGGCAACAATTGGCTGGATTTAGCACCTAGGAGTCTTCATTTCCATCAGTCATATATTAAGTCTTGATCAGCAAGTGATGATCAGTGTGTGCTAAGTATCAGATGCTCTGCTAGGTACTGGGGATGTAATCGTGAGTATTCATGAAGAATCTGTTTGTTGGGATCTATGTCAGACCATTGTAGGGCACAGAGATTATTCACAATCACACCCACCCATTGTTGACTTTTAGATTCAGCTTATGGGCCACAGAGATACTCTAAATTTCAATGATGCCCACTGTCACTAAGTCCAATGCACTTGAGTTCCATGGGCCTCCTCCCGGCCCAGCTTCAACACTGAGGCCTCAGACCTACCTTGCTGCAGCTTGGATTGAAGTGAAATACCAGAGCTGTAGATATTGGTTGTACGATGCAGACTGAACCATAACAGAGCAAGGAGGAAAGAGTACTGAGCATGCTCCCCGGGGTCCCCTCCTTGCCCCTCCAACCCTCCCAAGCTGTAGGGCATCTAACTATTCTCAGGAAAGGCAGGTTGAGACTCATAAGAAGCCACTTGGATTGTTTATCAATAGCGATTGTACATCTTTTGCAGAATCCAACCTTGGAACATTGATAAAATATCCTAATCTGTGTTTTTAACAATTAGTAGATACCTTTTGAAAGTATGGTTTGAATTAAGGCAGATAGAGCTTAATGAAAATTACATGTTGAACAGCCTAGAGCAGTGGGAGATGGAGGGCTTTGGAGCCAGGTGACCTGGCTTGGAAAACTGAATTTGCCACAGAAATCTTGCTGAGTGGACTCACGCTAGCTACTCACTCTCTGAGCGTGGGGAGAGGGAGAATTGCCTTCTTAAAAGTACCATGGGGATCCAGATCATGAATGTGTAGCTTTGCACAAGAGGAGACCTTCAGTAGATCATGACTCTTTTATCATTATTGCTATTACTGCACTTTTTACATTGCCCACATGATGGGGCCTGTGGCTGGGCCTTTGCCTATTTTAGCCCCGGTCATCCTACAGGACACACAATTGGTATTATTCAATGAGTGTTAAGTCCCTTGCTGGATCCTAGCCATAATTCCTACCCAATTGTGCCACTGCGCAGTGGCTCCTCTTTCAAAGGATCTTAGTCACTGCCCCCCCCTCTGAGTGGTCCATCTACCCACACAGGTGCTTGCAGGACTCCCAGTGATTGCAGGCACCCAGACTCCAGGAGAAGCCCCTGGTCCTAATCTAGCCGCCTGATGTAACAAGCTGACAAATATCTCATGGTCTCATTTTCCTTTTGCTGCTATCTCTTTTGCCCTCACTGCACACGTGGACAGAAAGAAGTCACCATCAGAAAGCAACTTCAGCCCAGATCCCAAATTGACTACCATGGTTTTATAAGTCATGGAGAGTTTATTAAAAAGTAAATTGATAGCTAAAAAGGACTCTGACTAGGAGAAGCCCATAAACTTAATGGCACTTATTAATTTATGGGCTATTATTCCTAAATGAGTAATCTTTATATAAGAGCAGCAAAGAGCTGTGATTTAGTTAGGATGCTGCACACTGTTTCCACTTACAGAGATGATGACTACTCATCCATGTGAGAGATAGTTTAGGTCCCCAGACAGTGCCTCCCACTACAACCCCCAGGGCTTTCTTTTCTCAAAGCCTCTCTTGACCTGAAGTACTTATCTCATTGAGATCAACGTGATACAGGCCTGGCAAATGGCAGGAAGGTGTCACTTGAAATAAAAGAAGTTCCTGACCAACCTGGGTTCTTTTCCCAATCTATCCTCCTGTAGACTCCGAACACAGGCCGAGAGGTAAATTAAGGAGCTCGATGAGTAGCTCCCAGTGTCCCTGGTAGAACTCTTTTGCTCAAGATCTGGAAGTTCGTCTGGTTCATCAAACTGTTGCAAATAATCCCCAACCAGGAGGGGCTTAATCATTATGTCCAGGGGACCAATGTGGCCTGAGAAAAGAGCAAGATACCAATAAAAGGTCACTCCCTGCTTGTCAAATTTCTGCTCCATAGGGAATTGGATGAACGAGGGCCTGAGGTGCTGAAAATGAGAGATTAAGGTCTGATATTAGTTTAGATATTAAGTTCCTTGCTGGGTCTGCCATGGCTCCACCATAAAAACCTTTAGTTGGCACATAGTAAACCAAACACGAGGTCGTAGCTGGAAGCAGATTCTTTGGAAATACCTTTTCATAGATGCTTCAGGTGCAAAATGGGGGACTGGGTTGGAATCTGACCTTTGTGGGTGACAAGCCCACCTGCCAAAGCACGTTGTTGCTTCGTGCACTGCCAAGGACTGGCCCACCAGGCACTTGCTACAGGTGCCTCTCCCCGCTCAGGCCCAGGCAGGGCTGGCCCAGAGCGCACTGTTTGCTCACCTCCTGCCTCAGAGCAAGGAAGCTAAGGGAAGTGTGGCAAGTTCCTCCTGACTGGGGTTGACCATGTTTTACTTTGTGCCATACTAGCTGGATCCAGGGGATGACTTCATTATATCAGTTTACCTGACCCCTCCACACACACATACTCTGCCAACTGGACTGGCCCATGATTTTATCTCAACTTCTCTCTATTTTCAGTAGGCCCTTCTGTCGGTTCCCATTGCTCCCACCTCTAATTAATTGCTGAATATACCTGGTGGTGAACACAGAAAAGTGAGAGCACCTGGCCTTGGGCCCCCCAACATTGTCCTGGTGGTTACAAGCACCTCAGTCGCTCAATGCTGTTGTCATGTGGTGCCACAGGTGTTTGAGATCCCAGTGGCCACACAGAATCAAGTCAACACAGCCAGTTACCCTTTGGTCACAGTAAATCTGTTGCCTAAAAGCACTGTAGATTTCACCCCTTTTGTGAAATACGATTACTATGTCAGCTTGATTATCTGAATGTTAGTATTGGGTCAAAAGATGGAATCAAGAATCATAATTTTCATTAGTGAAAATATTAGAAAACACTTGTGTCGTTTTTGTCCAATTGACTTTCATATTGTTCTGAGAGAGAAATGCACCTCACCTCTGTTGGGTGTGTACTTCGTGCTGGTCCCTGCTCTGAGTGCCTTCTGTGGCCCTGGGTGTCTAGTAATCACAATGACTCATAAGGTGTTTGTTATTATTATCCCCAAGATGTACACAGGAGAAGGGAAGGGCAGGTTGTTTATCTGTGTAGGTGGCAAGGGACGGAGTTGAGGTGTAAACTATCTTCCAGTTTCTCTACCACCTGGGCATAGCCCCCAGACCCTCTTTCAAAGCTACTGGACTTGGGCTAAGAGATGGGAAAGCCCAGACCTCTCAGTGTCCTAGGCACCACACGAGGGCACCTCAGCCCCCTGCTCTGTCTCTAAAGGAAATCCTTCAAGACTTAGTGTTGGTTTTATTTCCCTTCCCAGTGGGGAATTCTTGAGACTTATCTGGAATATGGAGTCTCTGCACAGAAAAGAGCCAGCCCGAAGAGTCTGGGAGCAGATGAGCCAGGAAGAGGGCGGCACCACAATGATGCCCAGGGTACGGAGATTTGGAGCCAGAAGACTTGAGTTTGAACTTGACTATCCTTGGACTTTGGGAAACTCACATAACTTCTTTGAGCATCATTTTCTTCTTCTGCCATATAGGGATCATGACCTCCTAACGTGTAAAGTTGTGGGGCTTGCATCAAAAATAGATATCAAATTCTAAATAATACAGCATGTGCAGGAAAGCATCTCACACATAACAGATGATTAATAAAGGACTCTCGAAAGAGGCAGCTTTCACTCTGGCAGCAGGTCACCTAAGCCACTACCCGTGTGACTTAACAATGAGGGGAACATGATTTTCCCTTTCATCCTGGATATATGTAACAAAATGTTGGATAAATATTACATTTGGTACAATGTCAGAAACCCTCAGGATATCCTTGAGCACGTTCCCAGGGCAACACCAAGATGGTTCCTACCCACATTTGGTGGTTTAAGTATCATCTTGCCTGGAGACAAGGGACAAAACAAAATGACTCTGCAGGTCCTTCTTACTCTTGGAATTCCAAAAGAACAGCTCTGAGAAAGTCACAACCAGCCCTGTGCTCATGTTCCACCTAAGCAGACAGTCAGTGGAAGCTGAACCTAAGGCCGGTGGTTGTATTTATTATGATTATTTGTCCGTGGAAAGGGTCCCTTGCAATGAGCTGTTGTCTGCCTCAGAAACCTAAGAGCAAAGTCACTCATTGTTAAAGCCAAGGTGATCATCAGGGGGATTGAAGCTGAAATTCACCATTCTGTATTATTTTTCATTTTATAAAACCTTTCCTCATCTTTTCGTCTTTCCTCACTATTCCCTGCTCACATGCGGGTGTGTGCACAGGAGCACACACGGGCTGTGCAACAAATATATCATGGCAAGAAGCAAAGAGACTTGAGTTTGAACTTGCCTCCAGAAGGATGTAGGGCTGTATGAGAAAGAGGTATTCCTGAGTGTTTCAGAATTTAGTATCAGTGATTCAATTCTATAATTCTCTGGGTGTTAGACATAAAACTTCAATTCAAACAGATTTGCTTCTCCTTGTGTTTGCTTCTAAAAATTAATGCATTCATCAAATCGTGAGGGGAGGCTGCTATGAATGGATCGCTTCTCACAAGATGCAGCGTCAAACTGCCCTGCTATATTGGACTTATAAAAATGCATATGTTAAGATTGTCTATTTTATTCTGTGAAGGGTTCTGTCAGATTTTTATGTGTTTCTCAAGTAAACCCCTTTCAAAATGTAAATAAATGTCTTTTAAAGATTTTTTTAATTGGTTTTTCAGAATTGTATTTTGGGGATTATTTTTTAATCTTTCAGGATTTTAGATTTTATTTTTGGAGATTTCAGAATTTGGGATTATGGCATTTGGAATTAGGGCTCAGACCCTCCAGATCTTACCTCCAGCCAAGTGAGAATGGATTTTGACAGAACTAGAAGTTCTTATACCATATATTTTAATATTTTACTTATCTCACAGATCATCTGAGTTCCAAGCGGCATCTTTAGTCCCTTGAGATGTTTACCCAGAATCTGTGATTGTTGGTGCCTCCTCATCCTTTGTGTTTGAGTGACACCAACCTGGCCCTGATGGAAACTAAAAGTTCCCCTAGGCCAAGGACCTCTGCTACAAGGAACAAAGTACAAAACTCCCAGGGCTGCCATCTCCATAACGTCCAACACTCTTCCTCTCCTTTGGGCCCACACCATTTTGGATACCTTCTCTCCAGTCCCTGTGTATCTTCCTGCCCCTGTGTCTCTTCTTTTCTGCTCTATGCCCCCTTGCTTGTGAGTTCATTGAGGACAAGGACCTCATTTCATTCAGCTTTTTATCCTGAGGCAAGTATTCAATATCAATGTCCAAGGAGTCTGTGGAATGAATGAAAGGAGGAATTCATTAAATAATTAATTATTAGGACAAGTGTAGGAAAAGGGAAACTAGTGAATTTTATTTATGCTGACACCTTTTTCACCCAGAATATTAACAGCAATGTGTTTAATGACTATCCACATTGAAATGTTAGCATCTTAAAATGGTGACTCTGATCCATCCTGGAAATGACATACCAAACCCAAACACTTTTTATTCTCTTCCGATGCTCAAGTAAGCTGGTCTTTGGTAAGTGTGCAGAGAACCTGGGAGAGACTGGCAGGGGTTCACACACAGGCCTCTGTGACACAGCTGTGAACTACAAGGTTATCCCCCTGCTGGGTAAATGAATAGATAAAGGACTGTGTAGTGAGTCCATGGTGAGCTGGCTGCCTGGTGTTTCAAAGGTTCAGGTGGGCAAAGGTCAGGTTCTTCTGCTAAATTTTAGCACCCTCCTGTGGATAGAGGTAGGTGGCATATTACAATATACATATACATATATATGCACACACTATATATACACCAACACTAAAATATGCATATGCAAATATATATATATATATATATATATATATATATATATATATATATATATATATTACATATACATGCATGTGTGTGTGTACGCTTATAGCCTAGACATAAGAATTTTGCCTCTTATACAAACAGCAGATCTTCACGCATTCATACTTATAATACTGAAGCTCAGATTGGGGGGTAATTGCTAGTTTTAAGCAACATGGCACTGTGTATTCAAAGGAGTGATGATGTTAGAACCACATAGGTGTGGACTCCAATTCTGTATCTCTTCTTAGTGACTGGGAAAGTCACATTCTCTCTTTAGACCCTGGTTTCCTGATTTAGAAAATAGAAATAATAATAGTCTCTATTTCTATAAAATCAAATTTAACATTTTTAGGTTCCTCACAGAAGTGAGAACATGTGGTATTTGTCTTTCTGTGCCTGGCTTTTTTCAATTAATAACAGAATTTCCTCCTGACTCATCCGTGTTATAGCACATGGCAGAATTTGATCTTTTTATGGATGAATAGTATTCCAGAGTATGTGCATGTGTGTGTCTGTGTGTCTTTGTGTGTGAGCAAGACATTTTCTTATCCATTCATGCATCTTATAGACGTAGAAGTGAATAATGATTACCTGGGGCAGTGGGAGGTAGGGAGAGGTGAGATGGAGACAGGTTGGTCAACAGGTACAGAGTTACAATTAGATAGGAGAAATAGGTTCTGTGTTCTCTTGCCTATTAGTGTCTGTAGTTAGCAATAGTGTTTATTTCAAAATAGCTAAAAGAGAGGATCTTGAATGCAATTTTCCCACAAAGAGATAATAAATATTTTGCAATGATAGACATGTTAATTACCTGATTTGATCATTATTCAATGTAAATAAGTATTGAAATATCATAGTACTGCTCCATGCATTTGTATAATTATTTGGTGGCAATTGAAAATAAAACTACAGAGCTGGTAGTGCAGCTCAGTGGTATAGCACTTGCTCATAGCATCACAAGAAAAATATTTAACTTAAACTAAAAAAAGAAATAATAATAAAAACAAAAGCAATAAGGAGTAGAAACACAGTGTTTTTCTGATCATTAAGTATACAAAAGGAAGTAAAACATCTAATGCACCAGGACTGATAAGTACTGAGAGCATAGTTCCTCTCCTCCTTCCCACCTCTTCCCAGCAGAGGAAAAAATCAAATAAGCAGGATTTCACCAGAACACAAGGTTCTTACTGAAGAGGGCAAAAAACATGCTTTTAGAAATACAAGCAATTTATTGTTTGTATGCGAATGTGATTTTAATTTGCAATAACCATAAATAGTTGCTGGTATTGACCGCACAGAGCCTTGCTTGGCCATGTTGTGTTAGCACTAGAAAATGGCTTGAGTTATTGTAGTTTTTTAAATTATGAAGGGTATCTTTTTTTGACTGTTCTGTAGAATATGTGGACAGTCAACTAATTCTTGATAATCTCTTCTCCCTTGCTTGCTGTATCACAAGTGTCTATGGCATATGCATTAAAGCATCTAAGAGGAAGTCCCTTGAAGTCCGGATCTGAAGGATTTTCTCTTACACAGCCTCCCATCATCCACCATGACCACCTCCCACTGCCCATTTGGCTGCCTCTGGTCACCCTGTGCCATGCAGCCCAGCATGGCCACCTTCCATAACCAGTGCCATGTGGTCTACCATGGCCACCTCCCATTGCCCACTATAGCTGCCTCCTGCCACCCAGTGCCACATGGCCCACCATGGCCAGCTGATATTAATTTTCTTACAACCCCTCTTCCTGTAAGTCTCCTCAGAGGAGTCAGCCTCCATTATGGTTGTGCTTAACTAATCAACGAATCTCTGTATACTTTACAGAATCTATAAGGGCTCAAAAAAAAAATATATATATATATATATATATATATATATGGGGTAGGATCTAGTTCTCCAACCAAGTGGTGCATGCAGATCAAGTCATTGCCCTGCTGGATGGGACACTTCTTCTCTGCATGTCCACTGTGCATGAACTCAGACAGCATTAATCCCCCTGGGTGCTCTGGCAGGACATAGGAATCCTGCCACTCTGCATAGCAGTTCATAGCATTCACAAGAGCCTGATGTCTTTTAGCCACTGATTTTGACTTCTGTGTGTATCCAACACTTGGCCATGTAATAGCTGAGAATTCATCCTGTTGAAGATCCAGGTCCTAAAGATTTGCACTCCCTGAGTCTTATCATCAGCTTCGGGACAAGTAGAAGACCAGAGCTCAGAACCTGGATTGGTATCAGGTAGAGGAGGGCCCACTCCCCTCTCCACATTTTCTAATTTACTCTATCTGTGGATTCTATAACCTTTATCCTTACAACTCACCTCGACTACCCTTGACCTCACAAACTAAGTACTTTTCTGGTGCACTGGTACTACCTACACAAAATTTAAAAGAAACTTTTGGTGACTCTACTTAAACAGAGCCATTTCCAACCTTTGAACACCTAAATTATTAAAGATTTCACTTTGACCATTGGATGGTTGATAGGAGGCAAATCCATGAGTCCACCCTATTCTTTCTCCTAAAGTGCTGTCACTCAATCTTTGCCCCCTACAGCAGATTTTGGGCAGCCCAGACACCACCAAGAACATGAGCCATCAAGCATACCAGTCATGTGATGACCTTATCCCTCAGCTATATTTTGGTTTAGGAGGGTATACCCAAGATTCTTGTGTCTGGTTTCAACCACAGGACCATAAAACTAACCACACAAAAATTGGTGGGCAAATTAAGTTAATTACCTGGCATCTGGGGGAATATTCCATTGCTTGCAGACAACATGAGGCTCTACTCCTTCATAGCCTGGAACCTCTCCTTTGACCCTGAAGGAGCTTCCAAGCTTTCACCCACCAATCTCTGGGCAGCCCCCTCTCAGCACTCAGCTCACCCTCCCTCCCACCTCTCTCCCGCCTGCTAAATGGACTGCAAGAAGCAGACCAGTCATCAAGAGCTCCAGGGAGGGCATATGGATAAAAGTCACTGCTTGGCACCAACTTCTGCCCAGGCAGTTTACCAGCTGTTTGCATATGCAGAGGGTCTTCAAAGAGCAAATCTTGTTCTTGTTGCTTCTCTCTCTCTCTCTCTCTCTCTCTAATGCTATGCTATCCTCGATTCTTTTATCCCCTTTCTTTGCCTTTTTCTGTCTTTTCCTTTATATAAATTATAAACATATGTATGTATTTTTCTAGTAATCAGTATCCCTAGCTATTCCTCACCAAGGCTTTTGTTGAAGAAACAAACTTCATAACTTAGAGGTGCAGGATTGGGAAATGGTAGACAAGCTACTTTCCAGAAGTGTATTTTATTACTTTTGTGACTCAAATATCTCCATCTCACCTCATTTTCCTTTTCAACTAAATATGCAGCCAACCAAGACATACCGATATGGAATCTCAGTGGGGAATGAGTGCAGACAAAAAGCTTATTAATTTGGTTTCCTCTCTTTAAAAAAAAATCTTCCTCTTTCCCAAAATAACTGATAAATGGTCCTTTGTGGTGGTGGTGGGGATGTTGCTTCAACTGCTGTCAGATGCCTATTTTACATCTTGCTGAAAATTAGGTTGTGCTCTGCCGTTCCAGACGATGAATCTAAATGCTCGCTGGCTGTGGTAATGCCACTGAGGCTCCAAAATCAGTAGGCTGCAGAAGGCGAGTTGACATTGACTCACCAGATTTTAGTCTCACAATATTTTAGATTTTTAATTTCCCAAATTAAATTGCTTAGGAATTAGAAGGGAAAGGGGGTATGTGACTCCTACACTGTCCTCAAAATTGCGTAACCACAGTTTTTTGTTTGTTTGTTTGTTTTTTGGCTGATTCTTCCTGATGTTCCCTTCAGTTGGTACTTTGAGGACATTGTCCCAGAGGAGTGAAAACCTCTGACTTCCCAGGACCCCACTTGTGCCTGAACTCAGCTCCATGACCCTAAATGGCCTGTGTCTTCTCATCAACTTGGCCATCAACCTCTCATTGTTCAGCTGATCTCAACTAGATCTGTAGAAGAAAGAACTCTTATGAAAGATGAAGCATAAAAAATGAATGGCCAATTGACTGGAACCTTCCCAAGGGAATTTTTATTTTAAGGAGGAAGTTGTTCACATAAATCAATGTCTAGTGGGTGGAATTTCAGATACCTACATCAACATTTGTTGAAGGTTTATTAAATGTTGGAAATGTTGGTCACAGTCCTTTGTGCTTTGTGACCAAGTCACAAAATTAAGAGAAGCAGCTTTACAGAGAGAGAAGAAATCTTTCCCAACACGTTTCTTTCACAGTCCTTCTCATCCTAGGCACCAGCTCCCAGCTCATTCAGTGTCCACCCAAGTGGCCAACCTTACCCACTGTTCTCATCAAATCTTACTTTCCTACATTGAGCACTTAACTTGGAAAAGATGCCGCCTAAGTGCATATCCTTCTGCACACATGTCTATTCCTTTCTTCCCCATCACCACATGTATCCTGAGCCACCAAGAATACCCAAATCCTAGGAACTGAGTTTAGGGGCAATCATAATTTGAATGCTAACTTTCCTATCTCCGTATCTTCTTCTCCTAATTTAAAAATGTTTTCTCATCCAAAGGAGGTCTTTTCTTTCTTCTAAAATTGGCTCCTTACATGAAATCTTTGCAAATGATAGAATATTATTAGATCATTTACAAAGATATTTCCACTTGTCCATTTTTAAATGTAATTCATCCTAAACCAAAGTTTTCTCATGTGTTCTGAGCTATGCGGGGGAGTTTACTTTTTTGTTAAAAACTACGTAGGACAGCAGAAAATCAAGTCAAGAAAGCGAGGATGCAGGTGTTCAGGGATTTGGGTCCTTTCCCTGATAAGCGGTGTTTGCCTTAGTACACCGTTGACTTCAGTTTAAGCCTTTTCCCAGAGAACAGCTGCTGGATATTCACTCGCATGGATCTTGTCTGGCAATTTTTTTTTCTGTTCCCTTTGATTAGATACATTAATCTTGTCCTGAAACATTTGAATCTTCTTTTAAGAAGCGAAGAAAACTTCCTCTGGCAATGAATCTGTCAACTCAGTGATCTTGAAAGACATCCTTCTTCTGAATCCCAATCATTTAATGTCAGGGTGAACCATCCCATGTCTGTGAAACCATGTCTGCATGTCTTCACTGTGGCATTTCTGGTACCTAGCACAGTGTCTAGAATACAGTCAACATTCAAATAACAGTTGTTGAATAAACAAATAAACCATGATGTGACAAAAGGAGGTTCAGAATCTTAAGGTGGAGGAGTGACCCAGTGCTTCTGACACCCAACAGATGATACTCCCTTGTTATGCCCCTTCTGACTCAGACCCAGGGTCACCTCCTCCATCTATGCCTCTCTTCAGCACTTCCCTTCCTCTGTCGTTTTACTTTGACCCATTTCTCCCAGGGGCTACCATTTCATATTGCTAATGAAATGTTTGTAGAAGAAAGATTTTGAAGGGGAAACAAATAATATGAATGAATAAGATAAAGAGGCAGTTTCCTGAGCTATAACTTCTACCACAAGACACAGGACTTTACCTTGCAAGATTCCAGGAGACTGCTGAGGGGAGGGGGTAAGGCAGAGGCGGGTTGCCCCTCATGTTCTCTGTGTAAGGCACAGGGACCTGGGTGAGGAGCACAGGGCAGGTGAAGTACACTTGAAAGGAAGTGCAGAATGCATTAGCAGAATCAGGACAGAGAGAGGAGCTGAGCAACTCTGGTCAAAGTGAGATTTGAGGGAAGGGAAAGCATAAATGTGGAAGGGCTGTAAGGGGTTCAGCGACACCTGTGGCGACAATCTACTCGCTCTTTAAAGCCATGGCTGATGTTCTGTGTTAGGTTGGCCCCAGTGGCAGCCCAGTGACATCTCAATAATTCACATTTAAAATAGCTCAAGACAGGCAGCAAAAGTTAGAAGGGAAAATAAAGAGCCAGGAGAATTGCTATAAAAGCTGTAATTCCCAAATATTGGGTTTCTTAGGCCATGAAAATATGAAAAAAGTTTTTGAACTTTTCTTAAGGGAAGCCAGTAGGATAGGGGCAGGGGTGATGACCTACATTGACACTATTATACAATAGTAAATTTAAACATAAAAAAGTCAGAAAATAAATGTTTTTAAATGCAGTCTTTAAGGTTGAATTAATTTGACTTTGTGGAGATGCCTTTACAGTTGTTCCTATTTTTCACATGCTGACATGGGCCAATGAAAAACACCCCATGGCTCCCCAGACCAGTGTGTAGAAAGAACTTCCCCCACAGCCCCAAGGCCCATGGTCCCCTATGAACTCTGATGAAATTTACAAACCCTCTCCCAAGAAAATATGAATAAGCACCCAAGGCTCTATGGAGAGTAGTAGGGAGTTCATCTCTAAGGTAAGCACCTGAGCACGGAGTACCACAGCGTTGCTAGGAATTAGTCATCTGCTTGAACATACAGTGGTTCTTCACAGCTGTATACACTAAGGCATGGCAATTTGATGGGCTGCATGAATTAGTGGCAGAAGAAGGCATAAAATTCACATGACCTAAGTCCAACATTGACTTTAAAACCCTGAGAATAGATCGTGAAGAGCAAGTGATATTTACCCAACGCTACAGAAAAGTGATTCAGCGCCTCCACTTTCTTTCCATCCTAGAGACCAGGTGAGGCTCAGGGTAGGGTAGAAGTATTGGAAACAGTGCTACTGGGGACAGAAAACGAAAGCAGTGCACTTTGACACGAGAGAATAATATATCCACAAATCATTCAGGACATTTTTAAGAGAAGGAGAGAGAAAGAGAGAACTGACTAAAGAGACAGTTTCCTTCCTTCATCTCACTTAGCCTGGGGGCACAAATCCAGGAAACTACTCCAATTAACCCTAATAAAATTAACATCCTGTTATGTGAATACTTTGAGTTTAGCTACTACATAGCCGTCTGTGATAATATATATGTGAGAACTTTGAACTCACATATATGTGAGAGCAAATGTAAGGCATTGTTTTGTACAAGTTAATTAATTCCAATGACAGAGAAAAAGTTTTCTCCCCACCCCCATAAGTTTTTCAGAGTCCAAGACTATGAATTCTGTGTATAGCTACTTAGCACAATCCAAAGCAGACATGAGTAAAATACAATACCAGATAAATTTACCAGTTTCTAAAGAATTACAGTTTTCTTGAATCAGAATCTTTCTGCACACCACATGCATAATATACTGCTAAATCACAGGAAAGCATATACATGTTAGAGATCTATACATTATCACGTCTATATCTTATCACTTCATGACCTGTTCATTCTCCCAAACATTCTCCTTAGATATGTGACATAATCACAGCTGGGAGAAGCCATCAGGGGAATGACACATAGTTCCTGCTTTTAACTCTGGCTGAGCCCCTGCCTGTTCCTGAGCCCCAGATCTGTAAATGTCTGACTTTATAACACAATTCTTAATTCCTGCTAAGCTGTTAGTGACTGTAGGCATTACTCTTCTCAGACATAGTCATACTTCAAAAGAAGATCTTTAAAAAGCATATCATATAGTTTATTAAAATGAACTTCAAATGGTGAAATTTCAGGTGGAATAACAATCACATGGAGAAGCAATTTGGAGTAGATGAAAACATTCCCAGCTTAAATTAAGTCTTATTTGTGCTTATTATTATTTTTGATTCTCAGAATTAACCCTGTCACTGCTATTACTACTAATGAAATGACCCTGCTTGATTATAGAAATCTACATGTATTCGTGCCATTATTAATAATAAGGTGGCAGGTAGGGAAACCAATTTTCTAGTTCTACTGTCATAAATAAAGCTAATTATTCTAGTTTCCTTTTTCCTTCCAAATTTCATTATTTATTCCTTTTTCTCCTCTATAATGGTTATTTAAACATTTGTTATTAATTCCCATGAGAGACTTACTAAGATTTTGTATTTGTTACTGCATTACAAGTTTTGTATTGGTTCTTGAGAAGGTTTATTCCCTAAAAGACAGAAGTTTAAATGTATACCTACTGATACTTCTCTATGATAAGGATAACACCTTCCCCTGGATTTTGTCTAGTCCATCAATCAGAAGATGAAAGATGTACATTTAATTGTTGCAAACAATTATGATCATGTTTCTCCTAGTTTCTTTTTGTATTTTGATAACTTTTTGCTTTGCATATTCTTATGTGAGGTTATTTGCTACATAAAGTTTTATGTCTTTTACTGCCATTGTTGATTCTGTGTCCTTTTCCAGTATGCTTTGGTTTTCTTAGTCCTTTGTGAGCAATGAGCTCAGTGTGTAGCATACAGATATCAGCTGTGAGTCCTTCAGATGCTAGATGTTCTTGGTTCCTCATTTCTTCTGTGTGATTTTTTTAAACGATTCTTTCCCTATTTGCAACACACACACACACACACACACACACACACTTTTATTCTTCCTTACTTATTCTTTCTATCCAGAATCAGTGCATTAACTTGCATCTTCAAAAAATTCTGAGTACCTGCCTGAGCTAGTTACCAGATCCCTGAAGTGAAGGCACTGAGCCAAGAAAGCAGATGTACACCCAAACCAGGTGCACACAGCAGCCTCCCATCTTACTCACTATTGTCAGAGGAGGTTAAAGCCCATCACTTTCTGCCAGTTCCAAGTGCAGCTTTCCCATACCAAGATGGATCTCCCATCCTCTGTTGCCCAGATTGGCATTCATTCTCCTTTCTGTGCTGCTCTCAGGTGCCTCTGCCTCTTACACTTAATATGCAAAAAAGATATACTTGCCAGAAGGTTCTGAGCTACCACTGTTCTCTATCTCCATCCCAACCCCACCCCCACCCACACACACTTCATACTTCCTCTTCTGTTGTGTTATGAAAGTTCACAAGATGCTGATGGTAGTATAAGGACATCGGCTAGAAGAACTGGGGCTTGGTCTCCGGTCACCTAAGCACTGTCACATGAAGAAGAGAGTGTTATGACTCCTTTTTTCCCCATTTAGTCAAACACGAATCTGTGAGCCAGGAGGCACCCAGAGGAGGGACAAAATGTATCCCTGTCTTCTCTTGAGAGCACATGGCCTCATTGTTTCATAAAATCAAGATGATTGGGCTACTGTTTATTGAACTTGAGTTCCATCCATTTTTGATGGTGGATATTTCCCCCCAGATTTTATTTCTCGACAGTTTAGTTTTGGGGACTTGAGGCAGTTCTTTCCATTTTCTGGGTCTCTTATATATCTCAGTGGGGAATTGGAAGAGGCTGCAAGGCCACCACTCAGATGCTAACTCGAAATTTTAATGAATTGGGCAAGGCTACCATTTTGCATCTGTTTTCTCCTGTTACTGGTGGAATAAAACCTTGGAAATGGGTGTGAGGAAAGAGCCTATAAATTAAAAATATTATCACTCAAATTAAGCCCTACACATGAAAGTGTATAAAAACCCTTCCGTAATCCACAAATGTGTGGGGGCATTATTTTAATATCTTCTTACCAGTGTGCTCTTGCATATTAATCTTGCCTCTGTTGCTGTTTCAATGAATGATACATTTTATTCACTGTTAAAAATAAAGTCCGTCCTCTGCCTGCTGACGTTTGCCAGGAAAGCAGTGATAGGAAACAGCAAAGCGCCTTTAAAATTGGTGCAAAAAGAGATCATAATTGTGTGAGAATAAGCTTTTAATTTTTTCCAAATCCTTCCACCCAAATGGCCATGGCAATGTAGGATAGAAGAATTTGATGGTAGTTTCACATAATGCTGCTTTACAATGAGAACTATTTCAGAAACTCCTAGAAGTGACCATAACGATGTGTAATTTAAAAGCAATATAGAGGAAAAGTGGGAGGGGGTGCATGCATTCCTTCAGTCGGGCTGTAGTTAGGGAAAACACTAATATAAAAATAGCCTATTTTTAGGAGCTCAGTATCTCATCTCTGTAAATGCTTCTGAGTCATATTTTCAAGGGCGACACACTTGGCTACTGTTGGGCTGCCAACAGTCCAGCTTGGGGGGAATTAAATGGAATTCCGGAGGGTGAGCACTTCCCGGCCAAATTGCTCCTGAGCTTCTGATTGCAAAATCTTTACCCTTGGTGCTGACTTAAGTAGCAGGAAGAACATGACTTGATTTTTCAAATCCCTGGTTGATAGAACGCTGTTCTTAAGCTTTTGAACCATGCAGTTGGGCTCACAAGTCTCAGGGAAGCTGTAAAATTTCTATTTTCAGATTCTTAATTTTTAGTATGCTTAAAACTCCTGGGGCGGTTTTTTAATGGCACATATATAACAAGCAGACTTCATTCTCCTGGTTTGACTGCAATGTCCTTTTTACTGAGGCCGATAGCAAATGCTAAGGAGTTTAGAATACTCTGGAAGGAGAATGTATACCAGATGGGAGTTAGCTAAATCCACCTACAAGATTGTGTGGTTTAAAATGATGATCCCCAGTCTATCCTTGTTTGATTGGATAATAGACAGATAGTTATTAAGAGATAACTCTGTACCCAACATTCAGCTGAACCCTGGTGGCTTTCAAAGAATTGCAAGGAGTGTCTTTAAATGAAGGCTACATAACTAAAGTATATGATATAATTTTTTTTAATGAGGAAAGGCAGCATAGTGGTTTTTGTCATCCTTGAGAGCTCTTTAATTGGGGGTATGTTCCTTGAACTCTCTGAGCTTCAATTTCCATATCTGAAAAAATATCCAGAGACAATATAGTAACCTCACAATATTGTCGAGAGAATGATAACATAATAAATGTAAATGGCATAGCCAATGTCTGCCTCCTTCTGATGAAGCAAATCAGAGCTGACCTAGAAAGAAGAGTCTGGATCTTGCCTGTGTTTTGAAGAGTCAGATTAATTCTCATCAATGTCTGAGAGTCATTCAAGCTGGAGCCGGACACACACTAACCAGAGCACCCAGCAGACCAAACAGGGCACCGACATGCTATTAATTTTTAAATGAAAAGAACAGATTTATTCTTTGCAATGGAAATATTCATGTCTGAAAAATACATCTTTCCTTCTTAAGTGTAAAGCTCTTAAAATCATGTCTGGCCTGTTCTAAGTGCCTCATAAATCCTAAGATAAAAGTCATATAATTAGTATTGTCATGGGAAGCATTGTCAAAGAGACAGGAAATGTACAAAGTCTATATAATCAGCACATTATGTCCCTAGAGACACAACTACTAGGGATTAAAAGGAGGGAGCTGGAAGAATAAAGGGAGGACCAGCCTACTGGATTGGTGGACCCTGTATATTACCCACCCAGCACCATATACCCCCCCACCCCTTTTCCTTCTTGATATTATCCTGATTTTGTTCAGGAACTCACCATTCAGGTAGGGGTCACCCACCCCAGTTATGATGCTAAACCCGGCTGGAGAAACCCTTTCTTTTTGCAGGCAATTAATTCACGTTCAGCGGCGGGAATGTGGCCAATGGAACGAGCAGGAAATCAATTGGGAAGCTGGTGGGAGGGACCTGCAAGAAGAATACCCTTTCTTCTCTCCCTGCTCAGTGTCTGGGCTGGATGTGGTATCTAGAACCTCTGCAGGGCTTTGTGTCACTAACCTGAGGACAAAACCCACACTGACAAAGCCATTGTGGAGACTGGAGAGGACTGAGGCTTTGATGAATCAATGGCACCCGAGCCCATCATACCTGAAGTCCACTCCAACTTAGGTTTTCAGTTATGTGAGATAATTTCCTCACTCTCTAAAGTTGGGGATTATGTAACTTGCAGCTGCAAAATCATCTACATAGAGACAAATTGCAGAAAACTTGAAACTCGTTGGCTGATGAAGTCTGGAGTCAGGCTAGCCATTGGAATAAAAATAAATTGAAGTCCAATGGCTAAGAGTCCCTTTCCCATAAGCATTGGCTATATAGGCCCTAACAATGCTCATCTGAGTCTCCTTTTCTTTCCATGCCTGTATGGCTGAGCAACTCTATCCCCACATCCAACTTGATGAATATTCTTCTACACAGCTCTTTCATCAGATTCACATAATTTTATCTGGTTGAAATTTTACCTGAGTGTGCTGTTTTATATTCTACTTTTCCCCCTGATCAGGGTCTGAAAATAACATTTTTTTTGTCTGTACATATCTATCTTCATCATTGTTTTATGGACTTATATAAGTAAGAGAACTATTTAAACATTATTGAATAAATCTTCTGAAGGGTGTGTTAAGTGGTTTTCTAATTTTTTACTACTATAGTGTGTTGTATACATCTCTGCATGCTTATCTGATTATCCCCTGGAAATAAAGCTCTGAAAATTATATTTGGGGTTCAAAGTGTATACACATTTTTAGTTGATTTATTTCGTCAGGATTCCTTCAGCTATAGAGAACAGGAGAGCCATTAAAGAGAGTTTTTAAAGTAAGGAATTGATTCTGTCCTATCACTAGTAGTTTGGAAGTTGGAGCATTCAAGGGTTGAGTCAATAACTCAGTAGTGTCACCAAATATGAGGTCTGTTGCCATCTTGCTCATCTGGTTCCTTCAATGTGTTGGCTTCAGCCTCATGACCACACAATGACCACATAGTTCCAGGCATCACATGACAACACCAACATGAAGTAGAGGGGTATTTCTTTACATGCATCTCTTTTTACCATAATAACAATAGTTTCCAGAGGATCCCTGAAGATTCCCCTTTGCATCCTTAGCCAGAATAGGATGAACACTATAAATAATCAGAAATTGGTGCTCTGATTGTTAAGAAAAGTCTTAGGGAAGGGAAGAAATTTAAACTAGTCTCCAGAAATATCGTGCCCAGTTCTATTTCACCATTGGGATATTTTCCCACCTTTGTCAACCTAATAATACATAAAAGACACCTTGTTCTTACATTAGTTTGTTTTTTGAAAACAATTTCAATTATTCATGGGCTGTTTTGCCTCTTGTTTTTGTAAAACTGCCCAATTGTGTCCTGTGTTCTTCATTCAAACTTTCTTCTCCTCATTAGTTTGTAAGTGCTCTGTATTTGTTTGGAAAAGTAAATCTTGTGTAGTAGGGTTGTAAATGTTTTCTCACTATCTGTCAGTCTATGAACATTATTTATGGTGGCTTTTGCCATACTGAACTTTTAGTTTTTATGTATTCACATTTATCAATATTCCTCATATGATTTTTGCCTTCCTTATGCTTACAAGGGCATAGAAACTGAAAGATCAAAAAAGAAATTCAATGTTTTCTTCTGTATTTCTTGCTTTAACTGGATAGCCATTTGTCCCAGAAAATATGAATCCAGTAATCCAGCTCCCCCACCCAAATTTTCACACAGGGAACATTCAGACACCCCAATTTAAAAAATGAAACATCTATTGATTTCCTCCAATGCTGGACACGTCTGGCTTGAGAGTGAAAGTAACAGAGGCATTAACCCCAGGGATTGTGTGTAGCCCTCCTGGGCCTGTGAGTAAGGAGGGGGGCTCTGACCCACAGCTTGATCTCCAAGTAGTCCACTCCTAAGAGCTGTGACCTTTTATGACCTTACACACATTTCTTTCTGTGCTTCAGTTTCCCATTAAACAAAATAAGACCACGGTGATACTATAATACCCATTTCATCAAATTTTATTTGATAATTAAATAAACAAATTCATGGAAAATGCTTGGAGTCTGACTCAAAGATAGGGTGTAATCAATGCCAGCTATTGCATAAACTTAGAGGTAGGACTTAGTTTATCGCATGAACTTAGAGGCCAAAGGCACATTCTGTGGAACCAGACTTGACTCCTTCTCCCCTACATTTACTAGTTATCTTGAGTTAACTACTTAACTTTAACAAGGCCTATGTTTCCTTCTCTATAACATAGGGATAATAATAATGGTACTTTCTTCATTATAACTTTTTTTTTAGATACCAGGAATTGAACCCAGGAGGACTTAACCACTAAGCTATATCCTCAACTCATGTTATTATTATTTTTTGAGGCAGGGTCTCTCTAAGTTGCTTAGTGCCTTGCTCAGTTGTTAAGGTTTTGAAATTGTGGTTCTCCTGCTTCAGCCTCCTTAGCTGCTGGGATTAAAGGATGCAGCCACCAGGACCAGCAGTAGCTATTTTTGTTATCATTAGGCTCTAGACAATTGACAGGTCCCACCCGCAGACTGGAAGAGGATGGAGAACAAATACCAGGTGGTGATGGTTAGCAGAAACACATTGCTATGTTACTACACCTAATATTAGTGGCAGGGACAGGAGGACAGGGTAAAACTTCCCGCAGACTGGAAGAGGATGGAGAATAAAGCTGAGGTGCTCGCGGGCACTCTCCATTATTGAACCACCCAACTGAACATGGTGAGAAGCGGTGTCTTAGTCAGCTCAGGCGCCATCATAAAATGCCGTATACCAGGTGGCTTAAACAACTAGAGTTACTTCTCACAGTTCTGGAGACTGGAGAATCCAAGGTCAGGGTACCAGTTATCTGGTTCCTGGTGAGGACTCTTTTCCTGGTTGCTCTTTGCTTGTCTGGCTTTTCCCAGTGCATAGAAGGAAAGAAAGAGAAGGAGCTCTGGTTTCTCATAATTCCACTGAGCTGTTAGAGCAGGGTCCCACCCTTACCGTCTCATTTAATTTTGGCTACTTCCTTAGAGGCCTCATCTCCAAGTATTGTCACACTGGAGGTTAAGGTTTTAAAATATGAATTTTAGGAGGACAATTAAGTCCACAGCAGATAGTTTCCAAAGCACTCTCTCTCTACATTATGCTTTGTCCACTTGGTAACAGCTTTGGAACTCCAGAGGAGGCAGGAGCTATGGTGGCCTCAGAATTTCATAGACACGCAAGTATTAGACTCCATGATGATGATCACACAGCAGAATTTCATTTAATCCAAGCATGCTTTCTCAATCTTATGATTTAGAATTAGCTCTTCACTTTTTAGTTGTATTTTAATCCGAATTTTTGAATTCCATTAAGGATGTTTTGCATTTTGTTTTATTTGGTTTTCACTTTAATTGTATCCAAATTTATCATTCTTGCATTGGCTACCAAAATCATTCTTAGTTTGGCCAGGACGTTTTCCCTCCAACCCTACCCACCCTCTAAATCAAGGGTAAACATTATGCATGATTATGCAGCCCATAATCTTTATGTGGCCTCTGAGAGCAGGACATTGCATATGTCTATGCTTTGGTTGGTGGGTAGGTGTAATTGTCTATGCTTTGGTTGGTGGGTGGGTGTAATTGTCTATGCTTTGGTTGGTGGGTGGGTATAATTTTGCCCAGCCGTCCTCTCTCAGCAGACACTGCGACCATAGTGGATGTTGTAACATGTGGTCCTTCCCTGAAGGGCTTTACAGTAACTTAGGAGCCTGCCACACTGGGATTTCCACAACGTTCTGTCCAGCCCTTCTGCTTCTGTAAGAATAGAGAAAGGACTGTGAGAATCCAATCTACACTCCCTAAGTTAGGTTTCGCCATCAATAGTGATTTTCTGTATATACCCTTTCTCTGAAAAGTAGTCAAAGTTTCTTTTCTAGTTTCACCATGCTACAGAAAATGGAGGAAGTGCAGGGGTGACACTGGCCAAACTGTATTGTTACAGTGTGTGCATAGACGAATATCTAACAACAAATCCTATCATTATGTACAACTATAATACACCAATTAAAAAATGCAAGCAAAATAAACAAAAGACAATGGAAAGTCTGGGATATGAAGAGTAACATAGTTGTTACAAAAAATACCCTTTAAAATACTTTATTGAGACGTAATTCACATATCATATAATTTGCTCACTTAAGGTGTCCAATTCATATGCTGTTTGTCTGCTCACACTGCTATAGGACCATTGCCACAATCAATTTTTTAACATTTTCATTACATTAAAAAAGAAATTCCATAACCTCAGCAGACATTCTCTATTTCTCCCTCCCCATACTGATCATTTCTCCCCACCCCAGGCCCCAGGAATCCCCTCATCTACTTCCTGTCTCTGTATATTTGTTCTGGACACACATTTAATAAGAAAGTACATAGAGATTTTTAGAAATAACTTTTACGTTTCTTCTTTCTCAGACTCTTTCATACTCTGCCAGTAGTTTACTTATCTAGGCTATGCACCTAAAATATAAATGAAAAAAAAAAAGATTATGTGATGAAAAATCAAGATTTCGAGACTAAAATATGCATTTTGAACTATATGTAACAAAGAACAGTTTGTCCTTGGAAAAAGCAAGAGGTGTATAAGCTCAAACTTCAGGTGGACCCTAAAGCAATGAATTTTGCTTGATGATGAATTTGGTATGAAACTAGCCAGAATCCCCTCTAATTTCTCACCCCTCTGGACTTGGCAGAAAAACCAGAGGAAGCTAGCATTTAGGGAGTTAGTAGAGGAACTTCCCCCACCCTCCATCACTTCCTTCAACCAACTCTGGATTTCTCTAAACATTTATCTCCAGTTCTACCCATTGGAGGATCCAGAGAATATTCGTGTCTACGGCAGGCTTCATGCAAGGCCGGAGTGAGGTGAATGGTTGGATTTATAGGTAACTAGATCTTACTGTGGCAGGAGTATAGGGGTAAATGTTGGTGATGGTTAGCAGAAATGCATTGCTATGTTACTACACCTAATATCAGTGGCAGGGACAGGAGGACAGGGTAAAACTTTAAGTTGGAGACAGAGGAAAGCGTTGCACGCTTCGTGCTTAAGATGAACATTTAAGAAGTGCCCTGCCATGTGTCCAGGGTTTAGACAAACAAGAGAACATCAAACTGGTGCAAGCACATCCCACCATACCCATGGACTGAAAGTAACTGGGTCCTCATTTAAATACATTCCCATGTTAAAAGGTGCAGGGAGAAGGAGGGAGTCCTAACACAATTTTAGGCACATTTGGAACCATATGTAAACATTTTTAATTGTGTACAAATTGACATAGGCATAATAAGAGATTGGTCCATAGCTTATAAATATGTCAATTTCTAGCCCCAAATTTACATATACTGTTCAATCCTTGACTTCATTGCCATTCTGCCAATGGGGTACCATCTTGCTATACTAATCAATGCAATAAATGATTCTAACTCTCTCTTTGTTAGCCATCTTTGATTTCTATCCTGTGTGAACTAAAGGTCAGCCGATCTGATGACATTACTGACCTGACCAAAGCTAGCCTTTTATTTCTGGGTGAGTTTACTATTCATGTTCACTAAAACAGACAAACAAATATGTTTAGTTCCAAGAGGAATTGATACATCACCTGAGATTCGGGAATATAGATAAACACAGTCAAGGAGAAGGGGGACCTTTGGTTTCAGCATTCCATGACTATTGGCTTACCTGACTCCTGTCCCCTTTTCCTCAAAAGTTCTTGAGTTGAGGCAATAATGCAAAACAGCCATAAAACCCCATGCTTGTATTTATCAACATGACATACTCTCATAAACCCAGCTCCAGGGTGAAGACAATGTGTAAAAATCCTATATTCAGATTATGCTGAGGAGAGTGTGTGTGGGGGGGAATCCTCTTGTTTTCTACTTTAATTTAATTAAGAATGTCTCTGTGTTCATTGGAATTTGAAAAGTCAGGTAGCTGTCTGTTTTCTGTATATATTGCCACAACCCAGAGGTAAATAATTTTGAGTCTAGGAAATTACTTTGCATTACAAATTAAGTTGAATTACATCCCATCACTTTACCTGACCCAAAAGCAAAATGCCTGAATTGCAAAGTTCTTTGAAGCCTCTTACCTGAACCTGACTGAAGAAGACACATTTCATAGCTGCAGCTGTTTAGCAATGACAAGCCAAAGGGACTTAGAACACACCAAGTCACTGACTAAGGCTTCACAGTTTTGTGAAAAATCATAGTCTGCAAAACCTCTAGCAACACCAAAGTCAACCATATGAAATACACTTGATACTTGGGGAGAGGCCAGGAAAATGGCTTTTCAAAAGACCCCAGCAGCAATGCTGTTAATTTTTTTTTTAAATTTTTTATTGTTGGCTGTTCAAAACATTACATAGTTCTTGATATATCATATTTCACACTTTGATTCAAGTGGGTTATGAACTCCCATTTTTACCCCATATACAGATTGCAGAATCACATCAGTTACACATAAAGAAAGAATATAAGAGTCTTTTCTTTCACCAAAAGAAACAAAGCAGCAGAAGAGAGCTTAACAATGCATTTGAAATGTCTGATATTTGCACGTGAATGAACCAAAGCAGATGGCTGGGAGGTCTCCCAAAGGACTGTGGGTTTGGATAGGGTGGAAAATGCCTGAGTAACAATTTAGGAAGCCAGGAGTCCGAGGAAGGGTAGTGGGAAAGAGGCTGATACTGGAGATATAGTGGGGAAAATTTTTTCTTTTATTTTTTTTAAGTTTTAATTTAAAAGAGGAAATGAAGTTGGTATTTTAAAACTAAAAAGAACAAATACCTTTAAAACAAAGGCAGGTATTTATAGTCTTCTGAATTCTTCCATTGTTATTTCCAAGGCTTTGTGAGAAAACAAGCAAATCAGTTGATCATTTGGTGCCTGCTGTGCAGATGCAGCTTTCTGTTGTTAGGTCTTGAGAGAAAGCAAGAGTGAGAGAGAGAGAGAGAGAGTACATGCACACGCGTATGCATGCACACATGTACCTGGTATAGCGTAGGGTAGAGAGTGCAGGAAGTCAGAAGAAAGGGAAGACTAGGCTTACCCTATCACTGAGGATCTTATTTCCTTGATGGGAGCATAGATCATGGGACAGAAAGATGAAAGTGACACCCAGAAGGACTGGATCCACTGATGCATATTCATGCAGGTAACCTGGCAACCAGGTACTTGGATCTTCTTTGGAAGAAGATGGAGCATTAATGTATTAGTTAATTGATTAACAAAGTGACCATAGTTGAGTCGTTGAGACAAAAGTCCTGATAATACTTAGATGTCTGGAGGTGAGATTTTCTCTGGAGGAAATCTATACCTTCACTTCCCCACTTGCAGGGAAGAAGGAAAAACAGGATCTCCAACAAAGAGGACTTGAGACAGGGTTGTGGGAAACCCCTCTCTTTACCTTTAGGAGGTTGCTTCTCCTGAAATTGAGACATGGAGAGACGTGACCTGCAGGGCTGCAGGGTGGCCTACCCTTGTGTAAGGGTGACTGTCTAGGTAACAAGTAGGACACTCAGCATGTAGAAGATTCCAAGATGAATCTACATTCACAGAGCAATGTGAATGGTATTTTTTTCTTGACAAGTCACCCAAGCTGATCTTAAACTGGTAATCCTTCTGGCCCAGACTCCAGAGTAGCTGGAATTGAGTGTCCACTATGTCCAGCCAATAAGGCCTTATGAAATGTTCCAGCCTGGTCTTAATTGTGGCTGAAGAAATAGGGGTAAAGCTGTGCCCATTCTTAGCACAGAGAAATGCAGGGAAGTAAAGCAGTGTTCTCTCTCCTGAATCCAGAAATGGGGTAGCAATGGCTGGGTCGGGAGAGGCAATCATTCCATGGTCACCAGCGACACAGGAGGTGGGGAGGCCACAACAGTGAAATAAAAAGACCAGAGCCCAGGACCAGGACCAGACTGACTTGCTCCTGACTGTGCTGAAGAAGGGTTCTTGGGAAGGGCAGGAAATAGTGGGGCTCCTACTAATGGAGGAGGGTGGAGGCCTTAACTACCTGGGCATGAAAAGTAAACGTAACCCTGCTTTTGAGCCAGAGGGGGTGACTCCTGGCTGTGGGAGTGACAAGAAAATAACTAGAAGCAGGTATAAAAGGAGTAGAACAAAGGAGTTTCCTGTGTTGGGCGAGGAGAGAGAGGCAAGGGATTATGGGAAAGGTGAAATTGAGGCCCTGTTCTAGGGGAACAGGGACATGACAAAGGGCATTCTAACTTCCGGTTATGAGGGACACAGTTTTCTGACTGTCCCAGGACTTCCTGCACATCCTTCCCCACGATCCTTGTGTTTTGAAAGGTGCTGGCTTGTGCGGAAGCAGAACTACTCATGGGGATCTGAGCCTCCTTGGCTGCAGCTAATGGACCATGCTCTGCCATCATGGATCAGTGGCTGTGGGTCTCTGCTAACATGCTGCTGGGTAGACACATACATTCTGTGACCTCCTCTCCTCATAGCTATTATTAGTCTGAGAAAGAAAACAACAACAGGTCACAGAAAAGCATTTATGTTTTATGGTCCTGGCTCCATTCTCTGCAGGAACGCTTGAAAACATTATTCCATGAAGCTTGGGAGTGCGTAGGAAGATGGGCGAAGGTATTTGCATTCATTTCCTATGACTATCATAACCAGGAGTGTGACAGAAATGGATTCTCTCACCTTTCTGGAGGCTAGAAGTCCAAAATCAAGGTGTCAATATGGTTGGTTCCTTCTGGAGACCCTTCTCACCCAGTTCTGTTGGTTGCCAACTGTCCTTGTCTTACAGATGCATGCTATGGTTTCAATGTGTCCCCAAAAGCACATGTGTTGGAAACTTAATCCCCAAGTTCATATTTCAAGGTAGACCCTCTGATGGTAACTAGGATTAGATGAGGTCATGAAGTTAGGACCACCATGATGGCATTAGTGGTTTTTGTGAAAACAGGAAGAGATCCCTGAGCTAGCACTCTTGCTCTGTCTCACCATCAGATGCCCTCTGCCATGTTAAGATGCAGCAAGACGGCCTTCTCTGGTTGCCAAGCAGAGGACAACACCATGCTCTTAGAGTTCTCAGCCTCCAGAACCATGACCAAATAAACGTTTTTTATATATAAATTATCTAATCTGTGGTGTTCTGTTATAGCAACACAAGATGAATTAAGATAACACATCACTTCAACCTCTGTCTTCACTGTCTCTTGGTGTTCTACTCTGTGTCTCTGTCTCTGTCTCTGGGTCTCTTCCTAGAAGGACATCAGTCATATTGCATTAAGGGCTTACCCAATTCCAATATGACCCCATCAAAATGTAATTATATCTTCAATGACCTTATTTCCAAACAAGCTCACACTCTGAGGCTTTGAGAACTACATGAATTGGTGGTGGCCAGGGGCCCTATTCAACTCAGTACACTGTACAAATTAAATGGTTCTCTTGGCACCCACCTGGCTCTGATATTCCCTTCTGCCCTGTTCAGGACTCTCTCCTGGAGAGATGCTTTCTGCTTAAGCCAATGAGCCTCCACTAAAACTGTCAGTGTGCTGTGCAAACCTGAGCTGCCCACAGGGCACTGGATGCTGCAGTGACACCTCCCTCCACAGTGTCAGGCTCCCTACAAATGGCCTGCCACTGCGGCTCCCAGGCTGCTGAGCCTGCTGATGTCAGCTGTGGGGTTTGAGGGAAACGGCTTCTTGCTGCGTGCTGACTATTGCGTTCCCAGCTCCCCTCCCCGGGCTCCAAGTGGAAACATGAGGGACAGAAGCCAGGAAACAAGCAGAGTGGCAGACTGGATGTGCTCACAGCAGCCCTCCTGCCTTGGTTCTCTCTGCCTTAGAGTCATTCCCAAGACTCCTCACAAGGCTATGCCAGGGCTTCTTCCAAACACGCCCAGAAAGGTCAAAATCCTAGGTCGGGCACACAATACTACTGCCCTGAGCATGTGCACCCCACCTGATAATGTTAACTTCAGAGATGGGCTGTGAAGCTGATCTAAGGTGGGAGAGAGAACGATTCAGTTAAAAAACAGAGCAAGAGGCAAGATATGTTGGTCAAACCCTTAGACACTTCTCGACCCTCCAATTCTCAGACACTAACTGAGTGTCCAATGATCAATTGAATTCTGCAACTATTTACCTGGACTTAGCGTCAGACCCTGTGAGTTAAGGGCTCAGTTCAGAAGTCAGCCCCACTTCACATGGCAGAGGCTTTTTGATCAACTGACTATAAACCAGGAGTTCCCACCACGACTCCTCAGTTTCAATAGATGGTTAGAACAACTCACAGAGAAAACACTTGTTCTGTTTACCAGATTATTAAAGGGATACCCAAATGGTGAAGACGCAGGGCCAGTGTGGAGACGGGCCCAGAGCCTCCGTGCCTCCCTTTATAGTTGAGCCAGCTCTCCAGTGTTCCATTCATAACCTGGAAGCTCAAGGAACCCTATTCTTGAGGAGGCTTATCAAGATTTCATTCCGTAGGCACAACTGATTAAATCATTGGCCCCTGGCCCTTTCCCTCCTCTCAGTGTGGTCTTTCTGGTGGCCGCCAGCTTGAAGCTACCTAGTCCCTCCTCTTTCTCTCAGAAGCCAATCTCATTAGCACATGAAGAACAGTGAATTGTTTGTAGGAGCTCTGTACCAGGAAACTGGTACACCAAATACAGCCACATGCCACATGACCCTGTCTCCTTCCACAGTGGACCACATACACAACAGTGGTCCCATGAGATTAGAAGGGTGCTGAAATTTTCCTGTCACCCACAATGTGTGTTTTAAGTTTTGCACTATTATAAAAGAGTCAAAAAGTTGTAAAAAGTTTAAACTTTATGAATAGAAATAATAATAAATGTATAGTCATTTATTATTATTTCTGTGAACTAAGTTCCATTTATTATTAAAGGGAGAAATTTTTTTGTAAATTTAGTGTAGCCTAAGTGTAAGGGTTCGCCAACTCTGCAGCAGGGCACGGTACTGTCCTGGGTCCTCACATCCACTCAAGCTCACTCACCAACTCCCCCAAGGCAACTTCCAACCCTACCAAGTCCTCCCAGCCCCTCTCATGGTTAAAGGCTCTCTGCAGGTGGATCTTTTAAAAATCTTATAAAGCATATTTTTATTGTATCTTTTCTATATTTAGATACCTCTAGATACACAAATAGGCAGTGTTCAGTTGCCCACAGTATTCAGCACAGCAACATGCAGTACAGGTTTGTAGCCAGGAGCAATAGCTGTGGCATATCTGAGGTAGGCTATGATCTACTTTTTTGTAAGTATACTCTCTGATGGTCACATAACAATGAAAGAGCCTAACAAGACATTTCTCAGAGTGTGTCTTCATCTGAAATGAAAGACTTATAGCGGTATTCTTTTTATTATGTCACAACATTCATTTGTGTTATTAAGAACACTTATGTCATCTCTGTTAGTCTTTTTTTTTAGATTTTTTTTTTGTTGTAGATGAAAACAATACCTTTTTTTTGTTGTTTATTTATTTTTATGTGGTGCTGAGGATCAAACCTAGCACCTCACACAAGCTAGGCAAGCACTCTACCGCTGAGCCACAACCTCAGCCCTCTGTTAGTCTTTATAGTAACCGGAGCATCACTTAAACCATTTGAAGCCTCCGCTCTGCCATCTGCAAAACCAGGGTCATAGCAGGAAGAACCTCATAGAGGCTGTTAGGAACTCAGAGTTAACTCACTGCAAAGCTCTCAAGACAGACATGCATGGCACTCAGGAACAGTTCCGTGGGTGACAGTAGTTATTGCTTGGTGTCAGGCACAGTTTTCAGGGCTTTGCATGTATGAACTCATTTAATCTTCACAACATCTCTGCCAGACCAGTGCTTTAGCCCCACTTTACAGATGGAAAAACGGAGGCATAGAGAATTAAAGAACTGCCCAACATCACACAGTTCTAAGAGAAGCAACCAACGCCTGTGTTCAAAACTGTAACATTTTTTGCCTTCACGTTGTAGGTGTTAACATGAGAAGGTTTTCTATATAAAAGGGTACCAAGCATGCTGGGTAGGTCAATTGGTAAAAGCAAAATTTTCCATTATTTTTAATTAAAACTTTACACAATAAGTCCCAACTTAAAACAAACGAAGAAAGATCAAACTATCCCAAAGAAAATTTGGAAGGAAAAAGGTTTAATCAACATCTCTCTGAAATCAGTTAGCTTGGTGTGTTTTCTATTACTGACCAACAATCATCCTGAGGGGAATTCCAGTTTTAGAATGTCAGAATCCACCTTTTGTCCCTAGAATTCTTGATTGCTGGCCAAGTATGCTCCAACTTTCTGTTCCCAGCCTGTTTTGAAGACCCCATCTCCTGTGAAACTCTATACCTCACCGTGATCCTCACCTCTGCTGACAGGAATCTACTGACCCCCAAAATCCCCATTACACATTTATCATTTTAATTGATTTACTTACTGTTTACTACCTTTAAACTTCTTTAATTTGAAAAAGGTATGAGAAAGACTACTTCCTCCCAGCTTATCTGGGGTCTTACTGAAAACAAAACAGAAATAATGCCTATTATTTATTAAGTGACTCTGTGCTACGCTATGTACTAAATGCCTGATATGTTTTTTATCAAATGGTCAAAACAGCTCTGTGAGGTGGGTACTATGGTCTCCACTGGTGGGGAACGAAGCTGGGACCTAAATTCAGAAGTCTGTCCCAAGCTCCACGGGTGGGATGCAGCAATGCCACAATACTAACCCTGCTCTGGACAACTCCAAAGGTTCTCTCTTGTTTATATCACCACCTTGCCACTCATGGGTGGTAAAACCCCAAAGAGCCACATTCCGCCATACTTCCTAGACTTGGGAATCCCTCACAAGAAACATCTCCTAATTGGAAAGTACTTTTTTTGGCCCTAAAACTTTCGCATCACAGTTTTGCTTTCTGTATTATTCAGGACCAGTACAATGGGATTCTTCTTTAGGTTTTCAAAGTGCATCAGGGAAAGAAATGTTCAAAAATATTTAAATCATCTTCTCTATCAACTGAAGGGCAACTGGTTGAGCATTAAGGATTACATAGATATCAGACATATCAAGTTTTATTAATCCCCCAGGGGCTTCTGAACTCTTAAATGGATGAAAATGATTGAAAATTGACTGTGTTCCATTTTGAAAGACTGTGAAACTCTATACTGGATTCTATTCTTCCTTACTACTTGTGTTTTCTTTCTCCCCCCTACCCGGCTTTTTTTTTGGTTTGTTGTTGTTGCTAATGTTGATGATGTTCTTCTTTGGGCCGGGTAATGAGCCCTACTGACAAGCTGATAGAACTCTGGCCCCACTATCTAGAACCATGCACAGACATTTATTTAGACACATTCTGTTAATGGTCATCGAACCTTCCCAATCCCTTTGAAGCTAAAGGCCAAAATCCCTATAAACACCATCAACACTCAGTCTTAGAAGATGCTCCCAAAGTAATCACATGGCCTGGCACAGACCCAGACAGTGAATGTGGTATGAGCCTAGCTTTAAAGCCCTCCTCTGTCCCTCCCAGGCATTTGCAAAAGTAGCACCAGGGTAGTCACCTCAAGCCTGGGCTCCAGAAAATAGAAGCCAAAGACCACTTTGTCTCAGGCAGATGGGACATCAAGCCTGGGGCCAATTTCAAGTGTGGACAGCAGTGTTCACCTCCCACAGACACAATTAACCATCAGCCCAGTGATCTCCACAAAGATGGATCCTCTGAAGCAACTTGAAGCTAAACATTCCTATCTTCAGGATCAGAGGACAGAATGTGAATGGACTCCATACTGGTAGGCAGACAGATGAAAAACTTTCCCACTATTCCCTGGAGCCCAGTCCCCAATGACCATGTTATTGTTTGCCCACCCCCCCTGCAAAATGTTATTCTACTATAACCAGAGCACATGAGGATCTTCAGGGGACCTTCACACCAGAGTAACTAAGGACTTGTTCTTCACTTTTTTTTCCACCACACAAGGACATCAGTCAAAGCAAAATTCCAAAGGATGGAGGAGTTAAAGCAATTTTCATTGGTGTATTTCCATCATAAAGAATCTGTTCTTCACTCAATGAATCTGTTTCACAGAATTGCAATTTGGACACAAGAGTCTTCAAAATTGGATTCGGGGCAGGACATCACTATGCTTCATAGAGAGTTATCCCACTGTATTCTAAGAACAGGGTTGAGGATGGAAGCCCAACCAGCCCATTGCTGACCAATCAGAGGAACATCAATGCTGTGGCCCATGCATACAGCTACACAGTCTATACAGACCTTACTCTCTCCTCTCCAGATGATCTCCAGCTACCAGCCCTGATGAGCACACTTCACAATAGCCGAATTTCACCTGGGAATGGAAGGACCCCATGAGTAGATCAGTTTGCATTTTCCTCATTAAGCAGCCACAGAATGATTTCTTTAACCAGTCTTCAGGCTTCTCCAGGGCAAAGCCAGGCAGGATATATAATCCCTGTTCATCAAAACATTACAGCTGAAAGCACCTGGTGAAGGTCAAAGATTGATTATCAGCTTGGATGAACAGAAAGGCTGTCCTGTTAACAACGTCCGGAAACGGAATCAGAAAACCAGAGAAAAGGCAGAGTTGGAGTCATCACCAGCTTGTCATCATCAAATATCAAAATGATTCTGCCTTTCATTTTCTTAAAGTGTTGTCAACACTAGGTCTTTTTAGCTATTTTATTAAGAATAATAAAATAGCTCTGTATGTTGCCCTGGGTCGTCTTATAGTATCACAAAACGTTCCTCCAGCGTAAAATAGAATAGGAAATGGAGCACCTCCTATTTCCCTAACCAGCTCTCCCCAGGGGTACGGACAGGTGTGCCACGATGTTTCCAAATAAGGTCATATTCACAGATTCTAGGGGGACACAATTTGTGGGTGGAGTTAGGGGTGGCACTGTTCAACTTAGTAGCCACATGAAGGGATAATGAGAATGGTAAAGATGGGAGCAGGAATAACATTGTCATCTCTGTTAGCCTTTTTTTTTTTAGATGTTTGTTGTAGTTGGACACAATACCTTTATTTTTGTTTACCTATTTTTATGTGGTGCTGAGGATTGAACCCAGTGCCTCGCACGATCTAGGTGAGCGCTTTACCGCTGAGCCACAGCCCCAGCCCTCTGTTAGTCTTTTTAGTAACCAGAGCATCACTTAAACCACTTGAAGCCTCCGCTCCGCCATCTGCAAAACCAGAGTCATAACAGGAAGAACCTCGTAGAGCTGTTAGGAACTCAGAGTTAACTCACTGCAAAGCTCTCAAGACATATGCATGGCACTCAGACCAAACAATGAGGTCCAAGATGGAGTGACCACACAGGACCCAGAAGAGGGCAGTGTGGAAGGCAGAGGAAGGTGTTTGAGTAGCTGATGTGAAATTGATAACAAAGAACTTAAAGATGATCCAAAGATCTGGAGTGGATACCTGGGTGAATGGTTGTACCCACCCAGATTAGGAACTAGAAAGTTCTAGCCAGTTAGTGAGAGGTGAGTTTGAATTTGTTTCATTGGTGGCAAGAGATGTAGCCGCCCAGCAGCTGGACAAAGGTTAAAGCAGGTGATGGATAGAATCCAGAAAAATGAAACAGAAATTAATATCATAGTTGCTAAAATCCCAGACCATGAGAGGATTTGAGAGGGTAGAAGTTAGAATTTTAGAGAACAACTCAATTACATCAGAGAGAAAGAGAGATGAAATAGCAAAAGGAGAATTCAAGAAAGCAGTAGGAAGGAAAAAACAGTTCTGTGGTTAAATCACACAATTTCATCCTGCTATAAGATAAAAACATGTATCCCCACACATTTCCTTTGACTATCACCTTCATATCCACATAGCACAAATTAAATTTAGAATTTCTTCAGAAATACCATGGAGCATAATGCTAATGCTTCTTGTAAAAACAAAAGCCTTCAGATATATTTGTATTCAGTTCTCAGCAATTTTAAAGTTAGATGTTCACCTTTATCAACGAAGGAAGCATTTTGGTCAATATACAGAGACAGGTGACATGGTAACATGTCACAAATAAAAACATGTTTTCAAAAACGCTTTCTAGGCTATTCTATTTCCACAGATGGAAGAATTTAACATTTTTCAAGCATCTAGCAACAATACAGTTGTCCCTCAGTATTTGGGAGGGGGTTCCAGAAAACCCTTCAGATACCCAACCCCTGGATGCTCAAGTGCCCTCATATAGAATGCTGTTGTATCTAGACGTAACTTCTGGACTTCCTCCTACATTCTTTAAACCTTAACCTCTAGTGAACTGATAACACCTAACACAGTGTGAATACTTTATGAATAGGTGTCCTACAGTATTATTTAGAGGATAATGACAAGGAAAATAGCCTATATGTTCTGTGTGGACACTATTGAAGGCCTAAGTAAATCATTATTATTATTATTATTATTATTATTATTATTATTATTTGGAACAGGGATTGAACCCAGGGGCACTTAACCTTCGAGCCACATCCCCCATCTTTCTTATTTTTTTTTATTTTGAGACAAGGTCTTGCCAAGTTGCTTATGGCTTTGCTAAGTTGCTGAGGCTGGCCTTGAATTTTCAATTTCCCTGCCTCTTCTTCCGGAGTCACTGGGATTACAGATGTTTGCCACCATGCCCAGCCTAAGTACATTTTTTAATGTGTGATAAAAGACAGGGAGGGACCACTGATGTACATTTCTGTTATGGGGAACGAACAGGTTGATTTTTTTGTTCAGCATCGGGGAGAAGTCAGTGTCGTCTTGGTTTTCAAATAAAGTCCTCATTGAAGTATAGTCTGTGCTCAGGAAAGAGCACAATCACAAGAGTACACACATATAAATCCACACAGAGTGGATGATGTATGCCACCTCCGAGGCAAAGAAACAGAGCAGTTCCAGCGCCCAGAAAGGCCCCTTGACCTCGGCCCTGTCACCATCTCCCTTCCCCTGCTAACTAGGCCCTGTTTGATGTTGACCAGCACTGGCTCTGGACTTTATGTAAATATAACCATACTACACATACATTTTCATGTCTAGCCTCTGTCACTCAAAAATTGTATTTATAAGATAGAATCATGCTGCTGAGCTCAACAGTGGTTCATTCATTTTACTGTATTGTGTCCCATTATGTGACTACACACATCCATCTGTTCTTCCTCTGATGTCACCGTTCTCACTCTGGAGCTCTTGGGATCACGCTGCCGTGACCATGCCTGCTGGCCTCCTGTGGTGTCCACGTGGACTCCCTTCTTAGCCTGGACTTCCAATTATTTATGAATGTTTCCTAATTTTGACTCTCATTTTAAACAGTAGCTTAGGTATGAAGACTGCAATGGGTTTCCCTTTTGTTGCAGAAAACAATCAATTTATAAACAGACAGAAGGAAATTGACCAGGATTTTCATGGTGGAAAGTGAACCTGTGAAATGAATCATCGGAACGATAGAACAGGCCAACACAGCGAGGCTTTTCAGAGAATGTCCCAAGAAAGGCATTTTGAAAGAAAAGTTAGAAGGATCCAAGTTAGGCTGCCCTCCAAGCTGCTCTGAAGAATTCAAAGGACAGAAAGAGCTCTGTTTTATTTGGAGAAAACAGAAGTGTTCTACATTTGTCCTGATCACCCAGTTTCGGCGGGAAAAGGAGAAAAAAAGAAAAAACAAAAAAAAGGAGCAGCAAGTGTAACTCCACACACCCCACAAGGCTTTCAAAGCCTTCTGAATCGCTGTTTTAAAAGCTCCATTATGATAAGTCTTCCTGCTTTCCCATAAGGGACTCATGCGATGCCTTTAATTAAGAAGTAGAACTGTTATCTCACCCAAAGGTCCAGCCATGCTCCTTTGCAGCCCAGGGAAATGTATGTCTTGTGCTTGTGGGGAACGGACAGCTCGCTCCCTTCTCCTCAGACCCTACCTGTCTCTTCCAACCACCTGCCCGGGGAAGACCTGTGCACAACAGCGAGAGCCTCCTGCACAGCGTGGCAAGCTGTGTCTTCACAGCCCCTACTGGCCCCTTGCACCTCGGCAGAAGACCTTGGCACAGCAGGGAAGAGAAACCTGAGCTGGTGCAAGGCATCTAGGAGTGAGTAAGAAGGAGTGTTCCACCTGAGCGGACAAGTCTGGTTTCTGGTCACTGGACCCTGTGTGGCCATTAGGAAACAGGTCAAATGAGGCCAAGGTCTCCAGGGCCTGTTCCCTCATCTCAAAATACAGTCATCCTCAGATGGATGGTACCCTCCTTCCAACTGAATTGCCTCATTCTGTGTTTTTTGCTCCAACTAAATTCCTTTTGTACCACTGTTGAATCTCCGCATGACACAGTGGACACGGTATGAAGATGGTCTTGTAAGTGAATACCAAGCATTTCCCGGCAGCCCTCCCCCACCGCCTGCCACGCACACTTTTAACTCAGCTTCACTTCCCCACAACAACTCTCTGTTTCGTTCAACAGGATGATCTTCCCTCTGTGGCTGGGAGCAAGTGATTGTTTGTGGAAACTAGAATGTCGTGCACACGCAAAGTCCACTGTAGTGGTTCTCTCACTGGCTCTAGAGCCAGAATGCTTGGGTTCCTATTGGGCTCTGCAATTTGACTGGCTGTGTGACTATGAGCAAGTGACCTAACTTCTCTGACCCTGAGTTTCTTCATCTGGAAAAATGACCACTCGTGGGTATATTGTGAGATTTCAATAAATTAATATTTCTAAGGCATTCAGGAAAGTGCCTACAATAAACTAAAGATTAGATGTCATTAGAATGAGGTTTTACTCAGAAACTAGAAATACAAATTCATAAACATGAAAGACCTACCTCCCTGTAGTATGTATAACATCTACCCCATTGTGAGCAAAACAATATTATTAAATAATGGTACCGGTAAATAGTCTAAACGCAGGTCACAGTCTTTAAAATAGTCTGCTAACAATTTGTGAGTCTAAGCATTTCCAGCCACAGGATTAATAGCTTGGTGTTCACGGTACATGACAAAAATCACCACAATCTCAACGCAAATTCAATGGAAAACAACAAGTTGAGTAAATATTTAATAGACTTAATTATGTTAAACTAATTAAATTAATTATTTAGTTTGTTGGCTTCTGCTCTGTAATGATTTTTTTACGTGTCCAGAAAATTAATGGTGTCTACATGGTCCCTCTCAAAACTGCTCAAATAACGTCATCTTGAAGGTTAATGTTGTTACTGTTTGTCCAAATACAGCGGTGACCTTGAGAATAAGAGGAAACCTACACAGATTTGTAATAGGAAGAAATAAAACAGACTCTAATCATAAATTCAGTGCAGCACAGGGGTCAGCCTGAATGACAAAAGTCACTGGTATCAAGTCTCTGAGCCACCAAATCACAGGGATCCTCAGACTTACCTGAGTCTTTGATGACTTGTTTATCTTGGAGCACAGGAGAATTCTGAGGGCCTTTATTGCCTGCACTGCTGATCATTTATAGCTTCTGAGCTGGTAGATTTGAGCTTGAGTGGCCGATTCTGTTATCAATTTTATATAGTCCACATCGGATCAGGCATTATGGTCCAAAGTCTTTCAGGATTCAACCCTATTATGGCCTGGGCATCTCTTTTCAAGGCCAAAGGGAAATTTGACTAAGGAGGATATGTGAATGAATTACCCTTTGTTCTTGCCTAGTGTGGTTTTAATTTTTCATTCACCCTAACAGGTGTGCTTTGAGGACACAATGTGGACATTCATAAGGGAACCATTAATACAGATTCTCTTAAATTGCCTCTAAATGTGGACTTCAGTGTGTTGATGGCTCTAACATCTTTGTGTTAATCACTTGCTTATGTCCATTACTGGGATGTTTGGGGGACACAGCGGGAACCACTTGGATCATTGAAACCATGGTTTAAATTTGTCTTAGGAATTTGTCTTCAGAAAATTTTAAGAATCAGCATGTTGGCTTATGAAAGGAGATTATAAATTGAAATGAAAATGAGATGCTATTTTTTACCCTCTTATTGCGTGGGATTCAAAAGTTTGCTATCATGCTGTACAGAGTGTCAACTGGCACAATCTCCAATGCAAAACAAAGTTGACAATATTGAATTTTTGAAATACACATGACCTTTGAGTCAAAAATTCCACTTCAAGTAGTCTACTATAGAAATGCATTGGCACATATGCAAAATACATTTTCATGTTGTTTTAGTGACACACACAAATATTCATGAATGGGGAACCAGTTAAATTCCAGGCTGTGAAGTACAATTTACAATTGGAAAATATGTTACTGTGTTTGTGTGTGTGAGATCACAAAAGGTAATATTTTATGCCTGGATCCCCTTATAATATTATAAAAAACATAAAGGTGATTGTGTCTGGTGAGAACTGGATGATCATAAGGCAGTGATATAAGAATAACTTCTCATCTGTGCTCTCTTGTTAACTTTGAATTATATATCATCTGTGTGTATTGCTTCTTTTGAAAATACTAATGAGAAGAGTTTTATGTTTTGTGGGTAGGAATTGGGTTGTTCCCTTGCAAGTTCATGCTTAGAAGAGAGAAAAATCCCAGTGAATTCATAGGCAGCGTCACCCATGGTATTCCAGACAGACCTGTGAGCTATTTGGATTGTTCCAGAAGCAAAAAAAGCATCACCCCTCGTATGGCTCTGTCCTTTCTTTGCAGTCCCTGAAAAGAACAGGTGTTTATTTCAGCTTTTCCTTTCTGCCTTTCTGGAGGTCTCTGTGTGGTAGCATGAGATGGGGGAAGAAGTAAAGCACATGGAGAGGAAGGGGGAGGATTCTGTGTCCAGCATCTTTCTCACTAGTTAGTTTCTGCACATCATTAGGAACAGTGTGAGGATGTATTAGAAACCAGAGATGCAATCACACGATTCCACTGAATTGAAGCTGAGCATCTTCTTGTTCTCTGGTCCTAGACTCCTGTTCCTGATCTTCATTGTTATAAAGTCCTCACCAGTCTGCTGCCCAGGAGAAAAAATACAGACCACAAAGGGAGTTGTCTATCAAGCTAAATGTATTCCACTTTAAATCCTGAGATTATATCTCTTCTATCTTGGGCATGTGTTAAAATGTCTTTGGGGTTTTTTGTTTGTTTGTTTTAAGTAAACTCACAGGGATGGCAAATAATATTTTTTTGTGATTTGCTTGTTTTTAATGCCACAACTTAGCATATTAAATATTGGCAACTGCATTAGTCAGCTTTCTGTCTCTGTGACAAAATATCTGAGCTAATCAATTGATAAGAAAGAAAGGTTTATTTTGGTTTATGGTTCAAGAGGTTCAGTTGAAGATCAGTTGACTTTGTTGCTTCAGGTCTATGGTGAGGCAGAACGTCATGGCAGGGAACCTATGGTAGAGCAAATCTGCTCACCTCCTGGTGTCCAGGAAGAAGAGAGGGAGAGAGACAGGAATGGGATGGACCCCAGTCCCCTTCAAGGCACACCCCCCAATAATCTAACTTCCTCCCAGTAGCTTCTACTTTTAAGAGGTTCTCCCACCTCCCAATAGTGCTGTGGGCTGGAGACCAAACCTTTCACATTTGAGTCTTTGGGGAATATTAGTGTGAAACGTAGCAGCAATCCTACTGGTAGGTCCTTCCAGTATTTAATTCTTTTCCAAATGTTATTTTTCCATGACACCCTTATCTACTTTTTCAAAATATTTTTTTAGCTGTTAATGGAACTTTACTTTATTTGTTTACATGTGGTGCTGAGAATAAGCACTCTACCACAGAGCTAGAACTCCAGCCCCAACCCTTATCTACTTGAAGCCTGGAATTTGAAACATGAGGAATCTGAATTAAGATCCTTGAATCACCAACCAGCTGGGTGACACTAGTGTTCCTCTACACACCTATGTTGGCAGGAGCTTCCTCCTAATATGAAATCACCCCCAGAATTGTAGCTATTGCAGAAACGTCAGACAGCTGTGAGGGAATGCACCCTCTTCTCCTCCAGGGAAGATTTGGGAGGACGATGTGTGTGCCAGATCTCAGGCCCAGTGCTGCCCTTGTGAGCTAACTCCACGTTGTTCCCTGTCCTTCCCTCTTTGGGGGTCAACCCTCAAGGTGAACTTGACCTGGGATTTGTAAATTGAATAAGGAGCTGGGGTTATTTATTAATTAGGGCTGTGCAGTATTGGTGAAAGCCACCCACCCAAAGCCCAGCATTGGATTCCCTTTCCTGTTCAGAGAAATCCTTAGGAAAAAATCTTCATTTTGTCATGTGGAGCCTTCATTTTTCTCAGGATGGGATTGTATTCATCTTGTGGATGGTTAAAACTAAGAGACATTTCCTATTGATATTCTGTAGCCAGCCATACATAGAATATTCCTCCAAGTTCTGAACATCAGGTATAGAAAGCAAAGGCCCTGCCAGCTCAAAAATCTAGAAGCAGTCAGATTCAGAGCCCAAATCTCTGAACTCTGATCACTTCTGGACTCTGAAAGCTATGTTCACAGGCTGCAATCCTGTCCCAGCTGACTTACTGTGACCAGCCACCTTCTCTGTAGCTTGGGAGGCAAAGCAGGGCATGCACAATACAAGTGCACTTTGATGAGCACCTGGGAAAACTTAGGGTATGCGGTGTCTTGGCTTCTCAGCCTGCCCTTAGTAGGTGACTCTTAGCACCAAATGGGAAAATGTCCAAGTTATAATAGATAATCCCTGCTATCAAAGGACAGGGTTACCTCAGGAATACAGCACAGGCTGGTAGATATTCAGTTCTATTCCAGGCCTATTTGGGTATCTGGTGATTATCATAGCCTCCTGTCCCCAGGTTTGTCTGGGAAATTTACTGAGACTGGAAAGAACGTGCATGAGTTGCAGCTACCCTCTCTCCTGCTCAAGCACACATGCATGAGTGCGCACGCGCGCACACACACACACACACACACACGCATATTTTCTTCCATCCAGAATCTCCTTTCACCTTTTATCACTAGCACAGCTCAAGGATGCTCCCTCCTAGTAACAAATGAGGTAGAGGTGATGGAAGGCAGCACAGGGGATACCACACTGAAGTGGGGCATCCCTGAGTGGTATATTCCCAGCAGCTCCCCATACAGGTGCACCATGGTGACTGGTTCCCAGGTAGCAATAAGGACAGTGGAAGATGGTGGATGTGGAGTGTGGTATCTTCCAGTTTTCCACCATTTACTGACTTCCCCAGGAATGCAACTCCCATGCAAATCAAGGGATGATACTGTAAATTGAAACATCACCAATAGTTTGAATTAATTGAAACATCACCAATAATTATTTATGTTTCAGCAAAAGCACTTCACCAATGGCAGGTCCTCAGGGGTATGTGAGTTCTAGGCAGAACAGGCAGAAGGCAGTCAGCCTTTGTATCTCAGGCCTTCACAGTGATTAACCAGTCCACTGCTACCTCATGCTGTCCCAATGTAGTTGAATTATAAAAAAAAAAAATGTACATATGGTTTCAAGTGTTATTTGGTGGTAGTTTATGTTCCTTTTATTTCTTGTCGACATAATAGAAAGTAGAGTTGATACGTTTAAAATTATGTGTGTAAGTAGTTTCCTTTGTCTATGAAGCTTATTCGAGGACAGTAAGGGTCATTTCAAAATATCTGTCAGACAATGAGCCATTGACTCTAAAAGGGTTGAGTCATTGATCCTTCTAGAGGACCATGGGAAAGGCTTTGGAGAGCAATCCCAACAGAAGTCAGAGTTTCTTGCAGTGGGTTCTGGGTCTCCTGGGGTGTCTCATCACCTGAAGACTTCCTCCTTTTGGCAATGACCCTAGGGAGCAAACTGCTTCCCTGGAAGATGTCCAAGTGGAGAATATGTAATAGCAGTGGCTGTCACATCTGTCACATGCCCATAGTTTCTCAACTGAGATTAGTACCTTATCTAGAGTTGTTGTGTTTCTTCCAAAACAATGCTGGAAGGATGCTTGAAGAATTTTCAAGCCTTCCATCTTGAAAATCTTTTCAGACAGGAAAGCAGCCCGCAGTAAGGGTCTGTGTTCCACAAGGTACTTTTGAACTCTAGGAAGCAAATTGCCCTGGGAAGTCCACATGGTGGATCCAAATGCACCATTCAAGTGCACCATTTAGAATCCCCACAGTAGAGCATGGGGCACATGGCGAGACTGAGAGAAGACCAGACAAGTTATTATGTGTCTCTCTCCACCAGAAGCCAAGGACACCACTGCATGTGCCAGACACTAATTTCACGGCCTGTTAGTTTTGAACATCATAAAATTCACCCTTGTAGAGGGCATGCGCTGTGGATGCTAGAGGCAGGGGCTGCAGTAGGCTGGTCGGGGGAGAAGGAGAGGAATGGAGTCTTTGTGCTTGTCAGAGAGGCTGTCAAAATGGAAAGTGCACGTGAGTGGGGAAGACAAGGTTGGCTGTGTAATCCAGCAGACACAAACGTGGGGAGGATGAGGGCAGGCACCAACAGAGAACCGGGGCCTGATCCCAGGCCAGTGCCAGCCTGCGGGGGCCCTATAGACACAGACCTTTAAATTAGCACATTTGTTCTCCAAGCAATAGCCAGAGTAACAGGCCAGCCTTTATAACTACACCAGACAGGCAGCTGTCTGTAAGGCCATCGGGAGGGCTGTTTTACTTAAGCACAATCTCTCTAAAATCCACGGTCTTTCTAGAATGAGGTAAGGCAGAAGCTTGACAGGGAGCCATTAATATCAGTGCTTTTGTGCACCTGTTGAGCGGTTATCAAGGAATAATTGACAAATAAAATCGTATGCCTTTAAGCTGTGGGAAGGAATGCTTTGACACAGAGTGGAAGGATCACCACCATCAAGCCAATTAACATTCCCATCACTCCACATTGTTGCCATTTGCTTTTTTGTTGCTTTTTTGTTACTTTTCTTTCATGTGTGGGGGTTGGGGAGGGTGGGGGTCAGGTAGGGGGATGAGAACACTCGAGATCTACCCTCTTGGCAAATTCCAAGTACACAACGAACATTGTCAACTTCATTCCCACTGCAGAGCATGAGGTCTCCAGAACCTGTTCACCCTGCATAACTGAAACTTATACCCTTTGGCCCTCACTCCCCCTCCCACCCCCCAGCTTCTGGCAACACCACGCTCCTCTCTGCCTGAGTGAGTCTGGCTACTTGAGATTCCTCCAGTAAGTGAGGTCATGCAGCATTTGTCTGTGTCTGCCTTATTTCAGTCACCATAATGTCCTCCGGGTTGGGAAGGACATTCTCTTCAATGAGTGGTTTTGGAAAAACTGGGCATCCACATGCAAAAGAATGAAACTGAACCCTTATCTCGTTCCATATACAGAAATCAACTTACAATGGATTAATGGCTTAAACTTGTAGAGGGTTTATTGCACTATAAACTCTCTGTGACATAACTGAGTGATCAACATAAGTCAGTGATCTTACTTTTAAACATCCCAGTAATTATTTAATAATTGGATCAAATCGCTACTTAGATTTACCAATCCATCATAAAATGGTCAAACATGTGGCCTTGTTGGTCAATTCTAATCAACTGTGGTGGTCAGATCCACTTCTTTTTACTTCAGCTTCAAATAAATGATCTTGATGAATATCAAAATCATGGCTCTTTTGAGGACTGAAAAATGTTTCCAGAAAAACATGTGTGTATATTCAATTGCCCTCGATAGAGCTTGGTCGACATAAATTGAACTACGATCTTTCTGAGCTGCAAGACCTGGCTTTTCTGGAGTGCACTTGCATTTGAAGCTGATTGTTTTCAGGGCTGCAGAACCATATAGCACTTTCTAGAAGAGTTGTTTTCCTTCAGTTCTAGGGGGAAAGAGAGATGGAAGATTGATTTCCTGTATAGAAAATCCTACCCTCCAGAGATTTGGGGTTTTTTTTTTTTTTGAGTCCTATACCAAAATGTTAATCCTGAAGGTTTTCACAGACATGGGAGAAGGAGATGGCCAACTGAGATTCAAAGAAGAAATCTAAACTTTCTTCAAATCTGAAAACTTAGCCACAGATGTTGTTATTTACACATGCAGAACAAATTCTAGTGTTCATCTACCATATCACAGGCACTGCTGATTCGTGATTCTCCACTGGCCCCAGCCCAGTTGTACATGTCAGATCCTTCTCTGTTGGCCACCAAGCTATGATCAGTTCTTTCCAGTTGAGATATATAGCATCATGGTGGTACCTATGTATGGTGTTGGCATTCTGTGATGCCAGTTTTGAAACCTCAAGGGCTACCTTCTCAAACCCAGTGGTCTCTGGGCTCAGGCACACATGGTGTATAAATTCCATCCTTGGAAGCTACATTGTACCTCACTCATTCTCACTCATTTCCTCCCCCATAGCTTGGGAATATAATGTTTACCTTTCCCTTTTTATTAGTGAACTCTTCCTTATCTCCCAAGGCCCTCAGGAGTGTCCCTGATAAGAAAGTAATAGTTGCATGTTCATATCCCCAAGAAAAGATAATATAAAATCACATCAACATATCCTATGTCATCTTTTCTAGGCGACAGGGTCTGGAACAAGGAATCGTCTTGTAATCTTAGTGAGCACTAACACCTATCCCAGAATCTGGTCCAGATACTAAATCAATATTTGTTTAAAGCCTACATGAATGAATAAACAAATGAATGTTTTGACTTGATATAAGCATTAATAAAATACCTTAATAATTATATTCATGTGTGTTCATGCATGGACATCCATATTTAATATATATCCAGATTAGACCAAAATGGAGTTACTAAGAAAACACCCACAATTGACCTGCCCAAGCCTTTCTTTTCTATATTCTCAGATTGGTACACACTGATACCAGTGAACTTGCTTGAAGGATGTTTCTTCCTCAGTTTCCCCATCTTAATACTGGTGCAGTCCTCCTGCCTCCTTAGTACCAATTGCTCCACGTGGCTCCTATCGTTCTCTTAACACCAGAATTCACAACAAACGTCTCTTTTGGATGACATCCACAACCCAGGAGCAATCTCCCCTTCTCCTTCAGTCTAGCTGCCTTTTGCAAACTGTTGAAGTGACTTTGTTTTTAAATGTGGCCTGCTGTTGACACATCCTCCTCAGAGCCCTAGCTCCAGAGTATTAACCACTTACAAATTGTTTACGCTTTTTTCCCCTGGAGTTCACTGTTCATATTCAAAGAGAAGCCACTGCCTTGAACTGTCCTTAAAGACCCCCAAATTGTTAGAAAATAGCCCTACAAAGTCACTCTTGGGGCTGGGACACTAACTCCTTAAACCAGAAATAGTAACCTTTCTCCTTGGCTGACCTCTGACTCATCCCTGGAAGAAGGTTGATGAAATACATTAATGGGTCTTTTATGAAATTCCAGATATTAAAAATGTTTTGTCCAAGCCAGACACAGTGGCAGACTCCTGTAATCCCTGAGGCTCAGGAGGCTGAGGCAGGAGGATCACAAGTTCAAAGTCAGCCTCAGCAAATGAGCGAGGTCCTTAGCAAATCAGTGAGACCCTCTCTCAAAATAAAAAATAAAAAGGGCTGGAGATGTGGCTCAGGGCTTAAGGACCCCTTGGTTCAATCCTTGGTACCAAAAATAAATAAATATTTTGTCCAAATTTAATTCAAAAAAGGGGTTCAAGAAAACTTGATTTTTTTGAACATTGACCAAAATGATATCGTTCTTATGTATACACATATCCTCCCGGAGTCTCCTCTTGCTTGGTGAGAGAAGACAGTTAGCTCTTTGAGCACCTTAGTTTTTAGAAAAGAAACAGCTACGCAGGAAGAAGTATAGCTATGATTTTCACAAAGATGGCAGCCATGCGGCAGGAAGTGGTCTCGTGTTGAATCTTGGTTGCCGATGCTGTTGCTCTAGATACTGAATTGATTTCAGATATGGCAAACACATTAGCTGATAGGAACCTCTGCGAATGAGTCTCCCCATCAGGGAAACGTATTTTCTCTCCATTCTCTACAGTGGAAGCCATTCATCACAGCACTGCCACCTCTCCCCAGTGCCACTGCCTAACAAGACACACCTGCAGCAGCCCAGTCTGAGTCCTCTAGGAGAGGCCTAAAAACGAATAGAAACTAGAACGCCAGGAACATTTACGTACAATTTATGACTGACTGTCAAGATAAACGGGTTTGACAGTTGCCAAATTTGCTTTTAAAATAATATGATGCTTTTTATGAGGTGTTTTGTTTTGATTTGGTTTTTGAGGGGGTGCTTTACTTTATGTCAACTTTGTTTAAATGTTTAACGCTGAATGATGACCATCTGTATCTTTTTTGGGAAAATGAAGATTCATGGTTGATACTAAATTTGAGCATTTCTACTGTTCACATTTTAGAGGGCTTTGATAGGGAGGAGGGTAGTTTTATTGAAGAGCAGAAACTTTTTCTATTTCTATGTCCTTGATTTAACACAGACTGCCTTCTTTGGCATCAACCGTCAACTGGAATCAAAAGACTGGTGTTACAGCTCAGCACTTGTTTAGATAACTCCAGGACAGAGCTCAGGACTTACTTTCCACACCAAGGCCACTTCTGTTCCTGTGGTCACAGCACTGATAGTCACTTCTTGAATCTTGGCAACCATGTGTCCCTGAGAGATTTTTCTCAGGCCTGAAAAATTGTCCAAGGCAATAGTCTTTCTTAGGATTTACTATTTCAGCCCAAAATTTCTTTCCTTTAAGATGAAATTCTGACATGTCTACAATGCAGATGAGTCTTGAGGACATTATACTAAGTGAAATAAGCCAGTCACCAAAGGACAAATACAGTCGGGGTCCACCTTCATGAGGTCCCTAGAGTGGTCAAATTCACAGAGACAGGAAGTAAAATGGTAGCTACAGGGCTGGGACAGGGAGAAATGGGGAGTTGGTACAGAATTTAATGGGTACAGAGTTTCAGTTCTACAAAACAAGACATTGTGGAGTTGAATGGTGGTGCACAACACATAATTTCACAACTGTGAATGCGCTCAATACCACCAAACTACACACTGAAAGGGTTAAGGCGGAAAATTCTGTTATGTGTATTTTGCCACTGTTTTAAAATTTTAAGTGAAAAAGAAACTAACTTTGGAAACAGAAGTGCATTTGTAAGATTCCATGGACTTTCTACCCGGCAGAAGCTTGAAGAGTAGACAAGAGAGATTAATTTCTTTCCTTGATGTTTATCTACCCTTGCAAGGAGGGGCTGTGGAGGACTGGGGGCGGACGAGAGTGTATGGATCTAATAATATTCTGAGGAAAAATTTAGTACCCACACAACTTTCGTTTCCTTGTTTTTCACAAGACTATGCGCTTTTCTGTCATGGTGTACAGAACAAGGTCTGATACGTTTTTCACAAAGAACCATTGATGGCGTGTCTGTGTGAATTGCCCTAGCATTGGTCACAGCCAACTTCTGTGGGACCCACTGCCCCTGTCCGACAATACACTCCAGTGTGTTTAGCCATTTACAAAAGGTCAGAAATGAACTGAGAAATGGGCTGGAGTCAAAAACATGTGGCCCTATAAATATCAGAGACAGACGCTTTACTCCATTTTTCTCAGTCTTGTTCTCTCCCGTCGCACGGTCTTTTTGGTCACCCTCTGTCGAGGTTCCCTGCATTTGGCCAGCACCACAGAAAAGGCAGCCGCTGGCTTGCTTACCTGCTGACCTTGCTCTGTGCCTAGTCTGGTCCTGCAGGACCATTAATAGAGGCTTGTTTTGTTTTGTTCTTTATCCTTTGTAATTTCTGGCTAGGAAGCCCTGGCGGTCCACTCCAGTCTGCGATGTTCTGTTTTGCTCTGAGCATTTCCACTTCCCATTAGTGGCAAGCCTGCCTTGTGGCTAAATTTGTTCCCGACAGTGTTTTGTGAGCCGAAGAGTTGGCAGATTTGAGCTCCAAGGGGCCTGAGAGTGAATTGGGATCATCATGACTTTAGCTGCCAGACTGGATGACTTTGAGGTGACGCTGGAACACCTGCTTATGGACGTCTTTGTAAGTAAAGGTTTTCCATATTCCATGTGCGAGGATCCTCCCCTCTCACTTTGAAAGTCCTCGGGACTCTGTCCCCATTACAGAACCTTCTAATTGTCGGGTTTCTACAGTGTCATTATTTCTTACTCATGTACAGTGAGGGGAAGGCGGGAAAGAGAACCAGCACATTTCTAAATGTCTGAGAGGCACAGAATAGTCCATACAGATTAAATAGCAGACGTACCGCTTTGTAAATCAAGTAACTTACAGAAGTCTGAATGAATGGGGTGAAGAAATACCCAAGGCTTGCCAGAAGAGGTCAAAGCAGCTTCATGGGCATTCCCTGGGAGAACTGAGTTTGTTTGTGAAGGGATCCTTCTGGAGGGGTGGGGAAGGTGGGAGATGAGAACTATGCTTAAATAGTTAAAAGTTATCCTGAACTTTTCACGTAGGGAAGAGAATGCTGAATGCAGGATAGGATGACAAACTTCACTGTCATCAGAAGCCCAGTGCTGGATTCTTACCACTTTCATAGGTATTCAGCTACTAAGAGCCTCTCAAGGTTTGATTTGATGAGGCTGTTTGAGTGACTCACCTCCAAAAAAAAAAAAAAGTAGCTGACAGGGACACATTGACCCTGGCCATGATTGGAGCCTCACTCTCCCTGGCACACGTACCCAAACATCATTTCTACCCCAGGCCAACCACAATGGCTCTTGCTCTTTGCTCAGGGTTTTCTGTTGGGGATGGGTCTATTTGCTCCGAGTTATTGGCAAGGGCTGACGGGACACAGACCGTGAGCTACGCAGGTGGTGAGGCAGCCGGGAGGTGTCCCCTTCCAAGAACAACACTGGCGCTGCCCACAGGAAGGCGGCTGTGTTACATTCCGTGGACAAGCCAGTCTGCGTCTTGAATCTGGAAAGGCCCTGGAGGGCGGCTGCTTTCATTGCCATACATCACTGGGTCCCTTCCGGGAACCTTTCAAAGCATGGTGTGTTTTGGCAGAAGTGAGAGTCTGGGGCTTTTCCCCCCCTTCCTTTCTTTATTAATTTATAATTTGTCTTCAAATTGAAGCAACATTGTGCTGGCGGGATTCCCAGAGGGACTCGCCTTTTCCAGAGCTGGGTGCAGGAGCTGAGTGACTCATGTTCATTCCGAGCGTGGCATTGGGATTTAGGCCTCAAGGAGGAGGCTGTCGAGGATGGAGAGGGTCCTTCTGGATTGCCAGGCAGGGGGATTTGTGGCCAGTGCCACCACGCAGTCTTTAGTTACAAGTAGAAATCAGACAGCAGGACAGAGGTCAGAGCTGATGTCCTTTGTCCAGCCATCCCTACTTGGAGGGTGGCAGATGGTGGCCTTAGGATTCAGTTTTGAGGGTGGTCTGTGGCATGCCAAAGGTTAAATATGCCTTTGGTTGTTTTAGAGGAAAATTTTTAATCAGGTCATTGTTTTATTGAGATCCCCTAAAGTCAGTAATGTACACCCTCCTCCTTCACCACTGCCACCTTCTTGATACTTCCCCACAGCTTCCACTACCTTGTCCTTGATTTGAAGTCACAGCCCTGGCTGAGACTTTCTACCCCTCACTGAACTAACCTTCTAAGTATTCTCCTGCACCCAGGACTTCTGCTCTAGTTCACCCGCCCACTATCGTCCCTCCTCAGTCCCCCACCACCTAGTTTAAATCCTTATTTCCAGAGCATTTTCCACCCTCTGTAACAAGTTTTGTGTCCATACTTCCCCCTTAAGAAATGTCTTCAATCCCCTCCAGCATGACTCAGACAGTCCAAGCAGACAGACAAGGCTGGGGTCAGGTCACACAAGGCTTCCAAGGCCGACTACTCTCTAAGTATTATCTCCTGCTGTTTCCCACTGTGACCTCCCTGGTCAAGCTGCTGGCCACCAACAGTCTAACCTAGACAGTGTTCCCTGTCTCACTAAGGTGGCTGGTGCCTGTGATTCTGCTTCCTCTGGACCCGTCCAGAGTCTACACATCCTTCAAGCTTCCTGAAACTCCCCCTCCTCTGTGAAGGAGCTACTGACAGCTCCAGTAATTCCTCAGGCTGTGGATTCTTGCAGCAACCCCTCTCTGTGCAGTATTCATTGACCTGAATTAGACAAGGTCAAAGAGGCCTTGATAGCTTCTCTAGCACCTAGAATATTGTGTAAATCAACCCCAATCGATACATACTGAGCACTGAATTTTTATTAATGTTATTCGTTTTCATTGAAACATTCAATTTTTGGCAGGGGCATTAAGATGCAGAATAAAGAAATTTCAAGTTTCCATGTGTTTCTCTTACCAAGTTATAATCTGGTCTCTGACACAGTCATGACAAAAGCCACCATGGTGACAAATACTGAAGAAATTTTCGTGTGCCATGCAAAGAGTCATTGCAATTTGTTGTCGTGAGATATTTGTGAGATGCAGAAGAACTCACAAGACATGTATGTACACTATGTGTATTTACAAATACACACCTGTGTAACCATCACCCATGTGAAAAAAACAGAATATCATAAATCCACTAGGAGAGCTAAAATTCTCTCCTTCCCTGAGAGGAACCCCCCAGGGCTTTTATGCTAACATTTCCTTTTGGTTTTTTTTTTTTTTTTGGGGGGGGGGGCGGGGGTGTAGTTTTTGTACCTGAGCACATATCACTAAAGAAAATGGAGAGCAAGCCTCAGTCCCTTGGTACCATGTCCTAGTCATGAGACCATCAGCAAAATTTCACCTTCCTAAGCTTCCATTTCCTGTTTTTTCATCACTAAAGCTAGTTGACAGTGTTGTGGTAAAGACTTAAAGGAGGTGACACAGAGCCAGTCCCCATGGTTGGGCTGATGCAGAAAGAAGTACCAGGTGAACTGGTTCTCTCTCCCACTATTACCACCTAACCCACCCACTTCAATTATTGGGAATTTTGATTCCTTCCAAGCACAGTGGGACTCACTCCCCACCTGAGCTATGTTAATCTGTGACTGCTCTGTCTGCCACCAAAATGGCAGAAGTCACCTGCTCCAGAGCTCTGATAGGGAGATGAACCCCTGGGATTCCAGCTGGCTTTGCAGGTGGGTCTCTAAGCCAGGTGACTTTGGGCTTTGTACTTCCAGATCCATCTCCCAGAAAGTTCAAGAGAGAGTGACATTCTATAGGAGTTGGGAGGATAAAAACTCTAAACAAGAAGGAAAGGGAACGTGAAATCTGTGGCCAGGGTCTTCACTCAGACTATGTACAAGCTTTCTCACATGCAAGAGTCTAATTGTCTAGAAAAAATATTTGCATCAGAGTCCCATTAGCAATGGCTTTCCTCTATAGCATTCTCATTAGGATGTCATCCTCCTATCTCAAGAACAGCTGTTTCCATATTGACACTTCCTTTCCAGGATTACAAAGGGCCACTGGGGGCTTTGTGGGAATGCAAGGCTTCTGCAAGATGAGATAAAAGGGACAGATCAGACCTGGTGTTTCATAATTACTTGTCATCACCCTGGGGCTCCTCTAGCTATGGCTGCACTCTGTGCTCATGAGACAAGGTAGCAAACATGTACAGGTACACTCACAAATGCACACAAAGTCAGGAGCTCAAGAGGGGAGATCAACTGAAGTTAGTGGGGGTTCTTTTTAAATCATTGCCAGAATTGTTGGCGTTGCTCTTGTTGATGGATTTGTCCTGCTTCCTTTTTTCTGTCCATCCTTATGTTGTTTGAGAAGATTTAAGCCTCTCTCTCTAAGGTGTAGCCCAGAAGCTTAGCATTCTGCAAAATTCCAAGAGCAGATCCACAACTAAGGAGTATGCGACATACACCAAAGAAAAAGAAAACAGGAAATCAAGCAGGCCTCTTGAAACAGTCCTTGTTGAATCAAATAACCTGATATTTAGACTCAAAAATGCACTGAGAAAGGGGTGGGTGACTTCAGCTTTCCCCTCTTCCGTCCTCCTTCTACCATCGGCATTCCAGGTACATTCTCAAGGCCACCAGGGGCCTTCTAATTGTAACCCCAAGGTTCTCAGTTTTTCTCTGGCTCAAACTGCCTATAACATTGCTTCTTAAGTTTACAATTTGAAATTAATTTTTATCAAAATACCATGTGCATAACAATTGTTCATAATAAATGAAAGTTCAAGATTATGAGAAGGCTGACAAAGAAATCTCCCAGCTCCAATCGTTTCCTGACAATTTCTGAATCCCTCTCCCTCGGGCACCTCTTCTGACTTTTGCATCTGGTGATTAACTCCAGGTTGCTCAATAATATGCTTATATTGTGACTTCTTAATTATTCAATTTTTTCATTTTATGCTGCCACCCTGAAAGATGAGGCTTTAACTCTTACTATATACAGATATATACACACACATACATACAGATACACACACACACACACACACACCCTTCTTCCCCTCTATCATCTTGATATATTGATATTACAGTTTAGATAAAAGTGTGTTTTATTATGGCTACCAAAATATTGTTTACAGATGAGAAATGTTGCATATTATGATTGCATATCCTGGATTTTTACAACTTTATGTTTTTCCTGGAGTTATAATTGCCTTGGGTTATTCTTTGCTTTATGTTCCATGTGCTCATCAATGATTTTTCTCTAAGGTCATCAATAGAGCTAAATAACTCCTCTTGATTTGGTAAGTTCAACATCCCTTTGGGAGTACTCCACCTGCCTTCATCAGTTAGATTGGCTCCTTTCTTGGTCTCTTGCTTGTAGGGGCTCTGCTTTTCCATTATTCCACAAACTCCCTTTGCATCTCTTCTGTGATTGGTCTGCCTTTGTTTTTCTTTTTTCTTTTCTTTTTGTTTACTTTACAATTTTTAATTATGAGTAAATAAGTTTGCCTTTTTTATGAATGCAAAAACAAAATGATAAAACCCACAGCAACAATAAACTTTGGACTATGATATAAAAAGACCAGAAACTATAGTTCACCAGACAGGAACATATTCAGGAAGCTGGGCTTCAGTAACAAATAGGTCCTCTTTTTCTTGGACTCATGCTCCCCACTTTCTAGGTTTAACATTCTTTTGCTAAGAATATCTTCTAATAAACTCCTTAGAAAAGATGTGTGAGAAGTAAATTGTGTGATTTTGAATGTCTGTCCAACAACTAGTGTCTTTTCTAGTGGTTGCTTATGTACTATTGAAATTCAGAGCTACATTTTCATGATCAACTGTCCTCTTAAGTTACAGGTCAAAATGTCCAGGTATCAAAAGCTCTGATGTCCAGAACTACTCATTTTCATTTCCCCCCAATTTTCCCTTCCTCCTGTATCTTTATCGTGACTAATAGGACCATTCTTTCTCTGGTCACTCAGAATATAAATTAGGGAGGACCAATGTCCTAGTTCTAGACTTAATCATTTCTCACTTGGACAACTACAGTAACCTTATAAATGCTCTCCTGGCTGCTAATCCTTTGACTCTCCATTCTACCATTCATTCTTATCAACCAATTCCCCAGAATTCAAACCAGAGAGTATCACTTCCTCCCTTAAAGTAACTTTTAATGGCCCCCCTTTGCTCACAGAATGCAATCCTAAAAGGTATTATTCCCAAGTATGCAAGTCAGAGTCTGATTTCAATGTCATTTCTACCCCGCTTGTTCTCACTCGTGTGACTCCAGTGTCTCATGTAATTTTCACAACAGCATTAACTCCCTTATGCTTTAGAGTTTAAAATTTAAATAGAAGAGAGTACCTGAGTCAGGCAATATTAGAATCCCCTACCCATCCTCATCCACTTAAGAGTTAGCCCACTGAAGGTATTTTACCCATTCCAGCCATAAACTTGGCATTTGGATTTGCAGGACTGAGGGTGACCTCCAGGACAAACCATCCTCCCACAACATGAGACTTTGAGGCACCAGTCTAACAAATTCAAGATGCTTTCTTTCCTTTTTGGGAGCGTATAGACCATGTGGCTTATCCAAGAGGCCTCTAGGAAATGGGCATTTGCCCTTGGAAGTAACATGTTCCTGGGCACAGGAAAGAAAGCAATCTGGTTGCCCAAAAGAAAGCCACCATCCTCCGTTGCAGTGGAGGGATTGTGTAAACCACAATAAACTCTTCTCCCATGGAAGAAAATTACATGTGCAAGATCTCCTCCTAAAGGAAGAAAGCACGGAAATTCAAAACAGATTTAAAATTGATCATTCGTCACCCTGTGCTTATCTAAGACACCTGGAATTTGAGAGCTAAGCCAGTGAAAATAAAAAATCAGCATGCTCTGGCTCTGCTTGGAAGTATACTATATATATTCAGCTAATTCTGGGTAGTCAATACCATAGATAAGGACATTATTTATTTTGCCATTCCAGGTGCAATTACACAGTTTACCCTGTGCAAAGCGCACTTCATAAACATGGCAAATCAATGCTAGTTATCAAAATCCATCTTCAACCGACAGCACATGAAAAAGGGCTTTGCAAAATGATCTCGAAAGTCTGTCTACACAGCCGGCCCCACCGAGGTCAGCTTATTACTTGCTTAATCACACAGGCATCCTGGAAATCTTATTGATTCCTCAGACCCTGGACATGACATCACTCCTAACAGCACATGTGATAAGGCATTACCAGCATGCAGAATGGCCATTAACCAGGCTGCCGCCATTGATCGTCTGAGTTGGCCTCACATAGGGAGGGCAAGTGGAGCTCTGATGGGAGCTCATCATACTCAAGGCCAGACATGAAGGACTTTGGAGTGAAGGGAAAGACTCCATCTGCTGCTTGCAAGTGAGACCTCTGCCTGTTTGCTTTCTGTGGGTGAAGAGGTGGACAATTCTGCCAGCTTGTGGGTGAGCCTTGTGTTTGAACTCCCCATGAAGCGAGGCATGCTAAAATGGAATATTGACTACTCCTCCACATGGGTCATCAGTATGTCCCAATTGACATCCTTTATTTTTTTAAATATTTATTTTTTAGTTGCAGTGGAACACAATATCTTCATTTTATTTACTTTTATGTGGTGCTGAGGATCGATCCCAGGGCCTTGCACATGCTAGGCCAGTGTTCCACCGCTGAGCCACAAGCCCAGCCCACCGCTTGACATTCTTTATGGCTTGACCATTGCCAGAAAGATAGAAGGGAGACACGAGGAGAACTGATTAGCACATGCGGTTTCCATGCAGTTCAGGCTGTGTTTCTTACCATCCCTGGAATTATGTGAGGTCTGGCTTCATGGGTGATGGGATGCTTATTTTTGAGTTGATGGGGATGCGGGGGCAGGTCTTTTTCCTAGGTGATTTCATTCTCTACTCCTGACCACTCAAATGAAACCTAAAAAAGGGAGTCCAGGAAGAAGTCTCTAAGCTAGCTGACCCTTAAGGAATCCAGATGAATGAAACGAATCCTCAGCACAGAACAGACCTGGAGAGAGAGAGCTGGATGTGGGGCCAGGAAGGCTGTCATGGTAACTGAGGCCACAGGAGAGCAGCATCCAGAACTGAGAGTGGAAGCAAGTGATCTATGTGTGCCTGTGTGCACCAGTTACAAATAACTTCCACAAAGAGTCTTTCGTTTCTTCCTGTTGGTTGGGGGTCCTATGCCTTTCCAAAGGTAGACTTGGGTCTGAGGCCAGTGGTTTTCCATGCCATCATGGAGTGGAGCTGAGTTGAAGGAACAAAACAAAACTTACTCAGCTGGAGGAGGTGACACACACCTGTGGTCCCAGCTACTTGGGAAGCTGAGGCAGGAGGATCACTTGAGCCTAGGAGTTGGAGGCCAGCCTGAAAATCAGTGAGACCCTGTCTCAAAACAACAAATAAATAAAAATTTAAAAAGAAAGAAAGGTGGGAAGGGAAGGGAAGAAAATAGAAGGGAAATGAAGGGGGTCTAGACATCAGAGTGTTGCTTGATGTTTTGGGGTTCCCGTTTGACCTCAATTCTGACCACTTTTCAAAGAGAAAATTATGGTGATTCTGCTGGTACAACTCCAGTCATGGCGTCCACTAATGAGATGTGACAGGAACTGCCCAGGTTGGTGAGATTAGGAGCAAAAGGGATGGTGCTGGGATGTTGAAGAAACACAGGGTCCTCCAGACGCCCTCCTTAGAGTCTAGGAATTTTCCAGATTTGTTAGGAATATGATTTCCTCATGTGGGTCTGGCTCCATTTAATCCTACATTTATCCTCTTCCCTATTTGCCCTGACAATACTTAAAACCCAGACTTCACTGAGAGCTCCAGCATCCTGGATCCCCAGCCTACGGGTGGTTTAGGGCGATGGCTGGTTGCCATCGATGGACGGTTTAGGGGAAGGCGGGTGTGTGGGCTCCTTCCCCGTGTCCCTCCCCTGTGTGTCTCCCTCCACCTCCACTCACTGAGCTGCCCTGTGCACTCCCAGGGTCGATGCAGGTGGAATGAAAGTTCTAAGCAGGGGCCTTGCTTGCCTGAGCTGTCATGAGCACCTATGATGAGCACCCAGGGTGACTCTCTTAGGCAGCCCAGACCTGAAGCAAGACATAAGATGCTGGGAGCCATTAGCCAAGTAGGTATGACAATTTCCTTGCCAGCGTACCCCATGTTGCTGACATTTTGCAGTGACATTGAATGTAGGTGACCTTGCTCAAGGACCAGGGCGGATTAGGGTGTTCCCGGTTTAAGATAATCGGGTTTAGGGCGTTCCCAGTTTAGGTTCCAGGTTTAAGGTTTAAGATTATTCCTGCTGGGAATAGGGCGTATCCTGCTGCCTGAGTTCCCCTTGAGTTCTCACGGGATTCAGACAGTATTTTTTGGGAGATAGAAGCCCAGTGGGAGTGGATTTGGGCAGAGAACGTGGATTTCCCCAGAACGTGATTGTAGACGGCTGGTGTGAGTTCGGGAATAAAGAGTTGCTGTTTGAATCTACAAGCTGTGTGGTGGCTCGTGATTGTGTGCCCAGCCAGACTGCGGCATTTGTGCCCAGCCAGACTGCGGCATTCATTAGCCCAATGTCTCCCTCTACGGCATCGTGGGCAAATACCCGGTATTCTATTCCTTTGATACCTACTTTTGTTAAACCCTCCTCCTATGGGGCAATTCCTTTTAAAATGTCCTGTTTGTTCACAATCATAGCATGTTTTTGGCCTGGCATCTAAAGCCTGTTGTACTGCAGCTGCCAAGACTTGCCCTTGTTCATTAATATCTCTACATAATTTAATATATGTGTTTAAATCTTCATGTCTCCATGGTCTAATAACCTCTCTGCAGCAACGATTTGCTTGGTCATAAGCCAGTTGTTTTATTAATGGCATTGCTTGTTCTGTATCCCCAAAAATTTTGGCAGCCGTTTGAATTAGCCTATCTACAAAGTCAGCGTAAGATTCATTAGCTCTCTGTATTACCTTAGATAGATGACCTTGTAAATCTCCATGTCCTTGTAAAGTCTTCCATGCCCTAACTGTGTCTGCAGCAATTTGTGCATATATAGCAGGATCATATTCAATTTGTTGCCGTTGACCCGCATAAGGTCCTTTTCCTAACAATATATCTAGATTTCTTTGAGGGTAACCGGCTGCTGCATTTCGCCTAGCTGTCTCCGCGCAAAATTCCTCATTGGCAACCTTCCATAACAAATATTGTCCTCCATTTAGTACAGATTTACACATGCTAGCCCAATCTGCTGGTGTCATGTCCAAGTTAGTAATGGACTCGACCATGCTTACTGTGAAAGGAGCTTGGGGACCATAGGTTGTTACAGCCTCCTTTAACTGCTTCACTGTTTTAAAATCTAAAGCACGGTGAATTCGCTGCCCTCCTGCCTGTTCAAGTACAGGGCATGCTAATCTTTGAGGTCCTGTCTCAGGATCCCATTTATCAACTACAGGGTTTGAGGGCCACTCAGCTGTCTCCATCGGTGGGGCTGTTGGTTGAATTACTCCCTCTTGTGATAAAACGGAGTTAATAACAGCCTCCTGTTGTGGCCTTTTTCCTAACAACCCCTTTTCCTTTAAATTTTCTTCCTCTGTCTGACTAGCTCAAGAGACCTTCTCTTTTGCTTGATCTAAAATGTCTTTCTCCATGGTCTGAACCTCTAACAATTTACTTAACATCTTTTCGGTTTGTTTTTTACTAATTTCTAATCTACTATAAAGATAACGCAACCCAATAAGATAACACAAAACAAAACCGAAACTGAATGAAACAAAAACAGAATAAAAAATCGTTGTATCAATTTTCTCTTCCTCAGGGCCGACAAACTTCAAACCTTTAGTCAACCATTTTTTCCAGTTTGCCTGAGAAATTTCTAGGGATAGGCAGCTTGAAACAAAAACAAGATAAATCAAAACAATAACACATTGTTTTTTGAATTGGTCACCCATTCTTTCGCTCTTCCTCAGGGGCGAGCAATTTCACTTACCTCCAAGCTTTAGACGTTCCCCGTACGAGCCGCCAAATGCCGCAGTCTGGCTGGGCACAAATGCCGCAGTCTGGCTGGGCACACAATCACGAGCCACCACACAGCTTGTAGATTCAAACAGCAACTCTTTATTCCCGAACTCACACCAGCCGTCTACAATCACGTTCTGGGGAAATCCACGTTCTCTGCCCAAATCCACTCCCACTGGGCTTCTATCTCCCAAAAAATACTGTCTGAATCCCGTGAGAACTCAAGGGGAACTCAGGCAGCAGGATACGCCCTATTCCCAGCAGGAATAATCTTAAACCTTAAACCTGGAACCTAAACTGGGAACGCCCTAAACCCGATTATCTTAAACCGGGAACACCCTAATCCGCCCTGGTCCTTGAGCAAGGTCACCTACATTCAATGTCACTGCAAAATGTCAGCAACATGGGGTACGCTGGCAAGGAAATTGTCATACCTACTTGGCTAATGGCTCCCAGCAATAAGATGCAGGTGCCTCCTCAGACACTTTTCCTATCATCCCTCTACTGCCACTCACTTCCCTTTAAACAGCTCACTGTGTCCCCCGCAGTGGGCCCTTGAAGCCCCTCTCATAGGCAAGGATCAGTGTCTCCCACCCTTCCGCTCTCCTCCTCCTCCCCTCTTCTGAGAGCCAGAGGGTGTCCTGGGACATCCGCTTTGCAAACCCTGCTAGCCCTCAATGGAATGTGCGAGTAAGTGGGGACAGTTGTCACCTATTGTCTTGAGACCTCCCAACACTGAGGTTTTAAACATCCTGCATGAAATAACGGCTCAGCATGGGCATCAGAGAGGCTTGTCTGCAGGTCAGCTTTGAGTTGTTTCCTTCATGCGAGCAGTATTTCACCTTTTACAACAGAAAGAATAATAGGCACCCAAAAGATCACATTTTTTCCACCTTCCCTCAACTCACTGTCCTCTGCCCCTTCCCCTCAGGCTCACATGGCCTCATCTGGGCCTCTGCCCAAGGAGCTTCTTTTTGGCATCTCCCTCCCATGAAACCTCACTGTCCTAAGACCCCCTTTTAGTCTTCTGTCCAATGATCTGAGTAAAGCAGTGCAAATAAGCTTTCTTAGAGTCAGCATGTGCCAATTCAGAGGTAAGATAATCATGGCTGCGGACTCCCAGGGGAACCGGAAGACTAGCCCCATCCGTGGTCATTTCCTGCCCTGGGTGAACCATTGGATAGACTCAGGCTCACCTGGGTGGAGGGTTGCATTTCAATGCCAGGCCCAGGGCCCCATCAGGATGCCTCTCCCTTGGCACAGCTTGTAACATGTTTATCATTTGGGAGTCCCCTCTAGCAAGTGTACCTGCACACCAGCCTGTGCGCACACATGTACACACACACACACACACATACACACACACACTTTGGACAGGTGGCTCTCTCTCCTGCTTGCAGCCTGCTACTAACAAAGTGTTGCAAAATACTTTCTCTCTGACGGGCCATCATCCCTAGTCACCCCTTTCACGCTCTGCTGTTCATGACCTAGAATGCGCATTTGATTTGATGCATCACGCTTTGGCGTGTTGCACCTATTGATTTTCTTGAAATAGGGCTCTTTTGATTCCTGTGCATTTTCATTCCTGAGTTTTAATGTAAGTGTTTTCATTGAGACTGGAAGGAACTGTATGAAATAAACAAACAAAAACTCCCTCTGCCTTAAGTGCTCTGCTCTGCGAGGCAATCAAAAGCTGCAGCTTGCAAGACTGTAGACCTAAAGTGTGTTTTTCCATCTCCATCTCTGCACAGCTCATTGCCTCCCAGCCCCTGGGCATCTTCTCATTTCCCCAGTGACCACTAGGCTGTTCCTGATGCTCAGGGAACCCTGTTGTCCACCACCCCGGCAGAGACCTGTTCTCTGAGGATAACTCTGTGACAATGATTTTTCCTTGCCCTCTGCTATCTTAGTGGCCCTGAATTCACCATTTCCAGTCCTTCAGTCCATCCTCTCCATCCTCTGATCCTATTTACACTCATGTCCATCCCTCACCCACCCTTTGTCCTGCCTATCTAGCTATTTCCACAGCTGGTGAGAGAATAGGAGGCAGTGGCAAGAGAGAAGCCCCTGTTCTCCTCCTTGTGGGCTAGGATGACGGCCCCAGCCCTGGCTGCATCCTTCAGGGTAGATGTCTTGGAGGGTTCAGCCCTATCGTGGGACCCTGGCCCTGGGCTCTGGTGACTCAGCTCCTGGATGGACTCCTCAGGCCTGGGTCCTGCTCCTGGCTCCTGTGGGCTATTAGGCTCTTCTTGCCCCAGTGCTCAGCCCAGCGCCAAAGGACATGAAAGCAGCAGCTTACGTGGACATAAAAGACCAGAGACCCCAGAACTGCTTGCTCTAACATGAACTCCTATACTGACATTCTCTTCTCCTCTAAGACAGAGTCTTTCATTTCCCTGTTGAGTCCAGTGTGTTGATGGCCTTTCTAGATTTTGAAACTGCTGTAAACTGCAAAGGGTTCTGTGATAGGTGAGAGTTGAGTGGATGACGTTTGGGCCCTAAAATCACACAAATTGACTCTTAGCTCTGACACATTTAGCTGTCGTGCTAGGATTAGCCCCAGTTTCTTTACCTGTATAATATGGATATTGAAACTCGTTTTGTTTGTTTGTTTGTTTGTTTTTGTTTTTTATTTTTTATTTTTTATTTTTTTTGAGATTGTCTTTGCAACCTCCCATTCCATTGTCTGGCAATCACTGGGTCAATAAACATCCATTCCCTCTCTTCCCCAAAAGTGGTCACACCATCTAAAGCATGTGCACCTGTCCCCTCCTGGGGACAGTTGTTGGTGTAACAATGAAAATAAATACCAGACATAAATACTTTAGATTCAATGATTAATTTTAAATGTGTGAACCTTGAAACTTCACAGTAAGATAATCAAAAAGATATTTTTGAACAAGTTGAAGGACTTTTGAGAGCTTCCAATTCATTCTGAGGAGGCAGACACCTTCTCTACAGAATTTCCCTGGGCTTGCAGGGAGGAGGCTCTAGCACAGATATGAAAAGTGATCCTGCTCCAGCCCCCCTGGGGAAGGGGTGGAATGTGTGGGACTCAAATGTGTGGGAGTCTGGCCCAGGGTTATTTTTGTTTCCATTAACATTCTCTTCTATATGTATTTTAGCCTTAATCAAATGCATGTGTTTTTGTTTTATTTGCACTTAGTTCATCAAAGTGTCCCTCATGATCTGAACTATGCCACGAAGCCATAAGCTCTTTGTGAAACACTCATTAATACCCCTGGGAAACAGGAAGTTGCATTTAGTTAAATATAAATAAACTCAGCTCTCAGGGGCTTTGCCCTGGCCTAGGTCAGAGAGGAGGCAGTGTCTTTGCTGTGGATCTGATCTACTATCCGCTCTCAAATTGAGCCGGAAGGGTGCAATCCCATGGCTCTAGACAGATAAGTGTTTCGAAAATGTATCCATCCTTTGTTCAAAACTGCGACACTTAACATGCACTTTTAGAAAGGAAAGAGGTCCTATTGATTTAGCTACATAATTGGGCATTGTCCCAGACTTATTCCTGCACCCCACCCCACCCCCAACAGTTTGAAACCAGGAGGTACAGGCAGGAAGCAAGAAAGTGGGGGTAAAGAGGTGTAACCTACACCACCTCGCCAAAGACACTCTTCGAGCAATGGTGAGGGGCGCTCCATCCTCCTGTCCTGCCCTGTTCCCAGCCCCTCACTGACTCTCCAACTGCACATCTGGAACCAATTATGAACAAAGCCCAATTGTTGTATATTTGGAATTTCCCACATCAACTTCATGGTTTCTTTTACTGCCTCTTAATGTGTGTCTGCGTGGGATGGCTGTGCCCACGACTCCAGCCGCCCAGCACCCAGCCCCAGCGCCTCGCTCCTCTGAGCATCATTTTCCTGATTCATTTTCTAGTAGCGCAGAACTCCACTTCTTCCCTTCGCACCCCTCCCCTCATTTCCTATTAGATTTGTTTGAATAAACAGAACTTTCTTTTCCATCGTTTTCAATAAACTAAGTGAGGGTCTGTGGAGAGTAAATAAAGGCTGGTTCCCAAAGCAGATGAGTAATATGAGACTGACCAAAAGGCATGGGATTACTACAGAGGAAGTGTCCGTTCCCTTCCAAAAAACCAGGACATGGAGCTGCCTAGTGCAGAGGATACACTGGAAAGAAGAAAGCTCAAATACCTCCAATCCTGGAAGCCCTTGGCTTGTTTTTCTTTACAGTAATTTTCTCTGCTGTAGGAATAAGCAGATGCAGGGAGCCAAAGTGACAAGAAAGGCCTGAGAGCAATGTCTCAGCTACAAATATTACAGAAAATTAAAAAATTGGATCTATTTATACCATTTGTCTGAGAACAACATCTGATTTGCAATTACACCATGATCAGAAAAGAATCAGCAAGTGTGATGGATGAATCTGAGCTTCGACAGCCCTGTAAAATGACTTTTTCCTTTTACTGGCACACATAAAAATACACATTCTAAAACACAAACGTTCACACCAGGAGGGGCAAATGCAAGCCTGTTCTATCTGGTTGGCTTCATCAGAACCATGCGATGCAAACATTTTTTCCTTCCTCCCCCCACACTTTGTGGATTGCATTCACCTAATTAATCATATGCATACATTATTTTTCTATGTATCAGAAAGCAGAAAGGAAAAAAAGCAGATACACATGTCTGATGCTCAGTTTCCTAAAGATCATTTATGATTGAAAAAAGACTCCCTCCTCTTTCAATGTGATGTCACTGGTCTTCAAATATTTTTCCTGCATTCAGAAGAGAGTGAAATCAGCATGTAGGATTTCACATTAATCTCTGCTCCAGATGGGGATATTCTAAATAGTCCTTTTAAGATGAGCATGTGACCTACTGTACAGCCCAGGGGCTTGGGAGTCACGTGGTAGAATGAATAATACGTCTGATAGAGCTTTGATTAGACAGCTGACCTGGTTACCATCTGCAGCCCCGAGAAGCAAAGTTGACATTTCTGGATCACTCTCCCCAGAAGCACACTTGCCCACTCCTGGGACAGCGGTCTCACGGAGCCAGCACACAAGGACCGCCCAAAGGAAGCTGGAGGTGCTGCTTCATGCAAACTGAAGTTACAGGACTTGAGCTGTTTTCCTTTCCCCATCCCCCCACCTCCCGACAAACCACATCTTGACTCATATGGTTGAAAGAAAAAAAACCCTTTCAGTTATTCGATATTTGGGAAACTTCCAGGAGATCATAACTGAGTTTTGAGCAAGCTTCCATCTCTGCCTTGCTGGAAGGAACACACACACACACACACACACACACACACACCACACAGCTGTACACCATGGTGGTTCAGGCTGCAGTAGCTCCGAATAGATCTCAAAGACTTTTACTGAAAATACCTTATGGATCTCTGAGAAGGCGCAGCGTGGAGAGGGTAAGCTACGTGGCGGGTCGTTTGTTTCTCACTGAGCAATTGCTCCAAAGAAAGCGAGCTGTTCGTTTTCATTGTGCACCGCGTTGATTCTGTGCAAATATTTTCTTCAGCAATTCGAGTCCTTGGGACTGTGAATAGAACGCTATGTTGTGTGTAATGTATTTTTATGAACAGATACTGATGAAAAAAATCTGAAATAGGAACTTTTGTCAGCTGTGAGTGTGAGAGCACTTAGAGATAAAACATGAGGGGGAAGTTTGGGGTGGGGACTGCCCCCTGGATCGGGTGTGAAGCCAGGAGAGCTCGTGAAAAACCCGGGCTGCCAACCTGATTTCTTCTGCTTACTGAAACATGCTCAGGAGAGCAGCAGGGCTGCACATTTCCTCTCCCGGGTGACAGTGTCTCAAAAGAGGTGATGGTAGCACGGGAGCTCTGGAGGTTTGACTTACACAGTCCGTTGACCAAACGCTCCTGGTCATTGGTGTCCTGGTTGTTGTTTTTCTTTCAAATGTATCTCGATGGCTTTGTTTGTTGGTGATATTATGGACTTTGGCTCCACTGCCCTGTTCATTTCCTAAAAGCACACTTACTTCATGGTGGCCCTGGCAGAGAAGATCCTATGTAGCAGTAGTGAGGGTTAGTCCTTCTCTGGGTCAGGGATGCAGTTGAGGCAGAGCTGGCCGTGCGGGGACAGTGCTGCACTCACAGAGAGAACAGTGGGTCCCTGCACCTCGGAAGCCCCGAAAGCACCTGTGTGAATGGTGGCAACTGCTGGTGTCTACATAGACATCTTAAGCTAAGGTGCTGCAAAAGGTAATAATAAAGCAAACAGCAAAAAAGTGAGGGAGGTAAGGAACTGCTGCAGCTCATAAAGGGGACAGACTTTAAGTGACTTTTTCTGGCTGGTACACTTCCTTCTCAGGAATTTTTTTCAATTTTAAGGAAACCTGATTGAAGGTTTAAGCCTATGAGGAGCTGTACAGAATACGCAGGCAAGGCAAGGTTGATTTCCAAACTCTGATGAGTCACATTTTTTTTTTTTTGCCATTTGAATTAAAACAAAAACAGAAAAACTTTCCTATTCTGGTTATATGTAGGTATTTATCTTGAGATTTTGACGTATATTTCTGTGCTCAATATCAGGATCATCGATGACTGTGTATTAAATGCTTACTGTGTGCCCCTTTTTATAGCTTTGAAGCATAGGAACACAGGTGATTAGCAACGTTTACAAATTATTTACTGGATGTGATTTTAGGTTTTGATGAGAACGCTTTGGCCTATATGGTAACTAAATATATGTGATTAATATGTTTGTTCACCAATACTCAATGGGAATGGGGATTCTCATGGCATTGTTTACCGATTAAGTCACCGACAACACAGGAATGTGGTGTCACAGTCTGTCGCTGGTCGTGTGTGACACACAGCATTGCATTCAAAACACACAGACCTGTTTCCTGCCCTTGAGCACAGGCCATGGTTACTCGGGTCTTAGAAGTCAGGTCTGAGAGCTCTGGGCCCCTCAGAGCATCCATAGAGCCTTGGACATCCCCCAAGGGCCTGCCACCTCACCCCACCAGCACCTCGACACAGGTGACTCTGATTAGAATACATGGTGGCCTGTCAAATTCAATTGGACATCTCATACATGGGTGATTCTGTGACACTTTCCAGAATCAGAGTCATATATTTATATAAAGAAAGGACATGGAGGGTGAGAAATGGCCTCTGCTGTCAGGACAGACCCTAAGGACCGTACTCTCTCCTGGGGACTCCCTGAGTTAAAACCAACAGCAGCTTTATCGGTTATATCAGCAGCCTTGCGTGACAGATGTTCGAGCTGGTTCCTGTTGTCTCACGATGTCTCTGGATATGAAGGCCTGGTATTTCCAGAATGCCTATGCTCTGGGGGACTTCACATCATGTACCTCACTTTAACCATCATGAATGGCTAATGATCCAGAGAGCAAGGGCTCTTCCCTTGGTCCTGTATGAAGGAGAAAACTAAGTCATGGAGAATGTTCATCCTCTCCAGGAACATTCAGTCAACAATAGGGCAGAACCTAAATCCAAGGACCTGGCATTGCCCATCCATGCCAGACTGCCATGTGTACTTACCTTTGTTCTCTGGAGTCTGTGTGACAGGCGGCCTGGCTGTGAGATAAGGGTTATCACCAACTTCTTGCCATATTAAAGGGCCTGTAGAAGACATACCAAAGTCAGAGAACCTAGTACCAGGAGAAAGGTGGAATCCATGTGCCACTGACACCTAAGGGTGTCCAAGACTCAACAATTGCTGCCTGTTTTCCAACTGCCCAGAAGTTCAGTTCAAAGAAAGAAGTTGCCATTTTTTAACAGTGCCACTTAAGACGCCTCAAATCCTGATTCCAGAAACTTACTTGCTCTAAGACTTAATTCTTGTTCAAAGTTTTTTCACAGACTTCCATGAGCTCATCCCTGTGCTAGCTGGATAGGGTGGAGAAAAAGAGGAGAAGTAGAACATACTGAGTTTGGTCTGATAGGAAAGACTAGGCATGCAAGGTTGAAATGAAACAATTTTAAGTCAATGTTGTATAGGTTAGAATAAAGTAACCCAGACAATCCAGGAGCAACAGAAAACAGCAAAGGTGCTGGCAGAGTTTAGAGCCACACTGTCCCAAGAACCAGCAGGCTCACTGTGTACTAGTTACGCGACCTTGACCAAGTGTCGGACTTTCTCCACTTTAGTTTGTTCATCTACCTGTTCTGCCTGTTACCCCACAAGGGTGGTTGTTAAGGATTAGCAGTAACATGTGAAGGACCTAACACAATACTAGGAATCAAAATGCAACCAGTAATGACAAGCATATTTTTAAGGTGCCCATCTTTGTGCAGGAGAGGTGTGGTGTTTTTTTTTTTTTTACTTTAAAAATATGTATTTATTTTCTAGCTCTAATATAAATGATGTGGGTTTTCACTTATTGTAGTGCTACAGTGTTTCCTTTGAAATTGATATACTTATTATACAATTGTGAATAAATTAAAAAATTAAATACTTATGTAGTTAGTACATAGATAGCGACAATTATCACAGTTGCAAAAGAATATCTGAAGGTTAGGAAATGCCTCATAATTTGCTAAGGAATCCGTGAGCTCTTGGTATTTCTTTTATTTTAATTTTTTATTCTAATTTGTTATATATGACATCAGAATGCATTACAGTTCATATTACACATATAGAGAACAATTTTTCATGTCTCTGGTTGTACACAAAGTATATTCACACCGTTCGGGTCTTCATACCTGTACTCAGGGTAATAATGTCCATCTCATTCCACTGTCTTTCCTACCCCCATGAGAGGTGTGTTTTTAATAACTGAGGATTTTGGCACTTAGTCATACCTCACTGTCACCTGCAGAGGCCCTGATACAGCCAGACAAGGAGAACTCTGTGATGACAACTTCCCTTGGACTCCCAAGTTCATAAAATGTGCTCATTGCGTAACCATGCCGACAACCTACTGGAGCCAGAGACTCCTTTTGGCTTCTTCCTTCCAAAGCAGGTGTCTTTATTCCAGAGGTCAAGACAAAATGAACTCCATGGAAATTTCTAAAAAATGTAAGAGTAGGTGATGTAAATGAGCTAAGGAAAGAAAAAATGTGCACTTTTTTTTCCCTGGGAGTTTGTGTGTTGCAGATTATCTGCATAGATTACCAACACGTAAGAACTAGTGAGCAAATCTTTTACGCACCTCTTGAAGTTTTAGTTTGTGATTTTAAATCAAGGTAGAATCTGCTGGGCTGCTGTCGGTATCCTCTGCTCCGATTTGTGCTCAGGAAGCTGAGAAATGTGTATTTCTCCACACCCTGAGATGCTGCCTTGTGTAGGCTCTGAACTGTTTGTGTAAGGACTGAGCACCAGCAACATTTCTGTTTTCACCCACTGGTTTCCCAGCTGTAAGAGCTCTTGAAATGGGCACACGATTTCCTGCATTTATTAAGGACATTCATCTCCCCATTGATTTATCCTGACACCCAGATCCACCTAGATCCTAGGGTGGATGGGGCATCTCCACTCTCTTGATGATCTCCACACCTCTAATTGCAACATGTCCAAAATGGATTTCATCATCTCCTCCTCACCCCATCCTGCCCCTCCTCCAACACCAGCTGCCCACGTGTAATCATGCAACCAGGATCCATTCTGAGAAATACAGTGGGTAAATACATTGTCATGTGACCATCATACAGTGTACTTACACAGACCTAGATAGGACAGCCAATACACACCTAGGCCTCCTATGCATCATATATACAGCACAGTCTATTGCTCCTGGAACCGCGATGAACAAAATAGTGCCAGATTAAATCAACCACAAGAAAAAATTAAGCAACCAAGAGAAGTAGTTAATGTGAGATGCCAGGCTGCTGCTAGTGTAACATGACATACTCTTTCACAGTTTGCTATTTTTTTTTAGCAAGTAAGAATATACTCTAAAATGACAATAAAAAGTATAAAATGAATTACAGTAGATGGGGTAGAGAGAGAAGATGGGAGGGGAGGGGAGGGGGGATAGTAGAGGATAGGAAAGGTAGCAGAATACAACAGTTACTAATATGGCATTATGTAAAAATGTGGATGTGTAACCGATGTGATTCTGCAATCTGTATTTGGGGTAAAAATGGGAGTTCATAACCCACTTGAATCTAATGTATGAAATATGATATGTCAAAAAAATTTAAAAAAAAAGAAAACATTTAAAAAAAACTGTTGAATCTAGGGGAAACAAACATGAGGAACAATATGAGTTTAGTGAAGGGATTTATACTGCCGAGTATCAAAGCGATCCAATGACAAAATATTTGTAGCTCTTTCAATATATATGTATTTTCCTGCTAGTTCCTAAAGTGCTGATAGAGAAAGCTGATTCTGTGTGCATCTGCTTAGAGTTACTTTGACCAAAAAGAAACCACAGAGTGAATATTTAGAACTGATTGTGTATGTGAATATCCAAGCATCTAGTGCAAACCATGTTTTATTTGTATCTCCATTTTCATACATCTCTATAGGGCAAAACAAAGTAAAATCTAAAAATTGAAACGTGTCCTGTGTGCAAACCATTGAACTTAGGAGTCCCATACTTTTGGTTCAACGTGGGTATAGTGAAAGGGTGAATTCTTCCTAGTATCAATAAAATTCAACAAAAACAAAACAAAACAAAAGTATAGTGAATACACAAACCAGGAACAGTCATTTATGACCACTATCAAGGATGAGGTATTGTATGAAATTGCACGTGCTATACTGCTATACTGGCAATGCGGTGGGTTTGTGTGCACCAGCATGGAGCAGACCCACGAGCGACACATTACACTGTAGCATTGTGATGGCTGCATTGCTAGCATCTCCACTGTCATCTTACAAGACTTGGTATACATGGTCTGTTGTTGACAGAAACATCATTATGAGGCCCGTGACTGTACCCAAACTAGAACCCAGGCATCTTCTGTCCCTGCTTCCACTGGCTCCTGAACTATCACCACATGCTGTCATTTCTAGCCATCTCTCACTCTTGCTGCTCCTCCGCATTCCATAATCAGATGGCCATCATCTTTCAGCTGCCCATTACCTTCTTACAGTGGCAACTTGTACCCTTTGTCCACTCTCTGTGCTACAGTCACTTCAGCCTTTCTAAAAATGAGAAGTGAGTACCTCTTGTCTACCTAAAGCCCTTCAGAGATCCCCTGCCCCGGGATAAGGACAAATGCCTGAATGAAACTACAAGGCCCTGAGTAATCCGGACCCTGAGAACTGCCTCAGCTCACCTCTTCCCAAGCTCTACCCTGGGTGTGCTGTACTCACCACCTGAGCATGCTTCCAAACTACCATGCTCTCTGTTGCCTTGGAGCCTTTGCACATGCTTTCTTCTGCCCAACCCTTGCAGCGTCTCCCTCCACCCCCTTAATTTCCGATTTGCAACCTTTATAGTAAAGGTAATATCCAGTGGGAAGGCTCTCCAGGCACCCCTTCCCGCCCCAAGTCTGAACAAGTGCTCTTCCTCAGCTTCTCTCACAATAGACCCCTTCATTGTAACTGGAAGTTTCCACTCTGTTAACACTCCACATGATGATGAGGCTCTTGAGGACAAGGAGTAGCTCTTGGCCCCTGGTTCGTAACAGGAGTGCAGCAAATAGGCCTTGGTGATGAGAAGGAACGAGATCTGGAAGTTCTTGTATCATAAACTTTCCTCAGTGAGAGAACTTGGGAAGAGGATCAGAATTAAGGCATAAACAGGAACAGCCTCAATTTCCAAGCTAGCTGACCACAAGCCCTAGCGATTCTGGTGGACAGTGTATTCACTCTTCCATGTTAACACAAACTGAGAAGAAGAATGCCCCTGTTTTATTTATTCTGAACTCTAAGAGCAGAGCACACATCTCTAAGTGGAACAAAGTGTGACCAACCAACCAGACTCAAATTATATGTCTCTTTACAAAGTAGCGTAAATTTGACAGTTTTATTGAGGAAAAAAAAATGAAACAAGAAAGTGTTCTCTTTTACCATAATTATTCAAATATTTTAGGTGAAAAGGGTATCTCTCTCTTTCTCTCTCTCTTTTTTTTGTCTTGGAAAGACTGAAATGGCGTGATATTTCTGGAGCGGTATTTTTAACACAGCATAAATTAAACCTCTCTGCACCCACATCATTCATTAATGGGTGTGTTATTCCAGGTTGATGTATTGCCAGTCTATTATTTTGCAAACCATTACATTATCACAGCTGCTAAGCTGCATAACTTAAGAATTCAGAATACAAGAGCGTCTCTATAGTCGGGAGTGTGTGTGGTGCGTACATTCTGAATGTATTCATGCAGGGAAGTGTGAGACGTTACCAAAAACACATACAGCAGACGGCTTTTAGTGGATATTTATTACCATTGAAAGCAGACAGCCAAGAACTGTTCAGACAGATCAGTGCATTCACACATATTATTATCCACCCCCCCCATCCTGCATACAGTTTTGTTCCTTCTATAAATATATGCCTCTCTAGAGAACAAGAACATGGACTCTTAGGGGCTCTAATTCTCTGGTTCACAGAATGCACTGAAGGTCATTTTCCCCATGTTGGTTATTCCCAAGCAATTTTAAGTGACCTAAACTTACTTGGTCAACCAAAATTAATTTTATTTCTTACAGCAGCATATTGTCATGTTAAACGCATGACTCCTCATCTTGGGCAGAAGGAGATTGCTTGTTGGCTCGGGGTTGGGAATGACAAGCAATCCTTACCAATTCCATTCAGGAGTTTTCATTCCTCAAACTGGTATAGGAAGCAGGATTGAGAATCTTTGCTCAGATGGTCAGGATTCCCAGGAGCGTCAGCATCCTGCTCCAAGAGATGGGTGTTGAGCTGAGCAGGAAATGGACAATGGTTCCCTCGGCAGACCACTTGTCTTTGTCTTTTCTCTGTCTCATGACTCCCATAATGTCCTGAGTCAAATGCCATGTCTTACCAGAGTGTCCCTTTTCCACCTTGGCTTTGCTTTGATAGAAAGATTTGAGAAGCTTTGAAAACTCCCATTGCTCAGCCTGCGCCCCAGACCAGTCGTATTTCAAAATCTCTGGGAACAGGCTCCATAGGTATTGAAATCTCCTCATGATCCTCCTGAGCGGGCAGCATTGAGAACACCTGCCCCCAAGGTAATGTGACTGCCAAGATAAATTGTCCAGGCAAGCTGCTGGCTTAAGGAAATTAGCTACTTCTTGTGTTTTCTGATGTCTTCACATGAAAGAGGGAGAAATGGGAGGATTGTGTTGGATTTTTTTTTTTTCGGGGGTGTCTACAGTGTCATTCTAATACTAGAAAACAAATATTTAAGCTCCCTGGGAGCTGGGTTTATGTTCCTGGGACATCTCATGTGGTGCCCTACACACCGAGGCCACTCTCAGGATAGGTGTATGCAGCATTCTGAAGTCATAGAGCCTAATACACAGGACTCCTTTCCCAATCCAGCCACTCCTGCAGGCTGCTTTTCTCCAGTGAAGCCTGGAATCAGACCCTTCTGGTGTATTTCAATCCTCTGTATTTGCAGACATGTTCAAAAAATCAATTATGTGTTCTTAGGGAACTTCTTATAAGTGTTTTAAAAACAGATCTCTTATAAATCACTCTAACAAAAGGAATACTCTCCACCTATGTAAAGAAAAGTTTCTTTGACCAGGGCTGAGGTTGTGGCTCAGTAGTAGAGCACTTGCCTGGCACGTGGGAGGCACCACATAAACATAAATAAATAAAATAAAGATATTCTGTCTACAACTGAAAAATATTTTTTTAAAAAAAGTTTCTTTGACCAAATGGATAAAGAAAATCCACTTTATTTTGTATGGATTCATTAATAAACCTTTGAGAAGAATACTATCTTGTATACATAAAACAATATGGAATAACATATGACATGGATGTTTGCTCTTTGATCTGGGAGTGAAGAAACCACATCTGTGGGTTGATTATTATTTACTTATTTGTTCATTGTTTATTTATTTATTCTCTTACTGTTTACTCAATAACTAACTGCTTCAAAGGACTGATCAGTTTTTCCCCAAGGCCCCAGAGTCCTGGGCAGTGCCTGGCATATAGATAGGAAAAATGAATATTCACTGAATGAATATTGAATAGGTGAATAAAAAGAATGCCTTCCTGATCATAAAGTCAATGCTTTCATAAAACAAAAGTGTCCTCCAAGAAATAGGATTGCAATGCGCCTGCTTTTCCTAAGCACATAAGTATTCATTTCATCATCAATCCTAAAAAAAGTGACTTATTTTAGAATGGTAGTTCTTTGTAGTAGAGACTTTGGTTATATATATAAAGCCTCTTCAAACCTGACTACACAATTAATACCTTTGAATGCGTGGATACTCTTTTTCTTTCTCAATCAGAACCTGAGTATGGGATATTTTGAGATAGATTATAAATAAGCCTCTAATCATTTTCTTATGTTGATTTCTGACTTTTCTCAACAATGCCAAGGTTACATTTCCACATGAACAGATTGCTTCCAAATGGTCCCTCCAATGTTTGTATTGGAGCTGAATGAGGGAAGCCAGAAAGTCTTAGAAGTTTATTGACCCCAGAAATGTTGTCCTAATCCAACCAAACAACAACAGCCTCAGAATACAGATAGCCATAGGAATATAATAGCTAGGACCCAACACTGTCTTATTTATAAACATAAAACAACATGTTTTTGTTATTTAATATCTACTACATATTATCTTATTTAATATCTACTACATGCCGGACAGTGTTCTGGGCCCACGAGCTATGTAACAAACTCTCTGCTTTCATGAATAGTGGCGATGAGTTAGGTGGGTATAGGTCTCTAATGGAAAGTAAGGCCTAGCAAGGAGTGAGTGGAGAGGGAGCACCTTTCTATCCGAGTTGGTTCTCTGTTGAGATGATTTTCAGGAAGAGACATGGAGGGAGGAAGCCATGCAGTCACAGCAGAAAAGAACCTCCCAGGCAGAGGAAGCCGGTGAGGCCAGGGTGCCCTTGGTGAACTTGAGGGCTGGCAAGGGGGAGCTGGAGCTGGAGGAGAAGGAAGGGGTGGGGGCTGCTGATGAGAAGAAGGGGCAGAGAGGCATTTGCAGCCCAGCTGACACAGTGTTATGTGATCCATGATAATAAACGTTGGGCTTTACTGTGAGAGAGATATGAAAAGATCAGTGAGGGTTTGGGGATGAAGGGTGACCGTAGCTGACAATTGACCATTTTATTGACGAAGAAACAAGGGCAAGCAATGTGACCCATTAGGTCATTAGAGCAGTGATCTCAGTGAGCAATGATGATGGTTTAGACTAGAGGATACCTGGAGGTGGTGAGAGGTGAATGGATTCTGGATTTGTCTAGAAGGGAGAGCAGACAGGATTTGATGATGGATGGGGTGTGGAAAGAGGGGAGACAGGAGTCAGGAGTGGACTGGAGCCGCTACAGAGCAAAGCTGACGCCTACCAGGAGGAGAGCGGCTGTGAGAAGAGCCATCTGGGGTGATGACCAGGTGGGGGAGCCTTAGAGTTCTTTTTCAGATGCATTAAACTTGAGATGATGAGTAAAAATTCGAATGGAGATATTTAATAGGATGTTAAAAACACAAGTTCTGCCATTATGTGCAAGGTCTGGCCTGGAGACAGTGTGAACATTATCAGGGTGGCCAGAGTTGGTCGTAAGGGTGATGTGCATTTCTTCCCAGCTCCACCACACTGATGACACATGGGACCTGAAATTTGCTGTGGAGGTAGAAGATACATCACAGAAATTCACCAAGTACAAATTAGGGCTCTTTTCCCCCTCAAGAGCCAATGGATAAACAGATACCAGTGTGTCCCTGGAGGATGGTTCACAGCCACAGGACTAGGTGATTAGGGCCTGGGGGTTATGTGTAGATGGACACAAGAACAATGTCAGAGGACTTGGACCCTAGTGCCCTCCAAAGCATAGAGGCCAGTCCTATGAGGAGGACCCAGCAAACAAGACTAACCAGGAATGGCCAGTGGGGAAGGAAGGCAGGGATTGAAGAGAAAGTTCCAGAAGGGGATGGTGGAATGATGGATCTTGGAATGATGCTGACAGTCAAGTAAGACAAGGACTAAGAAGTCACCTGATTACAGGGATCACAAAAATAAATAAATAAATAAATAAATAAAAACTGCACAGCTGGCATGCATCAGCATCACCTGGGTGTTTCTAAACAGGCGGATCAGGGCTTCCACCCCAGATGTACTGAGTCTCATTCTCAGGAGCACATAAGGTAGACCAAAGTTTGAGAAGCTGTACCTTAATAGATCGTTTTCTGGAAATAGGAACCAGTGGGGTACAGAAAAGAGCACAGAACAGGAAGGGCAAATAACACTGACAGAAGGAGTGACACACTCTCAGGACAAGTCTCAACTATCCTGAAGTCAGTTCTGGACCGTGCAGTGGGGGACCATGACAGGACTGGTGGGGAAAGACTGTGACAACAAAGGCAGCAGTGAATTTTCCTCCCCCAGCACCGCAGAAACCCGAGCTCTAATTTTAAATAATACCCCCCAACACACACCTTAGACCACCATCTCAAAAAAGTGCATAGGCAGTTTCCCTTAGCTGTCTTCCCTGTCAAGAAAGAGGCTGGAAGACCGATTTCATTCTTTTATGTTGGTCACCTATGTCAGAAGTCAGCAACCCACCCTGGAGCTTAGCATTCCTAAGATCTAGCCAAAGGAAAACCTGTTTTAGTTTAGTTTTGTTTTGTTTTGTTTTGGGGGGGAGGTTGTTTTTTCCCTTTTTTGTGGTTTTTTTTTTTTGCCTCTAAAAAAAAATTCAATGTCTTGATGTAATAACGTGTCAGGGCTTCATAATCCAGCTGAGTCCCAGAATATATTTAGAAAGTATAATTTAGGGTCAAGTCAGCCATCAAATGTCCAAAATGAGCAAGTCCTAATTTGAACCCTGCGTTTGAAGATTTAGAACTATTCTGTAAAAGAAAACAGATTTGAACTGAACTGGAAGAAATCAGGTTTTTGATATGAGGGTCTGTTTTTACTGGTTCTTCCTAGAGTTCTTACAGAAAAAAAAAATGCCTCTGCCAATTGGATTGAAAGAACATCAGCCAACATCGTCCCCTGTGTAGATATCCCCATGGAGGTTTTATCCTTGGCGTCCCCCAGGTAATAATTTGCATAATTTTCCTTCCTTACCCCTTTTCATTTTCCTCTTAGGTAAGAGGGTGCCTGAGGCACATCAAATTCAAATCTGTGAAAGAGAAGTTTAAAATTGGACACATGGTGTGACTCCCTCCTTCAGTGCCGATGTTTGTGAATTAGTGCACTTTGTACCCACGTGGAGTCTATGGGTCTGAGTGTGGATGAACAGGTCCTAGGGCTCCCAGAGTGCTCCTCTTTTGCAGATGTGGAAAAGTCTTACTTTGCACTGCTGTGGACCATGGCTAGGTCCATCCCTGCAGAGAGCGCCACAGGTGGTAACTTCTGGAATCACTCTCATTAATATGCCAACCTTGAGTTGTGGATCAGTGGTAGAGCACTTGCCTGGCATGTGTGAGGCACTGGGTTCGATTCTCAGCACCACATATAAATAAATGAATAAAATAAAGGTCCATCAACATCTAGAAAAATAAAATAAATAAGTAAAAATAAAATAAATAAAAATAAAATAAAAAAGGTCAAGAGATTTTTAAAAATAAATAAAGATGCCAACCTTGGTCTGAAGGGTTTTGTCCTCACAAAATCCATATGTTAAAATTCTAACCCTAGGCAATAGCATTAGGAGGTGGGGCCTTTACCTTCATGATTGGATTAGTGCCAAAAGAAAAAAGACTTAAAAGACCCCAGAGAGCTAGGTTGTACCTTCCACCGTGTGAGGCCATGCCATAAAGGTGCCATCTACGACCAGATACCAAATCTGCCTGCTGATATTAGACATTCCCACCTCCAGAACTATGAGAAATAAGTTTCTCTTGGTTACAAATAACCCAGTATATGGTATTTTGTCCTAACAGCCAGAACAAGCTCAGACACAGCACTCAAAGGGAAGGCAAGGAGAGGCCACTGTCTTCGTCTGTCTGACTCCAGTTCTGGTTTTCAAGTGGCAGAACATTTAAAGAATGAAGCTGCTTTCAAAAAGAATCCTCTGGAAACACACAAGGGCATTTGTGGATTTGAAATCAGCATCACATAGTGATGTGCTCACATCAGCCCGCTGGGTAGTTGGGCTCCACAGGTCTGATGCCCCACCAGCAGGAGCCAGGCTCCCCAGGCCACATGTCATCCAGTTTGACATGACCTCTCGGGGAAGTACCCAGACCCTGTGGCGTTGGTTCTCAGACCCAGGGTCCATTTGCACATCGACTTCACCGCCCTTTATTTCTAGCAGAATCCCTGCACATGTGTTTCATCCTGTAACAGTACTGGATCAAACATGCCCGGAATTAAACAAAAATATCTTTGGGATTCTGTGACCTCTTTTTCCCTTCTGTCATATGGCCTTAAGGTGGCATGAGAGAAACCAAGATAATGTGTCTTAGAATAGGGCCTGTGCAAAGCAAGAAAAGCTCTATCCTTTGAGACCCACTGATCAGAAATGGGCCATTTTTAAGAGTTTATTTCCACCTCTATGATGCCGTTAGGGCCTAATCCTTCATCTTAGCTCTTGGGGCTGTGCCTCTATTTGCCCTCATCATTCCATAAAATAGGACCCCATGCAGGCATTATAAACTCAAATGCCTACTGCAGACAGGCAGGGAAAATAAATGTAGAACAATAAATAAAGGGATGCCTTACAAACAGGACCCTTAGCAAATGAGGCCAGGACTCGAATTCAGCTTTCCACAGGGCTCTGGGGCTGACGTTCTGATCTTGTAAATTTGCAAAAGAAGAATCTTTATATTTAGGAAAAATGTATATGTGTGTGAGAGAAAGATAAAATACCTGAATTATTATATGTTGGCAATGAATCCCACTTTAAAGAAAAACATTACATGCTAAGCAAAGCATGTTTGCAGGCCACATTTGGCCTATAAGATGCTGGTTTTTAACTTCCACAAGAAAATTACACTGTTTCCCCCAAATATATATGCATTCTCTCTCCCCCAGTTTTGGATTTCACAAAAAAAAAAGACACCTTTATACCAAAAACCTAATCCTGGAATAGATCTTCAGGCCCTCCCGCTAGCATCATAAACCTATGCTGAATCAGAATATGATTATTTTTTTTTTGAGAGAAAGAGAGAGAGAGAATTTTTCAACGTTTATTTTTCAGTTCTTGGCGGACACAACATCTTTGTTGGTATGTGGTGCTGAGGATCGAACCCGGGCCGCACGCATGCCAGGCGAGCGCGATACCGCCTGAGCCACATCCCCAGCCCAGAACATGATTATTTTTTGAAAACTGTTTTGACAGGTCAAATGCAAAATTTAAAATACATTTGAATAAATTGAATACATGTCCTCCAGCTATGGGGAGAGTGTATCCAAGGCTTTCTTCCCTTGCAACAGGACTAGAACTTAAGAGGCAGCTGAACCTCTGTCTAATTATTGCCAGATAGGGCTTCTTCTCATCAGCCACATCCTTTTGTTTGGGGCATGTCTTCCCCAGTGTGACCATGGACCATATCAAACAATTAGACCCAATGAAGCAATCACACCACCACCTAGAGGTGTATTTTGCTGCTCAAATTTGCAGACCACCAGTGTGTGGTCCTACTTGACACCACAAGAGCCCAACTGGTGTTCTTTTTGATCAAGGTGTTTGACTGGTAACAGCTCAACTAAAACCTTCTCATTCTGAATCATTTCTTTCATGCTGGATGGAGTAGAATTCTGGGGTTTTAGCCAAGTCCTTGAGCAAGAACGTGAAAATAGTCACAGCTCCTTTTTCTGATTAAAACATGGGCTGAACCCACAGGAACGCTTCATCTCACCGTGATGTCAAAGTGAAATGATGTTCCAGCTGGATGAGACTGCAAGTCAGACCTCTCAAATGGCCCTTTTAAATATCCACAGGACTTGTCACATCCACAGCAGTGATTTATCTCTTTAATTTTACTCTCACAATGTCCTCACTGATGTGCTTTCTGCTGGATGAGGCAACTGTGAAATGACTACCTTCTAACCCTTGACCAAAAGCTTCCTGAGGACATCTGACACCCAGGAGAAGCAGATCAATGACAAAGTTGGCCATTCATTACTTTAATGCCTCGACACTATAGCCTTAGTAAATTCAACAGTAAATATCAATATACCTGGGCTGTATTTTCTCAATCCCCCAGTGAAATTATTTTATGAAGTTAAGATTTAATTCATTTTTTTCTGAGGGCTGCTGTGTAGTGTACTTTTTTTTTTTAAGACAGGAAGAGTGTTAATCAGCTTTTTATCACTGCAGTGAAATACCTGAGAAAATCAACTTAAAGGAAGAAAGGTTTATTTGGGTTCATGGTCTCAGTCCATGGTCCACTGGCTCCATCGCTATGTATTGATTGCTCGGTGGTGAGGTGGAACATCATGGTGGAGCAGGAATGGTGGAGAAGAGATGCTCATTTCTTGATGTCCCTGGAAGCAGAGTCAGATGGAGGAAGGGGCCAGGGACAAGACATAGTCCCCAAGGGCACACCCCCAAAGATCCTCTCCCTTCAGCCAGGTCCTACCTCCTTCGGTTTACACATTCCCAATAGTCCATTCAGCTGTTACTCTGTCAATGGATCAATCAATCCACTGGAGACGTTAGAGCCCTCATGATCCAATCACTTCCTAAGAGCCCCACCTCTGAACATTGCAGCATAGGAGATCATGAATTCAGCACATGAGCTTTTGGGGGACAGTCTGGACTCAAATCAGAACATGGAGCAATTCATTCCAGCCCTGAACTGGAGTCAATTAAGTGACTGGGGACTTAGGCAGGACACGGAAGTGGATGGGCAGCCCTGACAGAATGTAAACCAAAGTAACCACAAGAGTTTGCTGGAAACTAAAAGCAGGGCTCATAGCAGGCTAGCGAGTTACGAGTCTCATAGTGATAGATGTGACTGGAGAAGCTGAGGATGAAACAGATTGAGACCAGAGATGCTCGGAAAGTAGCTGATTCAAAGCAGAGATAGGAGAGAGTCTGGAGGAGCCAGACTTCTAGCCTAGCTACAGGAATATCTGGGCAGTCTGAGGTGTGGGAGGGTGGCGCAGGTAAAGTGCCATCTTGCTCAGAAAGTCAGTGCAGAAGCACCTGTAGAAATGCTTCTGAAGCTTTCTCCAGATGACCACCGTTCCTTCCGACACTCGGTTCCCTTTCAACAATCCCCCGTGTTAGTTCCTTTTAGGAAATGATCAAATGGATGTGATTCCATGTGCTTACCTGTTTTACTTCTGCTGCCAGGAAATTCAAAAGTTTATGTTGGTGCCCAACCTCAGTAACTCACCCATTCTATGAGCAAGTGAAAAATGATGTCTTTTCACATTGACTTTTAACTCACTTTCTCCTTTTTAAAAATATTGGATATTACCCCTAATTTCCCATTGAACCCTTAGGTTCCATGTATTTCCACTACATTGTGTGCTTATATTTTGCCAAGCAGTGTACAATCCTATAACTTTCTCTTTCATTTGGGTTAATTTCTGTGAGGGAAACCAGAACAGTGGAAATATAGTCAATTGGGAGTTAAAAATAGAACAAAGTATGCAACTTCCCTTCTTTTGGCAGGACTAATTGTCAGGGGGTGCATCAAAAACGCTTTCAGGTAAGCTGAGACATGGGAACACGATGCTCTGGACAGGGCAGTTCATTTGAAACGGTGAATTCATTTGAAATGGTAGTCCCTGACAGGGACACAGGGACACTCCATTTCACCCCATTGTGTGCTGAGGTCCCTGGGAACTTGGCACATCCCTTTGTTGAAGAGGCACAGAGAATACACCACGAGGGGATCCCTAGCAGGAGGCATGTTCTAATTCTGCGTCTTCCTGCGTCTCCCACCTTTAGCACCAATGTCTGAGGATGACTGTTGTGCAGAATCCAAACCCAGAGTCCAGAGGGTTGGAAAAGAGGTGTTTCAACTTTTTGGTTCCCACCAGGATTCTGGAAGCCTTTGTCTGTCCTTTTCGTTCTACATTTCTTCTTCTTTTTTTTTTTTCCCTTTTGAAATGTTACTGTCCGTGTTCTCAAGCGTCCACTATCAGATGCTCAAATAACAACAGCTTCCAGGGGGAAAGATTGGCTGCTGCTGGCCCTGGGCCAGCACCAGGGAGAGCGGAAAGCTGAGAACATTTAGGAAAACTGCAGCATTCAGACAGCAGTTTCGGCAACATGGTTCAATTCCATTAGGGACTCTGGCTCAGAATCCCTCCCAGAATCCAGCCTCAATATCTCTTCCAAGAGAACTTTTGAGTCCCACACACCCCAGATACCTTGGCTTTCATTTTTGTTTAATTTTAAGAACCACCTACTACAGGAACCTAGTACCATGATTTTGTTTGTTCATGGAGAGACAGAACAAAAGGTGAGAGACGACAAGGCTTCTGTGGTGAGTCAGGTTTACTCAGAGTTCGAACTGATACATTCCCAAATGCTCATTCTGGCTCTTAGCAGTTTCTGAAAACCTCTGACCTTGAGATGTGAGCTGTCATCTGCTAGGGCTTATCCACCTTGCCTGCCCAGTGGGGCTCCAGTTGCTCAGTTGAGTGCCAGGAAGCAAGATTTGTCTCCCTGCAGGCCAAGATGCTCTGGCCAAGGGAGGTCTCCTGAGCTGGCCACACTTGATCCCTGGATTGAGTTAACTGGGACCACCAGGGTCAAGGAGCACCTATCAAGCTACACATTTTCCCTCCTCCTTCCCCAGCCCAGACACGGCCCCTGGGAAGGTGAGGAGGGAGTGCAGACAGCTAGGCCAGGCTGGCCCTTGGGAAGGAGAGCACCTGTCTCATGACTTACCATTTCCTCTTCTCCCCACACCTCTGTGTTCCCTGTTGCCCTTTGGGTGGGTCTCATGTCTTCAAGAAAATGACCAGGAGTAGATTCACACACAAAGGGAGTCACTGACCTCACCTGGATAGACAAGAAAGGGAAGTTTGTTTAATGAGCTCTTACTGTGTCACTGCTCCCTTCACGGATCTGTTCTCCCTTGGTCCTCTGTCTAGTTCTTTGAGACTGGCCTGTCTTTGTGTCCCCACTTCACAGAAGAGGAAAGCAGAAGACAGAGATCGAATCATTCACCCAGGATTAGGCAGCAGCAATGGCAAAACTTGGGTTTGAGTCCAGACAGTCTGAGTTCAGAGATCTCTCCAGAGGGAAGTTGGTTGGGGTTGGAACTGAAGTGTACCATCTCCCTTCTCCTCCTACGTCCATTCATCCCTGGAACTTCTAAGTTCTACTTCCCCACAATTTCTTTTGTTTTGGTTTGTGTTTCTGTTTGTTTGGGATATTGTTTGCTGTTTTTGTTGTTTTGTTTGGGTGCTAGGAATCAAACCCAGAGCCCCATGCATGCCTGGCAAGCCTCTTACCACTGAGTCACACCCCCAGCCCCATATGTTCTTGCTTTAGATCAGTTGCTGCAGAGGATGTAGCTCAATGATAGAGCACTTGCTTAGCATGCTCATGGCCCTGAGTTCGATGCCCAGCACCAAAAGAAAGTTCAGCTGTTAATCACTGAATATTGCTGGAGAACCCATACTGTGCCAGGGCTTGTTTATTCAGAAGGTTCACAGTGGAAGCCTTTGTTTCCCAGGTGTTGGGGTCACCACTTTCAGGCTCTAATGATCTCTGTCACTCCCATAGAAGCAGAGGCAACTATTGCAAAGAAGTGGGGCGGAGTGGGGGTGGGGGTATGTGTGGAGCCCTTACCACTAGGAGCCTGGAAAGACCTCAAGTCTTCACCAGCATCTCAACCAGAGGAGTCGTGTTTCTAAAATATTTCTCATATTTCCCGTGAAGATTCATTTGGGAAAAGATTTTCATAACTGAAAAAAAGAGAAATAATTAAAAATCACTCCTCTAGGTTGCTGTGTTAAGCAGTGCTTCTCAAACCTCAATGTATTAAGGGATCATTTGCAGATCGAATGCAGATTCAAGCCAGGTGAGGTGGCACACGCCTGTAATCCCAGCAGTTTGGGAGGATTGAGAGTTCAAAGCCAGCCTCAGCAAATGTGAGGCACTAAGCAACTCGGTGAGACCCTGTCTTTAGATAAAATACAAAATAGGGCTGGGGATGTGGCTCAGTGGTCGAGGGCCCCTGAGTTCAATCCCTGGTACACAACAAAATATTAATAATAATAATGCAAATTCAACCCACATGTCTGACAGGCTCTGGAGTGGTGTCTAGTGCTAGGTTCCAGGGAGGATGCTTCATGGTCAAGGTTCTCAAGTCCTTGGGAGATCTTTGAGTATGGATGATTGTCCTTTCTCATTTGATTCAGAGACAGACAGATGCACATTGCCCTGTTAAATCTCTTCCTGTCATCTTTACCATAACTAGTTTACAGGGACATTCAGGCAAAGATCAGTAGTGACTGTCCAACCCACTCAGTGAGAAATGAAATCCCTGTGGCTCAGGGGGTAATAAGACAGAAAGCACTAGACAGCACATCTGGATTCCTTCCTGAAATGCATTCCTGTCTTCTACACTGTAGACATTAAAAGTATAACCCATTTTGCAAGGGGCTCTCTCTCCCTGATGCCCCACCAAGGTCAAAGAATCTGTTATGAGAAGTTCACATTCTCTAAATTTGGGAGTCCTGCCGACCTGAACAGTCCAGGGCCTTAAAAAAATCTGTAACCTTTTCATGGTTAAATGGATTGTATGTAATTCTAAAGTTCTCTGCACAGATTAGAGGCATATTGTGGTCTTTGGACATGAAGGAAGTCATTTTCATTTCCTTCTCTGTTTGTATAAATAATAATAAGTAGATCTGAGACATCTCCGTAGCCTACTGTCTAATCAGATTTTTTGTTATTATTTTCTATACTATCTCAAATGTGTTCCTTTCTGTTCAATTTAGAGCTCCTTCTTTAAAAAAGAAAGCATGTTTGACGTGGCACTCCACGTCCGTCAAACGTGGCACTCACTCCTGCCTTGGAGTGATTTCATTTTGTCTTCTTCTCCCTTACAGCTGGGACCTAGTTCATTTTAGGTGGGAAGCAAACTCTGAAATCATTAGGTTTTCGACTTAGGTTAGAAATCTTGCTCAGTTAAATTGTAGGATGTCCTCCTTAATAACAGGAAGTCAGGTTCCCAGATCAGCAACGTTTGTATCCTTTGTGCCTCCAGATAATGCAAACCGAGTGTGTCGCCTGCAGTTTCCTGGTGGTCAGGGAGGAGAGAGAGAGACTAATAAATGACCCAGGGATGAGTCACTCATTTCTAAAACAAGAGTCTAAATGCTCTTTGTTGGATGCAGTGTGTAACCTCTGAATGTTTTGGACTCTGGTCCCCAGAGACAAAGAAGTGAATGATCCAGGGTCTCGGTTTCATGGCTTTATTGCTGACAGTGGGGATCTCATGTACCAAAGTATCATATCATTAAGAGAACAGTTTTGTTTAGGAACAAAAGCATTTTCCTAATACCTAGGCAATACATAGGCTTTTATGACATAGCCCTCCAAATTCTATTGCTTTTAACAAAATATTTTAACTATTTAATTTTCTTATAGAAGAGGCAGGAAAAAGTTGGGTGACAAGTTAGATTTTCCATTTTGAGTATGGACAAAGGATTATTTATTAACTCCTGCAGTAGCTTACCTACTCTGCTAGAGCAGAGTAGGTAAGCTACTTCAAAGGTAGGGGGTGGTCTTTTGAAGCTGTGTCAAGAAATGAAGCTGTGGACAGTCAATACAGCTAAGAACACTGATGGCTTCTATTTCTTTCAATCATCTTAAGCCCAAGAACTAAAGAGTATAATGGGTCTAGACCCAGGGCTCTCAAGGTAGCCCCAAGGCCAGGACACTTGTCTCACTTGGAAACTTTTTAATACAAATCCTTGAACCCTCTAGTAGATCTACTGAGTCACAAACACACGTTAGGCCCAGAGATGTGTTTTAGCATCCCTTCCAGACAATTCTGAAGCAGGCCAAGACCCTGGAGCCACACCACCACGAGGGTGGGAACTCGGCTGTACATTAGAGACTCTGAATACTTCTTAAAAATATCAATACCAGCCATGCCAGTGCTGTGGACCTGTAATCCCAGCAACCTGGGAGGCTGAGGCAGGAGAATAACAATTTAAGGTGAGACACTGTCTCAAAATAAATAAAATGGGCTGGGGATGTAGCTCAGTGGTAGAGCACCCTTGGGTTCAATTTCCAGTGCCACAAAAAAGTGGGGGAGGGGATTCATTCTATTTTGTTTTATAGCTCATCAAATAATAAAGTCTAAACTAGTTTCCCTTATAAATTTTCAGATATTTTCATCCCCTGGAGGGTGTAATTACATTTTCTCTCTCAAATCATTAAAGGGCATTCCATTTCTTTCCATTGGGTATCTACCTGGCCATCCTGACTCTCCCATTTCAGAGTTGCCTCAGCTTAGGAAGGATGAAGTTTTCTTTATTCCAAATGAGGAAAAGGACCTCTTGCAAGTTGAGCAACACACTGCATGAAGGATCAAGTAAATACTTCACTTCTAGGGTCCAGCAGAAATTGGCAGGACATAGGATGCAAATAGAAGGAATTCTTTGATGACCGATACAGGTAGCAGGGCAGGTGACCTGGACTCACTTCCTCTTCATCTACTTCCACCTCAGGTCCTTGATGTCCTATAGGCAGCTAGTCCTCTGCCCCGACAGTAGGATGTCAAAATCCCCTGGCTCAGGCAGATGGATAAGGGCCTGACCTACCTGGCTCCTCTTTAGGTCTCTGTCACTGGGCGTGGCCTCTTCCTGTATATTTTCAGCCTGTTTTGCTTTTATTCGCCTGCTTTCTGGCCCCCCAGTTGACCTGAACTCTGGATTCATCATTCACAGATACTTTAATAATTTCCTTGAACTCAAAGATTCATCTTAACCTGTAAATTGTGGATGGCTCTGGATGCCTATGCCACTCTCCTGATTTCCAATTTGCCTAGATCTCCTACCCCAAGATAATTGTTAGCTCTTGATTTTTTTCAGTGTCTGTCATCAAATCCTAACCCATATCTACCATTCTTAGCCAAGGATACAAAGCAGACACCACCTATGGTCGAGCTAATTTAAATGGTTCCAAAAGACATTTATCTGTAAATGATCTTAATGAGAAATTACAGCTTGAGTTATTCAGCAGAAGTCTAAGCAGCTCACTAAATTAATAAGCTTATCCTAAAACCGGACTGATTTTGTGCACAGCAAAGGATTCATTTTTTGGCTTACTTTGGATATATAATACAAAAGTCCATTTCAGTTGTATTATTTGGCTTTTTCTGTCATTTATGTTTTGAGTGTTGTTTCAAAAGGGGAATTTTGTTAAAATTATATATATATATATATATATATATATATATATATATATATATATTTAACTTAACCTATTACCTATAAATCCCTTCACAGAAGGTTCCAGATTTCTCTAGCATATACTGTCATCCCTTGGTCATCATGCAGCTACCAAAAATCCCTAGATGCTCAAGTCCTTTATATGAAATGATGTGATATTTTCTTAGAATCTTTGCATATCCTCCTGTATAATATAAATCACCTCTAGATTACTTATAATATCTAATACAACACAAATGTTCTATAAATAGCTGTTTTACTTTATTGTATAGGAATAATGTCAAGAAAAAGTGTCTGTACATGTTTAGTACAGATGTGTTTAAGGGTGGGTATAGGGATTGAACCCAGGAGTACTCTACCACCGAGCCACATCCCCAGCCCCTTTTATGTTTTATTTTGACAGAGGGTCTTGCTAAGTTGCCAAGGCTGCCCTCATTTGCAATCCTCCTGCTCCAACTTCCCATATGGCTGGCATGACAGACATGCACCATCATGCCTGGATGCAATTTTATAAAAATCCATTTCCAATCTGTAGTTGGTTGAATCTACAGTTGTGTAGTCCACAAATATGGAGGGCTAACTCTATAGAATATGTGATGAAATACAATAAAAGAGGTTTCAGTGCAGCCATGTGGGAATGCAGTCCTCTACCCACCAGGCACAGTTAAGAGTTTGGAGGAGTCCCAGACTCTGGACTCAGTGACGCTGTGACACAGAGCTCTGGGGTGGGGCCATGTCACACTCATAGACAGTTTCCCAGCTGGATTTTTCATATGACCAGTCTTCCTTTACACCTGCTTTCCTTTTCCCCTTGAGAAGAGCATTCTAAGAAAGTGAGGGGGAAAAATGTAATCTAGAAAATGGCTTCCCAGAGTCATTAGCTCAGCAGGTGCATCCAACCTACAGCGACTACATTAGAGGGCCTTTCCAGTCCCACTCATCAAGCTTCCAACCTTGTCTTTGCCATGTGTGTGACATTTTCACTTTTGAATGAGAAAGGAGATATAAGACTAACCATCATGATCCTGCTTTTTCAGAAGCTGAAATGAGAGAAACAGCCATTCTGCAGGTTGGGGTGTTTAAGCCACACCAGGGCAGAGCATGTGTAGGTGTGGTCGCCCAAAAGCAGCAGGAAAAGGCACTTCCTGTGCTTTCCCAGACAAGACACACTTCAGAGCTGGGGATGCCTCTCAGTGCTAAAGCCTCTGCCTAGCATATGGGAGGCCCTGGGTTCCATCCCCAGCACCACAAGAAAATACACATTTTCATTCATTCAATGGTCTCTGCATTCCCATCAAGTTTAAGACACTCAGGATAAAAGGAAAGTAAGATTGCCAATTAGAAGATATAGAGGGGCTGTGCAGGTAGCTCATTGGTAGAGCACTTGCCTGGCATGCATAAGGTTCAACCTCCAGCACCAGGAGGAGGCAGAGGCTTATAAATTCCACTTGTCCTCTTCTACACCATGAGACCTGAACTTTCTCCTCTCTGATCTGTCCTCAAACCTCCTCACAGCTTCTAGTCACCAGTCTACTAATCTCTCTCAGCTCCTCTTGGAGGGAAGGTGTTAATTATTCCCCCAGACAACTCTCCCATGCACATTAACTCAGCTCCATCTTCCCCTGTGGAAAGAAAGAGGCTCTGAGCTGTGGAGATGGCTCCCAAGCAAGCAGACCCTCCTTTTTTGTGGGACTAGAACTTTCACTTTACAAATCAACTATTGGGGCCAGGCATGGTGTCACATGCCTGTAATCCCACTGGCTCGGGAGGTTAAGGCAGGAAGACCACCAGGTCCAGACTCAGCATATTAGTGAGGCCATAAGCAACTCTGTGAGACCCTGTCTATAAACAAAATCCAAAAAAAAAAGGCTGGAGATGTGGCTCAGTGGGTAAGCACCCCTGAGTATAATACCTGGTACCAAAAAAAAAACAAAAAAAACTCAACTATTGACAGATTCCAGACCATTGCTCTTCTGAATGTTTCTAACCCCTAAGCAAAACAAAAACCCTCTTTTTTTTTCCCACTTAAGGCTGTGATTGTGTAAACATAAGTTGCAAAATATACACTTAAGTATCATCCTTGGCCATTGAGTTCCATGGAAACCAAGTAGGATGAGATTATGGGAGTTGAGGGCATTTAATTATTTATTCAGAGCTTGCACTGATTTAATTTCTGTGGGAGTCTGGGGTGTATATGAGAGCTTACTTTTCTTACAGGGTAACTGATAGATGACATCACTCTTGTGGCCAAAGGATCACTAGCATGACGGTTTGTAGAGCATGGGGGAATATTTCTAAACTTGGCTCTTGGCTGCTCCAGAGTGCTTAAGCCAGAGGGCAGCTCCTGTCTCTCTTGTACTTTCCCAGGGACCCAAAATATTTTTATATATACAGCCAAGCATTTTTTAAAAAATTATTCTCCCAACCCCCTCAAATGAACATAGTGAGTTCCCAAGCATTTATATAAATGGGTCTTTGGGGTTCTTAGGTTGAGACATGGTGATGCAATGATGACTCTTTGTCAGAGCTGGGATACTTTCCAGATCCAAATATGGGATTAAATGTGTTAGTGAGCAGTCCTGAAATGCCTCCGGATTTCAAAAGACTGTTTGGGTTTTGCACATCGCCCACTCACTTAAACAGGCAAGAGCTATTTCTAAATATCCTTTTTCCAAAGAGTTGGAACAGGGATTATAAAGTGACAAATGGTAACTTCCAACAGTATTTGGACTTTTGCCCCAGATGGTGGGCGTGAGATTGTCAGGAGCAGAATGGGCTGGGGGAGGAGCTGATGCAGAAGGGAGAGGAAATGCTGGACCTTTCGGTTGTCAGTCTCCATTTCCCCAGAGTCCATGAGCTGCAGCATGCCCAGGGGATAAGGCAGGAGGAAGAGTGGCCTAGCCCCTTAAAAGCAGTCCTTTCTGCTGGTTGCTTACAGCCACCTACCCAAAGACCATGGCATGGGATTTAGTAAGGAAAGCAAGAATGCCACCACTTTCCACCCACTACAATGGCCAAAATCAAAAAGTTGGGCAATAACAAGTGCAGTAAGGATCTGGAGAAATCAGAGCCCTCCTAGGCAGCTTCTGGGGATGTGAAATGATATGGCTGGTTTGGAAAACAATCTGGCAGTTCCGTAGACCTAGCAATTCCACCCCCTCGGTATATATACCCAAGAGAAATGGAAAACATACATCTATACCAAACATCTTCAGACATATGCAGACACTCATAGCATTATTCAGAATAGCCCCAAACTAGAATAACCCAAACGCCCATCAACTGATAAATAGAAAAAGCAAAAATGTGATCTATTCATACAGGAATATTTATTCAGCAAGAAAAAGAAATGAAATACTGATGCATGCTATTAAAAAGCATTATGCTAATGACATACAAGGACCCCATGGATATAAAATGCCCAGGATAGACAAAATTGTAGAGATAGAAAGTAGATAGTCAGAGGCTGGGGGAGGGAGCAAGGAGAAATGGGAAGCAACCATCACAACTCACAGGTATAGGGTTTCTCTTTGGAGTAATGAAAATATTTTAAAATTAGGTTGTGGTGATGGTGGTACAGCCCTATAGATCCATAAAATCATTGAATGGTATACTTGGAATGGATAAAGTGCATGGCATATAAATTATATCTCAATGAGTTTTTTTGTTTGTGTGTGTGTGTGTGTGTATTTAAGAACACTGACAAAGAGTTATGGGCCACCTTCATTTAAAGAACAAAGCTTCAGCTCTGCCTCCACTGGGAATTGTGATTATACATGGAGAATTCATGACAAAAACATAACACGGCAGGAAAGAAAGAAAGAAATGTACACGAAGTTTAAGTCTTGGTTTGGGTCCTATGTTGGGAGGCAGAAGAATGCCAGATTCAAATGAGAATTAGGAGCTCAGAGCTGAAGAAATTCATGAATTGTCAGTCAACTCACACAACACCCCACCCCCCTCAAATGGGCTTTCTTCAAAACTTGAAATTGGTCAATAGACATTTCTGTGGAAAACCGATGTTTTCCTATTACCTCTCTTAACTTTGGTTTGGAATAAGTCACCTGTGAATCTTCTTGAGTTCTTCCAAGAGAATGGATCTGGCTTGTGTCTTCATTCCCGACTGAGGTTTCTTCGACTGATGCGGGACCACCCATGATCTGGGCTTTGATGTGGGAGTTACCAGCCTTTACCTCCAGATCCTATCAGGAAAAGATAATAAAACACATCCAAGAGTGTCTTTTTTAAAATGCCATTTGCTGGGGATGTTTCTCAGTGGTTAAGCACCCTTGGGTTCCCAGTGCCAAAAAATGTTTTAATTAATTAATTTAAAAAACAAAAATGCTGTTTTTACCTCCCCAGCAGTTGATTTTGACCTGGCATAAAGAAATCCCTCAGCCAATCTTGGGGCTGATGTTTTCTCAAATAAATGCCAGTCATAATCACTGAATGATGATGTGTTACATTAGATAGCATTTCCTAAAATATTTCTCTGGTTGCTATAAATATACTTTTCTGTGCATGTGCTATTTCCTGAGTAATTATGTATTTGCAAATTTTGTTCATGATTATGCTACACATGACTTCCAACTTAGTTTTCCCAAGTATTTTTATGTCTTAAAACATCCCCAGAATCAGGCAAAGCATTTATTGACTTTAAAAAAAAATTCCTCTGTCTTAACAAAAACAGGGAAGAAGGATCCGAGAGCTGGAGCAGAGACACAGAGGAGCTGAGACAGGAAAGATGACAATGAGCTGGACCCAGGTGGGGGCTGTGAGCAAGGCACCTGGGGGGAGGCTCAGTGAGTGCTGTCCCTGTTCCTCTGAGCCATTCCCCTCTGTGTCTGCTGCTCTGTCCCAGGTAGTAACCAGTGGCTTTACCATGCCTGCCTCCCTCCCCAGTTAGCCATGATTGTTGGGTTCCCTTCCCAAATGTGAAACCCTGGGCCCAAGACTTCAGCGCTCCTGGTAATGTTCCCCAAGGCGTATAATAGGCAGCCTCTCAGCCATGGACCCAATGGGGCCAACTCACTCCATGCTTTGACTCTTTCCATCCCGAACATTAGCCAAAAAGTCTCACAGGAGGGGAGTGACTGTGTAATTCTTCCTTTCTAGTCTAAGGTGCTCCTCACCCTTCAGGGATCACTCTGTCCTGCTCCTTTACTTCATAATTATTTTTATCTACTATGTAAATGGAAAACTGCCCAGAAAAACCCTTATTTTCTGTTATTTTCCAAGAAAAAATTAAGTGATGAAAAAAGTTGGGGGTTAGGAAGACAAATCCAGTCAACAGCCCTGGTGTCATGGTCTGGCTCCATCACAACATTACTGTGGCAGGCAGGTCACTCTGGACCTCTGCACTGTGCTTTTCTCATCTGCAAGATCAAAGTGTGTACACACACACACACACACACTCACACAAACACATATGCATACACACATGCTCACAGAGACACCCAAATGTGTAAATCTAATTGCTTTGAGGATTCTAAATTCTTTTTAAAAGCTCAGGACATCATACAGTAGTAGCATCACATTTGCAAACCTTTGAATATCCTTGTGATTGTTTGAGTCAGTAACCTAAAGTCTAGGTCAGAGTCAGGGAGACAGATGAAGAGTCTGGCAGTGAAATCCAGTAGGATGCCCAACCTGTGCTTGGGCACAAGCAATCTGTCACCCCACATGTAGGTGGACTCAGACCTCAGGTCCATCACCAGGCTCAGATTCTAAACCCCAGAGCAAGCCTCCATGGAGGCTATCCACTGGTCCCCACCGTTGGTAAAATTTCAGGACAGTATGAGTGTGTCTAGCTGTTCTCAGGAATTCATATGTTTACATTCAGTCATGGGTTTTAGAAAATTTATTATGGCACCTTTATACTTAAATTCCCAGACCATAAGCTAAATATATATTTAACTTTTTAAAAAATTTTTAAAGTCATATTATTTAATCATAGAATAAAACAATGCCTTTAGAACTTCCCTATCTGTTTCATAATTACATGCTTTGGATAAGAGTCTGGTTCACAGCCAAATTTCCCAAGCATGGAGAGCTTTAGGGAGCATATGCAGGACTAGCATATATCTTGCATTAGGTTTTTTCTTGAAAATACCAAGTCAGTTAGCTAATGATGATGGAACCATTATTTTCTGCATACTGTTCTTAGTTTTCTTTCTCCTTCTTTCCTTCCCCTTTTAAATAAAACTGACCCTGTTGATGAGGTATTTGTAGAAAGGCAAGATTTTTTTTTGTCCTGTCCCCCTCCCAACACCTGCACTTTTATTCCAGGAATATAGAGATAAAGCAATTATATACAGGAATAAAATCATGTATAGTGTTTACTGAGAATCATTCATGGAAAAATGATAAAACTCAACAGCAAAAAAAAGTTTAAACTAAATGAATGCATAGATCCTTGCAAAAAGAAGAAAGGGGACTAAGAGAAGATGATTTAGAGAAAAACAAATTTTGAAATTATCTCAAGAGCTTTATCAGTGATGGGTAAATCCTTGAATTAGCAGATCATAATGAGTGCTTAAAAAATATCATACACCAGATTATTCATTTTAAATATATCACCTCATTCAATCTTTGCTACAACCCAATGAGGTAGATATTATTTCCATTTCCATTATTATTTTCTATTCCAAAGATTACCAAAGAAGTTAATCAACTTGTGTAAGGTCATGCAAGAATTGGTAGGGCCAAGTTTAAGCTCGGGTGTGTCTGACTCCAGGATACTCCAGTAGGCTAGTAGGTTATGCTCTGGTGAGATTAAAGGATAGAGTTGAAGCAAAGATAAATAAATAAGTTAATAAATATTCAGAAGAGAAATATGAGCTGATAGTAGCCATGGTTTTCTGAACTATGCAACCAAAATGATGTTAAGATCAAATTTAGCCAGGCATGGTGGCACATGCCTTTAATCCCAATGAGTCAGGAGGCTGAGGGAGGAGAATCACAAGTTTGAGGCCAGTCCCAGAACCTTTAGGGAGCTCTGTAGCAAGACCCTATCTTAAAGAAGAAAGAAAGAAAGAAAGAAAGAAAGAAAGAAAGAAAGAAAGAAAGAAAGAAAGAAAGAAAGAAAAGAAAAGAAAAACCAGATTAAACTTGTTCCTTCTCTTAATTGTAGGAATCCTGCTGTGTGTTGTGACTATATCCTCCTTTATCCTTTACATCCCCTTCCAGCTTTGGGATCTCATCTCTTAATATAAAAATACATTGAATTAATATGCATATGTCCTTTTGAAACATGGTTAAAAAATAATCAACAATCAAAGGGACTTGAGTGAAATGACAAGCAGTTGTGACACATCTAACTGCATATCTCTGCTTGGGGTTAAGTTCCACATGTCATTTATCCATAAAATAACCAGAGATTTTCTATAAACTCTGGAGAGAAAAACGAAATAGGTTGCCTTGACCTCCTTTATCCATTTTCCTCCAAAATCATGAATGTGGATATTATCTGTATCAGATAAGCTTCCCGGCAGTTCTGTTGATCCTAACTTAAATCTGGGATACTTCCAAAGAAAACGTCCAGGTTTTTTTATAAGTTGCCCACAGAAATAGCAATCTCTCCAGTGTGGATATAAAATTGGACTTTTTTGTTTCACCCTGCAGGCACTCTTGGGTTCTACAAGTTTTAAAGAGTTAAGAAAAATAGATGGAATGTCTTGGGAATGTTGGCAGGGGAGGCTGCAAGTCTTCGCTTCACTTTCTCACCCTGGAATGCCTCTGGATTTGCGCTGTTCACTAAGTTCTGTTTTGACCTGCCAAAAGAGCCAGTCTACGGGGCAGTCCACCAAGAGGCAGGGATGTGTGATTATCTGCACACTGGGGTTTATTTTTCCCTGGTGCCTGGTGAGTCCCCAGAGACAAGGAGAAAACATTTTGATTTAGGAGCCTTCTGCTAATCCTTGAGGGAAAACAGTCTCTGAAGATTAGTGAGGGGCGTGGTGAGGGTAGGTAGGGGGAGAGGAGAGCAAGAGGAAGCAGGGTTATTTGGACTGAATTTTTTCCTTGCCTGATTAAATCTTAGTGGCATTGGAATCTGTGTTTCTGAAAGAACACAGCCCTGTATGTGGGGCCTGAGAGCGGAGGGGCAAAGGCAGGAGGCCCAGGAGCTGGCATGGCGGCGGGGCTGCCTGACTCTGAGGACGTGCCATGCAGCTGGGACCTCACTTGCCAGGCACTGAGGACTTGTCGAGGGGGACACTTTCGGGTCCTACTGCTGATGTTGAAGCCATGGTGCATCTCCAGGGCCGTCTACCAGGTGGGGCCAATCTCCTCTTACTTTTTTTTTGCAGTGTGAGGCGGGGAGGGGAGTGATCTATTGTCACTTGTGCTTAGGACTCCGGAGCATGTTACAATCAATAGGGAACCGGTTAACATTAATCGTGCATCTTTCTCGAGGTGCCAGGCGCCCTGTGAGGTGTGCCATGAGCGTTTTCAAGGCCACCCTCTGAAGGAGGTGTGCATGTCTCCATTTAACAGATAAGGTTGTTGAAACTTGGAGAAGGATGTGGGTTGTGCAAAGTCACCCAGCAAGTAAATGACAGAGCCCTGTGATTAAAACTGCAGTTCTTCTGGCTGCAAAGACAAAGGCTGCTCTGTCATTAGTTCGCATTTCCCTCACAATAGATGATGCTTACTCAATGTCTGTGGGCCATTTGGAAGGGCAGGGGTGACCAGCTGGTAAAGGGAGTGTGGTTATGGGGGACAGGAGCAAGAGCACCAAGCAGCAATATGGTCTCTTTTCTTCACCTCCCTCTCCCTTTGGTGGTTTTACACAGGGACCTCTGACACTTGTACAGAACCTACAGCTAAATCTGAGAAAAAGAACGTTTTCTGGGTTTTTTTTTTTCAGTGCTGTAGATCAAACCCAAGACTTCATGCATACAAAGCAAATGTTCTACTTAAGCTATACCTCAGCCTGGGGAGGGCATTTTCTGCAAGAGGGTAGCACTTCTGAGTCAGCTGGCTAGGGATGCAGAATACTTCAAAAAGGAGAGACAACAGCATCTGCCTTCTCCTACCTTCAGTCTACATTAGTGGCATTAGGCTATATCCCTGCTTGTCATGAAGATGTCAGTCTTGACAGCCCCAGCCCATTGTGAGAGGGGCCAGCCTGGTTGGGCAGAAGGAAGGGAAGGAGGCAGAGTAGAAAGTAGGAGCACTTCCCCTTGCCTGGCTCTGGAAGAAGGTGTCGCTCAGTGTCACTCTGGCTTGGCAGATGGGTTTTTTGGTAATAAGGTTTGCTTGAGTGGCTTGACAGTCTCTTCTTGCTTGCTGGCTCACCTCACTGTTTGCAAGCAGGCGGGCACAGCTGGCCTTTGTATTTTTAGGTTTGCTTGGTGGTGCATAATCCCTTAAGAAATTGTGTGTAATGTCTAAACAACTCTGGACCCTTGTGGCTGTCCCTCCCTCCACTCCCCTCCCCCACTCATGGAATTTCTGGCCTTGCTTTGAAGGGACAGCTTCTTGGAAGCCTTGCCCAAGGGGACCAGACACTTGCATATCCCTGCCTTGGGCTTCATTTTCCCATGGGCAGACAGGGTTTCTGGAGATGAAATTTCTCCAGAATTCCTATGCTTGAAGAGTATATACCACAGCAACTGTGTTTCCAATAGATCATATATAAAAGAAGCTTGAGGGAAATCTTCCCAAGTTTGACAACCATTTGAAAATTTTACGTAAAATAATTCCAACGACAAGTTGTAAATCTGAAAGAATTTTGGAAAACAACCTCCCTAGCTGGGAGGTTCAAGAAAGAATAAGATTGGTGTGTCCATTTGAAGCTTTTCTGAAACCTTAGTTCAGAGTCAAATGTCCCCCAGTATGGTATTTGGGGTAATTACTGAGTCAAGATCATTCCATCTTTTCCAGTCATTTCTGTGGTTATAGGAGTGTTGAGGGCCTGGCTCCTTGCCTCCACCTCCCACTTTCTTTTCATCTCCAGATTTGTCTTCCCTCTTGTCTCATCAAGTTACATAAAAACTTAGCTTCAAAATCAAGTAAGCAGGGGGCTTTCTTACGATTTTTATTTACATCTTAAAGTGTACTGAAAAGAACAGTGAATTATTAGCAACCAGGCCTGGAAAAATTTTTATTCCCACCCAACCACAATTCCATTGAGCCACTGATATGCCTGATCAGTCCTCAGACTTGTCCATGGTCAGACTCTGGCCAACCTGGGCTGCTTGGCCCGAGGGCAGCAAGTGCCTCTCACCCACACAGCCCTGTTTGCAGCTGGGAGGTAATTCCCATGGGGGATCTGGAAAGCAGTTGCTAAGAGGAAAGCCAAGGTTGCAGGTCTAAACTAGTTCCCCAGCCACAGAGGCCAGGTTAACTACAGGGCTGCTGGGTTAGCAGTCTTCAGAGCCAAGTTGAGGGGGCCGGGAAGTGGTAGGGAAGCCAAAAGCAGAATGCAGCTGTACTGACCAGGGGTGGTCTGAATGCAATCCAGACAGGACTTCCCAAGTCCCGGGCAGCGTCTACCTGCTCCCAGCCCTGCTGTCTACTGCCCAGCACGGCTGGATTAAAGGGATATTCAAAATAACATACTAACCCATTTTCAATTGCTCATGGCCTCATGGGAAAGAGTCAAGTACACAAATAATTGCATTTCAACATATAGAGGCTTTGAGAGAAAAGCAGAGAATAATTTGCTCAAGGAAAAATTAGACAAAAAGTCTAAGTCTCCTGGTCTTCACTTTCTCCATTACTGAATGAGGATATAGCTTCATAGTGTTGTAATAATTAAATAAGGGGATGTATGAAAAAGTATGTAGCAAAGACAGAAGAATCTACAGATGTGAAATGCTACTGTTGTTTAATAGACTGCATTCTCACTGTTATTTATCTTGGGAAAAATTCAGCAACAGTGCATTTATTTATTAGAGATACAGTGATTGATGGCCTTTTTTGATGTATTTTGCTTAAGCAATGTTTTTGTGGTTCACAGTCTGTTCATTGGCTAAAGTGATGGTTGTCAATTCCTGGATGAATTTTAGATTCATCTGGGGAGCTCTAACAAACACCCTGCTCCAGCCAGACCTGACTTCCAGAGATTCTGATTTAATTGATCTGGGGCCTGAGCGCTGGGATGTTTTAAAAGCTTTTCAGTGGTTTTCATGTACACACTCCAGCTGAATATCCAGGGCTGAAGGAGCCTCATCTCACATTTGCGAATAAGTAAATGCTTACAAAAGCCCAAACAGAGGACCAGGCACTGTGCTGCATGCCGCTAAGCCCAGCAGCTGGGGAGGCTGAGGCAGGAGGATTGAGAGTTCAAAGCCAGCCTTAGCAAAAGCAAGGGACTAAGCAACTCAGTGAGACCCTGTCTCTAAATAAAATACAAAATAAGGCTGGGGATGTGGCTCAGTCGTCCAGTGCCCCTGAGTTCAATCCCCAGTACCAAACAAACAAACAAACAGCATCAGAATCACTGGGGATGGGGACACTTTAAAAATATACATATAATGTCAGGAGCCCCACCTTAGACTTAAAGAATAAACACATCTGGCGGTAGAGGTTGGCAATCAGTAACAAGCGATTCCTAATATCATTTGTGGGAATCACTAATACAGATAGTCCTCAACTTGTTCCACTTAACAATTCTTTGGCTTAACAGTACACATCCAGTAGAAACTGTACTTTAAATTTTGATATTTCCCCACACTGGCAATATGCAATATGAGTCTTTCTTGTCTTGTCTGCTTTTGGGCAGCAAGCTGCAGATCCGTCAGTCATGAGATCACCTGGGTAAAGCACCAGCACTCTACAGTGTGCTGTGTTGCTAAACTATGATGTTCCGTAGGTTACGTGAATTAACCCAAGTTTGCCTTACTATTCTCAACCAATGATGGGTTGAGCAGGATGTAAACCCATCATCAGCTGTGAAGTATCTGTTAGAGGACAGAGTATTAGATAGCACCTAAAAATGAGGGTCATAAGCAATGTCTGAAGAGGACGATCCTGAGGACTAACTCCAATCACTTAGTTTATGCCCAAGGTTGGCAGGGGGGCAAAGTATTCAGTAAACGTTAGCTACCTTTATTACCACAAGAATGAATGTGGTCACCTGTGGCCACCGCAGAAAGAAGAAGAGGGTCAGGTTTATCCTTGGGCAGAGCAGTGACCTTTTTTACAGCAGACTTGGCTTCAGCTCCAGGGGTCCTTCCTTCACATCCCAGTGTCCATTTTGCTTCCCAAACAGTGGCTGGGACACGCAGCAGCTCAGATGGGCAGCATCTCCACAGAAAACCACGGGTGGTTTTCTTTTTTTTTTTTCTTTAATTTTTATTGCTGGTTGTTCAAAACATTACATAGTTCTTGACAAATCATATTTCACACTTTGATTCAAGTGGGTTATGAACTCCCATTTTTACCCCGGATACAGATTGCAGCATCACATCGGTTACACATCCACTGTTTTACATAATTGCTATACTAGTGTCTGTTGTATTCTGCTGCCTTTCCTATCCTCTACTATCCCCCATCCCCTCCCCTCCCATCTTCTCTCTCTACCCCATGTACTGTAATTCATTTCTCCCCCTTGTTTTTTTTTCCCCTTTCCCCTCACTTCCTCTTGTATGTAATTTTGTATAACCATCAGGGTCTCCTTCCATTTCCATGCCACGGGTGGTTTTCTAAAGTGTCTTTACCACACTCCTTCTTTATCTCATTACTCTCCCAAGCAAGGGTTATTTGTAGGTCCTGAAACATCCATAATCAGGGATCTTTAAAAGAAAAATCATTTAAAATTGTACAAACAGACGGGAAAGGAAAATCACAAGTTTCAAATGGAAGAAAGCTGCAAAGGTTAGAAGCATCACAAAATCCAGAAGAAAAATGCAGATTTCTTAATTAAGCGGCTCATCATCCCTATTGTCTTCTTATCCCTGTGTCTTTTTGCTGCCTGCCCTTTGATCTCTTCTTCATGAGACTGTGACTTTGCATTATATCCCTTAGAAGGAGTAGAAAGATAAGTCAGTCTTCTTCTCCCAAGAAGGATCGAAATTTGTCCTTTTGGTACCAAGAGTTTAGAAGGGTGACTCAGATTCACAATTTTTCCCTGGAAATGTGCTGATTTCAGAAATGTTGAAGAATTGGGTAAGACTCTTCTTAAATTTCTTTTATCTATGATCGACTGCAAGCCATACTTTCTGTTTAGCGTCAAACTAGAGGCTTATGCCCTCTAGACATAGAAATTATGGGAAAATCCAATTATTCTCTATTTTCTTCAACAAAGAAGAAATTATATGTCACTTTTATAAATGGGTGTGCAATCTGTTATATATACTCCTGGCAGGAAAAAACTGTTACCTTTGGCTAGGGCTTATGAGAACTAAGCTCTCTTTAAAACTTTACCAATCTAATGATTGAAGAATTCCCCATGGACTGGCTTTTGGATCTCAGTGCTTCACTCTTCTTTCCCTTCTGCTCCGGCCACATAGCCCCATCCAAGTGCTGTAAGATGCAGTTCTCTGGTGGCTAAGGTCTGCAGCCGTCCACGGGCAGCACAGGGTGAGTCAGTACCTGGGGCCAAGGGCTGCTATAGAAGCTGTGCCTACACTGATGCGGTTCATAGGAACTTGAACTTGATGGAATGACTGTGAACCTAGTACATATTTCCCTCTTATCACAAAAGAAATGTGTCCTCACTCAAAATGCCCATGGACATTCCAATGCTCCTAGATCAAGCAGGGATGTTTAACATAGGGGAAGTCAAAGTGGAAAAGGAAATTAATTAGTCATAACTAATGACACTTTTGCAAAAACGGCTATACAAAAACATTGCTAGGAATCAGCCCAGAGATAACAGAGATGCCTCAAATGAGAATCCCTGAAGTTTAAGCTTTCAGATGAATCTTCCTCTGTACCCTCTGCCACTCTCTCAAACCCACCTCACTCCTGGCTGTACAGTGCAAAACTATAATAAAAATAATATAAATAAGATGAACAGTCTGAATTTTGGCACACTGTAATTTGCTTCTGGCCTCAGAGATGTAGGCAGCATGTGTATGGCATATGCAAGCCTGTTTTAGATTTTTTTTTTTTTAAGTTGGATGCCATTAGCTTGATTTTCTCTCTCTCTCTCTCTCTCTCTCTCTCTCTCTCTCTCTCTCTCTCTCAACTACTCTCTTCATAGGAGTTGTAAACTATGTTTCTGGTTTTTATTTTCTATCACCCGTCAAACACACCAGTCAACGTGCCTGGTCCTCTTCTCCTCCTGGCTTTAGGAGGTAGGCTGTATTGGAGGTCACAGGGCACATCCCGTCTTCTTCTAAGAAATATTATTTGGATACACATGGGTGTTCCAAGGTTGTAAGAAATGCTTCTTCTAGAAGGAAATATGGACCAGTGGCTACAGTGACCACTCAAGCTTTAGGAATTTGAGAGAGCCCCCCGCCACATTTTTTCTCCCTTTTAATCTATATAGAGTTTTTAGCCAGTGCTCTACACCGGCCCTCACAGCACTAGGCCTGCAGTGACCTACAGACACCACATTCCTACAACACAAGAAAAACAAACATGTGAAATCACCTTATCAACCTGGATTGGGGTTTGTAGTCACAGAATGTGTTTCCTCCCGAGTAGAAGGTGCACTTCCAAAACTGAGAGCTCTAGAAAAAAGAGTCGGTTTGCAAATGTGACCTTATCAACTGCCTGCATGATGAGTTCTGTTGCTGTCAGTGGTCAGCCCTCCCAAGGACCAGCGATTCCTCTAAAATGAGCCTGGGTTTTCAATGCTTCCTACGTATCTTCCAAAATAATGAAAGCAACCGATCAGGACTGATGGAGTAGGCTATGATTCAAGAAAATGTTTCCACATGTGGAAAGTGGAGCTTTGATTCTCAATTTGCTATTTTTGCTGTTCCCCTTTCATCATTTTGTTATGGCAATGTATGTTTTCAAAGGGCGATATCCTTTGTAATATTTAATGCCTGCACATGGCTTGGGCCTAGGGTCTTCTCTGATGATCTGCCGCACGTGCTGTGCTTAAAGGGCAAAAAGGCTTGCTTAGAGGGGAACAATTAGCTCATGTGTGGGATTTCTTTGCCAAGCCAGCATTTGTTTGTTTTAGTGTTTTAGCAGCCACTCATTAAGTGCCTGTCAGTAAAGGATGATGTGTTGTATCTGCACCAGTGTGCTTGAATCTCACGTACCCTGTCTTCTGCAGCAGTGTTTTCTTATATTGACATGGAATCACTTTGCAGTAAGAACAAAGGCAAAAACTCTTATTCTTGGATTTTTTTAATTCTTCCTTGATATAGGAACTAGCTCAGTTTTTACTTTGTTCATTAAGTATTTTTTTAATCTGATAAGGGGATGCTTTCATCTTCCTGGAAGGCACTTTCTCTGCCCCAATGAGAAAATAATACTTCGTTTGGAGATTTAGTATTAGCCTCTAGTTACTGCATTGGCCACTGCACAGTTTGGGTTTGTCCCACCCAATGTTGGCTAATCCATTGCCAAAGAAATGCAGAAATCAACTTTTAGCTCTTGATTAACATCCAATCGCCCTTGAACAGTCAAAGCTTCTCCAAGTTCTGCTTTGGTGGAACTCAGGAAGAGTAATCCCATAGGAAGGGGCACAGCCAGTTTTTTATTTAAACTGTATGTTTGGTTGGGATCTCTTGAGTGGAGCTAATGAAGATGGCAGGGAATCTAATTGTTCTACCATGGCCTTGAAAAAAAATGATTATTTAATTGGATGGAGAGTTTATTTACAGCCTCAAAATGTTCCATTCTTCATAAGTGAGTGTCTTTTCAAAATTTCATCATTTGAGAGACAAGTGTTCACGTGTTCTAACTTCAAGAAAACTATACATGCATGTCTTTGGTAATTTATAGAGTATTTTCAAGGCTCAGAAATTTTAGAGGCTGGGAAAGCATCTCAGCAGCTACAATGTAGTCATTGGTTCTCGGCCTTCATCAGCTACGGAAGTGATGGTTTATTTGGAGTAGTTGGTTTCATAAAGCCATTTGGGAGAAGATGGCTAGCAGCCAAGTCAAGCATCCTAAGTTCTAAAGCTTTTGCATTGAATCCAGGTATGGCATATTCCACTTCTTCTGCCTCAAGTTCTCTATTAATGAAATGAAGATTTGTTCATTCATTCGTTCATTTGTTCCTGTGTTTTTGTTTATTCATCTGACAAATCATTAATGAACACCTGCAACGTGCCAGTCGGCATGCTAGGTGTCTGGAGATGGGGTAGTGCACAAAACAAAAGTGCATATTCTTATAAAGGTTGAGTTCAGTAGAGATCCGAATCACTAATCACTCAACAGTATTCATACAAGAATTTTTAAACTCTAGTAATGACAAAATGGGACGTCAAAGCTTGGGGGACAAGGTGCCTGATGGCCTAAGAGGAAATAACAGGGAAAGCTTCCCTTCTTGGATATGTCAGAGAAGACTTCCTGGGGGCGTCACGTTTGAGCAGAGATCTCAAAGACAAGTGGCCATTCACCAGGAGGAGCAGGTGAGATAAAGATGAGTGAGAATAACACTATGTACCAACCCAGAGTTGCTGTGCCTATGGGAAGAGAGCACTGAACTTCTTAGGCCTAACAGTCACGTGTCCTTATTTAACACGTGTAATAATAGTTTTAAATTATTTGTAGAGTAACTTTGACCGTGCTACTTGACCACTGGACACTCCACTAAGCGGTGTTCCCCTCCCCCACCACTGGACCTTTTGAAAGCCAGCTGTCCTGTTTTGGAAGCCACACCATCCAGCCTCAGATGGAAATTTTCTTCGTTCTCAAGGGTATGAGCTCATCACCACACCAGATGGGTTTCCAATGAATGATTATTGTGCAATCTGATTATTTTCATGTCATGCTAATTCCCTTTGAAAGATGGAAACAGGATATGGGCTCTCTTTATTATCTTTGTAAGTTAGAGGAAAATATCCCAGTATGGCCACATCCCCTGCAGATTGAGGGAAAAAAAAAAAACATACAAGTTAAAACTAAGTGGCAATTCTGGTATAAGAGTCCACTAACAGTAACATTTACTGTGCACAATCAATCAATTTTTATCATATGATACATCCGTTAAAGTAACTTTAGACTCTGCAGCAGATAACTAGGAACTCTCAGTAGTTAGTGAGATAGAAATTTATTTCTCATACTAACAAACATAAACATACTCTGGTTGAAACTTCCACAGGTTCGTTCAGTGTCATATTGTGACTCTGTCCTCCTCCAGGGTCTCAGTGTCACTTCATTTAGCTGGCAAAGGAAAGCAGAGAATGGAAGAGTGTCAGTGAGAGACTTCTATGGGTCAGTCCTAGAAGTGGGGCTCATACCTCATTGGCCAGAACTCAAGTCACATGACCACATCCAACCTCCAGATACAAGTGGGTGGTCAGCTGGTTAACTTATCCCAGGGAGTCAACTTTGCCTGAGGTTAAGGGCATGTGCCCCAGAGTCAGTGAATCAGACATACAGTAATTCCTTTTTATCCACAGGAGATATATTCTAAGACCCCTAGTGGATGCCTGGAACATCCGAGAGTTCTGAAAACTTCATGATTTTTCCTACCTATGCAAACCTCGGATGGTTTTTAATTTGTAAATTAGACACAGTACAAGATTTAAAACAATAACAATAAAATAGAGCAATTATGACAATATACTGTAATAAAAGTTATGTGAAGGTGATGTCTCTCTTAAAAGGTAATACTTTCACCTTCTCAATTAAAGGAACCATTTTATGACTTCTCCTTGGCATATCCAAATTGCTAGCACCACTCCTCTTGCACTTTGGGTTCATTATTAAACAAAATAAAGGTTACTTAAACACAAGCACTGTAATACCAGGACAGTAGTGTATACAGCACAGATATGCTGGGAAAAAGGTGATTAAGGTCCAAGAGGGAGGGAGTGAGATGGTGAAAGATTTCATAACACTACTCAGAACAGTGCACATTTTAAAACTTATGAATTTCTTATTTCTGGAATTTTCCACTTCATAGTTTGGGATCATGGTTGACTACAGGTAATTGAATCAGGAAAAGCAAAACTAGGGATCAGGGCTGACTAAAATAAGTCCCAACTCCAGAAGGTGAGTCTAAGGACACATCACTCATCCTTTGAAGCCTAGATCCTCTCATCTGTAAAATGGAAACAGCGACACTATTTACTACAGGGTGGTACCCTTAGAATTGAATGCCATGTTGTATGTCAAGTGCTCAGACCAAGACTGATAAGCAAAACACACTTATTGATTGTAAGTCATAATTATCAATTTACTCATTTGCTACAAAGTAAAAGCAAATTAAAAGAACCTGATGCATTCTTATGACTGAGAAATGGTGAGTGGGGATATAAATAATTCTTAACTACCAAACCAAACAAACTTCAATCTCCAAAATAAGTATAGGCTGATTGCTATCATTATCATAGCTATGGTGAGCCACTTTGAAGTTTTCAGGGGAGATTCAAAAATATTTTTTGACCTACAATTATGCCATAAAATAGGCTCAACCAAAGAGTCTAGGCAGGCGATTTTGGTACCTACAGTAGTAGAGGCCTGCTGGGGACTCTCGGGGAAATGAAGGTCACCGGCGAAATGAAGGTCACCAACGTTCCTAGAAGTCCAAAGAGCCCTCTGTTCTCTCCCCATTTCTGCCTGGATCCAAATGTGGGGGCTGCCTCTCCCACACCACGCAGCTCTGTTTGTGCTTCCCCGGGCCAGAGTTTTGTTTTCGATTTGCCTGTTCTGGGGCAGCTGCAGTGACTTTTCCATGAATGTACTGTTATTTACAGGCTGGGCCAAGTAACCTACAGTTTGCACTCTCTCTCGGCCAAATAAAGAGTGCAGGACACCCTGAGCATTTTCTGAAAAAGGGGAAGTGCTTGTTGATACTCAGCCCTGGGAGGCAAATTGCAGTTGACGCCATGTTTCAGGCTCTGCTCCAGCAATGGCAGTGAAAGGGCATGAACTGCCAGTTCTGGCTGTGTGCTCGGGGGTGGGACTCAAGGGCACGGTGGAAGTTGGCATGGCCTCAGTCTATGTCTATGTTATATTTAGTTGGCCTCCATGATCACGAAGCGCAGGATAAACCCTTGAAACAATTAACTCATCTGTTGTAATACAAGCCATTGTCTGAAATGTCTGTTTCAAGCAAGTCTGAAGAATATTCAGCATATCACCTAATGATATCAAATCAAAAAAATATGTGTTCAAATGTGGATAGACATTTTCTGGTTCTCATTGTTGGGAGAAGAGAGAATCCTTATGAGAAGTGATTCTCACCAGAGAGTGCTCATTGCTGAGAATTCCTCCAGTGCAGTCCAGTAAGATTCTTGTACTTAAGCCACTTCATAGAATAACAGAGTGCTGTGGAGTCTGGTGAACTTAGTCCAGTGTGATCTCTTCTACTGAGGATAGAGCTCATCCATCCAATGAAATAACTTGTCCACACTGGTTAAAACTGCACAGAGTTCAAACAAAACAAAGAATAACAGTATTTATTTAGTTATGTTAGGATGCTTTATAGACATACAATAATTTTCCCACTGATCTTATGAGGGAGCTACTTTGACTAATGGCCCCATGCCACAGGTCATAAAATAAAGGTTTGGTCATAAGACCCTAAGGCACACAGCTAGTAAGTGACCATCAGAGGCCATATTGAACCGGCTCTTAATCACTGTGTTCAGTAACTATGGGAAATGCTGATTCACACACAGTGTTAACCATCTTCCACCAGGAGGTGTGTTCTTTTGCTCACCTTAGCACCCACCACCATTGGAGCAAAGACTCTGTTTAACTCAATCCTGAGAGCTCTGGAGAGAGGATATTGGTGTCTTTGGCAATCCTTAAAATACAATCATCGGGTTGCCCTCCTCTGTCTTCTTCTACAGCTATCTATGTTTAGTTTCTTTGTTGTGTATGGGACTGAAGGATAAAAACAGCTCTTTCCTGCCCACAGAACCAGCCAACTTCTACCTGTAAGCCTACTTCTACTGCCTTGGTCCATTGCACAGGTTCTTGATAACAATAGGAAACACTTATTTAACACTCCACATGTACATACTTCACATGTATCTATTCCATCTTCAAGGCAACCAGTGGCACAGGTGTATATTTGTCCAATATTACACAAGAGGAAACTGAGTCACAGGGAGCTTTCAACATTCTTTTTTAAAATTTTTATTTGTTCTTTTTAGTTATACATGACACTAGGATCTATTTTGACATATTTATACAAACATGGAATATACTTATTCTAATTAGGATCCCATTCTTTTGGCTGTACGTGATGTAGAGTTTCATTGTTTCACTGTATTCATATATGTACATAGGAAAGTTATGTGAGATTAATTCCACTGTCTTTCCTATTTCTATACCTCTTCCCTTCCCTTCATTTCCCCTTTGTTTAATCCACTGAGCTTCAATTCTTTCCCTTCCGTCCCCACACCTTGTTGTGTGTTAGCATTCACATATCAGAGAGAACATTCCATCTTTGGTTATTTTGGATTGGCTTATTTCACTTAGCATGATAGTCTCCAGATCAATTCACTTATCAGAAAATGTCATAAAGTCATTCTTCTTTATAGCTGAGTAATATTCCATTGTGTATACATACCACATTTCTTTATCCATTTATCACAAGGAGCTTTCAGTCACTGGCTCATGATCACACAGCTAATGAGTGATAGAGCCAGGATTTAAAGATAATCTTTTTCACTTGAGAGCCAGTGTTCAAAATTGTAAGTAAATGGCCCATTCTGGAGGATGAGTAGGTACAATCTGCTACTGTATTGTTATTTCCGTGGAAATAGCACATCTCTTTCTCACGTCTCCTTTCCTTCAGCGTAACTTGCTCACCACCATTTCTACTGCATGTTCATCTTAACTTTGAATATCCCTGCCTCATTTATTTGTCGTTTTAATCAATCATCAAGGATTTCTTGATTAGGGCAGGGTGGGGTGGTAGTCATGCCTCTGGGCTGAATCTCACGTTTAGCATCTTTAAATAATGTGATAATTATCTTGCAATTTCCCATCAGTTTCCTCCGTTTTAAAATGGAGATAAGACCTCAATATTTGATAGTAACAAATGCATGGAAAGCTCTTAACATCTTTCTGATAGACATTAAGCATTCCATAGAAGTTACCACTGCTGTGGTTAATATTATTGTTTTACATTGATATAGGCTATAAGGGCAGGGAGGGGATCCAAATAGGCAAAACTGTGCAAGCAGAGGGAAGCAAAAATTGCTGGGCTCAGAGTTACCATACTCAACCATCTTTCTAAGTGGCTTGCAGACACAGACAGGGAGAATCTTGGGGGCCAGAAAGATACCAGGACACAAGAAGGAATGAATTCAACAGGGAACTGAAGGCAGAAAGAGGCTAGCAATTTGCTCAACCCTATGAATTAATACTGCAGGCAGAAATAACACCGAGCATTCCTGGTTCTAAATCTTAGAGATCCTGAGCTTTCCCCAGTAAAGCACGATTTACACTTTGAGCTTTTTCCTTGGACTCTGCTTATGCCAAAAAATTAACCAAAAAGGAGGGGTAGAATTCATAAAGAGAGGCAGTGTGGCCTATTAAAGGTATCTGTTTGGTTCTTCTTTGGGCTTTAAGTCAAACACCGCCTTCCCACACACATCTGTGCCAAATCAGAGCCATCCACAGGAGAGAGGGCTGGTCTTGTTCTCAATCAACTCTTTGGGTTACCCAGTCATTTCAGGGACTTCTGACTCCTTTCACAACTATCTAAGCCAGTGACTTAACAAGAATGTTCTGGACAAGCAGAGGCTCCGTTCTCAGGCCTTGAGGAAGTGCCCCGTGCGGGGGCTGGACAGAGGATCAGAACTGAATGTGGAACTCATTGTGAATCTCAGTTTTCAAAATGCTCAAAATCTATGCTGTCTGCCCCTCCTAGATATTCGCTGAAAGCCAACAGTTGGGAATAGCCTGTGTGTTTTGTTTGCACATCCAAACTCCTGCTGTTCTACAAAATTGCAATACAAAATTATAATACTGCCGAAAAATTCAAGTCAATTCATTTGAATCTTAAAACTTACTGCTAAATCTCTTAGTCAGTTAATGAGTTTCTTTGCCACTGAGAAAAATACACAGCCATGCATCCACACTTATTCTCTTTTTCCATCATGGCCTACTGGAGATGGGCTTGGGTGACACTGGAATCGAGCCAAGTATCTTAATCCCAAATCCACGATTTACCTGCTGCATGAATTTAGCAAGCAAGTTGTCCTGAGCCTCAACATGCCTTCTGTAAAATGGGGTCAAAATTAATATCATATAGGATTATTCTGAGGTTGAGGCAGCCTATGTAAAGCACTCAGCACAAGATGTTTAGTAACTGGCCGTTGTTTCCTTATTAATCCTTTATGCATCATTTAAACTCTCCTGGGAATCTAGCATTCCCCCAGAAGGCCCTTTGCAACAACGTAAGAGATGAATTTGAAAGTGGTTAAAATAAAAATCATGTGGATATTGTGAACCAAGAATGAGAGAGCCCAGAAAACCCAGGAGTGTTCATGCACGCTGCTTTAAGTGTGACACTAATGTCCTGCTCCCAGCACTGACTGATAACCAGCTCCTCCTCCCTCACCTAGTTGGTCTGGAAGGCTGGGTATCTCCACATATGGAACGCAGTTTCTCTGTAAGGTCTGTAATATGCTTGAAATTCCAAAACAAAGTAGACCCCGGCAGGGCACTGGCTCTGCGTTGGCAAATAAGCCTGCCATCAGGCGCCACCTCGGGTATTACAATGTGCTTTGAATCAGGGAAGGAGCTGCAGCCTTTCCTATGCAAAAGGCCTGTGGGCCAACATATCAGCTCCTCTGCAGAACAGAGTTGTCTCGAGCCAGAGAAGCCTTCTTCACCCCGCTGCATCTGGAACCTCAGCAGCCTCCAGAGCCTTCCTTTGCATTTATATTTCAGTATCTTGGGTAAGAAATAGGACGGATCACCCATCACCTGGGCATTTAAGGGCAGGATTATTAAAAACAGGTTGAATAACGACTTTACCTTACACAATTGAATATGAAGTATGCATTGTTAAGATCTTGTGACATTTGAAAAATGGGTCCTGTCTAAGAAAGAAAATTGTGTTCGTGGCTAAAAGAATTGAAGTCAATGTCCTCTATTACAAGAAAGTTCAAATTGCTTTTAATGACAATGTGCTGATTGTTTCCAGTCTCCTACAACCTAAAGCATCACCAATTAAAGGTGAAACAAAGATGTCAGGCTGGGGTCAAGCCCCAGTCTGTGCATGGACACTCTGAAAGTGTTGGGGGCCGGCTTTTGGACCCAGAGCTGTGCATCTTTGATAAGGTCCAGGTGCCCCCTTGGCAGAGTTCTGCCAATGACCCCAACATCTCACAAAGGCAGCCAACAGCAGCACGGGGTAAAGGCCATCACCAGGTACTGAGGAACCTGAGTCTGGGGGACCTGATGGCGCTGTGGCCCTGCTTCTCCTCTTGACTCCCCACCCCAGTACTTGGTTAGCTGGAGCCACTGAGCACAAGGGGAAAGGCTGAGTAGAAAGGGATTCCCCTTTTATTTCAGTACAAACACAACCCCCGCAAACCAAAGACAATCAGAAAGCCTGAGCGGAGAACTGAAAACTACACATAGTCTTATTGGTTTCTTCTCTGATGTCCTAGCACCGGGCTGGACCACTCACATTGCTTCTGCAGTGCTTTTGTAAAGGACAAATAAGGACTGGCCGCTGCCCTGTAGTCTTTCTAAAATGAACTTCTGGTGTGATTAGAATTGTGCTGAGTTCTTGAACTTTCAAAGGGGTAAACATATAGAGGGCATGGGTAATGCCAAGATGCAGTTTTATCAGTTGGTTCCGTGGGTGAACCATACCATCCCTGCTTTCAGAATGAAGAGCAATGTAGGGAACATTACAAGAAAATTTCCACAAGTTAACCGTAGATGGGGACCAAAGCAGGACACGAAACCACTCATAGGAAGTATTCCAGTCTCTATGGAAGAGCCTGCCAGGCAAACGGCATCATGCAAGCAAGGACCTTGCAGCACTTCCCACGTCCCAAGGGCGAAGCTGTAGGTGTAATCTAATCTCACCACAGCCGGGTCACCTTTTCTTCTTACAGCTGAGGACAACCACACCTTAAAGTTATAGGACTGGGGCTGGGGATTTAGCTCAGCGGCAACACTTACCTAACATGCGAGGCCTTGTGATCCATCCCTTGCACTATGTGACATAACCTGCACCATTTCATAAGAAGCGACAGAGCCCCGTTAAAACCACTGCAACTGCTTCTAGAATTCATGCTCTTTGTTGCTACACTGAAACAGCAGTTATTTCTGGGTAGTGGAGCTACAAGTGTTTTAAAATTTCTTTTCACTTTTCTGTGCCATCCATTGTTCTTGTACAACAAGCCTATTTTACTTGAAAAATCAGAAAACAGAAAAGGGAGGGAAATTCACAGTGTAAAGACATCACACTTGCCGGGTATGGTGGCACATACCTGTAATCCCAGTGGCTCAGGAGGCTGAGGCAGGAGGATAGAGAGTTCAAAGCCAGCCTGAGCAAAAGTGAGGCACTAAATTATTCAGTGAGACCCTGTCTCTAAATAAAATACAAAACAGGGCTTGGGATGTGGCTCAGTGGTCGAGTGCCCCTGAGTTGAATCCCCAGTACCCGCCGACCCCAAAAAAATCACACTTGCTTTATCTTGGAGATATTGAATTAAACCAGATTTGCCTAGCTCTGAAACAAGCCACTTCTTAAGATGGATTTCTTAAAGAATGTGTTAAGAACTCTAAAACCCAGGAAAGCAAAGAACAGATACTCACATCTGCCACTTTCCCATAAAATTTTAGATCCTAAAACCTGAGCATCCTTAATGCTCTTCTAATCACCATGATGACCCCTCCCACGCTCTGGGCTGGAGGAATCCCTCCCCTGCCCTCTGCAGCACTTCTCTACTCATTCAGGAGCTTTCTCGATGAACTCTCCCCACACCTTCCATCTCGGTCTGCCTTGAACTCAGATCTTCCCACAGCTCCTGAACATTCTCTCAAGCCTGCTACACTCTCAAGTGCACACCCCCGCCTTCCCTCCCTATGAGACCTCAGTGGAATACGCCGTTCCTGGAGCCCCACGTCCAGCACATACTCCTTCAGTGCTCACAGATGTGGCCTCTGCCCTGCTTCCCTCGAAGACCACCATGGACATGCAGTGGTCACACCCAGGGCCGTTTTCCCATCTCCCCACCTCGTGTGGCTTCGTCACCTTTCTGCCCAGCACCTGGAGCTCCATCTCCCTGCGCCAGATCCTCCTTCTCTGACCCTTCTTGGTTCTATTTCCTGTCTCTTTTGCTCCTCATTCCACCTAAACAGATAAACCCAAGATCAAGTCTTTGTCTTACTCTCTTTCCTCTATGTCCTCCTTTTGAATCTCAATATGTTCTGCCTACCATTCTGTTCTTGGCATAGTTTGTGCGTGACTTCCAAATGTAAGGAAAGCTTAAAAAAAAAAGGAAAGCTTACATTCTATTGGGCAAGAGAAATTGTAAGTAAACAAATAAACAAACCAATAGGTCCTCTGGAAGGATGATGTCCAAGCTAAAATTCAAATAATGAAAAGAATGAGCCAAACAAAGTTCTAGGAAAAACAAAACAGAAGGCAAAGGGAAGAGCATATGTAAGGGTCCTAAGGCAGAAACAAATGTGACCTGATGCATAAAGAGAAGAGAGTGTGGTTATAGCCTATTGAACAAGGGGAGGGTAGAGGCCAGAAAGGTATGAAGCCATGAGCTTTAATCCCCTCCTCATGCAGTACCTCTGTGATCACAAAGGGACCCTTCTGCCTTGCAATGGCATTCTTACATCATGTCTTCTACCTCCTCCCATCCTGCAGACACCTCAAGTGAAAAGAGGAATACACCTCACCTTCTATCCCCTAAAGTGCTAGACCAATACAGTTTACATTTGCTGAATTTCAGTGAAGGAGGCAACAGAAGACAAGTGCTATCTGTGAAGACCCAGACATTCCCAAGTTAAAACCAGTCTTTGAGTCACTCACCAAGATGCTGCCAGAAATAACATCATGCAGAAACATCAGTAAAGTTTGGTCACAACAACTAAAGCAAGTGTCTCACTCTCTTCTGCCTCCGCCTGCCTGGGAGTTTAGCATCCCCTGAAGCCTCTCATCTGGGACAGGATTGCAGGGCGGGTGCATGTTTTGCATCTCCACCAGGCCAGCTGTGGCTGGAGAATTCCTGACACAGACTAAGGTCAGACTGAACCCAGAAGACTTTCCTGGGGAAACACACCACACGCTGCAAAGCCAGTCATGCTGCTAATTAAAGAAATATTTTCAGAGGTGCTGTGATCTGTCACAAGAAGTGTTGACTCCTGATGACACAGGAAATGACTAGCATCTTATTGGGTGCATTCCACAGAGGGAAACACACAGATGTGAGTGCCTGCTTTTCATGCCACGGCTTCTGAAACCAGAGGCTGAGGGATCTTTGCATTTGAGGGTGCAGCTGGGAGTCAGAAAACCTGGGCCCAAGTACCCGTGGGGTAGCATTTCTTGACTGTGTGGCATGGGATGTCACTTGCCCACTCCAAGCCTCAGGGTTTAGGTTAGGCAGTTTTCCATTACTAGAACAAATGCCTAAAATAATCAACTTATAAAAATAAAAGGTTTATTTTGGCTGATGGTTTTAGAGATTTCAGTCCATGATTGGTTGGCCCTGTTGCTTTGGGCTAATGACGAAGCAGCACATCATGGTGGAACCATTTGGGGGAGTAAAAGCTCTCACCTCATGGCAAGGAAGAAAAAAAAAAGGAGGAAATGGTGTCTTACAGTTCCCTTCAAGGACAGTGCCCAAAGACCTAAAGACCTCCCGGTAGGCTCCCCCTCTTAATAGTTCCATCACCTCCCAACAGCACCAACCTGGAGACCAAGCCTTAAACACATGGGTCCTTTAGAGAACGTTCCAAATCCAAACTGTAGCAGAGTTCTTATCTACAAAATAAAGATTTATAAAATCTATCTAATAGGCTTGATTTGAAATTGTTTTATAAGTCATAAAGGGTCTCATGAAACTTAAGTTTGAGGCTTTTGGAAAACCTTGGCTATTTCAATTCTTATCTTAATTATACAGAGCTGCAAGAACAACATATTCTCCAAGTTCCTTTTGACTAAGGCTGGCCCCAGACAGGAGCTCCTAGGACGTAAGCTGTATTTCCCAACCCGGGAGGGAATGATTGCACAAAGAAAACTCAACTTGAAGTCATGTGCTGATTCCCATGTGAACCAAATTGCTGTACGAGTAAGCAAAGCTGTACTTAAAAAAGCATAGTTTTAAAGAATGCAGGCAGAAGTCTTCTTGCTTACCCTGTGGCATTTTATCACTAGAACCTGACATTAGCTTCTTTCACAAATTCCCCTGTGCCAGGGTCAACTGCTTCTTTTATCTGGGCATCAACAGCAGACCTGGCTTTACTGAGTTCATGAATTTTGAAAGCGAAAGGCCTTTACAAGTGGTTGCATAGTAATCCAAAACCATCGGATGGCTTGTTTTCAATTGCATAAGATTTGATTAGTACTAAAAATGAACACATTCTGGTTACTAAGCTCTAGAAAATAGTCATACTTCAGGGAAACTTGAACATTCATTGCAAATGTCACAATGTCTTTTAAATGATCAAATAAATTATTTGCTTTTGCACTTAGCTAACCATGGGTTTAGCTATCCTTTTCTTCATCTCCACCACCTGCTTTCCTCAGACCCTTTTTGCCCATTCTGACACTTTGAGCTGCCTCCTCATTGCTCCTAAACTCTCCCCCTACATCATCCCACTGTCCGCTTATTCAATCTTTTTTAGCCACACCGAACAAATCATTTGCCCACTAAGATATCGATACTGTTAATGGGTCCCAATTATCTATTTTAGGGCCAAATGTTTTAGTAGCAAAACTCTTTTTTATGTGGAATCAAATACTAAAGATACAAAATATAAAATGGATTAGAAAATGATATTTTAACAGCATAAATGTACAACATTTATTCACTGCAAAGACATTCAATGGGAACCATATTTTGTTGGACAATAACAGGAAGATCCCGAAACACTCTCATAAGTTACTGCTATATGTGCATGAACATGCAAAAGCCTGAGTCTTTGGAAAGGCCAGTACAGTTTATTTTGTTGACCCTTAATGACATGGAGAATAACCAAAAAGGCACTTGGTAAGATGGTAACAGAGCACAGTGGTTTTAAGGAAGTAGACTCTGAAATTAGCCTCCCAGAGTTAAGGTTCAACTTGATAATTTCCTGCATGTGAGACCTTGGGCAATCGTGAGACCTCTGTGTCTCAGTTTCCTCAACTGTTTAATTGGAGATAAAGACAGAATGGTGAAGGTCAAGCATACAAGAACAATGCACATAGACAATGCTACAATTTCATCTCCTTCTCTGAAAACACAATCTCCACTTCAGTCAAATCCTCTATTCATAGTTCCCTGAGCTGCTGGCACACTGTGATCTCTGCTTTTCTTCCCAAAGTTTCCATAGCCTGGCATGCTTAGGGGTAACATAATCCTTCCTTTCCTTTGCAATGGCTGCAGTCCTTCTACCCACTGTTTAAGACATACCTTCATTGAAGGCTTCTGTGATGGCATGGCAGAACCCATAATAATCTCCCCTCCTCCAATCCTGCAGCTCACATACATTCCTGAAATCCCTTAAGCTTCCCTATACAAGCACTCCTCTTGTTTGTAATCATTTATCTAATATCAGCCTTCCTCCTCTCCATAAAGTAGGGCCATGTTTCTGTTGTTTATTGCTCTATCTCTAGCACAGAGCACAAGGTCATGTATAGGACAGACATCCATAGATGATGGATGAATAGATGGATGGGTGGATGGATAGATAGATAGATACACAGACAGACACTGGTCTATTGAACAGGTCGCTCATTTGGCATGTACCCTACTCTGTCTGTGTGAAGTTGAAATGTGTGAAAGAGAAGATGAGATAAAAGAAAGACTGGATTCTATTTCCATGGTAAAGTACCACTAAAAAGTGAGTCAGTGGCCACCAGAGTTTGTAGACCTGAGGGAAATGAAATGTGTTCAGTAAATAAAAGTCACATTGTGTGACTCAGGGAAATTGAATTAGGTAAATAAATATGTGACAATTACACAGAAACACCCAAGAACTTTTTTAGGGTATGTGAACACTCTCCTCTCCTCCCGAGGTCTCTGGCATTCACTGACTTGTTGACAAGATGGCGGAAGTAGAGACAGGGATTTGGGGTAAACACCACACCTCAGCCTCCTGATTCCACCTCAGCCCTCCATCCATCAGAAAGCTTCACTGCGTTCAGGGAAGGGTCTGCCTAGGAAGTCCAGCTCTATTCATTCTTGCTCTTAGGTCCCAGAAGCATTTGCATGTGCCTTTGAATTCACTGGCCAAACCCAGGCCCGAGGGTCAGGGAAAGGTTATAAGCAAGTGGAGTTCCTTTCTTTGTGCATTTTAATCTCAACTCATTGTTGTGGACCCAGAATTATTCCACACGGGGACAATCCTCTTTTCTACCTCCCTAACCATTTGGTAGAGTGTCAGTTACTCTGAGAGAAAAGACAGATCCTGGGGGATGCGTAAATAATGCTTGGGCTCTGATTTATGGCTTTGTTTTCAGACAAATGAAGGTGAAGCTGGGGCCTCTGACCCTGGCCTGGTCTGGCTTCTTCCTCAAAGTCTGGAGTAATGAGAAAGGAAATGAAGGATCAGTTGCTGGGGTTAGCTGCATAAGGAGGAAGTAACATGCATAGTTTCCTTTCCCTATTTAAATGGGAAGGTGGCAAGATTTCCTGGGGTGACCCTGGCTACATAATCAAGCAAGCTTTATGAAATGATTTGTTACGTGGAGCATGTAAAGTCTCCCGGCCCAGCTTCTAGAACACACTGTTTCAAAGGCAGGAAACCAGTTCGAATTGGAATCCCTACAGAGCTCTGCCTGGCAGAATTGCAGACAGCGGTGCCCATGAGACATCTCAAACTTTACGACTACATATTTAAGCATTTATGAGACTTGAACTGTGTTCTATTAAAATGAGGTGGGGGGAGGCAAGGAAAAAAATCCGGAGACTTCCAGCAAGGGTAATTAGCCCCAAATGTTTCATAAAGGATTTGATAGCATTCTGGTTTTAAGTTCCTTTCCCAAGTCTGTTGAGGAGAAAGAAAAGAAAGGAACCTATTAAAAAATTCACTATTACTTTTTAAAAGATCACGTGACCAAACCAAGCATCTGGACCCCTGTTTAGAAGGAGGCTAACCATACAGAATGCTTTCTAAGGTAGCAGATTAAAATTTTACTGGAGAGAAAATATTTAGGACACCGGCTTGGCGTGTTTCATCATACCTACTAGAGAAATTCCTTTCTTTTCTCCCTGCTGGTCACTGAGCTCCTTCTTCCCTGTTGATTCTAGACTTGGTGACTTTCCACCCTCCCTCCAGGCTCAGGTCTATTTCCCTGTTGCTCCCATGGAACTGTTGCTGGTAGAGAGTCAAGGGGTGGCCACTGAGAAGACTGAGATGCCCAAGCCAAGCCAGTGCTAATCTCTGGCCAAGTGATATCACATAAACACGGCTCAACCTGATAATGCTGACCTCCCCATGTTGAGGGCCACACCACAGGGTTCTCATCAGACTGGCTCTGGCAAAGACTCAGATACTCTGCACTCATTGGCAGGACAAGAAATCATTTCCCATTTGTTGCTGCGTACATGGGCAGAGAAGGCACTTCATCAGAATGCTTTTCTTAAGCTTCCTGGTTTTACAAAAGGGGCTTCCAGAACAATTAGTCAGCAACTAGCAACTGAGGCAGCTGAATCTGCAGAAATAACTACAATTATGTGGACAGGGGGATTTTTCCATCTAATGCCAGGGTCACTTTGAATCTTATACAGACCTGTAGCACTGTGCTAAAAATTCTGTGGTCTTGTATCATAAAAGATCCCTCTGATATACATGGACAGCCCTGCTGGTGTTCATTTTCACCTGTCTGAAGAGAGGTCATAGAAAGAATTTCTCTTGATTTGTCTAGCTCTCTTTCTGTTTCTCAAGGTGGAAGAGACATTGTGAGTAAGTGCTCTTAGAGATGACTCAAGTCATTCATGTTCTCCCTTACACTTTAACCTCGAGGGTACCTTTCTTCCCACATGAGCAGAGCCAGTCCACTTCGAGTGGGACTTTTGACAGCAGTTTAACCCAACCCACCAGCCTACTTCCATAGCAGGGATTTTTGAAGACATACTGTCTAAAAAGAATGGAAATTATTTGCTTTATAGTTACACACAGGACATCTTTGGATTTGTGATTGTTTTTATTAAATTATCTATTTAGATCAAAAGTTGCAGCCGGATTTTGTGTCTTTGTCCTAGATATTTTGCAATGTAAGAAAGCACAAAGGTAATAGAATTCTGCAATGCAAAAATACAGCGCATGGTTTTAGAATGACTCAAACAGCATTTTATAATTCATGAAATGCCCCCCACTTTTTTCAGAGATTTTATGGCATAAACCACAACACATCTTGTTTTCCTCAAGGAAAACAAAAACAGTAGGCATGTCTCTCAATGTCCTTCTCTCTCTCTCTCTCTCTCTCTCTCTCTCTCTCTCTCGATTTCTTTGCCATCTTAGAGGAAGTCTTTCTGGTTTTGCACAAAATTGAGAATCTTTGTAAAATTGGTATCAGTCCTTCACCTTTTCTGGGTGTCTTGGTCAATCATACCCAAGCCACATGTCTGGTTTGCTCTTCTCACCCTGGTAGGCTCTGCACTGCTGAAACTGTGGTAGTCCATGGCTGGGTCATCTCGAGGGCCTTCAGGATGGACTCTTGAAAGAAGGCTTCCTTTCTTCATGTGCTCAGCCTCAGTGGGTCCACCTTCCAGCTCTCACATGAGGAGCACAGGGCCCACTATGGCAGCCTCAGTGCAGGAGAAATCCAGACAGCTCGAGGTGAAAGGGAGAGCTCATTAGTGCCTTTAATGAGCCTTCCCAAGTTTCATTTGTGGCTGAATCAGAAACTTTCTGACTCATTTGCCCTGTCACAGAGTAGCTCTCAGAGCAAGTAACTGGTACCAGAAAAGATGGGGCTGCTTTGTCACAAAGAGACTGCCATGAAAACTTAACACCACCAGGGGCAGCAGTCAGAGTGCTGGCCAAGACCCCTGGGCATCTGCCTGTGGCTTCGTGGGCTCCCAGCAGCACCTTTCAGAGCTCACCTGGACAGGAGCCCAGGGTGCGTGTGGGAGGGGGCTCCTGCCTTGCCCCTGCCTGTGATCTCTCTGTTCTGCTCTGTCTCAGGTGTCGTCAACCCCACAGATGGACCTGGGACTGGGAATGGTGTCTACAAGGGACATTCCTGAGGGTAGGGGATGGAGTTCCCACTCTGGAGGAGCCCTAGGCTTTTCTGTTATGGTTCTTTGTCCACTGTGTACACTTCTTATGTGGATACCTCCTGGACATGAGGTCAAGGGAAAATTGATCCCACTAGTTAAGTAGGAGAGAGAAGCCTCACTCCAGTCCAGGGGAAGTTATAAGGTTGTGGCCACCTCCCTCCAAGAACAAGCAAGAATCCTGGCTGTAATCCTACCAGTGTAAGTCTCCGGCTAGCAGGGAAGCTCCCCTAGTCAGCCTGCCAGGCATCTACCACCTGAGATTCTCCTCCTGCCCCTGGTTCCCTTTGCTGAACTGTTTGAGCCTTCATATTTCCTTAGGATGCATTTTTTTTTCCTTGTGTTTACTGTACTACACAAACTTTCTGTTGAACGAAATTGTACTCTTGAAATCTGTGGTTCTTAAATTCTGGAATTTCAAGGCCTTGGTCTCCTCCATCTTCCTGGTAGAGTTCCATTAGGATCCTCCCTTTCTGTTTCCTTGCTTTACAGTCTGTGTCTGCCCAGTAGTGAAATGATCCCAGCCTGGCCCCCGTGTGATCCTGGGCATGCTTAGCCACCCTGGCCCACAGGTGAATAAAGGATTGGAGTAGAAAACCATAAAGACATTTCTAAGCTGCTTCCACAGGCAATGGATAAGGCCCAGGATCAGGTTGCTTGAAGGGACAAATGCATTAGCCATCGTTGGCTTCTTAAGGTTGCAACCAGCCCTCTCCCTCTTGGCTTCCTTGCCCCATCCTTACCCGGGTCCCCCTCCACTCCTCAGTCCTTGCAGAATTCACCAGGTGCAAAAGTTAACATGGTGTGAAGAAGCAGAAATGGAGCCATTCCTGTTCCAGACTCACAGCCTGCAGGCTGAGAAAGAAATATCCCCAGGCCAGTAGATGGACAGTGCAGAAATATTTATTTATTTGTTTGTTTGTTTATGTGCTGGGATTAAACCCAAGGATGCATGACCAGGAGCCATCCCCACCCCCACCCCACCCCCACCTTTTTTTGTTGTTGTTGTATTTTATTTGGAGACAGGGTCTGGCTGAGTTGCTTAGGGCCTTGCTAAGTTGCCAAGGCTGGCTTTAACTTGTGATTCTCCTGCCTCAGCCTCCTGAACCACTGGGATTACAGGCATGTGCTACCACACCTAGCCAGAAATCTAATTTTAACATAAGGACACATACTTTTTTTTTTAAGCGAAGATAACCTCAACATTTTTATTATCTTCATAACAAAACAAACAATGAAGCTTAGAACTGGATCACTTAGCCCTTTCTCTTCTAATCTCCTCCCAATTCAAAATGCTTGCATCTCTTAATAGCCAGCCTTCTCTTAGATCTGCAGTTAGGCTCCACACACTCAAGCCTCAGCACAATCTTCTTTGTAGTTTTAGCCTTTTTCCTGAAAATTGACTTAGTCTGCCTACCATAGCCACTCTATTTCCTGTCTACTGCCGCTTTCCCTGTGCACACAGAGAATCCTTGCCCTTCTTGTACTGTGTCACTTTATGGGGTTGGTGTTTGCCACATTTCTTACAGAACGTCCGGCGGGTCTTAGGAACGTGCACCATGTTTGTGAGAGCATTATCAGCAAGGAAAGAGGGACACATACTTTTTAACACACATACTTTTAAAAGCAGCAAAAATGATTAAACTTAACATCTCCCATCTTTTCATCATGAAATAAATGCTCTATTGAATGATGTCCTCTCATGGGAGACCCCACATTTGGGCATTCCTGCTTCAGCACTTCACATATTCCTAAGACAGTGAGCAAGGGCCAGGTGGGCTGGCTTGGGCCATCAGACCTGAAGGTGCTGGCTGCCCATGGCAGGAGTAAGTCATGACCTTGGCCTTGGTGGATATTACTCTGAGTGAGGCAACATCAGACTCCCAGGACACAGCAGGACCGTCCTCATATTTCTCACCTTCTAATTTGTAGAGCCAAATGGCTCTTGGTGGACAGGACTTCAGCAAGTATTGTTTTCTCGTATTTAGTTCAACCAAGGAATTGCACTGTGTGCTTAGCCAGATAATCGGGAACTCGTACCTTGATAAGCCTTACAAGTGTGTATCCCTTTGCAGTTTACAAAGTTCTTCAACTATCAGGATATTGAATTTTGTTTTCCAACCAAGGTGATGAGATGGGAAAATCTTTTTGCTGCCAGAATGGGAAATATGACTTAACGTGGGCTCTGTGTCCACTTCCCTTGTGAGCATCGCGTTGAAAAGAAATGTGACACGTTTGGAAGTCACCAGAAAGGAAAGTCACTGTGCGTGGCCGTTGATTATTCTTGTTGTTCTTGGCCCCACAAAGTAATTCCAGGGTTTTGTTCCATTCTATATTTAGTCATGCCTGATGTTAAATTAGGAATACTTTTATATCAGTGACCTTTGACATATGGACATTTTTCTAGAGGGGAAAAAATTCAAACTTTCACATTAATGTTGGGAAAGTACAATCCTCAAAAATGTGGCAGTTTCTAAAGTTAGAGCCAGGACCTAACCAGCCAGAAGTTTATATTACAAATAAATCCCACTCAGGATGCCAGGGAAGCATGTCAAGGGTTGACAGTTAAGCTGGCCAAGCTAAAATGTTTCCTGAAAAATTAGAATTCCCAAATAACACATTACAGCTGTTACCTTCTGAAAACTGGAGGCAAATTGGGTTGGTAATCTCAGGATAAAATAAGAAGTACATCCAAAATATAACTAAAATCATGTGGTTAACAATTTTCAAAACCTCAAATGATCTCCAGGTTAGTTTCTCTCCTTAATCTCACCCTACATTGATTAATCCCATGGGACTGAGCAAGTTGAACCACATGATTTGTACCAAATTGTATTCTCCACAGCTGTTCCATTGTTTTTGACTTCCCGTGTGGTTGGCACTTCCTCCTAACCCAGGGTTTCTCAACCCTGGCACTATTGGTGGTTTGGGCCAGATAATTCTTTAGAGTGGGGGCGGGAGGGCTGTCCTGTGCATTGTAGGATATTTAACCCCATTCCTGATCTGTACCCATCAGATGCCAGGAATTTCCCCCAGATGTGTTTTGGGCAACCAAACATATCTCCAGGTATCACCAAAGGTCCCTCAGGGAAGAGCAAAATCAGCCCCACATGAGAACCTCTGTCAGCCTCTCTATAGCCAGTACAAAGCTCTGCCAAGACTCAGCGTAAGCTTAATGCTGGATGAGCATATGATATTATGGTCTATTAAGGCAATATAAGAACAGAGCGAAGAGGAGAAAAATTCAAACCACAACAAAGTGATTTCTGGATACAAGGAAAACTTTTCTAGTAGAAGGGATAGTTAATAATGAAATATATTCAGTGCTGTTCTTTGAAATTCTGTAAAAATTAGATTAGAAGATTATCTGTAGGGGGTGGTTTAGGGGGCAAATAAATAGAACAGAATTCTCTTAAAGTCTTAAAGTCCTTTTTCAGACTTTGTGTTTGATTTCTTTCCAACTTAACAAAAAAAGACAAACAGAAAGGCATGTGGATGACAAAAATACAAAGGAAAAGCAAATTATTTCATTATTTCACAAGAGAGGTTTATTTTCCCCTTCTTTAACTGAAGAGCTGGGCATAGAGGGAAAAAAGTACGAGAATGTGCTGAAATGAGAAACAGTGGAGAATGAAATTGAGAGATTAGCGGATCATTCATAATATAATGGTTACAATTAAGAGATTTGCCTACTGATAAATGGTTTTGAACACACGTGGTACTAACTGCTCTTCCATCCCTTTCTCTGGAAAGGGATTTACAGATTGAAGAGCTTTTTAAATTTTAATTTTAAGTCATTTTATAAATTTCAGTTTTATCACTCTTCACCATAAATCATTATTCATGAGTGCCCATGCCCGAGGAGCCTCAGGGTGCTCACTTATTACCAACCAGAACACTAAAGACGTGCTACTCTATTGGAGGTGAGTCTACACCTAAAAGACGCCCCTCTTCATCTGTGACCACCTTTGGGAGCAACACCGTAAATAGGAATAGACTGTTCAAAGGTGGCGGCCCATGTTGGTGAGAGGAGCTGTATCTTTGACCTTCACAGCATCAGGAGTTCTTAAGGCTCTCTAACAGACCCTCCTTGTTTTTAGTTCACTCTGTTTTCACTCTGCCTTTCTGCTTCACTGGCCTGTGCTCCCTGGGGCAATTATTTCTGATCCTTTGGGAAGCGCCTGTGTAATCAGAGGATAAGCTCCTTTGCCTCCCGCGGAGGTTCCTTGTTATCAGATGCATGCTCTTCCTCTTGCCAAAGACACGTAGCCTCCAGGATAGGAAGGGTTTGTGCTTTCCAGGAATAAAGCTGGTTACCTGCAGAAAGGTTTGTAGAAATGCCACTCCCAGAGAATGTGTTCTACCCGCCCCTTCACCACCCCCAGTCCTCCCACCTCCATGAGGACTAAAGTTCCCTTGGTCAGTACCCCAGAAGTACCACCAGTGCCTGTCTGGTGGTTGGCAGTGAAGATGTCCACAGCATCTACAAAGTGGACCAGATGAAGCTAAAAAAAAAAAATGCCAGAACAAGTCATTTTGGAGGGGAAGCCTGGTTAACACAATGCACGTGGTAAAAGCATAACAAAATGAGAAAGGTTTCCTTTGTCCACATGGTGCCTAGAATCTCAGGTTTTGGGGACACAAAGCAACCTGAGCATCCTTGGGTCAGCCCCTCACTCACAGCAAAGGATGTCTTAGTTGGCTCAGGCTGCTCTAACAGAAAGAATATCATATACAGCATGATTGCCAAACAAAAAATTGTTGCTCACGTTCTGGAGATTGGAAGTCCAAGGTCAAGGCACCTCAGTGTCTGCTAGGGCCTGCTCCCTGGTCCATGGGCAGCCATCCTCTCACTGTGCCCTCATGCGACAGAAGGGGTGGGGACTCTCTCTGAAGTCTCTTTAGGAGGGCAGTAATTCATTTATGAGGGCTCCCCCGTCCTGACCTGCAAACTCCCAAAGTGTGCACCTCCTGACACCACCACCTTGGAAGTTAGGATACCAACATCTGAATCTGAGAGTCTGGGGTATGTGCAAATACTCAGTCTAGAAAAAGAGCTGTTCTTCTTTCTCAGTTGTATCCTAAATGGGAAGGAGACAAGCCAAGTAACCCAGTTTGGTGGCAGAACTGCAATCACAATGACTCTGGGACATTTTGCCACTCCACCACCTGTTGGTGACTTAAAAATGATGACCACTGTCCCACATGGAACAAGGGGGACAGCAGAAGCTCTTCATTCTCCTAAGCTAATGTATTGTCCCCTCCTTGCAGCCTTCCTAGGTTACCCACATCCTTACAGTGCCTGCATCTTCTGAGTAGGAATTAGATCTGCTTGCTTCTGTCTTGTTCAAAATAAGATCTTATATGTTGTTCAATATAATGGACCTGGTGTGCTACTCCATGGCATGGGCAAAGAGGGATCTAAAGAAATATTTCCCAATTAAGCACATTTCTCTTTATTTATGCAAATCGTCTGTGGTAACCATAAGAGGATGAGGAGGGAGAAACCTTCTCTCCAGGACAACCCAGGGTGATGAAGAGCATGTGGACTCAAGGATTAGGCAGACTTGGTTTTGAGTCTTGTTTCCCAATATACAGAGTGCATGCCTTTCAGGAATGGTAGGACTTCCTGAGCTTCGGATTCTCGTCTGTGGGGAGGACAGCAGTGCCTGAGCTGCAGCTGCCAGGCTGGGCTGGAATGCAATGTGGTGATAAGAAGAACAGGACGTAGCCTGTGACCCAGCAGGTGCTCAGCGGAGTGGCCACTCTGCTTCCAGGACCTTGCTTCATTAAATGTCAAGAGATGATAAACTTGTCTTTATCCATCTTCTGGAAAAGATGGTGTACTTGAGACAGCAATATTCTCTAATACAGTGCTTGCAGATTGTCCTGGGATTTTCTGGAAGATCATTGATCATTTGGTATGACTTCTAAAATGAGGGCTGCTACACTAGTCTTGAATTTACTTGGTGCTGTGGTCTGAATGTTTGTGTCCCCCTAGAATTTATATGCTTAAACCTAATCAGCAAGTTAATAGTATCAGAAGGTAGGGACTTTAGGTAGTAATTAAATCATAAGGTCTCTTACAGGAGACCCCAAAAAGCTGCCTTGCCCTCCGACCATGCAAGCACAGAGCAAGATGGTGTCATTTGTAAGGCAGACAAAACTCTCACCAGATACTGAATCTGCCCACACCTTGACCTTGGGCTTCCCAGCCTCCAGAACTGTGAGCAATAAATCACTGTGGTTTTTAACCTTCCCAGACTAAGGTATTTAGTTATATAGCCTAAAAGGACTAAGACCACACTCTTCTCTTCATAACCTGATATCAAATATTTTTAGGGTAATTATCTTTCTAGTTGGTCTGGAACAAAACCAAAATACAAGTTAGCATTCTAACCTAATATCATATACATCAAAATGTCCTGAAAGAGATTGACAGCTCATGGCTGGCCATTTTATTGCAACAGACCAGGAGCACAAAAGTTCAGGACTTTCATCTTGGTCAACAGAGACTTTAGTAGGAGCACACTGCAACTTGCTTTGCTCCACCCTTTTAGTCAATTAATTGGAAACTCTCTCTTTCTCTCTCTCTCTCTCCCCTTCTCTCTTTCATTTTTGTTTTTGCAGTCCTAGGGATGAAACCCAGGGTCATGCATATTAGGCAAGCACTCTACCACTGAGCCACATCCCCAGTCCAACATCTTCAATTTTGAAATAGTATCTTTAAACGAACATCAAGGATACTTTTAAACCTTGTTTTTCCACCTATAAAATTAGATCCATCTACCCAGAAACTTAATAAATAAAGTGCATCCCTAGGTATTTGTTGAAGGAAAGAGTTCAGATTTTTCTCCAAATTCTGGCATCTGCATGCTGGGAAAAATAGTTCTTTCTGTTCTGCTGGCTAGTGCAAATAGACACTAAATTGTCTATGTCCTCCTAGAATCTGTTTCTGTTCTAGCAGTTGTGAAACTTAGGTATAAGAAAGGAGATCAACATGCCCCTAAAACTAAGCTCTTTGGAACTCTTTTCAGGCCTTGAATGTTTCTCACCACACTTAGTATCATCCTGGTCAATGCATTTCAGCATAGAACTCTTACACTTTTTCCAGAGTGTGAAAACTTTTTAATCGCAAATAAGGATGCTTGCCAAATCCTGTAGCACTCTTTTTGATCATGTCTCTCAAATCTTCAGATATAATAGTTTTAATGTTTCTTTACCAACTTAGTTGATTCTGGCTGCTCCTAATTTTTGCCATGTAGTTATAGAGCTAGAAGGAATGCTGTTTATTCCCGCACAGGTATACTGATCCCTAGAAACTAGCTTCTCTTCTGTGTGTGTCCCACCACCTGCCTCCCACTCCCTGGCCTGTTTGTCTTGCCCAAGTCCTTAGGGGATGCCAAGTCCTTTCCATCTGTTCTTTGCGGCCACCAGGGGAAGAGATACTGGAGGGAGGCAACCTACAGTGGCCATGATTGACCAAAATAGAAACACAAACATCAAAACTTCTCCTTATATTGAAAATTTGCAAGAGAAAATTTTAAATGTAGACAAATACATCTTTAAAGCACATCCAGTTCCTCTATGGACAAGCTCTGTACTAGTAACATGTCCATGACATAGAGTGACTCCCATTATATGCATCATTTTAAAACTCTTTATTCTGGCCAGGTGCTGGGGTGCACGCCTATAATCCCAGTGACTCAGGAGGCTGAGGCAGGAGTATTGCAAGTTCAAAGCCAGCCTCAGCAACTTGGTGAGACCCTAAGCAACTGAGACCCTGTCTCTAAATAAAACATAAAAAGTTCTAAGAATGTGGGTCAGTGGTTAAGCACCCCTGGATTCAATCCCTGGGTAGCAAAAAAAAAAAAAAAAAAAGAACAAAAACCAAACAAAAAACTTTCATTCTTTTAAACATCATCATAAATAAAAAATTACAATGAATGAAGTCAGTTACTTGTTTGAGCCTCATATACCAATATAGCGCAACATATTAGCTGCTATCCATTTTATTTAGGTGTATTGTTCTTGATTTCTGCAGATAGACTTTCAGCCCATCAGAAGAACTTTAACTTCCTTCTGAAAATAACTGGTAGGAGCTGGTAGCTACTGGTAGTAGCTCCACTACTGAGCTATCTCCCCAGCTCTTACCTAGCATGAGGCCTTGGATTGAATCCTCAGTATTGCATAAAGTAAAACAATAAAAATAATAAAATGTAAATATATTGTGATCTTGGATAGGTACAGATTTGAAATGAACTGAGGTAAGATAGACAACACAATCTTAAACACTATATGCAAAAACTTGAGGCCCGGCTCACGAGAGGAAAGAGTCAGGCTGCCCAAACTTCTTCATAAAGGTCCCGTGATAGCATTTGCAGAGTCACCAGCTAAACAGAACATTGAGGACCTGCAGCTCACCCAGAAGACGCCATACTCTAGGAACTATGTCTTATAAGAAGCAGAATATTTAGCTTGAAGGAAAAACAACAACAACAAAGCAAAAATAAATAAATAAATAAAAACATTGAGAGATCATGATCAATTCTTAATTAGTTAAAATCAGGGCATTCATTGATCTTTCATAGAACAGACATTTCTTGTGCCACTTGCTGTATTAGTGCCCTGGAAACCAAGAGCAAAGGAGCATATCTGGCTACCACTTTTGCTAAACATAGTTGGTTGGTAGATCCAGACAGAAGGTCTTCCTAGGGTACAGTGTAATAGACTATTTCTCCATGATTCTGTGGAAATAAAAGGGCCATTTGCCTTCTTGTTTCCTAATTCTGCACCTCTATGTTCCTATTTCACTGGGTTTTGTTGTTTTGTTTTGTTTTTTCTTGAAAACTCCCTCACGAAGAAGCCTTGTATCCTATTGTGAGATGTGCAGTAATCTGAGACTTGAGGGGGCCTCCAGGGAAGGAGCACCCCACCCACACCTGGGGGCTAGGAAAACTTTCTCGGGAGTTGATGTGGTAAAGTCCCCTGCTGATAAGTGACGAGGCAGAGGAACACATTGCTACGAGGGTCCTCTGAGCACGATAATGTGGCAAGGCCAGAGAGACAGTGGATTTCATCAGTATTGGGACTGCAGTAAGCTCTCCTTGTTCCTTGGCTACAGCATCTGGTCCAGAAGGAGTAGGTAGACAGGCATATGAAAGGCCTGGAACCAAAGGCCAACTGATTTGGATTCTAGTCCTACCGTGGCCTCCATTTAGCTCAGGGTCTTTGAGCAACTCACCACGTCTCTCCAGAGTCAGCATCCTTTCCTGGCAATGTATTGGAAGACTGGTTTGTCTCTAAGCTCCTCTCTCTACACCTGGACCTTCATATAACTCCATCACACCTTGGGCCTAAGGTAAAATTTTAGAAAGTGTTCCAGAGAAAAGTACGATTTAGATAAGAACTGATGCTCTGGTATTCTGCATCAACTGAAGTCCCATTTCTCTTCTCAGTTTTAATTCTGCACTCTTATGTTTCTATTTACGTGTTCTTTCCACCCAAAAATGTTTTCGTACCTTGCTGAAACACAATCCTGGCGCGCCATGTTGCCAAACCTCCCTGGGTATCACAGGCCTGTGCAGCTGAAAATCTTTCTGCTTCCTTGGAAGGCTCACCCAGGGCAAGTGAAGCCTGTGGTTATTCCAGTCTTAGACCAGCATTATCAACACTTCACAGAGAAGGTTCACACAGTTGTTCAGAGTTCTCCCAAAGAGGCCAGTTGTGAGCTACGTGAACTGGTGTTTACTCTGGAAATGATGACTCTAGTCCCCTACCAGACTTTACCACTGAAAACCTTCAAGGTACCTCACTCCTGTGACCGGTGATCCAACCTATCTTACCTCCTTCTCAGTGCCTGCCTTGCACATAGGTGCTCCTGGTGGCAGGCTGCACCTGTGGCTCAGGGTGCTGTCCAGCTAGCGCTTAGCCTGGAGCCTACTAAAGAGGCCCTCCAGACTGCCTGCCAATGCTTCCATATGGAAAGAGAACGAACTGGACCAATTGTGAACCGTGGGGCTGTCACTCTGATTTTATGATTACATAAAATTTACATTCTTGTATGTCAAGTGGTAACTTAATTCAAAAATTTTTTTAAAAAATTGCTACAGGCTGCAATCCCACAAATAATTTGTAGCCTGCTTGGCAGCCAAACACTCTCACAAATAATAACGAAATAAAATGTGAGAATAACAAAATGTCTTGGCACGGGAAGAAAAGGATCCCAAGCATGTCCCAGTACTTTTGGACCAATTTCTAATATGCCACAAGTGCTCAATCATGTTTGGAGCAAATCGGAGCCCCTGCTCAATTAAAACTCCACGTGATGTTATTCCCAGTAGGCCTCCTAGTTCTCATTATTCTCTTGCATGTGTCTGAACAGGTGGGAAGAAGAGTTTCCTTCACTCTGGAGAAAGTCCCCCCTGACTTTCCCCACCAGGCCACCTGTGCTGGCTCAGTGAGTGGTCCTGTCTGCCCTTAGCACTGGAGCTGATGAAATGGCGGGATAGCACATAATCCTCTGCAGTGTCCCCTCTGCTGCCCATGGACACCTCCACACTCCCCAGAGCCTCCCCAGCCAGCCTCAGCACTGTGTGAAATCACAGAACAGGCCATTAAGGAGAATATGTAATCACCATTTATCACCGAATGTAAAGGGAAATGAAACAGAGCCACTAAAATAAAAATTTAAAAAAAGCAACAGCTTGTCTCCCAGGGAAGGATTTTAGTTTTTAATCCCACAGTTTTTTTTTTTTTAATGTGCATTTAGACATTTGCCAGGAGATGAATGTCGATCCAAATAATTTAATTTTTAAAATATTTTGCAAATATTAATTTTCATTGAATAGAATTCAGGGCTTTTCTTGTAGAAGAAAAAAACAAACTCATGAAATCAGCTAAAGATATGTTAAATATAATCATCCTTTTCCAACTGAACTTCTGCTTTTTAAAATAGAGCACTGAGCTATAATTTTATATTGTGCATACAATTCTGAATATGGACTCTAAAAATGTTATAAGGATGGGTGGGGGAGAAAATCAGTTATATCTCTCAATATCTCCAGCTTAATTGACATGTTCTGAAAGAATTTAAATCTCTTGAACTTTCATCAGTGCCAACTACATAGAATCTAAAGATCAAACTGTGCTCTCTTCCCATATGTTGCTATGAAATTACCTCACACCCACCACACGTGACATGTATGGAATTTAGAGAGGCTTTGCAATCAGCTCCTTCACTTTTCCAAAAGGACATCCTGATGACAATAACTAGATCTCTGATTTTTTCCTCAGGCAGAGGATAGTTTTTGGCTTTTAAAAATTATCTCCCAGTTCCTCCTAGAACTTATATTCAGAGAAAAGGAAGCTCTACCTGAACCTAGTGGAAATACAAAATTCTTACTTCTTGAATGTTATGAGAAAAATCAGATACCAACATATGACTCAGTAAGGTCTAAAAAATTAGTCTGCAGCAGCACAGGAGGCTGGGGCAGGAGGATTACAAATTCAAGGCCAGCCTCAGCAACTTAAGCAACTTAGTGAGACCTTGTTTCAAAATAAAAAATAAACAGGATTGGGGATGTGATTCAGTTGTTAAGCATCCCTGGGTTCAATCCCCAATACCAAAAAAAAAAAACAAAAAACAGTCTTCAGGCAGAAATTCATGGGCAGACATGAATTTAGGGTAAGCCAAATATGTCCATCATAGAAGAGTCACGTCTTTCTGAATGAATAGCTTTCTATGTTAGGAGAGGGAACAATGGCACTGAGCTTCATTCTAAATAGAAATCTTAAATGGAGACATATGTTGGACTCCTGGGAAGAACATAGCCATGTTACCTCCTTGAGAAAGATGGAGATTCTATAAGTGGGAATGAAGATGAAAATTGCAGAAATGACCTGCAGCGGCTCTTTATTTCTCTACTCTAAAGGTATCTGGGGCCGGATGGCACCTCTGGGCATCCTTGTTCCATTCCGTGTGTGACATTCTCACCTAGAGCACATTTTTACTTGCTCCTGGAAGGAAACTGTCTAAGTCGAAGGGGGATACATGAAGATAGGCATGTTCAATGAGCTCTGAGCCAGACAAGCTTCCCTTCTGACTGCTACAGTCAAAACTCGATTTCAACAGCAATTGATGAGTCACAAAGGAAACACTGTGCCGCATGCTAGTGTTTTAAGGAGATGGCATTAGGAAACCTGCAAATAAATATCCAGGCTTCTGATCTTTACCTTTGGCTTCTAAATTGCTGGCTGATTATTGACAGGGTCCTTGTGTTACCTTGTTTTAAGAACTGGAGCTGCTCTAGGTGTTGCCTTGGCATTAATCAATACCCCTGACAAGAGGGAGCAGTCTCTGAGACCATCATTACCCCTCCTTCCCTTACCTCTCCTTTCACGTGTCTGCAGGGACCCAGACAGGATGACTTTCTTCAGTCAAATCTCAAGTACCCTCCACATTCCTTATTCTTGGGTTCTGCATTGTGACTCAACCAACCACACTTCTTTGATTCAGTGAATCCTTTAGCAATCTGTTAGGATTGATTTGCATCAGTAAGGTGAAGTGTATTAAAATTATTTGAAAACTGCATCTATATTAAACATGTAGACTGTTTTCTTGCTATTAAACCCTAAAAACACAGTGTAAACCACTATTTGCATAGCACTTACATTGTATTACATATTACATGTAGTCTAGAGATGATTTAAACTATATGGGAGGATATATGTAGGTTGTATGCAAATATTATGCCATCCATAGATTTTGATATCTGAGGGGATTCATGGAACTAGTCTCCCACAGATACCAAGGGACAACTGTATCTGAACCAGTGTGACAGTAAATGACCTCAACAGTGATGTTTTCTCTGGCTCCGTGAGGAGCGGTGTGTAGGGTCTTCTAGGACTGGTTGACAACTGTTCCTGATCAAAAGCCGCACTTACTCCTCTGTTCCATTTCTTCACATCACTTCTAGTTAATGCTCAATACAAAAGAGCAGAAACGGGTCGAAATTGGGTTGAATATATTCCCCTGCATTGTGGTTTCTAAGTCTCCACAGCCAAGAATTTCTTCTTGGAACCACACACAATGAACAGACACCTAAAAGGAAAAATGAAAAGTTATTTCCTTGAGCGGCACACTTTACCATATATCATATTCAATCAATCAAATAAAGGCACTGGTTGGTAGCATGAAATTGCAAAGGGGAAAGGGAGCCTTTAAAAAAAACTCAACAAGAACTTTCACTACAATGGAACACTTCACTGAACATTATAGTGTTATACCAAACATGGGTTGTAAGGAAAGGAGAAAAACTGAAATTAAAGAGTATTGTCATTCTGCTTCTTGCACAAATTAACTTTCCTGGGAAAATGATCTGGATAACCAAGAGCAGAACTTGGGAAATGATCAGATTCATGCGGCAGAGTTTTTGTACTCAGAAAATAAACGCACAAGCACTTTTGGTTGACAACAAAAATTGTGACTGGAGGGAATGCTTCATATGATGTCTATGTTCCTCTATTTTGCTCCAGGGAAGTTCAAGCCCCATCATTGGTGCGCAGTGATTGAAGCTCAATCCTCACCAGCGATGGGATGAGCCACCAGCCCAGCAATTTCTCCGTCTTGGGAGAAGGATTTGTGCAGTCTTGCCACCTGAGCAGTCAGACTCATAGCCTATGCTAGTGAGGTGATGGTTCAGGAGCATTCTCTATTAGCTCATTCTTTCAACAAATGTCTACTGAGCCCCCACTCTGTGTCACGGGGGATAAAGCACTCTTATGGAAGTTCCATTTTGAAAGGACCCAGGACAGACAGAAAAGAAACAAATACAAATCTGTACCTGTCAGTTGAGGGGTGATGTCATAAAGAAAAATAGAACAGTCGAGAGGATAGAGAGAACTGGGCAGGGGAGAGGAGTTTGTTTAGACAGGGTGGCCAGGAAGGGCATCTTTGAGAAATGACCTAATACACCAAGAGACCCTATCTCAGGAAAGAGAGCTTCAGGCAGAGGGGACAGCTAGTGAGTGGCCTGAGCGGGGAACCACAGCTTGTCCAATGAGTAGAATCAAGGAAAGGAGAGAGGGGAGAAGTGGGAGGAGATGGGGTAAGGAGGAGGTGGCCACATATGTTGGTGTTTTTCAGGCTGCTGCGTGCACTCTGGATTTTACTTTTAAGTAAATGGAAAATTGTTAGAGGGATTTGAACTGAGGCTTGTGTGATCCGGCTTATGATTTTAAAGGATGCATGGATGGGAAGCTATAGGAGGCCAGGCCCTGTAGCTCAAGCCCTTTTCAGCCATTCCCCAACTGGACAACATTGGTAGCTTGTTCATGAGACTTGCAAATAATACAAAACTGGAGAAATAGCAATTCAAGATCTCAAAGAGCTCTTACTAATTTTTTAACAGCTAGTTAAATAGCAGCCTCCTCTGTGCCCTCCCCAACTAATGGTTCATCCCATAGGGTTTTCCATTAATGTTTGCCATAGGTCCCCTCTGTTTTCCCATGGCTCTGTGACTTGCAGATACAGTTGTCTGCCTCCTCTTCAACCCTACACCAACCTTTAAAACAGGGTAGTAGCTTATATGCCTCTCTGTTACCCAGGGCGGGCACACTGGCAGTCTATTAGGACTGATTAGACCTATTAGATAAATATACTAAAAATCCACCATGTATAAGATAGATAAGGCCTACCTTTACAACAGTGCAGGTTAAATTTTATAAAATAATCTGATTTTGATCAGACCTTAGACTCAGTATGAGGCCTAAATGTGATATAATTGCTTTTTTTAAAAAAAGTGAATAGCTGGGCACAGTGGAATACAGAGGGAAAACAGAGGAATAGAGGAATACAGACATCATACGAAGAATATTCCCTCCAATGCCTGTAATCCCAGTCACCTAAAGACTGAGACAGGAGGATTGTAAGTTCTCAAAATATAAAAATATCTCAAAATATAAAAACAAAAAGGGCTAGGGATGTAGCTTAGTGGTAAAGTGCCCCTGGGTTCAATACCCACTACTGCAAGAGGAAAAGAAAAATTAATAAAGTCTTACAGTCTACAGTTTGGGGCACCTTGTTGGTGGGAACAAAAGGATTGTGTGGTGTGATATTAACATGCCTGGTTTGGGGTTGGGGTTGTGGCTCAGTGGTAGAGCGCTCGTCTAGCACGTGCGAAGCTCTGGGTTCAATCCTCAGCACCACATAAAAATAAATAAATAAAATAAAGGCATTGTGTACAATTACAACTAAAAAAATAAACTTTAAAACAAAAACAAAAAAAAAATGCCTGGTTTGGATGGGTGCATATATTTGTATGTGCACAAGTGTGAGCAGAAACATCATCTTCCATTTCATCAGAATTAAATCCCAGCTAGTGTAGCCTAAATCGGAAGCCATGGTGCCAATAGTTTGGAAGCAGAAAATGTCACATCCAGGAACACCCAGGTGGAAGCTAAGTGGCTCCGTGTTCCTTGACGTTGAAACTTAGCCTTGGGTTTTGTCAACATCTGCAGAAGAAAGCCATTTACTTCCATGTACACTGTAGATTCTCCTAAGATGAAAGGAAAGCCTGAATGAAATATCATTTTCAAAGAAATCTGTATGGATGCATCTAAAATTCCATCAAAGAGACAGAGATTTTTGGAATGAAATTCTCCCCCTGGGAAACCTGACTTGACACAGACCTTCCTTCCGACTTTAGGGTCTCCCACCCTGCTATTTACTATATGCCCCAATTTACTATGTGCGAGTTTACTTGCTGTTTCTTTCAGGAAAATACGTGATCACCCTAGGTTATCCTGACAGATCGAGTGCATTTTTTGTCTCACTTCCTATGAGCATAATTTAACCAAAGAATGAGCTACTCACAGCTGGCTCTAATACTGAGTGGCAAATTAATCATGCTGTTTGAATACAGTCTATTTATTGCTGACAATTACTGAAGTATGAAGAAGTCATAAATAGACAGACATGACAGGAGAGTCAACATTTCTGTCACCTGCCTCGTCGTAGTGATTCAGGTCTACTAACTGCATGGTTGCGGGGATAACCAAGCACTGAGCTTATTGGTTTCTAAGTGTAACTTTTAACTGGGTTCATAAGATGCCAACTTCATCTCGTCATTTGTTTTTGTTTTTGTTTTTCCTAGTCAGAAGCAGTGTGATCTTGTAATTAGAATAATAACTTCCACTTCTGCTGGAAGCTTGAGCAGGATGAGAGCTTTTTATTTTTAGAGCAAAGTTCATTTACCTTAGAGATAAAAAACAATCTTCTCTGGTCCACAAAGTGAACAACCACCTGCTTACTGTTTTTGTTTCTGTGTGACCCTAATCATGTCATTAACCTTCCTTTTAAAATTACAGGATTGAACCACTGGTTTTCCCCTAGCTCTGGGAGATTGGTAATCCTACTATAAAACGTTTATTGGCATCGAGCTTTAGGACCATGGCCTGACTTGGTTTTCACAGTACCTTAGTTTGTTTGATTGATTGTTTTTTCAACTGCATATCATCAATATCAGGGACAGAAAGGCAGATTATCATCTTGTTAGTCAGCTTGAGCTGCTAAAACAAATAGCACAGGTTGGAGTGGTTTTACCAACAGACACTTATTGTTCAGTGTTCTAGAGGCTGGGAGACCAAGATCAAGGTGCCAGCAGGTTAGGCTTCTAGTGAAGGCTCTTTTCCTGGCTTGCAGACAGTGGCTTCTGCCTCTGTCCTCCCCTAGTGGAGAAGGCAAGCTCTGGTCTCTCTTTGTCTTCTCAAAAGGACACTAATTCTATGGAGGAGGGCCAGGGTGGTCTACCCTCATGTAAACCTAATTACCTCTCCAAAGGGCCCACCTCCTCACAGTAAGGGGAGTTAGATTTCAATGTAGGAATTTTGAGGCAACACAAACATTCAGACCACAACAGCAGATAAGGAATAGAATTGTACATCTACTGAGTGGTGGATCTGGAATTCAATCCTACAGTGGGGCTCCAGTGCCCTTACATTGTTCTGTACAGTTTCTTAGAGCAACCTCTGCCTTCTTACATGTTAAGAATTTAGAAATTTCCCCTGGTAACCCATAGGGACTGAACTGTGTCCCTTTCAAATTTATTTGTTGAGACCCTAGCCCCTCAAGAATGAGATCAAGCTCTTGAAAAAGAGGCCCAAGCAAGAGCTCCTTCCACCATGTGAGGCCATGGTGAGAAGGCAACCATCTGCAAGCCAGAGGAGAGCCCATACCGGAACCCAACCATGTGGCACCCTGATCTCAGAATTCCAGCCTCCGCAACCCTGAGAAATAAATTGCTCTTCCCAAGCCACCCAGTCTGTGGTATTTTACTGTGGCAGCCTGAATGTGTCGCTCATGAGCTGTCCAGTTGTAGTCCAGGTCCTTGGTGCCACAAACCGAGAACTGAGTGAGACTCACAGAAATAACAGATAAAGTACAGATTTATTGAAGGTGAAGTAGCACTCTTTAAGGTAGAATGGAGTGGGCCAAGTGAGAGAGGGAGGCTCAAAGCCCCAATGTCTGGAAGTTAGGGTCTTACACCCTGAACTGTGGGGCATTCTCTTCCCGAGACTTTACCCCATTTTCTCCCATCAGTTATCTTATGATACCTGATTAGAATATTTTCCAATTCTCCCCAATTGGTTATTTTGGAAAACCTAATTAGAATACTGCCCACTTTATCCCGACTGGTCATTTTAAAATTTGAACCTGTGGCTGAAGTTTTTATGGTGATAAGTCCTCAGTGACAGGAGTTATCATGATGATGAGATTTATTGTAAACAGGGACCGGATTCATATCCTTCTTGGGTCTTCCAGTGGCTTCTTTCTAATACCCTGTCTCTGCTATCTTGCCTTCCCCAAACTTCTATCTAATAAAAGGAACAGGCATCTGTAGAATGGGGGTGATATAAGGGTTACATGCTTGGCACAGTGCCTGAAACACAATGAGCATTTATTAAGCACAAGTTACTTGACTTCCAGGCCTAAACAAAAGTAAAGAGTATTTCCCAGCCATTACTAGGATGTCAGAAATTAAATGCTGGTTTCTCCTGCGAGAGCATTCTTTTTCATAAAAGTGCCCTGCACTTGACCTATATGATCATCCATCAGTATTGCAAAACTTATCCTCACAGACCAAAACATTGGGATAAGAAAGACAGCATTGATCCCATAGCTCCAAAGATTTGCTGCCAACATATATGGACTCTACATTAGCTGGGTACAGTGGTACCTGCCTATATAGTCCCTGCTACTAAGGAGGCTGAGGCAGAAGGATCTCCTGATTCCAGGAGTTCAGGGCCAGCCTAGGAAGTATAGCAAGACCTTGTCTCTTTAAAAAAGAAAAATGTGGGGAAGGTGTTGGGGAGTAATGTAGGCTAAATTATATTGTTATATTGGGTACTACATGTGTGTATGAATATGTAACAATAAATCCCATCAATATGTATAACTAAAATGCACCAATAAAAAATGTGAAAAAAAAATTTTTTTTCAAGAGAAATGCTTAGGTTAAAATACCCCATCTTTTTCCCCCCATCTAACTGGCTTCATAAAGATTTTGTGTGGCTCCATGATTACTTTACATTTGATGGCCCCCCTCAGTTGCTGTAAACACTTTATTACTTTAAAAGGCCTGCTCCCTTGCTGAGAGAAAGGAGAGATTTGGGACCAGAGAAGGGGAATTACTTTCAGAATTTTCATTAGCTTCTTTGATGATCCCTGTTGTGTATTTTTTTAAATGGATCAGATATATATGAAGGGGTATAGTTCAATCCAAAGTTTTTAAAAATTACTTAAGATTTTGAAATAGGATATATATTCTTCAAATAATTGTTATATTTTCTTATCTAGGTAAAATATTATCTCTCTCTATATATACCTATATCATTTAAAGCATCTTCTACACTTAAGTCCAGTGATAAGATATGACTCTTTAAGGCAGACATACTACAAACATATTTTAAAGTTTCTAAGGTATTTCTGAATTTTTTCTCTCTTGGACCTTTCCATTCAAGTTGTTTGTACTGTGAGGACACAAGTAAAGTAGGGCACATAATTGGAAAATACAGGCGTCTAGTTACTTATTAACTCATTAGCAGGATGATGAATGAATAGCTCTCTAAGTAAAACGATACCCAACTGCAGTATAAACAAAGTCACAGGCAACTGGCTCATTTAAAGCTCATCATGTTAGAACAGGGATTTTTTTGTTTAACCTTTTTTGCTAAGAGACTCCTCCCTCTACTCTCCTCTCCACTCCTGCCATCTCTGCAGCTAGTTTAGAAGCAAGTGTGTTAGAAGATGGACATTACAGCACCTTGCCCTCAGTATCGAACTAGATGTCACTTTGAAAATTAGGACAACCCTCTTTTAAAAAGAAACTTCCAAAAGAAAATGTCCAGTTGCCTGGGGAGGTAGCTCAGAGGCAGATTATTTGCTTAACAAGCATGAGGCCCTGGGTTCAGTCACCAGCACCATAAACAAAGACACCACATAGGATGATTCAGGAGTAAATAGGGGATTAGGACAACACATCTAAATATTTATTTGAGCCAGGCATAATGTCGCACATCCGTAATCCCAGAGACTGAAGATGGCAAGTTCAAGGCCAGCCTCGGCAACTTAGTGAGACCCCCCCCAACTCAAAAAATAAAAAGGACTGGAGATATGACTCAGTGAGTGGTAAAGCACCCCTGGGTTCAGTCTTCAGTACCAAAATAAATAAATAAATATTTAATAAATGTTTATTTATTTAAAATATACTTTTACAAAGCCCATTTTGCTTTTTTTTTTTCTTTTTACAATATTCTCGTCTGGTATTCATAACAGACACTTAGCAGAACCCAGAGCTTTGCACAGATAGTAGATACGCAGTCGGAATCAGCTAAGGGAATGAAATGAGTAGAGGAATAAACCACTCTCGAATGTTTCCAAAGCTCAAGTTTCTGAAATCCTCTGATGCTGTGACTACTTATTGACATCAGTGGGCTGAGGGGCTAGAAGGGGGATTATTTAGATGAGAGATACCATGTGGCATTCACTCGTGCAATGAGGATTGATTGAGCCCAGTATGTGCCTCATACTGTTCAAGGCTCTGGGGAACAACAGAGATCGACACAGACAAAAGCCATGCCTTCATGGGAAACACAGTCCCATCCAGAGAAGCATAGAGCAGACCAATAAAGAAAACATATGGCATAGTAGGGAGTGATAAAAAACAAAGAAAAAAAATCCAGGAGTGCAGAAGAGAAAGTGGGGGCCAACTGTAGCCAGGGTATCTCCTTTGTAACAGCAGAGCAGTTGAACTCTCCCACTGGGGAAGGTCTGCCATCCGATGTAGCTGCAGTCACTGTAGAGTGCTTTCCAATTCACAGTGCACGTTCTCTGGTCACCTCATCCAACTGTGCTGCAGCACTGTGAGGTATCTGTGGTCCCCATTCGATCAGAGATCAAACTAAAGGTCTGAAATTGATTTAACTGCTTGGCCAAAGCCATACACCCAGTGAGCACTGGTGCCTGGTCGTGGTTCCGATTTCTTGTCCCCCTGCCTGGCAGTGTCAACCCTGCCAGCAGGTGGGTGATGAAGCCTGTGTCATTGTGTTTGTCTCCTGCTTGGAGTTGCTGCTTTGCGAAGTTTGGTATTTACGGTTTCTGGTTGGTTTTGTTTTCTCCCTAGGAAAAATAAAAGTTCAGTGTGTGTTTGTTATTAAATAAGAATTGTGACTAGTGTTCTAATACAACAAGAGAGGAAGAACTGGGTGAAACTGGGAAGTCTCCCCACCATGACAGCCTCAGTGTGCCCACCCATCCCTAGTCTGCAACGTTGAATGGCGCACTAGTTGAGGAGCAGGTCTTTCTATCACACAGGGTGCTGCACACATCTATCCTTTGGGTCATCCCATCCCCCAACTTGGTATTCATCAGGCTAAAGACATATCTTGGTGATGAGAAGAGCAAATCATCCTGCTGTACTGATTTTTTTTAAAAAAACTACATTGAGAACCATGACTTCCTTGGGCCCAAGGAGATGATTCTTTTCCCACTTGGAATGATCCAAGTATAAAAGCTCCAAGCGGATTTGTCAGAGACAGAATTTTAATTTGAAATGCAATCCATCATGATGTGTGTTGAAAGCCATGGAAGATCATTGCCTGCTTATTGAAAATAAGTGGAATATTTGTCTTCATCTCCTAAACACAAACAAGCAAATTAAAAAAATAAATAAACAACAACTACTTCCTGAATATCTGGCATAGGTTCAGTGAGGTACTGATCCAAACAATGGAATTAGCATTGTACATTAGAGAAAGTGTTGATTTGGGAAGCAGATAAGAGGTTGGAATTCTAGCTCTACAACCAATTGAACAACCTCAGCAAGCTACTGAACCTCAGGTTTCTCTTCTGCAAAATGGGTATAAAAACTGCTCCAGAATGCCATTATAGGGATGGCATGAAATTTAGACTTAATATTGTCACATACGAGATCATCACTAAACAGCACTACTGTCAGGCCAGGGAGAGGCAACTGTGAGTCTGTTGGGCAACAAAGGCTAAATCCAGAGGGGTGGGCAGGGATGGGTCATGAGAGCAAACATGGAGGCAAATGCAGACTGAGAAGACGCTGGAAGCAAGGACTGTCCAGAGGACCCAAGGAGGAAGGCAGAGAGCGAATCCAAGGTGTACAGTCTGCAGTGAAGTCCAGCAAATGAGAGTGGGAGGTCCAGATGACGGAGTTGAGAGGGGGATCCCTGAGACAGGGCCACAAGGGAGGGGACATGAGATGAAATCTTCTAAAAGACTTTGTCAAAGCCATGGCTAGGGCCAAGCCCAGTCAGGCAGCCATAGAGTGTGTGTGTGTTGGGGGGGGGGGTGCTCCATAAAGGAAAATCTGGCTTCCATCTTGGAGCGATGTTGCGTTTCTAATTGACCTGCAGTCAGCGCCATTCTAGAAAACGGTTACTTCTCCAAGTCCATGCCTTTAGCAGTGCCTAAATTCTGACAATGTTGTGTTTGTTCTCTGAATACAAATTACCAGTGTTGGGAAACCACAGTGCCGGAGCCAGCCACCCAACTGGAGCTCTTTGTTTTCGATGCCTGCTCCCTGACTCCACAAGCCAGCAGGGACCTCGGAGGTCAGGAGTCCAACTGCCCCCGGGGAAGCAGGGGTTCCCACCACAGCAGGATCACAGGTGACACTTGGCCTCTGCAGGGGCACTCCCAGGCACTGGAGGTCCCCACCGCCTCACAGGAAGCCATTCCATCAGGGAGCAGCTTTGAGTCCCACAAAGCCCTCCTCGCAGTTACTGTCAAATCTGTTCTCCAAGAGCCGTGCACACCAGCCCACTCTGTAGGGACCCTACTGTCATGGGTCAGCACCTGGCATCTCTCAGAGAACAACCGACCAGTAGCTAGTGTTGGCCTTCCCCTATTTAAGCTGTTCTTTTGGGGACCAAATATCGCCATTTCCTTCCATCATGAAGTTGGCCCTGAGTAACTTCCCATCCTAACTGCTGTCACCTTGACATACTGAATTTACACAGCTCCCTCTTAAATGTAGCCCATGAGACTGAACACAGCATCTATACATGATACGAATATACCAGTCTTTTTAGCACGCTATGAAGAACACGGGTTTGTTTATACACTAATATTGCCTCGGCTTTGAGGTCTATCACATCACACATCAGAATTCTATTTAGTTTTGTAAATGAAATTCAGGTCGTGAGTTTTTTGTTGTTTAATATTGACTGCTTTGCTTATCCTTGATATATACATTAGTTTAGTTAAACTTCCATTTCATGTTGTCAAGTCCACGATTCTCTCTCCTCTAACCTTTTGCAATCCTGCTTTTTAGCTCTTTCTTTTTTTTTTGTCATTTTGAAAGGTTGATTCCCTAAATTTAGCCAAGTGATTAATAAAATTATTCATCAGAACATAAACAGGTATAGGCCTTGTGGCATACACCCAGAGACCAGAGAAGTTCTTATCATATGACATTTATTATCATTATTAGTTTTATCAAATGCCAATTGTTGATATTATTGATCAACATTATTAGTTTAGGGCTGGAGATGGAGCTACGTGGTAAAGCGCTTACCTCACATGTGTGAGGTACTGGGTTCGATCCTCAGCACCACATAAAAATAAATACATAAAAAGATATTGTGTCCACTTACAACTAAAAAATATTTTTAAAAAACAATATTAGTTTGCTGTACTGTTGGTAATATCACGATTATCGATACTTGCACATACATATTGAATACATTACTCGTTAGCTACTAATTTTTTTTATTAATAGATATTCTTTGTATATAATGATTTTGCCATTGATAAATCTTTCTATGTTCAGGGAATATTTTTTTACCTTATTCCTAAGGATTTTATTAAAAAAAAAAAAAGCTTTGTAAACTCTTTCACTGAAACCAATATCCCAGCAAGACAACAAAGCCAGTGCCCATCCCCAGCTCCAGGCAACAGAGAGTGTCTTCTAGACTCTTTCTGGGAAGAGAGAAGCTGCCACTGAGATACTTGTCGGGCCCTTTTTCTTGGCCTCTGCTATTCCCTTTGCAGGATGCAAAGGTTGCCCAGGCCGGTGGGAAGGCACTGGGACTTCAGATATCTGGTCAAGCGTCTCCCAAACAAGCGCCCTCCTTCTCTCTTCACCCACGTACGATGGCTGTCCTGCAGGGGCCTCTGCTTTTCACTCCCTCCTCCCCAGTTCATTCCTGGCTAATATGGTATTGACATTTGTTCATTATCTGCACATCCCCGAGGGTGTCCACTCTAGGAGACAGGGACTCGTGGGGTGCATTTGGTGCACTAATTACATCCTCAATGCTAAGACCAGTGCCTGTTGTGCTGTAGGGTCTCAATAAATGTAGCCCATGAGACTGAACTTATAAAATCAATGAACAGGGATCACGTGCTTAAGGGTATTTGGCTAGACTTCCATTTGAATGTCTCCAGGACTTCATTGCTACTATCGAATTCCTCCAAGCACCGAAGACCTTGATGGCAGAGAAGAGCAGGCACACTAGAGCCTGAGGGCAGTGGCCTTCTGAAAGCAGGTGTGTGTTAACCATTCTTGAGATATTATTCATATGCCATTAAAGTATGCAAGTATGGGATTGTTGGTATATTCATAGTCATGCAATTACCACCACAATCAATTTTGGACCATTTTTATTACTTCCTCCCAAATCTCATATCATTAACCACTTCCACCATCATCACCACTACTTCTACTACTACTATTACTACTACTATTACTACTACTACTACTACTACTACTACTACTACTACTACTGCTACTACACACACACACACACACACACACACGCTCTGGCCCTATCCCTTCAGCTCTAGGAAAACATTAATTTACTTTCTCCATATAGAGCTTGGTTTCACTCTGCATTCTTCCTATAAAGAGAATCATATGGGGTCTTTTGTAACTGCTTTCTTTCATTTAGCACAATGTGTTCAAGGCTCATCCATGTTGGAGCATGTATCAGTACTTAATTTTTTCTTGTAGCTGAATAATATTCAATTGTACCAGATCACATGTCATGGATCCATTCATCAACTTATGTGAGATTGTTCTACTTTTGCCTATCGTGAATAATTACTATGAGCATTCATTACTAGTTTTTGTGTGGGTGTTTTCATTTCTGTTGGTTTATATACTTAGATGAGTGTCATATGGTCATTCTATGCATTTTGAGGAACTTCACCATCTTACCATTACCATATCTCACTGGCAACATCTTAGAGCCTCATTTCTCCTCATTCTCACCAACCTGCTGCTGTAAAGTGCTTTTCTAAGAATCTCACTGTTTATTTTACTTTCCTTATAAATTTTGCATTCTTTTCCAGAACTTAAAGGATTCTTTCATTGCATTCAATTATTTATCATCAGGAAAAGTAAAACTGGGAAGCATTTAAATTGTGCTTATTCCTTTTGGGAAACTGAGCTGCATTAAAAAAAAAAATAAGCTGTCCATATTCAGTGTCCAGAGATTCTTTTCTCTGTTTTGTTGCCTCAGCATCTTTGAGGACCTGGACTCCCATGAATATGTGGATTCTAAGTGAAATGGCTCCCTCCTTGCTTTATATGTTGGGCCAGTAGTATCATTGAAGAAATTTCTTCCAGGTGCAGTAGTGCATGCCTGTAATCCCAGTAGCTCCAGAGGCTGAGACAGGAGGATTGCAAGTTCAAAGCCAGTGTCAGCAAAAGATTTTGGGGGGATACTACCCAACAGTGGTATCTTTAGGTTTCTATAGGTAAATATGTCTGAAAGTGTATTTTCTTGCATATGATGAGCTGAATTCTGGTCCATTAGTCAATCTCTTTTAAATTCTTGGGGACTTATTTAAATGAAACTATATGAATGAAGGTACTTTTCTTTGTTCTGAATCCAGCACTGTGGTTTGTGTAACATGAACCGAACTGAGAGCTACAAGACTAATTGCGCCCTACCAACCATTTGCATTCATCTGTAGAGCTTTACTTTTTAGGAAGAGATCTTGCCATGTGTAGGAAGAGGTATTCATAGCTTTGCTTTGTACTAGTCAACTGTGAAAGTTCAGCTTCGGGGGGAAAAAAGCCTTCTTGAACCACTCCTTGTACTTAATGCTTTTTATTTGGGTTTTTCAAAACTGTTGTTGTATTTTTAGCTTGTCTGTATTTGTTTTCCATGAGAGAAACTAACTCACAATTCATCCCTGAGTTTAAAATGTCCAACTGGCACTTGCCCCTGGGTGAGGGAAAAACATATTCAGAATGCTATTTTTTTAAAGTCAAATTTCAGAGGAAGTTTTCATTTTTAGTTATTTCCTTAAAAAGACAAGCTTTTCAACCATTAGATTTTTTTTTTCATGACCCTCCCAGAGGCTTACAAGTCCAATGTTCTTGGCAAATGAAGCAGTAGTTGCTGGTGCATGCAGAGGGTGAAATGGCTTGATGCAGCTGTGCATCTGTCAAAGATGGGTGCCCAGCTGTGCACATGATTCTTTATTGGTTCCAGATGACACTGTGCTCAATAAAACACTCACACATTTTATTGAGAAGGAATTCATGTGTTATTTTTCCATCGAGTTCTTTGCAGATCAAGATATAACCACGAGTTTCATCAGTATAAATATAGCAAAAGAAAGAAAGAAACCAACAGCTCTGTCCTCTGAAGGATGAAGGACAAAGTTAGCCTGTGTCCCAGGTAACCATTACTGTACAGCAAAGGATTGCAAACGGTAGTGACTCAAAATAACCAGCACTTATTTAGCATATGATTGTGCAAGTAGGTGATCTAGCCTGGGCTCAGCAAGGTAGTTCTTCTGGCCTCCTTGGTGCATCAGCTGGGAGTCAAGTCGGCAGCTTTGCTGATCTTGGCTGGGTTCTCTTGCCTCTCTGAGCCTCAGCTTGGACAACAGACTGACTCCCTTCTGGTCCATTTGGTGTCTTCACCTTCCAGCCAGCTAGTCCAGGCACCCGCATGTGGTGTTCCAAGAGAGCAGACAGAAACACAGAAGACCTCTAGAGGCCCAAGTTTTGAACTGGCATTTTGTGACTTCTGCATTACATTGGCCAAGGCAGGTCCATCTTTAAGACAAGAGAAAAATAGGCTTCATTTCTACATATCACTTTGCAGCTACATGACAAAGGCAGACATGCAGGGAGGAATGGGGATTATGGACATTCTTGCAATGCTCCACAACCTGTTTTGTGACTATCCAAGAATATATTGAAAACCATCAAAATGCATCATTTTGTTGTAGCCTTTGATCACAGGGTTTGTTGTTGTTGTTGTTATATATGCTATGTAGCTTATGTTTCTCTTTTGAACCTTTTGATCATATCTATAACAAAGGACTTTATCAAATTTTCTCTTTGACCCGAGTTCCATGCTTTTGGCAATGCTGAAGTCGACCTTTTTCTTTCCCTCCTTTATTTCTTCCTTTCTGTGGTGCTGAGGATGGAACCCAGGGCCTCGTGAGGGTTCCCAAGTCCTCTACCATTGAGCCATACACTCAGCCCTGAAGCTGACCCTATGTCGTGTCGTACAAAACATGTGTGTTCATTTTATTGCTCTTAGTCAAGATTTCCTTTTTTAGTTGAAAAACTAAATAAATGAATAGGTGAGGTTTCCTCAAGATTTTTACCAGGACTTTTAAGTGACAATGCAACTGTGATGAGTTTGTACAACTTTTGTTTGTTTTCTTACACATGAAGCATCATGGCTTAGGACTATTTGCACATCTGTAATAATCAACCCATCTTTTAAACAAGTGCCTAAGAATTTCCTGCACCCCTGGCTGAACAATCACTGTCTATTACGGAATTCACAAGCTGTAGTCTACAAGCGGTTTTCTTGTGTTTTCCTGCTGGTTTTGACTGTTGCTTCAAACATTCAAAGTATTCCATTTTCTAAGGTAAATAAATAAAGATATGGATGTGGGGGAAATAGGGACCTTTAATTGTTGCTGATGGACATGGAAATTACTTCAGTTTGAAAAATGAATTGGCAAGACTTATACACAACAAAAAGGAATTTCATTTCCAATATTTTTTTATCTTAGAGAAATTCTGATACAGCTCAAAAGACAGATAAGAAGATGGTCATTGCATTCTTTTATTCATTTATTCAGTCACTCAGCCAATATTTATTGAGCATCTACTATATCTCACACACTATTCCAGGGATTATGGGTAGAACAGAGGACAAAGGAAACAAAAATCTTGCCTTCAAAGAGTTTGCATTCTAAAGAAAGAAGGCAGAAAATAAGCAAAATAAGTAACTTCATGGGGCTGGGGTTGTGGCTCAGCGGTAGTGCAATTGCCTAGCATGTGTGAGGCACTGGGTTTGATTCTCAGCACCACATACAAATAAATAAAAATAAAGGTCCATCAACAACTATATATATATATATATATATATATATATATATATATATATATATAATTTTTTTTTTCAAGTAAACTGATGATAAGTGCACAGGGACAGCCTCACTGCAAATATGATCATTAGAATTAGAATTAGCAAATAAAAAAATAAGCCACCCACTTAAATTCTAGAGAATCGGTGGAATTTTTTGTTCAGGTACCGCTATCTCACACTATATGTGGGACATATTCATACTTACTATGCTTATTCGTTGTTTATCTGCAGATTAAGTTTAACTGGATGTCCTGGACTAAGTAAAAACCTAAAGGAATGAGGAAGCCGGTCAGGGAGGTGTGAGAAGGTTGCTGGTGGACGGGCGAGTGGGAGGCGAGTGTGCGGGACAGAGGAGGCAGAGGGAATGACTTGTCAGGCAGTGTCTACCCCTAATGGTACAAGTTCTAGTCGTTACACAACAGCCTAAAACATGCTCTGTGCTTTTCTGAATGCTTGAAAATCTCATTATGTTAAATACTTTTGAAAGAATGACGTCAAACTTAAAGAAACAGAAAGTGCTCCTGGCCTAGAAGGGGAAGCTGTCTATTCTCATTCTGAACGTCCCACAGATTCCCTGGGAGGGCCACTTTCTCATCTGTCAGGTGGAGGTGAGGACAGGAGCCCTTGGCCCTCAGAGCAGTGCTGGGAATAATGAATCAGACAACAATGGCGCAGACACCACCAGCACCGTGAGAATGAAGGGTGATGGGAGTGATGGGATTGCACTGCCTCTGATCTGGAACCACCTGAACTTAGTTAGGCTCATCCTCAGGTAAAATATAATTTAGTTCCAGCTCCAGTCAAACACTGGGGCACTGCATCCTTTTGTTTGCGTTTGTGGGATGTTCCAAATGCAAACAGACCAGCATGGGCACCGCTCACCAGTAGCTGTCGCCTGCCAGTCTGGGCGCAGGATCCTTGCTGATCAGGTGTTTGCAGGCTCCTAGGTCACTTCCTGTTGGAGCAAGCTCCTGGTGACCCTGCTGCTGCTGGCTTGCTGGTTGAACTATGGCTGCGAGCATCTGAGCAGTAGAAGGAACCAGAAGTTGACCTGTGGGTGTAGATATGGTGCACAGTACGTCTGAGGGCAGGATATGGCTATGCTTTACAGCTAAATGCTGACCTTCAGAGCCAGCACTGCTGCAGTCTGGCTGGGCACAATTCAGGAGCCACTTGTCAAAAGAAATGAACTTTATTTTTAGAACCACACATGCCAAACAAAACAGCTCCTCAGGTAAAACCCTCAGAGCCCCAACTGCCACCACTGGCTTCCCACAAGCCTCTCAACCTCCCCCACTCCTCCTGCTCTTGAGGCCGATTGGCTGGGTCACATGGGCGGAGCCAAAAAAGTCCCCCAATGAGCAGCTCCGTGGTCTGAAAGGGCAGGGAAACAGCCCAATGAGCATCACCGCAGAGGAGCCAATCATCTAGAAGTTGCTGGGGCCGCTGTGAGCCAATCAACAGCTGGCAGTCTGAAAGTTTGCTGGGGCCCCTTCGGCTGTGGCTCTCAACACAGCACCTTTCTGTGACTGATCGTCATTACCAGGGGGCATCCACTGAAAGCACACAGTGGACCCCCAATTGCTGAACAAAGTGCAGGACCACTTAAATGGGTTTCTTTTCTAAGTTAGTCGCAGATGAGTTGGCAGAATGTTCCCTACAAGAAGAGAGCACACGACACATTCAGAAGAAAGGGATGGAATTTAGGGCACGTTGATTTAGGCCAAAGATATTTTCTATGATTTATTTACAGGACTTAACTCACCTGGGGTCTCATTAGAGCTCACAACACATACATATAGGACTCACGCCAAGAATCGACATCTACCACCGTGGATAACAGGATATTGTACAAAGACAAAGGCTGCCAGATTCTGTGCCCTTTGTTGACACAGATATGCAAATAAGAATGCTAATAGCATATATTTTATTAAACACATCCTCTGTGCCAAAAACAAATCCCTGTATGTACTTTACAGTGTGATCCTTGTACGATCCTACCCAGGAAACAGACTAAGTTTAGAACTTGTTAGTCTAAGGATATACAACTAGTAAGTTATTGGTCTGTGGATTTGACCCAGGTAGTCTTTTACCTTAGCTGGCATTCCTAACCACTGCACCATTGCTCTCTGCATCTTGGGGCAGTAAAGTGGGTTATACCACCAGTTTCAGCCTGCTGCGTAGCCAGGTAAGAAAGGTCCTGCTGGAAGATTCGAATGAACCTATCTAAAGCCCCATGGGAAGGAGGGAAGATTTGACTGTGATAACAACTAGGATTTTTCTGGCAATCAGAATCCATATGCAACTCAAGAGTCAGGTCTGAGTTCCAACTGGTGCCGGCAGCGGCTCAGCCTACCCCTGCCATTGAACTTTGCCATTGATCTCAGCCCTGCTGCTGCAGAACACCTCCAGGAGTCTGCAAAGTTCTGGTTCCCAGCTGGGGCCACTATTGGCACAAACATTACGCAGCTGAATATCATCTCCAGCACTTTCCACTGCCCATCCCGTCCCCAGGCTTCCTGGGGATGGAGACTCTTCTCACTGTGTGCTTTGGAGGTCCTGGGGGTCAGACTTGGATTCAAACTTGCCTCCTTCTGGCTGTAGACTTCTGGCACATTTCTTTGTATTTCTGAACCTTGATTTCTGGGCCTATAGGATGAGAATTAATACAACCTACTATGCTGTATTGGCTACAAAGGTTGTAAATAATGCACACTGTTTGCCTCATACCTCTCAATAAATAATAGATATTATCATTATTATTATCGATAGCAAATCACAGTTTAGGTTATAACCATTTCCAAGGAAAAAAAAAAAATTTGTTTTTTTTTTTTTGTACCAGGGATGGAACCTGGGGCACTTAACATCCCCAGCCCTTTTCATTTGTTATTTGGAAACAGGGTCTCACTAAGTTGCTTAAGGCCTTGCTAAATTGCTGAGGCTGGCTTTGAACTCATGAACCTCCTGCCTCAGCCTCCGAAACTACTGGGATTACAGGCACACGCCACCACACCCAGCCCAAGGGAATTTTCTTTGGAATAAGTGCAAGAGGCCTTTTCTGAAGGTTTGTAAATTACTTTCCTTTTTCTCCACCGTGTATTTCCTCTTCCACCGAGAACCCAGTTTCCTTTTTTGAGAAAAGACCTGTGAAGGCCTTCCCAAAACCACACTGAGAATTAGAAAATATAAACAAAGGAAAAACCTTAGACCTCTGAAAACATACAACAAAATAGCTTAGGGTTTACTAAGGAGAAAGGTAAGGATGTCCGTTTCATGATAGGAATTATGGGCTAGGGATGTAGCTCTGTGGTACAGCACTTCCTAAGTATGTGTGAGGCCCTGGGTCCCATTATGAAGTTTTAATATTAAACTTCCAAAAACAATGCTAAGAATCTCTGGGACATTTCAAGTTTTCTTGGCAAAGTGCAATTTTGGTGAGGGTATTGCAATGGTGCACCTGGTCCCAGTTCATTAATGAGAGACAGAGCCTCCCTACGTGTTCAGATGAACCATAAGTCCACTTTATTAAAGCAACAATAAAAAAAAATATATCACATAGAAACATTGGTCCAAGGCTGTTTTCTACCACCTCAGCATCTTCTCTTGGTTTTTATTAGCTTGGATGAATTTAATTATAAAAATCAATTGGGTCTAATTATAAAAGAGATCCCAACACTCGGCCAAAAGAAAGTTGAAAAAGCCAAATTAAACACACGGTGTACAGGGCAACGAATTTTGAGGACGTGGACTAACAATAACATTCTTAAAATATAAACGAAGCCCTGGGCTTGGAACATGGGCACATGCAAAGGGAGCGATGAGAGAAGGTAAGAGATGTGTCTAGGCCACTCGGAACCCGAGAGCGGGGAGCTCAGGGAGGCTTTCCTGGAGAGTGGGCATCTGCTCTGACTTTGAGGATGAGTGGGAGTCCATTCAATGTTGGGAAAACAAAGAGTGAACAAAGCAAGAGGGCGAGCACAATGGGGAACTTCCAGGAGCTGCAAGTGGGCTGGGACAGGAAATGCCATGGACGGACAGGTGAGTCCCTTTGGCTGTGAACCAGAGGTCACAGTCCATGGGGAACTGCACGGTGTCTCACAACGGGGGCGCTGGCAGTGCTGCATGGCTTCCTGGGAGTCCAGCCACCACCGCGTCCCAGCCCCAGCCAGTGCCTGGTGTGAATGGGTGCCAAGAGGCATGTCTCAGAAGCAGAGCAACAGGGCCACATTTCATTTGAGATCTGGAGGTGAACAGCGAGTGTCTCCATCACAATTAAATCCTTAAAACCTCAATGCTCTGTCCAAGAATGTCCGTCCTTTCATTTTTATCCACCCGTTCAACAAGTACTGGAGAGGCTGGGGAGAGGCTGGATGCGGTGGCACGTGCGGTAATCCCAGAGGCTCAGGAGGCTGAGGCAGGAGGATTGCCTGTTCAAGGCCAGCTTCAGCAATTTAGTGAGGCTCTAAGCAACTTAGCAAGACCCTGTCTCAAAATAAATAAATAGGGCTGGGGATGTGACTCAGAGGTTAAGTGGCTTCAGTTTCTTGTATCAAACCAAACTAAACCCCAAAATTTATTGAACACTTAACATGTGCCAGGGACTGCCCTCGATTCAGGAGACTGAGCAAGACACAATAGGCCCAAATCCCTGCTCACGTAGAGGGACAGATGACAACCGAAACACCTAGGTAATAAATTGTATAGTTTGTTAAAAGTGATATAAACAATGGAGAAAAATAAAACAGACAAGTGGTTAGGGAGAAGGATAGCTGTGGGAAAGTGGATGGGGAGCTGCTATTTTTAAGAAAAGTGTTTAGGGGTAGGGGTTGTGACCACCTGCTGAGCATGTGCAAAAGCCCTAGGTTCAATCTCCAGGATGGGTGGGTGGGGGAAGAAAAAGTTTGTTAGAAAAGATTTAATTAATAAAATGTCATATAAGTAGGGATCTGAAAATGATGAGAACTTGATTCCTATGGATATCCAGGGAAGTGAATTCCAAGCAGAAGGAAGTGCAAAGGTCCTGGGGCTAGCCTAAAGATGCTAGGGTGTCAGGAGCACACTGAACAGTGGCAGAAGAGGGTGCTGAGTGAAGGCCCAAACCAGCCAACAGCACCAGCATGTTTAGGAATTGTTAGAATTGCAAATCATTATACTCTGACCTTGATCTGGGAATCTGAGGTTGTGCATAAGGGGTGAGCTCCAGGAATCTAGTTTTCCAGGTGATTATTCTTTTGTCTTGATTCTGAGAACCACTGCCTGAGAGCTATGGTCTGAGCATCTCTTTCCTTCTCTCTTCCCTCCTCCTCCTCCTCCTCCTCCTCCTCCTCCTCCTCTTCCTCTCCCCCCCCCCCACTTATTTTGCCTAAATGATTTCATAGATTTTTAAAGCCTCCCATATATAGGCATCTCCAGTCTTTTTCTTTGTCCTCAGTTGTCCCTTTTCTGTTCTAACCCTGTGTGCCCAAACCCATGTCAACTAAGCACCTTCACTGTCTCCCCATCTGGTGGTCAGAATCCTGGGATATTGCTAACCTGAATTTGCATCATTTTTTATCAACAAATGATCTGCCATTATAAATACAGTCTGATTTTTACTGGGCGGCAGGAGGAAACCATCACCTTCCAAGTGACACTTGATGGCAGCTTCTCCCCCAGGGCCAAGGCAGGCTTTCTCAGAAGCCCTGGGGCTCCGCTCCCGGCTCTGCCCACCCTTTCAGTACTTTCTTACAACTGCCTGAGAGATTGACTGGCTGATGTCACCTGTGCAATGTTAGAAGTTACAACTGAAAAAGGAATATTTGCTGAGAATCTTTCCCGTTCAATTCCACAAGCATTTCTGCCTTAACTGCCTGTTGTAGTGAGACATTGGACCTAGAAACAACCAAGAACTACTGAATTTTTCCCACTGATGGGCACCAGGAAGGGCACTCTCAGGGACGCGGTGCCTCCAAACATTTGGCCACTGAGAGGTGACTGAGGTGAGGGATAAGAATACCAACTCTAGCAGGCCGTGGTGGTGCCTGCCTGTAATCCCAGCGACTCTGGAGGCTGAGGCAGGAGGATCACGAGTTCATAGCCAGCCTCAGCAACTTAGCGAGGCCCTAAAGAACTCAACAAGACCCTATCTCTAAATAAAATACCAAAAAGGGCTGGGGATGTGGCTCAGTGGTTAAGTGTCCCTGGGTTTAATTCCCAGTACCAAAAAAAAAAAAACAAAAAACAACTCTGCAGCAGACTGCCCAAAGTTTGGTAATTACTATGGTCCATTTGCTCTCTGTAGGACATGAGGTAGCTCAACAAACCTCTCTGAACCTAAATTCCCTCATCTATAAATAGAACTAACAATTGTGCTCATCTCGTTGGGCTGTTAATAAGATTGAATTGGTATATATAAGTCACATAATCAGTACCTGGCATATATATATATATATATATATATATATATATATATACACATATATATATATTTTTATGTATATATTTCTTAGTAGTTAAACAGAAAGCATCTGGTTAGAAAGCTAACCTCAGGTACTTGAGTGTCCTTCTAGTGTTAAACAATTTTATACTGTGGTACTCACTGTAATACAGCTGCTCCCTGGGGCTCCGAGTTACATTAATTAGCTCGTGATGTTTTGATTGATTCTCATCTGTGTTTCAGAAAAACCTGCCCTGGATTTTTGTTGCCATGAGTCGAGGCCCTCTAAACTCTGATTCCCAACCAGGAAAAAATAATAAGCATCTATCCAATGTCATGAGAACACAGGATTATAAAACATAGCTATTAAAATGACATCACTATTTTTAAAAATAATGAAATAAAACACAGCTATTAGATAACTCTTCATATACCCCAGGGACCACGGTTTTAAGCACTTGATCATAGACCATGAGAGGAGATGGAATTCTTTCTTTTAGATTGAAGTGGTTCAGAATTGGCCTTTAATTGACCTGGAAGTGAGAAGAAAAAGGATTGGGTATTAAAAAATATAATAGGTTCACTTGAAACCCACCAAGCACTTTAACCTGCCCCAGAGGGGTCTTTCTCTATCCTTGAAACCTGGTTGAAATATGAAAGGAAAGGGGCCCTCATTATTCTCTAGAAATGCAGAAACTGGAAGGTAATGTTATATCCACATGTATTGTTAGGAACCGATGAGACAACGGGACATCAGATGTGCCAGTCAACTGCCGGGTGCCATCTGACGCAATCCATGATTCAAGCTGTAATTAATAGTGTCCATAAAGTAGATCTGCGATTCTGATATATTTCATTATGAGGATAGGTATCAGTCCAGTGTGGATGGTAAGAGCTCGTCTCAAAAAGTTGGCCTGGGTTCAGATACGAGTAGCAGAGGCACCCCAGGCACGTTGCTGCATCTCTTTAAGCCCCTGGTTCCTTATCTGTAGAAGAGGGATAGAGCAGTTTCCGTCTCCCATGAATCCTGTGATGATTGAATTAACTCATGTTTGGAAAGTTCTTGGCACTGTGCCTGGTACAGTACTAAATAGTACCGTTAGCTATTTATTTTTATTTTATTTTTGGTGCTGGGGATTGAGTCCAGGTTGTCACGTGTTCTAGCCGCATTTCCTAACTCTGAGCTACACTCCTAGACCCCCACTGTTATAGCCGGTGCTCGGCTTTGGAAAGAAATATGAATATGTGTTGGATCCCTAGTTCTCCTAAGGCTGAAGATAAATGTATTAGCAAGCCCATTTTAAATGTGACCAGGAAGGGCCTGGGTCTTGCTGGTGGAATTGGCTACTCTTTGGGGAACAAACCATTACAGAGTTTTGACTGGCAAAGCTTTTTATCTGTCAATTCCAAAGATAACCACAAGCAAAACAGAGAATTTTTTTTTCATGTGTTTATTACCTTTCAGGTAACCCTAGTTTGAATTTTATTTCATTTATTGATTTTAACCATGGCCCATTTCCTTTAGGACTTCAACATTTTCATATACAGTGTTTCTTCCCACATTTTATCCATTCCCTGTCCATCCTTCAAGCACAAAAGGCTTGGGGTATAGAGACCTCATGTCAGGTGTTAGTCCAGCCTATAGAGAAACAGTGAGACCAGGACAGATAAAGACCATCACAGAGCTCATGCTTACATTGCCAGGACCTGTTCTAAGTGCTTTACACACAAAAATTTATTTAATCCTCTTAACAACACTCAGAGGTAGGCAGTACTATTACCTCCATTTCCTAGAGGAAAAACAGACACAGAGAGGTTAAGAAACTTGTCTGAAGTTGAACAGCTAGTAGGTGACAGAGAGGCCAAATTCAAACACAAGCAATCTGGCAATGATCTGTCTTTAACACAGGGCCATGAACAAAACCCATCATTTGATGTGTAGGGAAATTTTAATTTTTCTCTTCCCTACAAGTTTAGATCATTTTAATCTAATAAACTGGCAATAGACAGATTAACAGGAAAAAGACATACAAATTTTATTATGTTTCCATACACGGGAGACATAATCATACAGTGTGAAATTCAGAGGAGGGCTGGATTGCTGAAGTTTACATACTGCATGGAAAAAAATGTGGGGTTCTTGGAGGAAGGTGGCCACAGGTTAAGGGAGGGAAGGTGGAGGCAAGTCAGGGCTGTCTTGTCATCACATTAGGTCTCAAGAAGCAGTCCACAGAATGGCTGGTAGCCTGGGGTAGGCTGTCTGCCTGGAGAGATCTCTGACCTCTTTCTCCCTGTGATTTCTTGCCAGGAAAGAGTTTTAGCAACCAAGCCTCCCTTGGCATCTGCTGTCCACCCCACTAATGCAGACAGATGTGAATTTCTCTTATAAATGGGCAGCTTTGCAGCTCTCTGCAGCTTCCCTGAATTGCTATTTCAAAATATGTCAAAGAAATGAAAGAATTATATTTCCAGGTGGCACATTCTGGAGTCTGGCAAGTGCTAAGAGGGGAATGAACAGGATGCTGCTGCCAAGAGCACCTGAGGGAGGCCACTGCCCAGGGAAAGTCATCCCGGAGGCAGTGTGGAGCTGAGACCTGGAGGGTGACAAGGATCCAGCCATGCATGCATAGCATGGGCCCAGTGGATGGACCTTCTCAGCAGGAGGACCAGGAAATGGGAAAGTCAAGAGACGGCAAGAGTGCCCAAGGGCAAGGCAGCTGTGTGATAAAGCAGTGGGGGTGGAGGAGCAATGATATGGGAAGGTGGAGACCATGGTTGGGAGCAGTAAGAAGCCACCAGAGTTCTTAAGCAGAGCTGTGACATGACCCAGGTGATTTCTAAAGTCCTGGCTGTTGGGTGCAAGGGGATGAATAAGCACCAGGTGTATATGGGGACCTGCAGGATCTGGAAGAGGAAAGTAGGGACTCTGGTGGGGTCAGGTAGCAAAAGATAAGGCTGGTGGGTCAAAGGGTGCCTGGTCCTCGAGAAAGGAGCGTAGCCTTTTTTCCTAAGCGATAGGAAAGCCCTGAGAGGAATTTAAGCATAGAAGTTACAAAGGACCTGATCTAAGTTTTAGAAGAGTTATTGCAACTGATATGGAGCATGCATGTGGGAGACCAGATGGGTGGGAGCTGTTCATGAGGCTGCTTGTGATGTGGGGGACAGGTGATAGGGACTGCAGAAGGCAGGAACAGCCGTTACTCATTCAAGACCAGTCACTGGACTGCTCTCCAGAAACTACTAAGAGGGATCTGTGAGTTCAGGTTTGTTGATCAATGAACATAATGAATGAGAGAAAGGAAAGAGATGAGAGACTTCTGTCCCTGCTTCTGGCTTTGGGGTGAGTGATGTTTGCTGCAACAAGGGACAGTTTATGACATATTGAAAACTCCAACAACCAAGCCCCAGGTAGTGGAAGATGGAGTCTGGCTCTCCTAATGATGGGAACTAAATATTCAAAGAGGAATCTAGTAGGCCTGGACATTTCCTCAGTGTTGTAATCAAAACAAATCAGAACTGGAAATAGTCTGCATCCAGTGAAATAATATTCCCTTTTAGCATGTGTGAGGCCTTGGGTTCAATCTCCAGCACCAAAAGCAAAAAGAAAAAGAAAAAAAAAATTCCCTCTGAAGATCCTAGAACACAAGGAGATGGGCTTCAATTACCTTGTGAATGAATCAGGCTTTGCATTAGAACCATCCTCAAGGACTCCAAAAGTACAGAAAAATCCGATTTAAACTCGCTTCCATTAATTAGCTTTAGATCCTGAGTCAAGTCCCCAGTCTTGAGTATGTGATCAGAACAGCCTGAAATATGATCAGCCCTTAATGCTGGTGTTCATTTTTTTTTCTCCAATAGTGAGAACTGTGCAGTTTCTCTTTTATTGGTTTTGAGATCCCATGAATTGTCAGGAATTCTCACCAGTCATCTCTAGAATAGAATAGAATACAAGACCAGCATCTGTAAAGGTTATTATCCAGCCATCCAAAAGAGAGGATGTGAGAGATTTCTTTTCATGATAGTTTCTAAGTCTTTACTGCCTGCCTATGTCCCATGAATAAAGGTACCAGACCTACCAGAGTCTCCTTCCACATGATGGGTTCAAAAATCTACCACCAGCCTGAAGTGTGGATTGGACACATGCTGGGAATTCTAGAGACCAGGGGTTTTCAGAAGAAATCTCCCCTCTAAAACAGGTTGGCTTTTGCTAAGTGGGTGCTTGGGTGCCTCCTTCCCCCTTTATCAACTGTCTTTTGACAATTCATGGGGGGCAAAAAGTGTCTAAAGCAAATTGAGATCCTTAAGCAATAACATTTAGATATACAGTGTGAATTGAGTTATTGTTCTTGGTGGGGACCTCATCACAGTTCCTTTTCTCTTATTCTGTTAAGAAAACGTGCCCGTCCGTTTCCCTCCCCGGGTCTCTTGAAATGGAAGTCTCCCTTTCCCGGGCATGTCGCGAATCCTTGACAATAGCCCCATGACTAGGTTCTCTTGCAGCAACTTCCATTACCAAAGAGTTGAGGGGAGATTAAAATCCAAGACAATTAGACTAGATCGAGGGGTAAGAGCTGCGCCTTCAGCCAAGGGAGCCGCCTTCTCCGGGCTCGCAGGGTAGGCGCGGGCCCCGCGCGGTGGGTTTGGTGGGGCGTGGGGGAGGGGGCCTCGGGCTGGGGACCGGCGTCCCCAGCCTCTCCGCGCGCTTTCGATGCGCGCAGCCTCTCAGGTCGGGAGCTAACTTTGTCTCGCCGGCGGGTGTCGCGGAGAGGAGCTGGGAGGCTGAGCCAGCTCGGGGGCCCCTTGGGCGTCCCCGTCTTGGCAGGGCGCGGGCGCCGGGGCGCTCATTGTTGTCCCGGGATCGGGCTGCGCTCCGAGGCCCTGCGGCGGGCGCGGTCCCTGCCTGGCGCACGACCTGGCGGCCCGCCGGCCTCGGCCCGGAGCGCGGGGCAGCATGCGGCGGGCCGGGCGAGGGGCGGGCCGGCGGCGGTGCGCCCTGGCGCGCGGCCAGGCTCGGCGTGAGAGCCGCGAGCGGGCTACGGGCTGACCGAGGGCCCGCGGCGGGCGGCGGCGGGGCTGGGGTGCGGCGGGGGCGGGGACCGGGCGCGCCAGCACCGGCGGGGCGGCTGCGGGCGCCGTGGAGGAGGAGGAGGAGGCGGCGCCGGGCGCGGAGGCCGCCTGGTAGGCCACGGCCTGCGCCCCGGGGCGAATGGGACGCCGGTTTCTGTGCAGCAGCCGCTTCCGACCCGAAGTTCCTCGGCTGTCTTGGAAGCGCAAAAAATAAAAGGTAATGTGTCTTTGTTTCCCGGTCGCGATGGCAGGGGGCGATTGATTATGCAGCACTTCTCTTTCCATTTTTTTTTTCATGCTGGGCTGGGCCACAGGGACGTGCCACTTCTTTACTGGAGGTTTAGCGTCTTTTATTCGCGTATGTTACATTTTTAAAATGCAAGCCCCACGTGGGGCACATACTATACTCCCTTCTGCTACCCTTCCCCCTACACTCACACTTTCCTTTGGCACCGCAGTCCCACACTATCTGATTTTGCCAAGGGAGAAAAGACAAGACATTGCAGTAAGCAGATATAGGTGGGATTCCATTTATTTATCTATCTATCTATCTATTTATTTATTTTAAAGCACCGCATTTTCAGGACATGACAGGGGACTCTTGTCCTTTCGGTGCCAGGGAGAACGGTTTAGACAAGGTGGTTCAGAGGCCGGCATCTGAGCATGGACTGCTGGAGTCTGCTAAGATGGACTGTTCTTTTCCATTCCAGATGGCTGCAGCAAGTTTGATGCAGAGAAAACCGGGAACTGGGAAGGGGAGGAGAACAGGCGGGAATCCCCTTTAGTACCTGTTCATTCAGAAATGGCTCGTGGCAGTGCTTCAGTATTGTAGGCAGCCGCCCAGATGTTGGTGCACATTGAATTCAGAAAAGATTACCCAGTCCTGCACTTTGAAAGCTGTGGGGGCTGCTTGTGTGTAACCCCGCGACTTGGTGCCTTTCTCAAATCCCTTGTAGCAGAGTAACTGCTCAGTGAATTCAGACAAATTCTGCAAAATTTCTAAGGGATGGCTGTTCTAATAATAGCTCTGGTGGTGGCTCCTTAATAGACACCCTGGTTCTGAATGATGCAGCCATGCCAGCCCCCTGGGAAGCGCAGCTTGCAGAGACAAGATCTAATGCTGGTAAAGGACTCCCTGACCCCACCATGAATGGATGAGGCTCTGCCTCCCCTATGAATGGAACATCCCAACAGAGGCTGAGGCCGTCGTTTCAGGCTAATTTCAGTTTGAATCCTCACAGATTCTGATGAGAGGGATTCTCAGAAAATCCAGATAGGCACATTTCTAAATTTGAGCAGGTCCATATTCAATTTTGGATTGATATCTACATTTACCTGCTTGAGTGTACAACTGCTTCTTCCCCGCTTCCACCTCTGCATCCGTAAGTCTCCTCCTTTTTCCAAACCTGTGATTGATATGTGGGCAAGCACCAGTCAGAGAGCTCTATTGAAACTGCTGACTCCATTCAGGGCAGCCACCACGGAATGGAGAAAGTACTTCAGGAGTTGGATGCAATAATCTGTCTCTTAGACTTCATGGAATTTTGCTATGTATGTTATCCCTAAAATGTGCAGCAAAATGCTTTTTGGGGCAATGGGACGTGGGAAGGGGAACACATTTCATTGTTTTGTTTCTAGTCTTTAAATTGCATCAAGCTCATTCATAGTGTTTGGCCCCCCATAGACCAGACAGAGCCTCTGATCAGCAGAAATCTGGTTTTGATTTTGAAGTGTTACTTGTCTTTTGCAACCTCAAGTATCAGGAGATGAGCCAACTTGGACATTGTCTTCTGTTGGCAGAGGGATCCATTCTGCCAGTGAAGTTTGAGTTTGTCTAAAGCACAAGAAGAATGAGGGTCCTGAGGCAATTAGATTAGAATCCATTTAATCCTCAGAGGTTACATAGATACAATTAACTTAATTGGGGGCAATATTTGGACGTGCTTTGAAACCCACATTACATTGTCCAGCCAATAAATAGAAAGTTGTGCCCATATAACTTGAAAAGAAGTAATGCCTAATGTGCAAAGTTGTGTGTTGTCTTTTACAACAAACAAACAAACAAACAACAAAACCCCAAACCTCTCCTTGCATTAAAACGGGATAGTTTTAGTAGGAATGAGGATCAGAAAATCTCTCCACCCTCTTTTGTTCTGATCAAGTGTGCTTTGTGCTGCTATTGCTATATTCTTTTTTGGCATTTGTCCTGAACTAATTTTATTAATAAGACTTGTTATTTATAGCCCAGAGCCTCTTTGTAATTTGTAGACATGGTTGCCAAGTCCCTTGATAGCCTGGCAGGTGGCTAGTGCCATTAGTATGATCTTGTCATTGGGGAAACTGAGACCCCTTGAGGTTCAGTGAGTTGCTGATTTCCTAATCCAGGAGAAAGACATCCCAGATGTATACAGTGTCACTTTAATTGTCACGGCAAAGCTGCAGCCTGAGGTCAGAGAAAAAGACAAAAAATGAGTTCTTGCTTGGGTGCTGGAACTTGGGCAAAAGCTTTGTGGAATAGATAAGCAATAGTTATCAAAGAAAGGATTCTTGAATCAATCTTGATGAATGGATTAAAAAAGTGAGGTTAGTTTGTGATAAAGAGTAGAAAGTTCAGGAAAACTATTGAGGGAATGTGTTAGGCTACTTTTGTCTTTAAGTAAGTGGGGTGGAGGTGAGCGCACCTTCAAAGATCATTATTGACTTTGCTACAAAAAAATACCACCTGTGCTCATGTTGTTTATGTGCGCATGTGTGCATGCGCGCGCGCACACACACGTGTGTGTGTGTGTGTGTTATGCAGAATGGTTATAGTTCTGTTCACATGTATCCTAGAAGCCATATTCTTATCCCTTAAAAATATCTACTTATCCCTTATTGCATTTAACCTGATGACTGAAAATGTGATGGGGAAATTTACACCTTAAACTTTTGTTCTATGATATTTTTGCATAAGTAAATATGTCCTCAAAAATAAAGGAGAAATGTAATTTCTGGAGAAATTCTAGTTAAATAAGTCTAAGTGAGAAATAGACATGTTAACAGCTAACTAGCTTTTGAAAAAAACATTATATGCAGTATCAGAATGTTTAAGTCTGATTTCACAACTGACTTTAATTCTTCTCTTTTTCTTTTTGAGTATTTTCAGATGTGTCATTAAAATTTGTGGGAGAAATTATCTTTTTAGGTTTATTGGCTGTGAAATAATCTAGCACCTCAACTAGAAGTGATTTCTGGAGCCTTCTAAGGATTATCCAATCTAAATCCTAAAAGTTATGTTTCTCTTGACCTAAAGGAGCAAGAGAGGAGCTCTCTGACCTTTCCAGGTGCCTTAGGCAACTCAAATCCGCACTCCCTTGTGACATTCCCAGGGTCCTCCTCCTGTGTTCATCCTTTTCTTCCTCCACTTTGCCCATATCTGATTCTGTTGTCCATTGCTCGCTGCAAATGTCATGAAAAAACCAGAGAAGATATTGGATGTCTCTGGAAAGGGAGGCATTGCATTGAGAAAAGCAAGAGAAAGAATCATTCCATCCCATGTGTAGGACCTACAGTTACACAAACTTTTCCTCCTGGAAGCAAAATCAAAAAGTCTTAGGAAATTTGGGGAAAGTGACCACTGAAAATCTGACCTGCTGGGGAAGGGCAAAGATTTGGGTCTTTACCTCATAGCGTTCATTCTAACTTCAGTCACACTAAAGAACACTGGTAGTATTTTCCTGTTTTTGTTTTTGCTTTCCCCAGCATGGTTCATTTCAAGAGTGTCTAGTGGCTCTTGGAACTGTATACTTCATAGTCACGATTGCACACAAAGTCCAGATGGCCCCACTGCTCTCTTCTGTGACAAGTTTTCCAAATCAGCGTAAATCCAGCTTATCGAAAACTCTCTCCACAGCAATTTCTTTTGAGTTCCCTAAACCATCAGCTGCCACCCAATCCTCTGTCCCATAGGATCAGCATGTCTTTCTTTTACAAGGAGTAGTGTAGACACACCCTGATATTGAGGGTGGGTAGCTCCACCACTAGTAGCATTGTCCTAGACATATGGATCCCAGGTGACTGCCATCTCCTAGAGATGGTGATTAGCGCTATTACTATTGTTTAGTAAATTGCACTGAGGCTTATTTTGAGTGCTGATGAGTGTGTGTGTTTTCAATTCTTAATTGTGTTAGTGAAAACTGAGTATCCTCCCACTCCAAAGAGAAATACCCTTCTCTTTGCTGATGGAAATCACTGCTAAGCATGAAAAACATGGTTGTTGGAAAGTAATAGAGGAATAGTAGGGATCTGTTTCAGTTCCATATTTTTTTATTTTAATTATTTAGGCATGATAGCAGAATTCATCTTGATTCATTGTAACAAATGAAGCACAACTTTTTATTTCTCTGGTTGTACATGATGTAGAGTCCCACCACATGTGCAGTCATACATGTACCTAGAGTAATGGTGTCCATCACATCCCACCATCTTTCCTATCCCCATGCTTCTCCCATTATGGGTCAGTATCCACTTATCAGAGAGAACATTCAGCCTTTGTTTTGTGGGGATTGGCTTACTTCACTTAGCAACTCCATCCATTTACCTGCAAATGCCATAATTTTATTCCTTTTAATGCTGTGTAATACTCCATTGTGTATATATACCACAGTTTCTTTATCCATTCATCTGTTGAAGGGCATCTGGTTGGTTCTACAGTTTAGCTATTGTGAATTGAAACTGCTGTGAACATTGATGGGCTGTGTCACTATAGTATGCTGATTTTAAGTCTTGGGTATAGACTGAGGAGTGAGTTAGATGGGTCAAATGATGGTTCCATTCCAGGTTTTCTAAGGATTCTCCACACTGCTTTCCACAGTGGTTGCACCAATTTGCAGTGCCACCAGCAATGTTTGAGCATGCCTTTTCCCCCACATCCTTGCCAACACTTATTGTTGCTTATATTCTTGATAATTGTCATTCTGACTGGAGTGAGATGAAGTCTTAGAGCAGTTTTGATTTGCATTTCTCTAATTACTAGAGAAGTTCAGAGTTCTTAATTCAAAGAATTAAGAGATGAGCTGGTGGCCTCCCTCTGGATTGAATGAGTAACCTCTCTCCAGCAACATGAGCCTAACTAATTCAGAGACGTTGGGTGAAGGACCTAGCTTGCTAGGCTGCATGGTCTCTATCATGTGCAGCATTTTCTGTTGTTTGGTTGGTTGGTTGGTTTTAAAAGTGGAGCTTCAGCCATTCCATTATGCAGTATGAGAAGAAACTTATTATCCATGCTCAAAGTCATTAACATATACGTACCCTTGACCTCCACTCCAACCACATTCATGGGCTTCTTCTTGTTCTTCTCATTAGTGATTCTTTGCCAATCTAGAGCAGCAGTATACTTTTTTTTTCTATTGTACATGTCAATATTGCAAACATTTTGTTCACATAATGCTCACTACGTTTAACCCACTACTCATGATGAGTGTGCTGTATAGCACATCACCATGCGAATTCATCACACCCTCCAACACTGATCTGGGTAGGCTTCATTAGAAACCTGGGAAACTCAAGGGTCTTAAGGAAAATATAGCTCATTAGGTCCTCCTGTGTCCAACCTGTTCTCAGTTTGCACTGTGGTGGGTGTAGCCATCTATTGCCAACCTCAGGGCCAGGTACTGATGAAAAAATAACTGAACTTCTAACATTATTTTCACTTTAGATTATCTATGTCTCCAAACTTAAGACTATATAACTCCACAATTTCCATCAGAATTAGCCTGTCCTGGTGTGCCATCTTTTTTTTGTGGGGCTCTTGCCTTTCTTTGTCCTTGCTATATGAAGAATGCATGAAAAAATGGCGTGTAATGGGGAATTAGATTGATAATGCATGACAGCGAATGGAAATAATATTCAGAGAGTTGCCAAGCTGTGCCATTCATAACCATAAAATTCACAATTACGCTCTCACCAAATGCCTGGGAAGAAGTATATAGATGTGACAAACCCAAACTAGCAACCCAAATAGTGTGGAGCCATCTGGAGCTGGGTGACACGCCTACAAATAGCTTTGGAGGACAGCGCTGGCTTCCCCATTTCCTGGCTCCTTCTGGCTACCCCCAGTAAATATCCAATATTTATTTCTTGTTGCTCAGAGAGAGAGAGAGCAGAAAAGAGGGGAGGGTGGTGAGGACATGAAGCAGACATGGAGCTAGCACAATGGAGTGCAGTGTTCTGCCTTCTCAATCCCCTTTTATTGGGCTGGTTGAGTGTTTTGTAACAGAAGAACTATAGAGTGACCAGTAGCACAGATGTCGCCTGCAGGTCTTGGCAGGAGGGAAGAGACATGTGCAGAAGGCAATAGTTGCAAGGGCTGCAGCACCGGTTGAGAGGGCTGCATGGTGCATTGAATACTCGGTGCAGCCTACAAAGCATGTGCATGTGTGATTTGGAGATTGTCAATAAAATATTTTAGAGCATTTTAGGAATGAAAGGGGTGAATAGGTCATTTTTGCAAATCAATAAGAGCTTATAGGCAGTGAGGGCCCTTGCCAGGGTCTTAGCTACTATGCCAGGACTTGAGTTCCCACTTCAGGACATGGATTTACACCACACGTCATGGTATGGCAAACTCAGAGCAGACAGTGTCGTCATCTGCCCTGGGTCTGATCCTCTAGCCAGCTCTGCTACTCTCTAGCTCTGAGGGATTGAGTGTGTTACTGAAACTCCCTGAGCCTAGGTTGTCTTATTTATAAAGAAAAGTTACATTCAGAGGATCAAATGAGATAAAATCCTAACACTCAAGAAATATGGAAGGCTCTTAGCATAGGAAATTCCGTCTTTTCCGCTGTCCTCTATTTGAAAGACTCAACAGTGCTAACTTTGAGGGGATTTAGAGCATAGTGGGTATTAAAAAGACAACTGATTGTGGAAGTGGAGATATTACTGAATTATGGACCTTTTCTCTATAAAATTTCAGTATTGTAAGGGCACATTGTGCAGTTTTTGATACATAGATCTACAACTTCCAACTTGGAAAGATACCCAAACACTCAGAGGATAGTATCCCAAAATGCAGTCCTTTGCTTCTCTTGTAGATCAATTCTCCTTTTCTTCTTGCCACTGACCACACTGCTAGTGCACATTGTCACTTCAATACTGAGATTTTATAGAGAAAAGGTATATTAGCGGAATAGATGTTAGCTCTGATATTTCATAAATGTCACCCAGCCTTTAGAAAGGGCTCTGCAGGTGAAGACATGACCTTGGCAATCATTACTAGGAACAGGGAAAGTTCATGAAGGTCACTAGGGGTCCTATGGAACAGCACCTCTGAGGTGAGGAAAGGATGAGGGCAGATAACCAAGCAGAAAAGAGGGAGCCAAGGGCACTTCTGCTGCATCCAGCTCTCCAGTGCGTCCAGGAGCATGAAGATGGGGGTGGGGGGCGTCGAGGAAGAGAAGAAAGATGATTCTGCCTTTGTACTAATGGATTATATTAACCCACCTTCCTAAAATTTCTCAAAAAGGATCAGAAAGCTCTTAGGGCTTTTACCTTAAAAAAAAGTTCCAGAGTATAAATGAGAATTACTAAATTTGCAGAGTACAAATAAGATTATGCCCCAGTTAGTGGCAATGCCATCCTTTTCTTAGCACCAAAGGCAAAAATCCAATCACTACATAATATTCTTTGGTTACTTCCCATTCATTGCCATAAATTGGGAAGATATTCAGCTCCTGGGTATTATGTTTTTCACAAGTAATTAATGGAGTGAGTTTTTAATGGCAGAAATCAGCCTTGACTCTTGACTGCTGGATCCTTGAAGATTTTTTATTTTCCTTTTTCTTTTTTTTCCCCATTGCACCAATTGCTCAATCACACTGAAAATACAGGGGTAGTTTTCTTGTAATATGAGAAATCAACATACAATTTGCATAATATTCAATGAAATTATTGAAGCACTTAACCTTGTAGGTGTTAAGTAAAATAAATCAGAATGAGAGGTGATCTGTCTTCTGGTGACTGATTAAACAGACACACATGGACAGCAGAATGAAAACATTAAGCAAATGTACAAACAGGGGAAGTATTTATAGAATATTATATGTACATCCAAGACTAGGATATATTTTAGGTGAACCCCTAGGGACAGCTTATGGTCATCTTTTGCCTAGACAGGGTGGAGTGTGTCTGTCATTTCATGGAAAAATTATAAGCTGGTATTTGTTTGTGGTTCCTTCCTTTCTTTATTGTGGAAAATATGGTTTTTGTAGTCCACAACAATTTAGTTTGTCTCCCTTCCTGTTCCTAAGGTTGTAACTTAGTCGATAGAGATTTTGTGCTATTTTTGATACAGAGATCTACAACTTCCAACTTGGAAAGATATCCAAATATTCAGAGAATAATATCCCAAAACACAGTCCTTTGTTTCTCATGGAGCTTGATTCTTCTTTTCTTCTTGCCAGTAGAACTGACCGCACTGAACTAACAAAACTCAACCGAAAAATTCCAGAAGCCGTAAGTTTTATTGCAGCTTTAGGTTTTATATGGGACACAGAAAAAGGTCAGATTGTGAGCATCATCGTGCTTCTGGTTTGTAGGAAAGTAGGGATGGAGGAGCTCAGGGTCCTGCCTGGTCAGCTTCAAGGCCAGCACACAGACAGCCACAGCATTTGCCTTGTGTCCCTCTTAGGGTCCTATTGCCTGAGGTTTTGGGCCTGCCAGACTGGCTTTGAAATTGCTGATGCTTGGTTTGGCCACTTACCAGTTTTCCCTGAATTCCCTCCCCCACCTCCCTCCTGGAGTGTTCAGAGTTCACCAAGCTTTGCTGCTGTCCCATTGTTACTGGGAGTCCCACCTGTGGTTTTCTGATTACTCCTCTTCCTCTTCCTCCTACAACTTGAGAATCATCGTGGTCCTGTGATGGCTGACTCACCGCCTCCGCCTCCCACTTCCTCTGGTTGGGTTACTAGGATCCAGACTCTCTTTTTACATTTTCTCTTATGCCTTGAGCACACAATTGCTTCAGAGTCTTTTAGGGTGAGGGGCCCAGTGCCATGTCCTGTCAGGGCCCCCTTCTCTTTCCTGAGTAGTCATAAAATTATCACGACCCATCCCTCTACCATCTTCCTGCCCCCACCTCCTGCATGCACCTCCACTCTACCCCTCCTCAGCCCCCTTCCCCTCTGTGTTCCTTGTAGACCACACTCAGTGTGGGATAAATGGCCCATTGCAACCTAGCAGCTTCTTGTCTTAAACTTCTTTCTTCCATTATCTTTCACACACACACACACACACACACACACACACACACCCCTGGCCTGGTCTCTGACCTTCTCCAGGCTACAATTTCTGCCATTGCTCATCCTTCACATTGAGATGCCCCCACATCACTTCTCTAACTGGGACACAGCTATTCAGTCTTTAGAACCTCCAGTGTTGCTTCTGCTTGTTCCTCCAGAGTGTGTCTCCCTCCTTTATTTTTTCCAACCATCCTTCCCAGAATGCTGCTCCAGAGTGATCTCATAACTGTGATGACCAGTCTACACCTGTCACCCACCTGCTTTCTAAGGGCAGGACTGTGCCTTATTTACTGTTGATTCTGTATCACTTCCAGCATGCCTGGCACTTGGTAGGTGCTCAGAAGCATAAATGAGTCCTTAATTGTCACAGTACAGTTCCACATTTCCTTACTCCTTTGCTATATCTACAATTATCTTTTTCCTGCTTATGCATGGGACCCTTATGGGGCAGGTGGCTCTTTTCTCTGCCACAAGCCCATCCTTGTCTGCATGCTTCTTTGTCAAAGGATAGAGCATCATGATGGTGGAATGCAAAGCTTGCCTTTGAATGAGTGGATCAGCTTGAGAGCCTGGTGACGTGGAGAAAGCATGCAAGCCCCACGGTGCCTTCTTCCACACCTCAGCCAGCCACCCAGTGCAAACCTGCGGGTATGCTGCCTACTTTCCAGAATGTGTCAGTCAGAAAACTGACAGAAATTCTTGCTCTTGGAGGGCTTGTGTTGGAAGAGGAAGGGGCAGACAAGAAATACAATCAATGAGCAAATTACATAGGATGCCAGAAGGTGGTAATTGTTATGAGGAAAAATAAAGCAGAGGAAAGGAATGGGCTGGGGCTACTACTTTAAATAAAAGAGGAGGGACTAAGGATGGAGCTCAGTGGTAGAGTGCTTGCCTAGCGTGCACAAGGCCCAGGTTTGATCCCCAGCACTGCAGTGTGTGTGTGTGTATGCTCACATACACATATGACAGAGTAGACTTTACGAAAGGTTATACTCAGCAAAGATTTAGAGGCTGTGAAGAGGGAAGCCACGTGGGTGTCAGGGGGAGAGCATTCCAGGCAAAGGGAGGAGCTCAGCAAAGGCCCTGAGACTGATGTGTGACAGGTAGGACACAGAAAGGGGCTGATTGTGATGGAGCAGAGGCAGTGAAGGCTGAGGAGCAGTGGAAATCATGTGGGCTTTGAAAGCTGCTGCACTGGGGACAGTATGGAGCTGGGGGGCCCCGGCCAGCTGAGGCTCTGCAGGGGTGGTTTGGGTGTTGTGTGGGGCAAGACTGCAGGTGGGCAGAGGTGCAAGCAGAGCACAGCTGGGTGACTTTGCAGTAAGTGATGAGGTGATGATGGTAAAAAGCATGTCAGTTATGGATATTTTAAAGACAGAACTAACAGGATTTTCTGGCATACTGTATTTGGGATATGAGATAAAGAAGGTTTCAAAACGTGGGAGCTAAAGAACAGAAAATAAGATGGAGTTACCCTTTCAAGGCAGGGGAAAGCCATGGTGTGGGGGAGACATAGATTCAGAATTCCATAGGGACTCACTTAGCTTGAGATGCTTAACACACACCCAAGTGGCATTTCTTAAGAGGTCAGTGTTCTAGGTGATTCTGTGTAAGCCTGGGTAAGGGTCACCAGGCTAGAGAAGCAGAGTGATACTCATCTGTGTATTAATAATACTTAAACACAAAAGGCAGCTAACTTCATTTGCTCAGTTCTGAGTATGACTTGAGAAAAGTTCTAAGCACCAAACTTCGCATGAAAAGGATATGCTACATTAAAAAAAAAAAAAAAAACCGTTGAGATGTTCTGTTGCATACATTGAGCCTCCACATCTTCCTTCTGATAGTCTCTTTTTGATATATAAAAGAAATAACTGTCATGTTTTGGTGGATTTATTGATGCATCATTGACATGCAGCATACTGCACATCTTTAAAGTATACTGCTCGATGAATTTTGACATATGTCTACACCCGTGAAACACCACCACAGTCCAGAATTACACCTCTGGACTTTTAATCCTTCCTGAGCCTCTTTTACGTTTCAAGCTCTGTGCTTGGCTCTAGGAAGGATGTGAAATGTCATCACTGCCCCTGCCTCCTGTGTTTGTCCTGATTTAAAATTCTGGCTCTCCTGGTACCACTATCTAATCACACCCTCATTTCCAGATCTTTTCTGAAAGCTCTCCTGAAAACACGCTAAAGCTTGGTTTCCGGGGGGCTTGGAGTGACATGGGGAACTTGTTTGCCATCAGCATCACTGTTTTAAATCAGGAAGGAGCAGCGGGCAGAAACCCTGCCATCTTTTAATCAGCTCCCATCCAGGAAAAAACACACCCCTCTTCATTCTAATGTGGAAACAGCCCAAACAGTAGGCTCACTGGCAGTCTTTTTTTCTACATGTAGTCAACACAATAATTACCTCCTGCCGAAAGCTTTCAGAGATTGTTCTGTATCCAATTAGAATTTTTGATTTGAATAACAGATACAACAGAACATCTTCATTTCTGTAACTGCTTCCTAATGCTGTGCACCCCGGATATTTTTAGAAGTCCCGTTTGCCATGGGCACTGCATTTTAAGGCACTTGTATTATCTCTTTGACAGTGTTTGTACCTAGAGGCTTTGGTAGACTGTGGAGCCAGAGGTGGGATGGGGGACCTTTTCATTTTGGGAGTCCTCTCCCTACTCCTTTTCCACCCCTCCCAATCTTTCTCCTTTTCCTAGCCTGTTTCCCAAATTGTCAAATGGCATTGGGTGACAAAGGGGAACAGCTCTGGAACTTGCTGTCTCTCTGGAGCTGCTGCAGGACACTCAGGCACCCCAGAAGCAGGTCTAGGGTGGTTCGTGGGGGCAGCCAGACAGTGTTGAAATCTCCCATGAGATGAATGGAGAGAGGCTTTGCCAGGGCAGCTTGTGCAAAAGTGAGAAGTTCCTGCCAACGACATTCTCGCAGAATCCTTTCCAAAGAACTCGGTTATGTAAACATCGAGGTGGCAGCCTCCAGCCCAGATGGACTGCCCCATACAGATGTCAAAGTTGCTGTCAAAATTTCCCTTAATGGAAGCACTCTGGATGCCTAAGCTCGCCATGCGCTTTTTATTGCAGAAAGTGGGGCTAGCTTTCCACCTCCCAGAGTTGGGAACCAGTGACCACCCTGCAGAACTGGTGGTTTTCCAGTCCTGGAGCTCTGGAAATTTGGTCTGAGGTGTCACTGGGGTAAGCTGTTACGATGGAGTGCTTCCTGCCAGACATGGCAGAACTTGGCACCTGAGCATTCAAGCTCCTGGGATAGGAGTGGCTACTTTATATCCAGTACACATTCTGCCAAAGCAGGTGGTCTGGTGGTCATGCCAATTCCTTAAGTGGCTCTTCTTACACTCTGCTTCAAGAGTCACCAAGGACCCAAGTATGGAATTTGAAAAGCTTGCAGATGGCCTAGAATACTATTTTCCATCCCAAACGTCCCCTGGGGACAATGGAGTTGCTTCTACAGTAACACACAAAGAATCATTTAGGGAAGGAGGGCCCATTTCCCAACTCTCTTACCTGTGTGGCAAGATGCACTGCCTGCCACACATGGTAGATTGATGTTGATTCTGCTTGATGTGTGGTCACGTGGGTATATGGATTACAAAGAGTGCATGTGTTTCTGAGTCTGAGTTTGGAGTATATTTTTATAGAATAAGCAAATTAAAACCTATCGCATTGAATGCAAGTTAATTTGTATAGTACCTGTATCATATAATCGTACTTGAGTTGGTAGACAAGGGCATATGATATTTAAATATATATTTACTGGTTCATGTAAAAGTATTTATTGAAGGTGTTTTGGTTTGGATCTTTAATAGCCTCTGAAAAGCTTGTGTATCAGGCAGTGCAGGAATGTTCAGAGGTGAAATTGTCAGATTATGAGAGCTGTGACCTTATCAGGGATTAATCCATTTGATAGATTAATAATTTGAATGGATTACTGTGGGGTGGTAACTCCAGCAGGTGGATATTTATCCCTGGACACTTTCTTTCCTCTCTGCTTCCCAGCTGACATTAACTTACCGGCTTTGCTTCACCACCCTCCTCTGCCATGATGTTCTACCTCATCTCAGGCGCAGAGCAGTGGAGCTGGCCAACCATGGACTGAAACCATGGGCCCCAAAGAAACTTTTCCTCCTCCAGTCGTTCTTGTCAGGGATTTTGGTCACAGTGATGAAAAGACATCTAATACAAGTTCTATTATGGCAGTCATGTAATTCTAGTTCAGTCATGCATGTATTGTCATTTTAATGTCAATAAAGTATTTATAACCCAACTGTGATAACTTATTGTATAATAACAGAGTTTTACAACTCTGAGTTTACAGAGTGCTATGTCACTTCCCAGTGATCACAACATAAGAAAAATAAATTTAGACTTAAAATGACAGATTGAATTAGACGTTGGAGCAAGGTGGGTAGATTCATGTTACTAAATGTCAGTGAGATTTTTATTATCAAACATACGGATAGTCCACCAAAATAGCAGTATATGCACACATAACGGTTGCAAACAATATTAGATTTTGTTTCATTAAATCTTTTTTGTTGCTGGGAATTGAACCCAGACCCTGAGGCAGGCTAACCAGGTGCTCTACCACTAAGCTACATCCCCGGGCCCAACATGACATTTTAAATAAAGGATATTTGATTGAACATTTATCCAAGGGAAATTGACAGCATAAGAAACTAGAAAAAAATGTGTTCATACCTATCAGTGTTCAGTGCAGTTTTTGAAAAGCCTTCCAAAGCAGTAAGTGAATGTGGTGGATATTTGTTTCACCAAGCCATGTAACTTTGTAACAGGAAACATTACAAATAAATAAGTCACTATTAAAATGCATGCATTGTCTTGAAATTCCTGCATATTGGTGGGCACATATCTTGTCTTGGACGTCACAGCTTGCTGGAATGCGGGTAAGGGATTTTGGAGTGGATCTGTTCCACTTTCCTCCTGAGTTCAGTCGTCCCTTCTGTGATTTCCCTGGCTAATGATCTCCTGGCCTCTTCTGATCCCTTGCGGTGATAACAAAGTTCTATTTTGAACCCTGATGCCTGTTTAAAATTTTTTCCTTCTATTGAATTTGAATGTGCCTTCTGGAACTCACTCGTTCTCCTTTCTCGTTGTGCACACCAGACCCAGTTCTCACATCAAGCTCTGCCCAGGGCAGGCCATTTTCATACCTATTCTCTCCAATAAGCACTTCTTAAGACCCTTCCTTTGCAGTCACAGAACTGTCTTGGTGTGGTACTGGAACCTTTGATATTTAGGCTACATGTGCCAGGTTTCCTAATTGTCCTAGGAACTTTCCCCCGTTGTGCTGCCCTTCCTTGGACCTCTCCAGTTTCTTTCATTTCTTATGTAAAATTTGGTACCCAGAATTGAACACAGATTCCCAGAAATTATTTAATCATAGTACAGAGTGCCTCTTAATTTCCTTATTCCAGCGCTGTGCTTTTGGCATGTGAGCAATGAGCAGGACACAAAACCATAAGCAATATGATCCCAATTTTTAAATTCTGAAGCTACCATCCAAACCTCTTCGTCATCTGTAAATTTGATAAGCGTGCCTTCTGTGTCTGTTTACATTTCACTGGAGGAAATAACATATATTGAGAAAGACAGCTTATATTTTAGTATCACTTTACAGTTTTCCAAGTGCTTGTGTGTCTCCTGAGGCACAGAGCCTCAGCATTTGGAATTGGAGTCCTCTTTTCAGACTCCCCTCATTTCTGCTCACTTAACAACGAAACTGATGATTGATGTTGAACCCTCCTTCTCTACAGGGTTCTCTGCCTGTAGTTCTCACTGCTCCTCATCCACCACACTCCTACATGTAGATCTTTCCAGAACATGCCACATTCCCTTTCATTCTAGGGCTTCTTATATCACATGGCCTCTGCCAGACATCAGTTGTCCAGATAACACTTCCTCACCTGAGTATCGATCCATCCTCTAGAGGTGAGTTAGGGTCCCATCACCTCCACCCCACTCTGTCATTACTGATCACCCTGTAATGGCCAGGTATTCCCTTTACCCATAGAAGATATAGAATCTTCCTAAGTATTAGGACATGATCAGGTTCATCACTGTGTGTCTAATAAAATACTTGGCACATAATAAATGTGCCATAAGAACCACAGTGAACATATAATACCTTAACTCCTTTTCTCTTATTTTAGTAGATGAAATTTCTAGCAAAGAAATGACAAACTGAAGGAAGTGAACCTTTTAGCTATTTGCATTCTGGTTTTATTTCCTGTAGGGTGTTAGTGGTCTTCTAATTAAGTAAGTTGTAACTGTCTGCTAATTCAATAATTTTATCGTTAGAATATTAAACCCCTCATTATCATTATCATGCCCCAAATTTGCATTTGCTCTTTCTTTCTGTGAAATAGAATCACTATTTTTAGTCTTATTTTTAATGTAATCAAGTGGTAATTTTGCCTATAGCTTTCATGCTTAGAAAAGCCTAATAAATAATCACCTACCTGCTCTTAACATTTAACTTTATGACCATCTGGGATTTATCTTGGCGAAAGCGCTGCAGTTGGTTTATATTTTCATTACCAACCCTTCCAAACCCTTTCTTGATTGAGAAGTTTGAAACAAAACAGGAACAAAGTAGGTCATCAGTTCATTCTCACCCCAAAATCCACTTGCTGTACACAGTAAATCCATTCCTTTCCTTGCTTTGAATGTATCATTAAAGGATTTTTTTCAATTGCTCTATTCTTTTAAAATATTTTTTTAGTTGTCCATGAACTTTATTTTATTTACTTATATGCAGTGCTGAGAATCGCACCCAGTGCCTCACACATGGTCGGCAAGCACTCTACCACTCAGCCACAAGCCCAGCCCTCATTAAAGAATCTTTTATTGTGATCAGATTTTCTTCATATTATTTTTCAGCCTCAGGTTTCCAACTCTGTCTGTGTAAGTTTGTGGTGTGCTGAAAAATATTCCTCATAAATGATGTGTGTTTGATACTTTGTAAATGTCACAGCTGAATCGTTTGGAGTTCTCCATGAAGATTCTTTGTATTCTTTGGATGTCTCAACATTTGCTTTCTCATTTAATTTTATTTCCCTGTTATAACATTCTAACTCTTGCTTGTTTGTTTGTTTTATAACTAATCGCTTCATACATGCTAAGCAAGCCAATTGCACCTTGGAACTGCACCCCCAGCCTACATTTTGATTTATACAAAGTTTTCCATTTTCTATAAACAATTTATTTTTAGATCCATAGAATCAACCTCATCTTCTTTTTTTCAACCTTATCTTTTTTCTGGACTTTAAAAAAAACTCTTCTTGAACAGTGTCCCTGTCTAACTCTCCTTTTCTATTCTAAAAATTCTAAGTACAGTCACCAAAACAAAAGAAAGGGTACATAGCTGCCTCTTTCTTTGCAAGAAGTCTCTTTATTCACTAAAACCAAAAAACAAACAAAACCAGAAAACCCTTTGTCACTTAGATTCTGAAGCCAGAACTCTTGTGGCAAAGGACAGGTGCTGTTTTCTTTCATCTTTTCTTGCTTTGAGAAAACAGTGGGATGTTAGTCTCTTGCTACTTCTTTGAATGTTCTGTTTCATGGGGGTTCATAGTCACTCAGTCATCCAGGATGTCCTGGATGGAGACATGTGCTGGTAATAAGAATCACACGGGTGTGTGGGTGCACCCAGGTGCGTGTATGTAACCATGGCACCTGGGCATTTCCCCACACACCACACATTGAAATTCCTAAGCCTCCTTTCTTAGGCCAACTCCAGCATCAGCTCTCTGTTGATGTCAGCCCAGGGAGACCCTCCGAGCCACTGTTGCTAGGGAATGAGGACAGGCCCCCAACCCTCCATGTACATGCACCTGGGGCTCTGAGGAAATCTGGAGCTTGCTTAGTCGCTGGGGACAGCTGCCCAGATGCCACCTGCCCAGAACCAGTCTCCTCACCCAGCCTACCACAGTGGTGGAAAACTCAGTGTGAGTGGCCAGAAAGGGGCAGCCTTGCCTGGGCCACACCATGGGTGGTGGTGTTAGGCGATACAGCATTGATGAGATCCCGCCCCCATCCTGCCAAGCTGGCTGGGGCACATGATTCAGAGATCCGTGCTCTTTATTTAAATTAGTGCTTTTGTTCTCACAGCAATCTCCACCAGGTGGGTTCTGCCATCTCTGTTCTATAGATTACAGAGCAAAGCCTAAGTTGCTGATGGAACTTATGGATGTCACACTCATTAGCGAGAGGTGAAGCCAGGCTAAGTGCTTGCCTCCTACTTACTGTGGGCCCAGCAGCACAGCCTGGGAAGGACCTTAAATTAGGCCCAGTGTTTGGCTCTGGGGTGACTGGAGACTGGGATGGGCTGTTTGCCCTTATCTTCGTCCTGTACCCTGTGTTCCCTGCAAGCCACAAAACACCTAGCAGAGTCTGGTTTCTCCAGTCTTTTGTAAAAGGCTGCACCCACCAAAAGGGCTCTGTTAGAGTCCCAGCAGGAGGGGCAGGGAGAAAGAGGACATCATGTCCTAGAATGGCTGCCACACGGGGCTGTGACTGTTCCCCTGTGGTAAGGAGAAAGTGTTGGATCAACAAAGCTGAGGCTGAAGGTGCACAAAAGTTCATGTGCGTTGTTCCCTCAAGCCAGTGACTTCCATGAAGCTGGGGCCGTGATCTTCTGGTCACCTATGTCCCCACAGTAGAGATTGGTCCTCTCACTGCAGGGGTGAAGTAAGGTATTTCCAGACCCGCAAAGAGCACGGGCAAGGCCATGAACCTGGGAGAAGGTGGCCTTCAGAGAAACAGAATTTAGTCTTAGGATTGTGGGGGTTGGGGGAAGAACTGGATCTGATGAGGTGAGGCCAGCTCTCAGAGGGCTTCTCAGCCCTGTTCAGACAGTCATCTTTCACAGACATTAGTGACAAGACACAAAGAAAGAAGGAATGGTTTTTACAGCCCCATCAGGGGTCCCTCTGAGGACCTCTGTTCACCCAGGCTCCTGTCCATTCCACTCAGGAGTCTCCAGCTACTCTTCCTACCTTTGCTGTCCTGCCAGCCTCTGTTCAGATTGCACAGCACACCTTCTCTGATCCAAATCCCTAACTCCCTTTCCCTTATCATGATTGGTCTCTATTCCTTCCCCCATCCCTCTTCAAATAATAATGATAGAAATAATAATAATGCAGTACTGTGTTGAATAGGATTAAGTCTATCGTCAGAGACTCTGGTTTCCATAATTGCAGAACCCAGACCAGGGTTGAAATGAAAGCCTACTGTTGTGTTGTATCAAGGTGAATGTATTTTAATGAGTCAGCACCCACTGGTGGCCTTATTGCTCTGTGCTCCCAGAGGTGGCATTCAGGCGCACGGCACCACTCTCCGGACTATGTATTTGGATCTCCCGGTGTCCATTTCCTCCTGACTATTTAGTCAGAGTTTTGGTTGCCAGACACAGAGAGGGCAGTTGTCCACTCTGGCCTCTGGGTCAGTACACATCATCCAAGCTTTGGCCTTCCACATCTGAGATGCTCCTGCCCAACATGGGCGCCAATAGCTTGTCCTCAATTAGGATGTTTGATTGAGAGATGGGAAGCGTCCTTTCCTCCCCCAGGTCCCACAGCTGAGCTGTAGGTCAGGGTTTTCCACCTGAGGGATCACCCAGAGACCATCAGTGAGGCCTCCTGGTTGTCCTCCCCTCTTACCTGCCTGGGTCCATGTCCTGTCTTCTAAACTTTAGGCCAGAGACTGATTATTAGTGTTTTTTTGACACTTGGCCAAGCAGAGTCATGTGGAGAGGATGAAATTGATTGTCTTACAGGAATTGTGCATTGAATGCATGCAGGCTACTGGGTCCTCCTATCAGTGGCATCAGGGCCCCTTAAATGCAGCAGCCCTCCACTGTCCTGGTGCCCTGAGCACAGCCCATGGCAGCATAGCTTCTTTTTTGCTTGATTAAATTTCCTTTGGCTGTAGGCAAAGAGAAACCCAAGCAGCAGCTTTTCGAATCACTAGAAAACCTTTACCAAAGATCCTCCGTTAGGGCACTGACCCCAGTTCCAACCTTATCCAAGGCACACACAGCAGGTTGAGCTTGGGAGAGAGCGTTGCCCATTCAACCTTTATGTTACTTTGCATTTTCATGTGAATTTGTTTCTAACAGGTCCACTCAAGAATTTTCATCTGGGTTTTATAAACTTACAGCTATTTTCTGCCAGCCTCAGAGGTACTCGTATGTGTGTTCTGAGTGCGGAGGAGTCAGCATAATGACAGAGGTGGAAAAATTTGGCAAAGGTCATGGAACAAGACAGGGACAAGGTCAGTTTCTCTGAACGAGACTTCTGATGTGCAGCATGTGTACTTCCTTTCCTTCCACTATCATCTGATTTTTAAATGATAGCATTTTTTTAAAGTGAGTTTGAGATAAATCAGGCCGAGATAAAATGTATCATAAAAATGGTCCCTATCCATTTAAACGTTAACGGTTCTGAGCAAAGGTCTTTTTACCCACTACAGTTAACCTCTTAGGGACACGGTGCAAATTCAGAGTAGAAAGGGAATGCGTTGAATATTTCTAACAAACTTTAAATGGCCCAAAGTCCTCCTTATCTGCATATTTGCCATCAGCTGGAATTCCTGGAGTTGCAGTGAATGAGCAACTCCCCATTCATTTCCTCCTAAAAAAAAAAAAAAAGTGCCCATGATTATTGAGATTCCGTGATCTTGCAGCTTTTGGGTACCTAGATTGGTCCTCAGGCCTTCAGAGCTGAGAGAGGAATGTGACACTTTTGAGGTGACCCAGAAAGCTGGGCTCCAACAATGACTTGTACTTGGAAGTTGTAGTCATAGCCTTGGAATTTCCTTCAGAGCCACAGAACAGCCTGGGTCAAAGGGCAGATTGTGAGGTGCTGTTGTAATGCATCCGGCATCCTTAGGGTAGCCTGCAGTGTAAGGAACCCTGTGCAGGAGGGATTGCCATAAGAAGCAATTCTCCATGTTTGGGCTTGGCTTGGATGCTTTTGAGCTCTGAATTTTTGGTTTGATAATAAAGTTTCAAAGATGGCATTTGGGGTTATTTAGCGTCTATTGGTAATTTTCCTAAATAAAACATGTTTTGGAAATGTTCATTCTTCATTTTGTGTCATCCTGAGTCATTAATATTTTTTTATTTTATCATCTCATAATTTTATTGTCAGAAAAATAAATGTGAGTCACAACTCAGAAACTTCTTTTGCACAGAGACATACAAGTAGGCATGTGGTAACCAAGTTAAAACTTTTTTGCAGGCCTGTGGGCATTACCCTACAGAGCTATCCTCATGGCCCATCCTCTTCCCCATCCCTTGCCTCCAGCATCTTAACCACAACAGTTGCAGTGTAAATTAGCCTCAAGACACTGAGAAAATAGAAGAGCAACCTGTGTCAATTGACTATTTGTTTCAGTTTTTATTTACTTATTTTTTATTTTTTGCAGTACTGGGGATGGAACCCAGGTCCTCACACATGCTAGGCTAGCACTTTACCACTGAGCTATATCCTTAGCTCATTTTATGTATTTGCTTGTCTGTTTTGAGACAGAATCTTGCCAAATTGCCCAGGGTGGACTTGAACTTGAGATCCTCCTGCCTCAGCCTCCCAAGTAGCTGAGATTGCAGGCACGCTGCACTCTGCCTGGCTTAGTTTTTATTTTAAACCATACTTCTTTTTTTTTTAGTTCAGAATCTGATACCTTCAAATGGATGTGTAACCATTTGTACAATTGCATTACATTTCTACAAAAATACTATTAACAGCAAAACTGAGATTATTTCTTCAGAGCTCTTCCTGCATATATGTATACCATGGTATGTAAATTGTTTGGTGAGGAGCAAGAAAGGAGGAAGAGAGGACATCTAAGCAGTCACTAAACCTTAAGACAGAGAAAAAGTATGTGGTATGGAGAAAAAAGTGATAATAAGAAGCATATGAAAATGGGATGGACTTGGCTTTATATTAGAAGAGAAAACATTCTTATTAAAACATATCTGAGCTTTTCTCACTCAGAATGTTTATAGTGTCTTTAAGAAAAAGCTGGCCAAACATTGAATTCCATTGCCTTCCATATCCCTGCGAGATGTGGGCAGAATGCTTTCAAGGTTGCTGTGCTGTGGCTGTTGCAAATCTGAACCTCAACTAGAAAAAGCAACTCCGTACACTGAACTGGGCACCCTGCACCTTTCCCTACAGAGTATTCTGAAGTCACCATTAGGGGGGTTGTCATTGCTATTTATTTATTTGCTATTTTCTCTAGTTATTTGTCGATTTTTTTTTTAAGTCATGCCCCAAAGAGGAGACTCCCCTGTCACATCTGAGCAATAGTCCCTTCACCGTTGGGATTGTACCAGGCTGACATGGACAGACACCCTCAGACATGGGTATTTATGAACCCCCCTTCCCAGCTTTTGTACTCCAGGAATCACTTCCAGTCACAGTTGGCTACCTATTAATTCTCTACAGACAGAGGATGTGTCAGACATTCAGTCTTGAGTATTTGGATTGGGTGACAACTTTAATTCTCATTTTTAAATTCATAAACTTGATTTTACATGTTAAAAATAGAAGCCATCTAAGTGAATTGGCTGAGTAAGAATCTTGTCAAGCTCCATTTCCTATGCCTGACTTCAAACAATCTCATTCATCTTTCTAGATAAAGTTTCTTTTTCACGGCTCTTTTAACTTGGGGTGGGGACGGGGAGAAAAGGAACAAGTTGAGAAATAATATTTGGGTGGGAGTGGGGGGTGAAGAGGAGCCACCCAGGAGTCTCTACCCTAGTACATCAAATATTTTGATTTTGCCTTCTAATCCCCATCCATTTGCATGACAATTTTATTGGCTGCTTTATAGCACTCACATTGTTTCATGTTCTGCTATGCCCACTTAGGTTAGAATCATCTGTGTCTTCCCTTACTGATGCAGTCCTGATGATTAGGAGTATAAGTTAACAGCAAAGTTGGATAAATCGAGGTGGACACCTCACTTTCAAAATTATGCTTTTCCATACATATATCCCTTAGAGGCACAGAGCACTTGGCAGGCCTGTGCTTGGTATAGAACTTTTTTGCAGAATATGATTTATGGTTGGGATGGTAGCCAGCTGACGTCTCTGCAAAGCCTTGTTCTCCAAAGGATTTCCTTTGAGGGTGATGCCAGGACTCCAATTGTGCCTGAGCAGCTGAAAATGAAAGGGGAAGAAAAAAAAAAGCAATATTATTTTACAATTGTTAGTATTCAGAAGAACTTTTCACTGTGCCTGGCAATCAAACAAAGCTACAGATGTCTCCTCTTTCTCCGTCCACACCCACGAGGATGAACCTTTTCTGAACCTCTGATGAAAACTGGGAACTCCAGTGTTACTGGAGGATGGAACAGCAAACGGTGCACTTTGAGAAACAAACCCCAGCCGTACTGTCAAAAGAAGGTCGTACCTTGAAAAACATCATGATTCATACCCAAGTTTCTGTTCCAGCTTATCCCTCTGGACCAGTTTCGTGCAGGTAGATTTTGCTTTCCACAAGGGAGGCATTAAAATCTGGAGCATGCTTGCAAAATCCCAAGGACTAGATACTAACATCTCCAAACACAGCACATAAAGTGACATTATTTAACTTAATGAAAATTCTATTTTTTTAGATGAAAATAAGACCCTTGGGGTAAAAGTGTGAACTTTACGTGCTTGGAAATATTTTTTAATTACTGTGATTAAAACTTTATTTAATGGAGTAATGTCTTTCAGATACCAAATTGTTTTCATAAAACTTGGTAGAACCTGAACAAATCATTTGAAAGCAGTGTATACACTCAAACTTTTACAACATAATGAAGCTAAAAACTTTGTGTTTGGAAGATGTGAAAGACAAGCAGCCTTTCTTGCATAAAACTCTTCTAATCCTTGAGCTTTGGGGAATTATCTCAAACCTGTGATGAATATATCTTTTTAAATTTCAAAATAATACGAAAATCGGTGGAACCACTTTCCTTCCTAGAACTTCCACTCTATTAAACTTTCCAGTGAGAGCTGAATTTCTGTGACTCCAGAATTTTATCCAGAGTAGCTGCGCAGTTGCTATTAATTGCCCAACTGAAATTTGAAATCAGCTTTTTGCACTTTGGTCTTTTTTTTTTTTTAAATAAATGAATCATTTGTACATATTGGTATTGCAGCACAGATTTTGGTTTAATTTAAAATTGTAATGACTTTCATTGGACTTGGTAGTGGATTGATTGAAAAGAAGTAATACTTTTTTTTTTTTCTCAAATTAAGTCACTATGTGCAAGGTTGATGAATTCTAATATAACTTTGAACCTGTTTTTCTACTGAAGCAATTAATACCCAACCTTGTGTACAAAGAACTTTGCATAGAACCCATCTCGTGTCCATATCTGTGTGTTCTGGCTTGTTTGTGCAAACTGGTGAGCCTTTGGGCTGAAGTTTTACCTCATTTTTAGCCCATTTAAGTCTGTTTGTTAGAGTGCCTGTGAATATGTGAAGCTTTACTGCTGAGTTGTTATAGCCTAAAATCAAGAAGCATGTGAGGTTAGGCTCATCCAGGCAGACAATGCTGTTTTGTTCTTTTTATTCTTTATTTTATTTTTTATTTTTATATGTTCTTTTTAGAAATATATGACAGTAGAATGTACTTTGACAAGTTGTACATACATGGAGTATATCTTCCCATTCTTGTGTTGTACATGATGTGGAGTTTCTCTGGTCAAGTGTTCACATACGAACATTGGAAAGTTATGGCAAATCCATTCTACTGTCTTTCCTATTCCCATCCCCTCCCCTTCCCTTCATTCCCCTTAGTCTATCCAATGAACTTCTGCTTTCCTTTTCCTTTAGAGTGTGTTAGCATCCGTGTATCATAGAGAACATTCGGCCTTTGGTTTGGGGGGGATTGGCTTATTTCACTTAGCAGGATAGTTTCCAGTTCCATCCATTTTGATCAAGATCCTAAAACTGGGGAACTCAGACTTGAAGGGAGCATGGTGGGCTGACTGCTTTGAGGAAGGAATAAGGGGATTTTCTCCTAGGGTTCTAGGAGAGCTTCGGACATGCTCATGGTCAGAGAACTAGTCCTGTTGAATAAAACGCTTTTCCCACCTTCCCTGGAGAGAGTGCTCGTGAAGACTCGTGGCCATGTAATGGGAGAGTGCCAGGATCTGCTTATGTGCATCCTTTCTGTTGATTTGCTTAAGGTGACTGGTCACTGGGGGAAAGGTGTCGTTCAAGAGCACTGTTGAGTCATGTGAAATACTGGGCAGGAAGGGCAGGAAGGAACCTTATGGGTCATCTGACCTACACAGTGGTGTTGGAACAACTCACACCACTTTGTGGGAGCTAATTGCTACATTTTCAGGAATGACAACAGGGTGCCAGTTGTCAAACATAGCCATTATTAAAATTAAATTGTATAAATTCATAATTAAATGCATTATTTTAAAAGCCAAGGTCATATTCAAAGGGCATGATGTCCGGATTATTTTACTACACTTTGCCATTATCAGCACTCTCGAGATTATTTATCTGATGTTGGAGAACTGTCAGCATTGTCATAACAGTAAGCTGACATCAGATGTAGTGAAGGTACTTGTTGTGTAGCAAGTCAGTTTATGGGTAGAGCCATGGCCACCTGACATGTGAGGGGCCTTGCTCTTCAGAGGATTGCTTTTTTGTTTTTGTTTTTGAGGGTGCTGCCAGGGCTCCAGAAAATGCTACAGATCACGGCTCCATCCTTTTAGAAAGCTAGTTGAAACCTTCACCAGTGTGTCACAGGCCCAGCCCATTTGTTTCTGTGTATGAGCCTGGGGTGCAGAGATGAACAGAATCCTGCAGCCTGGAACCATCAGAGCCATGCCTAGCCTTGGGTCTCCTGGTGCTGGTCTCAGTGCCTACCTTTCTGGTGACTGCTAAGAGACAGCAGTCCTGAAAGGCATAAGGGACCCAAGTCAGGGTTCTCCATGGACATTATCTCCAGGGCTGTCCTGTTATTGATGGCAGCACTGCAGGGACTCAGGTCATACATGAGGAGAGGAGATGCTTAGCTAACTCAGAAATCAAACTCAGTTGCCATTGGGTGGCCATCTTCTTCCTGGAGATGACCTCACTTATGGCAATATGGTTATTGAACAGAAGAAGAAATGAAGAATGACTAACACCCCACTTGGTGTATGTTCTGTATGTATTTGCTGATTTATTTCATGTTTTCTCTGTGAGAATGTAAGTTCCACAAGGTCAGAGACCTTTCCTTGTATGCCACTGCACACCCAGCTCCCAGAACAGCACCCTGTTCATAGGAAGTGCTCAATAAAGATTTTCAAATGCATGAACAAACGAATGAAGCAATCAGTCCAGCTTGGGACCCTCTGGCCCTTTGTGTGATTTCTAGACTCTCCGTGACCACTGTTTCTTTTCCCTTATAGATGACGGAGGGCCGTCGATGTCAAGTCCATCTTCTTGATGACAGGAAGCTGGAACTCCTAGTTCAGGTAAATCTTTTCTGGTCAACCTTCAATGTTTCTTCTGAATTTAATGAGATCCAGAGGTTGCTTCAGCAGGGGATGGAGGGGGACGATGCCAACTGGTTTTAAATCTCTATTAGAATCGGTAGAAGAATGGCAGGGACACACCACAAGTTTTGTATGTGTGCTATTTTTGTTTAGTCTGTTTCTGTGGATGCTGTGCCTTGGGCGTTCAAGGCCAGATGTATATCTAACCTATTGTTCCAATCTCTAGAAGAGGAAATTCCACAACTGCCATTAGCTATTCTCTCTTCTCAGAAGGAGTTAACTGTAATGGAACCTAAATAACTCCTCTTGCTGTAACTAAAACTGATTTAGTCTCCCTTGCTCAGACGGGATAGAAAACAGTTCATTCTTTTCAAGTTGAGCTCTCATAGTTGTGAAGACAGAGAAACAGTCTCTGTGCTCTGTCCTCCCTCCAAGGGCTAAGTGGTCCCCTTCCTTCCCCCCATCCCCTGGGTGGACGTCACCGTCACTGGTGAACATCTGGAGAAACTGAGACACAGGAAACCAGCCATTTCTCCCCAAACTGAGAACACATTTGGGTCAGAAAAGTCAGAGAATTCATTAGTCATCACAGACCCTGGTCTTGTTCACCTTGTTTTTGAAAAGAGCATTGTTTTTCCCAGAGTCGAAAGAATGGTGATGTTTCTGAATCTGATTTAAAGAGCTTTAAAATCCATTGTTCATCTTCAACTTTTATAACCCCCCTTGGCTGATGTTCTCAAATGTCTGTCTCAGGTTCTGAGGGGGTTGCGTCCTGTCCCCCAGGACATTTTGTCATAAAGATGCTACAGTTCATCAGAGGGCTGGAATGTTGCCCACTGGCTCGTTCTCAGAAATAGTGCAGCAGAGGGGAGATCCACGTGCAGTCTCGGGTGTCTTGTTCGTGCTGCTTGGATTTAAAAATGTTCAGACTGCAAGCTTTAAGAGTTGGTACTTTGAGATTACAAACTTTTAAGAGTGGATTCTAGGGCTGGGGTTGTGGCTCAGCAGTAGAGCACTCACTTAGCACATGCAAAGCCCTGGGTCTGATCCTCAGCACCACATAAAAATAAATACATAAAAAAAAGGTATTGTGTCCAACTGCAACTAAAAAAATAAATATTTTTTTAAAAAGTTGATTCTAAAGGTATTATAAATGCAGTAAAGGAAATAGACAAACTAGGGAAAGACTCATAATCACATCACACTAATTTAAATACTGTTCTCATTTTGGTGCATGTCTTTCCAGCATTTTTCATATTTATATTTTTTGCATGGTTGTAAGCATAACAGTTGTATGATTCTATATATTTTCTCTTTCCACTTAATATTGTCCTTTGCTAACGTTTCCCAGCACATTATAAATTGTCATCTTTGTTAAAAGTTGCAAAAATTCCAGAAATGGATATAATATTATTATCTAACCATTCACCCATTTGGGCACTTTTAAGTATTTTTTTAAGAATTATTTTTCCATTATTGCAGGTAAATGCTGTGATGAACTTATTCCTGTGCATAGAGTTATCCCATACCTTAGATCATGTCCTTATTAGGTTAGATTCTATGGCCTCCAGGCTTGTTAAAAGTCAGACTTGTGTTTGGATTGGAATGAATGCAGCAATATAAGTTGAGTAAGACCTTTTTAATCAGCAGAATCTCTCTATGACCCACATCAGATGCTTTGTATTGTTAGGAATTAGATGAAGAGTTTATAGGTGACATTATCAGCCTTGCAGATAATGTCATTCCCTGGCTGGCCACTGTCAAGAGTGCTCTCTCGTGTGTTTTATAGCTTTTCCTAAATCCATGCTTGGGGCCTTAGAAGGGGGCCATATTCTGGGGCAGGAAATGAGACCTCGAGTGGCAGTCCAGTTACTGTGCCATGGCCCTGGGAAAATCTGAATGGGGCAGCCAGGGTGGTCTTGAGTCACAGAAAACATGTTTAGTTACTGATGGGCACATTTGGGAAGAGTCATCCTCAACCCTGCAAAATCAAGAAGATGTTGAACTAGGTCAAGCAAGAGGAACCCGGGCTCCTGCTGCCCCTGGATGGAATGCTCTTTGCAAGTTATTCCGTTTTCCTAGAATGCTTTCCTCCCCCACCCCCCGCCAGCCTTACTAGTTTCCATTCAGGACACTCCCCCACCCACCCCAAAGGCTTTTCCTAAGCCTCCCACCTCCCTCCCTGCATCTGGGTTTTAGCTACTGCTGCCCTGTGTGGTTTTTTCTTTTTTTTTTACCCCAAGGGGACCAAGCCTTGTCACCATTGCTTGTGGACTTTTTCCCATTTCCCAGAGCCTCCAGCAATTTGAGGGTTGGGTCTGCATCTTGAGTCCCCAGTACCCAGGCCAATGCCTGTCACCTGATGTCACTAAATAAACACTGATTGAATGAAAGAACCTGTGAACCTTCAGGTGCCTCCCTACTGCCTCCTTTAAGGAACTCTTGCCATAGTGCCAACTGCTTGGCAGAGGACTTGTTTAGCACACATGAAACATTATCTGTAGCTAGGTGCAGTGGCACACACCTGTAGTCCCAGTGGTTTGGGAGGCTGAGGCAGGAGGATCGAAAGATCAAAGCCTGCCTTAGCAACTTAGCGAAGCCCTCACCAACTCCACAAGACCCTGTCTGTAAAAGAAAGAAAGAGAGAGAGGGATGGAGGGAGGAAGAAATAGTTTTTTTTTTTAAAAAAAAAGTGTGTGTGTGTGTGTGTGTGTTTATGGAAAGATTCTAGGTTCCACTGTAGAGTGGGCTTTAGCAAAACTTGGAGACATAAGGTTAAAACTAATGGCAAAAACTAACTAAAATACATGAATTTTATTTCTCCTCTATAAAGTTCTGTTGTCCAGCAATATAAGGCAGAATCTTAGGCCAGTCCCTATTCTAAAATTTACTTGGACCATTTTTGGGGTTTGTAATAGCACAGAATATTTTGGTATTTTATGTTTGTAGGGTGATAACTTTCAGAGTCATTTCTACTTTAGTCGACAAAATATATTAAATGTTGAAAGTGTTGTTAAGAATGATTTCAGGATTTTTGTTGTAAGCCTTGGACTAAGCGGTGCCTTTTGAGAACTTTTGGCCTGGTAGAGGTGGGGAGAGTTGGAAAAGGGACCTTAATTTTCCTACCAAGCTTTGTAAGGTACAGAGGCAGGTTTGGAGGTCTGTCTCCCGCAGAGAAGCAGAGTTTCCAACAAGGTGACTGCGTTTATACAAGGTGACCAACCGAAAGACATTTGTAGGAATGGCAGAGGTGACAGGTCTAGTTCGTAGCTCCTAGCTAGCAGGCAAGGAAACTCATTCACGCTTGCATGAAGCTCCTCAGAAGCAGGAGCCTGCCTCCAGCGCAAATACCATGGCATCAGCAGCTCACTCCCTGGCTGGCCACTGTCAAGAGTTGCTTGCCTTCCGGAGGATTCTGGGAACCAGCCAGCCTCGCAGATAATGTCATGCCGTGGTGTAATCCTGACCACTCTGAGCATAACAATTTCCTTTCTCTGGGTTACAGAGAAAAGCAGTAATTTAGTATTTAATGTTTATTCTTGACAGCATTTTGAGATTACTATGTGAAATCTGTGCTTCCAAAGCCCGGATTGTCCCCAGCAAATTGCACATTGCCTATAATGGGGGAGGGCAGAAGGTGAACAGTGCACATACTAGGGATTAATCCTTAACTCACAGGCAATTTTCTGACACCTGTGTCTTTGCCATGTAACTTCTTATGTCCTTAAATTCCATTAAGAGCAGCTGAAAGGAAGGGGTGACTGTTGAGGAGCAGGCCCTGGGTGGGTGGCAGATCACACAGCCAGGTGGCCGTTTAGCTCAGTTTGCAGGCAGTGTCTTTTGCTCTGTCATCTGAAATTATTTCACCAGTTCAAAATTTACTCAAAAAGCCTTCATCAAAATGCAAGAGGCCAGTGGCATCCATGTCTCTGAGTTGACCTCTTCCTGAATCTTATAGCCAGAATAAGAGGTGCCGGGTTTGTTTAGTGTTAAACTCAAATTCTCAAGTCTTGTCTTCCTATCGATGCTCCTTTAAAATGTTTTTCTTAATTTTTTATATGAATGTGTATTTGGAGGAGCGTTTTGGAAACAAACAAAGGGTGATGTGCTTGAGCTGTACTAAAAATAATTTAAGGAAGATTTTGAGAAGAACTTGCAGACAGAGTCAATAGGTGGACTACTGGAAGCTGTCCCTAGGGAGGGTTCTGGACTCCTTCTCCTGAGTTTCTAAAAAATAAGATGGATTTTTCACTAGAATGGAATGACTGAGGTATGGCCCTTCCTTATTAGGTTCCCTGGAGGCGTAGGATACTGTATGACATCCTGTCTTTTAGGAAAACAGGCCAGTACGAGAAAAGGAACACTTGCCTTCTTCCCCTTAGACTCTCTTGTTTTACTGCTTTGTCCGTCACTTTAAGTGAGTGGATATTATTCTCCATTGGCCAAATTTCTTTCTTTTCATGATAAAACACAGCAGAGTCCTCCCCATCCCACAGTCTGCCAGTCTGTGTAAGAAGCTTCTCTATGATGTGAGATTGTGTTCTAGTTCCAAGCTGCCTGAAGATAACTGTGTCTCTCCCCTCTGACCCAGTCTCTCAGTGGCCCCTGGCAGGACGTTTGTAACTGCCACATCTAGTATTATAGAGGAACAAAGTGTCCCCGGGATTCTGAGAAATGGAACAAACTCTTAACTGGCATTGTTTTTAAGAGAATTAGTGATAACATCTAGATTAGCTGCAGAATATGACATGTTCTTCCTAGTCCTTAAAAAGTCTCGGGGACAGAAGCATCAGGAATGGTCTAAAGCTGGGTTGTGTGGGACAGTAGCCACCAGCCACAGGTGGCTACCAAGTGCTCCAGATTTGACGAGCACAGATCAAGATGTGTTCTAAGTATAAAATACACACCAGATTTTAAAGACTTCATATCAAAAAGTAAAATGCCTTATTAATAATGTTTTATTGATGATTCCATGTTGAAATGCTAGTATTTTGGATATATTAGAAAATCTATACTTAAAGAAAAATATATGCTTAAATTAATCTCACCTGTTTTCTTTTCTTTCTTCAATATTGCCATCAAAAAATTAAAATTGGGGCTAGGGTTGTGGCTCAGTGGTAGAGCACTTGCCTAGCATGTGTGAGGCATTGGGTTCTATTCTCAGCACCACGTAAACAAATTAAATAAACAAAATAGAGTTATTGTGTCCAGTTACAACTGAAAAAAATTAAAATTGTATATTGGGCTCACTTTGTGGCTCACATTATGTTTCTGTCGAATGATGATCACTGAAGGATAGAGAAAATAATCTGAACAAGAGAAAAAATTATGAACATAATAGAATCATTAAGGTTGCCCAGAATTTATATTGGATGTCCAGCACAGCACTAACTACATTTTATAATTCTTTTTAGAGTTTATGTGGAGTATATCTGATTAAATCCTTACAATAACTATGTGAAGTAGGTGCTATCTCAGATAAGCAAACAAAATCACAGAGGTTAAATAATTTGCTCAAGTTCACATAGTAACTAAAATGTGCATCTTGAGCTTGTGGCTTCTAGTTTTCTTTTCACAGCACCATAACAGGTGTATACACTGAGCACCTGAGACACCATGCAATTCACCTGTAATTCACAATTCACGATGCAATTCACCTGTGGGTGCTTGGCTGGCCCCTACCACCTAGTGATAGGAATTAAAGACTTGAACTTATCTCAGGTCTATAACTGAGGATGGGTGTACTCAGGCTCATCTCATTCCTTTGAACTCATTTCCTCATATCCAGGGAAGATTTAGACACACGATGCACAGGACAAAGGATTTTCACATCGTGTGTGAGCCTCACACTGGCAGATGTGAAGAACCTTCTAGGGCAGTAGATGACATAACTGTATCCTTCCCTTCACTCTTCTCTGACAGTGACACTGTGGTTATCCCGTAGGCTGAGATCATATGGGCTCTGAACAAACTAGCACTGAGGACAAAGTAAACATTTATAGCCTACTAGGGCTAGAAAAAAAAAAGCGTATATATATATGACTTTTGAAAAAATATAGAACTCTAATAGTGCTGCACAGAATAAATTAACAGACTTGGGCTCTTCCACGTGGGCACACACCTGCATACACACGCACTATCAGCCCGCCTCCTGAGCCACTTCCGTGCTGAATAATATTCTTTTGTAAAACTACAAAAGGAATATTTTCTACTAAGTAAACCAAGAATTTCCCCAAAGCACATGTTGCCAAAAAAAAAAAAAAAAAATATATATATATATATATATATATATATATATATATATATATATAGAGAGAGAGAGAGAGAGAGAGAGAGAGAGAGAGAGAGAGTTGATTCCCTATCTTCTCAACTGAGCAGGGTAGGCAGGTGGGCTCATCCTGATTTGCTGGCTGGGTCATCTACTGAAGCGTGATCCATGTCTACCATCTGCTCCTGTCTGCGCTGAATTCACCAAGTTACTGTCTCAGCCAAGGACTAAGGCGCTGTGCTCAGAGGCTGGGAGCAGACAGAGGGGCTCAGTGTTATGGACCTTCTGTCTGGGACCTCCCAGGCCACCAGACCACCTCATCAAATAAGAGCCGAAGGGGAGTCGAGCGAGCAGCACTGCGCTGGGCTGACCTCAAACTTCAGCATGATTGCCATCATCATTTATTAGGCTCCTCTCTGCAAAGCTGGGCACACCACCAAATGAGCAAAACAGATGTCTTTTTAGCCCCTGGGGGTGGTTGATAATATTTAACATTTTAAATACTATGGGAAGCAAATAAATGTTAAGCATAGATGGATTATGTAATGATAACTCCACATGTAACTAAAGGTTCATTTAGTGGTATGGAGGAAGAAAAAATATTTCATAATGTATACCAGTTGCGGCAGGGACAAACAGAGAAATAGTTTCCCCTTGAGGAAGAGGAAGGGAGCTCTGTACATCTCCCTTCTCCAGCCGGGGCCTTTATAGAAAAGTTGGTGAGCTCTCTTTCTGAGACAGTTGAGAACAAATGCGAATCTCCGTCTCCCTGGGGGCACGTTAAAGAAGGCCAAGTGTCAGAATGCTGCAGATTGATGCCACTGTTTGGGCCTCTCTGCCCCCACCCCAACACACACACACCCCCAGCTCCAGAGCCACACAGCCCAGCCAGGTGCAGGGCGAGGGAGGAGAGAAGCCATCTCCGAATCTCCTGCTCCCAGTCTGACCGGGTCCAGGCTGCTGGTTGCCTAGCAACCCTCCTTCTTTTGTCCCCTCCCCCACCTCCTCCTCTTGTTTTTGCACCCCATTTCCCTCTTGATGTAATTTTAACCAGATGTAGATGGACACAATACCTTTGTTTTATTTATTTATTTTTATGTGGGGCCGAGGATCAAACCCAGTACTTTATGTGTGCAAGGCGAGCGCTCTAGCAGTGAGCTACAACCTCAGCCCCCTAACCTGTTTTTAAATGCAATCCTCGTAACCATTTGAAATTGCCAATATTTGGCCAACTTTCTCCTCCAAAAAGGACAATCTCATGTGGCTCAAGTCAAATGTGGAGGGAGATGGAGGAAAGGGGAGGGAAGGCGTAGCGTGGCACCTGCCCTTCTTGGAATGGGTAGTGTTACAGAAAGTTGCTTTCTCTGGTTTTGCTTTTGCTTTTGTTTTATTGATGAGTCCATTTTTATAATATCTTTGCAAAACCATTTCCAAGTATCCTCTAGATTTGTACAGAAAAGGAACCTCAGGAGGCGACCGTGGAACTATTTGCTCCTTGTTTCTGTCTTTCTGCTAAAGGGGCAAGAGAGGGAAGGGGGAGATTTAAACAACACACAGTGCAGTTGAGCAAAACGCGCGTGGGTCATGGTATCAATAGGGGAAGGCACACAAACACACACCTTCCCCCAGAGGAGGGTTTGGAAATGAAAAGAAAACTGGCCCTGGCCCAGGGTGACAGCAACCTGGGAGCTAACACATCTAGGATTGACACTGGTTTGTTGCTGTTTTAATTATTATTGATTTTGGCACATTGCCCAATTCACATACTAGCTTATTTGGAAAATATCTGAGTTTCTATCACCCTGTTGTGCAGAGCCAATGCCCTCCCTTTGAGCTGAGTCTGTGTCTGGAAGTGATAACTGAGTTTTTTAGGCTGCACACTCTTTGCAAGTCCAGTGACCGGTTCTTCCTCTTCCTAAAATGGGAAGAATTTCAGTGCTATCTTCTCTTTAGTGCCTGGGACACTGTAGAGCATTTCTTCATGCATTTCTACCCATGGATCCTATCCTGTCTTGTCCGGAGGAAATGGAGGGATATGGGGAGGCAGATATATTCATTCTGCAGCTTCTGCTGTGACTTGTCCCACCTAGCCAGAAAAAAGGGAAGGAAGTCTGGTTCCCAGGAGAGAAATAGTGTTGTCCCCGACAGCACAGGTGTTGGAGGCAGGCAGTGGAAAGCTGGAGGGAATCAAACGGCTCTGTGGCTTCCCCAGAATCTTCTCCCCCTCATGAACCGTCCCCATAGCCTTGAGTTGCTGTTTTCCATTTCCTGGCTCAGCACAGAGCTAACAATGTAGCTGTCAGAGAAGCATGGAAGATTTCCAGATCTTGCCCAAGTCCCGTCCCACCCCTCCCGCTGCCTCCTGGGTCTCCGTAACTGCCTGCACACATGTAGTCCCCACTCCACACACTCACCCACGCACCTTGTCCCTGCTTCTCATCAAATGCAGGCCATTTTCCTCTTGCACCCACTTTGAAATTGAGCCCCGAGTCTCCAAACCAGCCAGGCTTTAGAACCCATGCTCCTTTTTACTGTTCTCAATGCCATCCTACCCTTACATCTTACCAGTTATTTTCCCCCACCTAAGCCACTCAGTGGCGGTCCCAGTGCAGGCGTCTCGTCCCTGCTATTGGCTTGGAGTCCTGAAGCAGCTTCTTCTGGACCTCCCTAGGCCCATGTTTCTGGCCACCCCACTGAATCCTACACAGTGCAACCAGATTGCACTTCAGGAAGGGCTGCTTTACAGCATCTCTGCTCAAAAGCCACCCATAGCTTATCCCAGTTGAATTCCGGTTTGACTCTCATGTTCCCCCACAATCTGCATCTTGTAAGAGAGAATATCAAGAGGTGAAGGATGTAGTTTTGCCCAACATGCCCACTCCCTGAGTGGGTCCTGTGGCAGTGTAGTTGCCACACTGGACTCAGCAGAGATGGGTTCTGGAAGTTCACCATTCAGGGAATTGCGTTTATAGAAATGGAGAAAAGCAACCATATGACCCTGCTGTAGTCTTCCAGACCAACGGTTCTCAAATCTCTTCCAGCTGAAAAATCCTTTGTCTGGTATCATGTGAACAGAGGTGGTCTGGACCCTACCACTTTTTAACAGGGAGGCAAGCAGCCCAGGACCTTAGCAGACCCCTGTAGGTTTGTATATCGCTATTCTAGATAGACACCAGACAGTAGAAAATACAACTGTCTTTTATGCATCTACATATGTTCCTGAATAGTGCAAGTAAATTGAGCTTTACACATATGAATCATATTTTAAATGCTTTTGGAAATCATACAGCTTAAGTGATTAATCATCACATAACCAATTGAACACTTTGTTTTGTATCAAAGTCTGTTCTAAGAGCTTAATATGTGCCGAGTCATGTAATCAGCCTCTATGAAGTAGGTAGCATTTTGCTCCCATTTTTCATTAAGGAAATGGGAGCACAGAAAGGTTAAGTACTTTATCCAGAGTTGCACAGCTAGTAAAGGGTAGAGGCCCGATTCAAAACCAGGCCACCTGGTTCCAGAGTAAGAAGAGCACGCTGAAGTATATGGAGAGCACAGGCTCTGGGGCCAGATGGCTTGGCTTCAAAACATGACTCTGACATTTAGCTGCTCCATGACCTTGGCCAGTTGCATAGCCTCTTTAGCCTCTAGCCTTCAGTGGCTTCTTCTACACACAGGGAACAATAACCACCATCATCCTTACTTGTTCTAATTCTGCCTGTAAATTGATGCTAGTACCTGTGATACACATGTGATTAGGATGAAATGAATTAGAACATGAGAAGTGCTCAGACGACTCCCTGACACCTCACAGGTTTCTCTTACTGGAATCTGAGGCTCAGGCTGGACCACTTAGTAGCTCTGCTAACCTGGGAAGCCATTTGCCCTTGATGCCTTATCTGTACAACGGAAATGTTAACTACTTTGGCTGTGGGGCAAACATTTACGAGACCATGAAACGCTACTTAATTTGTAGTGCTATTAATTTTGATACTTTGGGCTTCCATATGATTGTGCACAGGGCTGTTTAGTGTATTTATAACAAGTTCAGCCTGAGTTCACTTGACAAGTGACGAATTGACAGTCCGTCAAAAAATGTCTCAACTGCCAACCATCATCTCCTGATCTTTTCATGAACACTGGTTATCATTGCTCATCCTTCCAATGACATCTGTAACTCATATGACAAGGTCATGGGGTGTCAGGCAGGATATTTATGTACAGTATTTGTGCAGAGTCCAGGTAACCATCTAGAGAAGTGGATTATGTTTTGTGCTCCAATTATGTCAAAGCATGTCAATCACTCATCATTCTTGGGTAAAATAAACAAAACATTATTTGGATGGTTGCATCACAGTATTTTATAAGTGACCTCATCCTTAATGCTTTACGTTAAAATGATACTGAAGCACAATTGTATGCAAATGGTTGTATTGGCTGTGACTTGCAGGAAGGTGAAACTGGAAGGCAAGTACTCTCCCTTGTAAGCAGAGCAGTGATTCGATTTCTCAGCCCATTACCCACAAACTCAGGTTACCACAAGTTCATGTGTTAACAAGTTTAATCAAGTTTTCTCAAATGGGCCTGTATCTTTCACAGCAGTTGCAGTGCGCTAGCTCCACTAGGTAGTGCACAGTGGGTCCTTTTGGAGCATTCGGAGATTTTCTACTCTATTGGCAGGCTCAGAACCTCGGGTGACTAAGGCTGCTGGAATCCCATCAATGTGTCTGATTCCCAGGTGAACATATTCTCTGAGGAATGCCTAACTGCTCGTCCAAAAATGATCAAGAGGCTTTTTTTTTTCCTTTTAGGAAAGGAGGTTTTATTTTATTTTATTTTATTTTTATTTATTTTTTATTAGTTGTTCAAAACATTACAAAGCTCTTGACATATCATATTTCATGCATTAGATTCAAGTTGGTTATGAACTCCCAATTTTACCCCAAATACAGATTGCAGAATCACATCGGTTACACATCCACATTTTTACATAATGCCCTATTAGTAACTGTTGTATTCTGCTACCTAGGAAAGGAGGTTTTAAAATTTCACGTGAAACCCTTTAAGGGTGATACAATAATTCTTAAGTGTTAAATTGTTGCTAGATCTTAAGATATATTGCTATGGGTCTGGGATTGTGGCTCAGTGTTAAAGCGCTCATCTAGCACCGGCGGGACCTGGGTTCGATCCTCAGCACCACATAAAAATAAAGGCATTGTGTTGTGTCCATCTACACCTAAAAAGACATATTTCTATGATCAAGTGTGCCAGATGTTGGTATTATAAAATCCTTTATGAACATTCCTCTACTTTGGCCTTCCTTACTTATAGTAGTGTCAGTGATTTATAAAATAGCAAAAAGAGTATAATATCTTTATACTTCATACGAATGTGGTTTACAGCTGTAATAGTGCTCCCCAGCACCTCCACACTTGCATTTCACGTCATCACGTGTGAGTAGCACAAACAGAGACCCATGGGTAAATCGCTGCCTTTCACTCCCTTTTGGACATTAATAAAATGACATGCTCACTAATGAATACTGTGATATCAAAATGCCTTCAGCGCTAAGTGGGGTCCATCAAGCACACACATGTACATTCATGCACTCCCATGCATACACTTGCACAAATGCTCAAACACACTAACATATACAGACTCACATATATACACACTCATATGCCTATACTCACATGAGTGCACACATATGACCTTAACATACATGTGCACACACATGCACATTCATACATGTACGCATGCATACACACGACACACACATATGCACACACATAGACACATGCACATACACTGTATATATCTGAGAGAGCCGAGAATTCATTTGAATTCCTCATTGTCATGCAATTCCTAGTTCAACCATAGTATTATCACTAAATTGCACTCAGGAACAAGACAAAAATTTGCATACAGTTTCACTTTGAGTGTCATGAAGCTGGGTGCAGCTAATTCAGGTATGTTCTGCAGGCCCTTGGCCTGTGTCCTTCCCACCAGCAATGGTTACACAGGGCACAGGATGACTCCAGCAGCCCCAAGCACCACACCCTCACAGGACAACATCCTGAAGCAGGAAAGGGAGTTTCTCCACCTAACATTATTTGTTACGGAGGAAAAAGCCTCCCAGATGTCCCTCCCAGTACTGAGGTGCTGTGGTGCACTATTACAGTTGTAAAACACACAAATCTTCAATTCCTTCCTCCATCCCAAACCATAGTGGTTCACATTCCCAATATCAACTGGTCACTGGTAAAGGGAACAGAATCATTAAGACTGGTTGAAATCAGTAGTTCTCAAAATATGGTCCTGGAGGAACAGCATCAGCCTTACTTGGGGACAATTTAGAATTGCATCTTCTCAGTCGCTACCCCCTACTGAATTAGAGCCTGGGAGCAGGGCTCAGTGGCAGCCAGAATCTGACCCAGTGCAAGCTGCCACAGAGGCTGGTGTGCTTACCCACCCCATGGTGTATTGAGGCTTCAAGATGGCCCCAGGAGAGCGTGGACTGTCTGCAGACAATGCGCACAGAGGCAGTGCAATGCAGCAGATTTAAAGGTCCAGACAGTTAAAGATAAAAAGAAAGTGGGGTTGGAATAGTTTTTCCTCTCTCTTGTTTTTCTCTCTCTCCTCTCTGTGGTGCTAATGCAAGACAAGTGCCTGGCCAGTGAGCTCCACCTCTCCCCTGGAATAGCTCCCCCCCCCCCCCCCCCCCCGCCACAAGTAAGGGTATGAGAAAATTCCAAACATTCAATCTATTTTAACCTTCATATGTTTAATAAAAAGGTAAAAAACACACCATAAAGGATATGAAGTCAGAATGAAGGACAGTCTTTGGAATAGCATATGTTTAAAGTTGATATGCATCTGTCTTACATTTCTCCTTTCACCGCTGCCCCATGGAAAGTGTGCCCCAGCTGAGGAGCCGGCCATGTGGGGAAGCTCATGCTCTGGATAAAGTCAGATCCAAATTGGAACCCTGGCTGCCTTTTCCCATGAATGGTGTGTGGCCTTAGGAAGTGTTGACCTTTATGAAGCTCAGCTTTTTTCATTGCTGGAATAAAAATGGGATGATTACCCTGAAGGATTTGGATGAGAATTAGAGATAATGGAATCGAATACCTAGTCCCTGGAACACGATGTTCATTACGTGGTGGCTGATATCATCAGAAAGTTGGTCGATGTTATTGAATGAATAAGCAAATCAATGAATAGCTAGCAAAGTAAAAAAACAAAAAAAGTATTTCTTCAGCTTACAACCTTTGTCCTCATTTGGAACAAAACAGACAAGTGAACTAGTTTTCATTGAATCCAAGCACATAGACCAGATGGTATGCAAGAATCAGGAAGAGGAACCTAGGAATGGGCCACAAGCACACCCTGGGGGTAATCGTTTGAATTCCTAAAACTCCATCAACACTGGGGTTCAACCGCTCTGAGTACCTCTGCCTTCAAGCACTCAGCTGCAAAATGGTCACTCTGTGACTCACAAAGCCTCTGGTTGTGAAAGGCACAGGCAACACACTGTCACTCACTGAGTGGGTAAGAAGGAAGTATGGCTACAGTACAGTAGTACAATTCTGGCACTGGTCACCTGGAGTTAGCACAGGTTTAAGAGCACAGTCCCCAGGAAGGTGACCCTTATTCCAGATGCCAGCTGTGAGCTCAGGGAACTCAGACCACATGCACTTCTCATCACCTGGATGCAAATTTGGAAGCTCCATGACACCCTTGATTTCCCTGATTATTCACTAGAATGACTCACACAACTCAGGAAGTGTGAAACTTAGGATAATTTTGTTACAAAGGATGCATCTCAGGACCAAATGAAGAGCCACAGAGGGTGAATTCTGGGAAGGTCCCCGGTGCATAGCTTCAGCACTCTCTCCTTAGGGAATCAGGGCATGTCACCGTCCCTGCACATCAATGTGAGTCTAGAGTTTTTATTCGAGTTTCTTAGGTAGCTGTGAGTGATTGGCTTTCAGACATGTAATTGAACCCAGTCTTTAGCCCCTTCCCCTCTTGGGGGTCAGGTAGACAGGTGGGTCACACGTGGCTCAAAAGCCTCTAATCACACGGTGGTTCTTTCTGGTAAGAAGTTCCATCACAAGTCATTTCCTTAGCATGAACTCAGGCTCATAAATAACAAAACACTCCTATTACTTGGAATGTCCCAAGGATTTAGTATCAACATCCCAGGAACCAGGGATAAAAGCCAACTAATTTTTTATTATAAAACAACATAAAAATATAGGCATCTAGATCTTTAAGCCTTCGCCTAGGATTTTTAGAACAAGACCAAAGTTCATGCATGAAGTCTCTACAGCTCCAAGCATGAACTTTGACCTTAAACCACTTTTTATCTACTACTGCATCAGTTTTTATCAGCTACTGTGTAGGCTGTCTCTAGGATTAGGATTTCAAGGATGAATTTGAAAGAACACAATTCAGTTGATAAAGGTGACTCAAAATGACCTCTTTAAGCCTTAGAATCTATCTGTTTTTAAAGAAAGTAAGAAAAGAGAAAGAAAAAAATAGATAATAATCCACAGTTTGAAAGGCAAATAGGAGACACAAAAACAGTGATAGTATTTGGTAGGCGTGGGAAGCTGCCTATCTGTCCCCAGATAACGCAGCAGGCCTTAGGCCATCCATTTTACAGGAATGTACTAGTTTTCTGCCTGGGATGAGACACCAGTTTCTCCACCCAGGGAAGTCACTGTTTCCCAGGGCTGGTCTGCTTCTCTGTGGCTCTGCAGACGGCAGTAGCCTTCAGACTCAGTGCCTCAGAGGAAGCCAGGCCTCTGGTGGGGTCAGTGCTTGCTGGCCCAGGCCTGAGTCATCTCTCTGGCACTGAGTTTCTGCCACTCCCTAATCACAGCCACTGTGACTTTCCCCTCCTTCTGAACGCACCAAGTGATGCTGTGGACCTGGGGCTGGAAAAAACTTGAGCCAAGACAGGTGTCTGACCCAGCCACATAGAAATCTGTGAAAGCTGTCGGCGCTCCATGAGCTTACAGGAGGAAGAACCGACATGGACGCCAAATTCACCAGAGCCTCACCAAAAGCTCTAGAACTTTACAGCTACACCTCGAGTCCCTTGGGGTATTTTGGTGGGCATTCTGTGGCTGGAATTCTATTGACTGAGGTTACACTGAAAAGAGTCATTCAAAAATTATTTCCTCATCTACAGTTTTCTGTCCAGATGAATGACCAAATAAGTGGTGACCTCCTCAAAATGCCTCTAGAAATGGTGATTCTTGCAGCCCAGCCCTGATGGCACTTAATCATGGTTTATCTCAATCATCATCAGATGGCTTTTATTCAATGTCATGGTTGTGCTCGGTATTTTAGGCTCAGTGTCTCCATCTCCTTGGAGCAGACAGTCTAAAGAATGGGAGCTCATTAGAGCCAGGTATATGAACCACAACCCAGAGAGGAAGCATCCTAGCCAACCAAGGACAGCAGCCACAGGAACGAGCTCACAAGGGTCACTTTGCCTGTGTGTCCTGATTTAGAGATCTTTCTCAGGATGTGTGGAACAGAGGAGTGGTTAGAGAAGAAAAGGGAGGCCCTATCTTTCATGTAAAGGGTGGTTTCTACTCTAGTCTTCTGTCTTCTTCAAATTACTCATGGAAGGAAGGATGCTATAGAGAAACAGGCCACGTTGTTTCTTACTGTCAGAGTCAGGCCCCTGGGCAACATCCTGGTGCCAACCTGGAGCTGAGATGGGCCTTCAGTCTTAAAGCTGCTCAAGCTGATAAGAAATCAGGGGCTGCCCATTCTGTCCAACCGTTACAACAGTACAGTGGTGGAAACATGGCCTCTGTGACCCCTTGTCACCGTCGTGCATTCCCACACCAACTTGCTGATCTATGGGCTGCCTAAGCTGGTCCGTTAAACCAGGTCAGGAATCTTGGCTGGAATTCTTGGCTTCTTGGTCACAGGAGAAACTGTGACTCAGAGGCCTGTCAGGACTCCAGACCCCTAGTGTCAGGGCTCTTGAGAAAAGTTTTTTTTTTTTCCCCCAGCTCAGTGACCACATTAGGGAAGGGAGAGAGGTGGCAGTTAGGTTGTTTTAAACTTGTGTCTGTAATTCTGGATGCTCCTGTCAAAGAACTACCCCCTGAGGAAACTGTTCCCACAACCAGTATTTCCAAGAGTGGCTGGAGAGGGTCTGTGTAAGGGAGTTGGAGAAATGCCTTCCCCTATCTTCCCACCCAAGATACAGAGATACAATTGTCTATAAAAGAGCTTGGCAGCGAAGATCCCTGGTCAGCCAGGCTCTCCGGGCCTCCCTCATCGTGAAAAACCCTCCCTCCTAGACCATGAATTTCTTGGGGGGGGGGGGCGGGGTACTGCTCCTTACAGTCCACAGGAACCAGGGGGCTGTGTGCAGTGCATTCTGGGAAATGCCACTTCTGACTCTACAGATCCTAGGTCAGCTCCACCAGTGGCTAGTGGGGTAGATATCTCAGATTTGTGCCTCTCTGGGACTCAGGTTTCCCATCTAAACCACCCCTCCTTCCTTCCCAGGAAAGCCACCAAGATGGAAGAAATGCCATAAGATGGCTTTGAGGTAGGGTGCTGTGTTGGACAGCATGGTGTGACCAGAATGTGAGGTGAATGTCATGAGTTCCTTCCATGAAATGCTGCTGCAGTTTCTTATAGGGAAACTAAATACTGTGCTGAGCCACGTAGGGTTGTTCCCCTAGCAGGCACTCCAGATGTTTAGTGATTAGTGAATACGAATAAGAATCTGTGGGCTGGGATGTCGCTCAATGGTGGAGCGCTTGTCTAGCATGCACAAGTCCCTAGGTTTGATCCCCAACGCCTCAAAAAAATTTTTTAAGTAAAAATAATAATACAAAAATCTGCAACTGTGTATAAAAAGAATATAAAATTCCAAATATTTACAAGGCATGCTATGTATACTTTTGTATGGTTTTAGTGGTTCTTTCTAACAGCCCAGGGGAAGCAGTTGTTATATCCATTCTACTGTGGAAGAAACAGGCATAAGGAGTTAAGTTGCTGAGCCACACACCTTCTCGGTGGAGGCTCAAACCCAGGTCTGTCTGATGTCAGAGCCTGCTCTTGACATTGTGTTTGCTGTGTGCTGAACGAATGCCTCTTGAAAAGGCAAAAGATGTATGTTCTTTGCAGTGCATCCTAATGGCCTCCTCGCAGGTGCCCTTTGGCAGCCTGACTCTCTGGCCTCAGATAGATGGCACAGTAGTGACATGTTCCATGCACATTTCCATCACAGGGAATCATATGATTTCTGGGTGTCTGTTTGCCACAGTGGGACTGAGGAAAAAACTGAGCAGAAAAGAATTTCAGAGGTAAGAGTGAGGTTTCATGTAGTCAGTTGAGAGGCGGAGGGACTTGTTAACCCCATCAGGTTAAAAAGCCTTTTGGTGAGCTGGGGCTGTGGCTCAGTGGTAGAGCGCCTGCCTTGTAAGTGTGAGGTACTGGGTTTGATCCTCAGCACCATAAAAATAAATAAATAAATAAATAGGGAGGGAGGGAGGGAGGCCTTTTGGCTTTGTCTCCAGCTCATTTAAATCACCACTCTGAGCAGCCTTCCTAGGAACAAGTCCTGTGTCCACACAGGCCTGCATCCCAACCCTTTTTCTGTGGATGTGCTTTGTCATCCTGAAAACTGTCCTGGACCAGTCATTTTGGAGACATCGATTTAGCATTTCCTATGCCCAGAGGGATGAAGACAAGTCTCTTCAGAAGTGTTCTTTCTAATATCAGGTTTTCAAATTCTGGTACCCTTTGACTATTCAGAAATTAACACTTGAATGGGCGCTGTGGCACCTGCCTGTAATCCCAGCAGCTCAGAAGGCTGAGCTAGGAGGATCACGAGTTCAAAGCCAGCCTCAGCAAAAGCAAGGTGCTAAACAACTCCGTGAGACCCTGTCTCTAAATAAAATACAAAATAGGGCTGGGGATGTGGCTCAGTGGTCAAGTGCCCCTGAGTTCAATTCCCAGCACCTACCGCCTTCCACCCACCCCCCACAAAAAAAGAAATTAATACTTGGAGGACCTAAAAAGAGCTCCGGAGGTAGGGAACCTGATTTTTTTTTCCTATTTTTCTTCCTCTTCAAGAAGAGGGCAAGGACAGAACTCATGTTTGCAGGCAGGGCTGTATTTTAGGGAAGACTGAACCAATCTGTGTCCAGAGACTGGTGTCCAAGGAGAACTGGCTTTACCCGGATACTTGGTCTTTTTCAAGCCAGCTGACGCATCCTCCAGGAAGAGAACCTTCCTTCTTCCATGTGTCCAGTTGAGCTCACCCACTGTGTGTCACAGAGCATCTGTCTAAAGAACTGGGGCCCTGATGGCCATGGCCAAGAGAGGTACTCACCACTGCAGATACCTTTTACTCTTTAAATTTTTAGCACAATCTTTTACCACCTTTCTGTTGAAAAACCATTTATGAGTAACCACCATGTTGAGACATAATTAACCTGCATTAAATTACGTGTATTTAAAACTGCAATTTGGTCATCCTGACATACAGATACCTGTGAAGCCATCAAATCATCTCTAGCTAGTTCTACAGACAGAGCTAACAGATCTGCCTTTTCTGAGCCCACCTGGGACTCCCAGCTGCTCAGTGCCCCTTTTGGTTGAAGTTGTTGGTCACGAGAGGCCACAGTGTGGCCCACAGGTGGCTGGGCTAGCAGTTTGTCACACGGCGTCCATGGGCTTTTAACACAGTAGGAATCTTTTGGGGCTCTTAGAAGGAAAGTCAAGCATTCTGGGTTGTTCGTGTTTTTCTTCTCCACACCTTTCCCTGCAGACTCTGAGCTGATCTGCTTTGGGTCATGAACATAACACAGGACATTATGCTGGCCCTGAAAGCCCCACAGGAACTGTGAAGGGGAGTCATGAATTGTTGTTCTCTGGTGAGCCAGGCCCTTAGGCACACTCAGCATGGGTGGAAGGTTTCACTTCTTCTTGGGCAGCAAGACAGGAAGACTGGGCAGGAAGAATGCTAGGAACAGGGCTTTTCTACAGGAACTGAACCTGCAAATAACGCTGAGAACAGGCACTGATGGGGAGGGGCAGGCTGGAGATTAGCAGGGTGGACACCACAACAAGTGTCCACACAGGAATTTGACCTGCTATGCCCCCTAGGGTAGCCCTGGGATCGTCCCCTTTTCCTGTCTTTCTCTTGGTGTTTGGGAAACACTTCATACTGCACTTTGAACTCTGAAGAAAGTTCCTTGTGATCATCCCAGGTGTGCAGACAAGCAAAAGTTACCCAGGTTTGGTTCTTTTTCAGAGGTTGAGTTTTAAAACTTTCATTTCAAACACATCCACCTCATTGATGTCTCTGGCTCCCATATAAAGGCAGTTATTTGAAATCCAAGTACAAAGTACCGCAAGCGGAAGACACCAGATGTCTTTTTTCCATGGTTTGACTGTAGTGATGAATAGTCCTGTGGCTTTGCTTAGTGTCGACAGCTTTGTAAATATGCAACTCCACCTTACGTGTCTTCCCTGTCATAATTCCCATGGGACCAGGTGCCCTGTCGGTGATACCTCAGGCCACTCCACTCCCTGTGACCATTGTAAGGCAACCTGTTCTGTGGCCTGCTGGTGATATATTCAGAGGGAAATGGTTAAAGGGAAATAGAGTCAGACCCTTTCCATAGTCCTCTGTCATTAAAATGGGAAAACAAATGGAGTCGGCATGCATGAAAAGTAGAACACATGACATTGACCTCAATCCAGACCAGGCGGAAATGAGCCGTATCTCAGGTCACTAAAATATTCCTTCCAGGACTGGTCTTTTCAAAGAGATTTAGCCGGGTGTGGTAGCACACACCTGTAATCCCAGCTGCTCAGGAGGCTGCGGCAGGAGAACTGTGAGTTCAAAGCCAGCCTCAGCAACTTAGCAAGGCCCTAGGCAACACAGAGAGATCCTGTCTCTAAATAAAATATAAAAATGGGCTGGGGATGTGGCTTAGTGGTAGAGCACCCCTGGGTTCAATCCCTGGGAGAGAGAGAGAGAGAGAGAGAGAGAGAGAGAGAGAGAGAGAGAGATTTAAAAGAAATCTAAAGCTTTACTTTGCATAAAATGTGTGGCTCTCTTTTTCCAAATGCTGGTGGTCTGTGAATGGAGTAGGTACTCTTGGGTCAGATTCTTGGTGAATTCCTGTGTTTTCTGTCTCACTGCACATGTGTATGTATTCAGAGTCTTTATTTCTTACATTTTTAACACGCCATAGTCATGAAACATCGGAGTGGAAGTTCAGGAAATGGAAATGTGACGGATGATGGAATTCTGGGCTCAAGGTATTGGAAAGGCCCGGAACATGGTTTTTTACCCCTTTCCTCCTTTTAGAGCACACGTGCTCAGTTTTGAAGACATGGCAAATTTAATTTTTCTTCAGAATATACTTTGTACCTTGTTTAATAGGTATAAAGTGTCTCTTTAATAGGTATAGAGTGTCTCTTTTGCCAAACAAACAGAGTTCTGGAGATCTATGGCCCAACAATGTGATCACACTCAACCCTATTAATTATACACTTAAAAATATGTAGTATATGTTAAGAATATATTTTACATACAGATTTTTAAATGTACCTGGCTTGGTATTTGGCTGTCTTCCTGGAAAGGATTTTTGGTAGCCAAATCCTTCTTTAGTGATTTGTTTTGTCTGTCTTTGTTTGTTTGTTTGTTTGATGCAGTGCTGGGGGTGTAACCCAGGCCTGGTATGCATGCGAGGCAAGTGCTCTCCCACAAGCTTCACCCACAGAATTTCTCACACTGGAGCCTGTTAGCAAAAAGAAGTAAAGAAGAGCTTAACACTGCCTGTATGTGCTTTCCTAGCAAATAAATAAATAAATAAATGGGGAGGGGGAACTTAATGAGGAATTGCTGAGCATTCTCTGAACCACTTTGTTCTCAGAAATCCCACAGGTTCTGAGACACCCTCTCCCCCCCCCATTCATGCTCAGACTGTCTTTCTTCTAGACCTGCCCCTGCTCTGAAGGTGCTCCCTGGAGAGAGAAAGAAATCCAGGTATGAAATCCAGATGTGAAGACCCTCACTCTTGCAGGCAAACTGATTGCCATCACAGGAGAATAGCCAGGTGGATCTTCCAGCAGAGACAGGGCAATAGGCTGTGTGTTGGAGGCCGCCCCCTTGCCCACCTCCTCCCACCCACTGTTGCTGTCCCTCCACAAAATATGGAAGAGGAGAACCTGGCAGGTTCCAGGAAGGGTGGTGCCCTCTGGCTTTCTGGAACATTCTACTCCTGATGGAAAGCTCAGACTTGGCCTTGAGCTACCACCCAACCTACTGGTCACCTAGACAGAATGTGACTAGAGCTGGGTTTGGTTTTGAACTATTCCTCTTGCTAGCTCTGTGACCCCAGGTAATCTCTGTTGTCTTGATGCCTCAGTCTCTCCAGATATAGAATCGGGGCAATAATAATATGTTTCTTGAGTTCCTTGTAATTGTAGTGGTCAGGTGTGGTCATATCCCTCTTCCCCCAACCAAATCCTGTAGGATCAATTTCAACTTCGTGACAGGATGCAAGGGTCTGCTATCCTCCTTCTCAGCGCAATCCCTGGGGTCCCCACACCCCTTCAGATGTGACACCATTCACCTACCCAAATTTTAACGAGCCATGCCCGCCCTGCTTCTGTTATCGCCCTCAGATAGCACCTGAAATCTGGTGTGGTTTTTCTGTTTTGTTATTCTTTCTTTCACCAGAGCAGTATCAGAAATAGGGAGTTATATCCCTGTGGTTAAATGCACAAAGTGTAGGGTCAGGGCTGGGGATATAGCTCAGTTGGCAAAGTGCTTGCCTTGCACGCACAAGACCCTGGGTTCAATCCCCAGCACCATCAAAAAAAAAAAAAAAAATAGGGTTGAGCTGCCTGGGTTTAACGCTCAGCTCTGCCATATAATACTTGGGTGACATTTCAAGTAGGAGTAATAATAAACCTAGTGCTCACCTCCTTGGGTTGTTGAGAAGTTCAACTGCAATATCTTCTGTGTCCCTGGGCGCATGTAAAGAACTCACTGGCTGCAAGGCACTGTTATAGGAAGTTCAATCCTCATGGTACTCTGGTGAGATAGGTCATCTTACTTGGTTGACAGGTTCATCCAACTTGCCTGAGCCCACACAGCCAGAAAGTAGCCTTCTAATGGGGGCTGTTCATCCCCTGGCATGAGTTGGGCAAGTGCCCCATACATGTGGGTGCTTGTAAGGTTGCATTACAGTGAGCTCAAGGTCAAGGGTCAAAATTCCCTTTGATGCATCCCTGGCACCCTGAATACCACCCAGCACACAGTAGGTGCTCTGTAAATACTGTATTGCATCCAGAAAGACTTAGTTTGGTGGCAGTCTGTAGACATAAAAATTCTAAAAATATCACAAGTAAATGTTTTCCCCCACAGTGAAGCACGTGGCTTCACTGAGGAAGTTTCCAGCTTCCTTTAAAACAGATTCTAGCCTGAGTTACATGTTAGAATCAATGGTTCCTGGGCCCACACAAGACTGGTTAAGTTAGAAACCCTAAGGGACTTGGGTGTCTCTGGCCTGTTTATGTGTGTGTCTTTGGGGCAGGTACAGAGGATTGAATGCAGGGATGGTCCACCGTTGAACTATATCCCACTCCTTTTTATTTTTTATCTTGAGATGGAGTTTTACTCAGTTGCTGAGGCTGACCTCAAACTATCCTCTTGCCTCAGCCTCCCAACTTGCTGGATTGTGCACCACCATGCCTGGCCATCTCTAGCTTTTTAAATGTACCAGATGATCTGAATGCACAGCCAAGCAGAACCTGATCACTAATTGAGGACAATATCCAAGTGGTACTTTTGCACAGAACCCCTACTTCCTCTTCTGGAACCTCAAACTCTGAACAAATCTCAAGGGTCAGTGTCAAGTGCAGTGGACAGGCCTTGACATTGTTGGTTCACCAGGAGGGCATTTCAGCCAAGTGCATAGAGGACAGTGTGAGATGTGTCTTGGAAAAGATGCTGACAGGAAGTACTGAATGTGCACAGAAAATGTGTCCCAAGCCCCCCCTCCCAGCACACCTCACCCACATACACAGGAGCCGGGCAGCTGGGTCCTTTTTCCTAGTCTAATTCAAAACCAGAGCCCACCTCATTCCCATTGGATTGTAAGCCCAGGGCAGGGTTTTTGTTCTTCTTTTGTTGTTTGAGATTTTCCCTCCAGTGTCTAGGAAGGGTCTGGAAGATCATGTGCCAAGAGATTTTTGCTTACCAATTTGGCTAAAAAAAGTCCCAAACTCTTGGACTAGATGGATTCAAATAAAGGTAGGAGTCCACCCAGTGTGATAGACATCTGTCCCCAGTGAGTGCCAGGGTGTCCTTCCACCCAAAGACGGGAAACACAGGATAAGGAAGTTGATAGGAGGTTGGGGTGTGAAGGGGAAATGCAGAGGGAAAGTAGGGAAGGTAACGAACATGAAGAAACAGAGGTGGAGAGCTGAAGGGTGTTTTGCACATCTTGTCTCAGCTGATCTCTACAATGTTGCAAGAAGGTCCTGTTCTATGGGAAAGCAGTAAAAGGTCTGAGACGGGGACTTGGCCTTAATCCCACAAATCCTTTTGAAGCTATGACTCAGGCCAGGTCTCAGATTTTGAAGGTGTCCTGTTTTCTAACAGTGATCCTGGGTTCCCAGGGCTCTGAGTGAAGCCCAGGTCCCCACAGGGCAACCAAGACAGTTGATGGCACCAGAGCAACCTGGAGAAGAGTATTTGGCCTAAAAGCTCAGCAGGGACTATGGGAATGATGTCACCTTCTCACCTTTCTCTGTGCCTCTCTGTCCAGCCAAGCATCAGATGGAAAGATTGACACTGGTGCAAAGGCCTATATGCAAAGTTTTTAAATCAAAACTTAGGATTCTAAATATGTACATGTGTGCTCACGTGGGCACACACCTACAAATGCACACTCTTACTGTGTGGCCTTGAACATGAATGCACAAGGTCTGACTTCCTGTTCCTTTCAGGGTTCTGCTTTGCTTTTCCTGATAAGAAGAGCAGGCTCTCAAAGTGTCAGACAGCAGTGCTGGGATCACATTGATTTGAAGACTGCAGACTGCTTGTGTGGTTGTGTCACTGTGAGCTCCTCAGGGTCAAGGGTCAAAATTGTATGACCCCTGCCAGCTCCACAGGGGTCATACAAGGTTAAATGAAGGAGTTGAAAGTGGACTATTGCTCCCAGATTTTCTGCCCATCGATCCATAGAATTCTATAGCTACCAGGGTCAAGACAAGAGCCTTGACCTCTGCCCTTGAACCAGGACTATTTTAAAATCTCACTATGGCTTTGGAGAGACTCTAGAGAAAGACATATTTTCCTTATCCTATTTACCTTCTCATTCTGATGTTACCATCACTCCATGCTAAAGAGGCTGATGGAGAGTCTATGAAAGGCAGCCACACAGACAGCAAAATCTCCCCCATACTTGTGACCTGGGTCATGGTTTGACCCTTCCTCCTGCAAATGAAAGGAAAGGGGTGAGGAGTGACAGCTCCCTGCCTCAGAGACACTCCTCTGGGCAGCCAAAGACACTTGCTACCACAGGGTCACAGCCTGCGATGATCTCTCTTGAACAAAATGGCGTGCTATTATGGTTGTAAAGCCTATTAACTCTACTCCAGAAGGAGAATATAAGGCCTCAAGTGAGTGAGAGCAAGGACCAGCTGACAAAGCACATGATCAAACCCCAGATGAGGTCATTGCCAGGCCCCGGTGCCAGCACAGAAAGGGGTCAGAGGAGCTGATGCATTGCATATGAATTGACTCATTAAGATTCTCTAAGTTAAATGTTTCAGAGGGCCTTGCAGGACCCTGATGTATTTTGATGAAACACTTTGGACAAGAAGAAACAGGCAGGTGACACGAGCAAAGACCGGGATGCACCTTATCCTGCTTCTCCTTCATTTCTACCCTTGTTCCTCCTGCCACGCAGCCTCAGTTTCACTTTGAAGGGTCATGGGGGCCAACGAGATCATGCATAGAAGAGAAGGTTTGGACCTAAACTGTACCCATAACTAGAAGAGTCTTAATTAACAAGTAGAGATTTCTAGCAGTTGAAGATCCTTCTGGAAGGTCTTCTAAGAAAGAGGCCCTAAAAGATTTGGGAGGAATTTGGACTTGGAGGTTAGAACCAGGAGATCACATGAGTCCAGTGAAGGCTCACTGAGATGGGCTTTGATGTAGGAACAGAACTTGGGGGAACACCATTATCAATATGAAGGTGCCTCTTGCAAAACTCCTGTCCCCACCTCCTCATTTATTTGTTCATTCACTGACCCATCCATGCTGTCATTTAAATATTGACCATTTGGGCCAGGCTCTGTGGAAATGAAGATGTATAAGATACTGTTCCGCTCTCCAGAACTCGTCATCCTTGAAAAGAAATAGAGTTATGAACCAAGATGGCAGTGCCTTGGGTTGCATGCCATGGGCGTGACTTCTGCACTTCTCTGAAAGCCTTAGAGCTGCTGGGTGGATTCAAATTGTCACCAAATACAGGGAGCACCATCAAGTCAGCTCTCTCCCCAGAGGCAATGGTACAGGGTCTTGAATCAAGAGTAGTTTGGGCCATAGAGAAAGGAAGGGTGTCAAGATCAAGGGAGCAGCTGTCCAGTGACAGAGTGCAGTCTGGAAGGGCAAGGACCTCAGAAGCGTGTGGGAGCAGTGGGAGCCCCCGATATCCAGGCCTCACCCTGCCCTCTCCTCGGGTGTGCTTGCAGACCTGCCAAAGTGGAAACATGGCTCAAAGCCATTCCCTGCTTCCTGGCATACTGCACCGGCACCTCCGATCCGTCTCTCAGATCCAAGGGCGCAGGGTTCAGTTCATCTGTGTTGGCTTTTCAAACGTGACTTTTTGAACATTCCTTCTTCTTGCCTTATCGGTTTGCAGGAGGCTGTTTCATTTTGCCTGGATCGGGACTGACTTCGTAATTCTTATGTGGTTTGGCTTCAGAATCAAAATGAAGTGTCAATGCCAAGCTGCCTAATAATGACTGACATGAGCATTTGTTTAAAACCTAATAAAATATTGCCTCCAAATTTTCTGGCCAAATTCACTTATGTAAATATCTAACATCAGGTCTCACCCAGAATATCCTGTCAAGTTTCAGGAGATTTGTTTTAAAACCTGCTCCGAGCTGTGGGAATGGTTTGGAGGGCCTGTGTGCTGGGCTGTTCTTGTTGGCTAATTTCTGTTTTCCCCGGAAACTGTGTTGAAGACATGCTGTCTGATGCCCCTCTGGGCAATTCCTGAGTGTTCTTGTGGGGAAAGTCCTGCCTCTCTTCATGAATTTCACCTCCTTCTTCTGTCTGCTAATGAAGCTCATGTAACTAGTAGGTTTCCATTCACCAACTCCAACTCTGGACCCAGCAGTGGGAATTACAGTAGTCTCCTTTATCAGTGGGAGAAACGTTCCAAGCTCCCCACGAGGTGCCTGAACCTACCGATTGTGCCAAACTCTACATATGCTCATTATTTTCTGTATACACACACCTATGATGAAGTTTATACATTAGATACAGTAAAAGATTAATTAATAATAAAATAGAACTGTTATAACGACATACTGTAATAAAAGTTACGTGGGTCTTTTGAGTCGAGACAAATATTAATATTTTATTCATATTATTGGCATTAATATTTTATTAATAGAATTCATATTAATATTAATATTCTCAGACCACGGTTGACTGTGCATAACTGAAACCACAAAAAGTAGAACCAACCGTGGGGGAAGAGAGATGATGGCAGTATATCTTAGATGCCGATCCTCTTCAATGGATTCAGTCTTATTGATGCACTTAATCTCCCTAGTTTATACTACTTAGAATTCTGCAGGCCTCCTTGCAACCTTTTGGAAGTAGGTGGGATGTAGTTTTTCCTTGGACCGGCAGCTGTTTGCATCCATGTAATTAGCATATTGGAAGAGAGGGAGTCCCTACGGCCTTCCTTTGCTGCTTGTCTGACTTTCATGAAACTGCTCTCTAGGAATAGATATGTTTCAGCCAAAACCTGGTCTTCACTCCTCAGCCAACTGGGACTCCAGTACCTGTGCTCTTTTTCATTACTCCCTTACCCCCATTAAGACTGTATTTTAATTGTATTAAAAAGCACATCATCAGTAGATCAAAATGTTTCTCTCTCGCATGTCTGCCAGAGCTTTCCACAGGGAGGATCCTGGGGGCGGGCATTTGGGGAACTTCCAAATTAAAATGCTGATAAGCATTGAAAAGCCAGTGCCGTGTCTCCAGACATATAGCTGGAGCCAGAGGGAGATTTCTTTTTCTTCCAGCCAATACATATCATTTTAGCCCTAAAGAAGTAATAAGTCAGAAATGCAAGAGGTGCCTTCCTCTTGTGAATGCAGCAGGTATTACTGAGCAGACACTGGGACTTGAGGTGTGCTATTTAGGACTGAGACAACCCAAGGAAGTTAAATCCAAAGGAAGTCGTCTGCTTTCTGTTCTTCTTACTCTGCAGCATGATTTATTCATGGCTCCTAAGATAAAGGATGACATTTCATTCAGAAGAGAATTTCAATTCTGATCAGAGAAGGTCCTCATCAAAGCAGTGGTGGTGGGGGTGAGTAATTTTATGGGGATTTGGTTACTGGTTGAAGGAGAAAGGGGACCCAATTTTATTGAGCACTTACCATGTACCATATACTTTATAAATGATCACTTATTGAATCCTCACAACACTGGGAAGTAGACATTACTGTCCCATCACTTCTAGGTGAAGAATTTCAAAGCTCTGTGGGCTGATTACAAACTCACTGCCCAGGTTGTATGATAGATTATGATAGGATGCTTCCATTTTATGAGACATCTCAGACCTGTGTTATTTTTAACCCCCTCAGAACGTCCAGCTCTCTCTAACCCCAAGGCCAGTTTCTCTTTCCAACATGGCAGCAATGAAGCCACAAGCATTTTTTTTTTCTTTAGTGTTTTTATTAGTGTATTCTAGTTATGGCCAATAGTTTGTTTTGACATAATGGTACATGCATGAAATACAATTTGCTCCATTTCAGTCCCAAGTACTTCCCCTTTCCCTCCCCTCCTTTCTCCCTCTGTTCCCCTTCCTCTACTCTACTGATGTTCGATTTGTTTATTTGTTTTTAAATTGGCACTTCATAAATAACCTAAAGTTGGGATCCACTGTGGCATGTTCATATATATCTCATAATTTCATCAACTTCATTCCTCAGTTCTCTGCTTTCCCCCACCGCTCCTCCCACCCCTCAGTCCCTTACTTCTGCTCCATTTATCTCCCGTCTATTTTTTCGGGATCTACCCACTCCCTATTTTTTCTCATTTTATTCTAACTCCCACATATGGAGAAAACACTCAACCTCTGGCTTTCTGAGTCTTCCTTATTTTGCATAGCATGATGCTCTCCATTTTTATCCTACCGGCAAATGCCAAGATTTCATTCTTCTTTATGGCTGAGTGAAACATCATTGTGTAATTACACCACATTGTCTTCATCCAGTCACCTGTTGATGGGTAGCTGGGTTGGTTCCATAACTTCAAGCCACTTTCTTGGAACACTGGCCACACCCTAGACAAAGGACAGCACATGTCATGGGAACCACCCTTGCCGTCCATCCCATTGGAAAGGTAGCAAACACCCTACCGGACCTGAGAATCACCCCACCCCAACTCTTCTTCTCTGCTGTTCCGGCCCTTTAAAAGTGAACTCCCACAAGTTTCTAGCTGATGACGAAATTGACAATTCAAATGACTGAGCCCCATGTAAGGCTTCCTGACCTCTGTGTGTCCCACAGAGAGCCCTTTCCAAAACTCCAGTTTCTGTGGCTGTTCCTTGCATGGGTGAACAGTGCTCTTCTCTGCTCTTCCCTAATCATCAAGCAAATGGAATAACTCAGTGTGCAGTGTCACAAGGACTTCCATCTTGAATTGGTCCTGTGGCCGTTGGGCCCACTGGAACGGTGACCAATCTGCCAATCTGTTGTTTGATCTTGGAGAATGTCCTTCACCTCCCAGTGAATAAATGGGCAGTTTACATCCAAAAGAGTAAGTTGTTACTCCCTGCAGGACAAGATGTGGTTGAAGTCAAGTATGCAAAGCAGGCATCTTTTTTTAAAGAAAAGAAATGGCAGTGATGGACAAGATGGCATGGGAAATTAAGCTTGGAATCTCAAGTTGAAGCCTGGTTTAGCATCCCCATGTTCACTAGAAATAGATCGGATTTGGGGCTGTGGACCTGGCAGCCCTGTGTCGTTGGGCAGGTTGAGTACTCTGTGGTCCTTTTTGTGTTTCCTCTCCTCACAGCAGAGCTATTGTTTCATTAATGTGGTGGGGGCTGCATTAACAGTCCTAGCGACTTGCCCTGAGCAGGCTGGAGTCTGGGGGTTGTTCTGTTAATCAGGAGGTACAACCTAATGAACACCTGCCCACTCCCAGCATCCCCGGGGGCGACTGAATAAAGCAGACTCCCCAGCCGTCTGGGGAGCACTTGCCTTTCTAGAGATGCAATAATTATGTACGCCTGTCAAAGTCTTCCCGTTGGGCATCTTTCAGATGCATAGATGAGAAAGACTTTCTCCCAGACTGCCATGGCCCCAGCTCTTCAAGAAAGCCAAGACCAGGCTGTACCTTAGAAAAATATGGAAGAAACCACATGGAAATAAGAGGAAAGGATCAAGGAAATAATGTAAAAAGGGAAGGGAAAGGTGAAACAGCTGGGAAACTTTAAAAGATTGTTCCCAGGGAGTCCCCACCCCTGGGTTGAATGGCAGAGTCCCTTGGAAAAGGAGAGGGATGGACGGAGAGGAAGGAGGCAATTAAAGCAGTCAACTGTGGCTGTTGGGCTGCCCGAGAAGTCAGTACTGAAGAAGGAGGCACAGTTAAGAATGGGGCGCAGACATCCTTTTGGGGGTACGAAAGTAATGGTGCCTGCAGGCACATGATTTGAGACCTGGCGACTCTCCTGAAACACTGAGCATGTGACATCTGGTCCCTTCTATTGGTGTGCGTCACCACCACCGTCTGCCTCGCAATTCTCTGCTTCAGACCCGTGCCCAGAGAGTGTCCAGGAGGCATCCCCTCCTGAGGTCTGCTTCCCTGCTGGGCTGGTCTAACAGTAAACACTCTACTCTTTAGTCTGTCCCAGCTACCAATAAGAAGCCTTTATTATGCACCTACTGTGTGGCAGGTACTGCATTAGCTGTAGAGCTACAAATATTAATAAAATACAGCTTATCATCCTGGGAATTAACTCACAAAATTGACAAAATTCTATTGCCTTTTGCAAAAGCATCTCAGAAAGGCTTGGACGTCGGAGGAGCCTGAGGCTGGCTGGATCTCTACACCAGTGTTCAAAACAAAGCCCCGTTCAGGAGCTCCATTGTTCACCGAGGTGACCGCAGTTCATAACAACGTCCTGCAGACTTGAAAATTGCTAACAGTTGATTTTTAAATTTTCTTGCCATGAAAAAAAAGCATGTGAGGAGATGGATATATTAATTAGCTTGATTTAGTCCAATCAAAACATTTTATGTTGTATACCAAAAATACAGCACATGCAATTTTTGTCAATTTTTCTAAAAACATGAATAGGTAAAAATTATTTTAAGTTAAATGCCAGGCTTTGGAGTGAGCTCTAGGCCTTGTAAGCCCTGAGTCCGTTGGGGGTTGAGATCTTGGGCACACTGTTTAGCATGTCTGTGCCCCAGTGTCCTCACCCATAAGCCATTGCAGAGTGGCTCTGAAGACTGAGATGATGTAGGTAAGCTTGTGGGACAGAGCCGGGGGAGATGCCAGTGCTCGGTAGCCAGGGCAGTCACCAAGCAGCTCCACCCGAGACCCCAGCAAGTCTAGACTTGAGGTCATTCGCTTTTGCTAGTAGCTGCCTATTTCCTGCCTTGACCCACTTTTTTCATTCATGCGCTTTTGTTGTTTGTTTTGCCGAGCTGGGGGTGGGACCTAGCACTCTGCCTTGGAGCCACATCCCCAGCCCAGGTCTGAGGCTCTTTTTATCACTTCTTGTGCCCAGGTGACCTACGCCCACCTTGCTGTAGTGGTTGAGACCTGCCACCTGCCACGCATTAGCTGTGAACATTTGGCAAAGGACCTCTCTCTCTCTGGGTCTTGGTTCCCTCCTCTGTTGAAGGGATGCTCCTGGCATCTCCTCCAGAGGATTCCTATTTCTAGCCTGTCGGAGCCGATTCAGGGGAGTCCCAGCGCGGGCTGGACCGCAGGCTCTGTGCTTCATGAAGGGCACTGTTATCTTAGCTGCTCTGCTCCCAGCCAGCTTTACTGTGATGATATACTGCTGTTGGCCCCTAAACTGGAGCTAAAAGATTTGTCCCATGTGCACTAAGGGGTCAGGTTCGGGATGGCGAGAGATAGCTGTGATGGGGAAATACCGCCTCCAGTGGGACCAGCTTGCTGCCTGGTAGAAGTTCTTTGGAATTTCACTACCTGTTCTGAGTGCTCAGGAGCCGAGAAGGGTGCAGGCCCCATGTTCTTCACACCAATCTGCACTTAGAAACTGGTCTCCCTCTGCCCCCTGCCACAGATTCAGGCAAATCAGCCTCTTCTTCTGATCAGCTGAGCACCCTTAGGAGACAAGGGGAGGAGGAGCTGCTAGGACCTGCAGCCCATCCTTCCTGTAGAAATGCACAGAATGGCCTCATGCCTCCCCTCCAGCATGGCCTCCCTCCCCAGGAATAAAGAGCAGCCATGTGCATAGCTAATGTGCCCACGCTGGGCTCACTGCAAAGCCCCCAGGGTGAGGGTGAGGGGACAAAATGACAGGCAGCCATTCAGCCATCATTTATTCAACACCACCCCCCCCCACCCGGTTTCCAGGAGCATTCAGCCCAGCCCCTCCCGTCCAGTCTAGGGCAGACTGCCTGTGCTTTCTACCCACCCCTGAACTGCCCATCTCACAGCTGTGGCCACTCCTAAAAGGCAGGAGTGACCCATCCATCTGGTCACAGAGTCCCATGTACAGCAGATGGGTAGGCAGTGCAGGGTACAGAGCTCCTGTAGCTGTGCCACCAAGATGAACATGACCTGTCCTCTGTCACCCTAGAAGTCACAGTGCATCTTGCAGTGACAAGGGAATTGCCAAGAACATCCTCAGGTTGGAGGGAGTTAAGAAGGTCAGGCTTCCGACAGCTCTGATTCCTCCCAAAGCACAGATGGGAGCTGTTTGATGGTTACTGTTTGATGTTTTATTTTTGTGTGTGTGTTTTAGTGCAGTTAACTCAGAAGTGGCAATTGCTTTGATTTGGAATATGTATGATGTCACAAGGGAATAGTGACTAACAAGAAGGGGCTCTAGCAGGGGATTGCTCTCACTGAGTGGAACCCCCTGGCCAAGGCTTGGCTCTGAGACCAAGGCTGCCTGCCCTGCCTCCTGCCCAGGGTGGCCTGGGCACTGTCAAGAAAGAGCACCTGTGCCAGGAGGGAGCTTGGAAGTCACCATGTGGCAAACGCCCAGCCAGTACTGAGTCTCCCACTCCTAGTAGCTGTCTGGGAAGAGAGACTTTGGGGTCTCAATCTGAGAATGCGTATGATTTTCCTGTGGCTTCCAGAACAAATAACCCCCAAACTCAGTGGCTGAAAGTGTCAGGAAGGTATTCTCTGGCAGTCCTGGAGGCGGCTGGAGAAGGCCCTCATCTCAGGCCTCTTTCAGCTTCCAGCGGCTGCTGGCATGTTCCTCGACCTGTGTCTCCATCTCCCCAGTCTCCACCTCTGTCTTCCTAGGTCTTCTTGGTGTGGCTGCATCGAAAGTCCCTCCGTCAGCCTTTTATAAAAAGACATGTAATGGCACTTAGGGCCCAGAGCTTCTCAGCACTTTGTATGAATCCTTACTCGCTCATTTGTCAGGGTTCACTCATCCTCACAGCCACCCATAGATGTGGGGCATAGTCACTATCACCATTTTGCAGTTCGGGAAACTGAAGCTTGGGAGTTCAGTTACTTACCCTAGATAACTAAGAAAGGCAAGACATGTCAACAGACTGGAGTTAAGAAATCAGGGAGGAATCAGGTGGTTTTCAGGTTTTTAGGATGAGTGAATAAAATCTTTTGAGTGGGCTAGGGAGTTTTTAGGGAAAGAAGTTAAACTTAATAAGAACATAAAGAATAATATTTTAGAATATCTATCCCATTGATTCCAGTTGATCATTTTAAAGTTGGGAAAACCGAGGCTCAGAGAGGTTTTATAATTTGTTTGAGATCATCTACCTAGATATACACCTTTCGAGTTTGAAATGGTGGAGTAGTATATGATAGTAAATATATTAAGTGAAGAATTGGGGGGTGCCGGGTGCCACTTCTTTATCCGACACCTGGAGGATCACGGTCACGTAGACAGTACCTGTCACACACAAGTCCGGTGTGGTTTTGAGCATAACAGTTGTCTGTGTCTCACCCAGAAGAAGTAGGCAGGGCCTAAATACTGGAATATGCTAGGTAAGTGCAGTTTCCAGAGGAGCCGTGAGAGGCCTTGGAACTCAGGTCTTGGAGTCAGAACAGCAAAGGCAATCAGCTGTGACACAGGTCACCAAGCTCACGGAGCATTGGTAAGGCCATCCTGTTGGCATATTGAAGGGGACATTTGTAAGATTTCATTTTCCAGGAGGAACACAAGCCTAGAAAGACAAAGGCAAAAGAATTTGGGATAGAAAAAGGAAAACAGAGAATCAGTTGAGTCTGAATAACATTGATTAAGGGCTGAGCAAGTCAGTCTGAAACACATGGACCTCACAGGACCAGGACCACGAGGACCAGAGGAGGCTGTTTCCAATGTACTCACGACATGCAGGGCTTGCTGTGCTCACGGGGGTGGTTAGGCCTCTGCCCAGTGTGTCCTGCACAACTCAATGGGGCTACAGGCTGCCTTTTTCTGGCCTCGCTCCCAGCCTGAATCCTGCAAAGCCCCACAAATGTTTATAGGACCAGTAATTAGCAATTATAATCAGCAGGATTCTGTAAACATCCCTTCAAAGTACATAATAGCAGAGAGCTTTCTGCCTACCCGGCAACTTGCTCTAAATGAGTTCAAGGAACTTTCGGAAAGATGTAGTTCATTAATCACCATCATGTCAAGGTAGTACATCGTCTCTTGCAAGATCAGGAAATCAAGATGCTGATGTTCAAGAGGTTTAACCAGCCTTACAGAGACTGAGAGATTCAGCTCCTGAGTCAATCAGGATGGGCGAGGTCATGCTGCAATGACAAATGACCCCTGAAGTCTCTTCGGCTTGAAGAGTAAGTTTGCTTCCCACACTACTCGCCCCTCCGGTGTCCGGCGGGGGCACCCTTACTCTCACTCATGGGAGCATCCGCCATCTGGATTGCTGCCAGTCACGATAGGAAATAGCACGTGGTTTTTACCAGGAGTAAAAATCTGGGAGTTGTAACCTCCACTTCCCTGCCTTAATTTCTCCATCTATAAATTATGGGTGACAAAGGTAGATTTTTCTTCCTTAAGAGTGTTACATCTGATCTATAATAACTGTTGAGCACAGTAATGAGACTGGCCTTTTTAAATTTTTTAAACAAAAGATACCCATCCAAATACCAACCACATAGGTAAAACCCTTGAAAAGGAGTTCATTTGAAAGCATGAAGTTTATCCACGATGCCACTACAGCCCAGAGTCCTACAGTCGCCTTCCATTTATAAGTCACCAGAAAAGCTCTTTTTTTTTTTTTAGAAGTTTCAATATAAAAAGGATTGTGGCCACAAGCAAAAGCAGAAGGACATGTCACCATGCAGAGGCCACAAGTCAGTCTTCACAAGGCTCCCAAGATGGCATTCATCCCTCTAGTGACTTCTTCAGTGTCTTGAGTCATTTCTTTTAACTTTGTAGGCTCAGAAATCTGACTTCCACACTCCCAGGGCAAGACTCCCATTAACCAAATGTATAAATTCATGATATCAATGTATTGGTTTCAACTGAGAAGTATCACCTTCACCCAGACAGGACCCTCAGGGAACATGATTCTTGACCTCTCACCCAGGAAGTAATGAGGTCAGCAGAATGGCAGAGGGAACTTACCCATGTGGGTTTTGAGGCCAGCCAGAGCTTGGTTTCTGATTATTTTCTATCTTTTTCTGAGGGATTGGGCAGGAGGAGGTAAAATATGCATAATAAAATTTACCATTTTTACCCATTTTCAAGTATGCAATTCAGGGGCATTGAATACATTGATAATGTTATGTAATAATAACCAGTATTTCCAAAATTTTTTGTCATGTCAAACAGAAATTCTGCAACCATTAAGCAATAACTCCTCATCCTCTCCTCCACCAGCCCCAGGTAACCTCTGTGAAATTGCCTATTTTAGTTACTTCCTATAAGTGGAATGAGACAATATACAATCTTTGTCTTTTTGTATTTGTCTCTGTCCCTTAGCATAATATTGTCTGGGTTCATCCATGTTGTCACATGGGTCAGGATTTTATTCCTTTTTGAGGCTAAATAATATTCCATTGTGTATACCCAGACCTTGTTCTAAATTTGGGCTTTGCTGCAAGACTGAGGGTAGCCTGCTGATGTCTCCCACTCTCAGAGTCTTGATGGGCAAAGGATGATAACCTGTATGTTAGATAGTGATGAGCTCAGACAAGGGGTTCTCGGCATCACATCCAGGATGTAGTAATTCCTCAGTGAGTCCCTTGGAAGGCACAAAATTAGCAACAGGATAGCTAAGTGTAACAGGATCTGCTGAAATAGCCCCGTGTCTCCATTTTTGCTATTAAGAGACTTTGTCTGAATAAGGGACCCAAGTACTCAATGCCTGTTGCCTAAGGTCCGGTTTCTGGGTTCATCTCCTCTGCTTCCCAAACTGCCCCTCTCATCCCAAAGAGAAAGAAATCGTATTTCTGTCATTTCCAAGATTGGGCTGGATCTCTCACCACAATCTGCAAGAACCCACAAAAATTTACTCTGTAGTCACACCTCATTTTATAATATGAGGTCACCCCAGCATGTTCACCCACTCCTCCTCTAATCCCGTTCACTAAACTTGACTCCAGGTGACTTTTGACATTTGCAAAACAGCAAATCCATTTAAGTGCAGGATAATTTATCACCAATGAGGATACTGTGTGATGCATGCTTGAATGACAAACCCAAAAGATTATAAAAAGTGTTTTAAGAAAGAGCAGCCACCATGCACATGCTGTGACTCCCCTGAAAGGGATGGCAATGACTTGGACAGATAAATTGTAGTACATTGCAATTTTTAATTAATTAATTAACTTATGTTAATTAGGTATATATGACAGCAGAATGCATTTTGATTCATTGCACACAATTGCAGCAAGACCTTTCATTTCTCTGGCTGACCACGAGGTAGCGTCATACCGCATGTGCAGTCATACATGTACCTAGGGTAATGATGTCCATCTGGTTCCACCATTTTAAAAGCAGCCACACTGCCCCAGTTACTGGGCATTGAGCCCAGGGGTGCTCAACCACTGAGCCACATTCCTAGCCCTTTTTAATTTTTATTTCGAGACAGGAACTTGATAAATTGCTTAGGGTCTCGCTAAGTTGCTGAAGCTGGCTTTGAACTTGCGATCTTGCTGCCTCCATCCCCTGAGCTGCTGGGATTACAGACGTGTGCCACCAAGCCTGGCTCACAACTGAAATATTTTTTTTTAAGATAGAGTGAGAGAGAGAGAGTGAGAGAGAAAATTTTTTAATATTTATTTATTTATTTTTTTTTAGTTTTTGGCGGACACAACATCTTTGTTTGTATGTGGTGCTGAGAATCGAACCTGGGCCGCACGCATGCCAGGCGAGCGCGCTACCCCTTGAGCCACATCCCCTGCCCCCAACTGAAATATTAAATGCCTTGAAAATGGGCAACCAAACACCTTCTGGGGGCAAACAATGTTGGCAGCAGAGTCAGCAGCAGCCCACAGCACGTTTGTTGGAAGCTTCAAGAGTTCCCATTTTCATTTACTTTGTAATCCATCAGTGATGTTCTGAGATGTGCCATGCATGTCCCTCTGTATTCCCCCAGGGGAGGATTTTTTCTATAAATAAAGGAGTGCCTGACATAAAACCTTAAATTCCCTATTGGTTCAGAGGTTGCTCTTTCACCTTTTCAAAATGGAGAGGGAACAGAAGTTAACAGGTGTTGGTTTATCAAGATGGATTCTCCTGCTGATTTCTGTCTTCTAGGAAGGAAGTACCACCAGAGCTTCAAACCCACACTGGTCAGTTCAGTGGTTTTCACTGGCAAACCGATGGCCATTGAGGGTGGTGGAGGAAGGCAGCAAAGAGACAAACATCCTGACTTGATCTCTGGGGGCCATTTTCTCCGTGTGCAATGGATGATGTCACAGGCTGTGATGAGGATTGAAGCCACTGGTAGTTCTACAGTGCTTAGAATAGTGCCTGCCACCTGGCAAGTACTGACAGTCTGACTTAGGATGACTCAACCTGTGATTCGGGGACTTCACAATGGTACAAAAGCAATATGCATTCAGCAGAAACCACACTTTGAATTTTGAATTTGGATCTTTTTCCCCAGGCTGGTGAAATGAGGTCCTCTCTCAGGTCACTGGGCAGTGGCAGCTCCCAGTCAGCCACATGATCATGGGGGGAACAATCTCCAGCACTCACAGTGCACTGTGTTGCAGAGTTCTGATGCTTAATAGGGTAGGAGTTGTAAATGTATTTCTGACTTAATATTTTCAACTTATGAGTAACCTCACCGTAAGTACAGGGGCATATGTAGATAAATATTTGTTAAATAGGATACTTTTTTCTAATAAAGCATCTTTCTGCCAGTTCAGCATAAAATGTGGGAAAGGGGGCTGGGGATGTGGCTCAAGCGGTAGTGCATTCACCTGGCATGTGCAGGGCGCTGGGTTCGATCCTCAGCACCACATACAAACAAAGATGTTGTGTCCACCGAAAACTAAAAAATAAATATTAAAATTTTCTCTCTCTCTCTCTCTCTCTCTGTTTAAAAAAAAAATGTGTCACCAGGTTTGACAGTCCAGCCAAAGCACAATTGCCATTCGTCAATAGCACAAAACTACTAGGAAACAAGACATCATCTCCATCTCATGAGGACCCTTCATTTAGCTGTCTGCTCAACAGAATCCTCATTGTCTATTCCTTTGGGTTTTGTAAAGATCATTCACACTTATTTACAGGGCTCGAGCTTTGAGACATTCTGTTGAAAATGAATGTTAGAAATCTGAGGTTGCATGTTTCAGGAAAAGTCATCTCGTCCTGGGTCACTTAACCCTTTTCCTTTTGTATTCTCCCCCCAGCCCAAGCTTTTGGCCAAGGAGCTTCTTGACCTCGTGGCATCTCACTTCAACCTGAAGGAGAAGGAATACTTTGGAATAGCATTCACGGATGAGACGTAAGTGCTGCCCTGAGCCCCCCAACCCCCGACAATCCTCATCACAGGGGCAGAACCTGACATTGCCAGCCCCAGCGGTGAGCAGTGAAATCAGAGGCAAGTGAAATCAGAGGCAAGATGCTTGGGTCCCGTGGTCTGGGGTCAATCCAAGTTCATCATCTGAATTTCAAAAGCCTTGTGATCATGCCTGGAACAGTCAAGGAATATAATTAGGGTGGTGCCAATATTACCAAGTTATTAGGTAAACTCTCTCTTAAAATCAAGAAGGTTTGTGTTCAGACCAAAATGTTTACTTTAAAAAAAAAAAGCTTACTTTTAAAAAAGTATATCTGTATGGTTTTGGTTTTCTTGAAAGTTAAGTGAAAACTTCTGGAAATTAAACATTTCTCTCTTGTATTGGAATAACAATAACAGGAAGTAAATATGATGATAAATTCAAAAGGAAGAATATCTGAGCAGTTTCACTGAGCTGAAACAGAATATAAAAATTAAAAATTCAGATCACTCACATCTGGTGAAAAGTAGATTTGCTTTCAACAGTCTTTCAGCTCCGTGAAGTGGTGTTTTGCAATCTAAGGAAGGAATATCTTTACTAAAATTTCAATTTTCTTCTCAGTGTACTGTTTAAAGAGTGCAGTGGATACCTGCCTGAATTCCCTCACAAAAAATGTTATTTTTATTCTATGCAGGTGTTTCATAGTTCTCTTTCCTCTGTGTGTATCCAAGTATACATACATGCACACTCCTCTGCATCTTTAAATTATGAAGCTGAGTCCCTACAATGCCCAGATCAGGGTTAGGATAGAGGCTGGACAAGACCTTACAGGGGCCTAGGCCCCAGGGAACGAGTCAGGAAGGAAGGTAGCCCTGGTCTAGAGGGATTGCCCTGGCCAAGTAAGTGCAGCTGTGAGAAGGCAGGGCCTGTGCAAAAGAGCAGCCAGCAGGTAATTAAAAAAGGAAAAAGAAAAAACCCTAGAATATATGCTTTTAAGCAACTACACCTTTAAAACAATTACTTTCACAAATGCAAATGTTTTCTCCCTTTTCTCTTGAGAATCACGTTAAGCCCCTTAAATTGCTTTTCATACTGTTCACTGATTAGAAGGAAATCCTAAATTTCAATTAATCATATCCCCATTGTTCCCGCTTCCCAAGTAAGTTTACTCAACTCAGAGATTGCATGAACTCTAGACATGTCCCAATCAGACTAACCTTTTGAGTCAACAAGAATCAAAGAATGAGCATGTGCTCCTGGCCAAAGAGTTAGAAGCGGTCAGTTGAATGTTTCAGACCACTGCTGCAATAGCATCAGCCGGAAGGTGGAATGTCACTCTTCTTTCTCCCGGAAGAGAAGAGAGAACAAAGAAAAGTCTTGTACTCCCTCTAGTGCATAGCTGGCAGAGGGTGGAAGCCGTCCTTCCGGAGAGTCTAGAGAAGATGCAGCCACCTCCATCCCATCCCGCCAGATCTGAGTGGGCCGCTCGAGCAATGGCAAGAGTGGCCGCAGGCAGCCCACAGGGGATCAGCTGGAAATAGGTGGAGCTGGCAGATGGTTCCTGAACAGGAACTAGCAGAGTCACCTGACGCACTGGAGGAGAAAGGGCAAGTGTCAAGAAGCCCAGAGGAAATGGAGAGGCAGCACCTCTGAGGGGCTGGCACAGGGAGACAGAACCCATGGTTCCGGGGGACAGCCCTGACTCAAGCACAGTCCATCATGCCTGACAATGCCTCGGCCCACACACACCTCTGGGGCCTCTTTGTTGATGTGAACTTTTCCCCTTTTCCTGGTAGGAAAGAGAAGAACAAGAGCTGCCCCCACAAAATTGTGCCTGTGCGTGTGACCTGGTCTGGGCTGGCAATGCCAAGAGAGTATGTCCCCAGCCCGCCCTCCACGTGCCACGCAAGGCTAACATGAGATCTTTTAATGCTGTTTCAGACTGTGCATGTGGACCATGAGGTGTGTATGCGTGTGTGTGCGTGTGTGATTTATGAGCAGACTACACTCTGTTTCATAATAAAATGCAGCAGAAGTGTGGCCCTTTGTGACAGCTGTGGTGTGCCACATGTATTTGCTATGTTCCTGTGCAAATCAAGCAAGGTTAACACTTGGAAAGTGCTTGCAAACTGTAAAATACTGACCAAATGCAACATTTTCATTCCTCAGAGTAGGATTTCTAGTGGACTATGTGACTCCTTGGCCAAATACTGTCAGTGATTCTTTCTATATTAACTGCTCTTGATGACGTTTTATGGAATCTGGATGGGACCTGAGGAAAGATGCATAAAACAGAACACAGACAGGAAATTGGAAGTTCCTTTAAGCTTCTCTCACCCCACAAGTTATATTCATTAATGAAGTGTCTGAGTATATGGTGAAAGAGTTTATACCCATAAATGTTTAATAATGTTAGGAATCAGCAATTTTGCAGCATTAATTAATACTAGCTCTTCCTTCTCTTTTTTATTATGATTTTGTATTTTTTACTTTGAAATAATTAGTATTATAGAAGAGTTGCAAAATATAGTACAGGACATTCCTGTGTACCCTCTACCCACTTTTCCCGTGTGTTGGCATCTTATCAATCATGTTACTTGTTTAACCTATCAAAAGCTAAGGAATTAACATATTGTTAATAAAACACAGATATTCAGATTTACCAGTTTTTCCATGAATTTCTTTTATTGTTCTAGGATTTAATTGCATTTAGCCTCCTTTTATTTTTATTAACTCTGTCCCAATAAACAGAGGTGCTGGTGGTCATCTGTTGATGATCTGAGCTGTGATGATGTACACACAGGACATTGGGCAGCCTTTAAAGCATTCTGAAACAAAGGGCCTGGTACAACTGTTGATGGGGTTGTAAATTAGTATAAACACTGTGGAAATCAGTGTGGATTTTTCTCAAAAGACTACACATGGAAACACCATATGATCCAGGTATATCACTTCTCAATATTTACCCTGAAAAATTAAGGTCATCTTACTACCGTGATATGTGCATACCCATGTTTATAGCAGCACAATCCATAATAGCCAAACTATGGAACCAGCCTAGGTGTCCATCAGTGGATGAATGGATAAAGAAAATGTGGTATATATACACAATGGAGTTTTATTCAGCCACAAAGAAAAATGAAATTATGTTATTTGCAGGAAAATAGATGGAACTGGGGATCATTATGATAAGTAAGTCAAATTCCTAAGGTTGAGGGTCATATGTTTTCTCATCTATGCAGAAACTAGACAGGAAACAGGTAAAGAAAGGTGGAGGAAGATCTCATGAAAGTCAAAGGGAGATGAGTAGAGGAAAGAGACCAGGAGATAGGAGATGGTGAGGGAAGGGGAAAGTGCTGGGGAGTGACACTGGCCAAATTCTATTGTGATATTGTGAATTGTGGGTATGGACAAATACAGGACAGCAAATCCCATCAGTATATACAACTATAATGCACAATAAAAAAATGTGGGAAAAACAAAAACAAAGAGCTCTGTATAAAATCAGTCTTAAAATACTTATTTATATATTGCTTGAGTCATGGTTCTCAACCTTGGCAACACATGGGGATCATCTAGGACTTTTGACAATACACCAATTCCTGGAACTAGCCCCAGCCATTCTGATATAATGGGTCTGGGCCTGGCCTGAGTGTTGTTTCTAATGTGCAGCCAAACTTAAAACCCCTATTCTAAAGAGAGAGTCTACTTCCTCCTCTGCCTTCATCCAGATCCAAGAAGAGAAGATGATTCTACTTAAACTTTGAATCCTGGAGGCCAATATCCTAGGGGCCTGCAAAGTTGTAGACCATCTCCCTTCTAAGGCTCTATTCCTAAAGGTTTGAGAACCAGCTCTAATGTTCAGATTCCGCGTTCCCATGCATACAAACAGCGTAACTGAGATTTTCATTGATCAAACATGGCTGTGCACCATTTAGAGAAAGTCATTTTTACATTTTATTTATGAAGTATATCCATTGCTGCTTTAACACTCATGTTTTATTTATTTATTTAGAAATTGCCTTGTGACAGACTTCATAACTAAAATGACTTTTAGAGTAGTTAGCAGAAATACTCCAACACACCCCAAGTTGAAATACTGATTGCCATAATATGTTTTAATTTAATCTCCAGTCATAAATTCCTGAATTACTCATTTAATGTGATAAGTATCTATGCAAAAAAAAAAAAAACCCAAAAACACTTTAAGAGGTATTTAGAAATTTGAGGGGGAAAGAGAAAAACTTGGTTAGCTATTATTGTATATCTTAAAAGCCAAGTACAGTTAGAATACATTTTCACATGCCAATTAAGAAAATGAATAGTTCCTAACCTACTATTTCATCATAGATCCCTTTGAAATTTGTTAAGAAGTTACATTCTTTCTCTCCCACAAAAGTTTATGCATGAAATTTTGGCTTAAATTTTAAGAAGGGTCACAGACACCCTGAAGCCAGGAGCCTAGTTTAAGAACCTCTAAGGAAATCAATTCATGATTTTTTTTTTTTTTTTTTTTTTGCATCTTATGTCTCAGTTAATGGAATCACCTGATTGGTACTGTTCGGGGAGTCAGATTTCCCCAGATATCAAGATCTAAAATGAACCAACTTGTTGGAAATGCGTCTGTAGACCAATGCCGGGAATGCCAGTTCCTGGGGGCGTGCCTATTGTGCATTGCCCTTACATCTTTGTCTCTACTTAAATGGAACCATGATTGGCATTGCCCAGGGTATCCACAAAGGTTCTAGTTGATGAGTATTCCTGGCCACAAGCTTATCTACAATTTAAAAATAAAGTACAAAAGCAATTTTCCAATTGTGGAAGACAGAACGAGCAGCAGCGTCTCTGGGAATGTAATTTATTTAGAAATGGGTTTGAGGTTTCCATTCATTAACTCCTGTGTGGGAGACAGGAGGCAGTCAATGGCTGCAGCCTCCGTGCCTGGGTTGCAGTACTACTCCGGGAACTTGACATTCAGCATTCATGACTACCTCCGAGAACAGCGCTGAGCTGTCAGATACTACAGCAAACAGCAGCAACATGTATTTTGTAATCAGAGAAGTACCTGAGCGTGAGTGAGTCTTTCTGTTTATACCCAAGAAAAATAAAGAACAATGGTCAATCTGAGAAGGGCTCAAGGACCCCAGCTTTCTCCTCATTCTTTTTTTTTTCTCAGTAAGGATGATATTGAGTAGCCCGTGGCCTGGGCCTGGTAAGCCTAGAGTTCTTCATATGCAACCATTTCTTCAGGGCAAAAGCAGTGTCTATACCTGGTGGCAGTCACTGAACCTATAAGAATATGGATCTGTGGGGCATAATGTAAAGCTGAAGCATTCATCTTCTTTTTTAAAAAATATTTTTTTAGTTGTAGCTGGACACAATATCTTTATTTAATTAATTTATTTTTATGTGGTGCTGAGGATCGAACCCAGGGCCTCACCCGTGCTAGGGGAGCACTCTACCACTGAGCCACAATCCCAGCCCTGCATTCGAGTTCTTAACATGTAATTTGTTTAACTTTCACTATTACCCACTGGAGAGACAGATGTAACTGGCCTTTGTTGAGCCTGTTTGTAGTTTAAGAGGTAATTAATAAGACACAGTGTAAGAAATGTTATAGAGAACATTTAAAACAGCCTTAAGGCAACATAATGAAGCCAACAATTCCTCAATAAATAAAAAAATTATACCAGAAATTCCAATTAAACCAGGAGTCCGTGATTTAGTAATCTGGTCTCCCCAGAACACATTCTACTTTGATATTCCTCTGTTATTTGAGGGTTTCTAGCTAAATTGGTATCCCTGGGCTGTCCTTAATGACATAAATAGCTAAACATTCTTGCATTTGAGGGGCGCCCCCCCACACCTCCATCCAGTGTCATTGTTAAGAATTTCATCCTTGCTTTGGCTTTCTGTAAAAGCTCATTCTACATGAAATAACCTTTCTACAGTAAAAAGTGCACAGTAGCATTCTCCCCCCAGGTCCCGAGAAGGGATTGGTGCTAGACTTATCACGCACCTCCACCCTCCAGAAGCTCTATAAACACAGCTCCCGGAGGCCATCTTTATTGAAGGTGTCAGCACTTGACCTAAAAATCTATTTGTATTATAGGTAGTAGCTAAAAGCAATCTGCTAAATAAATGCGTCCAATTTCTATTGCCCGGAAGCAATTGCATATTTATTACTGACCCAATAGTTTGACTTACGATAGCCATAATTAAATGAACAATATCTTGATCACTTTGAAGATCGTTATCAATGAGGTGATAACAAAAATGCTTTGAGCATCTGCTGGGGCACCTTTTATATTTTTTTTTTTGTTTTGTTATTGGCAAAGACACTAATGTGCATTCTCAAATGAAAAAATCAATGGGAATCATGAAAACCAAGCCTTCCAGAGTCTCTTAGTTAAATTGGGCAAAGGAAGTGCCTCTTCGCCTCTTTGTTCTTCATCCCAGCCTAACTCAAAGGGAAACAAATGGGGATTTGAAGGGAGCCCTAGATATCGGACTGGAAGCTGTTCAATAGGACAGAAAAAGCCCTCTCTAGGGAGGAAACAGCAGCCCTCCACAGTGTAGGAATTGAGACTTCATACCCAATAGAATGAGCAGAAAACAGTATTTTAACAAGTCTGACTGCCGTCAAAACCAGTGGCCCCAGAATTGTGGTCTCTACATTACTTTCTAACACATCTTTTAGCTTTTTCCAAATAGTGGACAATCACCCTAAAAGGGCCTTAGATGAGTCCACTTGTCCCTCAGTCTTTCCCTTTGTCATAATAAATAGCTAAACATTGTTAGCTATTTATTCATCAGAGAGACTTTTACAGACTTTCCAGAGGGGCCGACTTCCTTCCTCCCGAGCTCCAAAGATGGGTATTGAGGAAGTGGCCTCTCCATCTGCTACCTGAGCTGGGAAGGTGCTCACAGAATTGAGGTTGGAGAGTTGAAATAGTGGAAGTGGAGAAAGGAAGTCATTTGGGGCGGGGGGAGAGAAATGCCTTTATTTTTTTATTTTTTTATGTGGTGCTGAGAATCAAACCCGGGTCCCTCCTGTGCTAAGCCGGTGCTCTACCACTAAGCCACAATCCCAGCCCAAAGGGAAGGTCATTTTTTTATTGGTGTATCACAATCAATCATTCATATCAATGGGGATTCATTGTTAAATATCAAACATGCACACAACACAATTTGGTCAAGTTTTTTCCTCGGATATTAACTGTTCACTTTAGGGTGATTTCCACTCCTTTGTTCTCTTTGTTTTGTATCCTTTTGTGTGTGTGTGTGTGTGTGTGTGTGTGTGTGTGTTAGTTTCTGGTCATTTAATTGCTTCATAAATTCTAAACCAATACACAGCCAGGAACAAAGGAATTTTCAGTAAATAAATTCATTGCTAAAAAAAAGTGGATCTTTTCAAGAGTTTAATGTGGGGAATAAAATCTTAGCAGGGGAATCTGTGTCTTTGTTAACACAGATGAAGGACGAGCAGTGAGCAAAACCAACAGGAACGTATCCAATGACACCTGGGTCTCTGGTTCCTCAGGCAACACATCCCCACCTTGAGGTTCTTTGCCTTGTGAATGGCAGTCCCCAGACATCCCTGTCTAGTCCCTGGCAACTTATGTAGTCAGTCATGTGCTGTGGGTGTGCTGAGGATTTCCCAAGCCTGGACCATTGGCTGGTCTCAGATGCGTGTGTGGAACTTTCTGCCCCAAGTCTTCCTTCTGCCTTGAGTTGTGCACTAGAGAAAAGTCACTGTGCTTCTGTATCATTCTAGTCTATGGGTGAGTCCAAGATTTCCCTTGTGAGGCTCATGCAAAGGCTATTCCTACTAGACCCTCCAACAAGGAATCTGTGCTAATATAAATGATATCATGCAAAAGAAAGAAAGAAAGAAATCTGTGAGATGACACAGACATTGAAGGGACTGTTCTTGTAGGGAGTCCTTCAGTTAATGAGCAAATACATCTTTAGAAACCTGAATATTCACCAGGCACTGTGCTAGGTTTTGGGTGAGGGTTTCTTTCTTTCTTTTTTCTTTTTTTTAAATGGGAACACTTAGAACCTAGTTGGAGAGTCAAGTTGTATTTTTCAGCATGACTAATTATACAAGAGTAAGCCGAAAGCCTTGTAGATGACACAAACCAAAAGCTCTGGAGAAGTTTAAAAAGAACCTGGGCTTAGGAAACGTGTTAATCAGCTTTCTGTCACTGTGTCAAAGACAATATAAAAGGAGGGAAGGCTTATTTTGGCTCACAGGTTCAGAGGTTTTGGTCCATGGTTGTTGGACTCTGCTGCCTTGGGCCTGTGGTGAGGCTGAACATCGGGGTTCAGGGAGCATATGATACAGCACAGCTGCTCACCTCATGGGGGCAGAGGAAAGCCAAGAAAGAGAGGAAAGAACGGGGGTCAGAGGATCCCCCTCCACAACACTCCCTCAGGACCTAACTTCCTTCCCCTAAGCCCCTCCTCTTAAAGGTTCCACTACCTCCCAAATGACCTCTCCAGGTGACCACACCTGTAGAGCATGAGACTTTGGGCGGCATTTAAGATCCAAACCATAGCAGACAATCAACGAAGTCTTCACTTCACTGAACTCGGGCTTGAATTGTGGTTAACGTGGATTTAAGAGGATGAAGGGAGAGCCTCCAGCTCCAGTCAGGAGAAGCAACTGGCCTCAAATACACCCATGGCCACTCACCAGAGGCTCAGCCACAGAGAAAAGACTCTGAGAGTTTGGGGGACATTTTCAGAGACAGGAAGTGAGTGGCTGTAGCTTCTCATCCTCAGATAATTTTCCTGACACCTTCCAGTTGATCAGACATGCACTTGACCTTCTGAGATAGGTCTCCTGATATTTTTCAGATGTAAAAATTATGTTAGGAAAATAAATGTAGACTGGAAAGCACAGCCATGGAGGCGTGCCCAGGAAGGGAGCCAGAAGGGTCAGAGGTCAGCCTGACCCTTCTTCTAGTCCTAATTATCTGTTTGTTTTGTTTTGTTCCCCAAATGGAGATTCCTAGGAAGAGATAGAAGCCTGAGTCCCTCAGGTGGACTCTACTTTGTGGCAGATCCAAATGGCATCCCCATTGCTACAGGTGTTGGCTTAATTAAAAGAGGGAGTCCAAAGACCAATCTTCACATCATGCTTCCGAGGACCTCTCAACCCCACCCCTTACAAATACTGGTTCCTTCCCACCTTTGTGCATGTTAGTCCCTCAGCCTAGAAAGTGATTTCCCTTCCCCTTCACCAGGCCACTTATGCTCTTTCTTCCAGTTTTAGCTCAAAAACCAGGAAGTGCTTCTCCAATCCCCAGACTACATATATGTCCTCATAATGCACGGTCTTACTGCTAATAGTAATTACATAATTAATTATGGAACGAGTCATTGAATGTCTATCTCAGAAGGATCTGTGTATCACCATGTATCTCTGTGTTTCACTTTTTAAATAGCTTTAATGAACTACAACTGACATACAATAACTACATATATTAAAGTATACAATTGAATAAGTTTAGACATATATCCACATCCATGGAACTGTCCACACCAGGAAAGCAGTGGACATGTCATTCACTCTTCAATACCACCCCCAGGCAACCTCTGTGGTCACTGCCAATTAGTTTGTGTTTTCTAGAGGTTTACTTAAATGGAATCATAGAGTCTACACTTTTTTAAAATCAGACTTCTTACACTCAGCATAGTTTTTTTGAATATCACCCATGTAGTTGCATATAGCAATAACACGCTCTTCATTGCTGCATAGTATTCCATCATGTGAGTGTATCATGATTCATCTACACACTCCCTTTTTGGCAAACATGCGGTTGTTTTGAGTTTGGGACTGTTTTAGTATCTCTTCAAATATGATGTCTTTGAAGAGACAGTTAAGTCTCTGAATATTTGCATAAGGCACCTATACTGTGTTTGATGGACAAATGCTTTCATTTGGGATGAATATCAAGGAGTGGCGTGGTTAGCTCCTATGGTAGGTGTAAGTTTCATTTTTTAATAAACGATCTACAGAGCACTTTTAACCCCAGGATGTGTGAGGATTGCTAATGGATCTGTCAAGTGAGCTTTGAGTCCTTCAGGAACAAAGGCAGTGGGGGAGAGGAAATCAGGCAGCAAGCCCCGCCTCCCACTGTCTCGCCCCGCCCCTTACATGTGGCCCCGCCTCCCACTGCCTCACCCCACCCCTTACCTGTGGCCCCGCCTCCCACTATCTCGCCCCGCCCCTTACCTGTGTCCCCGCCTCCCACTGCCTCACCCCGCCCGGATCTGGTGGCCCCGTCAGGTCCCAGATGCACTACCACTGGATAATTCCTTTGGTTCTTCCATTGCTTAGGTGCTAGCAGCGAGGGGACTGCCCACCCTATGTGAGCCACATGCACCCTCACCCAGAACACTGCTGCCACGTGCGGAGCCCTAACCAAATTGTCTCTATTTTCCTCAGGGGACACCTAAACTGGCTTCAACTAGATCGAAGAGTACTGGAGCACGACTTCCCTAAAAAGTCAGGACCCGTGGTTTTGTACTTTTGTGTCAGGTACGTACACCTGGTATTCACACTTTGGCTTCTCTGTCTTTGTCAGAAAAGTGTGGAAGGATGAAGTGGCTCAGAGGAGGGTGGGTGCAAGCTTGCCTTGTGCGTCACTAAGAATAAAGGTTGTAGTGTAGCTCCGTTCCCAGCAGATGGATGCGTTTGTGGAATAACGATCAAAGCTTTCTTTTGTCGTTTTTTAGGGGTGTGGGGAGAGGGGTCGTGTATCTCATACTAAACCGAGTCCCTCACAGCATGTGTCCGGAACTCTTTTGGTGGCAGTTAGGAGCTCCATAATAAAAGCCATGGTTTTCTTCCCTTCTATCACAAATGCCACTTGAGCCTCTTGAGTTTTTTTTTTTTTTCCCTATCCCAAAGAGGACTAATTAAAACCAGCAGCAAAACACAGGTCAGTGTATGCTGTGGCAAGGGAGGAGAAAGCACAATAAAATGTCAGAAATGGTTGGCATTTTCTGTTCACTAGTCTAAGACGTTTTATTTAATGAGTGCAGAGGAAACGGTTTTTGTGATACAGTGCTTTCAGAGTTAACATTTGCAGAGTCTGAAGATGCAGGACTGATGCCTCTGTTTGCAGCAGGCTGTGGGAAGCTAGAAGGGGGCAAAGTCCGACTCCAAGCTCCCAGACCAACAGCTCTGAGCACCTGGTCTGTGGAGCCACAGGCCCTTTCTGTCTAGAAAGTGGCAACACTAGTGCGAAGCACTGAGGGGTTTTGGGTTTGGTTTGGTTTTCTTGTGCTGGGGCTCCAGCCCAGGGCCTCCCACATGCCAGACAAGTGTTGTACAAATGAGCCACACCCCAGTTTTCAGATACCATCTCTTCCACCCAGTCCATTGAATCTGTGTTTTCTTCTGTGCTAACAGACATTCACAAGGAGGATTCAATTAGTTTCCTCCTAAAGAACTGGGTCAGGATTGCAGTTTTCCATATAACCACCCTGAATCCACAAACGGCATTAGAAGAGCCCAAGAGTTAAAGGGTCCATTTAACAGACTGAAGTGGATGACTTTACCTCAGCTGGCAGAGTCAATTCAAACTTGCATTTAATGCCTTTTTGATTTGTTTAACAGCTGTGGACATATCAGAGCTAATCTTAGCCATTTCCATTGCTGATGGGAATGATTTCAATGCCATGTTCTCTTTAGTGGTGCCTACAGTTTCTCAGATTAATGGAAAAGTAACCATAAAAAAGCAAGTTACGCCGGGAGGGGCAGGTGGTGGTGGGCAAGGCTGGAGTTGAATTGAAGCAGTTCATTAACCTGTAATGCCAGGAGGATAAATACCTTACTGTGCATCAGCCTCCCCCATCCTCCTGTTTTTTCCATAATTTCCATAAAGGTTGTATTGAACGTCAGACGGTGTACACAGACATTTCAATTTGCACACGATTCCTCACATAGGAAGTGAAAATCTAAAAAGCCATGTATTTTGATTCTTTTTTTCAACAGTTATTCCAGGAATTTTCCAGCTTCAAATCCAGAGGCAAATTTTCATTAGCAGGGTAGTAAGTATCAGTATGTTCAGATGCTGATAAGCTGTCCCATAAGTCCCACCAGCTCACGATTTAATACCATGTACAGTACATATTCAAGTTTTTAACTTTTCACATCACTTTAGCAAAATTATTAGGAGAACCAGGCTATCATAAACTTTTAAAAAATGCTTTTACTAGGGCTAGGGTTGTGTTCAGTGGTAGAACACTCACCCAGCACATGCAAGGCACTGGGTTCCATCCTCAGCACCACATAAAAACAAAGGTATAATGTCCAAGTGAGGTATTATGCTTTTATTAGGTCATTTTAATTATACATACTAGTGGGGGGTTTTGACATAATCATACATGTATGGGTTTAACTTGCCCCATTTCAGTCCCCAGTCCTTACTCTTTCCAGTCTCTCTTCTCTCCTTTATTCTCCTTCTTTACTAGTACTCCTTATGTTTGTTTATTGTTGTTGTTGTTGTTTAAACTGGTATCACCACAAACTTTTACAGAGGGCACGTAGTCCTGACTGGGCAAGGATCATGGAAAGGTTCTCCTTAGAAACAATTCTACTAAAAAACAGGGGATTCAAATTTAAAGTGTTTAAGATGGATCAAATGCACAGCTGTGACTCCAGACATCCCTTTGGTTTGCTTTCTCTTACAGGATGCAAAACTAGCCTTAACCAATGCATGATAAGCCAGGGCAACTGAACCTTCTGTGAAGTCCCATGTTTTCAACCAGCAAATGACTTCATGTCTTAAAAAAAAAAAGTCATTTATACTAAACAATGGAATAAAGTGGGGTTCCCTCCTTCTTAGAAAAAAAAAATGTTTCTCTTTCTGGTACTTTTCTTCAGTGTTAGTCAAGAAAATACTGGGCTTTGCTGCATGTTAGTTATTTTTTCCCGAGTGTCTGAAAAGAGATGAGTTCCTGGTGGGTTTGGAGAACTAGACCCTCGCAGGACAGCCTGGGACACTGAGATTGGTGACAGAGGTGATGGTCCCCCAGGTAGTACAGGTTGTTTCATGTCAATCCAGAGGACACAGTGGGAAGCTGCGAACATATAACAGTTGCTTGCAAAAGACAGAACTAGGAAGCAGGGCGACCACAAGACTCAGATATTTTATCTGATCCCTGGCCAGAAATGACCCTCTTGCCATGGGCACTCGTGTTTTTGAGTGGCCAGCAGGAACCTCACAGAACACTCATCAGAAAACATCTCCAAATCCCATTTGAGGATGGGGGCTCTCTGCTATTCTTTCTGCTACCTCCTGGAAGATTACTGCTCCTCTTCGTCTGACAATTGATCTTTCTAGAAGGTCTCAGTTTCTATGTCCGGGTCCCTCCTAGACCATTCCACCTGAGTTCTTCCGATTTAGCCTTCCAAAGCCAGTGTCATTACCAGCCCACTCCTCCTCTCTTTTCCCCAGATCTTCTGTGGTCCCCAGAGATCTGTGGGTCTTTGTTCACTGCCTCCCGTAGGCTGCAGGTACTCTTTCCCTCGCTCCTCTTCTGCCAATTCTTACGTGCTCGGATTCTCTGTTCTGCTTCCAAACTCTTCCTCTGCCCTGTCCTCCTGTCCATCCTTCCTCACTGCTGTTCTGAGGCTTTCATCTGCTGCCCCCGGACAGCTGGCCCCTTGGTACTGGCCAGAGGATCCTGGCATTGCCCTGAGTTCCCATTCTTCACCTCTCTGAGCAGCAGTACAACCAAACACCAATTGTCTGTTTTCTGCCAGAGGAGCCAGATTCTCCACCTGGGCATATATATTCTCTAGTTTTACCTTGATTTTCAGCCTGAGAAAAATTCTCTGTTTGTAACTTGGTTCCTGTCTAGGGCTGCCCACAGGTGTTTCTTCCAAAGGAGTGGTAAGGCAAACTATCTTCATCCAAGTCCCAGACCTTGGAGGAGATTTGGGTCCATAAAAGAGCTTCTGCCCCCATTGGGTGATTTTCCTCGACCTTCCCCATCCTGTCTCACCTTTGCCCTTTGCTCTGCTCACAATTTCCTGTTGTTCTGCATCTCAGAGAGCTCTATATCCCTCCCTTGTGCTCCATGCACACCCTCTCTGCTGCAATTGGGGCCTCATAAACCTCTCCTGGACTTCAACTTTCCTTGTTCAGCTTTGCGTCTGCTCTTGGGTCCTGCCTATTCTCCCCTGCACATCTTTCTAGAATTCTCATCTGATCCTTGCTCACAAATTTTTTCTGGCTTCCCATTATCCTTGGGGAGGTGGGGAGCATAGCCTAAGCAAGCTCTGTCCAGTCTGACTTCTCCCAGCTGTCCAGCCTCATTGTCCCTTGTGTCACCTCAGCCCATACATGACCAAGAACACCTTCACCCATAGCCATCATTTAGTGCTATAAGACAATTCTAAAAATGGGAGAAAATGACTCTCATATTGACCAGGCAAGCTTAAGTAATAGACAAAGTAAAAAATAAGGAAAATAGAGGTACACACAAGGAAATCTGTGTATGATTTTTTGTAGGCACAAGTTTGTGCTCAGAATGATTCCCACATGTCAGGGCTGTTCCTTTAATCATGTGTTCTTTACCAAGTATCCCTGAAGTCCTGGTCTTCTACCCTGTTTGTAGAAAAATTAACAGATTAGATTTGCCTCCTCAACTTTGATTTCACAAACAATAAACTAAAGTGAGCAATAGGAAAGAAAGACCGAGAGGAGAGTCCAGGAGGCTTTTATCTGAAAGAGAGGATGTTACAGCCACTGTGGATTTGACTGTCAGTGTCCCCATTGCTGATGTCCTCCTAGCTACAGCAGTAGCTACTTCCTGTCTCTCACAAAAATAGTGATGGCATAGATCTAAAATGAAGAGGCTGTTAACCAGAACTTGCTGAGTGTCCCAGTTAATATTAAAGGCCATTGCAAGTCTAAACACCAAGAGTCCTCAGCTGTAGAAGCTCACAGCTTTTCATTTGCTCTTTTCTGCTACCCCAAGTTAGCATTCCAAATATGACATTTGTGTTCATTATGCAATGAAATCACTGGGCCATTTAATTAACACTTGCTGTAAATATTCAATGATTCCCAAATGCCAAGGGGTGGCTGTGAGAGGGAAGGGGAGGAGCGGGGACGGCAGGGGAGACCAGGCTGATGTCAGCTGGCTAGACAGAGATCAGCCATCACAGTCAGAAGCTTCCAGGAGTTCAACAAGGTGCTGAGACTCCCCAAGGCTGCAGAGCCTATGGGGTGTTTAATACGCTTGAACCCGTGGACAAAGAACATGGACTTCTCTCTGCATCAGACTATGATCAAATATTCTCTGGCGGGGATCATCTGAGCTAGCAGGGGTGTGACATGGCTCATGGGGCTCAGGGATCATCTGGTGCTAGGTTTGCTCTCGTGTCGAGGGGGTTTCTCCCTTCAACTCAAAAGGAAGCCCCAAGGCTCGGTGCTGCTACATGCATCAAAGAACCGACATTAAGATGAAGGTTTTGTTGTTTATCAGGTACCATGAGGACAACAGATCAGGAGGTGACTGGTGTTGAAAAAGTAGTTTGTCACAGCTCCCAGGAGGAGGGGGCATGCTCCATCACGACATGCAGGGCCCCCTGGGGAAGCACTAGAGCCTGTAGTTGGGGGTAGGGAAAGAGAGGAAAATGCTGGTAACAGGCTTTATTGAGGCTTCTGTGGGAAGGAACAGGTGATGGGGGTAAGCAGGCTCAGGTTTGGCTAGAATGAACGAGTTCAGTGGGCTCTGGGATTGTCCCTAGTTATCCCTGAAGTAGTCAAGGCAGGCAAATAGTGGCCCTGGGTATGAAGCTGATGGGGCTGCGGGGAGGTGTGGACTGTGGTTTGTTTGGTGGGTTGCTTGAGAGTCGCAGTTCTTACTGTCTGTAAGAAGTGGCCGACCCTGGGCGGGACAGCCCCTCTAGTGTCAGCAAGGTTCCAGATGCCAAAGTATCATAAAGACGTGGCTAATCCAGAGTGAACTTGAAACCATGCATGCAGACCCTCTGCATCTAAGACCCAGCCTTCAATTCCCTGGGTTTACCCAAAGACCCAGATTTGTCTTTGTGAACCTGCTTCTTGAGGAAGCCTCTGGCCTGTCCCCGCCCAGGAAAAGGAAGTGCAACATCGCCACCTACTGTCCAAGAGGGGGATCAAGGACAAAGCTCTCCTGAAAGTGTGGAAAAGAACCACATTTTTACAAAAACTGTTGCATCCAAACCATGAACGCTCCCCATTTGCCCAAGTCTCCTCTCCCTGGTGCCTGCTTGTGTGTGAATGGAGACATCTCAGACCTTTTTTTTTTCTCCAGGTTTTTTTTTCCCCTCCACAGTTTCCTGGAGCGGATGGAAAGTTCAGGATGAGTTAAATGTCCAAGGTTACTGAATAAGAGTATGACGGGTCCGTTGCTACCAGGGTTTTCCCAGCGGTTGTCTTGGTGATAAGGTTAACAGGAAAGCTCTCTCCACTTCCTGTCAAGAGGAGGGTTTTTTCTGTATCTCAGAATATGCTTGTTATTTCCTCTTCCTTCTCTGCCTCTCAAAACCAGATGGCAGGAGGTCGGTGGAAGTGAGTGCTGTCTCCAGAGACATCATCAGGGCCTCCTTGTTTGAGTTTTCCATTGTAAGAGTTGAAAGGAAAAGACAAGTGTTATGTTTTCATAAACTACTATTCAAGAGAAAATTGAGGCTGGGAGTGTGTGCCCAGAATGTCATCAATACTGAATTCTCAAAGTAAAACAAGTAGGATAAATGGAATTGCTTTGGAAATTAAGTGATTTCAGACCATACAGATTTAAACTGAATGTTATTATCATAGTAAGGTTGCTGTCAGCCTCCGGAGGCTCCTGCTACTGTTCTGGTATTAGGACACGTTAAGTCAGTCGCTATTGTAACCAGTTTCTCTGTCACCAGTGAGAGCTAGGACAGTGGGGTAATGACGGTCTGTTTGGGGTGTAAATCCCCTCACCTGGGATTGGTGACCACTTGGAAGTCACTTGTTATTTCTTCTCCCTCCTTATTGTCTTCATCACCCTTTTCACTGTCCAGTAGGAACTCCAACCAAAGGCAGAATGGAGAGGGGAAAGTGGAAAGTCTGCATTGACCCCCACTTACTAGGCCCATATTTGTGCCAGGCGCTGTATTTGGGCTTGAGATACAAACATGAACAAACCTGGCCCCAGCCCTGAAGGAGTTGGCAGCCCAGTGAGAAGGCACCCTAGTCATCAGAAGATGACCGGCCCATGGGCAGAGTGTGTGGCAGAGCATCCTGATGTCCTGGGAGCATGGGAGTGGACCATAGTAATTTTGACTCTAAATTTCAAGGATCTGTGATGACTTAATTTTCAAAGCAGTGCCCTATATTTTTATCCCGCCCCTGAGCTCTTCCTCTTCCCTTCCTTTTTTCCACTTAATTTGTTATTTTAACTACCCCCTGTCAAGGGCCCTTTGTAAAGGATACAGGTTTATTTTTGATAATTAAATCCGATTGAATGTATTTTACTTTGAGATGTAAAATTTGTCACTTCATTTCAGTTCTGCATTACTCAAGAACTGAGGGTTGTGAACTTGAGGATTCTTCCGAGACCACTGCAGACTCTACTACTCAGGGCCCCATGAGCTGAAAAGCACTTGCCTCCAAAGCAGTAGACAGCTGCTCCAGGGCAGGAGGTGATGTGGCCAAGGATCAGTCGGTCCTCTCCTTCCCGGCTTTGCAAGCCTGAGGGTCATCTTGTAATCCTCTGAAACTCTGCAGTCCCTGACATGATGGTGATCATGCTACTCATGTCTGCCGACTGAGAGGACCTACTAATACCTGAAGTTACACTAGATCCACTCACACATTTAAATGAGTCTATACTGAATTCATCACAGCAACCCCCGCACACGTTTGGAAACTGATAGAAGACAGCGTTCACTTAGGGTACAGACAAGAGGTTTCGACTGTGGGCGTGTCTTGACCTAACCCGTGGATATGTTTCGTTTGCCTTTTACGATGTGGGCTTGTTGGGTTTGCTGCTGCTGTTTTATTGTGGTCTTCCTTTGTATTCGTGTCCAATATTTAAAAAACAGGAGACATCTCAGATGGAGAAGCATCCACTGAGTCCCACTCTCTTCTTTTAGCCTGGAGAAGAGAAGCCCAGAGAGATTGTGTGACTTGTCCTAAGTATACAAAGCAGGGACTAGATTCCTGGTCTTTGGTCCCCTCCCCAGAATTCTTGTCATCAAATTGTAGCACTGTACTAGAAGACAGAGAGGTTGTTTCTTCTCATTCAGTTCCTTCACCCACTACCTCTTTTGGTCCATCCAGTTTCTAAGAGCCAAGCAGCCAGTGCCTTCCCAGTCTAGTCTGAGTGTTGTCGCACCCACTAAGACTCTTTTTCCCTCTGATAACACTGCATTTAAATCATTCCACCACCCCAGCTCCTATATGCTCAGCATCCGATCCTTAGATAGTACAAGCACATTATCTAGTTAAAGAATTTAATAAACTCCAAAGTCGATATGCAAAGGCACATTTAATGTAAACTTAAATAATGTCAGCATGTTTCAATCTTGAAAAAATCCATAGGCTCCATCCTGATAGGAATTCAATTCTCATTTGGCTTAATATGCATTAATATGTCAGTGCTAAGGACACTTACCACCGTGCTCTGCGTGTGCAGAAATCAAGTCACACTTCACCACCTTTGGGAACGCACATAAGGAGCATTTCAAAGAGAAACGCAACCCCCCACACATACACACCTTATTTGATTAAGCAGAAGAAATCATCTTTTTAAAAATCCATCTCGATGGTCATTAGGTCAAAAAAATATAATGAAATCAAATAACATGAAGAATTGGAAAGCGGTTAAGGAAGGCAAAGTGGAAGGAGACTCAGTCTGCTCTTAGGGAGGGATGGCAAGGGGGCCCATTGTTTGTCTCTGGGGAGGCCCTCAGGCCTGACCAATCTGACCTGCTAGGAACAGACACGAAAAACACTGTTTGCCCACAAAAAAAGAATCAGAGAAAAACACTCGATACCTTCTTTAACATTGGGATCTCTAGTCCTCACCTCAACTCCAGCAGTCAAGAGAACCATGGGTTTCTGGTCCACTGTGGCTCACGTGCCATTCTCCTCTTTCAGGTTCTACATAGAAAGCATCTCCTACCTGAAGGACAATGCCACCATTGAGCTCTTCTTCCTGAATGCCAAGTCCTGCATCTACAAGGTAGGAACACTCTTCCCCACAGCTTTCCTTCAAAATCTGAAAGCATCATTCAAAGCTAGAGATACCAAGTTGCTCCCCTAAGGTGACTTTATGGATTCAGAGATGTAGTTTATACGTTAATGACTATAAGTAAGTGAGAACTTCATGAAATGAATACCATCGACTAAATAACATGACCCCTTCTCATCCCATTGCCATTCCTGACTCCGTGAAGGTGTTCCTTAACCTCGACCAGATGTTGAAGGTCTTCTTATTGATGGAGACAAAGGAGAACCTAGATGAGAAGGACAAATGTGGTATTGAACTTGGCTTTCCAAAGTATGAACAAACTTATAACCAAATACATGTACATTTGACCATTTTTTCGATGATTAGCTTATCTCCCATGAGACATGAGACAATTCTTTTCTTGAAGCCATAGACACCTACATTTACCATCATGACCTGTGGGATGTGTGTGTGTGTGTGTGTGTGTTTGTGTGTGCGCGCGCCTGTGTGGTGTACTAGTGTTGGAACCCAGGGCCTCACAGATACTAGGCAGTGCTCAACTACAGAGCTCCACCCTCAGCCCATGGTAACCACTTCAGGCATTAAAGCACCTTTATTCTAGACCCATTACCCCTCTCATTTGCCCCTGACAGCCCCCACTCTGCTTTCCATTTCTATGGATTTGACCACTCTAGGACTTCATATAAGTAGAATCATACAGTATTTGTCCTTTTGTGACTGACGTTTTTTCACTTTGCATAGGTCCTTAAGGTTCATCCATGTGGTAGCATGTGTCAGAATTCCCTTCCCTTTTAAGGGTGAATAATGTCCCATTGCACATAGAGACCACACTTAGTTTATCATCCTTTGTCCATAGATGTATGGGTTTCTTCCACCTTTTGGCTATCACGAACAATGTTGCTATGAACACAGGTCTACAAATATCTCCCCTAGACCCTGTTTAAAATTTGGGGAGCAGGTAGACCCCAGAAGTAAAATTGCTTAACTATAGTTACCGTCTTTTGAGGAACAGTCATACTAGTTTCCATAGAAGGTGTACCAGTTTACATTCCCACCTACATTGCACAAGCGTTCAAGTTTCTCCATATCCCACCAACACTTGTTGTTTTCTGGGGTGTGTGTGTGTGTGTGTGTGTGTGTGTGTGTATGTGTGTCTTAAATAATAGCCATTCTTATGGTAAGCAGCAATATTTTGTGATTTTGATAATAACTGGTGATACTGAGCATCTTTTCACATGCTTATTACCCATTTATACATCTTTAGAGAAATGTCTACTCAAGAGACACTTGTAATTAAGTGGGACAATCCTTGCACTGCATCCAAATGCCCCCTACGCTGGTAATGTTTCTTTTCATTGGATAACCTCAAATGCCCACCACCTTTCTGGCACACACCCTCTCTTGCAGACCCCACCTAGGTTAAGAACTACTTCAAGGACATGTTTAGAGTAAACACCCATTCCACTGGTTATCCCCAACATGCACATTGTCTTCATTCATTTTTCCATTGCTATCACAAAATACCTGAGACTGTGTAACTTACAAAATATAGAGAGGTTTACTTAGCTCATAGTTCTGGGTATTTAAGACATGGTGCTGACTTCTGCTCAGCTCTGAAGAGGGCCTCATGGTGGATGGCATCACAGTAGTGGAAATGTATGAGACAGTGGTGTGCGGTACATGCAGAAGAGACCAAGCATGTAAGATGGCCTCACTTTATAAGAACCAGCACTCATGAGGACTCATGATTCACCCTTGTGAGATCCAACCCACTCTGCAAGACCAATGTCAATTCATTCATCCTTCACACATCCCTGTGACCTAATTCCTGTTCAGTAGGCCCCACTTCTTAAGTTTCACCACCTCAACACCAGTCAGTCGGTTGAAGTGGCCAGGTCATAGCTCAGCCAGGGCCATGCTCTGCCCTCTGGACATGCTGTCCTTGCAATAGAGAGCACCCAAGCAGCACAAAGAACTTCAAATCCAAGTGTGGCTGTTAGCGAGGTGGTCACAGGAGGTATTCGAAGGATTCCAAGGAGATCCTGCAGCCTGTGTTTTTGTATGTAACTTACTCAGGTTTGGGGAGTTGCAACAACCACCAAACTTTAAAACCAAGAGTTGAAATGAGGTACCAGCTTTGGCTTCCCCTTCTGGAAATAAATCAGCACATTCATTGCACAGAGTAGTTCCAGCAAGTGCAAACGTTCAGTGTGACAGAGGGCCTGGCAGTGATCAGATTCAATTCTGTCAAACACCTCACTTGGTGGCAGTTGCTGAGCCAGGACTTAACACTGGGCTCCAACCCAGCACACTCAGACGATAGTATTTTTGGTTTTTGCTGAATGGAGGAAAAAGACACTAACTGCAGCTCCAGGTACTTACGAATTCCTTCCTCTCACCCCATTTTCTCATTATAAAATGGAAATAATAATACTATGCAGATACCTCACAGATTGTAAAAAGCACCTGATGATTTTTTAAATGTGAAAACATTTTTTAAAAGTTGTGAAATTAATTAATGGGAGGTGTTCTTTCGCCATGGTGGCCGGGTGGTGAAGGAGCCTGTGGGCCCGGTGCCGGGTTCTTCGAGGTACAACATCCAGTGGCATGAAGATGTATGAAGGTGGTTGGAACAAATGCTCTTAAAAACTTGTCATAGCAGATGACTGAAGAAAATGAGTAGGACCACATTTGACATGTAACACGGCCCCTATCAATGAATGCTCCAGTCCTTTTGATGTAGTGTTTAAAAATACATCCTTGCCTCAAAGGTGTGGCATGCAACATTGTGAAAGGAAAAAAAAAAGAATTTATGAAGAAAACAAATAGAAACAAACTATGAAATTTTTATTTGATATTAATAAACAATAAATTATGTGGTAAAAAAAAAAAAAAAAAAAGTTGTGAAATTAAAAAGTGAGCACTGTCCACCAGGTGGCAGACTTGAGCTAAAGGAAATGACTGGGGAGCCACTGAAGCCAGGAAATCACTCCCAAGCTGGGCAAGTAGAAAGTTGTCCCAATTGTAGATGGCAGACACCTGGGTCAAAGCGAGAGGAAACATTTTCGGTTTTGGAGCTGTTCCATCTGTCAGGTCACAGATCCTGAGCTGGAACTGACTCTGGAATTCTTTACAATTTTTAAAAAGAAGAAATTCTCAGCTTTCCCATGTGGGAAATGCCTACCAAGCCAGCCATATTTAAAGTCACAGTGCCACAGCATCATCCCTGTTGCTGAGTGGGGGGTGAACATCGTTCAGGAATCCCAGAACTCTCTTCTCAAAAATCCTCATTTGAGCTTGGTCAGACAAGCAAGAGACCACAAATGACCCAGGATTAGCTTCTCTAAAGTTTATGCCAGAGACCAAACAGCATCCCAAGAACCCCCTGTCTCCCTCCTTGTTTGTACCGGGGGCTTACCCCCACACACACCTTATTTTATGATTTATTTTGAGACAGGGTCTCACTAAATTGTTTAGGGTCCTTTATTGTTATTTTTTTTTAAATGACAGTGGAACGTACTTCTTGTTACACATATAGAGCACAATTTTCATATCTTGGGTTGTAAATATATGTTCATACCAATTTGTGTCTTCATACATGTACTTTGGATAATGATGTCCATCACATTTCACCATCCTTGCTAACCCCCTGCCCCCTCCCTTCCCCTCCCACCCCTCTGCCCTATCTGGGGTTCGTCTATTTCTCCCATGCTCCCCTTCCTACCCCACTATGAGTCAGTCACCTTATACCAGAGAAAACATTTGGCATTTGTTTTTTAGGGATTGGCTAACTTCACTTACCATTATCTTCTCCAACACCATCTATTTACCTGCAAATGCCATGATTTTATTCTCTTTTATTGCTGAGTAATATTCCATTGTGTATATGCCACATTTTTTTTTATCCACTTATCCACTGAAGGACATCTAGGTTGGTTCCATAGTTTAGCTATTGTGAATTGTGCTGCTGTAAACATTGATGTGGCTGTGTCCCTGTAGTATGCTGTTTTTAAGTCCTTTGGGTGTGGACCGTGCTTAGGGTCTTACTAGGTTGCTGAGATGGGTTTCAAACTCACGATCCTCCTGCCTCATCCTCTGGAACTGCTGGGATTACAGACATATGCCACTGCACCTGGCTTTCAAAAAATGGTTTTTACATTCATTTGTTACCTCCTAACCTGTGAGGGGGGTAGAGCAGGAATGATTAACTTTCCAGAGATGGAATCTGGTGAGAGCTCAAGGGAGGGACTCCAAGAGAAAGAACCTGGAAGCAGCGTGACTGGCGGTGCCCTGTTTCCAGCGGTTGAACAGGTAGAAATAGGGAGCCCAGAAGCAGAGTGATCAGGAGTTTAGCTTTTGCTGGGACAGACTCAGCTTCCCTTCCCAGCTCTGTCACTTAGGGAATGCACTAAATGTGAACACCCTCTGTCATGTCTCCAGGTTTGGTCTTCCTCTTTGAACAAAGATATTGCAAAGCCCTGTGCTCACCTTCTTGGAAGTACTTAGCCTGGTTAGCCACTTGGAGTCAGCCCTGAGGAGTTTCTGTTGGCTGTCCATCCACATGGCCGCCTGGCCTTCTGAGGCTTTGGAGAGCCCAGGAGACAGGGTCCGCCTCCTGGCCTGTCACAGCTACCCCAGGCTTCTGTTTACCCAGCAGCTTAACACCATCAGCTCCCACCCTGTCTCTTGGGGATCGATTCCCACAGCATATTAGAATCAAAGTTGTTCAGGTGAAATCAACTGCTATCCCGGCTTCCTCAAAGACCTGCTTCACTCACATTTTAAAATATAAAGATTTATCTTTTCTAGGGGCTGTGGTGCAGCTCAGTGGTAGAACTCTCCCCTAGCCTAAGTGAAGTCCTGGCTTTGATTCCCCAACACTAAGGAAAAGAAGTCTTAGTTTTATCAAAATAATATGCTGCATAGTTTTGAAGTTAAATGTTTCTAGAAGGCTTCTGATGAAAATGTGCCCACCTCCTTTCTGACCAGTTTTACCACTGTCAAGATGGTAGTTGTTTCTTCTAGAGCTTACCTCTATTTCTAAATAAATGGCCCTTTTGTTCCTGGTTTGTCCATTTTAGGTGGTGAATTCTTTGCAAGATAGATGAGGATCGGGGTGTCCCATACAACCACCCACACTTTCCCTTTTCCCGTTTCTCAATAGGGCAATAATATAATTCTGGGATGAAGCCATAATCATCAGCATGCCATTGTGATGACTGATCCATAGTATCCTGTGGTTCCGATTCCATTCTTAGACAACCAGTTGTTGTACCTGGAGGGGTTAATGGCCTTGCTTTTACTTGTTGAGTTTCTCTGTATCCTTTGTTCCCCACCCCCCCAGAGGATACACAGAAACTAAACAATCCTACAGATTCCCAAATACATTCCAATATTAATTTCCAATGCAAAGGTAATTCCCCAGTTCTCTCTTTGGTTGGATTTTGGCAGCTGTTGCTGCTGTTGATTTTCCTGGGACCTGCCCCTGGGAATCCTCTGCCCTTCTGCTCCAGCTGAACCTGGCCTCCTTCACAGCTCTCACCCAGGAGCCCCCCAGCCCCCCGTCTTTCCCCACCCCTACACTGTATCGATTCCTCTGCCTCTTGGATCCTTTTTTCCTTTTTTATTTCCCCCTTTTGGAGAATATTCCCCAGTAAATTCTGAGAAATCATGTATATTATGTAGTGTCAATTGTATAAAATATCCAGGTCCTTGTGAATCTGAAAATGCCTTACCCTCATATCTAATGAATGGTTTGGAGCAGGAATATAGAATGACGATGTCTCTGACTATCAAGTGCTGTTCTGCAGAAGTCCACCGTCCTATCCATTATAGGTGATCTTCCCATCCTAGCGTGCGCACACGTGCACACACACACACACACAATGAGATCTTTCAGGATCTCCTCTATTTCTCTCAATCTGAAATTTCAGAAGTGTGCCTGTTGTGGGCATAATGCTGGGTATTCATGGCACTTTTAGTCTTATTCAGGATATTCGTATATACCAGTCCTTGTACAAGGAGACTTGCACTCTTCAGTTCTGGGGGGGTCATGTTTGTATTGTTTCTTTACCGTCTTCTCCCCCCTGTTGTCCTCTCATTCTGGAGCTGCTGTGCTTCGGGTGCTGGGCACAGCCTCCTGCCCTTATTTCTCACCTCTCCAACTGTCCATCTCTGTCTCTTTGTCCTACTTTCTGGGAGATTTTTGTCAGTATTAATCTCTTCTATAGACGTTTTAACCTTTGCTGTCATCTCCTTAATTCCCAGGAGTTCCTTTGTGTCTCTGATTTTTCCCTTTTCTATATTGTTCTGTTATTGTCTTAGGAACAGCCCCGCTCCTATCGCCCTCATTATTCTAATTATAGTGCATACACTCGGTGTCCTTGCTGCTCCCATCAGTTCTTTCTTTGGCTGTTTGTTTTGATCTCTGTCTTCCCTGTAGGAGGTTTTCCTCAGTTGTCCAATGATCCTGGTGTTTCCACTCATATTCAAGAGTGAGGAGCTTAAAAGCTGCCTGAATGCGGTGAGGGCCGGGGTCCTGGTGCTGTCCCTGTGGAGTGGTCCAGGGGCAAGCTGGTTTTTTCTTGGGGAACCTTGGATACCAGCATCTGATATCTTTTCTCCTTGGCTCCTAATTCCTCCAGGGATGCCCCTTCCCATTCCCACCTGGCATATATTCTTTTATATCCAGGATTTGAGAGGAGGGAGTAGCCTGTGCTCCAGATATAGACTTCCTTTTAACAACAGCTTCCTGTTCATCTTCTCTAGAGAACCGAATTTTTGATCTGTTCAACAGCAGCCAGACAAGAAGAGGTGTTTCATTTTGCTTCATTTCATTTTTTTATTTTTCCCAAACCATATATACCATCTCCCCACCTGCTTCTCTACACCAGGAGGCAGAAAAACCATAGAGAATCTCTCTCTCTCACTTTCTCTTCCCTCACGTCTCCCTATTGTCTACAAAAGAGTAGGGCAAGATAATCATAATCTATAAGTCACAGAAATTTAAAGTCTGTCTGTGAAAGTGGGGCTGTAATGATCTGTTTTAAGTGGAAAAGGAAGGAGTGTGGGTGGGTTTATTGACACCCACGTGGCCCCCAACATTTCTGATGTGTTTTAACTCACTACGGTGACAGGTGGGGAATGGAAAGAAAACGTGTGACCAAGGAATAGATAAAACTCATTTCGTAGAAATATGTGTCCAGTTCCATGGAAAAGTTACATGGGAATGCAGCCTGGCCTGAGATGCTTATGTTCCCTGGGAGGAGGCTTAGGAGACCGCAGAATCATCCTGGCAAACCTTCCCCGGCCTCCCGTCTTCTAGGCCAACCAAAGAGGCCCATCAGTCAGCCCCCATTGCAGGCAGCACTCCTGTCACCCTAGACAGAGTGACTATATTCATGTGGACTCCGAGCTCTTCCCCTGTGTCCTGGCTGCTGGATCGAAGTCCACTGGCTCTGAGTTCCACAGTGAGACAGTGAAATTGCTGTCACAGTAACCTCCAGAACTCTTGCAAACAACAAATGTAGGTGTTTCAGTCAGCTTTTTTACTGCTGTGACCAAGGGACCTGAGAAGAACAATTTTAGACGAGGAAAGGTTTATTTGGGGCTCAGGGTTTCAAAGGTCTCAGTCCACAGACAGCCAGCTCCATTCCTCAGGACCCAAGATGGGGCAGAACATCATGGCAGAAGGGTGTGACAGAGGAAAGCAGCTCAGGACATGGTACCAGGAAATAGAGAGAGAGCAAGACCACTCCCCTCACCATGGACAAAATAGAAACCCCAAAGGCATACCCCTATGACCCACCTCCTCCAGCCACAGCCCACCTGCCTTCAGTGACCACAGTTAATCCCTATCAGTGAATCTCATATTTTATTTTAATCATATAGCATTCCACTGCTTAAGCATATTCACCGCACTTAAATTATGCTCAATCTCAATGCTTATCTTGTCCAACAAGGATAACCAAAGAACAAGACCCACAGTTGTCATCTGAAGGCAGACTGAAATTCACTCCCTTGGGCTGGAGGAAAAGTTGGCATGAACATTTTCTGAGTGGATTTTTGTGGTCAGCTTCCACAACGTATCCCTGGACTAGGCACACGGACAAGGTTCAGAAAAGTGTTTTTTTAATTCATTGCTTTCTAAACCTGGGGAGCAAGGATTTGCATATTTCTTGGGGTATTATGATCTGAGCCTACAGGCATGCACTGAGAGCAGGTCATGACAGAGAAGGAAAAGCTTAAAATTCCTATTTTGAGTGTGCTGAGGGTCTCACCCAGCCTTCCTTTCTGAAAAGTCTGCATTGGTCTGGGAGTTTCACTTATTATTGGAGTTTAAGTAATTATCCTTGGGCTATATTTGCTACTTAAGCCTATGTTATCACTCTTATTGATAATGAAATAAATGGTCTTTTGTTGGAAGATCCTCCAAGAGCTTTGCTAATGAACAGATGACATCATATCATCTGTAGGTGAGAGAAACGAAGCCCAGAATCAAGTCCTACAGGATGGAGAAACCAACATAAATATTAGCCTCAGAATTATAAAACCCTGTTCCTTATCTCTGCCTTTGATTGATGCAGATTTGGTGCATGTATTTGTATGACAGGGAGCAGAAATAAAGATGGACAGGGAGAGACTTTCTTTTTCAGTTCTCTAGAAACAAATCCATATGGACCTGTCATCTTGGCTGTGCCCAGACTTCTAAAAGAGGGATTCCTTGGAATCATAACATGGGGCTGTCTGCAGCGACCAACATGAGAAATCTCTGTGGCACAGAATTAGAGTCGCGGTTCAGCAGGGACGACATGCACTCCTGTGGTCATGAGACAAACATGAAGTGACTTGACTGCTGAAGAGCTGGCAAAGGGCTGAGAAGGAGGGATTGTGCAAGAGCGCAGTAGTCTTATCCTGCACCACAGCCCGTGTTTGCCCAGGAGCAACTTTGTGTAGCGTTATGAGTTGTGCAATGAGGCATGGCAGCTACACAAACATGAGAAGGAAGAAGAAGATAGCACGCTAAGCTAAATGCGGCTTGGTGACCCACTTAAACGGTTTACACTGTTTTGTCAGGGTCCTCTACAGAAACAGAACAATAACATACACATGGATACAGTGGAAGACATTTATCATTTGGGGTTGGCACATGTGATTGTAGGCTAAGTCCATGACCTGCCGTCTGCAAGCTGGAGTCCCAGGAAAGCTGTGGGTGTGACTCAGTCCAAGCTCAAAGACTGAGAACCAGGGGAGCCATTAGGGTAACTACCAGCCAAGAGCAGGAGATGAGATGAGCTGTCTCAGTTCTAATGGCAAGGGATGAGAAAAAAGGAGAAAATTCTCCTTTCCTCTCCCTTTGGTTCTATTTAGGTCCTTAAGGAATTGGATGATGCCCACTCACATTAGGGAGGGTCATCTCCTGAGTCCACTGATTCAAACACAAAGCTCATCCAAGAACACCCCCACAGGCACATTATGTTTAATCTGGGCACCTCATAGACAGTGAAGTTGATGCACTAAATTAGCCCTTATATACATGGTAACCAGTACACACACACACACACACACACACACCATGCTACCCATCTCTTTTTAAAAAAAAAATTTACTAAAGATTCCTGTAGGCACACTAACGTGGCAAAACTGTAGAGTTTGGATTATCTATAGAAACCAGTGAATGGAAATAAGTAATAAGGCATGTGTTCTCTAGTTTCTAAATCAGCTTTATGTCTCATCAAAACCAGTAAAATAAGCAGAAAATAAGCTATTCTCCCCATTTGACTGATAAGGAAAATGCAACTCAAAGAGGTGACTTATTTGATGTCCCTGAGCTGTTGGGTTGGGACTAGAACATAGAGCTTTGTGAGGACTTTTTAGGTGTTCTGTGGGTGAGAGAGTAAAGATGGCATCTGCAGGTGAGGATAGATTAGGAAAGCCTTGGACCAGCCTTGCAAGGGGTTCTGAACAGACTTTACAAGAGTCATGCTCACTTACATCATCTCAACCTACCATATGATTGTTAATTATATTTCACATTATAGTTATCTCAATAATCTTCATGAAAGTTGGAATTTCTATAATACCTGACCATGGGGGAATGCTTTCCATCAGGCTTCTTGAGGGCGTATAAAGACCACCACCAAATACTCCCCACAAACAAAGGATCGGGAAGAACTCAGTTGCCCAGGATGATTGACAAACATCCACCATGCCTTCCTCATGGGGTTCTCCTGGGACCCTTTGGAACACATGGAGGCCCTGTGATGGAAATCTTCCTGAGATCATTGCTAACCATTGTGGGATGATATTTGGTCTCAGGCCTCTTCATTTAGCTTCTTCCTCACCTAGGATGAAACAATGCACAGTGAGAGGAAGTGGACCATCAGCCCACCTTACCCGGGGCATACACATACACACCTGGTCAGGTTTTATCATTCCATATCATTTTCCAAAGATCAGAGAATGTGGCACATTATTCTATAGTAAGGAAAATAGATGCCCAAAGTGCACACAAAATGGCCCCAGTGACCAAAAGACATTGCATTCTTTAGCAGCCTGACCCTTTACTAATACCAAGATAAAATTGTCAGGTTTGCCACTACACTGGGTTCCAGGCAAGATTCTAGCTCAGAAAACAAACCTGCAGAAAGCCCTCTTCAAAGGATGCTTGAGACAGAAAAGGCCCAGTGGCCCGCGGCGAGACAGAGCTTCCAATCACTCCTGCAAGGTAGGCGGGCCTGCGACCCACTGGCAGAAGAGGAGCACCGGCCTGCTGAGAGGCAGAGCCGCCCCCTCCCCCTGCGCCGGCAAGGTAGACAGAACTGTGACCACCCACAGACCAGGCCCAGCGGCCTGCTGAGGGGCAGAGCCGCCCCCCACCCCCCGCGCCTGCCAGGTAGGCGGAACTGTGACCACCAACAGAAAAGGCCCAGTGGCCCGCAGCGGGACAGAGCTTCCAATCACTCCTGCAAGGTAGGATGGCCTGCGACCCACCGGCAGAAGAGGAGCAGCGGCCTGCTGAGAGGCAGAGCCGCCCCCTCCCCCCCGCGCCTGCAAGGTAGACAGAACTGTGACCACCATCAGAACAGGCCAGACCTGCAACCGACAGACAGAACAGGCCCAGTGGCCTGAGGAAGGGTAGAGCCGCCCCGCCCCCCCGCGCCTGCAAGGTAGGCGGACCTGCGACCCACTGGCAGAACAGCCCCAGAGGCCTGCAGAGGGGCAGTGCCGCTGCCTGCGCCTGCAAAGTAGGCAGAACTGCGACCACCGACAGAACAAGCCTAGGGGTCCGCAGAGGGACAGAGCCGCCGCCCGCGCCTGCAAGGTAGGAGGACCTGATACCGACTGGCAGAGCAGGCCCAGTGGCCTGCTGGCGTGGTAGGCACATTGCCCCAATTGGAGGAGGGGCAGAGCCGCCGCCCGCGCCTGCGAGGGAGACTTTGCAACTATACAAGACCAATATAAATATATAGGGGGAAAATTCAATAGCACAACAGTTTCACCAAGTAGAAAGGAACGCGAACAGTATGAAGAGACAAGGAAAGAAAGGACCACAAGCAATGCAGGTCAACTCAACGTTAGAAGAGGTAATAGCTGCAGCAGATGGAATGTCAGACAAAGAATTCAGGATATACATGCTTCAGATGATCTGGAGTCTCAAGGAAGACATCAGACAGCAAAATCAGACAATGAAAGATCACTTCAACAATGAATTACATAAACAAATCCAAGAAGCAAAAGATCAACTATACAGGGAGATAGAGGTTATAAAAAACAAACAAACAGAAATCCTAGAAATGCAGGAAGCAATAAACCAACTTAAAAACTCAATTGAGAATACTACCAGCAGAGTAGAACACTTAGAAGATAGAACATCAGACAATGAAGATAAAGTATTTCAACTTGAAAAGAACATAGACAGCTCAGCAAGACTGTTAAGAAACCATGAGCAGAACATCCAAGAAATATGGGATAACATCAAGAGACCAAATTTAAGAGTCATTGGGATACAGGAAGGGACAGAGTTTCAAACCAAAGGAATGAGCAATCTATTCAATGAAATAATACGAGAAAACTTCCCAGACTTGAAGAATGAGACAGAACCCCAAATCCTAGAAGCCTACAGGATGCCGAATGTGCAAAATCATAAGAGACCCACACCTAGACACATTATAATGAAGATGCCCAACATACAGAATAAGGAGAGAATTTTAAAAGCTACAAGAGAAAGGAAGCAGATCACATTTAGGGGTAAGCCAATCAGGATAACAGCTGATCTTTCAACACAGACTCTGAAAGCTAGAAGATCCTGGAATAACATATTTCAAACACTGAAAGAAAATGGGTTCCAACCAAGAATTGTGTTTCCAGCGAAATTAAGCTTCAGGATGGAAGATGAAATTAAAACCTTCCACGATAAACAAAAGTTAAAAGAATTTGCAGCTAGAAAACCATCTCTTCTAAACATCCTTGGCAAAACATTACAGGAAGAGGAAATGGAAAATAACAATGAAAACCAACAGTGGGAGGTAGGACAGTAAAGGGGGGAAAAATAATCAAAGACAAAACAAACCATGTTTAGTAACATAAATAAACAAATATGGCTGGAAGAACAACCCATATCTCAATAATAACCCTAAATGTTAATGGCTTAAACTCACCAATCAAGAGACACAGGCTAGTAGAATGGATCACAAAACAAGACCCAACAATATGCTGCCTACAGGAGACGCATTTGATAGGAAAAGACATACATAGGCTGAAGGTGAAAGGTTGGGAAAAATCATATCACTCATATGGTCTTCGGAAACAAGCAGGAGTGTCCATACTCATATCAAATAAAATAGATTTCAAGCCAAAGTTAATCAAAAGAGATAAAGAGGGACACTACATACTGCTTAAGGGAACCATACACCAACAAGACATAACAATCATAAATATGTATGCCCCAAACAATGGTGCAGCTATGTTCACCAAACAAACTCTTCTCAAGTTCAAGAGTCTAATAGACCACCATACAATAATCATGGGAGACTTCAACACACCTCTCTCGCCACTGGACAGATCTTTCAAACAAAAGTTGAGTAAGGAAACTATAGAACTCAATAACACAATTAATAACCTAGACTTAATTGACATATATAGAATATACCACCCAACATCAAGCAGTTACACTTTTTTCTCAGCAGCACATGGATCCTTCTCAAAATCAGATCATATATGATGTCACAGGGCAACTCTTAGACAATATAAAGGAGTAGAGATAATACCATGCATCCTATCTGATACTAATGGAATGGAACTGAAAATCAACAATAAAAGAAGGAAGGAAAAATAATACATCACTTGGAGAATGTACAATAGGTTACTGAATGATCAATGGGTTATAGAAGACATCAAGGAGGAAATTAAAAAATTCTTAGAGATAAATGAAAACACAGACACAACATATCGGAATCTATGGGACACATTGAAAGCAGTTCTAAGAGGAAAATTCATTGCTTGGAGTTCATTCCTTAAAAAAAGAAAAAAACAACAAATAAATGATCTCATACTTCATCTCAAAATCCTAGAAAAAGAAGAGCAAAACAACAGCAAAAGAAGTAGAAGGCAAGAAATAATTAAAATCAGAGCTGAAATTAATGAAATCGAAACAAAAGAAACAATTGAAAAAATTGACAAAACTAAAAGTTGGTTCTTTGAATAAATAAACAAAATCGACAGACCCTTAGCCATGCTAGCGAAGAGAAGAAGAGAGAGAACTCAAATTACTAGCATACGGGATGAAAAAGGCAATATCACAACAGACACTTCAGATATACAGAAGATAATCAAAAATTATTTTGAATCCTTATACTCCAATAAATTAGAAGATAGTGAAGGCATCGATAAATTTCTGAAGTCATATGATCTGCCCAGATTGAGTCAGGAGGATATAGACAACCTAAACAGACCAATATCAATTGAGGAAATAGAAGAAACCATCAAAAGACTACCAACTAAGAAAAGCCCAGGACCGGATGGGTATACAGCAGAGTTTTACAAAACCTTTAAAGAGGAACTAATACCAATACTTTTCAAGCTACTTCAGGAAATAGAAAAAGAGGGAGAACTTCCAAATTCATTCTACGAGGCCAACATCACCCTGATACCTAAACCAGACAAAGACACTTCAAAGAAAGAAAACTACAGACCAATATCTCTAATGAACCTAGATACAAAAATCCTCAATAAAATTCTGGCAAATCGGATACAAAAACATATCAAAAAAATTGTACACCATGATCAAGTAGGATTCATCCCTGGGATGCAAGGCTGGTTCAATATACGGAAATCAATAAATGTTATTCACCACATCAATAGACTTAAAAATAAGAACCATATGATCATCTTGATAGATGCGGAAAAAGCATTCGACAAAGTACAGCATCCCTTTATGTTCAAAACTCTAGAAAAACTAGGGATAACAGGAACATACCTCAATATTGTAAAAGCAATCTATGCTAAGCCTCAGGCTAGCATCATTCTGAATGGAGAAAACCTGAAGGCATTCCCTCTAAAATCTGGAACAAGACAGGGATGCCCTCTCTCTCCACTTCTGTTCAACATAGTTCTCGAAACACTGGCCAGAGCAATTAGACAGACGAAAGAAATTAAAGGCATCAAAATAGGAAAAGAAGAACTTAAATTATCACTATTTGCAGATGATATGATTCTATACCTAGCAGACCCAAAAGGGTCTACAAAGAAACTATTAGAGCTAATAAATGAATTCAGCAAAGTGGCAGGATATAAAATCAACACGCATAAATCAAAGGCATTCCTGTATATCAGCGACAAATCCTCTGAAATGGAAATGAGGACAACCACTCCATTCACAATATCTTCAAAAAAAATAAAATACTTGGGAATCAACCTAACAAAAGAGGTGAAAGACTTATACAATGAAAACTACAGAACCCTAAAGAGAGAAATAGAAGAAGATCTTAGAAGATGGAAAAATATACCCTGTTCATGGATAGGCAGAACTAACATCATCAAAATGGCGATATTACCAAAAGTTCTCTATAGGTTTAATGCAATGCCAATCAAAATCCCAACGGCATTTCTTGTAGAAATAGAGAAAGCAATCATGAAATTCATATGGAAAAATAAACGACCCAGAATACAAAAACAATGCTAAGCAGGAAGTGTGAATCAGGCGGTATAGCGATACCAGACTTCAAACTATACTACAGAGCAATAGTAACAAAAACAGCATGGTACTGGTACCAAAACAGGCAGGTGGACCAATGGTACAGAATAGAGGACACAGAAACCAATCCACAAAACTACATCTTATATTTGATAAAGGGGCTAAAAGCATGCAATGGAGGAAGGATAGCATCTTCAACAAATGGTGCTGGGAAAACTGGAAATCCATATGCAACAAAATGAAACTGAATCCCTTTCTCTCGCCATGCACAAAAGTGAACTCAAAATGGATCAAGGAGCTTGATATCAAATCAGAGACACGCCGTCTGATAGAAGAAAAAGTTGGCTACGATCTACATACTGTGGGGTTGGGCTCCAAATTCCTCAATAGGACACCCATAGCACAAAAGTTAATAACTAGAATCAACAAATGGGACTTACTCAAACTAAAAAGTTTTTTCTCAGCAAAAGAAACAATAAGAGAGGTAAATAGGGAGCCTACACCCTGGGAACAAATCTTTACTCCTCACACTTCAGATAGAGCCCTAATATCCAGAGTATACAAAGAACTCAAAAAATTAGACAATAAGAGAACAAACAACCCAATCAACAAATGGGCCAAGGACCTGAACAGACACTTCTCAGAGGAGGACATACAATCAATCAACAAGTACATGAAAAAATGCTCACCATCTCTAGCAGTCAGAGAAATGCAAATCAAAACCACCCTAAGATACCATCTCACTCCAGTTAGATTGGCAGCCATTATGAAGTCAAACAACAACAAGTGCTGGCGAGGATGTGGGGAAAAGGGTACACTTGTACATTGCTGGTGGGACTGCAAATTGGTGCAGCCAATTTGGAAAGCAGTATGGAGATTTCTTGGAAAGCTGGGAATGGAGCCACCATTTGACCCAGCTATTCCCCTTCTTGGTCTATTCCCTAAAGACCTAAAAGAGCATGCTACAGGGACACTGCTACATTGATGTTCATAGCAGCACAATTCACAATAGCAAGACTGTGGAACCAACCTAGATGCCCTTCAATAGACGAATGGATAAAAAAAATGTGGCATTTATACACAATGGAGTATTACTCTGCATTAAAAAATGACAAAATCATAGAATTTGCAGGGAAATGGATGGCATTAGAGCAGATTATGCTAAGTGAAGCTATCCAATCCCTAAAAAACAAATGCCAAATGTCTTCTTTGATATAAGGAGAGTAACTAAGAAAAGAGTAGGGTCAAAGAGCATGAGAAGAAGATTAACATTAAACAGGGATGAGAGGTGGGAGGGAAAGGGAGAGAGAAGGGAAATTGCATGGAAATGGAAGGAGACCCTCAGAGTTATACAAAAGTACATACAAGAGGAAGTGAGGGGAAAGGGAAAAATAATACAAGGGGGACAAACGAATGTCAGTAGAGGGAGCAGAGAGAGAAGATGGGAGGGGAGGGGAGGGGAGGGGGGATAGTAGAGGATAGGAAAGGCAGCAGAACACAACAGACACTAGTATGGCAATATGTAAATCAATGGATGTGTAACTGATGTGATTCTGCAATCTGTATATGGGGTAAAAATGGGAGCTCATAACCCACTTGAATCAAAGTGTGAAATATGATATGTCAAGAACTATGTAATGTTTTGAACAGCCAACAATAAAAAATTTAAAAAAAAATAAGGCTGAGGATGTGGCTCAGTGGGCAAGTGCCCCTGAGTTCAATTCCCAGTACCCACATAAATAAATAAATAAAAACATCCCCAAGTCATTTCAGTGGAACTGAGAATTAACACCACTATGTTGGCTGATTCCTAAAATACTCTCCAAGCTACTTGTCAGTGCAGGAGGAAATGTCTGCTTCCTTCCCTCTTTTATTTCTATTCACCCACTTTTTATTTTATCTATCTCTTCTTTTTCCTTCTTATTTGATGTAATGAACAAACTAAGTCCTAAAGTTGTAAGCCTATTTTCATGATGTGTGGCAATATCAATCTAAATGTTTTTTTTTCAAATCAGGTAAATTTTTAAAATCAATATTTTCTGCAGAATACTGAGCTGAGCTCAGTTCAAGACAAACCAGAGTTATCTGGAAAATGGAAGGGGATTTCTATCTCTATTGTTTGGCTATATTCTGAATCTTCTGATCAAGGAATTTCTGTGGGAAAAGGAAACATGGCTATTTGATAGAATAATTATTTTCCACTGAAAGCTCTTTAATTTTCCTAAAATTTAATGCTAGAAGTAGATTACTTTTGTTATACTGTTGTTTATGCATTATGCTGGTAAAAGCCCCAGACCCCACGCAAGAGGTATATGTCCATTCTACTGCAGAAACTCTGGGGTACATGCCATTTATCCCCAAGGGTAGAGTCTATGTTTACAGTCTGGAGTCATGTCACATTCAGCATCCATCTCAGGAGATTAGCAAATTGTAGGCAAGCTCTGATTGGTGGATAAAAAATCCCCATCTGATTTTTTCCAATTGACACCTGGTAGATAGATTTTTTTTGTATGCTATTGCTTATAAAATTCCTGTAGATAAAACCTCTAATAAAGAACTCACTTTGTTATTTATCTTTGCTAAACTTTACCAAATTTACTGCAACCACTCATCATGTACTTAATTTATCTCTTTAGAGCTCAGAATGAATAACCCTAAATTAATCAACTGATTACAAATTCCTTAATTCTATGCAGCACATTTCTCATTCTTCTGGATTCTCTTAATTGGAATTGAGAATTAGACTCATGGTACTATGCCGTCAGTACTGGCTAGGTATTAAGTAGAGGCAGACCTCCATGGCTTCTATTGCTCTAGGAAGTTCCCAGGAAAGACAAAATTTTATTCATTAAATATATGAGTCACTTAGAAGGTGAATAGGATTCTGTCTGGTCATCCCCTTAAGAAATTCACATTTTTATTGCCTCCATCTCCCTCCAGTGGTTCTTTAGGAAATCAGGAATAATTCAATTTATCAACCCTCCCCCTCGGATTATATAACCACACAGAGATCAGGTAATTATCTCTTTCACTCATTTGAAATATTTATGAATGTGTACTGTTTCAGGCACAGCCATACATCCTGGAAATAAACAGTTTTCTGAGATCTGGGATTCAAGTGACAGAGGGACGTCAAGTGGTACTAAGTACTCAGACCAAACAACAACAACAACAACAGCAACAAAAAACAAGGATTGTTCCAAAGGGAGAGAGAAAGTGCTGTTTCATATATACAGTGTTCAAGGATCTCCTTTCTGGCACAGTGACCTTTGAGAGTAGTTGAAAGAAATCCAGCTAGTGTGTGTGGAAAAGTTTTCAAAATAATGTTAAGAGAACGTGCAAAAGCCCCGAGGCACAAAAGCCTGGTTATGTTTAGGAGCAGCAAGAAAACTGAAATGGCTGGTCAATGAGGGTCAGGTCATTGAAGTTCTGTAGCTATGATAAAAACTTTGACCTTCATTCTGAAAGCTATTAGAGCTTATTGAACAGACCTCATGCCTGTTTTGAAGGATCAGTCTGATGGCAGAGTGAAAATAGGATGGGGCAGGGAGAAAGCAATCATGAAATTCATACGGAAAAATAAAAGACCCAGAATAGCAAAAACAATGCTGAGCAGGAAGTGTGAATCAGGCGGTATAGCGATACCAGACTTCAAACTATACTACAGAGCAATAGTAACAAAAACAGCATGGTACTGGTACCAAAACAGGCGGGTGGACCAATGGTACAGAATAGAGGACACAGAAACCAATCCACAAAACTACAACTATCTTATATTCGATAAAGGGGCTAAAAGCATGCAATGGAGGAAGGATAGTATCTTCAACAAATGGTGATGGGAAAACTGGAAATCCATATGCAACAAAATGAAACTGAATCCCTTTCTCTCGCCATGCACAAAAGTTAACTCAAAATGGATCAAGGAGCTTGATATCAAATCAGAGAATCTGCGTCTGATAGAAGAAAAAGTTGGCTACGATCTACACACTGTGGGGTCAGGCTCCAAATTCCTCAGTAGGACACCCATAGCACAAAAGTTAATAACTAGAATCAACAAATGGGACTTACTCAAACTAAAAAGTTTTTTCTCAGCAAAAGAAACAATAAGAGAGGTAAATAGGGAGCCTACACCCTGGGAACAAATCTTTACTCCTCACACTTCAGATAGAGCCCTAATATCCAGAGTATACAAAGAACTCAAAAAATTAGACAATAAGAAAACAAACAACCCAATCAACAAATGGGCCAAGGACCTGAACAGACACTTCTCAGAGGAGGACATACAATCAATCAACAAGTACATGAAAAAATGCTCACCATCTCTAGCAGTCAGAGAAATGCAAATCAAAACCACCCTAAGATACCATCTCACTCCAGTTAGATTGGCAGCCATTATGAAGTCAAACAACAACAAGTGCTGGTGAGGATGTGGGGAAAAGGGTACACTTGTACATTGCTGGTGGGACTGCAAATTGGTGCAGCCAATTTGGAAAGCAGTATGGAGATTTCTTGGAAAGCTGGGAATGGAGCCACCATTTGACCCAGCTATTCCCCTTCTTGGTCTATTCCCTAAATACCTAAAAAGAGCATGCTACAGGGACACTGCTACATCGATGTTCATAGCAGCACAATTCACAATAGCAAGACTGTGGAACCAACCTAGATGCCCTTCAATAGATGAATGGATAAAAAAAAATGTGGCATTTATACACAATGGAGTATTACTCTGCATTAAAAAATGACAAAATCATAGAATTTACAGGGAAATGGATGGCATTAGAGCAGATTATGCTAAGTGAAGCTAGCCAATCCCTAAAAAACAAATGCCAAATGTCTTCTTTGATATAAGGAGAGTAACTAAGAAAAGAGTAGGGTCAAAGAGCATGAGAAGAAGATTAACATTAAACAGGGATGAGAGGTGGGAGGGAAAGGGAGAGAGAAGGGAAATTGCATGGAAATGGAAGGAGACCCTCAGAGTTATACAAAAGTACATACAAGAGGAAGTGAGGGGAAGGGGAAAAATAATACAAGGGGGACAAATGAATGTCAGTAGAGGGGGTAGAGAGAGAAGAGGGGAGGGGAGGGGAGGGGAGGGGGGATAGTAGAGGATAGGAAAGGCAGCAGAACACAACAGACACTAGTATGGCAATATGTAAATCAATGGATGTGTAACTGATGTAATTCTGCAATCTGTATATGGGGTAAAAATGGGAGCTCATAACCCACTTGAATCAAAGTGTGAAATATGATATATCAAGAACTATGTAATGTTTTGAACAGCCAACAATAAAAAATTAAAAAAAAAAAACAACAAAGGATGCTTGAGAGCACCGGGGGCCGCTGCACAGAGCTGTGGATTGAACAAGCCCAGCCTCTTAATATGGCCAGATGGAGGCTGCCTATAGATCTTCCTTGAAGAGTCTCCTGCCTCCCCTCCCACTTCCCCATTTTATCCTTCCTCAAGGGAAATCTCAGAGCCTCAGGCAAGCAGGGATCTTTACACACACTCCTTATTGTCTCATTCAGTTTATTTCCTCTGCTTGAGCAGAAACACATGAAAGAAGCCACTTCTGGATTGCCAGGGAAGTAAGAGGAGAGAAAGGTAGAGTCAGTCTTTTGAATTTTAATGGCAGCACATTTCTGACAGGAAGACCCCTGGAAACTCCTGTTAACTCCTCTGGGGGAAGTTGGCTTTCAGGTTTTGCAGTACAATGGGAAATTTATGGAGTGGGCAGAAAGTCTAGGGCTTTGTTCCATCGTGGGAATCTTCAGCTAAAACCACCTGGGAAAGGGAGGTGTAAAGGTGAGGGGGGTAACCACAGGAGTTGGGGTGGCACGTGAACAAACTGCAGCAGGGAACTGAGCAGAAAGCACCAGAATATGAAAGTCTTTTCTTAACAATCAGGAGCATGTCTCACCACCATTCCTAGATAGGTTCTTAGACCACCTTTTAGGACTCTGTGTGGATGTACCTGAGGACATCCAAAGAGATGAGTCTTGAACTCAGTTGATACTAAATAGAAATGGGTAATAGTAATGCAGCAGCTTTCCTGTCCACCAGGTTTTCCAGTGTCGGGACACTTAGTTCTTCAATGCTTTTCTCTTATTGGGTACATTTTGACTCTTGCCCTTTGTATTGCCTTTGGTGGGAGATGGTCAAGGTCAGAGAAGGTGAAAGAAAACTTACCCCAGTTAAAGGTGCTAGTTCCCACCTGCCCTGACAGCCAAGGTGAGAGAGAACTTGCATAAATTAGGTTGGACCATTAACTGGTCTACTGTTAGAAGCTTTACTGTGGCTAGTCTGCAGTTAATATTCACCCACACAGCCTCCTGGCACTGCCTAATTGCTGTGAAAAAGAGAAGGCCTTCGCCCTCTTTCACATCCATCCTCCCTCCCACCACAACTAGAGACATTTTCATTTAGCAGGTGAACCAAATGGTGAACTGAAAGCTATGCTTAAACTTTAGGGTTGTTTTCTGATGGTTGGTTGTGAGTTAGTTGCACATTTGATGAGCTTCCAGTGGATGTTAACCATTAACTCGCTGATCATTGGTCGCAGCATAGGTGTAAATGTTTGACAGAAGAGCACACACACAGCAGAATGCTAACAAGTCCCCAGAACGAGTTAGGAAGCCAATCGGTGGGAGAGGAAATGGACATATTAAGAGTAGAAATGATCTGTTATGGAAACGGTGGACAGAGTTTCTGTTAAATCATTTGTCCGCTGTTAAATGGTTTACATTCTGATGGGACCTGGTAATCCCAGAACTGCAATTCCAAACATTCCTCCACTTCCCAGACTGACAGTCTATATCAATTACAGCAGCCATAAAGCTCTTTCAGCTGGTTCAACATAAAGAATTATTGTCCCCCATTCTTCCACATGCTTATTAGTCTCTTAGTCCACATTTCTGGGGTGGTTCAGTAGCAAATATTATTATCCAACTTTGAAATTCCTAGACTTGAAAGAGCCTGAGGATATCCTTCCTTCAAAAGATACAGGATTGCTTCAATACATTGTTTTGAGTTCCATGGGCCAATTCTGGACTCCCTCCCCAAACTGGAAAATCCATGGATCAGAGTTTGTTTTTTCAAGTGGAGAGTAAATCTAAAAGATAACTTCAATTATAGATACTGTTCTGAGAATATGTTGGCCAAGACTGAGCCCTTATTGATGTGGGGGAATGCAGGTCCCAGGCAAGGTCATGTATTGTATGGGGAGTTAAGCATTTGTTTCCAGATGCAGGAAAATGCATGTAATGTCTGTAATCCTAACTGAGGTAGGAGGATCACAAATTTGAGGCCAGTTGGAGCAACTTGGGGAGACCCTGTTCCAAAATAAAAACTAAAAAGGGACGGGGATGTTGCTCAGTGGTAGAGCACCCTGAGTTCAATCCCAAGTACTGAAAGAAAGAAGTCAAGAGTTTGTTTCCAGTTCCATAACTTGACCTTGTGACCTTGGGTAAGCCTCTTCATGATTTTGGATTTCTATTCTCAATAAAACATGGGGCTGAGCTTGGTCTCTAAATCTCTCCTACGTCTAACTCTGTCATCCAGTCACTCACTATAGGATCTGGTGATATTTGGGAAAGAAAAAAAAGATAGATATTTCTACTTAATCTTGACATTGATTAACATTTTTATTATTGTTACACGCCAGTGGAATCCAGATTTCCCTTTGCATCTAACATACGAACTATATATAACAATACAGTATTGTGCACTGAGAAGTTAATTAAGAGGGTAGGTCATGTTAAGTGTTTTACCACACACACCAAGACATCTTTGGAGATGATGGACCTGTTCATTACCTTGATCACATTGATGGTATCACAGATGTATGCACATGTTAAGTATGTGTAGTTTTCATATGTGTTTATTGTACCTCAATAAAGCTGTTAAAAAAAAGGTGGGACTACAGTTATAGTCATGTGTCACTTAATGCCAGGGATATATTCTGATAAGTGTACTATTAAGTGATTTTTTTTACTGTACAAACATCATACTGTACTTACACAAACTCTGATGGTTGTGACATCATTAGGCGATACAATTTTATGAAATCATCATCGTATATGTGATCCACCATTGACCAAAACATACTTATATAGTGTTTAACTGTATGCATATTTTGAATATGTGTGTATGTGTATATATATATATATATATATATATATATATATATACACACACACACACACACATACACACAACTGGATTTTTTTAAAAACCCAGAAGTTTATGTTCTTTTTTAAGACCATGTGCCTTGATCACAATTAAGTATTTGGAAGAAGAACTAATAGAACAGAAGCATATTTAGACTAGACTCTATAATAGCTCTGACTGATAGAACCATGATAGAAATGTTCTGTATCTCTGCTACAACATGATAGACACTGGAGACACTGAACCATGAGGCCATGAAAGAAATGTGGCTAGTGCAACTAAGGAACTGTATTTTTAATTTTTTCTAACTTTAATCTTAACATAAGGGGTTAATGCTGTCCCAGTACAACATTTCTTTCAACAGAGCCTTGCTCCTAGTTCTGAAGTAGAATTTACAAAGAAAATTCAATTCGTTATCATGCCACCACATTCCAGTGACTAATCAGATGAACAGGTGGACCACCCATTAATGTCTCATCATGATTTAAAGATGAAGCCTTTGAGGTGACCATATAGGCCTAGGAGCACTGGTCCCTTCTGGCTCAAAGCTGAAAAAACACTGTCAGGGAGTGATGGAGACCAGTAATTCAGAGCAGTGATCTTGGGGACTAAAGACAGTCTATGGGTATTTGAGATTCTGGAAAATCCTCAAATAGGCCAGGTCTCTTTTGAGAGAGATGTCAGAAATAAGTCATTGTTAAGTTCCAAACTCACCTTCCCTGTTGGGATTCCCTTTCAGGAGCTTATTGATGTCGACAGTGAAGTGGTGTTTGAATTGGCCTCCTATATTTTACAGGTAAGTTGCTCTACAAAAAAGGAAGAGGAAATAAGACTGACCACTCACAGGTGATACTGTTTCCATTATTTGTCTTCCTAAGTTTTTCTAGCTAGAAGCTGGAAGAAGCCATTAGGAATACTGATCCCATGGCAGTAAACAGCAGTTTCTACCATTCCTGAAGTGTTAGCCAACTCTATCACTGTAAAGGAAGCTGTGTGTTTATGAGCCTGGGAGAAACTGAGGTCATTCAATGACCCCATTTTTTTTTCTTTGAAGTTTGGTAACACTCTTCATCCGTGGAGAAAGCCAAGAGAATAGCTAGAATTAATTGCCAAAGACTCACCTCATCCCCTGGAAAGACAGAAAAATCTTTAGCTTCTGTAAAAAGAGAGAAAGAGAGAGATGGCTTTGAGAGTATTAGCTATAATGATGACAAGGTGAGTTGAAATTGATATCATGAAGTTATTCCATCAACAGATATTTCTAGGACACTGTTAAGTTTCCATGGCTCCTGCCTCTAAGTCTTTGTGTGATGGAGAAATAGTCCACAACACCAAATGGAACAAAAAGTGACATAAGAAGGAGTTCTATCCAGACAGATGCGAAGTTCAGAAACTTTAAACCTGAACAAGTGAGACCAGGACCAAGCTTTGGAAACTTGCCTTTTGTCATTATGAGTCATGTTCTTTATATTTTACCTTCTACAGTTTGGCCTGGTGTCTCATATTCAGGGAGCAAAGGAACTTTTTCCTGCCTCATGGTATTCCTATAGCAAATTGGATGATAACAATGTATTTTAAAGTCTGTGGCTGAATTTTTGTGTCTCACTGATGTTGCATTTTTTTCTTCCACAGGAGGCAAAGGGGGATTTTTCTAGGTGAGTTTACAAACTTTTTTTTGGCTTAAAAAAATGTATTCAAGGGCTGGGATTGTGGCTCAGTGGTAGAGCACTTGCCTAGCATGCGTGAGGCACTGAGTTCGATCGCCAGCACCACATTAAAAAACTAGATTAAAAAAAAAGATATTGTGTCCATCTACAACTAAAAAATTTTTAAAAATGTATTTAAGGGCTGGGGTTGTGGCTCAGTGGTAGAGCACTTGCAGCATGTGTGAGACACTGGGTTCGATTCTCAGCACCGCATATAAATAAATAAGTAAAATAAAGGTCCATCAACAACTAAAAAGTATATTTTTAAAAAATGTATTTGCCTTTGTATTAAAAGAAACTATCCTGCCGGTCCTCTGTAGGAGGACAGTTTGTTTATTAATATTTTATGTTAGCGGTGTGATCCAATTTTCAGCTTGTCAATTGAAGCAGATAGATCAGAAAGAGGAAAGATAGTCCTGGGCTGAGTCCATCCTAAGTGAGAAGTCCTCAGGTTATGTCAAGTTCAGAGTCCAGTGTCACCCATGGTCATTATTCTGGGGTTTGATGGGTTGTTCCAGTGTCTCTGTGAAGCCTGGAATTACTACCCAGGTGTTAATATGGTTGCAGGTAACATGACAGCCCTAACAAGTATGTGGATGTCTTTTTTTTCTCTCAATTTAGTCCCTAATCCTCCAGGGACAAAATGCTGTCCCATAGGGAGATGTCTTTCATAGACAGCATAAATATTCCACTTCAACTGTCCTTCCATGTCAAGATACTGCATTGTAGAAAAAGTAAACAGACATAACTACTTGGGAACCTGGGAATGGCTTCAGTAACCCTGTAGTAAACAAACCTGAACCTTGTCATTCATTCCATAAGCTCCACCCATTGACCAACTTGGCTGAAATCGCCCCACAATCTCTCCTGATCCTTACCAAAGCCTTCCCACAGCAGAGGGTGGTAGCTGTCCACCCTAACAGAATTGACTGCTCAAAGACAAATGTTGCTCCTCTTCCTCCTCTTTTAAAAATGGAAACAAGTGGAGGGCTGGATTTGGACAGTGGGCTATAGTTTGCTGACCCCAGTCTAAAATGAAGGAACTCCTTCAACTCCATTTGAATATTTGCTTAAGAAGACCTCAAGGCCCCCTTTATTTAGATTTCCCAAGTCCTTGGTAGAAAAAAAAAGTAGTCATATTTTTAATGAATAATGATTGTAAAGAACCTTAGCTGGGGACCTTGAACATGATAGGTGGCCAGTCCCCATCTACTGAATTTGTTGAATGAACCATTGTGGGTCATAGTAACTAGTTTATAACATTTCTTTGTTACTCTCTTCTGACCTTAATTTGGCATTGGAATTTGGGGTTTTGATAAGTGTAAGTTCATATCTACTTACAAAGATTTCTGGAGTCCTGTGAGTAATGGTTTGAAAAACACAAATCCAGTGGATTCCAGTGTCCAGTCTACTTACTCTGAGAGTACTTTTTGGTTTGCCTGCTCTGCACTCTGCTGTAAATATTATTTATTTCTGAGAGTACCCTGACAGGATGGAATGTGAACTGGGAACAGCCTCCTCTGGCCCCAGGGATCCTGGGAACGTGGCCACAGGGGTTGCCAGGGAGGAGGAAGTGCAGGCCTGGCCTGTGCAGTCTTTCATGGCCCCCTAATGAGCTGAGGAATGCCAGCTAGTTGGCTGAATTCAGAGAAAAGGAGAATCCTGGTTGAGCCTCATTTGTCAGAGTGCTGTCTAGGGGTTTGTTTGTAGCTGCAGCTGTCTGAGGAGAAAAATAGCTGTCAGGGGAGGGGAAGGTCGGACACCTTATCTAAAGGTCAGTTTATCTCATCACATAAAACCCACCCCACAGAAGGTGGAGGTGATCTGTTACATTGGGGTCCCTGATACACACAGTCTTCTGGAGCAGGCCCACAGTGAATAAGACTCTCTTCAGAAGTCCAGAGAAAATAGTGTGCCTGAGGGGTCTGAAATAAGAGAAGTCACTTTGAATTCCTTGTGTGCGCCTCTTCCCGTCAACTGCTGGGACGATCCCCAGAACATTGAAGCTGACCATGTTTGGTTTGGTGGCTGAACATTAGGCAATTTAGATGTCCCATTTCATAAGTTAGTTTTGTACAAAGTGAGAATTGCTGTTAGTCATTAGACTCTAAACCTTAATTGTATAGAACAGTGGCTGTGACTTGGAAACGTACCCTGTAAAAGATGTCTGCCAGAAAGATGGAATCTTGAGGAGGGCTTTTGTATATACAAACACACAGGGCTCAGGTCCTAATTCTAGGATAGTCTTAGATAGATGAACAAATAACCTTTTGGATTAATGGTCACACACAAAAAGCAAATTAACCTTTCAGAGCCTGAGGGGGTCTTGAATCTAAAACTTCCTAAAAGACTATTTTGCCCAGGATGCTATTATTTTTACACTTCCATTTCAGTGACTGAATACAGATAGCATTCAGCTTAAATGACTATTAAAAATCTACAAATTATGGGAACAAATTCCCTAAAGTACCAGAGGAAAAAAAGAGACAAATGAGAGAAGTCAAAAGTGCTGATACACTTCAGTGGAAAAAGAGCTGAAGAAGGACAACCCAGAACCATAGCTGCTTTCTTAGGAAACTTGCAGGCTCCTGTCTTTCTTTTTTTGTCTTCTTGCTTTGTTCAGCAGATCTTACGTAACTCTCGTCCTTCCAGTTAGTGGACATACTGACTTCCTGGTCTCACTGAACCTGACAGTGAAATGTCAGGTTTAGCATTGATGAAAGACAATGACTGAGGGATAGATAAGTGGTATCGCCTATGAGAGGAAGAGATCCATGCCATCCATGTGTATTCGGACATACAGTGGGCAGATGTGTACGCCATCATTAAAGGGTTAGGAAATGGTCTTATCTAAAAATAATGTTTTCTCACTTCTATTATTTTCCACAACACAGCATGGGTAATCTTGTTTCATTTCCTGGTGTGTGTACATTTTTAAAAAAATTTTTAAATTCTCATGTCTGTCAGTGTTCAGGAAATCAGTAGAGTTGGCAGGTCTATGTGAAAACATGTGAATAGCGTCTGAGTCTTTAATCAAGGCAGTTCTAGGAACAAATATCAGGTGGAGAAGAGCCAACACAGTCTAAAAACAAAGGCTCTCATTTAATAGTCACCCTTGAACGCTATTAGACCAACAGACATTACCTGTGATTATACAGCTTTGTCACAAATGCTGCAGTGTTTGAGTGCCTCACACTGACATTTTAATTCTAAAACTTCTTTTTAGACCCTTGGGTTATTTTAGAAAAATAATATTTTTTAGTACCAAGAGCCCCATTTAATCAACTGACAAGACATTCAAATTTTCTAGTTATGTTCTAATTTAACTGAATAGAAGATTCATTGCTGCACTGTGCTCAGTAAGGTATTAGATATAAGAACTTGATTTTTCCCCCACTACAAGGAAAACCCTCCTTATCCTAATCTTGAGAATCACCTCACTTGTCACCATCGGTCAGTCCTTCTGCTATTTCTAGAAATGTGATATACATTTAAAAAAATAATTTTTAAACAATTTTTTAAAATTGAAACATTTTTTAAACTGTTTTATGCTGAACACCAAAAATCATAAATGCCGAAATCACACTCCCCTTGATATAAAGAATCAGCTATACATAAATAGGGACTAGTAAAAACCATCTGCTATGTAGAATTTTTTCTTAACAAGATTTATTGAAACCAGATCAGTGAACTCCATAGCTTTGGGCTGTCTACTGGGACCTGGAAATATCTTTGTTTTAGAGGACCGGATGTATTGATGCTAATCACTAAAACAGGAATCTCCCAGCATGAGATTTACTAGGACCCATCAGCCAACAACACCTGAAAAAGACTGACATAAGGAAATTCCACATAAAGATCCTTGGACTGTGTTCAGCGTCCCTGGTGGAGTCCTGTTGGGCGGAGCCTATCACATGCTTCAGAGAGAAGCCCAGCAGTCACAGGCTCTGCTTCCAAGCACAGCGACCTAAGGGGAAGTGTGGTTTCGATTGGATATTTGGGTTTCAGTTTATATGACATCCATACAAAGTTAAATATGGGTCTGCTGAGAGTACCAGCTTATTAGAGTTCAGGGGTCAGTATGAAATCTTCTTGTGTCTCTGAGAGATGAATCTGCAAGTTTTTTATTTAAAAAAAGAAAAACATTCCCACTTTCAGAAATAGAGCAATGCTTCTCACTCAATCAATAGAAACAAAAAGCAATTCTTCACTAACAAGGGAAATTGATTTTCACCTCATTTTAGAAGAGGAGTTGGAGTATTTATTTGTGCTGAAAAATTCCCATTTATTTCCAGAGACCACATGTTTATAGGTCCCTGGGAGAGCAATTAGAGACAAAAAGTGAAAAGATATTTTAATATTTTATCCTGTATAAACTGCGGGACTGTGTGGTCACTAGCATGAAGAGAAAGAAACTTTTGTGACCCCCCCCCCAAAGTTCCCTCTTGATTTTCTCTTTTAATCTTGTCTTTTTTAAAAAATTTATTCTGATTTGTTATATATGACAGTAGAATGCATTATAATTCATATTACACACACAGAGTACAATTTTTCATATCTCTGGTTGTACACAAAGTATATTCACATCATTTGTGTCTTCATACATGTACTTAAGATAATGATGACCATCTCATTCCACCCACATACCCCCTCCCTTCCCTTGTCTGCCCTATTTTGAAATGCATTTGTGAATAAGTGAATTAATGTAAACTAAAGCTGGTTTACTAGTCTATGAAAATTCCCGGTTCATAAAACTTTTTGGTCAGGCCAGAGGATGCAAATCATAGTTCAAAGCAAGAATTTTAGATCAACAGGAGAAAAAGATAATGAGCTAATTTTCTTCTTAAAAACTTTTTTTTAGTACTTTGCAAATCTTTGTATAGATTGCTATCTTTAAAGGTGACAGTTATTTTCTTGTCCAGCTGACAATATAAAGAGTTGGTTAAAGGGGCTGGGGTTGTGACTCAGAGGTAAAGTGCTTGCCTAGCATGCTTGAGGCACTGAGTTTGATCTTTAGCACCACATAAATGTAAAATAAAGATATTGTGTGCACTCGAAACTAAAAAATAAATATTTTTTAAAAAGAGTTGATTAAAGCAACAGTCTGTAAATAACAATTCCTGGCTTACTAATGTCATTACTGTGCATTTACATAAATAGTTTGACTAATACAAGTCTAATTAAACAAACTCAGTTTTACATCAATATCAGACCTTTTGATCATTTGGGGTATATTTTCCTACAATTGTTTAATTGCCACTAGGGAGAAAACAGCTGTCATTGATCATATGGTAATAGAAGTAAATTTGGTGAGGCTTTTAGATAATTAGTGAAAAAATACTTAGACAGTTTTGTTGGGAATAGTTAACATTTGGAATACAACTTACAGAACCTGACAGTATCTGTCATACCATTCTCCTATTGGAAACTTCCAACAAAAAACATCATCTTTCCAACTTGAAACATACCTTTCAGCCCAAAGAAGGCTTTTTGTGGGAAGAATCGAAATTAATATAATTATCAAATATCAATTTATTTTTAAGAAGAAGAAAGAGGGATGTGTAGAGCTTTCCCATGATTTAAAAATGACCTTGAGGACCATGAGTAATTGAGAAGCAGCTGGAATCTTTCGTGCCAGCAAGAGCTTTTGAAAGGAACAGAATCTATGAAAATTTAAAGCAAAATGTTCAAGTGGAAAAGTTATGAATTGTTACAGAGAGCTTTGTTTTGTGCACAAAAGTCCATTTGACTGCGCTTTTAAGTGTGTAATTCACATTTTCAAAGCATAAAATAGTATTTGGATATGGCTTTTTGCAGAATGATATTCTTCAAATCTTATGGGAATTGTTAAGATATAAAGTAAAAAGGAAATATCGTATTATGACAGCTTATCTCTTTTGTTAAGCATTTATTTAATCTCACTATCATATTTTGAGTGAACTCTGAATAGTAAAAAGGTTCATGGTTCTGGCACTGTGACAGTTTTCAGAGTTGAGATTCTCAAGCTAAAGGGTGAGAGTGAAGAAAATCAGTGAGTTTTTCTTCTCAGCGGTTCAAGTAAAATTATTTGAAATTGTGAACTTTAGAAACATTTTTTAACTTGGATTGAATTTGACACATTTACAACTGAATTAGAAATTTCACAAAACTTTTTTCTTTCAACCTAGGAAAACCAGACTCATTAGTTAAAAAAAGAAATCCTTACTATATAATTGAACAGTTAGCATCAGAAGGAAAGGCATGTAATTCATAAAAGTATTTGTAACATCGCCCCTCCACAGGATTGGTCAGTTAGTGTGACCTATTTATCCTTGACACATGCCCAGACTCCAGAATCCCATGCTGGGAAAATCTTTCCGGGTCCCCGGGTGCTTCCCTTGATCTGCAGATGTCAAAGGCAGTAACAGAAGTTTCATAGACAGTGGGCACAGTTCCACATGGAAGACTCCTGCAGCATCGGTGGAGCCATCAGCGCACTGAGTCTCCCCTGCACACCTGGGGGAAGTGCATGACAATTTGCCACTTTATTCATTGTTACTTCCAACTTTTCCTTGGTTCACAAATAAAAGGCAGGAAGGAGGAAGCAAAAGAAGAGATTGTTTTCTGCATGCCTTTTAAAGATCAGCAGAAAACAAAAATCTATAACTTATTAATCTGTCTTGGAGTTTTCTAGGTTCCTTATGTAATGGATAGGAATAAGATCCACAGTGTATCTGAAACTTTAGGATATTAGTGTTTCTGAATCCAGAATTTCTTGGGTTTGAGACCTGTGATTTGGTGCTGATACCCTCTGTTCCTGACACCTGGGGCAGAGGCTGGGGCAGCACCTGGAATCAAAACTCATCACCACTCCTACATCAATGCATGGATGGATGTTCACCTCACAGATGAGAGATATAGGTCAAATTTTTCCTTGGGTAAAAAAGTTGGATTTGCCTTTTGCCACAAAATGGGATAAGAAAAGTGCATTTCTTGGAGTATTTGGGGTTTGGGAATTGTGGGTAAGGGATGAAGTCTTGCCATACTCTTATTTTGTTTTGAAACTGCTTTTCCCTGGAAGACTTTTCCTTTATGATACACTCATAAAACATGAAGAGTTGATCTGGGGCTGGCATAATGGCAGCATTTCTGAGTTTCAGGCTCCACTCTTATGTTACACTAGCAAAGACTTTCTGGATTTAGTGCTCTATTGTTTTTGTAGCAATGTAGATCAAAACAACTGGTTTCCCCAGCATATTTGGGCCCCAGGTTTCTCCTACAAGTTACAGGTATCTCATTTGATCTATAAGAAGTTTCCTGGAAACATTATTTCCTAATTTTTTAAAGGAAAAAACATAATGGTTTTTGCTAATCATTTTCTCAAGTTTAATTTTGACCACCTTTGATTTTATGGTGTCTAGGTTAAATTTGTCATTGTTGTTTTGTTGATTTGGGAAATTTTCTATTTGATGTATTGCTAGAAGTTTTTGTTTTATCCCTCAGAACATCTTTCAAAATTCCCGTGTTTTAGGCAGTAGAAGACAAGCAGATCATGTCAGCTTCCCCCTCCCAAGAAAAACTAGCATGGCATTGACATAACCACTTTTATGCTGGCAACATTGATAACTACTTAAAAGTTTTGAATAAAATCTGATTAATATTAAGAATAAAAAGAATGAAATTTTATTTTATTCTTAGTTTAGCAACAGACTCTAAGAAACTTTTATGGTTTCTTCTAAAAATAGAATATGACCACAATGAACTTTTAAGGTGTGTTGTAAGTTAGCATTACCAAGGGCATGGAACTCTGCCGGGGAAACATCAGAGTGAAAGTCATTGAGAGGAACTTCTAGCACATTTGTTAGGCTGTAACAGCACAAGTCTCTGAGGGTGGAGTGACCCCCTTTCCCATCAGGACAGCTTTCTGATTTCCCAGCGCAGAGTCTGGCTGGATGGACGGGGCTGGACACCTCTAAGTCACTAGAAATGTTTATAAACAGCAGAAAGGCAAACAGAACATTTCTACATTCTTGTCCTTTGGGAAGGATTAGAAGCCATGGATCCCTTCCAGAATGTAATGGATTTGGATGGGCTTCACACCCTGGTGATTTCTTGTTATATTTTCTGTGTAACCTTGCCCTGGAGGAGAACTAGAAGATCCACTGCAAGTTTCAGCAAGGAAGTCAAGCCTGTGGCTGTCATCACAGAAACTTGTTTGCCAACAAATGAGTGTTTGGAGGGTAAAATGATCCCTTCCTCCTTTAGTCCCTTCCTTCCCCAAATGTGATAGATAGACCCAAACTCAAGTTCCAGCTCAATAAAGGAGCAACTAATTACTTTTCTCACAATTTCATCCAATAAAAGTTACCTGCTAAGGGTTTGAGGCACCTCTTAGACACTAATGAACCAATGAATCAAATCCCTGTGCTCAGGGAACTTACAGTAAAATGGGGAGAGAAAAATCTAGAAATCTGTTGCTGTGAATGTTTTTTTAAACTCTGCTGTACTAGTGTGCAGGTAAAAATTCCAGCCCATACTGGAGGATCGAGTTTTCCTAAATACCAGGAGCTAACCTCCTGGAAAACCTTCAGTGATCATTCCATTATCTACTGAAGCAACCTGAGTCCTCTTGGCTTGGTGTTGGAGGTCCTCAGAATTCCAGGCCAACCTGCCTTTTCAGGGATCGATATTGTCCCTTACATGCCACTCAGTCCAGTCGATCTCTTCAATTCAAGTTAGACGGCTTCTGTGACTTAGATGTGCTCCACCGAAGGGAAAAATGATGTTCCTGTTCTTTTCTTCATGCACGTTTCCCCAAAGCCGGCATTTCCACTAAAAGATCTATCCAGTTATCTTTTATGTACACCTCTTGCCTCCCAAGCTAAATTGTTCTTATCTTTTAGATAAGAACTCTGGCTCATCCTTCGGGTTCCCTTGCAGTACTCTCCGTGTAATGGTGTGGGCTTCGTGAATACGTTTACATTATTGACTATTAAGTGAAAATTCTTGCTTTGCTACTCAGATTGTAACAGTCCAAGTATGTGGATATATTGATTCAAACAATCACAGGTGGAGCTTTTCGTTCTGATTGGTTGTTCAAAGCCAGGATTTATAAACATTACTCCCTTGTTTCCTCCAGTTAGCAGCGTGGGTGTCGGGCTGTTTGCTATCTAAATGCCCCAGGCTCTCCCCACCTGTGCCTAGGGTGTTTCTTCCTTTTTCATATTCACTTATCCATCTCTTATCTCCTTGCTTTTTGGATGCTACTACCTAGTATCTTAGTGGACAATTTTTGCCTTGCTTTGTATGAATGACACAGAAACTGCTAACAGCACAGATCAGAATTGTGGATCATGGGATCCATAGAACTTCATGAGATAAGCCCTGGCACTCCAGCTTCTTGGCTGGTGAAAACACTCTTTCAATACCAGAACCATCCCCAAGTTGGATGCTGTGAATGGGTCTAGGGGTAAAGTGGGTGTGGTCATCCCAGAAAGCCCAACTCAAAGGGAATGCAGATCTGCTGAGTGTCTGTAGAGGAGTTAGGCATCTGAAGAAGGCTGGTTGAATTAGGGGAGTTTAAAGTGTCTTCCACACCTCAGCATAATTGAGTCTGGGAAAAAGACATTCTGGTTTGAGAATAAGATGTGTGAAACCTCCCAATAGCACGGGCAATCCAGTTCACACTTCCTAAGTAGTTTCTGGGCATTGTCAAAAGCCAAGTTTATTTATTTGTTATATTTCTACAAACAGTTTCCATGTGTGGTCAATCTAAGCAAAACAAAACACAAATAAAACCAGAATTGTGTTAGGCCAGCAGTGCTCCCAGGGAAACTGTGATGATACCTGGAAAGTTTATCCTGGGATCCACCCTGGTGGCACCCCGGGGTCCCTTCCCTGGATTCATGCCAGGGACTGGTCAAGGAACCTCAGTCTGCTCTCTATGAGGACAAGGTTTGAAAAGGCAACTGGGCCCCCTGAGTGCTCTGTCCTGGTTCTGTCCCGGTCCTGTGCTGGAAGAGGTAGCCACTCAGCTCAGTGTCTTGCTTTCTTTTCCATCTATGTAAGAAAATAAATATAAAGAAAGCTCCCTTCCTGCCACCTCTTCCATTAAAAAGGGAGCACCCGTGGGGCTCCCAGACATGGCGGCAGGCTCAGCCCTATCAAATAGTGCAGTTATTTTCATGGAGGTTGAGTGTGTTTATTGGCCTTCTCTCTTTCAGCAATGAGGTTGTGAGGAGTGACCTGAAGAAGCTGCCAGCCCTTCCCACCCAAGCTCTGAAGGAGCACCCCTCCCTGGCCTACTGGTAAGACCCCTGAGTCTTCTTAGGAGCCGGTCCTTCAGGAGTTGCACAAGGCTCAGACAACTGAGCCTTTGTGTGTCTCCTGGCCTCCCCATGTATTGATTAATTTATGTCTTCGGAAACTACTTTCTGCATTTATTTAAATGGTGTGTCGTATAGGAGAGCTCTCCTTTTGTTTTTTTTTTTTCCCAAAAAAATTAAACCTAGAATTTTGCTTTAGAAGTGTCGCCTTGTCGCCTCGTGGGTGCTGGTAGAGTTTTCTGTTGGAACTGTGTCATTCGATGACAGGAGATGAGGTTTGGGGGTGTGGGAGAAGTACAGGGTTTTCAACGGATGAGAGACTGATTCTTTCCTTTAGCCTCCTCCATGTTTCAATGTTTTTGGTTTAGCCGCTTTGTAACATTATGCCCAAGTTCATCTGTTGGGACCTTAATGACTGAGCTTGAGTTATTCAGGAATCTGAAAGGTTCCCAGATTGCGGTTTGGGCCACAGCTGAGCAGGGCTTGCATTCCTGGGTGGTGTGTTGAAATCCTGGTGGGAGCTTATGCCCTGACCACTGCCCCTAAGGACGGTACTGCTTCTCTGATGTTCCTTCTGACGCCTCCACAGAAATCAATGCAGTTTCTTATAGAATGAAACAAAATAAGAGAAAAACCCAGAATGAGTTGATCCTAATAAGGTATGGCTTGTGACTCACCATGTGCTTCTTCTGTATGCACTTCCTGAAACACTCAGATTTCTGCATTTCATCTTGCCTATACACTTCTAGGCAGTCAGCTTGTTCAGCCATTCAGTGGCTTTGAGCAATCTTCTGTTAGGATAGATGCATCTCAATGCAGAGCTCATTATGTCTGAGCAATCTGGGAGCAGGATTCAAGGCCCCGAGAACTCTCTTCAGGATACTGGTGTCCCTAACTTCATCTCTCTGAACTGATCTGTTGTCACTCTTCTTTCAGCAACATAGATGCAGATAAATATCAAGCCTTCTATTGTCATCTATGCCCCCAAAGCAAATTCTGTTTAATCTGCAGGGATTTTGCATGTATCTGCTTCTAACCTGACCTTTCAATCTGTGTATATGAACACCAGAAACCCTTGGTTTCTTGGTTCCCGAAACCCTGTTAACCCTATTTACAACAGAGTCCGCTAAGCTGTTCACTTCTGGAAAACCCAGGGTGAAGGAGGTAGGGATGCAAGAAGGTGATTCTAGAGACTACTCGTTCTTATAGAGAGAGATGGATTTCTCACTGAGAGCTATAACGCTAGTGGCTTGTCTGGAGTCAGAATTGCTCATTGCTCTTGACCTCATCCATCATCTCTTTCTTCATTTGCTTCCAAACATAGTTACATCCTAATGCACATTTCAGATCTATGAACTTCTCCCCTATCCCCTTTCTGGATTTTTCTTTTCTGTCTCCACCAGCTGCTCTTTGCTCACATATTATTACATTTAATGCAGAAATGCCTTCCTTCATGCACATGCTTTCTGTCTTTTGTCAACATGAACACCTATCCTTGGATCCACCCCTTTAACCGTCTTGCCAGTACATCCCTTATCTCTGTAACCATAAAGGGCTTCATTCAGATCCATAAGCACTCAGACTACTGTCCACTGATAGGGTGGCAGGATGGGGGAAGCTAGGTGACCTCAGCTTCACAGTCCAGCTTATGTCAGTAGCATGTTGTGGTTGGCTAAAGTATCTTCCTATTTATATGAATATGAATATCTAAAAATGAGAAGGAAAATGCCATTCATGAGGCATATAGACACAGAACAAAAGTAGAGACAGAGCTAGTAAAGCAAGCTTATCCAAGTCTTCCCTTCTCTGCCTCAGCATTAGCATCAGTAAGATTGACCATGACCCCTCATGGGTGGAGGGGACCTTTTCCTGCCTGCTGCGGCCACACCGTATCAGGCTGCACTGATCATTCCTGAACTAAGGACGTATATTCACTGTGCTTCTGAGTGCTGCTCCTGCCGGCTTTCACAGATGCAGTGGGCAACCTTCACCTGGAGTCTATCTGCACAGGCCAGGGCAGGATGCCTACGGGTGAACAAAGCAGCAGTTTGAGAGTCGCAGCAGAGTCTCTGAACTGCAAGGTTCTAATTATCTCGGTAACTTTCATTACTTCTCTGCTGCTTCAGTTTCTCCATCTGTAAAATGAGGTTAACCCACTGACCTACTCCTCTACAGTGTGTGCCAGGGACACTGAAACCGTTAGCACCTCCCCTGAGACAAGGAACAACATCACTGTCACCATTCTTCCTTCCACCATCCGTGCATTTCCTGCACACCACTGTCTGCAGAGAGGCCATTTAACTAAAGGACACAGTCCAGCCTGTGGCAGGTCACAGTCAGCCTTGGTCAAGGGCTTTTTTCCTCCAGTGTCCTCCAGATAGTACTTTGGGATTTGGTCTCCTCTGGTTCACAGGTTCTTACAGTCATTCCCTATGACTAACAAGTCCCTGCCACAGATCTGAGTATTGGGGAGTCTCTGGACATCAGAACACCCAGCCCTTTGTGGGTTCCTGAAAAAAGTGGGGGGCAGTGGGGGGCAGGATGGGTCCTCAGCCCATGTGAGTGTGTGATAGATTCATGGTTTAAATGGGAACAAAGAAGCTGGAAGAAGTGGAGACAGGAGAGGGAAGCCATTGGTGGCTTCACAGATGGCCCCAGCCAGCAGGAGACACAGGGCAGGTGGGGGAGGACAACAGCTTCTGCAGCTGTCAGGCACTGTGAGACCCCATGTCAGGCCGTTTAGTTAGTAAACAGCGGAACAGCTGCCTGACAGTGCTTTGGACTTTGTTTCATTGAGGTTCTCCTGAGCCATGCTTATGTTCTCAGCACAGCACTGTATGGACTTGCATTACTCCATCTTTTTAACTCTGTCCCAGAGCTACCAAAGCAATGGGCTCCTATCTACATTGAGTTGCTTGACCCTGGATCTAGGGATTGAGCCACCAAATCCCAGGTCATATGGTAGGAAACGTGCCAACACAGCTGTTGCTTTAGAGGGCGGCGGGGAGGAAGCCAGGATGACCCTGGAGCCTCCTGACATAACTCCGGAGGTTTAGTGAGGCTGGGGCCTATTCCTGGAGAGGATGCCCCATGGGAACCATCTGACAGGAGACTTTGTCACATAAGAACCAGAACTTACACAGTGCAGGAGCAGAGGAGAAACATGGCCAAGTTTGCCCCTTTTTGAAAAGCAGGTGCCTAGATCCCAAAGACATGACTCTCCAGCTAAACTAAGGTCTCTCCCTCATAGCTGACCTATCCTCATTCTAGGTACCTATAGGGACACTTTCTTGTGAAGAGTTCTGACTTTCCTCACATTCATGACATTTCAGAATACAAAAATCAAATGATATTAATTAAAGATTAAGATAGTAATTGAAATCAGATATGATAGTCCCAGCTTCTCAGGAGGCTGAGGCAGGAGGATTACAAGTTCAAGACCAGCTTGTAGTTAGTTAGAAAGACCCTGTCTCAAAAAAATAAAAAAGGGGTAAGGAAAAAACTCAGTAGTAGAGTGCCCTGAGTTCAATAACCAGTAGCACCACAAAAAAAAAAAAAAAAAAAACCAGTAATTGAAAAATAAGTAAATTATCCGAGGACTTTGGTCATAAACACATAGAATGTGTTACCCCCAAAGATGACCTAACCAAAATTAAAATAGAAAAAGGTGGAAAAAAGAAGGCTTTTGATAAATTCTAGGATAATAAAGTAATAATGAATAATAAAGATCAATCAATACTTACTTGAGGGAACATCCCTGGGATCACCCCCCATCATGGAGCCGTTATGGGAGACAGGAAGGGGTCTCTTTGCCTGTGGTTGGGGAAGGCCGAGGCTGAGAGTAAGAACTCAGGGTCTCCAACCAAGTGGCCAGAACATGGAGTGTGAGTTTTAGGAATTCTCATCAGATGGGATTTGAGGCCTTCTGCCTATGACCATCCTACCCCCACAGATGGCTCCCACCCGCCATGATTCCCTAGGCTGGTCTGTGATTTCCAAGGCTGCAGTGGGAGCAGCCATTGGTCCCACCTCACTGGGTGTCAGAGTCACTTCTTTAAGAAGGCTGTGCTGCTACCTGGACCTGCCTTTTACTCTGTCAAAGAAAAGTTTGGCTGGCTACTGTCACCAAGGAGCCAACTAATCTCTTTGTTATTGTAGAACTAAGGTTTCAAAAGATAAAGGCAGTGCCAGTCTAATTCCAGTAGCTCGCTTGTTGTCTCTCCAGTTTCCCTCTGGGGAGGCCCAAATTCTAAAACTTTCTGTCCTCCTTAGATGCACTGAATCCCTGACCGCTCACTCCGAGGTGGGCCAGGAGCCCTGGATGGGGCCAGTGCCTGGCCTTCCCCGTTAGGCCCTGTGTGGACAGGACTGTAAAGACAAGGAGAGTCAGAAGTGGGACCTGAGGAGTTTAATCCTGATCCATGAGAGGCCTCAGCTCACTGCTCATTTCTCCCATACAATCGTTTCTTGCAAGAAGCCGACCCCCAAGCCTGTGGGATAATCTCATTTCACTGATTAGAAGTTCAAGATAAAGAGAATAGAAGTCTTCTGAGGGGAAAAAGAAAAAACAGAATGTGACTTTTTTTTTTTTTTTTTTTTTTTGGTAAATTTATAGCCCAAAGATTTCATTTGGGCTGAGTTTGGAAATGTCACTTCTAAAATGACAAGTCATTTTTCCAGGAGTTGATGGCTCCTTGCAGTGCCTCATGCAGTTGGTCAAGCTCAGAAGTATCTCAGTGAGCATGATACTCAGCTTCTAATAACAGAATGCTTTTCTTCTAATTCTAGTGAAGACAGAGTAATTGAGCACTACAAGAAGCTGAATGGCCAGACAAGAGGTCAAGCAATCGTGAAGTAAGTGGCCCTTACCAGCACTCATGGAGATTGTGTTTGTGTGTGTTAATATATCACATGTCAAGATTGTTCACTTCTGCTCAGAAAGATGTTATCTCTGGGGGACAATGTTTCAATTGAATTGTCAAGTAAATAATCACTCCCAGAACTTTATCACACATGCCAAAAAAGTATGTATATTGTACCAGTTCTGCCGAATAACCACCCTTGTGTGCGTGTTTGTGTGTGTGTGTGTTTGTGTGTGTTGTCTTCCCAGCTACATGAGCATCGTGGAGTCTCTCCCAACCTACGGGGTTCACTATTATGCAGTGAAGGTAAGTAAACTCATTTGGTGAAGATTGCCCATCCTGCCCCAAAACAAAAAGCAAACAACAACAAAACATTCTTTTTCTTTTTAAAAATCTTCCTGGAGTCTCTTAGAGGGCTAGGAGTTGGTAGGGGAAGACTTGCCCAGAAAGGCCAGATGCCACAAGAAATCGACATGAATTTTACCCCTAAGGTAGTAAGACTTGATATGTTTTCTCCCAAAAACTCATTTTCCCTTTTAGAAGCAGTAATAAGTCTCTCACTCCTTTTGGTCTCAGAAGAGATCAGGATATGGGTGTCTTAGTGGGAAGACTCCGTCCAATACAAGGAACTGTAGAGAATAGAAACTTTCAGTAGAATCTTGTGTTTTTCTTGGTGGTCAAGTGCTGTGTGGTTAGCTTTCCAAGAGGTGAACTAGGATTATAGGCTGACAAGTGGAGTATGTGACCCTTTAAGAAAACGAGATCTGCTTTCCTGAATATTGTAATGGCAAGTCCAATGGGTAGTGACTCCATTCTAAATTCTCTTTAATTTTAATTTCCATAATGTTCCAGAGTAGGATCTCTTCTTTGAAATAATAAAGATGTCCCTCATGAGACCACAAAGAAGAAAAAGTTCCCTTCCTCCTCTTCCTTTCATTTACTCCTACCCAAAATGTTTAGCTGAATCATTGCCCAAAGTTCAACCCAAGAGAGCAGAAAACACTTCTAATCTACAGACAGTCCCACCAGCCAATCAGAGCTCCTCTTGCTGTTTTACCAGTGTCTTTCCTAGTGTTTCCATCCTACAATATTTTTAATTTCTTTAGACTACAACATGTGCCATATTTCATTCATTCTGTGTTATCTATAGCAACTCACATAAAACTTTGTAAGTCATTGCTATTCACAGAACTGCCCATATCTTCTCCTAAATTCAGATAATTGATGGCAAAGACTGTGTTATATTCTGTTACACATTCCCAGAACCAAGCACAGCACCTGGCCCATTATAGATGCTCAGTAAATATTTACTGAGGAAACATACTGAGAATTGAGTTGAGTGGTTGGATGTCTGCATTTCCACAATGGGAACAAGTGTTAGAACTACTGTTGTGGAGCATAGAGCTATGAGGTGCCTGTAGGGACCTCATTCCCATCCAACAGTTTGTCTCAAGATGTCTTAAAGCCTGAAGTAGTTAAATTCTTCCTGATGTCCTACCAAGATTCTTCCCACCAATGGGAGTGCTTAGTCCCTCTTCATTATCCTTTCAGAGCTCATGTGACCAGCAAGCACATCCAGCCCTGCCTTTCTCAAGTCATGGGTGACCAGTTCCCCACAAGGAAATTCAGGGTTCGTGAAAAGAGGCTTCAGTGGTGCTGATGTTGACCACTCTAGTGACCACTACAGAGTCCACTTCCATTTGGCCATCTTGTTACCAAAGAGGAGACACATGAATTCAATAGTTCCTGACATGATGATCAGAGGCATTTCACAGGAGTTGATCCGTGAGGGTTTCTCAGCTGTAGGAGTATTCCATGTTGATTTACAGCAGTGGCATTTGCATTCCAGAACAGGAATCGGGAATTTAGGAATTCCTGTGTCGTGTGTTCCCTGGCTTGCTGTTTGTTCTAAGTTTGAGCTCAGTTCTCTCTCCTATCATTAAAAGAAGTTAAGATACTTACTACATCAACTGCCCCCATAAAAGTCTTCCGAATATTGGAAGACTGAGATACAAAGTGTTAAAAGAGTACAGGTGTTTGGCTCTTGAAATCTCAGAGCATAAGCAGATTGCTCGTGGTTTGTCAGGGCAGCACCTCTGCCCAAGCAAATGTGACACATGCTCACTGTTTGGTGGCCACGTGATCTCACTGATGCCTGATTATGGTATAATGATAACACTTATCGCGTCAATCTGAGGTCGCTGGGGGCATTCAGTTTCTTCTTGTTCTAGTTTTTGAAACTATGGTTGTGCACAAGTATTCCCAGAGGTGTGGGTTTAAGTCAAGCATCTTATTCTACCTTTGAATTTTTCAGCTAAGGGTGTAGCTCAATGGTAGGGCATGTGCCTAGCGTGTATGAGGCCCTGGGTCCCATCACCAGCACCAAAAAAGGAGAAAAAGAAAAAGGAAACCACCTACCCCTGAAGCTTTAAATAAAATTTCAACATTTCTTGTTCCTTTTATCTTTGTGATTACCTTGAAGTACCTCATGCCCCACAAGTATTTGAAAGCCATCATTCTGATTTTAAGTTTTCAAGACACAGTGGAAGTGTGCTAGGTTTTTCCAGAGATGTGACAAATAGGATAAATCTGGGCAGAAAGCTCCTGGCATGCCCACCATAAGATACTAGCATTTGGGAACATTCCATAGCAACTCAGAATCATCCCTATTTGAATATAGAATTGCAACTGCCACCAAGGTGACAAGAGCTCTCTTTAATGAATAAACAGACTTGATGTTTCTGATTTAGTTACCTTGAGAATGTTTCAGCTTCAGTTTTGCTACCTTGTCCAACAGTGCCAGTCCTAAGACCCTGTCTGGCACCCAGCTGTCTTCACAGGGGAGCAGGACATTAGGGGTGACCCTTTCTGGCCTGTGCTGCTGTTGGCTTGCTGGGGCTGGGGAGGGTCCTGAGTACAGCTGAGCCAACTCCCTGTTTTTATTTTTATTTTTATTTTTGGACTAGGGATTAAACTCAGGGGCGCTTGACCCCTGAGCCATATCCCCAGCCTCTTTTGTATTTTATTTAGAGACAGGGTCTCACTGAGTTGCTTAGTGCTTCACTTTTGCTAAGGCTGGCTTTGAACTCTTGATCCTCCTGCCTCAGCCTCCTGAAGCTCTGGATTACAGGCATTCACCACTGTGCCCAGCTGCTTTGATTTCTTAATCCTTAAAAAAGAGAGGAGTCCCTTTCATAGTCTCCATAGTCTCTAGCTGATGGTTGATGACAGTTTCTCGGCTTCAGAAAATTGTTCACTTTATTGGAATGTTCCACATCTCTCAGGTTTTTATTCCAGGGGCCCAACCTGGAAGACCCGCAGTCTTAGAAGGAAAAAAAAAAGAGAGAGAGAGAACAGAGCATTTGCTCCTTAAAGATAAGGGGAGAGATGCTGGTAGAGATGTACTGCAGGTTAGAAACAGAGCCAATTCCCCAGCCCAGGGCTCCCATCACCCTGTTTATAAAACTGAGAATCTTGCTATGAGGGACACATCTGTTAACTTCCAAGGAAATTGCATTTTCCCTTGTTTCAGCTGAGCCAGGAGAATCTCCTCTTGATCTGTGTATCTTTTGCAGCCATATTTACCTGTACTCCCTTTGATGTCCTAGGACAAGCAGGGGATCCCATGGTGGCTGGGACTAAGCTACAAAGGAATCTTCCAGTATGACTACCATGATAAAGTGAAGCCAAGGAAGGTAAGCGTGGTCTTCTTTGTTGGCTTAAAGGATCTCATTTTGAGAGAGAAACAGGGAAAAAGTGAGTTCAAATGCTAACAACGTGAGGCCCACAGGCTTGCCAACCCCTTGCTAATTTAAGTGTATACAAATTACTCCACAATAACCCTGAGTTCCCTGGGTAAATATTTTTTTCTCCCTGTCTCTAAGGAAACCTAAGCTGTTATAATTATTTAAGGTAAGATGCCTGGCTCAGTTCTCCCAGAGCAGATGGGAGACTGTTGTGTTCCTTACTTTCTTGGGGCTGTATACTCTGAGTAAAGGAAAGACCATCTATTTTGGATCCTGAGGTCAATCTGAGTTCTCTCCAAAGATTTTTAGGTCAGGGTAGAGGAAAGTGGATGTACTAAAAAACCCGCTGGTCTCAGGTAAGGAAGAGGAGAATAAAGAGATGAGCAAGAGGAGGTCCTGAAAATCCAGAGGCTCTCCTGGGGCTTAGAGGAAGTGGTCAGAAAATAAGGTTATTTGCCAAAAGAGAGAGAAAGGGAAACAGAGAAGGGTCTGCAAAGTCCTTGGAAACATAAGACAGAACCCTGCAAGGGGCACCATATTTGAATTGCCTGTTTTCATTTACACACATTTTTTAGACCAGAACAAATTGAAAAATTATAATGGAAAAATATCTTTGAGGCAAGTGCTGTCATTCAGAATCTCTAGCGGAGAATGATAGAGAGATGGTATTTAGTTCTAACCCTGAAATACATATTAAAAATCTATCAAAACCACACTTGCTCTGAAGGACAGAAAAAGAGAACACAAGAGCAGGATTGGTCCATATGTCATTGCGGTTTGAATGACAATCCATAAATAGGATTGAAACCCACACAACACATCTGAACTTATCATACCCGAGCCAGTTAACGAGGTCTGTCCTTACCAACTTTGTTAAATTAATAGGGAAAATGGTCCTGGGTTGGGGAGGATTTTTACTCAATTGATCAGTAATTCCCTGAAGTTCTAAGTAAGATCCTGAGAAGGGATGGAGGAATTATTCAGGGGGATATGTTGTTTTGTGGCTACCTCTAAAACCTCTGCTTCTATTTATTTGTGCAAAACAAACTATACCCTTTGTTCCTATGTTTTTCCTCTTTTTTTTTCATTCACAGGGTCTGTATTTCTGTTTCTCTGTGCTTGTTACCACGTGGCCTTTATAATTTTCTATGCTTTTTCTTGTCGAATTTCCTCTTTGCTTCTTCCTCCCTCTCCAACTTGCCTGATTTTCTGCTTGCAAAAGCTGAGAACACTCCCAGGGCCTTTAACGAAGTCCTGCTTGCATAGTGTATGCACCTTTCTTTTGCCCACATTGGAAGACCAAGGCCAGCATGGATAATTGGGATCCACAGCAGAGTTCATTAAAATCTAGGGTTGGAGTTTCTCCCTCATACTAACAAGTATTCAGATTTTTTCATTCAGTGTATGAATATATTTAAATGTTCTTTATTTTTCTAATTATGTTTCTTTGGGGGGGGGGTTACCAGGGATTGAACTAATGGGGCATTTGACCCCTGAGCCACATCTCCAGCCCTAGTTTGTATTTTATTTAGAGACAAGGTCTCTGAGTTGCTTAGCGCCTCACTAAATTGCTGAGCTGGCTTTGAACTTGCCATCTTCCTACCTCAACCTCCCAAGCCTCTGGGATTACAGGCATGCGTCACCACCTGGTTCTAATTATGTTTCTAATGAAGATTGAAAATGTAATGAAAGAGCACTTGATACATGTCAAACACAAGGTGGGACTTATAGCAAGGGTTCGATAAATTATAACTATTAGTGTAAGAGTGGAAAACAGATTTTGAGATAAGAGGCCAAAGGTATAAATAATCAGCCACTGAATAAGAGAATTTACAATAACTTAAGACACTTTCTCAGGTCAGTGAATTAAAAATATTAAAAGGTCAACATATTTTTCTAGGGCATTGGCTCCAACTCAGGCTGAATTGTTATTTGAAATAACTTATGTTTCTGTGGCCTTTGAGGAAGAAATTGGAAATTTCAAGCCTATTACTAGTTGAAGGAAAACTGAGCTATGGAGCTTTCAGAGCCATTCATTCATTCATTCAAAAATGGTCACTGCATACTTACCTCTTGCATGCCAAGCACAGAACCAAAGAAGACACAAATCTAGTCTTCCAGTCCTGCCCAGTGTATCAAGGAGAGGGCCATGTGATAATTCAGCCAGTGACTAATAGTCTGTTTGCTGTTACTAGTAACACAATACCAGGGACTGGATAACTTTACAAAGAAAAGAGGTTTATTTTGGCTCACAGTTCTCGAGGTCCAAGGTCAAGAGCTACATGCAGTGAAGCCCTTCTTATTAGCAGCATCCCTGGGCAGCACAGGGCATCCTCACATGGCAAGAGATAAGGAATGTGTGTGCATATGTATATGCATGCATGAGTATATATGTGTGTGTGTGTGTGTGTGTGTGTGTGTTCTGGCATCTCCCTCTTCTTACAAAGCTACCAGAATGCAATCATGGGAACTCCACCTTGATACTGTTATGTGATCCTAGCCATTTCCCAAATGTGACCTCTAAACACCATGGTCAGAAGTTTCTGCCCTCTTAATATCTCACAGTGGGGTGAGGTATTTCAACATATGAATCCTTGAAGGACACACTTCATCCATAGCAATGTCTTGGTGCCATATAGAAGCCTGTGTGAGGTGGGTGGTAAATTAAGAGAGTATCCACTTGGGTGTAAGGAGAGAGAATAGCCTTCACTGAAGAAGCAAAGGTGAGCTGGTCTTAAAGGGCTGTGAGTGTTTTGCAGATGGACAATAGGACTGGGGAGGGGGGTGTGAGAGAGTGGCCAGTATGCAGGGACACTCCGTGTGGGGCAGCAGGGTACAAGAGCGTCCAGAGCGCACACAGGGCTGGAACACAGGCTGAGGAAGAAGCTGGAGGGGAGGCTGAGAGCCTGCAGTGGCCAGCTCTGGAGGCCTCAAAGGTTTTGCTAAGACAACTTCTCCCTCTCTCAGCAGCAGGAGCCACAGAATAGTATGTGGAGCCAGCCGAGGAGAATACCATATCGGATTTTCATTGATATAGAAGTGCCCATCTGCTGTGTGGAGGATGGCTTGGAGGAACACAGGACTTGGAAGCCAGGATTGTTGGGGACTGGGGTTGACTCTCAATAATAGGGATCGAGGAGGAAAGATTCATAGGAGAGGTCTAGAAGGCAGATGTTATGGTCAACTCTGGAGGGAGGGATGGCAGTAAGAGAAGAGGGTAACCTACAGGGACTGTTAGGCTTCTTAGTCAGCCAAGGCATGGAACCTTGAGGGAGGGAGACCTGGGAGTGGTGGATGGATGCAGTAGGACATGCACAGTTTGAGCTTTAACAGGCAGGCCATCAGGGTCAGGTACATTCACTTGGAGCTCAGGAGACTCAAGAATTTCCAAAGCATTGTTGAACCAGAGACTGAACAGGGAGAGGAAACGTAGGAGCAGTCACTCCCACCCCCGACAAGTCACCATTGACTGTGCATTAAAGATTTCATCCCCTTCTCATGATGATCCCTGGGAGACAGAGAGGCAGGTCTTGATTGTGTGGGTCCTGAAGCTTGCACATTAGCAGGGGGCCCTCTTTGACAAACAAATCTATACTCAAGTTAAGATCAGGACTTTGAAAGACCCTTGAAAGGAAGTCCCAGTTTCATTAGTTTCAAGGAGTACCCACCTCTGCTAACACGTGGATGCCATTTAAAAACAAAGACTCAACCAGAGACATGGTTATGAAATAGCAGCTGCCAGTAGAGCTGGGCACGGTGCCTTTTTCTTCTTCTCACACCCAGCATCATCACCATCATGAAAGGCCATATCTGTTACACTAGGACACATGAGAGGCTCTGAGCCCATAGGGCATGCAGCCTGGTTCCAGAACTGGACTCTAAGGAGGCATATAGTGAGGAAGAGCAACGCACATTCACCTAGGAAGCACCACACTCCATCTGGTGCCTCCTAACTGTGGTTATGTCAGCAGTTCATGGGAGACTGCTCTAGTGTCTGGGTGCCTCCTCCAGTCCTGTCCACTCACCTCTGACCCTGCAGCAGAGAAGGCAGAAAGCCTCCCAGTGATTCTGGTGTGCCGCTGGAGATGGGGACCATCACTCATGGCCACCCATGCTTCCTTTGCACACTCAGACTTGGGGAAAGTCAGCTAAGCTCAGAAGGTGTGGCTCCAGTGTCCTGCACAGAGAGCTGGCAAGTTCCCAAGCATAGATTTGAGGCTTAGTAAGCTGTTTGTGAGGGACTCTTAATGAGCTGCATGTGAAGGATGCCCTCCAGGTGGCACCACTCCCTCCTGGCACAGGGGCCAGGCCACCTCCAGCCTCCGGGGATGCTCGGGAATCAGCAGCACCCAGTTTTGAGCACCTGGAGAGAAGTCTGTGGTAACAGCTGCATCTGTAGCCCAGGAAGCTGCTCTCGCCCAGGGGCAGACAGACCTTTGCTGACACTCTGACCCAGTTACAGCAGCTCTGTCACATGGCACTACAATACTAAGAGCCAGCATTCAAGTAGAGGCAGTGTCAGAGCTGAGCCTGCTGCTTCCCTTTGAAGGTCCTGAAGGCATCCTCTGATGTGCACAGCAAACCATTAGCACAGCCAGAGGAGTTCAGCAGCTGCCTGTGAGAATCTGCTCATGCATTTCCAAATGGGCCCCTAAAAAAATGGCCCCCAAAAACCACTGAAGTGGGGTAACTGATGGCTCTCCAGAAACGGGCAGGGCTGCTGTAGTCTGGTCCTAGTTGACTGGGATGCAGTTTGCCATTCTAGCTCCAGAGTCTACCTTTCTTCACTGAATCCTCATTATGAAGTTTAGTGGCTTTGGCTTTGGTACAGAAGTACCTCACAGGTGGAACAGAGGAGAGAGAGAGAGCATGCTGCTCCCTCCTGATTGTGCCCTATTATCTGCTGCCTGGATCTTCAAGCTGCCGAGTTTTGTTTAAAATGTTTAAAAGCAAACAAACAAAAAAATGGCCTTTGGGGCACATGTTGTGTCAGGAAATGCTAGACATGTGGGAACATTTCACAGACTGGATTTTGCCTTTTGGATGTGTTCAGAAGAGTTCAGAAGTGTTGAACTTCTGAAGTCCACATCCCTCGTATTTGAGGACAACATGCAGAAGAATAGCCCACAAAATGCCCTAAAAAAGTGGTAAACAAGACTAAATAAGTGTTTGAAATCTACAATACAATCGCATTCCCTAAGCAATGGTCCTTGCTTAGGTGAGTTGTTTTTTTAAAAAAATCAGCAAAACCCCAACCATATCTGTAGATAGGTTGCAGAGTTGTTGTTATTGTTTTTAAGAAATCACCTTTATTTTAAAATTGTGTAATTCCTGAATTTCTGAATTTTTTATGTTAAAATATCTTTTTAAAATTGCTGGTGCAACTAATTTTTAAGTGTATTTATTTTTAAATCTTTTCATTACATTTATTTTATTTTATTTTTATTTTTTAGAGCTAAATAGTTACACATAGTAGTTGGGTTCATCATCCAAACTCATCAGACATGCATGGAATTGGATTCAGTTCATGTTCCTCCCCACATTTGCAGAAATGTTTGTAAGCCATTAAAGAGCCCCACATGGGCTCTTAGGAAATCTTGCTTCCGCCCTTCAGCCAATGATGTTTCCCTTTCACCCTCAATCTGCCTCCCCACTTCTGAACTCTTGTCATATTCACATGCCATGTGACTCTTGGAAACATCCCCTTTGAATACTGCAACTCTCTCCCTTCCCCGTGTAGTGTCAGAGCATGAGAGCCACGTGTCTACACGCCCAACAGTCTCCATTTAGCAGGGGTAACAGAGGTCAGAGAGTCACAGTGGCAAGCAAACAAACAAAGACTTTTTCAGCTCTACAGATTATTTTACCCTTGTCACAGAATTCTATTTTAGCATGTGGCATGCATGTTTGAAAATAAATGCTGCCTGAGTGAGCGTTTCACAAGTAAAGTTCCTGTCAGGGAACAACTGAAACAGCTCTGTCTGGCCCTTGGGCCCTTGAGATCAAGCTTGAGCTTCATCTTAGTGTACATTTATGGTGAAGTACAGAGACCCAGGCCACCAAAAACAGAAAAATGATCATCAACAGTGACACTAGCTGTCCCATGGGTTTGGTACAAGCAAGCGTATTTCCTTTCTTTCCCAAAAACCTTTAAGAAGTAAATAAAACATATCAAAGAAGCCTTATTTATTAACTTCTGCAGAATCTGGATTCCATGGGGCAGATTCTCACCTGGGGCTTCATCTGTGGAGGAGGAGGTCCTCACAGTCCTTAGATCAAAACCTGGAGATATATGATAAACTCTAATCTCTGGGACAATCTACCCGTTTTGAGCGGCATCAGTCCCAGTGGTGTGGGGAAGTCAGGCTGTTCTGCACCAAAGACTCACAGCATCGTCAGTGCCAGGCTGATCCCTCTTCTCAGAAGAATCCCTGTGTTTTGTACTCTTTACAGCTGTAGGCAGAGCGTCTGATCATCAGAGGCTGTTATAAATTAAAGCAGAAAGTTCCATCTGAATGGGACACTAAGAGAGTTAAAGATCCCACGTGCTGTATCTGAGGCTAGAAGCGTCAGACAGCAGATAGTGTGAAGCATGTGATTCCTAAGACCCATTCTAGAAGGAATACTCAATATCTGTAGATCATCAGTCCCAGATTCACCCAGTTCACCAGCCGCATTCAATGAAAGCTCTCCATTGGGAAAGAATGGCGACGTCAGTCCTTGTTACATACTCAGCAGACAGCATTTACTTATTTATTTGATGTGCAATTAGGGGGGCTTTTATGTACACTTAGATGCACAATTAGGAGCATTATGGGGTCCCTTCTGAGGCATTAGGAGAAGGAACCAGAGTAATTAGCCTGCCCCTTGTCCCTGAGCAGCCGGTATGGCTTCCTATGATTCCAAAGAGTATTTCAGAAGTGGGGGAGTTGGCTCTGGGAATTGATGCATTACTGTCACCTCCCCAGATTAGTAAAGACTTTTGAACTGTACAAGATGATGAGACAGGAAGGGAAGATAATATTTACAGGAAATATTCCATTAACTATGAGCTGGCTCCCAGCAGTATGGCCCTACTAAATTATTCAGTGTGATAAGAACTGCTGAGTTCATTTTCAGCTTCTCTTTGGATGTGCTTGACTCATTTGCTGATTGCTGAGCCCTCTGACTTGGCTGGCCCGGAACGGGTGGCTCCCTCATTCTAGCATCTGTGTTCCCCTCAGAAGCCACACCCTGTGCACTCCTGGGAGAAAAGCTACACTTAATGCGTTGAGCATTCTTAGCATTTTGCAGCCTCTGCTCATTCACAGAGCAGGATCAAAGGGCCTCCTCCATTTGCCTCTTATCAGTCCTTCAGATCTCTGTGAAGGCCTGAGTGGACCTGGAAGAGTTTAGTGCCTGTGGGTGACAGGCCCTGACCGTGGGTCATCAGGAAGGGCATCCTCAAAGCTGAGGAGCAGACCTGGGGGAGGGGAAGGGGACATAGGGAGTTACCAGAAACTCCCTTTAAAAATAAACCTCCAACAAAGAAAAGAAAAAAAAAAAAAGACTGTGGGGTTATGAGAAAATCATGATCTCTTTCTGGTATGAAGAAACATTTTCTATGACACGTTTGTACATATTGATGAGGTGTAATATAGTGTTTTAATTTAAATATATATATTTATATATATATGTGGCATCATGATGAGATCTCATTTGGCAGACAGCAGTCCTGGACATGGCCCCTCTCAAACCATTATCAGACGTGCAGTGTTACCAGTGTTGCAAAGAAACCCCAGTCTCTTCTGCCATACTACTGTCAAGTACCTGGGCCAGTAGTCAAGACCATTCTACCTCCATTTCTGCTAGATGAATCACTTCCCTGGACCTCGGGTTCCTCCCCAACAAGGTGGTTGATGTAGCTGATAAGGAGTCTTGAGATTGAGGGAATATTCAAGGTGGGTGATGTAGCTGATAAGGAGTCTTGAGATTGAGGGAATATTCAGGAAGAGGAATAAAACAAATTCCTTCCTCAATATGATCTCAATATGATCACCTGAGCATGTTGAGCTAGAGTGTTAAAACTTCACTGCAAGCATGCAACAATGAAGTACTCACCACTAAAATGGCGCCCATATGAGGGTTTCTGAAGGAAATTCAGACTTAACAGAGAGGCTCCATGGGAACTGACCTGAGCTCGCCTCTGATGATGATATATGGAGGCAAGATCCTGGGGTCAAGAAGCAGGACCCAGCATTTCTGGGTGGGCCCTTTTTACTGCACCACTCTGGCTGAGCAAGTCACCCTGCCTCACCAATTCCCATTTGTCTTCTAGTGCTTGAAAGAAACTGATCTTGCTCATATAGCAATATGAGCTTGTTCTAAACATTGAATGAACTGCTTTAAAAAAAAAAAAAAACTATGAAATCCTAAGTAAATTCAAGTCCTAATACCACACTTTTGAAAGCACCTTCCATTTTCCCAGACTTCCTAGGTCACTACAATCCTTGGAGTTGTTGGGTGTGGTGAGGATATATGGCTCTTCCTTCTAGAAGTTCATTCACTTGTTCATTAAATGTTGTCCAAGTGCTTATCATGTGCCAGAGCTTGCTCTCAGCTCTGCAGACAGAGCAGGGGAGACAAGTTCCCTGCCCTCCCAGAGCCCACAGTCTAGTGGGAAAGGCAGTCAAATGACAGCAGTAAATAAATCTATAATACAGGGGCTCCAAGTATTAAATCCTATGAACGCAATAAAGCAAGAGACTCATATGTGGTCAGGAGTAGTCTCTGAGCAGGGAGCATTTAAATGACTCTTTACCTCAGGCTCCCTGGGAAGGACAGGGTAAGATGGACTTGCATGCAGGAAGTATAATGGGGAGATCTCCCAGATTAGGAAAATGGGAAGTAAGCAGGACAAAGCAGAGAGAAGCTAAGCTCCTATGCAGTCCTGACTTGGCATCACTCAACCGAGAGTGACGTTCTGAAGCTGAAGTCCTCAGAATCATCGCCGCCATGAGGCTAGGGGCCAAGCCTTGGCCCCCAGCATCAGCCAATCATTAGTTCTAGGTGACCTGCACAGAGCGGGGCTTGACCTTGGGAAAGTGACTCTCTCCAGCTGAGGGGGATTCTAAAAGAGGAACCCTGAGAAGAGACCAGTCAACACAGTACAGTGTTTTGACTACAATGGTTCTCAAACTATGGTCCTTGGATCAACAGCATCCATATCACCTGAGAATATGGTAGAAATGCAAACTTGGGATCCCCATTGGGACTTACCGGTGGAGGAACTTACAATCTGCCTCCCCAGGCCCTCAAGGTGATTTGAATACATGCTATAAAGTTTGAGGAATACTCTTCTACATATAGACAATTAAGGAGAACTTTCTCTATGATTCTACTTTATCCAGTTTATGTAATTATCTCTTTTTGTTGAAAAGATGTTTTACTCTGTTAAAATCAAATTCCTTCCTAGAACAGTTGCACCTTAAAAAAAAAAAAAAGGTTTTGGAAACCAGTGATCTCCACATCCACTCAAAGATCCAAAGTAAATCTCCACCAAAGAACTTGGGTGCTATTAATTCAATTTCAGGATATTCAGAAAAAGTCATCACAGAACTTCTCTGTGTCTCCGTGTTTCAATCTGTGAAATGGTGACTATAAGATGCAGGACAAATGTAGTCTAATTTTCTCCATCTTGAAAAAGTTTGCTTCTCAAACAGTTTCCCATTCCCCAAGATAAAAGCACTGTTGCCCTTGACATAGCAAATATCGTTCCAGTCATTTTTTATACTGATGAAAGTCAGGGTCTCCTCAGAGCAAACAACATCTCTTTGTTAAAATGATTGATTTTTTTTTTCCTCTTGGTCCTTGGATCTGAGAACCCAGGGTCCCTCAGTTCCCACAGGTTCCTGTGGAGACCATTTTGACTCCAGTCCTGAGTAAGCCAAGCTTCCAAGAGCATCAGCTCGTATTCTTGTTGAAACTCATGCTAGTGTCAGACTTTCACCTTGGAAGAAGGTTGATCTGTCTGTGTGCAGGTAAAAAGGCATTGCCCTCATCCAGGTGGGTAATTCTTCAAAGCTATCATGTGAGACACAAGAGAATTTCCCTGAAAAAGTACAGGAAGAGTTATGCAATTATCCCTTAAGGAGAGGGCATCCACTTCTCTCCCAGGGTGACATGCTCAGAGGCACCTCTTGGAGGAGGTACATTCAAGTCTTTAGGCTTCACAAACCTTTCGGGAGCTATGTACCTCCCTCCACATCACGCATTCGGCCTCGTACCTGGGCCAGTAGTCAAGACCATTCCACCTCCATTTCTGCTAGATGAATCACTTCCCTGGGCCTCGGGTTCCTCCCCAACAAGGTGGTTGATATAGCTGATAAGGAGTCTTGAGATTGAGGGAATATTCAGGAAGAGGAATAAAACAAGAGGCAAGCTCATTTTAAAGCCAGGGGGGGAGTAATGAATAAAAGAAAGAATGTAAATTAGCATTTTTCCAGGAGAAGGTGATAGAAGGGGAAATGCCAGTTTCTGTGTCTTTGTCCACCAGATGAGCCAGAGCCCAAGCTAGAGCTGATTAAATGACCAAGAGTAGCTTTTCTCCCCCAGCTGATATGCCTTTTGTGGTATGTGGTCTCCCAGGACTCCTCTGATTCCCATGCCAATGCCCGGTCACCTAGACTTCTTGTCCTCCCTGCCCCTACACAGGCACGTGCACCAGCACCAAGAAAGGCCACGTGGATAGCCACGTTGATTGTGTGGACAAGAGAGGTCAAACACGACACCAGGTATTTATAACATGCAAATAAACACAGCCGGACAACACAGTGGCTCCCTAGAGACTGACAAGCTTCTAAATAACTCTGCAGATGCAGATTCCCACTCCTCAAGGCCCCATTGACCTTGGATGTAATTTGAAGAAGCAAATCAAAACCAAATGCTATTGTTGGATCCCAAATCACTGCAGAAAAGCATCCACTAGCCTCATTCACTCCAAAAGGAACCACGAACCAGTAGTAGCTTATGAATAGCTTTGGTGTTTCTGGCTTGTAAACCAAAGACTTTGCAGAGTACAGAAAGAATATTGACCACACGGTCTCAAGGGCAAATCTCTTTTATCTCATGTTACTCCTTGAAATGTGTTCTTCCCTTGTCTCTTGATAAAAACCACAGGGCAGTGTGTGGCTTTTCTGATCACTCCTACATTAAATATCAAGTCGTGCAGTCCCTTTAAGTAGCAAAATAAGCTTTTCTTAAAAATCAGAATGTCCAGTCCTTTAGGAAAGCTCCTTGTCAGGTTTCTGCCCATAATAAACTACCTGAGATAATCAATTTATATGGACAAAAGCATCATTTTGGCTTGCAGCTTGGATGCTTCTAGTTCCTTATCTAGTTCCGTTTCTCTTTGGGGCCTGTGCTAACCTGGCAGGAGCAAGTGGTGGAGAAAAACCACTCATTTCATCACCAAAACAAAAGACAGAAGAGGAGGAATCGGAGTCTTCAAATCCCCTTCAGGGGGCTGTGGTGGAAAAGGGGTAGAACACTTGGCTAGCACATGTGAGGCACTGGGTTCGATCCTTAGCACCACATAAAAATAAAGAATAAAATAAAATCCCCTTCGGGAGCAGACCCCATGACCTGGGGTGCTCCCACTAGACCCCACTTAAAGGTTCTATCACCTCCCAATGGCACCCCCACCCCGGGGGGCCAAGGCGTTAACTTTGGGACCTTTGGGAGACATTTAAGACCTAAACGATAGCAATTCCCAGTTTGATTTAAAGTTAGGTCTTCTCCCATCTCCCAGTTGGACTCCACCTGTCCTCCAGCTCATGTGACCTCAAGGGCACCTGTCGAGCTCTCTCAATGACCCAACGCACCCTGTTCCAGTAGGTGGAGGGGTGTCAGTAGGCATCATCTTTGATGCCACCTTTGCTCTCTGGGGAGTGGTGAGTGTACAGCACATCCCTCTCCCAAAGACACCCTCCTCTAAAGAAGCTGTCTGGCTTTCCACCCTCCTAAACCTTCACACCCCAGCTGTGGGTGAGGGATTTCAGAGTCATCTGAGGTTTTTTGGTTTTGTTTAATTTTCCAATTGTGATAAAATTCACACAACCTAAGACTTCCCCTCAACCACTTTTCAGCGTACGGTTCAGTTGTGTTAAGTGTGTTCACAGTGTTGTGTGACGCATCTCCAGAACTGTTTTCGTCTTGCAGAGGCGACATTTTGTAACCAATAAACAATGATTTCCCATTTCCTCCCCACTGAGCCTCTGGCAGCACAATTCCACTTTCTGTTTCTATTCTTTGACTATTCTAGATATTCAGATAATGCAACTAAAGTATTGGTCTTTGGGGGCCCATTGGGTTTCATTTGTTGATTTGTTGTTGTTTTGTTTTTTGGTATGGGGGATTGAATCCAGGGCACTCTACCCCGAACCCCATTCCCAGCCTAAAGGATTTTGTTTTGTTTTGGGCTCTATTTTTTTTGGCGGGGAGTACAAGGATTGAACCCAGGGGCACTTTACCATTGAGCCATATCTCCACTCCTTTTTATTTTTCATTTTGAGACAGGGTCTCACTTAGTTGCTTAGGGACTTGCTAAATTGCTAAGGCTGGCTTTGAACTTGTGATCTTCCTGCTCCAGCCTCCTGAGTCTTTGGCATATGTGCATCACCCCAGCCGCAGACCATTTAATATCTAAACCAGGCCACTATTAACAGTGAAAAGAGGCACCAGGGTTATCAATTATGCCAGGATGTCATTCAGACCAGGGCTGCTGCAGGCAAGCAGCGTCACGTGTTGACCCGTCTAACAGCCAAGTAGGCTTCCTAACTGGCTCTTGGCCCCTGCTCTTTTCCTCCTTCTGGAAGGTCTGCTCCCAATTTTCTTTCAAGGTGTAGCTCATCTCAAGGTCTCAGCCAGGTCTTCCATTTTATCATCCTTGGCTCTAGTGACACAGAGGCAGTTACCCACTGACAGCATAACTCCCAGCAAGCCTGCGTGGGGTCAGCAGATGGAGATTCCAGAGAGCCCTGGGCAGTGATGTAGACCGTCCCACCACTAATTCTTTTTCTCTGGCATGTCCAACAGATGTTTCTGGTGGCTACGTGGGGTTTTGTGCATCTCTTCACTGGTCCTGAGAACACTCCGGAAGTCACATATGGGCATCTAATGTAGCCCATGGGGTCCCTGTGCCCCCTGCAATGTGCTCAGCTACTTGCAATGAATGTTCCTGTTCTGGCTTTTAACAGGAGAGGGGCTGTAGGTTCCAACCTCGGGGTACTCAAGTTTAACTGGCATCCAAACCCCAGCCCTACCTTCAGTAAGCATTAGAAATCCCAGCTGAGTGAGTTTCTGTGTGTGCATGTGTATATTTAAGTACATGATTGAGTTTATGTTTGAGGTTTGAAGACTCATAAAATCTAGTCACTGGCCAGATTTTCACCAGCAGCAGAGCAGCGAGAGGAGAACAGCGCACTGTCAGGGCCTCTGCCCCGCTGCCCCGCTGCCCTGGTGCTGATGGGCAGGGGAGTGAGTCGCCACAGTGGAGGCCCCCGGCAGAGGAGAAGGGGCACTGGCCCGGGAACTGTCTGACAAGGGTGAGCCAGCTTCCTTTGGAAAGGGGTACACTGAGGATTAGGGGGCCGTTTTTTTTCCCCTGGACTACCGCTACTTTTGAGGACTTTGAATGAGTTTTAATCATAGATTATCACTGATCCCTGAGGAATCCAGTCCAGGATTTACTGGCCAAAACAGCAGAAGGCCACAAAGAACCTTCTTGTCACTCCCCTTTCTTCCTAATCCCCAGCCCTAGGTACCCACGATCTACTTTGTTTCTCTCTGAATCCGTTTATTCTGGACTTTTTAAAAAAATAAATTGTGGCCTTTTGTGACTAGCATGTTTCACTTAGAATAATGTTTCCAAGGGTTCCTTCGTGTTGTGACATGGATTGATCTTCATTTCCTTTTTATGGCAGAATAATATTCCAGTATCCTTTGATAGTTACTTCACCATTTTTTCCCGCACCAACATAACATGCACACACACACACATAAATGGCGTCCCAGACCCCTCTACCTGTGTGGTATACAGCTGCACAGTTATGCACTTGGTTTCTTTCTGATATTTACTCAGATATCACCTTCATGAGACCTGCCCTGACTACCTTCTTAACAATGATGACCCCGTCCTAGCCACCTTACCTGTCCTACATTTGTCCTTGCCACCTGTTACCCTTGGACTCTCTATTCCCCCTGGTTTTCTTATTCATTTCTCATTTATCTCTTTACCGCTTTCCTCAAAAGATGTCCAGGGCAGTTTTATTCACTGCCGTATCCTGGGGGCCTCTCAGCGTCTCACACACCATACACTCCACAAATGGCTGGATGGATTAAAGTGTGGGGGCAAAATATCTAATAGCCTGTTGCCAGCCACCACTAATTTTGAAGACTCTCCATATGTATTTGTCCAGCGGCCTCAGATTTAATTGTAACTAGGACAACTCGTGTAAGGAAGGGTCTGTGAGAGCTCCCTCCACGTAAAGAGCAAGACATCTGTACGGGCAAGGAGGGGAGCAGAGACGTCCTGTAGCTCTCTACAGCTTCACTTTGTGGATGAAAAAATGAAAAGCATTAAAAATCGCTCCCATCTGGGCTCTCCTTTGATTTCATTTTTTTGCCCATTGAACCAAAAGGAAGCTGAGAGCTAATAGTAATTAGATATCCAGAGCATATACTGGAGCCCTGCAGACACTGAACAATTCCAGCTAATCTGGGCTCCTTTTCTTTCTTAGAAGCAGGAAGCATTAGGTTGGGAAGCCTGCTTGTTGAATTCTAGTAACCTCTTTGTCTTAGACCGTCGCCGCTTGTTTCTGCTGAACATACGGTACTTAGGGAGTTCTGAGTTATGTGAGGTTTTGTTGTTTTTTTTTTCTCATATTGTGCATGATTCAAAGGGGGAAACCCAAGCTGAATTGACATTCCTGAAACTGTTAAACCTGTTTAGCACCAAGCCCCAGCACAGCCAGAACCTGTCCCCAACTCTGCCCACGATCCTGGGACTCAAGAGTCGGCACCTGCTGGAGGGGTCAGTAGACTGCACCATACGGGTCCAACCTGCCCCCACCCCATTCCAACAAAGAGCCTGGAGCAGAGGAAGATGTTTCCAGGCAAGATGAGCTGTGACAATTCTCTCCAGGATTCTAGTTGGAGACCGTAAGCTGCTGGGATTGTAGATGTCCCCAGTTCTCTCTGGGCTAGAGATGAGTTCCCATAGAGCTTCCAGAAGGAGGACTGTGGCTTCTTGGTTGTGGCAGAAATCCCTCTGTGGCTGGCTGCAATCACCACTTCTATGTTGCTACATCCCTTATAGTTGAAAAATGCATTTTTAACAAAATGTCTGGGTTCAATCACTGGAGATTCCTTACCTCAAGGAAGTAGCTTGAATTCAAGCAGAAAGAAGAGAGTGTGAATACCTGCTCCCATACTGTATCATCTGTGTAACATTGAGAAAGTAACTTAACCTCTCTGAACTTGGGTTGCCATAATACCTACCTCATAAAGTTTTTTATTCATTCATTCATTCATTCATTCATTCATGTATTCATTCAACAAGCAGTTATTGAGTACCTAATATGTCTCAAGAATTGTGCTCAGGGCTAGAAAAATAACATTCCAGACCTTAAGTCTCATGGAGAAGATATTTGAGTAAAAAAGACATTCATAACACAGGATGATAGTCATTGTCATAGAGGGCTGCACATGAATATCTGGGAGAACCAGCCGAGCCCAGACTGGGATTAGGAAGTGTGGGGGGCTGGGGACCCTTCTAGTGAAAAGAAAGCAGTTCAGGACAGATTGCTGAAAGTTTCAATTTCTTCTTCTGCTGTCACTTCTCTCCCTCCCCCCAAATTCACGGTTCCTCCAGTTGACCTGCCAACTTTAGAATTCTCCTGGGGGGGGGGGGGAGAATCAGAGCTTTAAATAGAGCCAGCCCTTCTAGAAAGACAGGGAATTTAGACATGAAGTCCTCGTCCCTAGAAAATATCCCCTCACCTCTCTTCTTCCCGGGATGGCAGTCCAGAAGGAGGATCCAGAGAGGGAGAGCACCAACATCAACAAGGGCCAGAGTGCAGAGATGGCCTCTGTCTGCCTTGGGGCAAGCCAAACTCAGAACCTTGGATACAAAGCTGGGAGAAAAGGGAAGCAGACCCTGCACCTCGCCCCCTGCTGGCTGCAGCCGCAATTGCAGAGCAGCCTGCAGGACCCCGCAGGGGCTGATTTGAAAAGCAAGCTGCAAATGTCTAGCTGGCTGCCTGCTCCCCTGCCTAGCTCCCTGGCTCACTCTTCAACTAGGGGAGCCTGGAAACTTGCACCTGAAATCTCACAGCACACAGCACACCTCCCTCCTATGCCCACCAACCTGAGGACTGTGACCTTATCCCTCCCCAGAAGGAGGGGCTGGTTCTTGAAGCACCAGGGATTTGAGCACGCAAACAAGCTCCTGTTGAAAAATGATTCCTGAGCAGCGCTTGCTGATTTGCCTTGTTTCCTTTCCTTTTCTTTTGTTTCCTCCTTTTCCTCTTCTTCCTCCTCCCCTCCTTTTCTTGCATAAATGACACTAGAGTAGAGTGTTGTCATTTTATCTTTTTAAAGCTTGACGCCTTTTGGTTAGGAGAGGTATACCCGAATTTCCCTGGTTGCCAACCTACTCTTTCCCATTCCATCTCTGTCTCCCAAAAGGTCAGATGACCTCCCCAAAGGACCTGGGATGTTTCAGTGACACCACATCTTTATATAGAGCTACCAGGTGTGGGAGAACTGACAAATTCCCCCAAATAGAAAACTACAGCTCCCCCACCTCCAAAGTCTGCCCTCCAAAGTAGTAAAACCCTGCTTTAAAAATGACACTTTATAGCAGTCCAAAAGATATCTTTGCCAAAACTGGTGAAATGGCCCGTCCAGATTTTCTCCCCAGATGCACCCAGTGCTTCTCAAACAGATTGATTCAACCCTTTGAGGTATCCAAAATTGAGGTAGGTCTTTTTCAAGGAAGGTCTGAGGGACAGAGAGATTAGGCCACAATCACTGGGCCACAGTGCTCATTGCAAGGAAAGCCAAAGTTAGGCTCAGATGCTCGACATCCTTGGGACATTATTCCTCATTGATCCCCAGAGGCATATTCGGAGGGAGGCAAGAAATTTCATCAGGAGGCAGAAGATAGGGAAGGAAAAACTCGGCTTGCCTTTAAAGTATATACATTCTCCAAAGCATTACCGTAGAGTCTCTCTGCAAGAAAAGCCAAAGTACACACAAGAAAATAATATAGAGAAAAGCCCTCTGGGGAGAAAAGTAAAAGAAAATCTAATCCAATGGAGGGAAATAAACTGGCCTGTTTCTCCACCGACTTGTTGAGGACTCATTAACCTCTTTCTCTTTTCCCTTTCTAAAGATTCTTAAGCCAAAGGAAGCTAAAAGGGTTTTTAATGGGTTAAAAAGAGGCCATCCATTAAAGGGTCAAGGACTGGTGTGCTGGGCATCTGTCACCGGATTAACCAAATCAATTTGGAGCTCATGTTGTCTGACAGAGGAGGCAACTGGCCGGGGGAACATCTTGATTCCATTAGGTCTGGCTGTGGAGAAATATTAACCATTGTTTTGTTTACTGGGTGTGGGGCCATCTCTGCAGAAAAGAGATAAAGAGATGCCAGGGAGCCCTCTTCCACACAGGTAATATGAGACACACAATCACCCATGTTCGTGGAGTTTGGAAGGCCTGATTTGGTTCTGGTGATAGGCCATTCTGCTGTGGTTAATATCAAGGCACATTATAACAGGATACTTGCTTCTCAGGGCAAACATTTTTGAGATTAGAAGTCACAGCCAGAAAGTGATCAGAATGAACTATAATCACAATTGCTGCCGATGTGGGAATTGGCTGGAGAAGACTAGAATGAACCAGCCCAAAGAGCACAGGGCAACCCGCAGCTCAGACGGGATGATCTGATCAAGAAGCCTTGGTGAGGCTTAGGCTTGCATCACAAAAAATCCAACAGAACAGAAAACATACTTTTTAAACACCTCTGGCACCATATTGGTCATCTTTGAAAGAAAAGAAAATTACACAAACCTGTACTTTGGACCTCAGAAGTTTTACATTAAGACTAATACTGGCATGTAAACAATGAAGGAGAATGGACATAGTAGTCTCTAATATTTATTGAGTGCTTACTGTGTACTAGATACCATTTCAAGCACTTTTCATTAATATAGCAACCTATGAGTAGTGTTGTTATCAGTAACAGTATTTTGAACATGAAAAAATTAAAGACGTTGGGCTGGGATTGTGGCTTAGTGGTAGAGCACTTGCCTAGCACAGGCAGGACCCGGATTCGATCCTCAGCACCACATTAAAAAAAAAAAAAAGACGCAATTATGTGGAAGATAATATGACTTTGAAAATTATGCTTTTAGTCAGTACTATCCTGCTTGAACTCTTATACATAGGAAAAGTTTAAAACAAAATACTCATTTTTTTTAATTCAAAAGAATAGCTATGGGGCATCCTTGAATTTACGGTCTGACTCTGACCTATGTGTAGAATGTAGCAACACCTGTGCACCCTGATGTCTTAGAAACGAGGACGCTAAGATAAGGATGGACATCAGGCATGGCTTCCAGCTAGAGTTCTTGCTCTTGAAAATGATGAAGCAAAACAGTCAAGAATGAGTGACAGTCATAAGTACTGATTATTTGGGACACAAGCGTGAGCCCTAACTTGATGAGGTGGACAGTGTCTCCATCAAGTTTTAAAAGGCTGGTGGTACAGAAACCAGAGATGAGCTCTACCAAGGAACTAACCACCAGAACGTGCATCACTCTACTCTTAGTAAAAGTCTAGTCTTCCCAGCTAGATCCTAAATTCCTTACAAGAACAGTTATCCCTCTATCCCTGTGCAGGTTGGCTCCAGGACCCTACTTGGATACTAAAATTCACCAATGCTCAAGCCTCTAGTACAAAAAAAAAAAAACAGTGTGGTATTTACATAGAACCTGTGCGAACCCTCCTGTATACTTTAAGTCATCTCTAGGATACTTATAATACCTAATGTGATGTAAATAGTTATTGTACTGTGCTTAGGAAATGATGATGAGGAAAAGAATCTGCATGTGTTTTTGCAGACAGGATTTTCTTTTTCCAGGTATTTTTGATCTCTCGTTGGTTGAGTCAGGTGCAGAGTCCATGCATGTGGAGGGTTAGCTGATAAACATGTGCTGGGCACATTTCTGCTCATTAGCATTAATGAGCATTAGGCCAGCACACAGAAGACACCCACTAACGAATCAGTAGAAAAGGATGGGGATTGGATGATGCCTAATACCCAAAGGTTTTGTTTCTCTTAACAAATAAAGTAAAATATCTTGAATGCCTGTGGGACTGATATAAAACTGACATATGGTTTCAACCTATGGCTTCATCCTGCTTTTGTACACCTGCTTTTTTTTTGCCCCCTAAAAATGATTGTGCCACCATAGCAGAACCCTACCAGGGTGCATGTGACAAAAATCTCCTGAGCACAGGCTTGGGGGCCTCTGTGGCAACTCACATCTTAAACTCCAGGCAGCTCGGGTTCAGCGGCTTCCTCCTTTTGTCCTGCAGATGGACAGCAACTCATTTTGATTTGCTGAGTGTGTAAATAAACCTAGAGGCTTGTGAGAGGCTTTCTGCATGTAGAAAGTAGAAAGGGCAGAAGTGAAAGAAGGAAGTGGAGTTTTACTTTGGATGTCTCATCCTGGGCTTGGAGTCTGATTCTTCTTATTAGAGGACTCCTTGCTGGAGTTTGGAAAGCATGCAGCTTCGTTTAGACTGCCAAATCCTGATCATTTGAAGAATCGACAATTTATTTAGCCAGAGCTTGAAACATCTTTGTCCTCATTCATCGTCAGAGCCCCTTGTGGAGTATTAGAAAGAGCCCAGGATGGGAAGTCACAAGATGTGCCTCTCAACATCGATGACTTATTTAACCTCTGCCCGTCCCTTAACCTCTGTCACTGGGGGATGCTTCATCTGTGAAAGGAGGGGATAGAGCAGATTGCTGTTGTGATTCTGTATAATGGCCCCTCTGGATGAAGCAGGAAGTTACTCATAGGGACATCATTAAGAGGCTTGGTGACTCAGCCTCAGAACCGGAGGAAGACAAGGCTCCCTGAAGTACTGATCAAGAACAAGAGCCACCAGACGGAGCTTCCTCCCAAGCCCAGATTTCCACATCATCCTGAGTGCTTGCCCACCATGCCACTTGCTGTCCCAGCGCTCGGTAAACCCTGGCTACAGAGGAAGTCCAGTGGAGCCGAGGCCCCTTCCTCTGCCCCAGCCTTCAGCCATACACAGGATGTGGGAATTCGAATCCAGCAGACTAGCTAATAGGAACCAGTACCAAGGCCCTGGCTCATTAAGGATTTATGGTACACCCTGTTGCACTCAGGGCTCAAAAGCAGTATTATTAGCTACTCTTGTTTGCTCTTTGTGGATAAATGCCCCCCATCTTCTGTTTTATACATGAGTACATTAAAGCCAAGTAGAAGGTTTGTGACTACATTGGGAATCACAGCATGCTGAGGTCAGAAACTAAGAACCCACATCTAGGCCCAGGGTCTCAACAATGGTGACAAACCCTGTTTTGGTGAAACCACTTCCTTTTCTTTTCTTTTCTTTTCTTTTTTTTAAGCCACTGAGCATCCCCAGTCCTTTTTATTTTGTGAGAGTCTTGTTAAGTTGCAAAGGGTCTCACTGAGTTGCCCAGGCTGGCCTTGAACTTGAGGTCCTCCTGCTTCAACCTCCTCAGTTGCTGGGATTGCAGGTATGCGCCACTGCACCCAGCAACTCCCTGATGATTCCTCTAAGTTTCTTTTCTGCGCAAGACCAAATCATTGAGGCTGTTCTTAATCATGATTGTTGTTGTTTCTTAGTCCTTGATGGAAAGCTACTGAATACTGAAGTGATTGCAATGTGGGAAATTAGAGGAAGCAGGTCTCCAAGAAAAGAAAGTAATACTTGTTATCATTGATAGTATAAAGAGAAGGCAAAGCCATTGTGTAGGGCTAAAACGATTTGGTTTTATACATCTTCCTTGCCAGTCACATTGTTGCTCATTTATGAAACTCATTCCACTTGTAAAGTTAACCACCCATTAGTGACTAGGAACTGTTCCCACTAATTGGTGGACTCGGGGGAAAGCAACATAGTTAGAGGTTGGGGTAATGGACCAGGTGCCCTTGACTTCTATTTCTGGTTCCTTCACTAACTTGCTGTGTGGCCCTAGGCCATTTCCCCTCATTTCTCTGGGCCTCATTTGCCCCAAGAAAATTTCCCAGCCACTCTTCTCGAGGGATCCTAAATGATCAAAATCAAACAAACAAACAAACAAAAAGACATCTGCAGAGCTTTTTAAAGATGCCTAGATGAAGGCATTAGAATGGCCTTGATTTCTAGGTTTTAATTAACAAATCCTTTGATTATTGATAGAACTACACAGTTGAGCTTTTAATTAGCTCCACAGGCATAATTGGCCATAGGAGTGACACATAATCCTAAGGGAACTAGCCCCAGGCCTAAGGATGATCATTATGAGTGTCCCATGGGTCTTTATGTGGAGTTGCAAAGCGCAGTGACATCTTTAAGTGGTGGCTGGTATATGATGGTTGCTTGGATAGCCAAGAAAAGGAGGCTCCCCTGGAGTGGCTCAGACGATGAGGGGCTGCCCTGGAACCAGCGCAGTCAAAGCCGCCTTTCCTTATCGGTAAGAGGGAGGCAGGATCAAGCATCTTTTGTTTGCCTATTGTTTTTGCTCTGCCAGCCACAGAGCCGAGTGTTGAGCAGACAGGGGCTCCAAACCATGGGCACAGGGCACGTGAACAGAAATGCCCCAGACCCCAGGAAGAGCCCCGTGACACCCGCCCCTGGCCCCTAATAGCAGCTGTCCCTGCACTCTGTCTCTGCTGTCTCCATACTTCAACTCACCAGTGTGCCCAGCTCCCTACCTCTCCCCCCTCCTCTAAGTGAGGAGAAAAGGATCCTCAGCCAGCATGCCTGGCACCCTTCTCATGCCCAGCGCAACAATGCCATCCTGAAAAACTACCCTGTCATTCATCCATCTCACTCCCACCTCCCCTTCCCAATATTCCATTTGTAAGATAAAAAACACATCTATAAGGTGCTTAAAGCAGGGAAATCCATTGTGCTGCACCCTGTTACATGCGTTTCTACAGACAGTACATCATCCTAGAGACATGCCTGGGAGTCAGAACCCAAGGGTTCACTGCTGAGAACAGCAGCCAGAGGCAGAAGCTATCCCAGAGGCAGCCACAGTGGCCGCAGACGGAGGGGCTGCAGCAAGCCCAGATGGTTTTGTTTGGTCCTGTTGGCAGACACGAGGATCTCCACACTGAACAGCATGAGGGACCACTTAGAGCAAAGGCGTGGTCTGTGTTTTATTTTGCAAGGAGTGGGGGAAGGAGGGGTTGCCAGGGAACCAAACCTCTGAGCATTCTGCTCTGGGTTCTTTATCTGGGGGCTTCAAATGAAAAGGCACAAGTGGGGTTTTCTCACATATGGTCGCTCCAGGTGTGGCTACCTTTTCTCCCTGTAGGGGATAGGAGAATCCAGCCTCCCTGGGTCCTCCTACCAACTTAACCCCACCCCCCACCGTGCTGCTGAGTCTTGGACAGAGCCTGTCAGCACCGGCATCAGCCCCAGAGCCAGATCAGCTACATAATTGGCAAGACCAGTGCAAGATGGAAATGAGGGCCCCTTGATGAAAACTTATTAAGAATTTCAAGATGACAACAACATAGGATTCATCCAAGCACAGGGTCTTTCTGAGTGGGGGTCCTTCAGGTCACACACCCATGAAGCCAGTCCCATCCAAGATCCCACTTTGCCTGGTTAAGGTGGGTACAAGAGCATGGGCTGAGTGACCATCAGCCATCAATCATCCATCTCCATTTCTTCAGAGGAAAGAGGACAGACAGTAGGGTAAGAAAATAAATCTTTATACTTAAAGATTTCCAGCCTATAAATAATACAATTCCCCTTAAACTCCAAAGTCAGGGCTTCATTAGGAAATTTTTTAAAAGCCTGCAGTTATTTATTTGCCAGTATTGGGGGGAAGTGAGAACAACTAGGAATCAGGAAGATCCAGGTGTGTAGAGTACATACTTTGTGCCAATATGGTACTAAGGAGCTGCTGCAGCTAAGATCTATCTTGGGGGCCCTTTCTTGACATTTTATGAATGGGGAAACTGAGGCTAAAGGGAATGCCGCAACTGGCCCAAGGTCTGGCAACTTGGAAGCATGGGAGCAGATTCCAAATGTCTTAGTCAAATTCCAAAGCCTTGGTGCCTGGCCTTGCCACTCTATGTGCCACCTGTGGGTGAAAAAGTCAATGCCATGGAACCTATTAGTTCTGGGTTTTTTCTTTTTTCTTTCTTTTTTTTTTTTTTTTTTTTTTTGACTCTGATGAAATTTGGGTGAAAACTCCATAAATACCTAGCAACCAGGGATCAGAGAGGAACTCTGGGTGTTTCCACTGAGGCATCCACAGTGGCAGAGCATCCAAGGAGAGCCCTTGATGTGATATTTGAATAATAAAGACACTGCTAAGGCAGGTGGACACAAAGCTGTCTGAGCTAGCTGGCTTTAGAGCCCCTCCTTTCCTTCAGATGTCTCTCCATCCACTTGGAATTGGAATTGACCTTAAAGAGGAAGAAAAGTGCAGTTTCCTTGGGTTTCAGAGTACATTGCACTCCGAGCTGCTTATGGAAGAGGGAGCTCTGTAGGAAGAGGCAGTTGATATCCCCATCTTATTACTTACACAGACAAAATAATTTTAAAATTTCAGAGAGGAGACTGTAGAGATAAAAGATGCAGCCATCCTAGAAAACCGTTTTATTCCAGCTCAGCTCTGCGTGGGTGATGAACCTATTGACCAAGCACTGACCACCAGCATCCTGAGCCTGAGGAGACAGTGTGATCTGATGCAGGGAAATGGCCCTCACATCTTTAAGGTGGAGGAAACAGAGCAAGTCAGAGTGGGCCAGGAGCCTCCAGTCAGAGGACTCTGGGTCTGGAATGAGACCTTAGAAAGCATATGTCCCAACTTAGTGGGCAGAAAAAGGGGGAATCCCAGGGAAGAATCAGCCATCTCCAAGAGGAAGGATGAGAACAGGATTTCTGCTCTATTTCAGCAAAATAAAGTCACATCCTAAGTTTATGGAAGGGGATACAGCATCCGTCAATATAAATGCAAACATGTGGGCGCTTGACTTTATCCTCCTGACATTTCCCAGAGGGTGAAGCAACTTTCATTCTCATCCAGAGAAAGGAACCCCGTTCCTAGAGCAATTCCATGCAGCTCTAATTGCTTCCCAGCATTGCCATCGGATTTCTAGTTAAGGCGCTTTCTGCTTCCTTCTGTTGCTGGAAGGGATCTGGCTGCAGTGTCCCTCTAGGGACACAACTCTTGCTTTTCTTTGTGCCACCGAAAGAATGGGCATGGCAGGCTCACACGGTGATCTTGAGTCGCCTGCCCCTAACTAAGGTCCCGGCAGCCTCCGCCCTTTGCGAGCGCGTCGGAGGCTCCTGCACATTAGCGGCAGGAAGTGGAGTCCCGATGGGAGGCTGGGAATTTGAACGCCTTCCCATTTCAGCACTTGAGGGGAGGAAGCGGCTCGGCGCTCGGCTCCGCGGCACAGATGGCTCCCGCTCCCCTCTGAGCGCCCGCGCTCGCTCGGCCTCCTGGCCCTCCCTCCTCTCTGCGCCCCCTCCCCTCCCCCGTCCTTGGAGGGAAAAGTCTGCAGAGCTGGGAACTGTCTTGAGAGTTCAACAAAGGCGATCCAAAGGGGAGCAAGTGGAAAAGAACTTGTTTTGTTCCCGTCCAGAACCCTGCAGGAAAATCCACACCCTCGGTGCCTGGGTTTAAACGGAGAGCTGGTGTGTGTGTGTGTGTGTGTGTGTGTGTGTGTGTGTGTGTGGCTTCAGGCACAGGCGGAGGAGCACAAACAACTGCAAGGTCTCTGCTTTGATAAGGAAACTGCCAGCTGTGGAAAGTTAACCGGGCAAGGAAGGGACGACGTGGGAAGGCAGGCTCCTGAGCTTAAACCACACTGTTTTCTGTCCAGATATTCCAATGGAGACAACTGGAAAACCTGTATTTCAGAGAAAAGAAGTTTTCTGTGGAAGTTCATGACCCCCGCAGGTAAGCTTGAAAAGTCCTTTTCTGGTGAATGCCTGGCATATTATTTATATTATTATTTTGGGGCTGTCATTGTTAGTGTTCAGTTTGGGGTCAGGGCGAGGATGGTGAATCCTGGAGAACAGGGTACAAATCAGGATGGAAAGCTTTGTTGGTAAATGTGGTAGGTTCAAGCGCATGTGTGAGTGTGTGTGTGTGAGAGAGAGAGAATGTGTGAAATTAGCAATTTCATGAATGTCTCATCTGTGTGTGTGTGTGTGTGTGTGTGTGTGTGTGTGTTGCACAGCACAGAGCTGGAGGGAAGCTTTGTGGCACTCTGTAACAAACACAGAGTTAAACCCAGCAGTGGCCCAAGTCCCTTTAGGAAGCTTTTGCCAGAGAAGAGGCCGAAGGCTCCCTTGTCAGAGCAGTTGAGAGTGAGTGGGTTCAGGCAGGACAATCAAAAGGAATCTGTCACTGAAGCAGTTGTGCTCAACTGTTTTATTCCAGGAGCTATAATTTTTGAATGTTAGCACTGTGGGTGGATATGAAAGAAATACAATTAATTCTCCCTCCACCCCACACTGTACCCCAGAGAGCAACAGGATAAAAGATCCTTGCTCCAAGTAGATGCCAGACAATAAGGGCCCAGGAAGGACTGCAGTGAGCTGGCGTACAAGGGGTCTGGGCAGCTCCTGCCCTAGCTTTCTCTTTGTCAGCTGGCAGTCCTAAAGTTGCAGGCAGCCCATAAGCAGCAGTAGAATTTCCTAGAATCAGGCCTGACACATAAGAATAAATCACTTTACTCAGGTCTGAAAACATGGACAATAAGAAGATAGCTCTGGGAAGGTAGGAAAAAGATCAGACGCTCTAGAGAAGACTCAGCGGATTTTAGGTGCTGTTGACACCTAGCTCTGGACTTGAGATGGCATCAGTCCCACCTCACACAGGGCTTCTGGCATAGGAGACAAGCTGCCCTCCGGATGCTGAGATGACGCCCACAGTGAGAGAGCTGAGGCTTGTGCAGTTGCCTGAGTTCCTGCTGCATGATAAGCCATCAGGACTCATGCACTGCCCACTTTGCCATTTAATCTGCTTGAAGCAGCCTCATGCATAGGCGTGAGCTTCTCCCCGCCCTACAGTTACTACAGTTCTAGAAGCTGGAAACCCTTCTAGAGCTTCCAAGTCTCTGCAGTCAGGTTAGATGGTATCATCAGCAGAAGACAGCTTGTTCAGCATTTCACAGGGTCCTGGGACTGGTTTCATGTTCTAAAACGCTCCTCTGCAGAGCACACATATGCATCTGTGCAGGCCAAGGAGGGATCGATGGATACCAAAAATAGAATCCAGCCAAGAAGAAACATACTGTTATTTTTTCAGGTGAACTGAATTGGACCAGATTTCTAGGCAGATGAGAGGAGGGGAAACAAGTGTTAAAAAGGGCGAAATGAATTCTGCCACCGTGGGTCAGATGCAGAAAAAGGATGCTTGATAGTAAAAATTAAATAAAGATTGGATAATCTAAGGGGCTGTGCATAGGAGAGTGACAGATTCTCTATGCCTATGTTCTATTGGGAATTCTGCTAACTCAGGATCACTTTGGTCAAATCCATTAACTGTGTGTGTGTGTTGTGAGGGGCACACGTGTTCGCTCTACATCCATCATCCTATCAGTGATGTAATACTAAATCTCCTTTCCAAAGTCCAAGGCTATCGGAAAGGGTCCAAACCTCACATATCACCATTAAGTGATCTTGAACCTATTCAACAGAAGGGATCATTCCCACATGCATTGAAATGGGGTCCTCTTCCTTATAACTTCTGGCATAGTTGTGGGGACAGGCAGAAGAATGAATGGACACATGAGGAGGTTTATGGCATGTCTACATCCTCTCATTGCAACCCAGGAAGTAGGTCCTACTGTCGATCTTGTTCTGTGTGAGAGGCACAGGAATGAAGTGACTTGCTCTGGTTACAATTTCAGTTCTAAGATACTATTTCAGTTGTAAGGTTACAAATAGCTACTATGTGGTACAGGCTAGGTTTGAACCAGGAAGTCTGGGGCCAAAGCTCATGTTCTTTTTGCTACATTATACACAAAGTAGGGGTGCCAGGTGCCAAATGGCACAGAACATAAAAACTAAATGAGGCTGATGATGACGTCCCAGCTGCTCAGGAGAGACTTCCTGAGGAGAGAGACCTGAGTGGAACCTGGAAGGGTAACTAATATGGAGGCCCTGAGGTGGGCCCATAGGGGGCTAAGGGGTCAGATGGGTGTTCCTCAACTGAGAAAATTAGGTGAGAGAGGGAGGGCCTGGTATACACAGAAGAGGGAGGTGAAGGAGCCCAAAGGTGGTAGCCTGAGCTTGGAGTGTGAACTCTGGAAATGAAGCCTGGAGTCTACCAGGTTTTTCTAGAAGTGAGCAGGATGGCCAGGCGTGGTGGCACATGCCTGTAATCCCAGTGGCTTGGGAGCCTGAGACCAGATGATCTCTACTTCAAAGCCAGCCTCAGCAAAAGCGAGGTGCTGAGCAACTCAGTGAGAATCTGTCTCTAAATAAAATACAAATAGGGCCAGGGATGCAGCTAGTGGTCGAGTGCCCCTGAGTTCATTGCGTGGTATAAAAAAAAAAAAAAAAAAGTGAACAGGATGGTCAAGGGAGGCAAGGCAAGAGGCCCAGGGAGGTAAAAGCTCATTTTGGCTTCAGCTGGAAAGACCCACTCTCCAGATGCCTAAGGAAGGGGAATTGCTTCAGGTTGGCTACCTCAGGGGCAGAGGCAATGCTGCCGCCAGGCCTTCTGCCTCGGCTGGTGTTCCCCTCCCCATGGCGCGATAGAGCAGTTTGGTTAGAGGCCTCCTCCTGTTGCTTGCTGCCTTGCTTATTTGGAGCAGAGAAGGTTCATCAAAATGCCCTCACCTTATCACGGTGTTCAGGGTCAACTCCTCGCCCAGGCCAGGAAGGGAGTGGGAACCAAGTTGATAGGTTGGAAAGTGCCAGATAAAATCGTGTAACAAATGTCCTTTGTGGGAAACTGGGAGGACAGGGACATCACGCAGGGCCAAGGTACTTTCTGAGTTAATCAGGTTAGGTGGGATCCCAACGTTTGTCCTTCCCCTCAGGACACAGAACATGCAGTGAACTGCAAACCCCCATACAGCCTCCTACCTGCCTTCCTTTCTGCCATTCTGTGGGTTTGCAGATACTATTTCAGTTCTAAGGTTTGGAGAAAATAGAAAAGTCAGTGGGGTGGGAAGGGCCTGAGAGGAGAGATGAGTAGAGGAGATAAATTCATGTTAGAGCCAGATTAAAAACTCTGATTTAGATGCTTCCACGGAAGCATGAACTCTCCCTCATTAACCTTATCTGAAAAGCAGCTCTTACTACCTGGATGAAAGTATCCATCTAGTTACTTTTCCTCTCCACTTTGACTTTGTTGTTGTTTGTTTACTCCCAGGAGTAACCGTTTGGCAATTATCATGGAAGCCAAACGGGGAGCTCAGGTCACAGTGTCTTTTCAGATCTGCAGAGGCCTGCAGGGTCTCCTCCTCCATCACTGCCTCCTGTTCAGTTACTTTCAACTGTGTGCTATTTCATGCTCTGGCAACTTTTTTCCCCCTTAACTTTGGTTTGAACCAAAAGGAGGAAAAACCTGCCTAGAATCAGATTTCTAACCACCAGACTTGAATTTCTCCTTAAAAGTTGGTATGAAGAAGACCCACTGTTAAATCTTCAGCCTCCACAGTAACGTGATAGGAGCAGCTTTAAGTTTTCTTCCAGTCAAAATTGGCCACATGGGGGGAAATCCTATTATTCACAAATCCTAATGACCCCACATTTCTTCTAAATTAGATATCGTAGTCTTGGACAGTTTTCTTCCGATGTACAGGTCAAATTTCCCCACGAAACCCCCCATAAGGATGTACGTTCAAACACAGGTTCTCAAATTTCAATTGTTCTGTTTTAATCTGTCTGTCTTATAAAGCAAATATCACTGAGAACATGACCATGTGACTCTTTTCTTCCCCAAACTCCATTTCCTTCTAGACCATGTTGATTGAGATTAATGTTGCCCATTTTGACTTTTGAGGTCTGACTCCTCCTCTCTGCCCCATACATACTCCACGTGGGTTTGCCTCATTTACATGGAGGTTGGGGATCAGCTGGCTCCTTCTTCCCTGCCTTTCCTCTGCTGATTCTTTATAGTCTCCTGCTCTCCTAGACCTTTCAAGGAGCATTGAGCTGGAGTGCTGTAGGAAGTCCTGTTTCCCTCCAATGCTGTGGCCTGTGGCCATGAGGAAGGAATGGGTTCCTCTTCACCATGGGCAGCGCTGCCTGGTTACTAAAGAGCACCACTGAAGGTTTTCCTGTCTCTGAGGTTTGTCTTGGCCCAGTGCCAGGAGGTAAAGATCAGACAGGACTATCCAGTGACCTAGAATGACCTATCTTACCCCTGACAAGAGAGAAGGTTGGCTGAATCCTGAGCCCTGAGGAATCAGTTTCCCTGCCTACACCCGGGGGTGCCTCTGTGTCTGTGTGTGTGTGTGTGTGTGTTCCTGCACACGCCTGTTTGTGTGTGAGCTCATCTGTCATCTTCATGCCAGAGTTTTTAGGTCCCGATGTATTCTTACTAAAAGCCGTTGATTGATAAACGGCTTCTCTCCTCATAAACAAGGTTGAAACTTGTGGTTCTTGCTTTTCCAGGGCTTCGGTGACAAGGAGGACATTTGGGCACAGTGGCATTGCAGTGCACACCTGGTATGCGTGTCCAGCATTAATCAAGTCCATTTGGGCTATGGCTATTAGCCAACACCAGTTCTATCTGGACAGAAAGCAAAGTAAGGTAAGTGACCAGGCCTTTCACCAAGTCATGAGCTGGCCTCGGGGCAGCAATTTAGAGATGGGAATGGATGAGTGGGGGAGGACCCGTGTCCTTGGCCCAGGACTTGCACAGGTGTGGACTTGCCTCTCAGGGCTCCAGGTAGGAGGAAGGAGACTAGTTCTTTAAGACTAAGACAGCACATTCCATGCAGCTTGGTCAAGAGAGGCCCAGCCACCATCAACTGCTCAAGAGCCACAAGAGCCAGATAGGATCCTTCTGAGGAATTCTGAACGTGCTTTTGGAACCCAGGAGACTCTCCCAGGAACAAGTAGTCCAGCCCTTTTTGGTGTTTAAACAGTGACATGTTTTATTTTTTGAAGAGTTAAAAAAAAAAAAAAGAGAGAGAGAGGAACAGTTCTCATCTAATAGACACCACCTAACTGTTTAGGGTAATTGCTGTGAAAAACCCTGAAGGCTTTTCCAACTGCCAACTCCATTTTTAAAAATGCAAAACTGGAAAAGTGAAAAACAAAACAAAAAAAAAAGCAGCAGCAACAAGTCTGTTTCCCTAAGGTGGACCCGGAGCCTGGGGCTTAGTCAACATCATCTGTCCAGGAGATTCACCGCCCCCAACCCAGACTTGCCCTGTGTTTTCTGGTGGGTGGGAGAATGACGTGTCCTTGGTTCACACACAGTTTCTATCAACACTCTGCTCCCTCGTCCTGCTCAGGTCTCCAGTACCCTCAGGCAAAGGCCCTGCCAACATGGGTCCTGCACTTTTCCCAGGATCCGGTGGCTTGGGGTGTTTGACATACAGAGCAAGAACAGCCGCGGCCCCTCGGCTGGTGGGCTCCTCTACCCAAGGGGGCATTTCTCCACTGACTTCTCAGGAGGAGGCAGGACCCTGATCACTGGATTGGGACCCGCTGGGGCTCTTTCTCTTTTGTCTATTTTCATTTATTGTGGGTTTCTGTTTCCTGGGGGAGAAAGTTGGGATTGAGTGGGAGATGAGATAGTACAGGAAGAAATGAAGCTATCCATTCAGTCCTAATTTAGTTTTAATTCAGGGCCTATAGCATGCGTGCGCACACGCGCGCACACACACACACACACACACACACACCACCACCACCACCACCACCTTTTTGTTGTTGTTGTTGTTCCTGGGGACTGAATCCAGAGGCATTTAACCACTGAGCCATAGCCCCAGCCCTTTCTCTTTTTTTAAATTTTTTTAAATATTTTTTTTTAGTTGTAGTTGGACACAGTACCTTTATTTTTTATTTATTTTTATGTGGTGCTGAGGATCAAACCCAGTGCCTCACACATGCTAGGCGAGTGCTCTACTGCTGAGCCACAACCCCAGCCCCTCTTTTTTATATATATATTTTGAGACAGAGTCTCTCTAAGTTTCTGAGGCTGTCCTTGAACTTGCACAGATCCTCCTGCCTCAGCCTCCCAAGTCGCTGGGATTGCAGGCCTGTGCCACTGTGTCCAGCTTTACTTTCTCCTTTGTAAAGCACTGTTCCCTGTTCTAAATCTTCTTTCTGGTCTTTATTTTTGGGTCACTTTCTGGGGTGACTGAGTCCAGGGAGGAGCATTTTTGTAGTTAGGAGTCATGAGCCTTCCAGAGCTCTCCAGGTGTTGACAGGCCTTGGCCCAGGAATTTGAAGCTCACTTGGATCAAAAGAAACAGGGCCAAAAGATTCTGACTCATGCTGCATATTGACACGGCCAGCAGATGCCAGCGATTTGCTCTCCAGTGGCAAAGGCTGGAGGTCAACGCCTTGCAACACCTTCGAACATGGGTACTGTTCAGTCAAGGGATGGTGAGGAGTAGAGGGTTGGGCAAGTCTCCTGGACCTCACTGCCAGTTTCTTTCGAGGGCAGACCACCCACACACTGGTACCACAGTTTCCAAAGGGAAAAAGAAATAGCACATTTTACCCGATGGATAGTGCAACATGGCTGTTTGAGGTCCCCTCTCTGTCCTCTTTTCTGCATGGAGTCTCCTGGATGGCTTCAGCAGGTGGCCTCAGTGTGACCGTTCTCAAAGGTGGTCCTACCCATGGGAAGGCTGCTCAGCAGGTTTCAGGCCAGCCATGATGCGGAGAGTGAGCTTCAGGAAAGAATGGTCACAGATCACTGACTAACAAGAGCATCTTTTAAGAGGCAAAACCAAATGCCCCCAGCATTAGGAAGAACTCGGCTGTCCTTCTCAGTAACCCTGAGAGACAGAAGAAAAAGCCTGGGAGGAATAGAATTTTGTCCCAGAAAGCCTCACATACTCACAAATGTCCCAAAGCCCTTTCACTCCTCCTAGGGACAAACTCCTCAAACCCCAGAGACAGGTGAGGGAAAGCTCCCCTTTTTGGACATGGGAGAACTCTGTGTTCCGGAACCGTGACCTTGGACTGGTCTTTGATCACATGCTCTTTGCTCTCCCCAATTAGAGAACAGAAAAGGAAATTCCTGACCTAAATTAGTAATTAGTCAAATGACACAATGTTGGTGAAATGGCTTCAGGAAGTGTGTGCTGTCTCTTGTTAACATCATTATTAAGCTAACATACTATTCTCCTGGCCAATGCATGCGTCAAGTTTAAATTCCCTAAAAGGTCCCCAAGTTAAATCAGAGGTGATGAAATTCCCCATAGGAATTACAGCACCTTTCATTTCTGGAAGGTCATTCTTTATAGATCAGATCCATCTCTGGTGGGCAGCACGGGCTCTGAGTGAGTGATGGCCGACAGGCCTTCCAATGAAAAGCTTCAAATATTTCTGGCCAGCCTGTGTGGGCTGGCAGCTGGCAGGGCTTCCCACTCTACTGTATAGGGCCGTGCCAACCATTCCTTTCTCTGAAGTGCTTCAGCAGAGCCCAGGCCTCCCAAGTGATGTTTATCAACTCCAGAGAGACAAGTGTGGTCTAGTGGTTTGAGTCAGCATGGGGGGTGGCCAAGATTCTCATGTTCTTTCCTCACACTCGGGTATTTCCTTCTTTAAGGGGCATCATGCAGTGTCTGTCTGGCTCTCTCTCTCCCTCCTCTCCTCTCTCTTTCTTCCCCTCCACACCCCCTCTCAGCTCCCCTCCACACATGTGCATAAAGAGACCCTTGCACCTTCCAAGGTAGGGTGGAGGGGGGCTGTACTAGTTGGTTTTCCATGGTCCATTCAGTATGAGAAGCAAGGCAGCCACTAATTACAACTGGTAACTTCTGTATGCTGACCCCAAAGATCAGAAATGTTGTGAGATCCCAACAATCTCGGCAGCCTGGAGCCAAGGAATGTCTTGTGGACTTGGGAGGGAAATATTTGAAAATATTTGAAACAATTTCATCAAATTGTTTAGATGGAACATCAGACACTTTTTCCTCTGAATTTAGAGCCAGGTCTTCTGGAATTGACCCCCAATGTAAATGTCTTTCCTCCTTACCCTTTTTTTTTTTCCTTTTTAAAGTCCAGTTTGCTCTCTTTATTCCATCTGGAATCAAAAGCAGAGAGACAACATGGTAGGAAAAATTAAATCTTGCTCACAGAATATCCTCCTTTAAACTGAATAATGTTTATAGGGCAAGACTTTCAGAGAAAGGCGTTCAGAAGTCTGGAGACTCTTCCGGATTGGCACAGGGACTTGACTCGGCAAGGAGAAGATGTCCCCAACGGTGCTCATTTCCTCTTAGCTTCCTCTCTCTGTCCTCACTAAGACTGTTGGGTCATTGTGATATCTCCATTCCAGAAAGTTTCTAAAGCTTCTGAGAATCTGGTCTCCCTTCTAAAGGACAGCTGTTATTCCCTTTCCATATTTTTGCTTTCCACCTCTGAGACTGATGTGTGGCAGGAGCGGAGGGGCTGGGTAAAGACAGGTTTTACATGTGATTATCGAGATCCCTAAAATGCCAGGTGGAATCATCAGTCTAACCCCATTTAACAAATCATTTCCAGGCCTTAATTTATATCCTATTCCTATTGCAACGGCCTTGACATATATTATCTAACTTAGCCCTCATCCCACCTCTGTGATGTCGACTCTCAGATCTCCATGTTACAAACAAGAATCTGAGGATCAGAGAGTTCAAGGGTCAAGGTCCACCAGAGATTAACTGGTTGGGATTCTAACCCAGCTCTCTCTGGCTTCAGGCCCCAGGCCTTTACTACTATGCAGCAGTAGTCTAGGTCATCCTGAGTTACTATTACAAGCTGGTTAAGTGTGGGCTCCTTTTTATTAAAACATGGGTCTTGGGCTGGGGATGTGGCTCAAGCGGTAACGCGCTCGCCTGGCATGCGCAGGGCGCTGGGTTTGATCCTCAGCACCTCATAAAAATAAAATAAAGATGTTGTATCCACCGAAAACTAAAAAAATAAATATTAAAAAATTCTCTCTTTCTCTCTCTCTTAAAAAAAAAAACAAACAAAAAACATGGGTCTTGATAATAGAGTAGTGCAGAAAGAAAAGAAGTTAATGGGTTGTGCTCCCTGTGCATGCTTGAGGATAAAGCACTACCAGATGGGTGCCGTTGATAGGCTGGGTCAAGGCCTTTCCTGCTTTCTGCTGCAAGCCAAAACCCTGTGAAGGCTGGCAGCTGGGATTGCTGCCATGAATAAGGGGACCCTAACCTGAGGATGCTGACCTGGTTCTAAATGCAAGGCAAAAAAGTCCAAGTTAGAAAGAAGACTTAAGTCTAGGTTGAGGAAGGACCAGTGGGGAGAGAGAAAAGGAGGCCGGTTCACACCAGGTGAACAAAACAAGCAAAAGCCTCAAGAGTTTCCTCTGGCTCATAGACGTTTGTCTTGCTAACAGGAGGAAAGTGCCCGAGGCCGGAAGTTGTGGTCATTCACCAGTGTGGACAAACACTGAGGCCAAAGGAAGGACATGGCCTCAGAGTCCCAGACTGCTTTTGCAGGACAAATGCAGGCCCCTGAGCCCAGACAGGCTTCCTAAAAGCAATCACTTTTAGGGATGCAACTGTGAATACAGAACCTTTTTCTTATGATTCTGGCTTACTGTGTCCTTTAGCCAAATGGGGCTAATTAACCGAAGTTTGAGCTATAATATGAAGACTCTGGAACTTACATGTAGGTATCAAAATAGAAGCCAAGCATGTGCCAGAAGTTTTGAATAGTGCCCAAGTGTCCCCATGAGCCGTTGTTCCAGAGGCTTCTCACCACGCACACTGAGGTTGCAGGAATAGGGCACTGACCTTCAGGCAAACTTTCCAAGGTCACATGGATGAGAATTGAAGAGGTCTTCATAATTGCATAATTTATTGGTATTTCTTGAATTTGTTTCACCTGTCTCATGTCATTTAGAAAGCTGAAAATTATTTTTCCTCCATGTTTAAGTTCAACATAATTAGAGTCACTATTTTTTATTGATTGCTGTGTCAGGCAGAGAGGAAGGGGAAGGAGGGAAAGGGAGGGGAGGGGAGGGAACGCCTCACCTCCTTGTGGGGTAGTTTATAGTTGGGAATAATGAGGCTCATGAGATTAAGTAATCTTCCCCAAATCCAGACTTCAAACAGGTGCTCGTAAGCACTACTCAGTTCAGCCTACAGGATCCTAGCCTATGACATTCCATCATTTGTGTAGCTCTGAGCCCCCTCTCTCCTTCACACAGTGTTGGTGATTTGTGATGGGGCTGAGGGACACAAACATCAAGACGCTGCAGATCCTGGGATGAGTCACTTTGCTAAATTTCAGGACACCGAGTGACTTCTGTCCCCTCTTTGAGAGGAATGTCCTTCCATGACCTGCTTATCCTTCTGTTTTAGTCCAAGATCCATGCGGCACGAAGTCTGAGCGAGATTGCCATTGACCTGACCGAGACTGGGACGCTGAAGACCTCAAAGTTGGCCAACATGGGGAGCAAGGGGAAGATTATCAGCGGCAGCAGTGGGAGCCTACTGTCCTCAGGTAGGGCTGGCCTGCAGAGAACCTTCTGGAGAGTGTGAGAGAAGGCCTCTTTGTCATGGGTCTCGACCCTTGGGTAGGCTCTGGGAAGCCTGGGGACAGCCATGACACAGCAGGCCACCTGGCATGCTCAACAGAAGCCGGCTTTGTGCTCCACCAAGGTTGGGGCCAAATGGGAATCTGAAAAAAATGCCCCAAAGGATCCAGGGTGGTGGAGGGAGAACCAATATATCTACATCTATGTAGGACAAACTGCTGGTCACACACAGGTCTCTTCAAGAACCCCCAGAGCCTTTCAGAATACTGACTGTCCTGATGGTCAAGTCAACCTTCAGGAATATCTACTGCCTGGACAGAAAGTCAAGTTTGCTCTGCATCTTCAAGGGAGGATTGCACTGAGGAGGGGTGGAGGTCAGGGTCATGTGCTGAGACCCACATTCTCTTCCCAGGGGCCTCCTCCAGACTTTAAAAGGTGTAGGTTACTCTAGCTCAGGTAGGTGAGGAGAGGCTGGCCACCACTGGGCATGACAGAAAGTTAAGCACCTGTCCTCCCCAAAGGTCAGGAGACCCGGTTCTGCTTTTTCTGGGAGCCTTGGGCTGATTGTTTTGCCATAAAATGTTGAGGGGACAGGAGAGCTCTGAGCTCCCAGATCTGGCTGACTTAAGAGCAGGGTGCCTTCTGCTGAAAGGACCGGAAGAAGTTGAGTTGGAAGAGGGAAGGGAGAGAGGAGGGCAGTGGTTACTTGGAAATGTGAAACAAGTGACTAATGAAGGTCACTCCCAAGGCCATATGGTTAAAACCTGATTGATCTGGGGAGCCGTGTCACCTTACCTCTGAGCCAGGAAAATAAAGCAAGAAGTTTTCATCCCACCTCATCTTCCAGGGTCATTCTATAACTGTAGATAGTGACTGCCACAACACATTAAAAAAGGAAAAGATGGGAGAGGGAGGGGCGCTAAAAGCTGTCCAGTTAGCTTTGGACTGGTGTTGTCCAATCAGAGCTGGGAAAAAGTTTAAAACTGAACAACCAGGGAGAGGATGCACGCCCTTCCTGCACAGAGGCGGCTTTACTGTGGGGCTGCAGGAGCAGTAAACCCAGGGCTTCTGGTGGATGGGCTGAGGCCCTGGCAGGCCCTGACGGTATGTTCACATGCTAGTATGTTTTGTAAAATCAACTACGTTCTGCATTGTCTTAGACAGAGCTACCAGTGTTACGCAAGCGTTAGACCGTACAAAACCTGGATCTGTGTCTGCCAGACCATCGCAGGGTTCACTAACCTTTTCCCTCCCTGGGAGTCTTCAGAATGGTTTCATGCAAAAGATGTGCCAAATGGTCATTCTTTCTGAGGCTTAGACGTTTGCAAAGAGGATCCTTCTGGAACATTGTTGTCTTCTTTTATCAAAGAGAAGGCTGTTCAACCTAAGCCCCCTGCCTGGAATCACAGCCACACCCAGGCTCCCGCTGAAAGGCAAAGGGTGAAACCAAAGCCCACACAGCATACAATAGTCTTCCTAACCCCGTTAAAACCCAGTCTCAGATCAGAACCTGGATTTGTCACCTGCCTCCTTATCTAGTCACAGGGAACCCAGCCCCATCCAGCTGGATTCTTCCAGCTCCGTGGTTCTTAGGCAAACATCAGAACCACTTCAGAGGAGGTACTGAAACAGACTGCCATGCCTCCCTCCCGAGCCTCTGCAGGTCTGGGTAAGACTGAATTGAGTGCCTCTCCAACAAATTGCCTGGTGATGCCAATGCTGCGGGTCCAGGGTCGAGACTTTGAGGGCCACTCTTCTTGCTGAAGAAGAGAGAAAAAGCTGGAGGTGAGCGTGTGCTAGTTCCAGGTCCCACCACTTGCAGCCTGTGTCCTGGTCCATCTGCTGGGCCCCTCATATCTATCGGGCAACCTCCAGGGGCACCAAGAACACCTGCTAGCAGCTATCCATGAGGTTGGGCCAAAAGCTCCATATCTTAAGATGAAACTGACATTACAGAACCACCAGGAATGAAATCCAAGCATCAGGCCATAAATCTCCATTCCTGGGATTGAAAAGAAGTCACAAAAACATCTTCCTGCCAAATCCACTCCTACACCTAATACATAAGCATCCTTCTCCCAAGATATTAAAGTGAGTTTCAAATGTTTAATAGCATAGTGGAGGGCCCCCGCGAGGACATTTAGGAGTGGGCAGCAGGATAGCTCTGGTTTGCCTTTCGCCCCCGTCCCCTTTCTGATGCTGCCCAGCAAAGCAAGAAGAAGCACCAGGTGAGGAGAAGTCCCCGTTAGGCCAGGGAGCATGTCAACCTCTTCCCAGCTCTGCAAGTTCAAGCCTGGAAACCTGTCCTGTAATGCCCAGGCTCCTTGGGGATGCCCCCCCCACCCCCATGACTTCAGAGAAACACTTGGGACAGTGGAGGGAGGGACCCCAAACAGGAAGGAGTCCATCCACTCACAAAGGGGAGTTCTCCACCCTGTCCTCCCTCATGCTGTGGCTGCTGCCAGCTCCTGCTGCCGCTCCTGCTTTCCTCACTGGGAGGAGGAAGCCTGCCCTGTGGAGAGCCTTTGGCAGTCCCGGCAGGAAGGGGCCAACTTCAAGTCCCCCACAGTGGGGAAATCCAATCCCTGGCCTGAGAATCCAGGAGGCTGGCTGGGCTCTGCCCCTGGCTTTCTGTCCTGTCTGTCCTCTTGCCCACAATGTGCTCCCACAGACAGGACAGGCCCACGTGCTTTCCCCGGAAGGATAGCCCTGAGTTTAAGTACTCGTCTGACCTCCCATTGCTTCCTTCAGAAAATTAGACACAGACTAACTAGTATCCAAACTGATAAACTGTGTCAAATAGTTGTTCTGTAAAAGCAGGTTGAGAACCTAGTCACCATTTGAAAGTCCTCTTTCCTAGACCGCCCTAGGGAGCAACTGCCAGGAGGTGCTCAAGATACAGTTCTTGAAATGAGATGTTGGAGACCATTGAGAGTCCTGCCTGTGAGTCTCCGTGTGCCCAGAGGGCATGGTGTCTACCTTGCTGAAGGCTGTTCTATGACCGCCCACCAACATTCTCCCTCCGCTGTGCCTTGAGCCTTTGCCAGAGGCTCTTAGACCTCTCAGGTTTGCTCTGGTCAGATCAGGTTTCTGTTGCTGTAGCATCCACCCTTGTCCTCTTAGGTGCATCCCTTTCCTTTACCAGACCATGAGTAACTAACTGAGCCATGGAACAACCTTGTAAGATTTCTATGCTATAAACATTTTTCTCCAGCTCCCAACTATGCTAGGTATTGTACACAGCATTTAAAAAGTTCAAGCCTTCCCTGCCAAGGAGTGTACATACTGCTGATGGATGCAAAACAGAGAAAATATTTCCATACTACTAGAAATGTGAAAAGCGATCTTTCTATTTAAAGATATGTAATTACCTTTAAAATTCCTGGGAAGTCCATTCCTTGGTGTCTGAGGCCGCTCATGCTACAGAAATGAAGAAATATCATTGCTACCAAGTATTTACTTATTTTTATTCATTCTACTGTCTTTCCTATTTCTATCCCCCCTTCCTTCCTTTCATTATTCATTGTCTACTCCAATGAACTTCTGTTCTTCTTCTTTTCCCCACTTATTGTGAGTCCGCATCCACATATCAGAAAGAACATTTGGTCTTTGGTTTGGGGGACTCACTTATTTCACTTAGCATGATAGTCTCCAGGTTAATTAATTCATTTATTGGCAAAAGTCATAAAGCCTTTCTTTTTATGGTTGAGTAATATTCCATTGTGTATATATACACCATATTTACTTTATCCATTCATCTGTTGAAGGGCACCTAGGTTGGTTTCACATCTTAACTATTGTGAATTGAACTGCTATAAACATTGATGTCACCATGTCACTATAGTATGCTGATTTTAAGTCCTTTGGGTATATACTGAGGAGTGGGTTAACTGGGTCAAATGGTGGTTCCATTTCAGGTTTTCTGAGGAATCTCCGCACTGCTTTCCAGAGTAGTTGCACCCATTTTCAGTAAAAGCAGCAATGTATGAGTATACGTTTTTTCCCGCATCCTTACCAACATTTATTGTTACTTGTATTTGTAGTAATTGCTATTCTGACTGGAGGTGGAATCTCACTTTAATTTGCATTTCTCTAATTGCTAGATATGTTGAAAATATTTTCCATATGTTTGTGGACCCCTTGTATTTCTTCTTCTGTGCTGTGCCTGTTTGGTTCCTTTGCCCATTAATGATTGGGTTATTTGTTGTTTTTGTTTTGGTTTGTTTTAGTTGGCCTTGATGTTAAGTTTTTTGAGCTCTTTATATATCCTGGAGATCAATGCTTTATCTGAGGTGCAGGTGGCAAAGATTTTTTTCAGATTCTGTAGGCTTTTTCTTCACGTTCTTGGTTATTTCCTTTGCTGTGAAGGAGCTTTTTAGTTTGATACCATCATTGCTATTTTCTAAAGAAGTCAGAAGGCCATGTTTACTAATGCCCTGAACCATGGACTAGCATTTCAAAAAGAAAATGTCAACATCGTTGAATGATTAATTAAGTTTGGGGCTGGGACACTCTGAGTCCTGTGGTTGTGAGATGTAGGGCTCTCTGTGGGATGGATACCTGCAGGTCTGTGTCCCAGCAGAGGGCCACCGGGGTGGTGATCCAACTGAGTCTCAGCTGTGGGTCTGTGATGGGAAGGATGCACTTGTGTCAGGCTCAGTAAATCTGCCTTTTGACACCGGGAAGGGGAGAAAGCAGGGGGCAGAGCCTAGATAATTCTTCCACCTTTGTAGCCACTTCTGTCCCCTGATTTTACTCATATATGCTTCAGGTAACAAATTTTGAGAAGGTTCAAACACGGAGTGAGAGGACAAGGATGAATCCACACTACTTGGTTTAGATGTTTTCAGAGATTTTGTTTTTAAAGGACCTGAGATCCTTTTCATGGGATCTTTAGAGGGCTTCTTGCTCCTTCCCTTCCCCCATTACTTGAAATCTCAGACAAGACAGGAGGGGAGAGAAGGAGGAACCAAACAAGCTGCCTTTGTCTGGGTGCAGAGCTCATCTGAGAGTGGGAGAGTCTGGGATTTGCTCTGAGCATTGTTTCAGGGATTTGCCTCCCAGAACAAGTGGGGCTCAGTAGATGCGCAGGGGCCCACCACGCTGTGTTTTCGCTCTCAGGCCATTTAAAGAAAACCAGTGTTCTGCAGGCCCTGAGACTTGATGCATTTACCAACCCAACCAGAAGTGTTACTGTGCATCCCCCTCTTAAGCGGGAGCCTGAGACCTCTGTTGGCTTCTCGAATAGAAATATAGAGGCATAAACTACACACCTACAAAACAAAGCAACACGTTGTGTTTATAAATAGGAGTTTGGCTGTGTGGCAGTGAGATGACCCTTAAATCATTTTCCTTGTGATCAGCAGGATTCCAAAGGGTGGATGGATCCATGTGGTGATGAATCTTTGGTTTTAAAAGAAAAGAAAAGAAAAACTGCAGTCTGTCCTGCTCCAACACTTTCCATTCTGGGAGAAAACGTGCTCAGCCCGGGCCCCAGCCTTGCCTGGGACCAGTCCATTTCATTACTCAACTATTCACACATTCTCGTTCTCTGAATGTAAGCACTTCCTTCCATTGTCCGAGAGTTTATTAATAACCAGCGTAACAATGAGGATGCCAGCTATCTGACATCTCTCCGCACAGGGAGGTGATCTGATCGGCGTCTGCCAGCTTGGTGCTCGTAGCTCAAAATGCACTTGCCCGGTACTGGTGTAGATCACGTGATGGCTTTTGTTTTGTTCTTCTTCTTGCTCCTGCTCTGTCTCCTTCCTGTATCTTTTTCTGGCCTTTTAAAGTGCCCCTAGCACCAGCGGCCTGTTGCCTCTTCTTTTAGGTCTAACAATGAGCAGGATTCCAGGGGCCTTAATTTTGGTCATGACCTCAACTCTGCCAGTGGGCACAGCCCACCAGGCAGTGCCAAAGGAATTGGGCAGCCAGTGTGTGTTTATGCTGGACTGTGTGACTGTGAGGCCTGGGGAAGCTCTTTCTGTGGAATGGATGTTTCTGGATTCATTTGAGCAGGACTGGCCTGAGTTAAACTGAGGAGATAGAACAGTTGCCCCTTCTCCTATTTTAGGAAAAAAAAAAAAAAAACAGAATTAAAAACTAATAAGGTCACTTATACAGCTGCTCTTATGCCCTGAGGTATTACTAGTAAAGGAATTTTTTTGTCTACTCAAAAGAACTGGGACAGAATGACGGTATGTAATCTAAACGAACGACTTTCTGATGAAGAGATTTTAAACAATGGAGAAGAAATCTCACTCTCACCTCAGGGGCATTTCTCCCTTCCTATTGAAGCATGTTTTCTGTTTGAGTTCCCCTTTGCTGGGAGGAGAGAATAAGTATCACTGATATTTGCAGTTTATAACAATTCTGAAGCCAGAAAGGTCAGCTCTTCATTTCCCAGTGTAAGAAATGGAAACGGTATAAGCTGCAAACAGTCATTGCAGGTAGATATTTTACTTGATACTGTTAATTTTTTAAATTGACGATTTAATTCTTTGTGTCTGTCTCTCTGTCTCTCTCTCCCACTCCCCCTGTTCCCCCAACTGTCCTTTTAAATGACATTTGTACTCTTTACCCCTTGGTGAAGTGCCACCGAGGCTCGGAGTCTCCCTGGAGAACCAAGCTCTCCCAGAGACTGCCAGCTGCCACCAAATGGCTTGCCTTTGAAAGAGCTTTGGTTGCAGCACTCTCTGAACTATTTCATTTCTAAAATGCCTAAGTCGGATGGAAAGTTTTCCAGGCATGCATTTTTTCATGTGAAAAATCACATTGAATTCACCGAGACAGTCCCCAGAGATACCTCGTGGATCCTGCCATCTGCAATGTGGCCTTATTTCACAGGGTCTCTTGGGTATCTCTGATGTAAGGAATTGATCCTTGAGGATTTGTCAGGGAAATAAATATCTCTTTATCATAAAGGAGAGTTCCAACCTTTTCCTCATATTTATTCCTGGGTATCTGCCAAAACTTCCCTTACGGCTTTTAGGGATCTGCTGGGAACATGCTGTCTTTGTTGTGTTTTTTGTTTTGTTTTGTTTTATTTTGTTTTAAATTTTTTTTACCCAAAGAGCCTAAACAAACAGGTTGTCATTTCTCCCCTTATTTTGAGGATAATAGATTTCTTGGTTTTGTGCTGGGCGGGGAGGCAAGGGGGGGCACTGTTTGTTTTGAATTTCCCCTCCTTCCAGAGAGGAAAACACCCCTTCTGCTCTCTGGAATCTGCAGGCAGTTCATCAGCATCCCGTCTAAAACACATGAACCAGTTCCTGATTGTGGCCTCCCTGGCAGGATGCGCACTCATATCCGGTGCTGAGTTGCCCACCTGGGGGAGTTAGGATGATTGGATCAGATTCTCCATTGCAGCTGAATGAAGAGACCCTTGCATGAGTTGGCCACCAAAAAGAAAGCAGCTGTTTCTGCTGGTGTCCCTCCACATCTGGCCTTCCATATGCAGCTGCCCAGTGGCCTGACCTCTGGGGTTCCCAGCTGGAAAATGGAAACCAACAGTGACACAGTCAGTGACTCCAGAGTGACCAATAAGGCTGTAGTGTTGGCCAGTTCTCTCAAAGATTTCCAGATTCTCTCTGAAAATGACTTTCTGACTTTGACCAAATCACTCAGTCTCTCTCTTTTTTTATGGTCGGCTTTCTCTTCCCCATTGGCCAGATTATTTCAATGAAATCCTTTGGATTAGGATTGAAATGTGATCATAAAATAGTCAAAGTCAAAACATGATATTTTCAGTCTACCATCACTCGATTAGATTTTTACTGAGCACCAACTAGGAGGAAAGATTTGCTGCTCTAATCCAATATCAGTTTCCCTGACCACAAATCCCATAGAGGCTTCACATCAGAGAGTGGGTGCAATCTGCAATCCAGGCTGATCATGCAGATGGCTCAGGGTTCCTGGCAATGGTATGCAGTTTTGCTTATCTTCTGCCCTCTCCTGGTGGGTTAATTGTGAGAGTTGGAAGCAGGGCTGCTCTTCCTGGCTCCCGATACCAACTGTACATGAAGGTGCTCCAGAGATTTCTGTGCTTTATCCACAGATCTGAAGAGCACCTTGGCTCCACCTTCTCCTTCCTTCTCCTACATCTTGGTCCATGCAGTACTACGGAAAGAATCTAGGCTCAGGAAGCAGATGTGATGGCTTCCTACCTCAGGTTACCATGGCAACCCAGCAGTGACCAAGGCAGAAAGCCACCCTCATGGAGTTTCCATTGGAGGGACAAAAGACACCACACAGACAAACTGAAATCCTGGTTCTGCCTCCCTGGTCTCTCATGACCTCTTCTCTGAGCAGGAGAACAATGTTTCTGTGATGCTCAGTGGAGTGTTGTATGTAGGAAGCTCCTGCTTAGGAGTTCTGGAAAAGCTCCTCCTGAGCTTCCCAAATTGATAGGGACATGGTGGTTGTATGTCAGCATCCCACATTTTCTTGCTTGTCCACCCAGTGTTTTTTCCCCTTTTACATTATGGGGCTCTCTGGAATTGGGGTGCCAAATGATCATAAAAGCCAGGAACACTTTTTAATAAAAATAACAGCTACTATTCATGTAGCACTTAATATGTTCTTTTTTTAATATTTATTTTTTTAGTTGTACACAATGCCTTTATGTTGTATATTTATTTTTATGTGGTGCTGAGGATCAAACCCAGGGCCTCGCATGTGCTAGGTGAGCGCTCCACCACTGAGCCACACCCCAGCCCTATGTTCTGAACTGACTTTTAGCATCTTCCAAGAATTATTTTTTAATTCTCCCAACTTTTTTTTTTTAAGTCCTGTTTTCTTCTCCATCTACCTGGAAGGAAATTGGGACTTAGAGAGGTCATGCAACCTGCTCAAACCCTGGAGCTAGTGAGCCACAGCACCTGAGCACACACTCAGAACTGTTGACCCTGAGCCACAGACTGCAGACTTCTGCCTTCGGAGGGTGCAATGCCAGTTCGGGTTTTCCAAAGAATATTCAGACTCTTTCCTATGAATTTGAGTGTTGCTTGATGCTAAGTGTTCATGCTTTAGGTGTGTTTTTCAAAAACATTCCTGTCTTCTGCTTTTCTTTGGGCTTTTCTGTACCCACTTGGTCAGACCTTTCCAAGCCCCTCTTGACTTCTGGTAGCCAAGTAGCTAAGCACTCTACCACTTACTACATCCCCAGCCCTGCATTAATCTTAAAGACAACTCAGATTAAACTCTGTTTAGCATTCAAGTTTACAAATATTTACTTTGGCCTGTTGATAAGAGGAAGTAAATCCTTTAGGCACTGGTTGATAATTACACATGCCCCTGGAGGCTGTAGCAGTAACTGAAATGAGAACAGAGTTGGCAGAATGTTTGTCTTTCCTAGAAGTTTGTGGGGCAAAGTAAAATGGCTAATGTCAGGAGGGGACTCCTGAGTAAGTTTTTAAGTAGTAGATTCTTCATGTTTGGGTGAATCTTGGAAATTAACATCATGGCCCCGAGAGGTCAGTAACCACAAGACTTGACAATGTTTCGTAGCAGATACAAGGTGAAAATCCAGCTGTCTGTTCTACAGGTCACTGCCCCTCTCAAAGAGATCAGATTTATATCCTTGTGTCAGTTCTAAGGAGTTAATATAGCACCTTGGGGAGGGCACATGCGCGTGTTCTAGTAACTGGCAGTGGATGGAGCACAGGGACGCAGAGCTTCCTTCCGTTCCCGAGTCCAGAACCATTTGCTGTGTGCTTTTGAACTTTTCCCTTGTGAGACTGCCATTGACTGAGCCCTGAGGCTTCTCTCTGACTCAGTTTCTTCCTAGAGCTCTCTGTCAGTCGAGGGGACTAAGGTGGCCAGCCACAGAGGGATTCTGCCCTCTAGGTCCTGCCTAACTTGCTGACTTCTTTTCTTCCTGTTCGACCAACAGTCTCAATCAGGGAGGCCTAGGAGGCCTCTGTGGAGGAGGCGGGAACTAGACAGCAGTACAGAGCAGTGTGGACTTCTCAGGATGCCCTTTGAACTCTTTCTGTGGAATTCTTCCTGGGCAATTGGCCACTTCTCCTCATGGTGGCCATGTGTGCCTAATGGCAGGCCACCACCCACAGGCTCAGATTACACAGACTCCGACATAGAGCAATGGTGAGAACAATGGATTTCCTTTTAAGACAAAAGGTAATGAGATATCTTTGCAAATGCGTTCTGACAGCCCACTCCTGAGACACATTAATGTGGAGCTGCTCTAGCTTCTTAAGTGTAGAGACCCCAAGAACCCCTAAATCTCCTTGACTCCATCCCCACCTTTATCTGCCGCAGCCTCAGAGGCATATCAGCAAACCCAGGGGTTCCAGAAACGTAGTTTAAAAATATTGCTTACGCCTAGATTACGTCTTTCTACAGCTGAGTTCTGGAGCCCAAGTCTTCCACTGAACTGCAGTGAAGTCCTTTTCTTTGACCAGTCCCTCCTTGAGCAACAGGGAAAAATAGTTTCAATGATTTCTCCCATTCTACTAAGGGTGTGTGTGTGAGGTGTGTGCTAAATGTACACTAGATGGAGGGTTTCCCTATCCCAAGCAGAGTGCTAAGAGCTACATAGCTATTATCTTATTTGGTCTTCACTGCAAATTCAGGAGGCCAGGTAACTTGCTGAAGGGTCACACGTCTAGTGAATAAACTTCATCAAGCCCAGATCTGTTTTACCCTCTATTCAGCTATCCAGTAACCACCCAAATCAAAACCTGCACAGCCAGAGAAGGCTGGCTCAGTTGCTTCACAGGGATTTCACTTAGTACTCAGGCTCTGTATCCCCCCTGAAGGAATTTCCAGGCTAAAGGTGTACAACAGAGCCAGCCAGCGTTCGTTTGCCAGCTATGTACGGAGCAGGACTCTGGGACCACTTAGCCTGCCAAGGCTCTCTTGCCCATCTTCTGTGGGTTTGGTATTGAGGTTGATCATTATAAATAATAACAATCTAGGTAGCATTAATGAGCCCTGTAACTCAAGGCCAATTTATAACTAATCCCATAACTAGAAACCCAATCGTCCCAAATTTGTGTGCTTTCCTTCCCAGAATTTAATGTTGTTATGATTTTTGCCATTCTTGAACACAGTTAATTCTTAGATTTGACTTAATAAATCATCATTTCCTATTGAGAGGTGAGGCAGGGGTGAAAGGGAAAACAATGAATTTTTTACTTGAGCTAGAAATCCTTTAATCTTCTTGGACCCAAGTTTCCCCAAGGCCTGTTTTTTAAATTTGAAATCTGACTTCCTTCCAGTATTATTTTACATTCTTAATATTTTTTTTAGATGATAGAACAGAGAGTACCTCATTAAATCTTCCTGTGTCTTCAGATGGGATTGGGTGACTATTACCGAGAGAACCAGATTAAGATTTATAATGATTCAGGCCTGTTGCTTTAGGTGGACATAGACTGGAGAGAGTTTCGTGCTGATAAGCACAGGCCAGTTGACTTATGAAGGTAGAAAAACAGAGCCATTTCAAACAGGGAGACTGCAATAGTATCCAGTGATGGGTTACATAAGCGTGACACCATGTGGATTTAGTGGATGGGAACCATGAGGTAACAGAGCCTCACTCAGTGAGGATCAGCTTTTGCTTGAGTTTGCTATTGAATGTGGAAACGTGCAACTGAAGCATGTCAAAATCCAGGAGTGGGTTACAAACGTAATTCAAAGCTTGGAAAGCAGCTTCACTTAAGGGTCAACTTACTGGCACTCTTTCTTTTCTTTTCTTTTCTTTTTTTAACTAAGATGGGTCACAATTTAAGTACAGCACCCAAGTATGTGATAGACAATGTTTATTTGCTTGTTCATTCAAACATATTTATTTGCTTCTGTAGAGCACTACAGGTGGGATGTTGCTATAGTGATAGATCTTCTCAATTTCAAGCTCAAAAGGGCTGGGGAAGGAAAAGGACAATAGCAGGTCAGAGTCAAAATGTACTTAGACATTGAGTGTTCTCCATTCTTAGGGATGCAAGAGTCTAGAAGCGTGTTTAACTGGGGGAATATGGATGAGTTTCCTACACAGGGACTTTAAATAAGAGAGTATATTTTGGGGTATGGTTTGATTAGCAGTGCTATTTAATGCAAAAGCATAGAAGTCCTTCCTAGCCTCAGGATTCTGTACCTCCTTGTTTTAACATTGGAAGAAACCAAACCAAATCGGTCGTTAATTCTGGAAATTCTGATTGGATCATCTCAAATCTGTCATCTGGTCACTGAACTATCCAAAAATTCTATTGTTTCGTATGGACATATAATTCTACTCCCCCACTTCAAATCCTACTGGGATTGCATTAATTATATTTTTTAGTTCATGACGAATTGACATCTTTAAAACATCAACCTTCCAATCCATGACCACAATATATATATATATATTTATTTAGGTCTCCATTTTTTCCCAGTAGTATATTATAATTTTCACTTGAGAGGTCTCTCTCATCTTTAATTAGGTTTGAGGTGGTTTGATGCTATTGTCAATAGCATGATCTGAAGCATTAAATCCATACCCAGTGACACGAGCCCATTTCTAATAGTTCTGCTCACCATGAGCAGAAGAGGAAAAATATTCATCAGTTTATTCTTTTGCAAAGTAGAAAAGGTCTAATAGCTTCACTGCAGGAAACCTATTTCAGGACCCAAACATCGCAGCCCAGAAATTATTCTTTTGGTCTAACTAAATTCTCTGGTTGGCATTTTAACTTATTTTCCTTTTGTTTGGTTCATAGTTTGCCTTCTATAAAGGTTTTGTATCTAGCAGCCTGTTCTTTGAATCATCACACAGCTACTCCATCCAGGAAAGCTTGTAAAAATATGTATAACTTCTATTAGGAAGGAATTTGCTCGTGACACAGTATTAAGTTAAAAAATAAAGATAAAATTTAGTTTTATTTTTTAGATATATGTGCTTTAAAAAAAGGTCAAAAGAAAATGCATAGCAGTGTTTAATCTCTGGCTGATTAGTTTACTGGCTATTTTTTATATCTGTCCACATTTTCAAAATTTTTGTGATAAATAGGAATGATCATCACACTAAGCCAAAAGTAATTAAATAACAACAAATTAAAATCAGAGTTTTTAAGTGAACAAAAGAAATTATTAAACATAAATTTAATGACTTGAACTTTACTTTCCCCCTTCATTGTGCAAAGTGTATTAAAATTTGCTAGTAAGATTAAAACAGGTGTGTGAGCTATCTTAAGATAATTGAGAAAGACAGACTTCTATTTCATGGAGTTGACTTTCCTGGCAGGCCTCTGACGAGTTATATATTCCATGCACTGCTGGTATCTACTCCTGAGACATGGAACTCCAAGCACCTGTTTTATTTCCCGACTCCCCTAATTCCTGGGGTAAAACCCATATCCACGGTGTGGACTCCAGTTAAATTCATTAGTGGTCCAGATGTGTGTCCCCCTGTCGGCTGCCCTAGTAACCCTGCTGTTTATTAACAGGTTCTCAGGAATCAGATAGCTCTCAGTCAGCCAAGAAGGACATGCTGGCTGCCTTGAAATCCAGGCAGGAGGCTCTGGAGGAAACCCTGCGCCAGAGGCTGGAGGAACTGAAGAGGCTGTGTCTCCGGGAAGCTGTAAGAGTTAAATCTGTGTTGTCTGGGACATTATTGCTCCTAAGTATGGACAGAAGGCAAGGGTGGGGACGATGCCGAGCGCCTCCCAAGGAGGGTTCTTGCAAAGGTTAAAAATATACACACCCCCATGATGAGCTTTGCCAGAAACAGCTGGAGCATTGGAGGGGACACCATCAGCAGGTCAGGTTGGTGTTGACTGACCCCACCAGGAGCCAGGTGGAAAGTCATGCTGATAGTTGCTTATCCATGCACGGTACACCTCAGTTTATAAAGCGCTTCCTTATGTGACATTACCTTATTGAATAGAAAGACTTGCAACTCAAAAGGTTGTGCTTGGATTTGTTATCTTATGCTTCCCTTGAGGATATTGCAGTTTGTCTTTGGACATCATGAAGCATCATTGGGGGTCGACAGGGAAACCAGGATGTCCCTTCAGATGTTCAGTAGTCCTCTTGAAACCCCATGATCGCCTGTTTCTTTAACTCTTTTATTTAAAAAAAAAAAATCAAATTTTAGCCTAGTGATATGTTGAAATCCTATGTAAAGCAATGTCCTCTCAAGCCTGTATCTATGCTAGTCTCAATTTTCAGAAGCCTATAGTCTCCTGCAGGCCACTTCTGTGTTTGTTGAAGTGTCCATCTCTACCTTAAGAGATGGTAAAGATAGTCATGACTTTCTGCCAGCAGGGTTTGAGAGCTCATTTTTTAGGATAATACACATTGCTGGGCACGTGTGTGTGTGCAAAGGCTTGTACGCGTGGACACAGTGTGGGGGCTGCTTGTGCTCCACATAACTTGACAAAGAGCTCTATTGGTAAATAGTTCAAAACAGGAAGTATAAAGAGACTCCCAAAGGAAGTCTGAGAGACTTAGTGTTCCCCTCCCCCAAATAATAATGCTTTGCAGCAGGAAGAATGAAACAAGGGCCACAGAGTGAGATCACATTACACTTCAACTTGGCTTAATTATGGTCTGGATTGATTTAAACAGGAGCCTGCTCAAAGCAGAACCACATTAGCACAAATCCATTGCAAATCTTAGGAAAGCACTTGGCCTCGTTGGGGGAATGTGCTATGTGATACTGTTAATATTAGCAACATTTTTATAAAGAATATGCTTGAAGGATTGAAAAATATGGGCTTTGGTGTCTGCCTTCAATAATTTGTAAAGTCTTGTTTTGTTTTTAAAAAAACAAAACTTTTTAAAAAAGGAAAAGTCCCTCGGCCCAGCAGGGAGTCCACATTCAAAAATGTAAGAAAGTGTCAGGGCGAGGTTCTCGAGCTATTAAGGTCTCACTGTTTCTCCTAAAAAACAAGCAAAATAAGGAAAACAAAGCTTCCGCTTTTTATGTTTGTTTTATTTTTTAAACAGAACTCAAGCAGAAGAAAGAGCCCAACAAGAAGTCAGTATATGTTCCTTCAGCCACCACACTAGTCCCTTGATGCTTCTGTAACAAGGGCTGGGGGTTTCCTGCTGGGTTCCTGGACTCACACAGGACTCCCCTCAGCTCAAGCCTAGGGAGGAACTGTTTGACCTCAGGAGCAGGGCAGCCAGAATGAAGTAGGCTGGGAGCTTTTGGCAGAATGTAAAGAAAGGAACCAAGCCGAGGCCCCACAGCAGTGCCTTAAATTACTGCTCTGCCATGGGGCTCTGGTTACGGACGAAATGAGATTAAATATCTGGAGAATCGAGACCTTGAGTCCTGTACCTTCAAGCAGATGGTGAGAAATCAGTAGCCTCATTTTAAAAATATATTTTAAAACCACAAACACTTTAGAGTTATAAATCCATGGCAATGTTAACAACCTCCCCCCTCCCTTTTGTAAATTTAAGGTACTAAGAAGAAAGTCCTAACAATATAAATCCCGCAGAAGGTTGTATTATTTATAGGCAGACTTTGAGGGGAACAGATGAAAAAAGTTGCTGAATAAACACATAACTACTTGGGAGATATTTGAACCACATTTTGTAAAAAGAAAGAAAAGAACAGGGGAGAACGTTGCACAGTGGTCATACTCAAATAGTTGGCCATTGTGCTCCAAAATGCTTACAATGAGGAAGAAAGAGTCCGAGGGGTGGATTTGGGTTTTCCCGCCATTGGACCATCAGGCCTGGGCTCCCCAGCACAAAAAGCTGTTTGTGTGTGTGATAGGGGTTCTGAGAAGTCACTTCTGGGCTCCTCTTTATCCGAGCAGCACCCTGAGCCTTTGTGCAGCATCTGCATTGATTTGGGGCTGCAAAGCTAGAGCTGGGCTTTGCCTGGATGTGCCCATTTTGCCATAGAAGGAACACAGTAGTTCCCTCAGCCTTATCCAATCTCTGGAAATGACTTCTTAAAGCTTCTGCCTGGCCTCCACTGTGTGGGTCCATTGCTGACTCCAACTGATCTCTATTCAGCCCAGGTGTAGCACACTAACAGAGCCTAATTCTAATCCTGAACTGTGCCTCAGACCCCCAGCCTTGACCCAGGATCCCTGTCACTCTGAGGGACTGGTAACTAAATTCACTGTCATTGTACTCACAATAGTTAGATTTCCAGAGCCCAAAATACACACACAACAGATTTAGTTAGTAGCCTAATAAACAGATTAGATTTTCAGTTTCTACTAAAACTCTTAATGGAATACAGGTTAGTGTCTTAGCCTGTTTCTTGAGTATCTGGCCTAAGTGGAATAATTATTCTCCAAGGTTAGCCTTGGAGAATAATTATGTAATAATGCACTTTTCTGGAATTTTCCATATAGATACCGTTCCTCTTTAAAAAAGAAAAACTCATTTGAAAAAACTCATTTTAGACTTAGATCTAAAAGGAAATATCTGACACAGTGGAAGGAGCACAGGGCTTAGAGTAGAAGGGCATCGTAGAAGATGCTCATGAGATCAGCAAATGAATGAAATTAGAACATTTCAAAAGTCAATAGAACTTTCGTTTACTTGACAGAAATTGATTTGGGGGGAAAAAACTTCACCAAGTGCATCTATTCTGTAAAGGAAGGAGGACTCACAAAGACATTCAAAGAGATGGAATTTCATTTCATGAGCTCTTGTTTGGCATAGTGCTTAATGCTCATGTTTGTGATCTCTGCGTTGCAGTGTGTGCATGTATTTGCGTGTGTGTGTGTGCGTGTGCGCGCGTGTGTGTGCGTGTCCTGGAAAGGAAACAAGCCTGTGCTCCACTTTGGCTGCTAATCACTCCACATGCCATTTCACATATGCAGGAGCTCACTGGCAAGCTGCCAGTTGAATATCCCCTGGATCCAGGGGAGGAACCACCCATTGTTCGAAGAAGGATTGGCACAGCCTTCAAGTTGGATGAACAGAAAGTCCTGCCCAAAGGAGAGGTGCGTTCTTCCTTGCTGGTGTTGGTCTTATTTTTCCCAGTAGCCCAGGGGCTCCCAGGTTCTCAGTAACTGTTTAATTCATTGCTATCCAAGGCCAGCATCTTCCCTTTTACCTTGACTTGAGTGAGCTGGTTAGTGGCTATGTGGCTTCCTGAGGTAGGATGAATTTGCTTGCCTTTAAACTTCAGATTTCTGTTAAAGTTGTTTGTGGAACACTCTAGACCTTTGAAAGTGGCTTAAATAAGTTTGGGGAGAACATTCCAATCACATTCATGATACTTGTCTTTTCAATGTTCTCCCAGCCTTTTGTTGCTCAGAGCCAGGCCTCATCTGAAAACACGAAAGAGGAAGGGAAACAGGCAGTGTCTACTATTGCAAAGGATTCATGGGCCACGGAAGAGCAATGAGGGCATGCTTCATGTGGCCCTAATTCACTTGGTTGCTAAAATCCCCACAAAAACCTGAACAAGTCGCTTGCTCTGCCCTGGCCTCACTTGCCTGTGTTTGGAAAAGCCTCATTTCAGTACAGGTTTTTATCCTCTTGGAGCTGAACACTGATCGAGGCAGGGGTGGAGAATTCAGAGCTAGGGAGAAAACAAAAACAAAATTAAAAAGTATTGAGTCTCCAGCTGGCTAATAAGTATCTAGGTTCAGTCCAAGAGAAGTGAAAAGCCAGGTTTTACCTTCAAGGCTCAGGGTCATGTTCAGGAAGTGTCTTCCCAAGTTTATTCTGAATATAACCCTGAGGGGGACCAAGTGTCCTGGCGCCAATGTTGGAGACACTCCTGAGACATGCAGTTTCAGATCCCTGGGAGACCTGGTGCACACACCTGAGTGCTTCATCCAGAATGAAAGCTCACCCAGGCCTCTTCCCTCTTCTGTGAAATATCATTCATGATGCCGATATCCTTGGGTTATTACTAGGATTAAATCAGATCGTATATGAAAAACATGGCACTGAGTACTCAATGTCTGCCTGATGCTTATTCAAAATCAGTTGCTCAAAATGGAGATGAAATGCCGGAGGAAAGGTGTCACTTAGGGGGCCATCTGATCAGCTGTATTTTAAATCCTAGTGGTCATTAGACTTGCCTCAAGAACTCCACCTCCCCTTGGTGCAGAGCAGATACCTGGCACTTAAACTTTAAAAGCACCCCCATTTTTAGTGAATGGTCCATACCCCCCTGGGCATCCTGTGGTCCCACTGTGGCTTTTCCTGCTTGTCGGTGGAAGCTGACTTCTGTGCCCTGAGGACTCCATGTGCCTCACATCTCCCTTACCTGTCCCTGCCCACTGTCTTTCCTAAGCGCATGAAAGGAAAACTCTGGAAAGTTACCCTGGGAAGGAAGAGAGTCTCTCTTGGCTCTCACTGCTTTAGTTTCTCCTGGAAATGTGTACTGCTTTCCTGTTCATATAACCATTTGCACAGAGTGGGCGTCCGGCCTTGTACTTGCCTTAGTATTGAGATTTGTCCTGGACTCGCACAAAACTCAGGGTCAGTGTCTTGAGCCAGGACTATTGTAACCACCTGGCAACAGCTGCTTGGTGGAGCCCAGTGTCACAGAATGGTCTCTGTCCCCATTTCAAGGCCCTGGGCAGGAATCCATGTCTATATCCTCCCAGCCAGCATTGGAAGGATTTGGAAGGAGTTTATTATCCCCTTAATAGTTCCGTTTGGCCTTCACCTTTTCCTCTTACTCCTGGTTCCTGCTCTCTTGAGGCTTCAGTGCTCAAAAGTAAATGAAATCAGGGAGGAATGTTGTCCTTGGTGAGGCCTCCAGCCTGCCACATTGTGCCCAGAAGCAAGAGTGTTTTATTGGGCCAAAATAGAAAAACCTGTTGATTCCGGCAAACATGGCCATCTCCTCCTACTGGGTTAGATCAGTTCTTGTCAGATGTTAGTGTGACTGCAGATTGCCTATGGCAAGATTCGTGGTCTCTCCTGGCCACTTGTGGGTATTGGGAGGAGCCACTGAGGCCTTGATCATGGGTTTATGAGCTATGGGGTCAGAGAGTCTACCCCACCTCTCTTGCAGGCCTGGGTGCAGCCCACGTTCCAGATCTGAGCTGAACCATGCTGCTTAGAGCTTCGGCTGAAGGGGCTTCACTGGGAAAGAGGAGAAGTAGAAAAACAGACAAACTGACACTTTGGGGGGACTGTGCATCACCCCCAAATGCTCACACATACACGTATGAGCAGCCTCCTCCCTGTTCCCTCAGCAGCTGGTGTACGTACATCAGCAGAGGAGATGACTTGCCCAGAGAGGCCAGCAGCAAACACTCCATCCAGGGAACAGCATGTCTGGGTCCTCCAGCCATATCTGAGATGCAGGACTCCATTTCTCCCAGGACTGGAACTCTGGGGGAAAACTCCTCCTAGCCAAAGAGATAGAGGTGGGAGGGAGCCAACCAAGAAGGAAGGAAGCAGGAGACCCTGAAACTCATCCAAGGAGCTGGGGGAAACTCACTCCGCCATCACTCACTGTCTGTGCCTCATGGAAGGTCATGTCATAGCCTGAGCAGGGCTTCCATGAATAGATAGGTCTGAGAGGGATTTGCAAATACATAGGTGAGTGGGTGTGTCCCAACTGGGATGAGGCACAAATATGTGAGACAGAGGCACATGTGGGTGAGTGGAAGAGATGCACAGATGTAAACAAACCTGAGAAGAATGATAGAAGATTCTAGAAATAACGCTGCATCCTATGCCCCCAATGGGAAGGAAATGATAGCCAGATAGGCACGAAGGCTTGCTGTTCATGAACCTTATTGGAGGCAGTGAAACAAAGCCAAGCAAGCCTTAGGGGGGCGGGGGGGGGGGGTCCTGGGCAAGGGGTGGGGAGGATGGGTGGCTCTCTGCTCAGAATCTCCAACAAGTGTCAACCACGGCTTTCCCTCCCACAGGAAGCCGAGTTGGAACGACTGGAACGAGAGTTTGCAATTCAGTCCCAGATTACGGAGGCTGCCCGCCGCCTTGCCAGTGACCCCAATGTCAGCAAAAAACTGAAGAAACAAAGAAAAACCTCTTATCTGAATGCACTGAAGAAGCTACAGGAGATTGAAAATGCAATCAATGAGAACCGCATCAAGTCTGGGAAAAAACCCACGCAGAGGGCTTCACTGGTCATAGACGGTCAGTGCCATCCAGGCCACCCCTGCCCCACTCCCGCACTAGGCCTCTCTGAACCAGACAGCAGATCTGTTCATGGTCCTAGGCTCAGCTCCCTGCATGGCCTAAGTGGCTGCTTAGCCATCCTGTGCCTTATTGTCCACCTGTGAAATGATGTGACAGCAAGTCACAGTGAACAAGTACATCTAGCTCCACAGATGAATAGCATTGTACAAACAGCCTCATTCCCAACTATTGATGGCTCCCTGAGGGAGCCTGCAGCCATAAGGCAAAACTGCAGCCTTCAGCAGGAGCTGAGTCCAGTTGACTGTGCTAGTCCCACCTAGCCTAGAGCTAGCTCAGGCTCTGCCATTCTCAGGGACCTGACCATCTTCCCCAAGTGTGGAAGGCAAGGTGGATGGGCGGTACCCAGCAGCAGGGTCTCCTGTATTCAACCAGGCCCTGCAGGCCACCTCCCCCTGCCAATTCTTTGCCCCCATCAAGCTGATTCTGTTGCTATCAAAAGAGCTATGACTTGGGAGGACTGGACTGTCCCCTCAGATTGCCTTGAACTCCAATCAGGATTGGGAGTTTAGATGGCAATGTTTGGTAAATTCTAGAATGAAATACCCAGAAAAACCCATCAGCAAACATCAAGTCCCCCTAGCTGTAACGGTTCTTTTTTTTTTTTATGAGAAAATTCTTAAAAAATGTATGTGAAATATTCTTTCTTAGTGTATGTATAAAATACTTCTGCTTTCCAAGCACAGTGGCTCATACCTGTAATCCCAGTGGCTGGGGAGGCTGAGGCAGGAGGATGGTGAACTCAAAGCCAGCCTCAGCAACTTAGTTGAGCTGGAACACTGTGAGTGCCTTCAAGGGGGCATAAGGAAGTCTCAAAGGAAGCCTGAGACAGAGAAGGGCTGGCTAACTGCAGCCCTGTTGGGAGTGGGAAGTTAACATGGTCTTGGCCAAGGAAGCAGGGTAAGGTAGAGAAGGATGGGCATTTCTAAATTCCTAGGGCAGAAAGAGTTCTTATAGCCAACTCCTCCCTCCTCTCCCTCTAGGAAGTCATGTTTTCATATTCTTTGACAGATGAATATGAAACTTAGTGAGGCCCTGTCTCTAAGTAAAATATGAAAATGGGTTGGGGGCACGTGGCTCGGTGGTTAAGTGCCTCTGAGTTCAATCCCCAGTACCAAAAAATAAATTAATAATAATAATAATAATAATAATAATAATAATAATGCAGTGCTTCTGTTCTAGAAAGAAGAATAGAGGCTTCCAGGAGCTGAGGGGAAGGAGGAGTTACTGCTTAATGGGTACTGGGTTTCAGTTTGGAGAATTAAAATGTTACCCAATCAGAAAATGACTGGCAGTGATGTCACACAACAGTGTGAATGCACCCAGTACCACTTATTGAACAATTAAAATGGTCAATCCAATGCAACTTACATTTACCACAATTATATATATGTATCTACAACCTAAAACTGTGGACTTACTAGGGAAGCAGTGATGTACTTGAGATAACAGAAGGCCAGAATCAAGGCCCTCTGTCTCCTAGGTGTCCACATCTGTCAAAGAATATGAAAACATGACTTCCTAGAGGGAGAGGAGGGAGGAACTGGCTATAAGAACTCTTTCTGCCCTAGGAATTTAGAAATGCCCATTCTTCCCTACCTTACCCTGCTTGCTTGGCCAGGACCATGTTAACTTCCCACTCCCAACAGGGCTGCACTTAGCCAGCCCTTCTCTGTCTCAGGCTTCCTTTGAGACTTGCTTCTGCCCGGCTTAAGGCACTTGGGGTGTTCCAGCTCAACAGAAGCATCCAGAGCCCCAACTGGGTAGGGCAGCTCAGGAATGACCATCTTGCTGGGTGGCCACAGGAAAGCCTACTCTTAGGTGTGCCTGAATGAGGGCTATTCTGTTGGGTCTGCTGACAGAATTGCTTTTTAAATCATTATCTGTGCCAACTCCTGTATCCTTCTGTCCACACCTTAGCTTTGGGTTTGTTTTTGTCCCCCCCACCCCACAGTACTGAGGATTAAACTCAGGCACATTCCACAATGGGGGGCTATAACCCTGGTCCTTTCTATTTTTTATTTTGAGAACGTGTCTCACTGAGTTTTCCAGGTTGGCCTAGAATTTGTGATCCTCCTGTCTCAGTCTCCCAAGTTGCTGGATGTATAGGTACATGCCACGGGCACCTAGCAAAAAGATAATTTCTTGCTCCTAGCAAGACAGTTTCCCTAGTGCTAAGGACTGAACCCAAGCCCTGGCGCATGCTAGGAAATGGCTCTACCACTAAGCTATATTCCATGACTTTTTTTTCTTTTCTTTTTTTAACTGCTCAAGAATCTACTTTCTATGGGTTGAAATTAGGCCCTCATTACGAAGGCCCACTTAAATCAGGAATAAATACGGTTCTGCTTAGCTCCTTAGCTTGTTTTTTATTTATTTATTTATTTATTTAAAGAGATAAAACACTAAACTTGAAATCTGAAGAGCTGGGAGAGGTTTGCTCACTTTGCCAGGAGATCAGACAAACTTCAGACAAACCCCTCCTTCCTGGGTGCACCTCAGTTTCCCCAGTGGTGAAAGAGGGAGGATTATTTTACTGTCTCCCTCTTGGGCGTGTTCTTAATTGAATGGTGTCTAGAGAGATGGAGTCTGTATTTAGCATGCTTGTTTTCTTTGCTAATGACTTCAGGAGTTTATTGAGAAGCCATTTATTGCCATGCGAGCAAAGCTAAGTTTCCTACCCTAGTTTCACATTTGTGGAATAAATAGCCGTTGACTTCCTTTGGTTTAGTCGGTACATGCCCTGCATTTGTGCTGGGACAATGATGTGGCTTAACCAGGCTGGGCAGCCTTTGTATTAGATATTAAGCTGCTCTGCACCACAGTATCCCGGGAACAAGAGCAAAAATACACAAAGATAGAAGTACGTTGCATTGTCAGGGGTGGGGAGGATAAGCTATTGACCCACCATGGGAACTATCAAAAGAAATGCCCAACAGCATTTTTATTACATTGTACATGTCCTTTCAGATTAGAAAGAGGATATGGGGGTGGCAAGCACTCTGCTCTTACAGATAGGGCTTTGTTTCGGGAATGTGCTAACATCATAGAATTTTGTTATTTTTGTCTTGCAGATGGAAACATTGCCAGTGAAGATAGCTCCCTCTCTGATGCCCTTGTTCTTGAAGATGGTAGGTTTTCTGTTTCCTGCCTTAAAGGTGGAGCACAGATTAAGCTGGGATTAATGTGTATGCATGTGGGCACAGCCTGGTACAGAGGCTCTTGCCAGGTGGAGGTGGCAGCCAGATTCCCTGCAAGTTGTCTCATTCGATAGTCACTATTTGGTCGGGACTCAAAGGTGCTACATAAACACGTTTATTGGAATTTTAGTATTTCCGGGGGCCCAGACCTGAGATTTGAGGCTATATTCAGCGAATGGTTACTTCACTTTTGTAGCAGACAAAATCACATTTTTAACTAAACAGAATCTACAACCTGTGCGTAGTTTCTTTTTGAATGTTCATAATATGAGGAGGAGATTGAGTTGGAGCACAAATCAAAGGGTGACCCCACTGGGAAAATCTGGGGCTAATAGAAAGGAATAAACCAAACCTGTCTCTTCCTGAGACCGTAGTAAAAATCAGAGGCCAGATTCTCCTTCAGACCCCTGGCCAACCTTGCAGGTTGCCTCATTATTTCCCATGGAACTCTTCAAACCTGGTGGTTACCAGGACATTTTATTAGACAATTCTTAGAAAAACAGAGCTGCATCCCCAAACCTACCACCACCATCACCACCATCCCCAGCGGAAATAAGAAATCCAAACACAGGACCATATCTGAGAATGTTCTTGTGGATGTCAGAGCAAAATGTTGGGAGGCAAGGGCATTAATTATATGGAAATATATTAAGTGGCAGTTAATTCTCTTGCCCTTTAGGAAAACCTCAGGCGGGCGGTGATAAGTGGCTATTCAGATGGAAAACATAAAAGGCCTACCCAAGTGGTAGTAATAATGATAACTGCAATAATAATAATGATTGTTCTTGATGTGGGGAGAGTCTGGTGAGTTATTTACCCAGTTGTCTTGGCCCTGCTATTAGAAATCAGATTGTAATATTTTTATTGTCCGCTTCATTATGTGGGTGTGGAGGACACAGGGCTCTCAGGGAACAGGAAGGCTTGTTTTGAATATCAGAGACCCCAGTCCTGTTGTTGACCCCTGATATCCCAGACTCTCCTGGGGAGGGAGCAAGAGTGAGTTAGTGAAAACCCTTTGTAATACTGTAATAATTTGTAATATTGCCAGAGCAATAGACAATATTGCTATCCGGAGGTATCATCTATGATCATAGTTTCTTCCCCATGTCTCAGAACTTTGGACTTCCTGAGGGGTGTCACTGCCTCCCTGCTCCCATTGCAGGCTCTTCCTTTCTTGGGACTCTTCCTGCCCTGAATGGAGGGACATAGAAGGAATGGAAGCATCACAGAAATCCAGGCTTCAAGGTTGAGAGGTTGAAAATTAAGCTATAAAAAGATGAATAGTTCAAAGTGGATGTAAGGGGTGCACAAAAGGTTGCTGGGGTTCCCCCTCCAGTTCCCCTCCCTTCCCAGCAATCACCGAGCAGCTCCCTCCCGTCACCTCTCAATGCCACCCTGCCCCAGGTTCTCATCACCAGACCTCTTCACTGGTCCTTCCCAGGCCCTCTTCCTGCCCTTCCTGAGGCCAAACCTGCCAGGTGAACAGTTCTAAAGTATGATCTTCACCCTGGTACATCTGTGCTCAAGATGTCGCAAAGGTTTCTGGTGGCTTGCAGACCAAATCCCAGCATCTTTGAAACTCAAGACCCCTACAGCTGGGCTCGTTGCTCATTGTGGTGTGTCCACAGTGGGTACATTCACACAGTGGGCCTGCTGTACCTCCCAGATTGCCTCCCTTGCTCTCCTATTGCTCTTCTCACCAGTTGCTGCTGCCCCTAGGTGGCCCCTGCTGCTCGCACCCACTGTGCTTGCACCCACGCCTTAGCTCAAGTTCTTTCCTTCCTCCTCTGCGCGTCCACCGCCTTTCCACTGCCGGAAGTTCCTCCCCAACCATATCTGCATTCTCCAAAAGTCCCTGAAGGCTGGTAAAAATTTATCCCCTCCCCTTCCAAGAAAATTCAAAGCAGTTCCAACATTAAAAGTAATCAGAACATACCAGGTACAGGGGTGCACACCTGTGATTCCAGCTACTTGAGAGGCTGAGGCAGGAAGATCATACGTTCGAGGCCAGCCTGGGCAACTTAGCAAGATCCTGTCTCAAAGAAAAAATCAGAAAACACTAGGGATGTAGTTCAATGGTAGCACATCCATGGGTTTAACCCCCCAGTATCCTCAGAACAAATTAAAAGAGAATGTAGGTAATTGAGGTGGGGGGAAGCAGAGAGTAGATACCCAGATCCACGAGTATATAATTACACTTGATAGATATATTTACATTCATTTTTAATCTCCAACAACTGCTTATTGAGCACTTACTGTGTGTCAGCTGTCATTCATGGCCCTAAGAACTTAGCAGTGAACAGAGCCAACAAAATTTTCATGGAGCTTAAATTGCTTCAAAGCCTATCAGACATTTAATGTCTCATGAAAGAAAAGTAACAGGTCCCAGGATTTAGCTCAGTAGTACAGCATAGGCCCCGGGTTTGATCCCTAATACCAAAAAAAAAAAAAAAGAAAAGAAAAGAAAGAAAGAAAAAAGTTGCAATATAATAAGTGTTAACTGCATTTTGCTGTTTGGTATAAAGCAAACATCTGTTAATGGTCTTGAATAAAATTCAGACTTTATTCGTTTCTAATAAAAATGACACCTCTCTTCCCATTTAATTTTGTTTGAAGTTTAGGCTTGGTTGACTCTGGCTTGGCTTGACTTGGCCTCATTGTCTTGGCAACTGGAGGAGAGTGATGAGGCCAGCCTGAGTGAAGCAAAGGTGTTATTTGCCTGTGCGCCTCCCAGGTGCTGATGTTGGTGGCACTGGGGTGGCAACAGTGGTTCAGAGTTTGTGGAAAGGATGTTCCATTCTCAGTTCCTCTGTCTTTTCTCTGTGCAGAAGACTCTCAGGTCACCAGCACAATATCCCCCTTACAGTCTCCTCACAAGGGACTTCCTCCTCGGCCACCATCGCACAACAGGCCTCCTCCTCCCCAGTCCCTGGAGGGACTCAGGCAGATGCACTATCACCGCAACGACTATGACAAGTCACCCATAAAGCCCAAAATGTGGAGTGAGTCCTCTTTGGATGAGCCTTATGAGAAGGTCAAGAAACGCTCCTCTCACGGTCATTCCAGGTGAGTCGGGTAGTGAAGCCCAAAATGAAGTCACTGTACACATCTGGACAGAATCCAAGAGCTATTCCAAATAGCACCCACAAATCCCAAAACTCAATCTAGTTCCTCTTTACAGGGTTTGCCTTTCAGCAGTGCTGTTCTCACAGCGCCCTCTGCTGCTGACCCTCTTGAGGTGCAGATGTTATCCAAAGGGTTTGGCTTAAGCTCAATGTGTTGGCAGATGGCTCTAATGTTGTTAAATTCCACAGGAATTAATTAGGAAATCTTAGGCAGCACTCTTCAAAAAAAAAAAGGCAAATGAGAGTCCACTCATAGGAATTCCAAAGTGGTTCAGAACCCTAAACCATCTTCCAACAGAATTCTGGAGCCAACAGCTGTAATCTGAGCTGTACATTATCAGCTCATTTCTTGGCTAATACTGTAAAGAGAGGTTTTTTTTTTTTTTTGGAAGGCATTTTTGGTCTACTTCTCTGTTTTTCTCATTTCCCTTAATTACACCCTATAAAGCTCCAAGTGGGTGCCCCGACAGGTATTTGTCTCTTGGAAAACAAAAACCATAAGGAGAGGGGCTTCACAGAATTGTCACACTATTACGAGAAGGCGAAGGAGAGTGTTCATGTCACATTGCCTGCAGGTGTGGGGCGAAGGGACAAGGCCCCCCACCCACTGCTGGAGGAAAGGCTGGAGACCACAGTAGAGGCCTGTGGGAGCAAGGGCGGGAGTCCTGGCAAGCTCTCCCCACACCGAGATCCCTGTCCAAGCTAGTCAGACTGCTGGGGAAGGTTCGGCAGTCGGGAAGGACCAGCATGGCTTCCTTTGTCTTTCAGCAGCCACAAGCGCTTCCCCAGCACAGGAAGCTGTGCTGAAGCAGGAGGAGGAAGCAGCTCCTTACAGAACAGTCCTATCCGCGGCCTCCCGCACTGGAACTCCCAGTCTAGCATGCCATCCACACCAGACCTGCGCGTCCGAAGCCCCCACTACGTCCATTCCACAAGGTGAGTCCACTGGGCTTTCAATCCACTCACCTTCCTGGACCAGCCCTTCCTTCAATGAAGCATCCCTGGCCCGATTAGCCCAAATGCCAGGTGAGGTAGAATAAGGCCTGAAACTGTTAGGCAGGTTCTCTCTAAATGAAGCAGAATACACAGCTGGCAGCAGTGAGCTTACCTTAGTGTAACTGAAGTTAGAGACCACTGTCCACACGCAGTAACACGTGGAGACTACTGGAGAGTCCCCAGGCTCCCAGAGACAGTCAAGGAGGACTGAGCTTTACCAGTGGAAGCAGAGGAAGGACAGGATGCCAGGGTGGCCTAGGAAGAGCAGGGACCAGAACAACTGTGCACTGATGGGAAGGTCTTCATTTGATAGTCCTCATGTATCTTTTTGCCAAGCCCTAAATTTATTTGGTACTTCCTTTAAGGCCTCAAAATGTAAACTTGTGAAGAGCAAAAGAAACAGGCAAAAATTAGGCTTTCACGAATCGCACATTCATTTTCTAAAAAGAAGCAAAACCAGGTTGTGGAAAGCCATTTGGTGGAGGCTTCCAGTTCTACCTTAGTGACAGAACAAGAGCTCACTTCTGCCGGTACATGGCCAAGGTGAAATTTCACCTGTAAATCCCATCATTTGCCCAGTGATACTGATGGATAATTACAGTGTGAACTCAAATAAGCAGAATGAATCATAGACAAAGTAATAGTATAATTCACATCATACATCTTTAAGTGTTTTGGTGTTCCATGGATCCTCCACTTTAGCATCTTCACAGGAAATGAATATCCATTTATGTGAGTTTAATGGTAACATTTGGTTAAACCACATGAAAGGGCTTCTGTTGAACTTTTTTTTTTTTTAACTTACAAGAGGGTTATAAAAGGGTTTAACATAATACTTAAATTAGTGATTCTTCGGTATTGCCTGTATCTACAGAATCCTTTCCTACCTTTAAAAAAATATTTTAAAGCTCAGAACGTAGGAGGAAGTCCTTGTGTGAGTCCTAGCACAGTCCCACCCCCAACTGGGAATCAAAGCTGAGACTCCTGGCCCCACCTCCAGGTATCAGCAGTTCCCTATTCAGGTGCGAACTGGGGAAGCACGCGGATTGCTAGGGCAACCCCGCCTAGAATCCCAATTTCCTAGACTTCCTTTGCTGGGCCCTCTGAGCCTGCGTGTGCTTTGTGCCTCCAAAGTGCAATGAGTGAAGGCGTCCAGCGGCCTCCTTGGCACCCTTTCCCCTAGAGACCCCAGACCAAGCCCGCGTCTCCCCGCAGGTCGGTGGACATCAGCCCCACGCGACTGCACAGCCTCGCACTGCACTTTAGGCACCGGAGCTCCAGCTTGGAGTCCCAGGGCAAGCTCCTGGGCTCGGAGAACGACACGGGGAGCCCCGACTTCTACACCCCGCGGACTCGTAGCAGCAATGGCTCAGACCCCATGGACGACTGTTCATCGTGCACCAGCCACTCGAGCTCGGAGCACTACTACCCGGCGCAGATGAACGCCAATTACTCCACTCTGGCAGAGGACTCGCCGTCCAAGGCGCGGCAGCGGCAGCGGCAGCGGCAGCGGGCTGCGGGCGCGCTGGGCTCGGCGAGCTCGGGCAGCATGCCCAACCTGGCCGCGCGCGGCGGCGCTGCGGGGCCGGGGGGCGCGGGCGCGGGCGGCGGCGTGTACCTGCACAGCCAGAGCCAGCCCAGTTCGCAGTACCGCATCAAGGAGTACCCACTGTACATCGAGGGCAGCGCCACGCCCGTGGTGGTGCGCAGCCTGGAGAGCGACCAGGAGGGCCACTACAGCGTCAAGGCGCAATTTAAGACCTCCAACTCCTACACGGCCGGAGGCCTGTTCAAGGAGAGCTGGCGTGGTGGCGGAGATGAGGGCGATGCGGGCCGCCTGACGCCGTCGCGCTCGCAGATCTTGAGGACTCCGTCGCTGGGCCGCGAGGGCTCCCACGACAAGGGCGCGGGCCGGGCCGCCGTGTCGGATGAGCTGCGCCAGTGGTACCAGCGCTCCACGGCCTCGCACAAGGAGCACAGCCGCCTGTCGCACACCAGCTCCACCTCCTCCGACAGCGGCTCGCAGTATAGCACCTCCTCCCAGAGCACCTTTGTGGCGCACAGCAGGGTCACCAGGATGCCCCAGATGTGCAAGGCCACGTCAGGTGAGAGGGACGGCTGGGTGATCTGGGTGCCATCTACCAGGAGGTCCCCTTAGACCTCACAGTGGGGAAGGAATCATTAATTCTGGTCACCTTGCTGTCAGATGTAGGAGACCTGCATCTGCGGGACTCTCCCATTCTAACCCTGGTCTTGCGGAATAAAGGAAATCTGACCTTCCATAGTGGACTGAGGGGCAAATCATTCCTCCAGCCACTTTCTTGTAAGGACAGACATCTGAGAAAGTTATGTGAAGTGGTTTCTCAGAATTTATCCGGCCAAGGCGCCTCTTTATACCCCTGCAAAGGAAAGTTGGGTGGGGGATGGACTTGGATCTTGCAGCCTAGAGGTTTCTGGTAGTGCCTCCCAGGTGGGGATAAACTGGCTGAGGAAAGAAGTGCTCTGTGCTCTGTATTTGACATGGATATCTAAATGAATACCTCTTGACTGCTCCTGGCTTTCCCATTTCAATGTTATGATACAGCCACAAAGTAATTTTTATAAAGTGCTCTCAGTCCCCTTTATAGTACTACTGAAAACTTCCATAAACTAACGTTTGCTTTATATTTTTGTACTCAGAGCATTGAGCAGTACTGAATAGAGTAAAAATGGAAGAAACCATTCTTTCCATTAATAAGTTTTAGAAGTTACTCTAAGAAATAATAATGGTAAGGGCTGGTGTTGTGACTCAGTGGTAGAGCACTTGCCTAGCACATGTGAAGCACTAGGTTCGATCCTCAGCACCACATAAAAATAGATATTGTGTTCATCTATGACTAAAAATAAATTTAAAGAAATAATAATGGTGATAATAACCACTACTGGTCCATCAGTGACCATGTGCCTCATTGGTCATATACTCATTTGCATACTTGCACCACTCATAAACAGGGTGACAAGAGGTTCTACATCCCCCTGACTTGTAGGCAAAGAAAGTGGAAGAGGATTTTGAGATAGAAGTGATAAAACTGCAAGAGTAAAATGGGAGCACAAACAGGAGGAGCTCCAAGTCAAGGACTGACTTGCTTAAGTAGGAATAATAGTGGGGAGGATCATCTTGGGGGACTGAAGGAGATTCTTGGAGTCTGGAAGAGACCAGGGCAAAGTGGAAGAACTGGTATGCCAGGCTTCTGCATTCTGCCTCCACATCCCCCAGTGGCTCAGTTATTAGGGTACACTGGTCATATGAAAAACTTCAGAGACCAGAATAAAAATGATTGCAGTAATCACAAGCGTGCCATGGATTCCAACATCCTACAACTTTCTTCATGTTTCTTGGTCTGTAAAATCGACCCAGTGAAATTTACCATTGATTTCCCAGGCAAGTTTTGACAATGGACACATTACATGTACAATTTAGGGCATGATTGTGCGTGACCCTTAGTTCTGGCAGTTTGTAAATATCAGTGGGTAGGCATGCTTATGTTTTCTATCAAAAAATGCAGTGCTCATCTAGTAGATCTGCTTTACTTAAAGAGATTAGGTAGATCTTTTGGAACATATTTTAGGCTCAAAACTTTTAGGAAGCTGTGTTTTAGCTTTTTCAAAACAGACCAAAAGATTTGACTGGGACAATTTTAGAAGAATAAAAGTTTATTTTGGGGCTCACAGTTTCAGAAGTCTTGGTCCATAGATGGCCAATTCCATTACTCTGGGCCCAAATCATGGCAGAATGGTGTGGTTGAGGAAAGCAGCTCAGGATATGGCACCAGGAAGCAGAGAGATGGTCTAAGCTCAGCTTACACAATATATATCCCAAGAACACCCCCAGTGACCCACCTCCTCCACCCTCAACCTACCTGCCTATAAGGGAATTAATGTGCTGATTAGATTAAGACTGTCATAACCCAATAATTTCATCTCTAAGCTTTCTTGCATTGTTTCACACATGAGCCTTGGGGTGGCAGGGGAGGGGGGCAGGGGATGCCTCATATCTAAACCATAACAAGCTGTATCTAAGGTTGACTGAAGAAAAGGATTCCATTCCCAGGAAAGCAAAGGATACATCTAAGTAGGATTTACTCCTGCTGAATTCCCCCAACTAGACTTGTGTTGTCCACATCAACAAACTCTCAGTAGTCAGATTTGGATGAGTAAAAGTTCTGCCTGTTTTGAAGGGTACTAAAATAGCAAATGGTGAGCCTGAAACAGCAGAGAGAGCAGGCTCAGAGAACTTTCTGGAGGCTCTGTCATAGAGGGGAGCATCATCTCTATCTCTCTGCTTTCCAGAGAAAGTTCTTTCTGCACTAGCCCTGCCCAGTTCTCCCTCAAAAGACTGTGGAGCATCAGGTTGAGACCTAGGAGTCTGAATGGAAATGCATGGTTTAGGGGAGAAAATGCAACAGGGGGATACAGGAGTGGGGGCAACAGAGATGTTTCCCCACTGTGACTGCCATCGGGTCACTGAGACCCTACTGTGGGGTCATGTCCTGCATCCCTGCTAATTGTGACCCCTAACCATTGAGGTTGCATAGTCCAATGAGTCCTAAGCACCCTTATCAGGTCTGACCCGTCTTCTCCATCTTTCCCATGTCACCCACATACAGCTGCCTTACCTCAAAGCCAGAGAAGCTCAACACCGTCAAGTGAAATCGGAGCCACCCCCCCAAGCAGTCCCCACCACATCCTAACCTGGCAGACTGGGTGAGTTCTCCCTCCAGTCCTTTAACCTGGCTCTTCTTCCAGGTTCCTGACTTGTCATCTGTGTAAGGTCTTAGTGACATAAAGCTATGTCATCGGAAAACTGCTTCCTTGCCAAAGAAGCCCCATGACTTGCTGTCACCTTCTGCCCTGCCTCATGGCCCTCTTTTAGGAGTGAAGTCAGTGTGGTCTCTTTTAAAGTAGGTAGTGATCCCCAGGACAGGGGAGGTGGAAGCAAGTAGGAATGTATTTCTTTGGTCAGGATTCCAGACAAGATTTGATTTGGGTTTAGTTGATACCCAGGCTGACTCAAAATGCCAGGCAAAAATGTCAGAGGGGAACCAGGTGCAGTGGTACATCTGTATTCCCACCAACTCAGGAGACTGAGATAGGAGGATCACAAGATTGAGATCAGATGGGAATTTAGCAAGACACTGTCTCAAAAGGAAAAATAAAAAGGGTTGGGGATGTAGCTCAGTGAGTACACCTGGCTTCCATCTCCAGTGCCACAAGAGAGAGAGAGAGAGAGAGAGAGAGAGAAGAAGAGTTAGAGAAGGCCCTGTGGTATACACAGGCCAGGTGTTTCACATGCTTCTCAGTGTATTCATTATCTTAATAACAGGATACATCTTAAAAAACAGGCATCTGTCCAGGCCAAGCACTGGTCAACAAAGGGGATTGGGCACCTTGAAACCTTTAAATAGAAGCTGCCCATGGCAAAATATATGCAACCAGAATTCAGCTCCTTTTGTAGCTTTAAACATAGGCCTAGAGTGCTACAATCTGAAGCCAGTAAAGCTGTCATTATCTACCAGAGGTCCCACAGGTACAGGTAACCTGCTTTATGCTTCACCTGCTGCCTCCCCTGTCTCCTAAGCCATTGTCTCTTAATATTTCTTGGTTAGAGGAGCAAGGGGGTCCCATGTCCAGCTTAATCCAAAGTTTCTGGCTTGCTGGAGCATTGGTGAGGATGTGTGGAAAGTTTGACCGCCATCTGTGAGCTGAATCACAAGAAAACCAGTCTTGGCATTGGCTCTGGTGGCCAAGTCTCAGACCCCCGTGGTTGGCATTTTTGTTGCTGCCAGTTTATCTGTAGTGACTTTATGCCAGGCTTCCTGGAGCCTTGGTTTTGATGTGGAGAGGCGGAGCTAACACTTATTGAGTGCTTGCTGTGTACTCAAAGGCTGGGAGCTTCTTCTAACGTACATGTGCTGCACCCTGGCAAGGAGAAGATCTGGATCTATTGATTTTACAGACTAGGCTCAGAGAAAAGCAGTACTTGGCCCAAAGTCACACAGCTGCAGCTGTGACCCCCAAATCCTGTCTTTTCTCCACAATGCCAGTGGTGGAAAATGAAAAATTGTCTGAAAATGTGGACCCTCTAGACCAGCAGCGTAAGCCTCCCCTGATTTGTCAGAAATGCACATTCTTGGGCTCAAGGGGAGCTTGCTGAACTGGAAACTCTGGGGTGGGCTCTAGAGACTGTGTTTTTTAACAAGCACTCCAGGTGGTTGTGAAGCACACTCAAGTTTGACACCCACTGCTATCTCATGCTGCCTCTCATTCCTTTGGAATTATGAGACTCCATAATCCCAACTACAGTGTTCTTGTGACCATTCCTACTTATCAGCCTTTTGGCAGTAGCTACCCCATCTTAATTACTGATCACTAACATTCACTTCCATGACACACTCAGCCCAGCTCTAGCCTGTATCTAGACAGCCACTGCAGGTCTGAGAGTGCAAGCATGTCCCCAAGATTAATTCGGGAAAGAATGACACACTGTATACATGCCTCCAGTGGCTAAACCACCTCATTCAGATAGGGAGCTTTCAGATCTCAGTATGCCTCTCTGGATCCTCCAAAGTTTCTGGATCATGCCCAGTCTCACCTCTTCCAAATATATTATTTTGACAACAGGCTCTGAAATTCACAAGCACTCTCATATGCCTACTCACGTAAGTTGGTCTTGAAATGTGCCTGATTCACCATATATAGCTAGTGAGGACTCAAGGAAATTGGAAACAAAAAGATATTTTGGTCCTGAAATAAACCACTTTGCCAGATTGAGCCAAATTATCATTAATGAATAATATCAATAATGGACAATAACATATCACTAATGATGTGAAAATGAGACCATGGGTAAAATGTACCAATGCCTGCTTTCCTAACACAACTAAAATTATGGGGACTGAAAGTTCTGCATGACTCCTTACTAACACTGGGGTGTACAATCAGCGGGTCTTTCCAAGGTATTAATAAGCTACTAATCATGTGCGTGTCGATTCCTCCCTTTAACATGACCTCTCTTCTCTTCCTCCTTCTGCTTTCCTTTGTTCAGAGAAGCAACAGAAAACTCGCCCATTATGGATGGGTCTGAGTCTCCACCTCACCAAAGTACTGATGAATAGAGGTATCGTAAGGGGACGTTTTGTTCTTACTGCCCGTGAGTTCATGATCCCAGATGTACTACCTCTGTGCTGTCTTCACACATGTCAGATTTTCCAGAAGGAAACATCTGAGTGGTGTGGAAGCCATTGTTTTTATGTCTTATTTCTAGTTACATGTGAAACTATTTGTTTATATGTTTGTTTTTATGTCAGATGTTGGGCATTCCCAATGCTACTTCCCAGAAAAGATCCCCACAGTATGTTTTAGACCTTCCCAGGCTCTAAGTACATACAAAGATCTGCAGAGGTTTGTACTTCCTTAGTAGTCAGCGTGTAGGAGAACAATGTCACTGCAATTTAAGTTTCAAACCATCAAGGGCAGAGTGAGCTGATCCAGAAGCACCTGAAAACATCACCCATAATTGCATTCCAGCATTCTCGAGTGACAGCTGAGTGCTGTATCAGATGCTGTAGAGTCCTGCTTTTCAAAATGTAATCCAGAAATTAGCATCATCCTTATCACTATGTGGAAGCTCATTAGAAAGGTCCCTGGGCACCACAGGACTACCAAATCAAATGCCTGTTGAAACTTGCAAAGCGCTGCTACTATGGACATCAGGTAGACAGTGACACCTGAACCTATCCCTAGACCTGGGGGCCTTAAAGTCTAATTAATTGCACATCTTTGAAATTAAATATCATTTCAAGTGATAACTAAAAATATAAGAACACCATGCAAAAGTGAACAAAAATATTAAGTTTATTAAATTTAAAAAAAATGAATGTGGACCATATTCCAGGAACCTACAGTTCCAGAAATTCAAGTTAAAATCACAATTTGAAAATCTGTTAGGAGGTAAAGGGTAAGAAACTGCCACACTCACATAGTAAGTGTTCTAAAAGTTAAAATGCTAAAAGGATTCACAGAGGAGAGGGATCAATTTTGAGCGAATGGAGATGCTCTGTGAGCCCAGATTGCAACAGGTGGGGGGGGGGCTTAGTTGGCTGGAAGTAGAGGGAGGCCATTCCAAGGACACAAACCCTGGGGCAGAAACAAGAGGGGCTACTTGGGCAACAACAGAGAGTCTCATTTTGCTGCAGAGAACAAGAACTTCTGCCTGAAAAGTAGGTTAGGATAAGATCATGAACAAAGTCAAGAGAGAAATTTGGAACAATTTTTACAGTGGACAGATGAGGATTAGGAAAGCAGGCGCTTTGCTCCTCAGAGGAAGGTGGGCACCTTTTCCTCTGGTGCCAGAGAAGAGACTGAAAGAGCCAGTGATGTCATAAGAGCAACATTCCTTCAATACTAGAGGGACAAGACCATCTGCTACAGTGATGGAGGTGGGAATGGCAAGAGAACTTGAGAATTAAATAGGACTGGAAGCTGCTGTGGAAATGTGATGTGTCAGCTTGAAATGATAATTAAAAAAAAAAAAAAAAAGAAAGAAAGAAAAGAAAATTCTGAGCCTCAGCACATGCCCAGGCCAAGTAAGACAAGGATGCTCTAGAAGGCCTCTTCACCCTGGCTTTGAGACACCTGCAGCACTGTTCAGCAGCCCAAGTGTGTACTGCCAGTTGGTTTTGTAAGTTAACCATATTCTCATTTATTAGAAAGATATGGAGATAAAGCATTGCTCAACACTTAGTAAGAGATGAAGATAAGCCATTGTTGAAATGTACTTTTATAAAATCTATTTATAAAATTTATAAAAGTCATTTTGCTGAATGAAATTCCTCCCCCCAAGATTTTGTACAGTACCCCACCCCCCATCTTCCTATGTCAAGCAGTTATAGTCACAAACTCCACTGAGATGTGGGTGATGGAGGCTCATGAATTCACCAACTTCCTTGACTTAGCCAGCCCCTGGCGGGCCATGCACCCCTGTGTGTCTCTTGAGTTTAACCACTGGGAAGGGGCATTTTTGTAGTGGAAAGCCCCCTTGGGCAGAGGGCAGTGGTGGGCATTAGCAGACTCAAGAGTTACCACTCCCAGGACCCTTGGTGGCCAAGGGTATGCAGGTCTAGGCCACTCTCCTGGGTAACATTAGAAAGATCCCCTAGGATCATGAATGACTCACTTAAATTTGCCAGGGAGACCTATTCAGTGACTCCCTGTTGTATTACCTGTGAAGAATAGCTGCTTCCTAACAGTCTGTTTTGTGTTGTGCTTTCTTGGCATGTGGTATTTCTTGATTTCACTGAATCTGTACTGAATGAGAAGAATGGCTTGTCTGAGCTCCCAGGACCAAGTCTCTTTTCAGTTACATGAGCAAAAGATACCAAGATATTAAGCAATATTTGTAGCTTTTAAAACCACTTACTAGATAATTCAGTAATGATAGGGGAGTCACTAAGAAATAATGTATGTAAAATATCTAAGGGATGGATGGTATATTTTTCTTCCAGCTTTATTTTATCTTGTTCTCTCTTTTATTCTTTTAGTAAATAAATTTTAATCTGAAAAGAAAATGTTCATTTCAGACCAGTCACAGTCAATTTTTTCTGGGATATTATTAAGTTCCACCCTTCTCAAGAGCAGGCATAGGACAGGCCAGTTATTTGCATATTGTGGCACTTTGGGAGCTATGTGGGGACCAAACCTCCAATCAAATGGTGGGCTCCCACCCAGCTTCTCCCATCCCACCACCCATCATTCAGATGTTGCTTGGTCTGTTTTTTGCATTGGGTTTCTAATAAGCTAATTAGCTAAGCAGAAGGATCCTACAGTTTTAAAAAACATCTGATGACCTCCCACGTGGAATGGGACGCTATGATGTAGGAGCCTTCCTGGTGAGCCACAGGAGAGTAATGTGGTCCATCCAGGAGTTAGACTGTGTCTTCACAGACAAAATAAACCCCTGAAGGAGCCCTTAACAACCTGCTGCCTTATCCAAACACTACTGCTTTGAACTCAGTGGTCTTTCCTTGAGTCTTACAATCAATATAAAAAGGACGTTTAGTTCCTCTGAAGCAGATTAAATTGTGATAAAGGTCCTTTGTATTGTGATACAATTATTACTCAAAAAGTTTTAACTGTAACAGTTTCAACCGGAAACTATGTAGGATCCAACATACAAGAAATTCAAACACATTTTATACTTTTGTTAATAGGCAATACTGTTTGGGAAATTCTGGGTGAAACAAAGTAATGCAGAACTTCTCAGAGCTTTTAATATGTGTCCACATACATTGCAGTTCTCTGAAAGGCTGAGTCCACAAACTTATTTGTCCAGGGAACCTTTTATTTCCTCAGAGCATGTCACAAGTCTACTTTGAAAAAAACTGGCTGAGGTGATTCCTTTTATCTTATGAAGCCACTAAGGAAAATTTTGTCCTCAAGAGATTAGGATCACATTTTTAATCAGAAACAAATTTCTGTCAAGAGTTTAAGAAACTATGTAAGTGCCAGTATTAATTAGTTCATTTGAAAAAGAAACCAATGTAACAAGTAAATAAGAGTGTATACTGGCTGATGTACTGGGAAGATGAAGGTAGGGTGGAGCCAGGGCTCACAAGCTCTTTTTCCCTCCGTAACTCTGCTTCCTGCTCCTGTTACTTTCATTCGTAGGAGGAAGTTGACATCCTCATAGTTTCAAAGCTGCTCATCCCTGCTTGGCCATCTATGAACCAGTAATTAGTTGGAGGGCTGTAACTGGCAGACCTGTCACATGCCCACCCCTGGTAGGAGTGGGGGTGGTGGATTATCCCCCAAGGAGCAGCACGTCTCCTGCAGGGCCCACAGTTAAACAGAATTAACCTGGTGTATTTCCAGAGCTCCAAAGCACAGGACACGTGAAAGTACACCAGTATGCTCACAGATGGCTTGGGATTTTTCTAGCTTTCATGGATTTTTCTTTTTTTAAAGACCAAATGAGAAAAATTTACAATGCATAGAATGCTTTCTTCCATTTATTCCTAGAGAAGTTGGGAAATGAAACAGAAAAATGAGAATGACTGATTATTCTCAGTGTAAACTGGTTCATGAGGCAATTTGTTATTAAGATATCCTTAACAACATGCCTATAATCCCAGCTACTTGGCAGGCTGAGACAGGAGGATCTCAAGTTTGAAGCCAGCCTTGGCAACTGGCCAAGACCCTATCTAAAAACATAAAAGGGGTTGGGGGTGCAACTCAGTGATAGAGCACTTACCTAGCATATGCAAGGCCTGAGTTCAATTCCCAGCACCACCACCACCACCTTAAAAAAAAAAAAAAAGATACTCTTTAAATTCACTTTTCTTTGAACTACATCAGGTTAGGTCTCTTCCTGTCACCCATCCCCACTATACCCCTAGAACTGGGCATGGGAAGATGAGCCAAAGGGGAGGAATTGAAAAGCTAGTTTAGGAGATCTGGAGAGAGGCTTTTCCCTAATAATGATCCCTAGAAATGACCATGGGTGTCAAACATATCTGTGTGATCTCTTCTTAACAGTTAAGAATCATTTCTACCCAACTTAAATAGTAATGCCTATCTGAAGTACTTTTTTGGAAAACTTTTATTTCTTCTATATACTTTCCTATATACTTTGTTTATCTTTGGTGCTGGGGAATCAAACCCAGGGATGCCAAGTATGCTCTCTATCTCTGAGCTACATGCCCAGCTTCTACTATATATTATAAGTGAGCACTTTTTTTATAATCACAAAAAAATAGATGATATTCAGAATAAGCAGTACGGATTTTAAAAAGACATTTAAAACTCAATTTAGAGTATCACCTTAATCTCACTACAGAGAAACCTGGCATTTCCATTGTCCTTCCAGGTCAGCATAAAAATCTCCCACCCCCAACCCCACCCCAAGCCCAATGGAAGATAACCCCGAGACTATCATGCAGGAAGAGTCATCTTAAGGAATATGGCCCAATGGCCCAAGGGGCTCTGGGCCTTGGCTGCACCTGAGAATCACCTGGGGGAGCCTCGAAAGCCCCCATCACCCACTCACAACCAGACCAATTCTAGCAGCTCCAGGTGGGGTCAGGCAGGAGTACTTTTGGGTCCCTGGTGATCACCCTGATGATTCCAGGGTGCAGCCAGGCTTGGAAACTACCATGTTAAGTATTAATTAGCTTGCATTTTCCTCTTTCACAGATGTCAAGTGTCAGGAGGTTACGTGGACCCTTTTGATCTAAGTGTTTTCTATATACTCAGCTCTGTTGAGTGCATCAGGCCTCACTTCTTCTAAACAGGGAAGACTGACAATCAGTTGAGGGCCTCCATCAGTGGACACATACCCTGATGCAGGCCCAAGTGCCACTCCTCTCTAACCATCTCATATCCCTTCTTGGACCCCACAGGGGCTGCAACGACAGCTGCTTCCTGGATTCCTCCCCCTACCCAGAACTAGCTGACGTCCAGTGGTATGGGCAGGAAAAAGCCAAGCCCGGGACCCTCGTGTGAGACAGCCCCGGCCTGATCTGACCGCCTCGACGCCATTCTGAGTCACCTCACTGCCTCTCATTTGCCTTACCCAGACGCACTGTCACCTGCACCAGCTTCGGTCCTCAGCACTTTTTTTCTCCTGTCTCCGCAACCCCTTCACCCTCAAAACCTGACTGAGGAGACATTCTGGAAGGTTCCGGTCCCACTGTGTGTCCCCTGGCTCTCTTGCCCAGAGAGAGCTAGTCAGCAATCCTCAATGGCACCTTGGTGGCTTCCCCTCCTTGGCAGCCCCCAGGCCAGGAACTGTCAGGGAAGCCGACTGGCATGAAATTCCTTCAGATAAGTAGCATTGGCAGAGAACAGGAAGATTTACCCACAGAAGGACTATGAAGCTGCATCCAGCCTGCCGCCTGTAGGCCAACCAAGCACTTCAAGAAGAGGGTGCCTCGTGGGGATATTCAGTTGACACCTGAAATATTCCTAATAGAGCTTGGGAGGGAGTGTCTGCGGGGAGAAGTGAGGAAGGTTAACACCCCGAGATGCACCAGAGGATCACAATCAGTTCTACGCTGCCAAAGAGAAACAAATAAAATAATTACATGCAAACAGAAATAAGAGGGGCCAAGCGGAAGACATTCTTTCTGCAATGAAATTTCTTTTAGAATCTCAACTGCTTCTGCACACCACAGTGTAAGTCAACCATTTGTAAATCACGTCCTCTGACTCATCACCCTTGACAGTCCACTTCTTCCTCCGTGAGAGCCTGGAACCCTAACCCAATGGCAGGGTGAAGATGAGGGAGTCTTGGCTGGCCTCCCTGACTCAGAATCTCCATCAGTCTGGACATGAAGGAAAACAGACCCTCGGGGAGGAGCAGAGTGTACAATTAGCCTGGTCTGAGAAGGGGGCTCAGCCGAAGCCCGAGACCCAAAGCTGCTTTCCTTTGGGGATTTGTAGTAAACATAAAGTGATAATTGCCAAAAGTGGTTCTCTCTCATTAAAACGACCAGTAAAAGTGTAACCTATTTTTTTGCACAAGGTGTTTCATTTTTTCTTTTCCTTTTTTATGGGAAACCAAGGGAAAAGCACATTGCAGTCCATTCAATGTTTAACTGTTGTGGCTCATTTTATGTTAGCACTTGTGTGACAAACAGCTCAGATGCGACTTCTCCTGTGTGTCACTTATTCAAAGAACCCAACTATGCCCTTAGGTAGGAAGATTTTCCACATGTCTACTAGCCAGCAGGCAGAGCAGGGTTGAAAAAAAATCAGCTCCCAAAGGACCTTGTAACCTACTGCAGAATCAGTTACCATGAAGCACTACCTTTGCCTGCAGATACCAAAAGAGGAAGAAAAATAACAGATGGGAGCTGCCCGTTTACATGTGTTTTGAGCTATGCTTAATACACAACCAGAAAGCCATCAATCTTCAAAGGCCTCAAAAATACTTTTATAATAACTAACAAGTGCACAATCTTAGTTGGGTTACTCAAGATGGCACAAAAAGGTCACAGAGGTGGTATGCTGTGCTTGTTGGCGCCAAGTGGGGGTGGGGTGGGGGTGGTGTGTTCTTCTTTGTAATGACTTCCTATTGGAAAGGCATTTGACAGCCAGGGACAGGAGCCAGGGTGGGGGTGGTTTTTTGGGAAAGCAGAACTAAAGTTAGCTGTAGTGTCAAAAGAAAAAAAAATCGTCGTTTTTCATGTATGTGTAATCCAAGAATAACAATAGACTCTACCAGACCGGGAGGGTAAGAATGGACACCAAAATGAACTGCTCCCTCTGCCACTGGGAAGAAGTGGAAGTCAAGTGGAGCGTCAGGTGGGGACCAAGCAGGCCACAGCCTCTTCCACTTCTCTGTGCACGATCAGGGCCCCAGAGCCCACTGTGCATGACTAGGTTGGTGATACCAGTTTGCAGAAGGGATTGCTGTTTTCAGAACACTTAGGGGTAAAATTGCAGGATAAATAGAAACTAGTTAGGATGTTAATGAATCTGGGGGCTTGACTGGGTAGGAGGAGGTATTTTAATTGTTTTTGTTTTGACGATTAGAGCTACAGACAGCATGTTTCTTTTAAGTCCCCCCACCTTCCCTATTTGAAAGCAAACATTGGGTCATTTTTTATTTTTCCCACAAGATAGATGAATAATCAGACTTAATTCTGTGCAACAGGACAAGTCAAAAGAGAAATGGAAAAGGGGACGAGTAGCAAGGTTACAGGTGATATAACATGGACGTGGTTTGAAGTCAAGTCTGAAGTAAATTGGATCAAGCTTTCTAGGCCAGTTCAGTTATAAGGAATAAGAGGCAGAAATTCTTCCAAAAACTTGGGTTACATTTAGATTTGGGGGGCAGAGAGGAAAGGAATGGGAATAGAATTACAGTTCTAGCAAACATCCTGAGAGTCTGGTAGTAAAGACAGATTAAGTAAAACAGGTTTTACTGTTTAACTGTGTTCAGTTGATACAAAATGTTCATAACCGTTAGTCCTTTGAGACTGACAGGATAATCGTCAGTGTGGTGGGAAACGCTGTAGTGATTATTTGCAAGCACTTGGATACTCTTTATATATCCCTATTTCTTTAAAATAAAATATGATGAAATACAAAGTCCCTGGTCTGATAAAAGCCCCTATTGGATTTTTTGGATACATGTAAGAAATTGCCTGTTTCAGCCAGAAGACTGGTGAAGACACATAAACCAGACTACGTTGTGAGCCAGGTTGTTTTTTGTTTTGTTTTAATTTTGTTACATGCAGGTGAGTGTTGAAACTGTTAAAATTCCAATTTGTTTTCATTCAGTATTAGTTTAGTTCTAAATATAGCAAACCTCATCCAGGTGCTATCAGACGACCAATTACTGCTTAGTTAACTAGGTGTAAAGTTTTACATATACATTAATGTCAATAGTTTATTACAAGTTGTGTAAAATGGACTCTAGTTTAATAATGGGGGGAAGAGATTAGGTTGCTCCTGAAACTGACTGTAGAGCATGTAAAATGATTTTACTGGATTCTGTTCAACTGTAATCAATGAAAAAGATGTATGTTGTAGACAAAGTTGCAGAATTAAAGAGAAATCTGCTTTTAATTTATTCTTTTTGTATTAAGAATTTGTATAGTACCTTTACATTTTGCAAACCAGTGTTGTCAACACTTATTAAAGCATTTTCAAAATGAAAAGACCACAGTTGCCTCTTGGAGATTTTGTTTCTAAGTGAGACATGCTTAATCATGATCTAGAAGTGTGGAATGCAGGTGCCTGTGGCCCCAGTGGGCTCCCTTTTAAACCTCAGTCTATGTGAGGTATTGTTGGCTTACTGAATGACCAGCTTATTGGTTTAGAAGAGGTGAATTCCCTCTTACCCGTTTCCTTCTATAAATTATACAAGGTAATGTAGTAAATCATGTGTTTCTTCTACTCCAAATAGGATTTGAGATTAGTGATCACTCTGTGAGGGCACTATTTCAATACTGGTATTACTGTTCACCACAAAGAGCTACCTGTGTGTAGTAAACACTGCCATGTGTACTGTCCCCCCCACCCCCGAGGGTAGTCCACGGCAGAACAAACTTGGATGGGGAGGCTTTGGGGGATCATTTTTAGTCTGTCTCCATGTTGCCCCCAGTTTGGTGCAGGATGCAATGAGCCCATCCAGCCCCCAGGGACAAAAAGCCCCACCTATGGAGAATTTATGGTTACAGGCTGACTTCAGTAGAGACTTGGCTGCAACAGCATCCCTGGCCCTAAACCCACAGGCATCTCTTCACTCACAGGAAAACAGGGAGTATGGACTCCAGGAACACCCTGGATGGAAAGCTAGACTACTGGTCACTAGTGCAGCTGACCCCTGCCTAAAAGAAAACGATCTATTGAGACTCTCGATCTGTCTGGAAGTGAGTGGAAGAGTATTTTCCTCTTCCCAAGGCCTTCTAGCTGCCCAAGGAAGAGTCTGACACTTCCTTCCTCAGGAAGTAAAGTGTCTTGCAAGAGTCCACACCCAGAAGGGAATTATGGCTGTCTTTTGCATGTAAATGTGTCACAGCTCAGCAAGTAAGTCTGGACTCCTTCAGCTCTGCTGAGCACACGGAAGCAGCCAGCACACAGAAAGACAAGACTGCTGCCATTTTCCACTCCTTCCTACCTTTCCACAGGCCTGGCCCTCTCTCCTTTCTCCCTGTCACTCCCTCTCTCCCCCTTTCTCTTTTGTCACCTTACGTAGTGCCAACAAGGTAATTTCAGACAGTTACTATTTGGATTATTAGAGAACACTAATAACTAGAAAGGGTAAAAAATAGCCAGCTCCTGACTTTGGCTTGGAATATCAGCTCAAGAAAGCTCTTGTGTAAAATTCTCAGAGGAGTATAGGAGCCACTGTGGAGGGCTGGCAAGCAGGCTGGTGCCTCCGTCAGAGCCCCTGCTGTGCGCATTCTGTACAGTCCTGGTCCTCAAGCTTCCTGCTCCTGGATGAGAGAAACAGGCCCCGTTATCATGTAAAGGGAAAGGCCATGGTTATCAGGAGAAGGCAGAATGGTTCTCAAGGATAACACATCTCCAGTGTGCAGACAGGGGCTTTCACAGACCAGGGAGGGTGGGGATGGGTAGAGAGCCTGAAGAAGGATGACCTCTCTGCCTTTCCCAAAGCCACACTTGCAGCAAAGTCACCACTTACTCAGGCAAGAGCTGAAGGGCCTGAACTGTGATGCACCAGAATAAACAATGCGGAGGGCAACTAATGGGATCCAGAGGTTGAGGACCACACCGAGTTTGGTTTCTAGCAGAAACCCATTTTTCTCTTCCTAAGATTGTATCCCCATAAACTAGTAGATTCCTTATTTCTTCATTCACTCATTTTCTCTCCAACCATGCTTTTATTCCCTCCACTCCACCAAACTCACTCATGTTAAGGTCAATTCCTAAAATGCCAAATTCAACAGTAATTCTTTGTTGTCATTTTCTGTGACCTACCAGCAGTATTAGTTGAAGTTAATGTCCCTTGCTTCATTGAAACGTGGATTCCAGGACACCAGGTTCTCCTCCTAGCACAGTCGGGGTCTCCTTTTCAACCTCCTTGAGTTTTTCTTCACTTCTTTGACCTTGGAGTGTCCCAGGGCTCTGTCCTTGGACTCTTCATTATTGACAATTACTCTTTTGTAGCTCACTCCCATCTAGTCTCAAAAATTTTCTATGCCATCTATAAGCTGATGATACCTCCACTGGATCTCCCCTCTCTGTCTTGCACATCTTTCTGCCTACTCAGCATCTCCACATGGATGTCTATTAAGCCAACATGTCCCCACTGAACTCCTGACCTTCTCTGCCAAACTCTTCCTCAGCTCAGTGATGGGCAACTCCAACTGATGTGATTTGGATATGAGGTATCCCCCCAAATAACTCCTGTGTTGATGCACAAATGTTCAGAAGTGGAATGATGGGATTGCAATAGCTGTAATCTAATTAGTCTACCCTGCCTTAAATGGACTAACTGGATGGTAATTGTAGGCAGGTGGTGGGTGGTAGAGGAGTGCCCTGGAAGGTTCATCTTCCCTTTACATTCCTTCTCTCTACCCTCTCTCTGCTTCCTGGCCACCATGAGGTGAGAAGCTTCCCTCTGCCATGCCCTTCCAATGATGTGCCACCTCACTTTGGGAGTTGGCTGACCATGGACTAAACCTCTGAAACTGTGAGCCAAAATAAACTTTCCCTCCTCTAAGTTGTTCTTGTTGGGTGTTTTGGTCACACTGACAAAATGCTGACTGACACACCAACTTTCCAGTGCTCAGGCCAAAAAGCTTGGATTCAACCATGAGGGCTCTTTCCTCCACACCTGCAGCAAACAAAACACATGTGTGTTCTTTGCCCTTGGGAGATTTATATTACACTGGGGGCAAAAGGAGGGAGCAAATAAAAAGTAGATATATATATTAGGAAGTGATAAGAAAGCAGAACAGTATGATATTTAGTCTATGACAGAAGGAGGAACAACTTTTCCTCCAAGTCAGGCAAGAAAAGATGGTAGTAAGTTTGAGGTAGAACTAGCACTTAAGATTGCCTCCATATTCAACCTGGAGTGAGAAAAAGGAGGGGAAGCCACATCGAAGTGGGATGTAAAAGAGGTAGCACGGTTGGGTCAGGATAGATCAGAGTCATGAAACATTGGAAGAGCCATCAGAGAGAGGCCAGCTGACACTGGACGCTTGGTTGTGGGTCCCTCTAGTGGTGCTTACAAGCCAGGATACAGGAGGAGATGAACTTTGGAATGATCTCTGCTTGAGTTGTATTGTGAGGTATGACCGAAAGAAGTGGACATGAGGAGAAGGTGCTAGTAAGACTAAAATGGTGATAAAAGGATGCAGGCCAATTGGAGAGAAAAGGGAATCTAAGAAGGTACTGACAAAGGAAGCAAAAGGAATGAATGGACAAAATGGCTCGAGGAGCCTGAGTAAAAGCAGTAGGGGGATAACAGGGAGCAAGGGTAGGACTTCATAACCAGAGAGTAGGTAGAACATAAGTTTCCCATAATCTTCTAGTTAATCCCCAAAGAGGTGGGGCCACATGATTTACGGGAAAGGGCCACACCCTGTGTTGATGAATGCTAGTGGAAAATCCATCTAAGCCTGAGATGGCTTGGAAGGGAACCTGGATCTTAGGCACCATTTTTGGGAGCTAAAAATCTGATTGTATCAGGACACCAAGACCAAACCAATTATTTTAACAGAGATAATCGAATTTGAATGTTAACAGACAGTGAAGAGGTGAGAAGACAAAATGTGGGCACTGGAAAAAAAGACAAGAGTCAAAGATTATTCCAATTTAGAAGCTTCATGAAGGCACCTCAAGGCGCTGCGGTCAAACCTCTCAGGAGTGGACACCACTCAGCAGGTGCCTCAGAAGCTCTGCAAGCACCTACATGGCTGAGATGCAAACCTGAGGAGGGGTGCCCCAGCAGGTGCTATGATCTCTTGAGTGACACAATAATGCTGCACATTGGAAGCCACTGTTCTTTCAGGAATGAACTGTCACTGCTATCTGTGGTGCCATCCTTAGGAATAGGGAGCAAACAGGAAGGAGCAGATTCCTTCTCCTCTCCTCCAGGTTCCAGTCTTTTTTATTCCTGTTGCAGCCAGCAAAGGAGAGAAGTGGTCTGCAGTCTCCTGGCAAAGCAGAGTACAAGAGTGTGTTTGGAGCTGAGACAGCAGCTTCACAACCAGCACACGTGACCAGATCCGGCCCTCCCCTCACGAGACATAACTGGTCAAATGCAAAGTTCCTAATCAAAGGTGAGCAAGAAGGCTCTAGAATTTCAGAGACCTCTAAAATCTACTGCTAATTTTCAATTAAATAAATTGTATAAAGGACGAAAAATACATGTATTTTGGGGCCCATGTGTAACGTTAGTTTCTTCCAAGGAACTGTAGTAAGAACAAGTCAAAGCATATCAAACTGACTTTCCCAAAATGAGAAATCAGAAACATCCTCTTAGACTAAGAAAGTAATTTTCTATGGGAGACCAACCTCACACGTGACCTAGTCACTCCCTGGCTGGGTGATTGAGGTGTTAGGCAGCAGCCATATGCTAGACTGCCCTGCCCTTCTTGGGTTCAAGTGATGGTGTCTTTGTGCATGGGTGTGTCTTCCTACAGCCCCATGGGAGGAGCTATGCTCACCTGTTCCTTTGTAATATTACCCCTTGCCCTGTTTGCGATAGAATGTTCCATGGAAATACCCTCTGTGTGTCCCCTTATCTTACTGTGCCCTTGGGTGTGGCCTACCTAGGTGTCAGTCAACCTGCTGACAGTGGACATCATGAAGCTAGACTCAGCCCCCTGAAACCTGACCCCTTGCCTCATTTGAATGGCTTCTCCTCAATAAAAGGAGTCAGCAAGTGTGAGCTCCGTGCGCGCATACTCTCTCTCTCTTTCTTCGGACCCTTAAGGTCAGAGGAGCTGTCACAGCAACCCCAAAGAAAAAGGTATTTCTGCTTCTTGTGTGGTTATTTCGTGCAGCCCAGTTCACTGGAGTGACCCCTGAGTGTTTTAGTTGTGAACAAAACCCGGCAATTTTCTAGTCTAAGAGATTTGATAAGCAAGTGGGAGAACCACTGAGCTCTAATGGAGATTTGAAAAGTACACAAGAGCTAGGTGCTTCTGTCCGAAAAGATGAGCAACTAAGAATCTTGATAACAGTCCAGAACTCCTTTTGGCATGTACTCCATACCTTTTTGTCTTTGAACTGCCTTTATTATGTTTCATTTGTGGCTTTTCTGTAAGTAAAATCATGTTGTACCAATATCCACAGAAGCAACTCAAGTGAATGCTTAGTTATATCTGAGGAGGATGAGGCACTGTTGGATTTTTTCCAATTTAGATAGATATGACCTCAGAACATAACACATTTGACAAAAGTCTCATTGAGTTTGAAGGCTAAGACATTTGAATTTATATGTATATATAACTTTAGGGACTGAATTAAACAAATATAATAGAAACTCATCTGTAGTTTATCCAATATTGTTCATGAGGCTCGGAAAGCAATTGTGATGGTTCATTTTATGTGTCAATTTGACTAGGACTTGGGATGTTCAGATATTTGGTTAGACATTATTCTGTGTGTATCCATGAAGGTGAGATTTAGATTTGGATTGGTAGTATGGATGGGTATCATCTAGTGTGCTGGAGGCCTAAATAACACAAAAAGTGGGGTTATGCTACGATATCAGTCCTCTCCTGCCTTTGGCCTGGAACTTAAGCCATCAGCTCTCTTGGTTTTCAAGTCTTTGGACTTAGGAACTTACACCACTGGCTCTCTTGGCCCTTGGTCTTCATATCACTGAATCCAGGCTGGAATTATCAGTCTCTAGAATGCAGATGGCAGATAATGGGACTTCTCAGCCTCCATGATTGCATGAGCCAATTCCTTCTCTCTTTTTCATACACACATATGCATGTTCTATGTATATCTCCTATTGGTTCGGATTTTCTGGAGAATCCTAATACAAGTTTTGTACATTGATTCCATGATGCCATCAAAGAACAAGGCTTTATCTTCAGCTCTGCCATTTTTACCACATCTCTCTCAGGATGGCTGCTAAGCACTGCATCAAAACTGCAGGGGAAGAGTGAAATGGGTGTGCCTGCTAAGTCTCTTACTCTTAGAAAAGCAGTAGTATTTCTGAAAGTCCCATCAAATAGACTTCTACCTATATCTTGCTGGTAGAACCATATCATATGGCTAACCCCAACAACACAAGGTCTTATGAGAGGAAATAGCTTTAACTGTACATTACTCTGAATAAACTAAGGTTCTGTTACTAAAGAGAATGAAAATATGGTAAGCAACTAGTGATGTCTACACCATACCTATATGGCATATAACCTGAACAGCAAAAGAAAAACAAAAACAGTCAAATCTTCAATGAAATAATCATCTTATAAAACTAAAATTTAGCAAACAGTGCCAAAATTCACCTGATTTGAAAATAGGAACTTCACAAAAGCTTTTATACAAACAATCACTGAATATGAAAAAGGTACTCAACTTTATTAATCATCAAGAAAATGCAAATTAAATCCACAATGTGATACCATTATAACCCACCAGAAGGGCTAAAAATGGAAATGACAGATGTATCAAGTGTGGCCAGATGGAGAATAACAAATTCTCAAATCCTGCTGATGGGAGTGTTAATTGGTTTAAGACCTTTAGAAAATTCTTTAACAATATCTTCTATAGCTGAATATATTCTACTGTATACCCCCAAAAGTTTCATACTTTAGTACATAATCTATAAATACTTATATTTGTAAAAAAAAAGTGTTTAAATGTTCATGCATAAAAGGAAACAACTCACATGTCCATCAACAGAACAGATAAATTGTGAGCTATCACAATGAGAATGAAAACCACAACTACACACAAGGATAAAGATCAAGAAACCCTGAACTGAACCAAAGAAATTAAACAACAACAACAAAAAAATCAAGTCTACAGTCTGATTCCATTTACAAACAAACTTTTTTTTTCATTAGTACATTATAGTTATACATAATACTGGGTTTTGTTTTGACATAATTATACCAGCATGGAATATCATTTGCTCCAATTCAGTCCTGTTCCCTTTCCTTCCTCCTGCCCATTCCCTTTATTCCCTTTCCTCCTCTGTACTGGTCTTCTGTTTGGAGGTTTTTTGTTTTGTGTTTAAGTAGTGCATTACAGATATACATGAAAGTGGAGTTCACTGTGATATATATATTCACATTTATACATAAGATAGTTTGGTCATTTTCATTCCACTATTTCTCCCTTTTCTAGTCCTTCTCTCCCCTCAATTCTCTTCCTCCACTCCACTGATCTCTCTTGTGTTTTCATGGGATTCTCCCTCCTTTTTTAAATTTATTTTGTTCCAACTCTTGCATAAAAGAGAAAACATTTGACTCTTGACTTTCTGGGTCTGGTTTATTTCACTATGTTCTCCAGTTCCACTCCAGACCAGCTAATGCCGTAATCTTCTTCTTCACGGCTGAGTAAAACTCTACTGTGTATACATACATTTTCTTTATCTATTCATCCACTGATGGCCATTTTGGCTGGTTCCATAACCTGGACATTGTGAACTGCACTGCTATGAGCAATGATGTACCTTTATCACTATAGTACACTGATTTTAGCTCCTCAGGATAAATGTCAAGGAGTGGGACAGCTGAGTCATATGGTGATTCCATTCCTAGTTTTTTGAGGACTCTCCGTGCTGCTTTCCAGAGTAGTTGCATTAATTTGCAGAGCCGCCAACAACGTATGAGTGTACCTTTTCCCCCACACCCTCACCGGCATTTACTATTATTCATATTCTCAATAATTGCCATTCTGACTGAAGCAGGATGAAATCTCAATGTAGTTTGGATTTTCATTTTTTGCTTGCTAGAAATGTTGAATGTTTTTCATGTACTTGTTGGTTGTTTGTATTTCTTCTTTTAAAAAGTGTCTGTTTATAGTTCTTTTGCCCATTTATTAATTTGTTTGAATTTTAGTCAACATGCAAATTTTTAAAACAGGCAAAACTTACCCAGTGAGTGGCTACTAATAGGAATTAGATTTCTTTGTGACAAATATGTTTTAAACTTAAGACTATGACCATAGTACTACAACTCTGTGAATATTACCAAAAAGTCACTGAATGCGTTAAGTGGGTAAAAATTATGGCATGTGAATTATATAGCAATAAAGATCTTTAAATTAAAATGTTAGAAATCAGGTCCATGGCTGACTGATTAGAAAGGGGCAGAAGAGATTTCTGGGGATTTGATAACATCTTTTCTCATTTGGGTACTGGTTACTTTGACAGTTTACTTTGGTACTCTTACATGTTATAATTGAATTAAAAATTTATATTAAGAAATGTAATCTAGTGCTACCTACGCCTTGGGATATTCATTCATTCATTCATTCATTCATTCATTTGACCCTGCATCTAACAGAAGAAAAAGTAGGCCCTAATCTCCATCATGTGCGATTAGACCCAACTTCCTATAGCACAAGAATTAAAATCAAGAATCAATAAATGGATGGATTCAAACTAAAAAGTTTCTTCTCAGCAAAAGAAACAATCTGTGAGGTGAATAGAGAGTCTACATCTTGGGAGCAAATTTTTACTCCTTACACATCAGATAGAGCACTAATCTCTAGGGTATATAAAGAACTCAAAAAGCTAAACACCAAAAAAACAAATAACCCAATCAATAAATGGCCAAGGACATGAACAGACACTTCTCAGAAGACAATATACAATCAATCAATAAATATATGAAAAAATGTTCATCATCACTAGCAATTAGAGAAATGCAAGTCAAAACTCTCACTCCAGTCAGAATGGCAGCTGTTATGCATACAAACAACAATAAGTGCTGGTGAGGATGTGGGAGAAAAGGTACACTCATACACTGCTGGTGGGACTGCAAATTGGTGCAGCCAATATGGAAAGCAGTATGGAGATTCCTTGGAAAACCGGGACTGGAACCACATTTGATTCAGTTATCCCTCTCCTCAGTCTATCTAAAGGACTTAAAAGAGCATAATTCAGAGGCACAGACACATCAATGTTTATAGCAGTACAATTTACAATAGCTAAACTGTGGAACAACCTAGATGCCCTTCAACAGATGAATGGATTAAAAAAATGTGGCATATATACACAATGGAATATTACTCAGCAATTAAAGAGAATGAAATCATGGCATTTGCAGGTAAATGGATAGAGTCGAAGAAGATAATGCTAAGTAAAGTGAGCTAATCCAAAAAAAACAAATGCCAAATGTTTTCTCTGATATAAGGAGGCTGATTCATAGTGGGGTAGGGAGAGGGAGCGTGGGAGGAATAGACAAATTCTAGATAGGACAGAGGGGTGGGAGAGGAAGGGAGGTGGCATGGGGTTAGAAATGATGGTGAAATGTGATGGACATCATACCCAAAGTACATGCAAGAAGACACGAATTGGTGTAAATATACTTTGTATACAGAGAGATGAAAAATTTGTGCTCTATATGTGTAATATGAATTGTAATGCATTCCACTGTCATATATAAATAAAAAATTAATTAAAAAAAGAAATGTAATCTAGTGCTACCTAGGTTTTGGGATTATTTTTATCTATTTATCTATCTATCTATCTATTTATTTAGAATCAAGGATTGAGACCGGGTGCTTATCCCCTGAGCCACATCCCCAGCCATTTTTATGTTTTATTTTGAAACAGTTTAACTAAATTGCTGAGGCTGGCTTTGAACTTGGGATTCTCAAGCCTCCTGAGCCACTGGGATTCCAGTGCCACCATGCTCAGCTTGGGAAATAATTTTAAAGGGATGAACAAACCACTTTCCTCTCAAAAGGAATCATGCTAGATTCCCTGTATCTATCTCCACCTCAGTCGTCTTACACTTTAACTGGCCACCACTTTATTTACATTTTGTTTAATCCTGCTTTACCCAACAGTGTACAGCTCACCTATGCTGTCTATCCCCCACAGATGGCTTATGAACTGCCTTTGTTATTCTATGGACAAGTCTTCTCAATTTAGACTTAAGAATTACTGCTTCAGAAGTTCTTAGTATTTAGAGTACTCAAGGTTTTATCATCTGCTAAATTTCACACTAGCCTTAAGAGCAAAGTGTTATTTCTATACTAAAAAGTTAAAAAAGAATCCTTTTATTTTTTAAAAAAGAGTCCTTTTTATTTTTACCTATATTCATCTAACAAGTAATTTCCTTCCTTAACTTTGCTGATACTTCCTCTTAATCAGTGGTTTTCAAACTGGTGGTCATGATGCATTAAAAGGTTGTAAACTGATTTAGAGGTTTACAAACAGCATTTTTTTTTTTTTAAGAAACAATGGAATAGAAAAGTACAAGAATGCCTCACACATGGTGGAAAGTGCTTTTGTCTGAGTTACGTATGTAGGTGTGTACAGGATACTATGCCTCCATCACTACTGACTGCTGGGAGCTATGGTCAAAAAAATCTCTAGAGCTACAACTCTAACTCCCCTGTGTCACAGGAGGACAGAAAGTTCAATCCAGGCTCAGACTGCAACATTCATGGCTCATAATGTTTCCTAAGTCTTAAAGGAAGCATAGTTTGAGGGCAAAGGGGATTTGATTTTGGCAGGGTGCAAAACTGGAGTTCAAAAAGGACAGGAGGGCAGACTGTGGGAATGACTCGACAATGACACAAGACGCTCGGTGAGCGAATCTGAGCTCACCAGAAGACTCAAAAAACTTCTGAGCTACTGTCCATGGTGAAGTTATATGTTAAGGTCAAATGCTGTGAGAAAAAGTTGACAAGTCTGACAATTATTTCAAAGTTAGTACTTAAGGATAGGCAAGAAACTAAACAAAAGGAAGTGGCCTAGTTATACACAGTTACCAATATCAGCAATGCAAGGATTAATTTAAGCATGTTGTATAAAGTACTCTGGTTTATAATGGGGAAAAATAAATAGTCAATGATTTCATAATAAATGACTTTGGCTGATGTAAAAAACATTTTTTTTTAAATGGGCATGGTTCCAAAATCTTGAGTGGGGCCAGCTCATACCACAGCTGCTGCTGCCAGACACAGTGCATCCCCTAGTTATTCCACATCACCAGAACTTATTTTTAAATTTCAAAGGATTTTAAGGTTACTGTTAACCATTAAAGTACTAGCATGTGGTTATAATTCAGCCAATGGAACTGCAGTCTATGATGAAAACCAGTTGCCATAACAGTGTTCCCATAGTGACTCCCTGGGGACCAGTGTTGGCTCTGGCTCACTGGACAGCTGGAAACTCTTATATCAATATGCTGTGAGAAAGTGTTTTTCGGCTCAAGACTCCCAATATGATACCATACCAGAAATTTCTATGGGATAAAGTTATGCTTTCTGGACTTCATGGGAGTATACTGGGGCAGGGAGGAAGCACAATCCATTAAGTTGTGCTCCTGGAGATATTCAGACAAAAGAAACTTAAACTCAACTCCTTCATTCAAACAGTCCCACTTAGCACTACTACTCTTCTGTGGTAAGGAGCACTAATGGGAACACTGTGTGGCCGGAAAAGAGCCAGTGACATGAATCGCCAAATTCAACCCTACCAAAGACCCTGAAACACTTTTTTTAAATCTTTTCCAAGCAGTTTCCTTTGTCTCCAACAACAACAAAAAAGACAGTTGAATTTCTAAGTTACTCACTGAGATCAAACCCCAGAGTGCTTCAGGTACTGGAGTACATCAGGAAATCAACAGAAGGATGAGCTTGACACCAGAGTCATACAGCTATCGATCTTATTTCCCAGTCCTCCAGGTTCTCCCTGAGCATTCAGGGCCCACAACAAAAAGTTCTGTTATTAGTGACAACTGCTTGCTTCACTCAGGTCTCTCAGGGCCTTTCCTTCCTTCCTACAAGATCCAGACTATCCTGTGTCTCTCCCTCTGTGTCAATTCTTTGGCCTGTTTTACTTTCCTAATTTCCCCCCAAGACTGAAATTATATCTATGAATTCCAGATTTCTGAAGTCTCTCTGTTCCAGTGCTGAAAAATACTGTTGTCTTCAGTGACAGTGACACTCCTAAGGAAACTCAATACAGATGGTCCCTGACTTATAATGGTTTGACTGAACAGTTTTTCAATTTTACCAGTTGTAAAAACAATAAGCATTCAGTAGAAACCATAATTTGAATCTGAATTTGGATCTTTTTCCAGGCCAACCATTTGCAGTAGGATCTTCTTTCTTGTTGCTGGGCAGTGACAGCACCCTGAAATGTCTTCCACCATATTCAAAATGGTTAAGTCACAACCTGTAGAATGTTACCTTTTTTTCCCAAACTCCCACACTGAAAAAGGAAAACAACATGAAATTAACTGACTACCAAGCTATTGCCTAACTGTGAATGAAGAAAAAATAATTTAAGCAGTATTCATTCAACAATATTTTTAAGTAAGTCCTTATTCAACAAGACCACATGTTGAAACCTTCTCATAGAAGTCTGTTTCTCACTTATGCTATTAAGTTCCCATATGATCTATCTAATTTAATCATAAGAAAAGGCTTCCAAAGGTAAGGGGCGGGGGCCAGTGGTGAACAGCCCTGACTCAGGACAGCAGACTTAACCACCACCAGGCAACTAACCAGCAGAAACAATCCTGTCTAGGCACAGCCATGGACCACAATGGGCCAAAAACAACTTTCAATCTTTCTCAAGAGCGGGCCAGAATAAGTGATATGAATCTAACATCAACCCAGTGGCCTCTAGAATTCATCCTCTGATTTTAAATTCAGAACTGGCTGAAAATCAGTCATGGAGCCCAGACACAGGAAAAAACTTAATGGCTCCATTATTACTGCTGCTATTGTTAACACTGACATTATTACTATGACATGAGTACACAGAGCCCCTAACCACACAGTTTGTGAAGGTACTCAAGCTGCCCTCTAATAACAACATAATAATAATAACAATAATAATGACACAACAGCTAATATTTACTGAGCTCTTATCCATTTGCCAGGCAGTATTCTAAGCATTTTATTTTGCTTTAACACAATAATAATGAAAATGAATTATGTACTATTATTACCATCACTGTAAGCTAAGGAAGCTGAGGCTTAGCAAGATTAAGTCACTTAACCAAAGTCATACTATTAGTAGGCAGAGCTGAGATTCTGGGAAGCTCTGACTTTGGGGACTCCCATTCTTACATTATCCAGTATCCATTTCACCCGTTATGTAACGTTCTATTTACTCACATTATTTCATTAACTTGGTACTCTAAACTCTAAAGCAGATGATCAGTTGCAATGATGAAAGTATAATACTGTGCAAGACCCAGAACAAGTCCTCACTTTGTAGAAGACCAAAGCTAAGGCAGTGAGTTCAGTTCTGGCACCTTCTTCCTGTTTGGCTGGGCACAGCTGGGAACACAGTCCAACTCTCGGCTGGCTTCGCTATCTGTTTCCCCTCACCCTGAACCTTGGCTCATGGGCAATGCCTTCTTAGAACTTAGGTCAGTAAGATCTATTACCAATGTTTTTTTAACTCATACTTCCTATTAATTCTAGCTGCACTGAGAAATGACAAAAGTGCACTCCTTAGAAAATAAAAGCAAGCTTTGAAACACAAGAAAAATAACACTTTAGTTAACAGAACATTTACATTCACATTCTATTGCAAGATGACAAAAGTTCAGAAACCTTTAACAGTTCATTGAATGGTCTAATATTTTTAATGAAATATATAAAATATTTTCTGTGACATACATAAAAGATAATGTGCAAATTATCATATTATACAGAAAGTTAAGTCCATCCTCAATTCTTTTTTTTAAATTATCTAACTACAATTTTCAGGTCTAGTGGGAAAAGGTAGTTTTTAAACCCCTTATGTCACTGCTGCCTATGCATTTAAATGATGGGGAAAACTTTATAGAATTCAATTTTTCAACTTTTTTTTTGGGGGGGGGTGGTGCTGGTAATTTAACCCAGCAGCACTTAAATACAGAGCCACGTCCCCAGCCCTTTTTATTTTTTATTTTGAGACAGGGTCTCACTAAGTTGCTTAGGGCCTCCCTAAGTTGCTGAGGCTACCTTTGAACTTGCAATCCTCCTGCCTCAGCCTCCCACAGCAGTGGGATTACTGGAGTGCACCACCATGCCCAGCTAATTTTTCACCTTTTAAAAATAAAAACAAGACAGAAAAATCAGTTTGCAGTCAGACATGATATGAAAGCCAACACAGTTCTTAAAACTGATCACGAATTGTATCAGGTAAACTCAGAGACCAGAAACTCCAGTTTTCTTCTTCCTTCAATCTTGCTGGTGATGCCAGGAGTCCATACCCTGCTTCCTTAAGTTTCTCACTGTTATTTACATATCGAACATAGGTCTCACAGTGCATTGTACTCCACACATTTTGATGGATCTGTAGGAAAGTGTTTCTGGCAAATAGTCATTAACCTCTTCAATCCCTAAGAACACAAAGGAAATAAACGTTGGTTATGATATTGTAGAACAAGTCCTAATTGCTGTCCTCTGGACTCACTCTAGTTTGTCAATGTCCCCACTAGAATGCAGCAGTCCCCAGCAACTCCACTTTGAAGTATAACTAATATTTATCTTGTGTACTCAGAGATACATACAAGACCGTTCATCACAGCACATCATCTTGACAAACAAGAAGCAAGCCAAATTTCCTTTCAAATAAGAATATATGAATAAGTTTTAATATACTCACAAATGGAATATTTTACAGCAGTAAAATGAATTAACTCTAGCTACTTGTAACAAGTCAGACTTTCTCAACCAGGTTCCAAAAGAAAATTAAGCTGCAATCAATCATTCAGTCTAAAGCAATCATTGAAGGTAATGAGATAACTTCTCTCCAACACATCTAATATTTAGTGTACTACTTATAGAACATCCTTGGAAAATTAAGAGTGTAGCCACTCAAATAATTTCCTTCTTCTGTGGTCTGAATGAGGACCTCTGGCTGGAAAAGACCAAGGTACGTGAATCTCAGAAAACAACAACAAATACAAAAGCAAGTGGCAGAAGGCTACATACAACATAATACCACTTTAACACAATTCAATTCAAATTTAATACAATTTAATTTAAAACAAGTAAAAAAAGGTATAGGTAGAAATATACATATAACATGGAAGAATTATCTTGAAAGCAAGAAAATAACAAAAAAATTCAAGACTACTACTTGGGCAGAGGAAGAAAATACAGATTCAATGGTCTTCAGAATATTCTAATTCTTAAACTGGGAATAAAATTTTTAAATTGTCACTTTATTATTTACTTTGTGATTTATACTTTACATGTATTCTTTCTTATACACCAAAATAATACATGATAAAATATTTTCAATATATCAGTAAAGTCTGAACACAATATCTCAAATGTGACCTGACCAATCCCGCAGAATTTAGTAAAAGCAGTCACTGCATGGCCTTTGTTCTGTCCCTTTGGCATCTGTTACCATGGCCTGGAGCTCTTTTTAGACAACTATAATAAACTCAGCTAATATCCATTGATCTCAAAAAATTCAAGTACTTTTCTTCTCTTTCACAGTTTGGTCAGTTCTTCTCCAGTGTGCAACTTTGTAATGATTTTTTTTTAACTGACACAAGAACAATCACTATTAAATGTCATTCTCAGACACTTGCCTAGCATGCCTAAGGCCCTGTGTTTGGTCCCTAGCACCACAAACAAACAAACAGTTATTCAGTCTCTCTGAACCCATCCTTTAGTCTGATCTTTAAAACCCCTTAGTTGACATTTAATTTTTAAGTGGTTTTATTTTGTTTTGTTTTTACAGCTTTCTTACCCACCACCAAGTAAACAATGTCTTCCAAGTAGTTATTCAAATTCTCAGTATCCTTTACAAACAAGTCAAGGACAAGGGCAAAAATCTGTAACATGCCACTTTAGATCTCTCTATAGAACACCCTTGATTGAGAAGAATTTGCAATCGGCAAGGAATCTATCTGTTACAGTCTGGACATGAGATGACCTCCAAAGGTTCATGTGTTGAAGGATCGGTCCCCAGCTGGTGGTGTTATAGGGAAGTGGTAGAAACTTTTCAAGGTAGGGCCTTAGCTAAGATGTCACTAAGGGTGTGCCTTTGAAGGGTATTAACCTTGTCCCCAGTGCATGCATGCATTGCAATGCGCTCTCCCCACTCACTCCCTTCAAGGAAGCCATGAGGTGAGCAGCCTCTGCCACATGCTCTCACTGCCTTACCTCACATCCAAAGCAATGGAGACAACCAATCTTGGTCTAAAACCTCTAAAGCCATGATCCAAAATAAATCTTTCCTCCTCTAAGTTGATTTTCTTAGGTACCCTGTCAGCGATGAAAGCCGATTAAACTATAATTTTACCTGTTTATAAGGAGAAACTCTCAAATGTCTTATTGAAATCTATTTATCTATAGTAATATTAGTTTTTGAAAAACAACAACAGGCCAGGCATGGTGGTGTACACACCTATAATCCTAGTGGCTTGGGAGGCTGAAGCAGGATTGTGAGTTCAAAGCCAGACTCAGAAAAGTGAGGTGCTAATAAGCAATTCAGTGAAACCCTGTCTCTAAATAAAATACAAAATCAGGCTGGGGATGTGGCTCAGTGGCTGAGTGCCCCGAGTTCAATCCCTGGTATCCTCCCAACCATCAAAAATTTAAAAAAAAAAAAAAAGAGAGAGAGAGAGAGAACAACACACCTTAATTTTAATGACACCTCCCCCAAGTAATTTTTTAGCACAAATTATTTTAATGTTTCTAGCCTTTTATTCACAAAAATTAATAACCATCCAGTTCCCATTACAATAAGAAAAACAATGAAGTCCTGCCCTGAGGCCAAATGCTCTGCTTAGGCCTAAAATAATATTAAATATTGAATATGAAAATATATGTGGCCCATTGCCTGATACTTAACTAGCAATTTCCCCAAATTCATTTTCTTCCCTCAAAATGTCCATTGAGGTTTTATCTGCTTTTTAAACAAAAACTAATAACAGGCCAGTCCCAGTGGTGCACACCTGTAATCCCAGCGGCTCAGGAGGCTGAGGCAGGAGGATAGCGAGTTCAAAGCCAGCCTCAAAAAAGCGAGGAGCTAAGCAACTCAGTGAGACCCTGTCTCTAAATAAAATACAAAATAGGGCTGGGGATGTGACTCAGTGGTGAAGTGCCCCTGAGTTCAATCCCTAGTACCAAAACAAACAAAAACTCTGTGACCCAGTGGGAGGAACAGAATGCATGGCTATAGTTATACAATGGAATAATAAAACACCTGAAATCTGGGAGAATGCCATAAAAATGACCTCAAAATCTATACTGATGTAATAGATGCCTAAAACACCATCAAGTATTTAGGACTTTCTCTGTAATTAAGTATTCAAGAAACTCTCAAACTCAGTGAATCACCAAAAATAAACAAACAAAAAACCCTTGAAAAATCTGATCAGTCTCTGAGTAAACAGAAAAGACAAATATAAATTACTTCTATGAACTGAGCTATAATCTAACGGATTCAACATCAGTGAAACATGATTTTAAAATAATTTACTTCAGAGTCCTTTGTGGATTCAAATAACATCCACATGATGCTATTAAAGAATTAAGGGTATAGAAAAAGGTTATCTTTTAGGTGATTTCAAAGAAGGACTTTTGCAGACAGTGCAAAGAAAAGACATGTAATTTACTTTGCTCCTCATTTTTTGTGCCCTGTGTTAATCAGGTATTTGCTTTAGGATAAAGACTCTTCCCTCTCATAGTCCAGCTCCTCCTATTGTGAATTCTACTCATGTGTACACAGAATTGTAATATATATCCATGGAAATATATGTAATATCACTAATTTGGCGCCTTTAATTTTTCTGAAGCAGTAAGTGAAAGAGAGGTAAAGCTAGGAAAGGGAACACCCTGATGAAATACAAAGAGCTTTCATCAGCAGCAAAACACAGCGTAGCGTAAACCATTACGATGAACAAGCAGAAGGCACAGTGATGGGCAGACTGCTGGAGGTAATTTTCCATGATGAGAACTGGAATCTTAAGTGCCTCCTCCTTATAAAAAACACTTGTGCTTATCTGCACTACATGGAATTTTAGTTGACAAAAGGCAGCAAAACTCAACAGTCATAGCCATAAATAGTTACCCAGAACACCATAATAAATTCTTGCAAAAATACTAATGGTACGTAGCACCAATTTTTAAAGGTGTAAAATCTCAGACAAACATATGGTTATTTTCCAAATGGAAACAAATCTTTTCAATTAGATCTCTCAGGATTTCTGTTTTAAGCTGCTTGTGGATGCTTAAGCAAGTTAAACTGTTTGGCTTACTTCAAAGAGCTTAAAAACTGGTGGTATTTTAATTGACTGTTTACTTTTATAAAAGCAATACATTTAATTAACAAATCTTTATCCAGTGCCTACTATGTGCCAGGCACTGTTCTAGGCTCTGGAAATACAGCAAGAAATAAACCAGGAAAAATCTCGACCCTCATTAATAAGAGAAGACAAACAAGAACCAAAATAAGATTTATAAAAAACAAAAAAAATGTTCAATGACGATAAATTTTCTAAGGAGAAAATAAAGGATGGGAGGAATGTATGGGTGACTGAAAGAACTTTGGTTTTGACTCTGTGAATGAGAGAACTGCTGTCAGACTCTGAATAAGACAGCTACATAATCTGACCATCTTAACTGAATCAATCTGGGCACTGTGCTGATGAGAGACTGAAGACAGGCAATGATAGAAGCTCAGGAACTAGAGAGGAGGCACTGCAAGATTCCAGCCACTGGTAGGCTGGACCTGGATTGGCAGCAATGGAAACAGTAAGAAGGGATTAGGTTACAGATCTACTCTGAATATCTAACAATCAAGATTTAAGGAAAGATAGGTAGTGGGCATTGACAGAGAAAAACCAAGGATAATTCCAGGGTATGTGTGTATGTTGCTTTAAAAACAACAACAAAAAAACCCTACAGTTTTAATATCAAATAATAGTAGTCAATTGTCTTTCTCCTTCCAGTCCCTAATTCCAGCTCCTCAGAGGCAGTCACTTCCATATCTTTTAACACTCTCTTCTGGTGTTTACTGCCATTTTCTAATTCTATACTGATAGCACTGAACTTTTCCAGTTCAAATATTACCCACTGTCTTTTGAATATGAAGTGGGAGGATTTAGTTGGCTCACACAATGCCCATTAGCTTTATATACATATGCACACAACTAAAGGCATGGTCTCTTCTCCCCAAACCACAATTCTGAATAAAATCAACATTCAGAACTGACTCATAAAGACTACACAAATATCCTTCAAATAGTGCATTATGAGGACCTCTCCTTGCATAGGTTTTACTTACACACACACACACACAATTTTTTTGGCCTTTCAAATCAGTTATCTAACAGGCTACTTTCAATATCAGCCAACATCACAAGTAATATAATCTTCCATTTCCCCCTTGAGTTCCTGTCTGCTTGCTCCAATCTGAACCTCCCTGCACTGCTACCATCCTGGAGCATCCATTTACTTTTGACCTTGGAATTCCTTTCACTTTGCCTGAGCTGGATCTTAATTCCTGGACCTTTCAATCAATTTCCCTCATTGTGGTGGAGGACATCTTCAAGGGAAGTAGCATACCATAAGGAAGTTTAGACTGTCTAAGTTTGATCCCCAATTCCACCACTTAACTATCTATGTGACCTTGAGAACTTGTTACTCTATGACTCAAGTTTCTCTACTTGTAAAACAGGAAAATAGTAGAACCCATTTTGCTGCCATAAAGTGTCAACTGATGGTTCAGAAGGAAAGAGAGCTCTGAGATGGAAAAGAGTGTGTTTTTAGGTGTGTACATAAGCACTATATAACTCTTAGGAGTGATGGTGATTCCAAAATGTGTACCCGAGGTCACATTTTGAGACTTTACCTGTCACAAATTGTCACTAGCCAAATTTATCCTTATTGATGGTTCAGACAGGAAGAGAGTTCTTAGAAATCATTTCTGTTGTTATTTTTGAAATTATTTCTCGATACTATCTTCTAGTCTGAGCACTGCTAATAAGAGGTATAATGGCATTTTAATTGCAGAGTCTTTATAAGTGACCTTTTCTCTAATTTAAAGGAAAATTTCATTTATTTGACCATCAGGCTTTTTATAGTGGAGGTGATCTGATCTTTTTGGTATTTCAAGCATGTGGTTGCTGCCAGTCTAAGAAAAAATACGGCACAGTTTAGATCAGCATTGTTCAAATGTAATTACACAACACACTAATCGTTCCACGATTTTAAAAGGTGGTGTTATGTGGAAGATAAATACTAGCAATCTTCTTCTCTAAAAAATATTGTTTTAAAACTCCAGAAAATATCAAATGGGTAGATGTTCTTATTAAACAAAGGCTCACCATTAGAAAATGGTTTACTACAGCCAAGAATCCCAGGCTGTAGCATGCAGTCACTTGACCTATAAATGTGAGATATATAATCTGAATACCCATGCCTGGTGAACACTTACTAATAACCATAATGTTGCATACATAATGTATAGACCAAGCTGTGATCACTTTTGGAGTATATAAATGTTTCTTTTATACTAATTTTGGCAAATCCATATTAAAAATTTGTAATGTTTCATGGACAAATAAAGTCAGCAAATATTAGTAGAGATGAAATATGCCAAAACTAGAGACATGGATTGAAATAACTGACATAAAATGTTAGAATACTGTCTCTACTAGGGAATGTACAAATTTAAGGTAACTGAAAACAACTTGCCAGAGAAAAATATTAGAGGTATTTTTTTCCTATAGGCAAAAATTTAATAAAATTATTTGGAATGAACATTATTCCTTAATATTCTAACCCCCAACACGAATCTGTATATAACACAGTGCACATTTATATATATATCAGAGAAGACACTGGCAGGAAACAAAGGGCACACTCAAACCGGTTAATCTGATGGCTATCGTTCCAAGGACTTTACAAAGGAGTGGGGAGAACTTAGGGTCAACAAGGGATAGTACAGAACTCCAGAGCTGGTCATCTTAAGAAGCTGTGGCCAGCCTGAATTTTAAAGGGGCAAGGGAGGTGAGTGATTATTAAAACCCAGACAGGGTCATCATACAAAGACAGTCCTAAGAGAAGTAATGGCCTTGGACAGAGGGCAATATAGACACCTCTACAGGCGACTCTACAGAGAAAAACCAAGGCAACAGATACCCCAAACTCATTCTCCCACTACAAGATAATCTTCCAGTCTCCTTTCACTGCTTGCTCCAATCAGAAGGCAGACAGCAAGAAGGGAGTGTGTCAATATTCATAAAGTCAGGTTTCCAGGGCAGGGAACAAGGCAAGGATGGGAGTAGGGGGTTCTGAAGAGCCACCAGCCCTTTGGTCTTCATCTACCTTACATTTCTTCTCCTGTTTATCTTCCTTCTCTTTTTCAGTGACCAAAAGAGATGTCTAGAAACGACTGAATTATAATCTCTAAATCATCAAAATCATCCTATAATCTGGTATAAAAGAAGTTCTCCCCAAATCTGAGCCATAGGTTATATCTGTATTTGGCAAAATAAACAAAGTCTTGAAATTATTATCACTGATTTAAATGTAACCCTAGCCTTCAGGTGAGCTAATAAGCTACACAACTTTCCTTCGATCTGCATAATAAGAAAACCCTCTCTGTTGTGCAACCAATTTTTGTGAGGAAGTGAACACTTCCAACACCCACAGTTTAAACTGTAGAGATCTGCAAAAGAACTATAGATGAAATCAGGTTCCAGTGAGAGTTTCTTAAATTGTTTCCTACTGTATTCCATAAAATGGATATTACTAGCATTTCAAATAAAAATAATTATTCTACACATTCCAAGTTTCCATTTACATGATGTCCAAGAATAGATGAAACTTACCAATAATGACACAAGTCAGAATAGCAACTACCTTCTGATGAGCAGAAGCAGGCTGAGGCTGGGAACACACATGAAGGAAACCTGCTGGGTGCTGCTGGAAATGTTCTGGAACTGTCTTGTTTTATTTGGTACATGTTTACACACATATCAAGAATCATTGGGTTAAAAAATTTAGGTGAGTTCATTTTAAACACTCAGTATTTGTTTAGATATGCCTCAACTTAAAAGAAATAATTATTCTATTAAAATGATTTTCATAATGACCTCTTTAGCACATATCCTAACAAAAGAGATTTAAATTTATGCATTTACCAGGAGTCAGCAATTTTTATCCATACATTGCCATTCAACTCTTTTTTTAACTACAACAGCCACTGGCTCTTTTTGCATTATAGCTGTAGCATTCAATAGCTGCCACAAGAGACCTTAGGAAGCACAACAACTAAGATATTTATTCTCTGATCCTTTACAAAAAAGTTTGCCAAACTCAAATTTAAGTTTCAAGTGACGTATCTAAATTGTCCCTTTTGTAGGATAATTAAGATCAACCTCACATGAATACAAAGTAACAAGAGGAAGATCAATGAGACACCTTAATAAAGTGCTTAGTTAACAGTGGCCATGAATCTCACCACACTCTAACATAGGGGCGCAGTACCCTTTTGCTTGACTTGCACTATGGGTTTAAGACCCTGATCACAAGTTAGCATGCTAAGTTTTATACAATGTTCATTTTTTAAAATCTGCCAACATTTCAAAAGTAGGAATGTGCACTTTTTAAAAATCCAAAATTTTACCTTCTCATTAAAAAGAAAACAAAAATCTAACAATATTAGAACCATATTCCTATAAGGTGACATATAAACAGGAACAGAGAAGCTCAGCATCAACTGACACTTAGCACTGAACTTGCACAGTCCATGTTCTTCTAGCAGAGTTGAATGAGAAATACAATATTGCTTCTATATGTGACTACACAAAAAGAGAAAAACAAAAACTAGGCAGAGGTCCAGGGGCTTCTTAACACTCAGCTCCCTTGCTGCCTGATTGGCTATTGTGGGCACTGAGTTACAAGCACAGGCTTAAGCACCAGCCTCCAGGGAAAATGGCAGAGAAGAATCAAGAGAGTTCTAAGAGCCAGAAGGTTCAAAAGAGCCAACAATTAATTCAATGCTTGCAAACATCCAGTGGCAGAGATCTCCCTATCTTCTACGCAGCCCTACTCCCACTGTGGGGCAATTCTGCCTGTTAAAAATCTTCTTCATACTACTGTTGCAACTTCTCTGAGTCTACAATTATTTCAAAACAAAGTTTTTTTTAAAGCTTTTTATACTAAGTAAACATCTGTCTTTGTATAACTTAATTGGTTGTTAGCTGTAAGGAGAAGCTTAATCCTCTTCTACAAGATGATTATCATGAATCTCTGTAAGAGATTTTTCACCAAGTCTCCTTCCTCAAGTACTAGAAAATGAACAAGACGATCAACTCTCTTATTCTACAGTTCTCATTCAATCAGCAAATATTTTTTGAGTGCCCATTATTAATTGGGTACTGTTCTAGACTCAGGTTATCATGTAAACCTGTGGAACCTTACAACATAAGCTACTATTAGCCTTTTTGGTGGCCATATCATACTACTAATTTACTGTACTAACTTTAGTCCACTAAACTCCCAGTTTTTTCTTATATTCACTACTTAAACTGTATTCTTAAACAAATGGATTATTGAATCCAAATTTTTAGAATCCACCATTCTCTCCAATCTGTCAAGAAATTTCTGGAATATTAATTTCTTTTCCACCTAACACACTCCCTATATCTTCTAATTTTTTGTTGTCAGCAAATCTGATAAATCTATCCCTCTATACAGTAATCCAACTCAGTCATAACAATGCTTAACTGTATTAAGGTTTCCAAGAACTCTGTGACATGACATTATGCTATGCTAAATTTCAGATACAGTGTGCTCACCAACTATCCCCCAATCACCTTGGGGAAAAAAGATTCTTAAAAATATTTTATATATGTCTTAAAAAAAAAAAAAAAGAAGCAAGCTGTAACAGTTTTATTTCAGTGCCAAAGTAACTAAGGTAAAACACTTCACCCTGTCTTCCATCATACATGAAAATCATAAGGTTTTATTTTATTCAAGAGGTGTCTTCAATACAAATACCTAAGAACATTAATTTAAAAAGAAAAAAATGGCAGGACAGATTCCAAAATAAAACAGAAATATTCTTAAATGCTAGGTATATTTTTAAAATGAAAATTATACCACTGGATACAAAAAGAAATGCTGTCCTTAAAAAAATTATCTAATTACATAAACATTTACACACTATAGCTCTAACCACAGTCCAGATGAACACAATTAGCAAATTTAATCCTTGAAACTGTATTCTATTGTTAAAACCAAAAAACTTCTTTTTCAACTAAAAGATTTTGCCTTTAATCCAGTCATTGGTGGTTATTAAGAAATGGAAATGTGCTTGAATTTGCACAAGTATATTTGAACTTTATAAAGTCTACAATTCACATTCAAGAGTTAGGTTGAAATCATTTTTTAAAATGCTAATATATGTGAATAAGGCATAAAGCATGACATACAAATTAAATTTCAGCACTTGGAACTGAAATACAAACAATAAGCTAATTCATGAATATGGTAATAACCTCTCTGGCACAAAATCTGAAAGCATTTTATGCATTTTAAGTGAATTTTAAATTTTAAGTAAATTTCCACAGTATTAACTTCAAGTTTTAGAATTTCCATTCACACAAGTCATTATACTGACACAATCTGCAATTTATGACAATTTGGCAAAGCTAAATTAAGTTGATTTTTTTCCCTAAAGAGAAAAGTTTAGCCGAACAACAAAGCAAACAAGTTTATATGAAGCATGTATAACTTTAAAATAAATCTTGTCACACAATTAGGGAAGCATCATTCTATGCTACTTAAAAATGATTCTATGCATTAAAGCCAAGTCCATATTCTCCATATCACTTCAATCTAGTAGATAATAAATCCACTTTAAAAGAAACAAAGCGGGATTTATTATAAAATACTCTAAATTTGTTGCTCTTTATTAAATTCCTAAATTTATCTGATGAACTCATTTAACTTGCTTATATAACTTAAACTTATAAAAAAAAAGCTACCTGCAATAATTAGATATCAGTGATAAGGTAATTAAAACAGACACTTCACCCTGTCTTCCATAATATATGCAGGTTTTCAATTTATTTAGTGAAGGTGAAGGCCTTTACCACTAGTGGTTGTCAGGAGTGAACTTCTATCCTGCTGTGCTATGTCCTATTTAGTACACAGCAATCCTCCCTCATCTGCAGTGTTGCTTTCTGCAGTTCCAGCTACCCACAGTCAACCTGGATCATCATGGCTTGAGATTATCCTGAAATATTGTCAGAAGGTCAACAGTAGCCTATTGCTGAGTCACAATGCTTACATCATCTACCTCACTTCATCTTACCACGTAGGCATGTCACCTCTCACATCATCGGGAAGAAGAATGAGCCCAGTAAAATATTTTGAGAGAGACAGAGAGGGACCACATTCATGTAACTTTCATTACAGCATGTTATCAATTGTTCCATTTTATTATTATTGTTAATTTCTACTCTGCCTAATTTATAAATCAAATTTTATTAGGTGTGTGTGTGTGTGTGTAGCAAAAAAACCTAGTAAACACAGGTTTCGATACTACATGAGATTTCAGGTAACCAGTGGGGATCTTGGAAAGTATCGCCATACTACTCCAAATTTTTTTCTTGCTCTTTAAGACTTTTAAATTTGAGGAATTAAAGAATGTTACAGAATCCAGCTTACCTGAATATATTTCCGCTGAGTTTCGTCATTTAAAACATGTGCAACATGCTTAGAAAAAATCTTTTCCCTGCCAGTTCTGGCATGGATACCAACCATAGTGACACCAATAGGCCAGGGAGCATTTCCAATGGCCATCTGAAGGTAAGCATCATTTGCCTGAAAGGAAGTTTAAGAGATCAGAAAGGCAGAAATATTGTATTGGTTCAAATTTTTTTAATATTTTTTTATTTATATACAACAGTGGAATGCATTACAATTCTTACAACATTAGAGCACATTTTTTCATATCTCTGGTTGTATACAAAGTATATTCACACCAATCCGTGTCTCATACATGTACTTTGGATAATGATGTCCATCACATTCCACCATCATTTCTAACCCCATGCCCCCTCCCTTCCCCTCCAACCTTTGCCCTATCTAGCGTTCGTCTATTCCTCCCATGCTCCCTCTCCCAACTCCACTATGAATCAGCCTCCTTATATCAGAGAAAACATTCGACATTTGGTTTTTTGGATTCACTTAGCATTATCTTCTCTAACTCCATCCATTTACCTGCAAATGCCATGATTTTATTCTCTTTTATTCCAAATTCTTATTTCAAGTATTTCACAGCCTTTTATGACTAATTCTCAGCCAGCCCTGAGACATGTCGAAAATAATATGCTCCTCTTTTTCCTCTCGTCCAAGTATAAAAGATTAAAATATGGTGTGAGTGCCTGCCCTGCCCAGGACCACAAATGCTCATGAAAAAACAGAAGTCAAAGATAAGGTTGTAAAAAAACAAAACAAAAACGGTGGGGCATGGTGGCACAGCCTGGAATCTCTGCAACTTAGAAGGCTGAGGCAGGAGAATTCCAAGTTCAAGACCTCAGCAAATTACCAAAATAAAAAACAGAAAGGGGTGGGGATGTAGTTCCATGGTAGAATACTCCTGAGTTCCATCCCTGGTACCTTTTAAAAAAAGAAAATAACAAACACTCCTTTGCAGCCTTTTGGCAGTGGAATTTAATACATTTCATATCTGGAATTAGCAGGTAGCTAATTTGATGCACTGACAGAAACTCTAGGTTGGGTCTTAGACCTACTTCTCTACACTGATGGATAAAACTTATTCCTTGTCCCACCTGAAATCACATCTAATCACTTCACAGCATTCATTATACATTGTCAGAAGGGGGAGGGGTGTTCCATATGGTGGGATGACTATTCAGGGTCCATAACTCTGTGTAAACAGAGTCTGAATTCTGGCCCTCAAGTCAAAGAGCTGAAAGAAAAGACTGGTTCATCTCTTTGGCCTCCCAAATCTCCCACCTACCAAGAACCTTAAAATAAAAGCTATAAAAAGTGAAGCCAGAAACCAATGCAAATGGCTCTTTTTTAAAAATCAAGCCAAAAGCAAATAAATTCTAAAAACCCCTGAGGATTTCTAAGTAGGCCTCAAAGAGATTTTAATTTCAAAAATCAAATATCTATGTAATTGATATGTAGAGTTGAGTTTTAAAAAATTAAATACTATAAGATAGGTTAACTAAAAACCATAAAGATAAATCCAAACTTGCTTTGCTAAACAGATTTTATAAAACTTAATTTTAATGGCACATATGCATATATTTATCACTGATACTCATGTGTAAATTTAACACTGGACCTTAATCGATGATAATTCCAATACTCAGTTTCCCTAAAGTTACAAAAAAAACTGTCCAAATACATTATTAAAATTTCTTGATTCTTTCTGTAGTTTAAATAAACAAGTTTTCATCTGGTTCTGATATATAATCATGAGAAAAAAATAACAAGAGAAAAGGCATCATTCAGCAAGCAGGTGATGTGAATACTTTCTGAAGTAATGTTGACCTTATCCATCCATTCCAATTAAATCATTCTTATTAGGAATCATGCAATTGATATAAACTAAGAATGAAATTTCTAACCACAACACACAAAAAGTTTTCTTTTGAGAGTACTGGCTCTTTTAAGGAATGAAATTACCACATTACTCTTATTAGTCTAAATCTCTAAAAAAGAAAATCATCCAATCACCCAGGAATGCCAGCAGTCCCCTCTTTCCTTTTCCAGTTCTCTGGTATTATTACTGGGATTGCTCCTCTACTCCTAGTCTCCTAGGAGGCAGTCACCAGAAGCAGCCCTCCTTACACCTGTCACATCTCCAATACACAGTACAAATGCACAGGGCCTTTCTCTCCTTGTTGCCTTCTTGCAACTGACTGCTCTCCACTTTCCCCTTCTAATTCCCTCACAGGAGTCCCTCACACCAGAGTGCTTTCCTGCAAACCACCTCCTCCCAGAGTCCATTCAGGAGTAAAGACACTGCAGTGAAGGAGGACAGCCTTCCTCTGCAAGAGGTTGGCTGTTGTTGCACTATTGAAATGAGAGAGAGGAATCCTGACAGCTTTTTCTGGACCATTTCCCCATAGAAATAATTACAAAGAGTAGTTAAATTCCATTGTATCATCAGTACAATAGTTCAGCTACATTACAGATTAAATGGGCCTTTATAGCTAGTCTGGGAAACTAATCTATAAAACATTGTTTCTATGGGAAAAAAAAAAATTGTTCCAAACCACAATTGACCATTTATAAACCTTGAAATACAATCTCATTCATTAAATAAACACTGCCTATACAAAACTCATGCTCCGCAGAACCTTTCAATCTACTTTAACAATGACTGAGAATATACATTTTGTGGCCTGTGGTTTATTTGATGTCTAACAATAATGCTGAGAAAACAATGGAAAACAAAACTTTTCTTACTAATAGCTCACTTCACATTTATTCTAAACCATACTATGCAAAATGCCCCCAATCCAAATGAACATTATGTACATAACCTAAATATATTCATAATAATTTCAATGGATAGCATAACATACCTTTACATATTCCCTCTGCAACATGAATTTAATAATATCTGTTATCGATTCTTTAATGTCAGCAGGAAGATTCTGGAAAAGAAAAAAGCATAACTAATTTTAGCAGCTATTATTTAGTGAAACACAAGTAATAATTATTCTAAATCTCTATCTTCTAATTTTCAAAGTCAGTTAATAAAAGCATTTCTCGAGAAAACCTTACCCTTTTCCGGAGCTTTCTGAAAAGTGGTCTGAGATAGGACTCAGTCTGCTTCTGAGTAGCACTGTTCAGTTTACCCTGCACACTGCGTTTCACATAATCTTCTCTGGCATTCAATTCCTTAGCCCAAACACCAAGAAGAAACTGTTGAAAGAAGGAGTAAATTGAGACTACAATGCCATCTAGTGGTTTAATGAGTTTAAAAGCACTATAACACAAAAAAAACAGTACATTTTCATTCTTAAAGTAAATGCCTTGGTTAGTTAAAATATTATCAAATAAAGTTTAACTATTTCTGCTTATTTTCTCATGTTTCTTTCAAAGTATTATCTTTAGTGAGTCACAGACATTCCTAATCTATGTATCCTAGCTCAAGATAACCCATTTGCTTAAAAAAAAAAAAAACAAATTTCTTAGCCAGGCACAGTGGCATATGCCTATAATCCCAGTGGCTCCACAGGCTGAGGCAGAAGGATCCAGAGTTTAAAGCCAGTCTCAATAAAAGGAGGCACTAAGCAACTCAGTGAGACCCTGTTTCTAAATAAAACACAAAAAAGAGATGGGGATGTGGCTCAGTGGCTGAGTGCCCCTGAATTCAATCCAGTACAAAACCAAAAAAAATTCTTAGTTAATTATTTGAATAAACTTTTACTTTATTTGCAAAAATTGTACCTATTACATAAAATTTGACCAAGTTAGATTAATCATCCATAAGACCATATGCACTATGATACTTAGTCTCCCAAGTATGCTGTATTATTTGAACTACTTATGCAGTTCAGACAATAAATCAATTAAAAAAAAAAAAAAGTCCCACTAAAGCACCTGACTAAAGAAGGAAGAAAAAAAAGAAATGAAAATAAAGCAGACTGTGACCCATCCCTCCCACTTCTTGCCTCCACCCCCAGAAACAAACCTAGTCCCCTCTGGGTTTGACCATATACATGGTACTCCTTCCAAGGCAACGTGAAGGCTGAGGGGGACATACTCCTTTATGCACACCTACAAAGGAGAGGCCATCACTCCAAAATAAAAGACTTGTTCATACTAGTTCCATGCCTTATCCTCCATATATTTTAGAATCTTTATGACCAAAATAATATATTTAAAATGGAAATACAAGTAAAATCATTCTTTATACTTAAATCTCAGACTGAACAGCTTGTGAATAAACATTAAAAACAACTAGGCTTAACCAGAGATATAAACGCCTATAATAAAGATAGAATTAGGGGGCCGGAGCTGTAGCTCAGTGGAACAGCATTTGCCTGCAACACATAAGGCACTGGGTTCGATCCCCAGCACCACATAAAAATAAATAAATATCCATCTACAATTTTAAAAAAATTATTTAAAAAAGACAGAATTAGCAAATCAAATAAAAAATAGGCAATTGGGGGCTGGGGTTGTGGATCAGAGGTAGAGTGCTCGTCTAGCATGTGAGAGGCACTGGGTTCTATCCTCAGCACCACATAAAAAAATAAAATAAAGGTATTTCCACCTACAATTAAAAAAAATTTAATTTAAATAAATAATAGGCAACTGTATGTACAAGTGAAGAAATGAACACTCTGGAAGGTGACAGATATGTTTACTTTTTGTATTGCCAGTATCTTTCCACTTCCTTCCTTTCCTTACTTTCACAGATATCTCATAAAAGCTTATGGAATCCAGCCATTGCACTCCTTCCTAGGCGTTAATAAAAAATAAGCAATTCCTCCGAATTTCTTGTTCATTCTATTGTTGGGATTCTTTTGTGTATGTTTATATGAATTAGTCAACTTTTGAGAAAAGTGTCACAAAGAAAGTAAATATACTTTTTCTTTCATTAACCACTATATACAAGTGCAAAGTGATGTCATAAACATAGCACAAGCACTCATGTTTTTTGAGAATGTCCCTATCTAGCCTTTAACCCTTGATACTCAAAAAATAGAAGAATAGTTTTTAAGCATTCAGAATGCCTCTTTCCCTCGCCTTTGATACATACTTTCAGGAACTTGGTGATGATGTCCATGTCCTTATGATCATCGCCTTTCCCTAAAGACTCCCCCAGTGTCTAAAGAAAAAGAAATGATACTTCTATTAATAAACAGAGAACAAACTGCATGGATGTATTCAAATGTGGTGTGTGTATATGTGACCAACACCATATTATTCAATGCTCTTTATCACATATTGTGTAATTTTTATTTAAAAATCTATTGGAATTTCTAGTTAAAAAAAAAAAAAAAAAAAAAAAAGCCCAAAACTCTGATTTGCCATTTCTACAGAGAAATTGTAATATCTTTTATAATTCCAAAGAGAGGTGGAGAGAAAAAAGAATCAGAGCCACATGTGGTGGTGCACGCCAGTAATCCCATTGGCTCAGGAGGCTGAGGCAGAAGGATCACCATTGGCACAGGAGGCTAAGGCAGGAGGATCACGGGTTCAAAGCCAGACTCAACAACTTAGCGAGGCCCTAAGCAACTCAATGAGACCCTATCTCTAAATAAAATACAAAAAAGGGCTGGGGATGTGATGGCTCAGAGGTTAAGTGCCCCTGAGTTCAATCCCCAGTACCAAAACGAAAAGACAACGAGGTAAGTACAATGACTCCTAATGGATATGAGATTTCTTCGGGGAGAAACAAAAGTGTTCTAATACTTAGTGATAACAGTTGTACCACCCAGTGAATATATTAAAATCCACTAAATTATATACTTTAAATGAGTACATCATATAGTATGTGAATATCTCAATAAAGCTTTCTTCAAAAAAGAAAGAAAGATAAAGAAGGCAGGTGGGAGGAAAGGAGGAACAAGTGAGTCCAACTGACAAACGGTTGCCCATACCAATTATTTTAGTAAAATTTAGGGACCTTCATAGGTGATGGGGAAGAAGTGATTAAAATGACACATCATCCTCAACAACAATCTTTACCCTTAGAGACCACTACAGGTACAAGAACCAGAAACAAAGGAAACAAAAAAATAACAGTTTGTATCTTATTAAGCATTAAAAAAATTGTAAGCTAAGCCATGTTTTTTACATGCTGTTTTAGTACACAGTGGTATACTAAAGAGTACTTATCACAAAGTTGTTTGTGATTAATAAGGAGCTGGGAACAATCCAGCTATCCACAATTATAAGGGAAAATATTGCCATAATATGCAGCAATTAAAAGCAAAGGTCTAAATGTACTTAAAGCATCAAGGATGAATCTCAAAAACAGCATGAAGTGAAAAAAATAAAAGTAAAAAAATAAAATAAGACTATCACTACATAATATTACTTATAAAAATAAAAATTATATGGACATGTTGTCAGATACCTGTAATCCCAACTACTAAGGTGGCTAAGGCAGGAGGATCACAAGTTCAAGGCTAGCCTAGGCAACTTAGTGAAACTGTCTCAAAATAAAAATTTTAAAAGGCCTGGGGTCTGGGCACAGCCAGCCTTAGCAACTTACCTGGTCCTAAGCAACTCAGTGAGACCCTATCTCTTAAAAACAAAAAACAAACAAACAAAAAACAACTGGGGATATGGCTCAGTGGCTAAGTCTATCTGGGTTCAATTCCCAGTACCAAAAAAAAAAAAAAAAAGGCCTGGGTCAACCCCCCAAAAATATGTATGCGTGCATACATGTGCATGTGTACACATAGTACACTGCAGATTTTACAAGAACACAAACAAATGCAAGGATCATATCAAACATATTATAATGACTAATGTTTGAGGTTAGGAAGTAGAGGAATGTGAATAAAGAATGAGCAAAAGAGGAATAAATGAATAAAAGCATGAAATAAAAGAAGGGCCTTTGCACTGACCCAAGATGGTAGTAGCTTTTCAGTAAACACTCTGATCAACTTAGCCATCTGCTCCAGAGGAAAAGTGGGTAATGGGGAAGGAGTTGGGCTGGGAGTGGAGACTACCTCTAACTCTTCAATTGTTGTGTTTTCTTCATGAACTTTCAGATCATTTTGTGTATCTTCCTCTCCAGGTTCTTGACCACCCACAATTTCATTGAGGTACTGTTGATCAATCTTATCCAAAGCTGCTTTCAGATCATTTCTCAAGCCCTAAGAAGAGGAAAAAGGGAGCTGGGGTTATAGCTCAGTAGTAGAGCGCTTGTCTAGCATGTTTGAGGATTTGATTCTCAGCACCACATATAAATAAATATAAATAAAGATCCATCAACAACTAAAATATATACATATATTTTTATTAAAACATATATTTATTAAAATATATATATGACAAAAAAATTTTTTAAAGAGGAGAAAAGAAGTACACCTATTATGAAATTTCACTAATGTTTCACCTTCGATTTTACAGTAATAAGAAGTACATTTCATTTTTCTCCCTACAAGGAGTTAAGAATTTGGTAAAACTAGTATGCATAATATTAGCATTATTCTCCAAAGTTAATTGTTACAAACATATTTAAAGGAATGTTTGCACAATGGCCAAACTGGTGGTTGGAAAAATAAAACAGACATGAGCAACAAATTCAAATAAGAATCTTCATAAATGCTGTAATTTTATAACAAGGCTTAGTAAAAATGACCAGATCTTCATTAGGGTCCCCATCATTCATTTAAAACATCCAACTTCACTGCAACTACTCTGAACTCCTCAAATATTTAGAATAAACCTGGCATCTCATCTATATGCCAGGTTCTCAACTTCATTTCTAGCAAACTGGCAAATTCCATATTACACGCATATTCACTGTATGACTATTTAATAAAAAATGGAATCCTCAGTTTCCTCAACATGAATGAAAATCAGCCATGAGGTGTAAAAGCCACAGTTGTGAAGTCTATCAAGCTTCAAATCTTTGTAGCTTACTACTCTTAGACAACTTACTTTACCCATGTATGCCTCAGTTGTTGTACCTATAAAATGAGAACAATACCATCTACTATGTAGAGCTGTCATGAGAAATATTTTTTGTTTTATTTAACATTTACTATATACTAGAACTGTTCCAAAAGCCTTGCAAATATCAAGTTATATAAATAGGCAAATTAATGTACACTGCACTTTCAACAGTCACTGGAGCACAGTAAGCATCCAACAAATATTAACTTTTGTTTATCACAAGCAATTTAATCATTTTCTACTGCTCTTTCATAAACATAGAAGAGAAATATTCAACTTAAAACTTTTAATTTACCAAATATCAAGTACTTGCTATGTACAATGCATAAGACCAGTACCCAACGAATATCTCCTTGAATTCTCACTACATCCTTGTAAAGCAGATATCACTGCCTTTATTTATAAATAAGGACTCTAGGGTTCAAGTAAATTAAATACTAGTCAGTGGCCCAATAATTAATAATTACAAATCAGGAATGGAATCCAGAGTTTTTGTTCCTATGCTCTTTCCTTAAAAACCACATATGCAAGACACTAGACTTGGCAAACAAAATTAAACCAGGAAAAGATAAATACATACAACAATCTAATATTAGTGAAACGCACTAACAGAAGTTTATTACAGGAGCATAGAGAGGGAAGCTATTAATTCTGACTGAGGCCATGGACAGGTTAGGAGAAGAGATATAATCTTTGAATTTTGTTTGAAAAAACAAAAGGTTTCAACCAAGGCATATAAGAGAGAAACAAAAGGCACAAGAAAAATGATCATTATAGACACAGAGACTGAAAGTGTTCAGGCAACTGTTTATGCCATGGGGCTAGAATGGCAATGTTGAAAAGTGAAGCAGGAAGGTGATTTGGCAATAAATAGGGAAAGCAGTCATGAAGCCCAAGCTAGCAAAAAGAAAACTACATGAATAAAGAGATGCCCAGTTAGGCCTCAGCAATTCTCACCTTCCATCTGAGATGCCAGGCACATAAGGACTAGTCCAGAGGAGTCTTTAGATGATTTCAGATGACTTTTATCTAAAGCAATCACATGGAAGACCCCAAGCAAAAGACAACCTAGCCCAACCAAACCACAAAACTGTGAGATGATAAGTTATCTAAACTACCAGGTTTCTAAGTGACTTGTTATACTCACAGATAAACAAAAAGATTTTATATTAATAAATTCCTTTACATGACTAAGTTTGGGGATGGTCTGTTGCGCAGCCATAGATGACCATACCATCTTTCAGTAATTGATAGAGCAAGTTTGATAAAACATTATTGAGGCCACAAAGATATGAACAACACTATCATAATTGACACTTGTAGAAATATATAACGAAATAAAAACATAACTCTTTTCAAGAGCCCCTGGAATGGACCACATATTGAGCCATGAAACAAGATCAGAGCCTCCATCAAAATCTAAAACTATTAATCTTCCAGAAGAAAATACAAAAGAAGGAGACCTTGGGGTAGGCAAAGATTTCTTAAGCACAACATAAACAACAACCATAAAAGGAAAAGCTAATAAACTTCATTAAAATTTAAACTGCTCAGCAAAGACATCATTGAGAGATTAAGACAGATACAGACTAGGAGAAAATAGTCACAAAATTTATAAATATACAAATAACTCCCAAATTCAAAAGATAATCCAATTTAACAATGAATATGACTAATACTACAGAAAGTCTATGAAAGATGTCTATGAAAAAGTAGAGATTCATCATCTTAGTAAACAGGGAAATATGAATAAAATCACAATGAGATACTACTAGATATACAAGAGAATGGTTAAAATTAAAAAGACTACCAATACCATAGGATGATATTTAGAAATGTCTGGCATTTCTTACTTAAGCATGTATCTATTTTTATTATTTAGCAATTCCATTTCCAGGTATTTGCCAAAGAGATAGAACATATTTACTCAAGAGAAAAAATAATAGGCCCAAATATGATACAGATATCAATGTTCACAGCAGTTTTATTTATTATAGCCCAAAGCTCAAAACGAACTGTACTACATTTATATAACTGAATATCATTGGGCAATGGAAAGGAAATTAGTGAATTCTGCAATAGCACGGGAGAAGCTAAAAAATGTTACACTGAGCAAAAGAAACCATATATACACTGAGGTTAGCCATATGAGACACCAGAACAAGTCAAATAAATAAAGGTGACAGAATTCAAAAGGTGGCTTCCTGGGAGTGGAAGAGGGATATGGGGATTGGCTATGAAGGGGCACTGGGGAACTTTCTGAGGTGATAGAAATATTCTATATCTTGATAAGGGTAGGGTTATACACTTGTATTTGTCAAAATGCACTAAACTATATGCAAGTTACATACATTTTTACAAAAGTAAACAGCATCAGAAGCAAGGGTATTTTTCAATTTTTTACATATAGTAACACAATTAAGTCAAACTCCAAACTATTCTAGTCAGTGGTATTTTTCTAACTTTAATCTGACTTCTTACCTTATTAACTTCTGGTGTGAGGATCTCTATTTTTCTTAAACGTTGAAAAGCATCATAATCAGTTTCTCCAAATAGTCTAATTGGTTCTCCTCTTTCTCTTAACCTTCTGATAACCTATAGAAAAACAAAAGCCTAGTAATTCATTTTATTTGTGAAACAGGGGAAAAAACTCAAACAATTTCCATACTTTACCTTAAAATGAAACCAGTGTTTAATAAAATGAATTATCTAAGTACATATTTCTGAGTGAAAAATAAAATATTTTATTCACCTATCTACACTAAATAAAGATGTCGGTGAATGAAAGAGAAAATACCTTAGTTAAAAGTCTATTTTGACTCAATGTCATGGCTATATATTTTATTACTGAATAGCTCCTAGAAAGTGGTCTGACATATAAATCTATAATTCAAATCTAGAGCAAGCCCCAAATATAGACCTCTCATTTTTTCTGCAAGACACACACACTCCTTACTTATAAGAACTAAGAGAAGGGATACAGTTTTGGTCCTCAATTTACATAACTGTGACTCAGTCCTCTTTTTAAAAACATCAAAAGACAATACTAATCCCCTCTGCCAACACACATTTTAGGTAATCAAACATCTGTTTTGAAATGTAGATGTAAAAAGTAAGTTGTATTTGTTTTTCCTTAATCTTCCATGAACAGATATGCTGTGCTATCATCATACTTTGAACAACAGTCCTCTGCTGGCCTGCTGCAGGTAGGATAATCTGTGCAGTAAGACACACAGAAAAAAACACTAAAGAGGGAAGAATGGCAGTTCTACAGAGAATAAAACTTGGAGTAAACAATGAATCCATAATCATAGCAAAGAGGATTCACCATAATACTATAGTAAAATTCAAAGAGAGAAAATGAGAGATGACTAGAAGGGGCACATGCAGGACTTTGGAAGTATAGATCCATACTTGATTTCATGACTTGGGTAATGTAATTATCCATTATATTACATCTATGTTTTATATACTCTTTGTGTACATTATGTTTCATTTAAAAAAGGAGAAAGAAAAATGTAATTAAGAAAATGAACTGATAAAAGAAAATGGATAATTGAAAAATTGATAAAAGAAAAAAAAAAAAAAACACTGCCACCAAGAACTTAATCTGGGAACATAAACAGTAAAACACACCTAGAAACCACTAAAAGGACTTCCTTGTATTAACTGAGGTTTGGGATTAAAACAGAAATTTAAGAGGTCATCTAGTGCCAATCAATGCAGGGGGAAAAAAAAAAAACCCTCAAAAATGTCCTTGTCAGATCCTTGAGAAGTAATAATCACATCTCTTCATGAAATATCCCACCCCAGGGCTGGGTTGTGGCTCAGTGGTACAGCGGTTGCCTACCATGTGTGAGGGTTCGATCTCCGCACCATAAATAAATAAATAAATAAAGTAAGTAAGTAAGTAAGTAAGTGAAGGTCCATCGACATCTTAAAAAAAAAAAAAAAGAAAGAAATATCCTACCCCAATTTCAGACTAGTATGCATTACTTTTCAAAACTGAAATCTGCATCCCTCAAGCTTCTTCCCATTGCCTAGTTCTATTTTAAGAAACCACAGAGAATATTCAATATTTTGCCAAAATTCAATGGATATTTTAAAAATATATTTACTAACTCTTCTCTTTAAGCTAACTATTCCAAATTCCTTTACCTATTTTCACATGGTGACTTCTACAGTCAGTCATCATTCCTATGAAGGTTTCCTTCTGTGTAACTCCACTATAATAATATGGAATAAGGAATAACAACCACAACTGCAAATGTATTGGCGAGAGGCACAATACCCACCCTCTGACCTATGTGCCACACTCTGTACTAATATTAAGCCCTACCCACAATCAGACACATCTAAAACATGGACAGACTGCTGAGGACTCACAAAGATTAAAGAAGATTGTCCAACTGTCTCAATCACAAATTTAAATAACCTAAATAGAAAAAAACAGAGAATTTGAGCTAGTTATTACTTTAAAACACTGTAAAGCTGAGGGCTATTAATAAACCAAGTTATGAGAATTATGCAGTATTTTTCTAAATACCAGTTTACATGGCTAATTCTCATCTGTCTGGGATTACATGACAGTGATTTTGCCTAAAGGAAAGGTAATAAACTATCTGAATTCAAGGTAGTGTGAGAATTCTATTATTCTAATTTTTTAAACTTGTATACAAAAAAAATTTTTGACACAGAGACCAAAAGGGATATCAGCTACATGGGAGGTTAAGACAGGAGGATCTCAAGTTCAAAGCCAATTAGCAACATCCCTAAGCAACTTAGTGATACTGCGTCTCAAAATAAAAAATAAAAAAGGACTGGGGATGTAGCTCACCTGGACTTAACTTCCAGTATCCACCCCCAACACAAAAAAAGAAAGAAAAATAGGGAATTAGAAAGTCTCAGTAACTTGCCCAAAGTAAAAACTTTCATATACAGTGTGTACACACAAACACACACATACACAGTCTTCAAAATATATTTTTAAGTGAAAAGAGCGAGGCACACAAGCATATAAATAATCTCACTTGTGTGAAAGGGAAGAAAAAGTATACACTTGCATACTGATGACTGTGTAAGTGAATGACTCTAGCAGGACTGAGAACAGATTAGAGGGGGGTATGGAAGATAGAAGATAGGAAGAAGAAAAGATATTTTTGTTTTATACCTTCTCTATAGTTGAATTCTTTAAATCACACAAATATCTCTATTTTGTAAGTAAAGTAATAGTTGCTATTGACCAGGATATGGGCAAACACTACAGGTAAGAATATAAATACTGGCATAACGCATCTAACATCTACAAAACCTTTTGGTAAACATGTATAAAAAAAAAATCTTAAAATAGAGTCTTTATGGGCTGGGGATGCGGCTCAAGCGGTAGCGCGCTCGCCTGGCATGCGTGCGGCCTGGGTTCAATCCTCAGCACCACATACAAACAAAGATGTTGTGTCCACCGAAAACTTAATAAATAAATAAATATTAAAAATTCTCTCTCTCTCTCTCTCTCTTTAAAAAAAAAAAAAAAATAGAGTCTTTGCCTCAGAAACAAATCATGCTTCCAGAAACTTTTCCACAGGAAATAATCATACATTATTATGCTTGTAATGATGTCTGTAAAAGAATGTTCATCTCAGTATTATTTATAATAGGGAAATGCTGAAGCAATCTAAAATGACAATTAAGAAAGAATTGGTTTTAAAAATATTTCTGTGCAAGCACACAATGGGAAATTACATAGCCGTTAAAAATTGTAGAGATTACTGTATTTTAACATGGAAAGATGTACGATAAGTAAGGGCAGTTAACAAATTAATAAAGTAATTTAGACAAAAAAATAATTTAAATATAATTATTTAGAAAACATGAATTCAATTATAACTTAACAATGTTTAATGTGTTTATCATTCAAAGTTTATGATATGCTCTTTAAAAAAAGTAAGAATACTATTAAGAAAAGAAGCAGAGGTTAATTTATAACCTAATGAAGAAAACTATATTGTAAAGGACTTTTAGGTCAGTAGGTCATCTTATATGAGAAATAATGACACATAACTCACGTAAACATGTGGAAAAAATGTTCCCATAAAATACTCATATAAACTTACCTCTTGCCTAGAAAGAGTCATGGGTAATTTTTCCTCTGCCAATTCAAGTTCTAATACTGGATTTGATGAAGTTAGTGGTTTCTGGTCCTCCTCTTTTGGCTGTATCTATATTAAGAGCCAAAAGAGATGAAATTTAGTTTTTAAAACACAGCCAATATTTATAATTCCATCACCTTAGCTATTCTTGGACATTAAATAGTTTCAGTACTGAAGGTTTTCTAAGTGTTTTTCTGAAGAAAGAAGTCATAATAAATGTACATGCTTTTAAGAGCTTATCAAACAGATCCATGTCAGAAACACAAGTAGAAAGCATGCACACGGGAGACAGCATTCTTGATATAAAATATTAACATAACCATAATGATTTGCAAAATCAAAACTCATGTTGCTAAAATTTACACTCTCCAAATTCTAAAACAAAAGTACTTTTTTCTTTTAAACAATCAATTTGCTTCGCCTTTGAGAAAAAAGTGTCCTACAGGGTTACCTGATTGTTGCTTAGCTTTAAAATGAAAACTAAAGAGAACTATTCTCCAACAGAAACTATGAAGCTTCAAGCTCTAGCTTTTTCCTATTTTTCCTTTTGAATGGTATTATTCCAACTGCAGAGAAATCACTATTGGACCTGTAGAAAAATTCCCAAGGTGATGCAGAACTGATCCACAAACTGAGCTAAATTCTTGTAGAAAAACAATGAAAAATGGCACTATTCTATACATGCCATCCAAGGAAAGAGTAACATTCTTGTTCATATGAACCTGAAGGTGAATGAGGTAGGAATCTCACATTTTTTACAAATATAGTGCCCAAATCACTGAGAAAACTGAGTTAAGCAATTTAGAAGCCCCACTGTGTGGTCTGCTGAAACACAGTTTCCTATCTAACCAGAAGACAAATCTAAAACACTGACTGTAGGAAAATCTAAAATACTGAAAGGAGGAATAAGATTCAAAGGACCATAAAAGCAAATTAACATCAATTATTATTAAATATTAAAAAGAAACTCAATTTTAAAAAGCTCTAATGGTAAAAAATTATGTAATAGCTAGGCACACTGGCACACACATATAATCCCAGTGGCTCGGGAGGCTGAGACAGGAGGATTTCGAGTTCAAAGCCAGCCTCAGCAATGGTGAGGCGCTAAACAACTCAGTGAGACCCTGTCTCTAAATAAAATACAATATAGAGCTGGTGCTGGGGCTCAATGATCAAGTGTCCCTGAGTTCAATCCCCAGTACCCTCCCAATTTTTTTTTAATTATGTAATAAATGACCTTGTAGTTTATGACTAAATGCTGGACTCATCCTAGTTGATACTGAGGTAAAAGACTGAACTTTCATATTTTCACAGGACAAATCAGGCCAAGCCTTAAAAAAATTGTAATTAGTTTCTATAAAGGGAAAAAAAAGCAATGGATACTATATTGTCACTACTACCAAGAAGGAGCTATTAAAAATATCCTCAAAAACAAAAACCTGTGATTTCTTCTTAAGCACATCAATAGGTGTTTTTCAAAACCCTCAGGACTAAAAGCTTTTTAAATTATATAATGGCCATTAATAGCTCTGGGGAAAAGAGCTAAGACATTTTGTCAGCTAGACTCAAAGTTACAACTAATATCTTTATAGTACTTATTTCACTTCAGTGCTTGCTTTCTTCTATGTAAGCAAAAAAGCCCTCCCACAAAATCTATGCAAAGCAAAAACTGCCACTTTCTTAATTTTTTTCCTACCTTATCAAGAAGTTGAAAAGTTCAAATTTAGAGATCTGGGAACTGAGAAATCATCTCTCTGAATTGGATACAACAATTATTTACATAGAACTTAATTTCCTAAACCAGAAGTAAATCAGTATCTTTATAGGAAATGACCAAGATGCAAATATAAGCTTTCATATATAAAAAGCCTTTAAAAATATTAACTATATTTTTCTTTAATACATGCCCTTTCCAACCCTACAAAATAAAACCAAATGCATATACATAACATTTGCATTCCTCATGCTTCCTTCTGGAAAGGCTATGCCATATAAACTAATTTCTAGAACCTTCCCTGTTACATGCACAAGAGTATTATTTTATATTAATGTTTCATGAGCAAAAAATTGATTTCAAATAGAATTTTGACAGAACCTCTTAATTGTGAGTTAAAATTATTAAACAAGATATAGAGTTAAAAAAAATAACTTAAACCTGACTTCTCCACCTCATAAGCATTAACCCCTCCCAATAAAACCCCCAGCACATTATCAACTGGTAATCTGAAAATAGTTTCAGTCATGCTTCCAAAACATACAAGTAAAGCCTTTCAGACAACTCATTTGTTTCTAAACAATATTTCAAAGTTACATTTTCTATTCAATAAACTAAACAGTATCTGAAATGTTATAACTTATTACAATAAAAGCATATATATATATATATATACATACATGGTGCTATATTTCAGGCAGAGTTACTAATGGCCCAAAAGGAATTATTAACAATACAATCATAATCAATGGCTGAAAATATGCGGGAGAAAGCAGGGGAAATGCCACTGCTAACATCACTGCTGCTGAAAGAATAAAATGAACTGGACTCTTCTGAGATACAGTTTTATTGGGAGAGGTGAGGGAGAGAAGTGGTGGTGGAGAGGAAAATAAGGCAGCATCAGATCCAGGACTTAATTTTTTAAAAAAGGTCAAGCTTTGATCTCAAGCCACTTCATGCTGTCCACAAAAAGCCAAACCATTCCGAGCCAAAAGTCATGCATATATTTTCCTAAATTCAAGAATTTTTTTTTTTTTTTAAAAAAAGCAAAACAAAAACAAAAACTCATACCTCTCCAGATGGCTTCTCACTTATAGGCTAATATGTAACATTGATAAATTGAACAGAGATCAATAATTTTGTCATTTAACAATAGCTATATAAATTTAAACGCAGAAATTTACAATTTAATTTAAAAGCTCACATTCATACCTTGTAGCCACATCTTTCAAAATATGCCTCCTCCTCTTTTTTCACAAGTTCACTGCGTCTGAAATATTTTTTATTTTCCTATCAAAGAAAAAAATAAGTTAATAATAAATCCTTGGCAAAATTTCATATTCCACAGTTATCAAGTGCTTTTAGAAAACTTTTAAAAATATTCTTCAGTTGCTCAAGAATTTGAGAGTACTTTTTGGTTTTCAATATGAACACATTGGGTCCCTGAAGCATGCTACCTCTCCTACACATAGGTCTGGATATTGATATGTGATGAATATTTAAATTTTTCTTGCACTGTCATTTTAATAAGTGTGTACAACAGCATACAAATCAACAATACTTTCCAAATGTTCCGTTTTAAAATTTAAGTTCCTAAAATATTTTATAATATTTCCTAAAATATTACAAAATATTTCCTAAGATAAATATAAATTCAAAGATAGTGTCTAAAAATGGATTCATTATAAATCACATAAAATGAAAGATAATGTCTAAAAATGGATTCATTACAAATCACATAAAATGGTATGTCTTAATTATTTTCACTTAACAGAAACAAACACTAATTATGGCATATATATATACCCAACTTCTAAAATCTCACTAATAAGAAGGTTCCAAGAGAATGTCTAAATTTTTTGATACTAATAGATAAGCTCTAAATCTACTGTGGCTAAAAAGATGTTAGTTCTTTATATATCCCATTGTGAAATCTGCAGCCTAATTTGTAATCTTACTACTATCTGCACCTCTGCCTCCTGGATCTTACTGCATTGATAACTTTGCTCAACTACAGATACTGTCCCATTTTATTAATAGTAATTATAACAGAATCTCAATAATACCTCTCCACATGTATTTAGCACCTCTAGTTTCAAAAGCTCATTAATTCAGGCAATTACCACCAGTAGATACTAAAATATTAAAATATTTAAAATATTAAATATTATAATGGTGACAATGGAAAGATCAGGCTGCCAATACTTGAGCCCATTGATCAAGCCTGGAATTTGTAAAAGATTATATACCTCTTTGTGATACCACAAGAAGTACTCAGCACCATCTATCAAATATGCTTTACCCTTACTGTAGGAGTAGAGAAGTAAACAAAATGGTAACAACAGTAATTAATCAAACAAATCTAGGACAGTGTACAAAATTAGTTCTCCTTTCTCCAACATGTCAATGGTGTTGAAGGGAGAGCAGCTGGAGGAATAAAAACATTCTTGATTAAAAGAAACCAATAGTCACAATAAATAAATTCAATTAGTCAAATTTGTGTGGATCTCTTTGGAACAAACCAACTGTTAAAAACATATATATGTATAATTTGACTGGGGATATGTTAATATGAATTTGATACAGCTTAAGGAAACTATTTTGTTAGATGTAATCATATTTTGGTGATATAAAAATATGTCTAATTTTTAGAGTTACAGGTACCAGGGGAAGGGTATACAATTCATTATACAATTCTATTTTTGTGAATGTTTAAACAAAATAAAGTTTACAAGTTCATTCATTAACTCCATAAACACCAACACACTTACCTACCATATACCAAGCATACACCCTTCAGATACAAAGATGAAGATATTACTGTAGCAAGAAATTGATGACATCATCTAATTATCAAACTACCACGACAAAAATGTGAGCAAATGATATTAATCCCCTTTTACAGATAAGTAAGTTGAGAATTAGGAAAGGCTGTAACATTTCAAGAACTTAATAAATCTGATGAGTAACAGAGCCAGGACTAAGAACTCTGGTCCTTAAATCCTTTGTACTTAGTTTTCCTAGCTAATTAGTCACTCTCAAAATTCAGTATTTTAGATTATTCCTTTTAACTATGTAGTATGTAACTATTACATTTCAAATAGGTAAGCTGGCAAACACTTATTAGCATCCTTTCAGGAAGAGCTGATATATACAAGAAGTAAAAGGAATGCCAAGGCCAGAGCCCAAGTCCAATTATGTTACCTCTGACTACCATGTCTCCATTCCACTGAATACCCCTAACAAAAGCTTAGGACTAGAATGTCTCAAAATGTCATCCATAGACCCCTACCTGCTGCTTTTCAAATATTCTTGCACTTTGTCCAAGTTGTACTTTCTAGATTATAAAACTAAAGATTCACAAGTCTAAAGTGCATACACTTTCCTACCACATTACCTGAAATGTCTGTCTTCACTAAATAAGGTATTAAATATCAAAAATAATATGCAAACATGATTGTCAACATGAATTTAGAATTACCATTCCTCCAATTATGTTAAGATAGCGTTTATAAAAATGGATACAAATATTAACAAAAGCTCTGTAAAAGCCAGATGCAGTGGTGCATACCTATAATCCCAGAGGCTTGGGAGGCTAAGGCAGGAGCCTCAGCAACTTAGCAAGGCCCTAAGCAACTCAGTGAGTCCCTGTCTCTAAATAAAATATAAAAAAGGGCTGAAGGGGCTGGGGTTGTAGCTCAGCAGTGGAGTGCTTGCCTAGCACGGGCGAGGCCCTGGATTCGATTCTCAGCACCACATAAAAATAAAGGCATTGTGTTGTGTCCATCTACATCTAAAAAATAAATTAAAAAAATAAAATAAATTTAAAAAATAGAGGTAGTGTGTCCAACTACAACTAAAAAAAGGGGGGGGGGGGCGGCTGAGGCTGTGGCTCAGTAGTTAAGTGCCCCTGGGTTCAATATCCTGAACCAAAAAAAAAAAACCTCTGCAAAAAGGCAAAAGGCACCAGGATTTACAACTATAGAGCCTAATACCCAATGCAAAACAGTATGTGTGAGATCACAAACCATGAGGCAAGTCAACATCTTGTTAGCGTGAAACAAACCTTAAGAGTCTGAAGTAATACATCAAACAGAAGGGCATACAATTTAAAGAGACAATGCTTTTCAAAGTGAAAGAATCATAAAGTGTTAGTAAATCCTATAAGCCATGCAATGTATTTTTTCAGTGATGTCAGTGAAAAATCTTGAGAAAATAAAAAATAAAACAAGTTCAAGAAAAGAAAACAACCAAGACAGAGACAAACTACATGATTCTGCTTACATAAAATCATAAAATTCTAGAAATATGTAATCTACCTGAAGTAACCAAAAGCAGGTCAGTGGTTGCCTGTGACAGAATGCAGGGAAAAACAAGAAGGAGGGATTACAAATACGCATAAGGAGACCTTTCATTCTGCAGATAGTTTCCCTGAGCACAGGTCAAAACTCAACTGTACACTCTACATACAGTGTGGGCTGAGGGTGTAACTCTGTGGTATAGGACTTGCCTAGCATGCACAAGGCCCGGGGTTGGACCTCCAGCATCCCCTCCAAAACAAAAACAAAACCCAGTACATATAGTGGTCAGTATTCCAAAGCATTAAAAAAATAAATAAAATTCCACAAATAAGAAGAATATAAGAATGATGGGCAACAGTGAGACAGGGGCTGAGGGAGGGGTAAGAAAACAGAGAGAAGGGAAAGAATAACAACCTGTAGTGGTGGTGGTGTTCTTTACATTATCAGACTTTAAGACTTATCAGGATGCTACAGTGATCAACAGAGAGTGGCACAGGCATAAGGATCAGCAAACATGTCACTGGAAAAGAACACAGCACCCAGAATGAAGCCACACTTACACAACTGTCTGATTTTTTATAAAGATGCCACAATCATACAAAGGGAAAAATACTTTCAGTAAATGGTAAACTGGACATCCATAAGAAAATCAGCAAACTATAACCCCTACTCCGCATCATACAAAAATACTGAATCGAATTTTTAGAAACTCTTAGTTTTTTATAAAAGATAAACTATAAACTTTTAAAAGATGATATAAGGGGACAGTTTTACAATTTACTCTTTGAGTATTTGGAGGTGGAATGGTGGGAGGATATCATTAGGTGTATGTTTAATTCTCAAAAAACTACCAAATGGTTTTCCAACTGGTTATATTATTTTAAATTCCCAGACAAGTCACAGAAAATGATAAGCCAACATACTGGAGAGCCTGGAGTGGTGGCATACATCTATAGTTCCAGAACTCTGGAAGCTGAAGTACAAGGATCATTTAAGCCTAGGAGTTTGAGACCAGCATGGGCAACAGAATAATACCACATCTCAAAAAGACCCAAACAAACCAACAAACAAACTGGGAAATTGGGATCCATCAAAACTAAAAGATTTTATGATCAAAAGACATTTAGGGCCAGGCACAGTGGAGCACAACTGTAATCCAAGCAGCTTAGGAGGCTGAGGCAGGAGGATAAAGAGTTCAAAGCCAGCCTCAGCAAAAGCAAGGAGCTAAACAACTCAGTGAGAACTTGTCTCAAAATTTTAAAAATACAAAATAGGGCTGAAGATGTGGCTCAGTGGTGGAGTGCCCCTCAGTTCAATCCCCAGTAATACCCCCCCCCCGAAAAAAAATAGTCTATTTACTCTGTTGACATCTGCACTGTAGGTGAAAAGCATGGTAAAGCTGGCCACAGCCTTAGAAATAATTAAGGCAGTGGCACAAAACTGTTGTACTCAGAGGGAGCCAGTTTCACTTCTGAATCTCCTTGATGAAGTACAAGTTGAAAAACCCTTATTTAAATGCTTGGAAGTGTTTTGGATTTCAGATTTTTTTGAATTCTGGAATATTTGCACATACAAAACAAGGTACCTTGGGGATGGAACCCAAATTTAAACACAAAGGTTCATGTATGTTTTATACACACTTCACACATAGAGCCTGAAGGTAATTTTATATGATGTTTTGGTGTGTCTATGCTTTGAAAATTCCACTGAGGTCAGGTGTGGAATTTTCCTCTTGTGGCATAATGTCTGCCCTCAAAAAGTGGATTCTGTTAGGATTTCAGATTTCAGGATTAAGAATGCTCAACCTACAGCAAAATTTTAATTTTACTAAGTATTAATCCTTGACATTTTTTCACATCCTATATGACAAAACAAAGTATACATAAATAATTTTTCCTTTTTACCGAAGTATGATGGTTATCTGGTGGAAAAGCAACCAAACAATCAAGCTGTAAACTAAATCAGTGTTCTTCTTCATGGAATACCATTTTGTCATACATAAATACTGACAAACCATAATTATCCAGACTTGAATATTTGTCAGACAACTTCCCCAAACTGAGCACCATGAGACCATACTTCAAAAAAAAGAACTAGTAGTATTTGTTGGCTATGATGAAATTCCAGCTTTCAAGTGAAAATTAAAAGTGTGGAGTACTTGAGCCTACCATCATGAGCTTGATGGTTTCCTAAGGCTTCAAGAAACCACATTAGATCAGCAGATATTAAATAATACAACTTTTATGTTGTGTAATGAAATCTGTCCAGTCTCTCAATTTTACTTTTAATTTGGTAAATACTAATAGATATCATCAACAAAAGCTGGGGTCCTCAATAACTTAAAGAGTATAAAGAGGTCCTGAGACTAAAAGCTTTGAAAACTGGTGACCTAAATCACTGTTATGCAATAAAGGAAAGGAGAACAGTTTAAGGAGGTTCCTAAATCAGGTTGTTCTTTCTCCTTTTTTTTAGTACCTCTCCAAAAAAGTCTTAGCTTTCCATCCCATGAAGAGCAGACCCATAAACTCTGTATGTGTTGGGGAAGAGGAAAGACGGGGAAACAAAAAGACTGAGTTTAACAAGAAGGAACGCTGAAGACGGGATCTGAGACCGTCCTTCCTGTTCAGCTGGACACAAACCCTTAAACGACACAAGTCACCCCTCGGGACTGAGGAAGATCCGGAGAGTGTCGACAGATGGGTGGGTCAGCGCGAGTTGTTGACCTAAGTAAACTGCCAGGGGGAAAGTTGCAAAAAACAAAACAACAACAACAAAAACACCTTGGGTTTTCCTGCAATTCTCACACTTCCCTCCGTGAAGATCCCCAGAGAGGGACCGAAGGATGGATCTAGAAAGGGCCTCCGGGACAGAGGCAGGACTGTCGCCGAGCCCCACGTCGGCCCTAAATGCTCTCACCCCGGCATCCCCCGACACACAAACACACCACTCTTCGACCCTCAGCCCCCACAACCACAAGGACCCTTACCACCAACAGGTTTCTCTCTTCCACCAGCTGCCGCTTCCGGGAAATCTCTGATCTCAAAATGTCCATCTCGCTGCACGGGGTTAAGCTCCAGATCCCCTCTCCACCTCCTGGGAACTACCCTCAGCCAGCCCGCCGCCGTACACTCACTACAAACCAACCAAACTACCGGAGGACAACTGACGGGATAGGCTTCCGGCGGAAGCTGGAACAAGAGAGAGGAGGGTAAAAGCGCCGGAGATGCTTGTTAGTGAAGCGGCTTTGGAACAGCGCCGCCTGGCGGCACCCTCCAGAAACGCGCTCGCAGTCCCCGCTGTGAAAATGGACTGAAAACCAAGCCTTCTGAAGAGTGAGGAGGTAGTGGGCGACGTCTTGTACGTTTGTACCTGCTGGTTAGGTCCAAAAGCCTACTTACTAGAACACATCAGTATTGTTAAGGTGCGATATCTACTAGAAGTTCTCATTAGAGTTCCCCAAGTTACTGGCTTGCCAAGGTTAATGTACTAGATACGGAAAGAGAAAAACTTGAATTATACTAGCTTGTAGGTGTTGAGTTAAAGGGCGGTGAAATGTCCTGTGGAGTTAAACAGCTTCATCCACCAAAGGTATTCCTCTACTCCCTCAACTTTACATTGCATAAGTAGCTTGATAATATTATTCAACATCTACCTTAAGCTAACAGATCATCTTTTTTCTGTCATGCATTCAGCAATGAAGATTTTTTTTGTCTTTTTTCCCACATTTTTATTGGCTCATTATAACATAACGATGGGATTTTGTTGTTACATATTCGTATGTGCACACACTATTACAATATAATTTATCCACTATCACCTCCCAGCGCTTACCCCCTCCCTCAATACTATCCACGCCCCGGTCTCTTTCCTCTACTGCTCGCCCTTTGACTTTCATGTGATCTGCCCCCACCTTTTTTTCCTTTTTCCTCTCTAGCTTTTGCACATGAGAGAAAACATATAACCCTTGACCTTCTGAATTAGACTTATTTCACTTACTATAATGGTCTCTAGTTCCATCCATTTTCCTGCAAATGACATGATTTTATTTTTCTTTATGGTTGAATTAAACTCTTTTTGTAAATATACCACATTTTCTTTATTCATTCATCTATTCATGGACATCTAGGCTGGTTCCATAGTTTGGATACTGTGAATTGTGCTGCTTGCTATAAACGTGGGTATGCATCAAATATGGAGGTGTGGTACAGTTGGGTCATATGGTGGTTCCATACCTAGGCTTTTTAAAATTATTTTTTAGTTGTAGTTGGAAACAATGCCTTTATTTTTCATGTGGTACTGAGGATCCAACCCAGAGTCACGCATGAGCTAGATAAGGTCTGTACTGCTGAGCCACAACCCCAGCCCCTAGTCTTTCGCTGAATCTTCATGCTGATTTACATACTGTTTGTACTCATTTATGGTGCCACCAGCAGTGTAAAAGTGTTCTTTTCTCTCCATATTTTCTCCAGCATTCATTATTGCTTGTATTCTTGATGATTGCCACTCAGACTGGAGTGAGATGAAATCTCAGTGTAGTTTTAATTCACATTATTGTTAATAATGTTGAACTTTTTTCCCGTATATTTGTTGTGAATTTATATTTCCTCTTTAAGAAGTGTCTGTTCATTTCCCTATTTATTTATTGGGTTATTTGATTTTTTGGTGTAAAGTGTTTTGAGTTCTTTATATATTCTGAATATTAATCTTCTGTCACAAGAGTTGCTAGCAAAGATTTTCTCTGATTCTTATAAATTCTCTTGTCACATTCCTAATTGTTTCCTTTGATATGCATAAGCTTTTTACGTTGATTAAATTAACTTTTTAATTAAGTCTTGGCATTATTTTCTGAGTTTTAGGAGTTTTACTGAGAAAGTCTTTGCCTGTGCCTATATGCTGGATTGTTGACCTTACATTTGCTTCTAGAAGTACCATAGTTTCCAGTCTAATTCCTAGGTCTTTGATCCATTTTAAGTTGATTTTTGTGCAGGTTACATTAGGGTCTAGTTTCATTCTTCGACATAAGGCTAACTAGTGTTTCGAGCACCATTTATTAAAAGGCTGTCTTTAAAAAAAAAATTAAAAGGGGCTGGAGATGTGGCTCAAGCCATAGTGCGCTCGCCTGGCATGCGTGGGGCGCTGGGTTCGATCCTCAGCACCACATAAAAATAAAATAGATGTTGTGTCCACGGAAAACTAAATATTAAAAAATTCTCTCTCTCTCTCTAAAAAAAAAAATTAAAAGGCTGTCTTTTCTCCAAGATACGCTTTTGGAAACTTTCTTAAGGATCAGAACACTGTGGATGTGTGGGCTTATCTCAGTGACTTCTATTCTATACGATTGGGCTGATCTGTTGTTATGCCAGTACTATGCAGTTTTTGTTACTATAGTTCTGTAATATAATTTGAAGTCAGGTATTGTGATACCTCCAGCATTGCTTTTTGATTTAGATTTGCTTTGGCTACTCTGGGTCTTTTATTCTTCAAAATAAATTTTAGGACTTTTTTTTTTGCTAGTTCTATGAAGAATGACATTTGACATTTGTGTTTTGATAGGGATTGAATTAAATCTGTATATTGCTTTTGGTAGTATGGCCATTTTAACAATATTAATTCTGCCTATGTATGAACATGGGAGGTAATTCCATCTTCTTGTGTCTTCTTCAGTTTCTTTCTTCACTGTTTACAGTTTTCATTGGAGAGGCCTTTCACCTCCTTATTCAGATTTATATATATATATATATACTTTTAATTTTTTAGTTGTAGTTGGACATAATACCTTTATTTTATTTATTTATTTTTATGTGGTGCTGAGAATTGAACCCAGGGCCTCGCACATGCTAGGCAAGGGCTCTACAGCTGAACAACAACTTCAGCCCCTCCTAGATATATTTTTTGAGGTTATTGTGAATATAATTGTTTTCCTGATTTCTTTTTCAGCAGAATCAATATTGGTATATAGGAAAGATGCTGATTTTTGTATGCTGATTTTGTAACCTGATATTTTGACAAATTTGTTTATTAGCTCTAGCAGTCTTTTGGTGGAGTTTTTTGGATCTTCTAAGTATAGGATCATATCATCTGCAGACAGTGATAATTTGATTTCTTGCTTTTCTATTTTTATCACTTTTATTTCCTTCTCTTGACAAATTACTCTGGCTAGAATTTCTAGCACTATATTAAATAGGAGTGGTGAGAATGGACAGCCTTGTCTTGTTAAAGGAAATGCTTTCATTTTCCCCTACTTACTATGAAGTTGGCTCTGGGTTTTTCTTTTTTTCTTTTTTTTTTTTATTTTTTATTGTTGGTTGTTCAAAACATTACAAATTTCTTGACATATTCCACACTTTGATTCAAGTGGGTTATGAACTCCCACCTTCACCCCATACACAGATTGCAGAATCACATCAGTTACACATCCATTGATTTACATATTGCCATACTAGTGTCTGTTGTGCTCCGCTGCCTTTCCCATCCTCCACCCTCCCCCCTCCCCACCTCTCCCCTCCCCTCCCCTCCTCTCTCTCTACCCCCTCCACTGTATAACCCTGAGGGTCTCCTTCCATTTCCATGCAATTTCCCTTCTCTCTCCCTTTCCCTCCCACCTCTCATCCCTGTTAAATGTTAATCTTCTTCTCCTGCTCTTCGTCCCTACTCTGATCATAGTTACTCTCCTTATATCAAAGAAGACATTTGGCATTTGTTTTTTAGGGATTGGCTAGCTTCACTTAGCATAATCTGCTCTAATGCCATCCATTTCCCTGTAAATTCTATGATTTTGTCATTTTTTAATGCAGAGTAATACTCCATTGTGTATAAATGCCACATTTTTTTTAATCCATTCCTCTATTGAAGGGCATCTGGGTTGGTTCCACAGTCTTGCTATTGTGAATTGAGCTGCTATGAACATCGATGTAGCAGTGTCCCTGTAGCATGCTCTTTTTAGGTCTTTAGGGAATAGACCAAGAAGGGGAATAGCTGGGTCAAATGGTGGCTCCATTCCCAGCTTTCCAAGAAATCTCCATACTGCTTTCCAAATTGGCTGCACCAATTTGCAGTCCCACCAGCAATGTACAAGTGTACCCTTTTCCCCACATCCTCGCCAGCACTTGTTGTTGTTTGACTTCATAATGGCTGCCAATCTTACTGGAGTGAGATGGTATCTTAGGGTGGTTTTGATTTGCATTTCTCTGACAGCTAGAGATGGTGAGCATTTTTTCATGTACTTGTTGATTGACTGTATGTCCTCCTCTGAGAAGTGTCTGTTCAGGTCCTTGGCCCATTTGTTGATTGGGTTGTTTGTTATCTTATTGTCTAATTTTTGGAGTTCTTTGTATACTCTGGATATTAGGGCTCTATCTGAAGTGTGAGGAGTAAAGATTTGTTCCCAGGATGTAGGCTCTCTATTTACCTCTCTTATTGTTTCTTTAGCTGAGAAAAAACTTTTTAGTTTGAGTAAGTCCCATTTGTTGATTCTAGTTATTAACTTTTGTGCTATGGGTGTCCTATTGAGGAATTTGGAGCCCGACCCCACAGTATGTAGATCGTAGCCAACTTTTTCTTCTATCAGACGGCGTGTCTCTGATTTGATATCAAGCTCCTTGATCCATTTTGAATTAACTTTTGTGCATGGCGAGAGAAAGGGATTCAGTTTCATTTTGTTGCATATGGATTTCCAGTTTTCCCAGCACCATTTGTTGAAGATGCTATCCTTCCTCCATTGCATGCTTTTAGCCCCTTTATCAAATATAAGATAGTTGTAGTTTTGTGGATTGGTTTCTGTGTCCTCTATTCTGTACCATTGGTCCACCCGCCTGTTTTGGTACCAGTACCATGCTGTTTTGTTACTATTGCTCTGTAGTATAGTTTGAAGTCTGGTATCGCTATACCGCCTGATTCACACTTCCTGCTTAGCATTGTTTTTGCTATTCTGGGTCGTTTATTTTTCCATATGAATTTCATGATTGCTTTCTCTATTTCTACAAGAAATGCCGTTGGGATTTTGATTGGCATTGCATTAAACCTATAGAGAACTTTTGGTAATATCGCCATTTTGATGATGTTAGTTCTGCCTATCCATGAACAGGGTATATTTTTCCATCTTCTAAGATCTTCTTCTATTTCTCTCTTTAGGGTTCTGTAGTTTTCATTGTATAAGTCTTTCACCTCTTTTGTTAGGTTGATTCCCAAGTATTTTATTTTTTTTGAAGATATTGTGAATGGAGTGGTTGTCCTCATTTCCATTTCAGAGGATTTGTCGCTGATATACAGGAATGCCTTTGATTTATGCGTGTTGATTTTATATCCTGCCACTTTGCTGAATTCATTTATTAGCTCTAATAGATTCTTTGTAGAGCCTTTTGGGTCTGCTAGGTATAGAATCATATCATCTGCAAATAGTGATAATTTAAGTTCTTCTTTTCCTATTTTTATGCCTTTAATTTCTTTCGTCTGTCTAATTGCTCTGGCCAGTGTTTCGAGAACTATGTTGAACAGAAGTGGAGAGAGAGGGCATCCCTGTCTTGTTCCAGATTATAGAGGGAATGCCTTCAGTTTTTCTCCATTCAGAATGATGCTAGCCTGAGGCTTAGCATAGATTGCTTTTACAATATTGAGGTATGTTCCTGTTATCCCTAGTTTTTCTAGAGTTTTGAACATAAAGGGATGCTGTACTTTGTCGAATGCTTTTTCCGCATCTATCGAGATGATCCTATGGTTCTTATTTTTAAGTCTATTGATGTGGTGAATAACATTTATTGATTTCCATATATTGAACCAGCCTTGCATCCCAGGGATGAATCCTACTTGATCATGGTGCACAATTTTTTTCATATGTTTTTGTATCCGATTCGCCAGAATTTTATTGAGGATTTTTGCATCTAGGTTCATTAGAGATATTGGTCTGTAGTTTTCTTTCTTTGAAGTGTCTTTGTCTGGTTTAGGTATCAGGGTGATGTTGGCCTCATAGAATGAATTTGGAAGTTCTCCCTCTTTTTCTATTTCCTGAAGTAGCTTGAAAAGTATTGGTATTAGTTCTTCTTTAAAGGTTTTGTAAAATTCTGCTGTATACCCATCCGGGCCTGGGCTTTTCTTAGTTGGTAGTCTTTTGATGGTTTCTTCTATTTCCTCAATTGATATTGGTCTGTTTAGGTTGTCTATATCCTCCTGACTCAATCTGGGCAGATCATATGACTTAAGAAATTTATCTATGCCTTCACTATCTTCTAATTTATTGGAGTATAAGGATTCAAAATAGTTTTTGATTATCTTCTGTATTTCTGAAGTGTCTGTTGTGATATTGCCTTTTTCATCCCGTATGCTAGTAATTTGAGTTCTCTCTCTTCTTCTCTTCGCTAGCATGGCTAAGGGTCTGTCGATTTTGTTTATTTTTTCAAAGAACCAACTTTTAGTTTTGTCAATTTTTTCAATTGTTTCTTTTGTTTCGATTTCATTAATTTCAGCTCTGATTTTAATTGTTTCTTGCCTTCTACTTCTTTTGCTGTTGTTTTGCTCTTCTTTTTCTAGGATTTTGAGATGAAGTATGAGAACATTTATTTGTTGGTTTTTTCTTTTTTTAAGGAATGAACTCCAAGCAATGAATTTTCCTCTTAGAACTGCTTTCAATGTGTCCCATAGATTCCGATATGTTGTATCTGTGTTTTCATTTATCTCTAAGAATTTTTTAATTTCCTCCTTGATGTCTTCTATAACCCATTGATCATTCAGTAACCTATTGTTCATTCTCCAAGTGATGTATGCTTTTTCCTTCCTTCTTTTATCGTTGATTTTCAGTTTCATTCCATTATGATCAGATAAGATGCATGGTATTATCTCTACTCCTTTATATTGTCTAAGAGTTGCCCTGTGACATAATATATGATCTATTTTTGAGAAGGATCCATGTGCTGCTGAGAAAAAAGTATAATTGCTTGATGTTGGGTGGTATACTCTATATATGTCAATTAAGTCTAGGTTATTAATTGTGTTATTGAGTTCTATAGTTTCCTTATTCAACTTTTGTTTGGAAGATCTGTCCAGTGGCGAGAGAGGTGTGTTGAAGTCTCCCATGATTATGGTATGGTGGTCTATTAGACTCTTGAACTTGAGAAGAGTTTGTTTGACGAACATAGCTGCACCATTGTTTGGGGCATAAATATTTATGATTGTTATGTCTTGTTGGTGTATGGTTCCCTTAAGCAGTATGTAGTGTCCCTCTTTATCTCTTTTGATTAACTTTGGCTTGAAATCTATTTTATTTGATATGAGTATGGACACTCCTGCTTGTTTCCGAAGTCCATATGAGTGATATGATTTTTCCCAACCTTTCACCTTCAGCCTATGTATGTCTTTTCCTATCAAATGCGTCTCCTGTAGGCAGCATATTGTTGGGTCTTGTTTTGTGATCCATTCTACTAGCCTGTGTCTCTTAATTGGTGAGTTTAAGCCATTAACATTTAGGGTTATTATTGAGATATGGGTTGTTCTTCCAGCCATATTTGTTTATTTCTGTTACTAAACGTGGTTTGTTTTCCTCTTTGATTATTTTCCCCCCCCTTTACTGTCCTACCTCCCACTGTTGGTTTTCATTGTTATTTTCCATTTCCTCTTCCTGTAATGTTTTGCCAAGGATGTTTTGAAGAGATGGTTTTCTAGCTGCGAATTCTTTAAACTTTTGTTTATCGTGGAAGGTTTTAATTTCATCTTCCATCCTGAAGCTTAATTTCGTTGGATACACAATTCTTGGTTGGAAACCATTTTCTTTCAGTGTTTGAAATATGTTATTCCAGGATCTTCTAGCTTTCAGAGTCTGTGTTGAAAGATCAGCTGTTATCCTGATTGGCTTACCCCTAAATGTAATCTGCTTCCTTTCTCTTGTAGCTTTTAAAATTCTCTCCTTATTCTGTATGTTGGGCATCTTCATTATAATGTGTCTAGGTGTGGATCTCTTATGATTTTGCACATTCGGCGTCCTGTAGGCTTCTAGGATTTGGGATTCTGTCTCATTCTTCAAGTCTGGGAAGTTTTCTCATATTATTTCATTGAATAGACTGCTCATTCCTTTGGTTTGGAGCTCTGTACCTTCCTGTATCCCAATGACTCTTAAGTTTGGTCTCTTAATGTTATCCCATATTTCTTGGATGTTCTGCTCATGGTTTCTTAACAGTCTTGCTGAGCTGTCTATGTTCTTTTCCAGTTGAAATACTTTGTCTTCATTGTCTGATGTTCTATCTTCTAAGTGTTCTACTCTGCTGGTAGTATTCTCCATTGAGTTTTTAAGTTGGTTTATTGCTTCCTGCATTTCTAGGATTTCTGTTTGTTTGTTTTTTATAACCTCTATCTCCCTGTATAGTTGATCCTTTGCTTCCTGGATTTGTTTGCGTAATTCATTGTCGAAGTGATCTTTCATTGTCTGATTTTGCTGTCTAATGTCTTCCTTGATACTCCAGATCATCTGAAGCATGTATATCCTGAATTCTTTATCTGACATTCCATCTGCTGCAGCTGTTACCTCTTCTAAAGTTGCATTGACCTGCAATGCTTGTGGTCCTTTCTTTCCTTGTCTTTTCATACTGCTTGCGTATCTTTCCTGCAGGCACGGGCGGCGGCTCTGTTCTCTCCTTATTCCAATTGGGGTGTCGTGGCTACCACGCCGGCAGGTCACTGGGCCTGTTCTGGGCGCTGGCGGCGGCTCTGTTCTGCCCCTACTCCAATTGGGGTGACGAGTGTACCACGCCGGCAGCCCACCGGGCCTGATCTGCCGGTCGGTTGCAGGTTACCCTACAGGCGCGGGCGGCGGCTCTACTCTGCCCCTACTCCAAATGGGGTGACGTGTCTGTCGTACCGGCAGGCCACTGGGCCTGTCCCGCTGGTCGGTCGCAGATCTGCCCACCTTTCGGGCACGGGTGGCGGCTCTGCTCTGCCCCTACTCCAATTGGGGTGTTGTGACTACCCCGCCTGCAGGTCGCTGGACCTGTTCCTGGCACGGGCGGCGACTCTGCTCTGCCCCTACTCCAATTAGGGTGGTGTGTGTACCACGCCAGCAGGCTCCTGGGCCTGATCCACCGGTCTGTCGCAGGTCTGCCTACCTTGGAGGCGCGGGCGGCGGATCTGCCCTGCCCTTCCTACCACGCCTGCGGACCCCTGGGCCTGATCTGCAGGTTGGTCACAGGTCTGCTCACCCTGCGGGCACGGGTGGCGGTTCCGCTCCGCCCCCACTCCAATTGGGGTCACGTGGCCACCACACTGTCAGGGCCTGATCCGGGCGTGGGAGAAGGATCTGCTCTGCCCCTACTCCAGTTGGGGTGACGTGTGTACCACACTGGCAGGCCACTGGGCCTGACCCACCAGGCTGTCACAGGTCTGTTTACCTTGCAAGCGCGGGCGGCAGCTCTGCCCTGCCCCTCCTACCACGTCCATGTACCACTGGGTCGCGGGTCTGCCCACCTTGCGGGTGCGGGTGGCGGCTCTGCTCCACCCCCTCTCCAATTGGGGTCACGCGGTCACCATGCTGGCGAGCCGCTGGGCCTGCTCCGGGCGCTGGCGGCGGCCCGGCTCCTCCCCTCTGGCTCGACGACAAATTGAGGAGACTCGGGTGTCTGTGCCTCACTCCCCCTACCAGGAGACCAACTGTTTCTGTCGCCGCTGGTATTGATGAAGTTCTCTCCTCCGCCGCTTTCTGATGACATCAGATCTCTGCCATGTTGGTATCCTATGCGAATGGCAGCATTTTGTTCCCCTTGCTGGGCAACCAAAGCAACGGGTGAGTCCTGACCGGCCCTCAGCAGGACCCGGACCATGAAGCAGTTTGGGGGTTTTTCATATATAGCTTTTATGATGTTAAAGTAGGTCCCTTCTATTCCTAGTTTCTTCAGTGCTTTTATCATGAATGGGTGCTGAATTTTGTCAAAGACCTTCTCTGCATCTATTGAGATGACTAAGTGATTTTGTCCTTAACTCTATTTATGTGATCACTTACATTTATTGATTTGCAAACGATAAAGCATCCTTGCATCTCTGGAATAAAACCAACTTGGTAAAGATGTACAATCTTCTTAATATGTTGTTGAATATGATTTATTAATATTCTGTTAAATATTTTTGCATCTGAGTTCATCAGGGATATTGGTCTTTAGTTCTCTTTCCTTGATGTGTCCTCATCTGGTTTTGTTATGAGTGTGATACTGGCTTCATAGGATGAATTTGGAAGTGTCCCATCCCTTTCCACTTGATGGAATAATTCGAGGAGTACTGGCAATAGTTCTTCTCTAAAGGTCTGGTAGAATTTGGCTAAGAATCCAACTGGCCCTGGGCTTTTCTTTATTGAGAGGCTTCTTATTACTGCTTCTGTCTCATTACAAGTTATTGATCTATGTAGGTTTTCTATGTCCTCTTGATTCAATTTTGGCAGATCATGTCTCTAGAAATGAATGCATTTCTTCTAAGTTTTCCAGTTTATTGGAGAATAGGTTTTCAAAATAATCCCCAACGATCTACTGGATTTCTGTGATGTCTGTAGTGATTTCTCCTTTTTTATCTCAATTTTATTAATTTGAGTCTTCTTTTTCTCTTGGTTAGTTTGGCTAAAGGATATTGTTCTTCTTTTCAAAGAGACAGCTCATTGTTTCATTGACCCTTTGTATTGTGTTTTTATTCTCAAGTTCATTGATTTCAGCTCTGATCTTCCTTCCTTCCTTCTACTGGCTTTGCAAATGGTTTGTTCCTCTTTTAAAGGGCTTTGACATGCTTATTAGGTTTTTTAAGGAGGATTCAGATTTTATGTAGGCACTTACAGCTGTAGACATTACTCTTAGAACTGCCTTCATGGTGTTCCAGAGGTTCTGGTATGTTGTGTCACTGTTCTCATTTTAGTCTAGGAATTCTTCAATTTCTCCCTCAATTTACTTTCTCATCCATTCATCATTCAGACATGTATTGTTCAATCTCTCTGCATTTATATAGTTTCTGTAGTGTTTTATTGTGTTGATTTCTAATGTCCTTCCATTATTATCTAAGATACAAGGAATTATGTCAAATAAGATTTTCAATAACATGATCAGATATGTAGTCAGAAAAAAGTTAAGTCCAATTCAAGAATAAAAATTAAAATGAGGAGGAAAAAATGCATGTCAGAGATTTTGTTTTCATTTTTATTTTGAGGCAGAGTCTCACTATGTTGCCTAGACTGGTCTTGAACTCCTGAGCTCAAGCAGTTCTCCCACCTCAGTCTTCTGAGGGCTGGGACTGCAGTGTGTTGGACAGTTTTTATTTTTAACCTAAAAACCATTTATAATGAATTTATTTTTGGTTTTATGCCATGAAAGTTTTTCTTTAAATTTTAAGACCTAGCACAGTGGCGCACACCTGTAATCCCAGTGACTTGGGAGGCTGAGGCAGGAGGATCTCAAGTTCAAAGCCAGCCACAGCAACTCAGTGAGGCCCTAACCAACTCAGTGAGACCCTGTCTCAAAATAAAAATAAAAAAGGGCTGGGGGAAAAATTAAAAAGGACTGGGGTTGTAGCCCAGTGGTTAAACCCCTTGGGTGAATCCCCAGTAACAATAAAACTTTTTTAATTGTCATAATTGAACAATATTTGACATGCTAGTTTTCCCCATTCTAAAATAAAGGAAATATTATTCTGTTCAGTCAATTGATAATAGAAAGTATGGTTTATCAAAATAAAAATAACAGAGAATTGTTCATTTCAATTTAGGAAGGTGTGTGTGTGTGTGTGTGTGTGTGTATTATTTGATCTAAAAGATATCTGGCTTTTGCCAGAAATAAACCAACATAGGAAGTTAATTCACTTTTTTTGTGTGTGTAGTGCTGGGGATTGAACCTAGGGCCTTGTGCAGGCAAGGCAATCAATCACTCTACCAACTGAGCTATATCCCCAGCCCATTTAATCCTCTTTTTGACCCAAGATGCTCTGCTGATTTTTATAGCTTTTGAAAGCCTAAGATATTTTACAAAGAAAAAGTCCCTGATTTAAACATGGTAACATTTTTTGCGTAGATATCTGTCTCTTGAGTCATTTAAAACTTAATAAGCAAATAATTTATTAGTATTCCCCTGATTTAGGGATTAGAGATTTAAAACACAAAAGCCTTAAGTGTTGACACGGATGATTGTTGCAGTAAAGAAAGTTTACAGAGAGCCCCCAAGGACCAGCTGTCCAGTTTGGAAACTCTCAGTGTAAACAGAGAGGGCACTAGCTCCTTTTGAATTTCAGACTTTTATCGATTTTGATGTTTATGCAAACAGGGTTAAGCCTTAAACCATGATTAAGGCCTGGGACCAAAGAGTGACAGAGATAAACACTTGAAGGAGCAAACTGGGAGCAAATCTCACAGAACAGTAGGGGAGAAAGAGAGCCAGATGAGCTTAGATTAACACTGCAAAAACAATCAAAACTCCCTCTGAAAGAATGTATCTATTTAAAAAATATGGATCCCATTTCATCATAATTATAATTTAAATGGTGAAATAATGTTAATTATGACAATTAATTTAAACAGTGAAATAATGGATATAACCCTAAAGGTCCTAAATAGGGAAAGGGAGAAATAAATTATAGTACATACATGGATAACATGGAACCACACAAAAACACAGACTCAAAGATATGGGAATGCTTATGAAGTAATGCTTAGTTTAAAAAATAGAATAATGAGGGCTGGGGGTATAGCTCAGTGGGCGAGTGCTTACCTGCCACAGGAAGATCCTGGGCTTGATCCCCAGCACTGAAAAAAAAAAGGTAGAAAATTGAAACCATAAATGTAGCTTACAGTTTCTGTTTTTTAACAAATATAGAAAAATGATTAGAAGGAAACATGCCAGAGTCGTTACTCAGGCAGTAGATCCACTGATGATTCTTATTGTCTTCTTTACACCTGAATTTAGTACAAATTACATAATTTGGAGGGGAAATCCAGTTACCTGTCATTTTCTGTTTTATTTAATTATTTGAAATTATTCATAGGTTTTTTTCCAGCATATCCATTTTTGAAAGTACATGGTAAATTTAAAATAATGCCTGTAAAAGAAAGCAAAGGATTAGAAAAAAATATTTTTAAAATCTTCATAATTATCTAATCCAATTTTTTGATGTCTTATATGAGTTCTATACTACATTAGATTCTGTGACTTAAACCAAATGCCAAAATATAACTCCTACCATGAGGAGGTTCATCAGCAAGTTTGGAAATCGAGAAATATATCCTGAAAAGTTAAATTATGCTAGATGTACATGATTTAATAGTGTATCTGAGGCTATAATATTCACAGAAATTATAAAATAGTCATCTTCTAAAAGAAGAAATAACTAGAAATCGATATACAATTGATGAGATTATTCCTCTGTAGGAGAAATACATCCTCAGAAATTATTTGTCATTTCTGGGGACTGGAGTTAAATACCAAAGTTAATCAGGATGGTTGACCTGTATTTGTTTTGTTGCTATCCCTATAGGATAAAACATAACTTCTAAAAAAAGAAACAACAAAAGAAAAGGCAAGCTATATAACCTAATGTAGTGGCTCTCAACCTTTAGCATACCTCGGAATAACCTGGAGAACTTTTTGAAACATAGACTGCTGGTCTCCATCCCCAGAATGTCTCATTCAGTAGAGTTGGAGTGGGGTCCAAAATTTTGCTTTTTGAACAAATTCCCATGTGAGGCAGATGCTGCTGATCCAGGACAACACTTTGAAAACCACTTACACATTTTTTTTGTCATTTTTCTGGGGAGAAAGAGCAGGTGAGTCAGAAACACATTCTGTGTAGTCTTGAAAGACCAAGCAGAGGAGGGAGTGGTGTTGGTGTGTCTGCAGCACTGTCATGGGCACCTCTTAGGGTGGTGCCCTGCAGTCACAGTGGGGCTGCTTCTGGGGATCTCCTTGTGGGAAGTAGGCAGACTCCCTCTGGATCAACCACAAATGCTTTGTACAGCTCAATCACAGGCAGATAACTCAACCAGTCTGAGACAGAACCCCTTCTTTAAAAATCTGAAGTTGGGGGCTGGGGTTGTGGCTCAGCGGTAGAGTGTTCACCTAGCATGTGCGAGGTGCTGGTTCAATCCTCAGCGCCACATGAAAATTAAAAAATTAAATAAAGGTATTAAAAACATATATTTTAAAAAAATCTGAAGTTAGTAGAGGCAGCAGATTAGAGGGAGGGTGGAGGGGAGAAAAAGGGAAGGTACTGGGGGAATGAGATTGATCAAATTGTTATGTGAATGCATGAATAAGGCACAATGAATCCATATTCATTAGTGGACTCAATATTATATCTAATAATAATGTACCAACAAAAAATAAAGTAAAAATAAAAAGTTCACACATTAAAAAAGAAACTTAAATTGAGTTCATCTTTCCAACAAACAGGAAACATAAATGTGAATTTTAGAGTGGTAGATAGCCATTTTAGTGTTATACTGAAGCCAGGCTGGTCCACACTGACCCACAAGGAAAGAATGTTAAATTTTCAAGAATTTTGGGAATCAGTTGTTAAGCATAGCCATTATTAAACATTAAATAAGTTACTTAAAATAAATGGTGTTAAAGCAAAGGTAATAAGTACACTACAACCTATTAATTATTTTTCTACTGTGTATGTTCTTGGATTTATTTATTACAGTTGTATCTTCATGGTGGATATGCTATATAATGGTGTGCTCCTACATACCTTTTAACAATTTCCATGCTTAAGGACATCACATTGGTGGCTTGAAATCAGCAATGGTGACTGTATTAGTCGGTTTTCTCCAGAGAAACAGAACCATGAGGATATATATATATATATATATATATATATATATATATATATGTATGTATACAGATGCTTCTCAACTTACAACAATTTATGTTCTGATAAACCTCCTGTATATTGAAAATATTGTAAGTTAAAAATACATTTACTACACCTAACCAGTGGAACATGCTAGCTCAGCAGCACAGTGCACTGCAAAGAATTGATTCTTTCCTCTCGCAGTCAAGTGACTGACTGGGAGCTGCTGCTGCCCAGAGGATCTTAGCACACATCACTAGCCTACAGAAAAGACAGAAATTAAAAACTCCAGGTTTGGTTTCTACTGAGTGCTTTTTACTTTTGCATCATTTTAAAAATGGTAAGTCTAATCATAAGTTGGGAACTGTCTACATAAAATATTTATATGGGGAATTGGCTCACACAACTATAGAAGTTTGGATGTCCCACAGCCTGCCATCTTCAAGCTAGAAAACTAGAAAAGATGGTAGTGTAATTCAGTCCAAAGTCCTAAGAAAGGGTTGGGAAAGACAAGGGGGATGCTGGTATAAGGCTTAGAGTCCAAAGACCTAAGAACCAGGAGCTCTAATGTTCAAGGACACAAGAGACTCAAGAAAAGCTCACAGACCTGCCTGACAATAATGTATTACCAGTTATCTAGGAATCCCCCAAGCTAGTCAAGTTGACAAATAAAATTAATCATAACAGTGGGGGTATTTAGACCACAGAAATTGGCAAACTCTACAAATCAAGGCTTAATCTAACATTTTATTGATGATCTCAGCTTTAAATTTTTGTGGAGAAAATACTAATAATACAGAGCAGGGTTTCTCAATCTTGGGCCAGGTAAGTCTATGCTGTGGGAAGGATGTCTTGGTGCTCCACTCAATAGATCAGTTGTACCACTTCTCTAGTTGTGGCAATCCAAAATGTCTCTGGATATTGCTAGTATTCCCTGAGGAGTAAAATCTCTCTCAGGTGAAAAATCATGGATACAAAATAAAATGAAAAAATGTGGTGTCTGTAGCCATTACTTAGTAAATAATGAAAGAAACTGAAGAAATATTCTTCTAGCATTTGAAAACTATTATTTGATTCAATAGTCTCTAACATCATTGACAAATGAAGTTCTGATGTGCATCTTCATTGTTCCACTTTTGTCTTATTCATTAATTTAAGCATAAATATAAGCTAGCATTCATGTCAGACCTGGGCTTGTTCATCAATTGGAACCATAGATTAACTCAAGATATGAGAGTTCCGTAAAAATCAATGAAAGTATTCTGTGAGAATCAATTATTTATATGGAATTTACAATAAAGAGTACTGTATAGTTATTATTTATAAATTGTATCCTCCACAAAATTATATATATGTAATATATCCTTTTTTCATAGAAAGCAAGTTTATAAATATTTATCAGCATAGCTGTGGCCACTATCCACTTCCCATATTGGTTGGTTACTAGAAAACTGTTCTAGTAACTCAAAGAGAGTTTTAGTGTCAACAAAGAAGAGTAAAACCAGATTTGCAGGAAGAAACATGAATGACAGACAATGAAGAACAATCCGTTGGAGCCTCCTAGAGTCCCAATTCTCTGGTTCTTCCTGGAGTATTGCTTGCATTGGTGTTTCAAAAAACACAACTGATTCCTTACACTACATTTATTTTTTTAAGATTCCCCCCTTCTTTACATTTTAATGTTCCCTAATTCAGGATGCACCTAGCAACCAATCGGTGCGACCATGAGTGCTATGGTATTCTGCCCACTCTCCTCAGACCAATGCAGGGGTGTTAGGTAACCTCCACCTTATAGGAGTAGGGGCTGCTGAAGATACAAATCTGCATCCCTCACCTGGGCATAGCCCCAGCCTGCAGGACCTGCCTCAGCCAAGGTTGCAGCCCTTCCCAAGGGGCACCCCCAACCAAGGACTGATAGAGAAATTCAAAGGCCCCGCTTAATTGCCTCAACTTGAGGCAAACCTAAGTGGTCTTTTTAGCTCAAAGCTCCCACAGAAAATGTTAAAGTTTGGATCTAGAATGTTCTCCAAGGCTCATGTGTTAAAGGCATGATTCCCAACAGTGTTCAGAAGTGAGACCTTTGGGAAGGGTCTCATGGAGGCCTAAACTCATCTATGGATTAAGGTACTGATGTAAGAGTCATAGACAAATGGACTGTTGGGAGGTAGTACAAACTGTAGGAGGTGAGACCTATTTGAAGGGTGTGGGTCCTTGGGGGCATGCCCTTGGGGACTATATCCTGTCCCTAGCCCCTTCTCCCATTCCCTGGCTGCCACGAGGTAAGCAACTTTCCTCTGCCATGCCCTTCTAGCATGATGTTTCTGCCTTGCCACAGGCCTGAAAGCAATGGAGCCAGCTGACCACAGACTGACACTTCTTAAACCATGAGCCAAAATAAATCTTTTCTCCTTTAACTTGTTTTTCACAGGTATTTTGTCACAATGATGGAAAGGTAACTGACACAGGATCATAGGAGATCTTAGTCACAACCTTTTCCCTCTGCCAAATCCTGCCTTCCTCCTTTCCCCACAGACACATCTCCAAGAGCACTCCCTAGGAAACCACAACCACTTGCGTGCAATGCAAAGAAGTGCTCTCAAGAACTGACATAGGTATTCTGATCCATTTGTTAGGAAATTAATAAATTGACATTTTTGTTTTTAGATGATTTTTAAAGAATCGTTAGTGAGAATTATTTCAGAACATTATCCATGTCTGGTAACATGAACAGAATTGAATTTAAGAATGTTAAATGTGGGGCTGCATTTGTGGCTCAGTGGTAGAGCACTTGCCTAGCATGTGCGAGGCCCTATGTTCTATCCTCAGCACCACATAAAAATAAATAAAATAAAAAGGTATTGTGTCATTAAAAGTCGAGAAGCAGATCTTAGATATGGGTGGATCTTCAAATATCATCAGCCCTGTGAAGCCCAGGCTGAGACACCAGCTGACACAACTCCTGTGCTTTTTTTTTTTTTTTTTTGGCATTGCTGGGGATCAAACCCAGGTCCTCATACATGCCAGGCAGATGCTGTATCATGAGGCCACATTCCCATCCCCATTTCTTTTTCTTAAATGTCCACAGTGATCACCTAAGGGGACAGTCCATATACCACAGCCAGTCTCCTTTCCTTCTTCCTCGTCAGTTCGTGGGTATCATTGTCTCCTCTTCTACCCTCTGACCCAAAGCTTTCATAATGCTTTTTTTGTTTGTTCATTTGTGGTACTAGGGATTGAACCCAAAGCCTTGTGCATGCAAGGCAAGCACTCTACCAACTGAGCTGTATCCCCAGTCCTATAATGTTTTATTCATAGTATATTTGAAATGAAGAGGAATTTAAGAGGAAAACTTCAAGATTAGGAATAAAAAAGTAGAAATAACCAATGTATTGAAGGAAATTTGAGAAATACTTCCCACAACACCAATGGCAATAAACTTGAAAATATTCAAGAAAAAGGTGATTTTCTAGCAAAAATTTAAGTTACCCAAAATCGACAAAGAAAAAGCAGAAAACTTAAATAAGCAATTACAACAAAGGGAAGGAAATAGTGACTGTAGATATTCTACTTAAAAAGCACCAATTTCACTGTTGAAATCTTCATAATGTAGGTAATCCTGACATTATTTCAGCCAGTTGTTCTCAAACTTTCTGGTCTCGGAGCCTTTTCCATTCTCAAAAATCCACCCCTGCATCCCCTTCAGTGCTGGGGATAGAACCTAGGGCTTCCTGCATGTTAGGAAAGTACATTACCACTGAGCTACACCCTCAGTCTCTTAAAAATTCTTAAGGGTCTCAAAAGAGATTTGTTTATGTAGATTACTGATGCCAATGTTACCACATTAGAAATCAAAACAAGTTTTAAAAATTATTAATTCATTTAAAAATAACATAATGAACACATCATATATTAATATGAACAACATGTTCTATGAACAATAACTACATTTTCAAAAATCAATGAGAGGAGTGGCGTTGTTCTCCACTGTTGCAAGTCTGTTTAATGTCTAGCTTAACAGAAGAAAACTGAATGCTCATCTCTAATTCTGAATGCAGCAGGTTCTGATATTTTATTTTGGTTGAAGTAGATGAAGAAAATCTAGCCTTGCATACATGTGTAGTTGCAAAAGGGAAGGGATCTTAATTAGATAATTGTGGCTACTCTCTTTTATATTACACACAAAGTTGACTAGCAGTAGTTTTTTTAAAAAATTAATTACAATATGGAATCTGAAACGGGTACTGATGAACTTTTTGTAGTTACATTAAATATCCATTGGTCTGTCTGGAACTTTGAATGAATCTGTTACTCATGTATGATTTTGTGACATCAGACAAAAGTCATTTGAAAACTATTAGTTCACTGATTTGTGCAGATCTTCCAAATGTGGACACATTTGATTATACAATATTTTAAAAATCATGTTCATTAGTATCATCCCTACCAATTGATCAGAAAATCTTTTAGTGATTGGGAAGACATCAAGTTCATGGTAGCAGATACAGTTTTCCAAAATGCTTTTTCTTACCAAAAGTTCACATTTTAGCACTAGTAAAAAAATATTGTCAGATGTTTTCCTTCAGTGACAGGCTCACTTTGTTTATTTGCAAGAAAACATCTGCCAAATCCCCAAGTTCGAGAAGTTATGGAGGTTGTCTATTGGTTATTCTTTTCAGAGAGTAGTGTTTCATGAAAAGAGCTCATTTAGCTTGCAAGTCAATCGACCACACCAGGCTTTTCCTAAAGCTGCAGAAGTGCTTCACATGTGCTTCCTATCTTGTCTACTGACTATCAAAAAGATGCCTACTCAAGTGTCAAGATTTAATGAAATTAATACATTTCACTGCTTTTTAAAGAATATTTTAAAGTGTACACATGACAGTGAAGAGTCTGCTGGCAGAGTTGGGTAGCAGTCCTTTGGCCCTGGCTGAGGAAGTAGCAAACTTACTATTGCTTTTCAATCTGCAATGTAAACATCAACATAGTGAAAAGGGCAAGGGAGGTCTGATTGTTATTGTAAAAATAGCTTTGACCTCTCCAATTCCCTAAATGGACCACACCTTGAAAATTGCTGATCTGAAATCTCTTCCAGACTACTATAAAAAAAAAAAAGAAAGCTCTTAATGTGTTTTATGAGACCATTATAATCTTAATACTTTTATCTGATATAGATCCAAAAAATATATATATCCTAACTGTATTTATAAGTATAGGTTTAAAAGTTGGCCTAAAATGTTTGCAAATAAAATTTAGCAGTGCATTAAGAAGTACATTGAGTACAGTTTACTTTTAGGAAATCTATCTAAATAATTAATTATTCAACAAATTAAAAGACAAATAATAAATGACTATACATTTTTAAAACCCTGAGAAGGCATTTCATACAAAATTCTGAGTAAAATAGATAGAAGGGAAATTATTTAAAAATAATAAAGATTATTTAACAATGTTTAAGAAAATATACCATTGTAAATGATAAGATATTAAAACAATAGAGTATGGACAGCATCATTGTCATCATAATCAACCTTGTTTTGGATATTCTATGAAAGAAAAAAACTAAATATAAATACTGTATTTAAAAAGAGGAGATAAAATTATTGCATTCTGCTGATACTTGTATCATTTTCCTACAAAATTTTATAGCTGTTGGATTTCTAAATACTAGAATTAATTTTAAAATGTGAAAATACAGCTATATTCAAGATAAGTTTTCTTTGTTTTATTCTGGTATTTTTTGTATGGGGGACTGAACCCAGCGGCGCTAATCCACTGAGCCACATCCCCAGCCTTTTTTAAAAGTTTGATCCAGGGTTTTGCTAAATTGCAAAATTGCTAAAATTTTCGCTAAATTGCTGAAGCTGGCTTTGAACTTCCAATCCACCTGCTTCAGCCTCCCCCTGCTGCTGGGATTACAGGCATGTGCCAGTGCACCCGGCTCAAGATAAGTTTTATTTTTATTTTTTATTAATTAATTAATTTTAATTAGGTATATATGACAGCAAAATGCATTTAATTCATTGTATACAATTGTAGCACAACTTTTCATTTCTCTGGTTTTACATGATATAGCGTTGCACATATTTGCAGTCATACATGTACCTAGAGTAATGATGTCCACTTCATTCCACCATCTTTTCTGCCTTCATACCTCCTTCCTGCTCCTCCCTCTCCTTTGCCCAATAAAAATTCTTCCATTTTTCCAATGCCCACCCCATTTTATGGATCAGCATCCATTTATCAAAAAGAACATTTGGCCTTTGTTTTCTGGGGATTGGCTTACTTCTCGTAGCAGGATATTCTCCAACTCCCTTCCATTTAGTAGCAAATGCCATAATTTTATTCTCTTTTAATGCTGAGTAATAGCCATTGTGTATATATACCACAGTTTCTTTATTCATTCATCTACTGAAGGGCATCTAGGTTGCTTCTACAGTTTAGCTATTGTGAATTGAGCTGCTATAAACATTGATGTGGCTGCATTACTATAGTATGCTGGTTTTAAGTCCTTTGGGTATAGACCAAGGAGTGCGATAGCTGGTCAAATGGTGGTTCCATTCCAAGTTTTCTGAGGAATCACTACACTGCTTTCCAGATTGGTTGCACCAATTGCAGTCCCACCAGCAATGTATGAGTGTGCCTTTTCCCCCACAACCTTGCCAACATTTATTATTGTCTGTATTCTTGATAACTGCCATTCTGACTGGGGTAAGATGAAATCTTATAGTAGTTTTGATTTGCATTTCTCTAATTACTAAAGATGTTGAACATTTTTTTCATATATTTGTTGATCAAATGTATATCTTCTGAGGAGTGTCTGTTCAGTTCCTTAGCCCATTTATTGATTGGGCTGTTTGTTTTTTTGGTGTTAAGTTTTCTGAGTTCTTTGAAATTCATTTGGAAAAATAATAGACCCAGAACAGCCAAAGCAATCTTTAGCAAGAAGAGTAAAGCAGGAGATAACATAATACCAGACCTTAAACTATACTACGAAGCTATAGTAACAAAAACAGCACGGTATTGGCACCAAAATAGACATGTAGACCAATGGTACAAAAATAGAAAACATAGAGACAAAATCACATAAATACAATTATCTCATACTAGACAAAGATGCCAAAAACATACATCAGAGAAAAGATAACCTCTTCAAAAATGGTGCTAGAACTAGAAATCTATATGCAGCAAAATGAAATAAACCCCTATTTCTCACCATGCACAAAACTCAACTCAAAGTGGATCAAAGACCTAGGTATTAGACCAGAGACCCTGTGTCTAACAGAGGAAAAACTAGGCCCAAATCTTCATCGCGTAGGATTAGACCCTGACTTCTTTAACGAAACTCCTAAAGTGCAAGAAATAAAATATCAAAAAATTAATAAATGGGATGGACTCAAACTAAAAAACTTCTTCTCAGCAAAAGAAACAATCAATGAGGTGAAGACAGAGCCTACATTTTGGGAGCAAATGTTTGCCACATGCACATCAGAAAGAGCACTAATCTCCAGGATATATAAATAACTCAAGATAAGTTTTAAATGAATGTTTTTTCTACATATGCAATAATAAGAGATGGAAACAGGGAAATGTAGCATTCAAAAGCTAAAATATCTTCAAAATAAATTGAAATCCTCAAATCCAGATTGTATGGGGGAAAATTTATAACATGTTGCTGAAGAAGGTGGAGAAAGACCCCAGAAATGGAATAACAAATATATGTATACATTATATTATAAATAATTTTTTTTGCAGTACTGGGAATTGAATCCAAAGGTGCCCTACAATTGAACTACATCCCTAGCCCATTTTTTTTATTTTCTATTTTCAGACAAGTTGTCAATTGCCTGGAAAGGCCTTGAACTTGTGATCCTCCTGCCTCAGCCTCTCAAGTAGCTGGGATTACAGGCATGTACCACTGTGCCTGGCACAAAATATGTTCTTGGCTAAGGAAGCAAAACAATATAAAATCAATTTTCAAAAATGTAATAAAATCCATCTTCACTTACAATTTTATGAAATAGGGTTTTATAATAGAAGACTTTAAAAGTTATATGGAATTATAAATTTCCAATAATAATCCTGAAATTTTTGAAAAAGCCTAGTGAGTTGCTGTGGAGGACTAACTGCTGTAAGAACAGCTCTCCGCCATAAACACTAGGACGAAAGAGGAGGAGAAGAGGGAAAACAATGACGACAGATCATCAAGTGAAAGAACTATTATAACAAACAGGGGCTGTGATCCCCAAGAGAAGAGAAATGAAGTCAGCTTTCATTCTATATTACTACTTGGAAACAACTTCCAGTATACAGTAAAGGTAAAATCTAAACAGAACTAAGCTGTCTCCATGTGTTGAGGAAAAAAGAGACTGTGGTTGGGAGAATGAGAAGGCGACATTCATGGGGAAGAATACTAGACAAAAGGGGTGTACAGGGTGAAATTTCTGGAGTTCTTCACTGGGGTCTCTTTAAATCATTGGCTGAATCCTGATCTTCATGTGTTTCAGTGAGACTCCCAAGACTGAGTAGAGAACCACCATACAATCATGCAGATAAACACCAGGCACAGGATAGAATCCTCACAAGAAGATTATCTGAGTAGGGGGGCTATATTACCCTTAACCTAAAAGCTGCTCTTACCCTAAAAAGCTTGAAAGCAACCTTCAAAAGGATCAAATGGACTCCAAATAACTTAACTCAATTTTAGACCAAAGGGCAATATTCTTAAAGGAATTCAACAGAATCCAGAATTAAAAAAATGAAAAAACCTCATGTATAACTAAAAAGAACAAATGAATTTTACAAATAATCTAGGCTGAGCACAGCAGCACACCCCTGTAATCTCAGGAGGATTGTGAGTTCATAACTAGCCTCACCAACTTAACAAGGCCCTAAGCAACTCAGTGAGACACTGTCTCTAAATAAAATACAAAAAAGGGCTAGGGATGTGGTTCAGTGGATTAGTGCCCTTGAGTTCAATCTCTGGTAACAAAAAAAAAAAAAAAAAAAACCTAAATTATTACCCCCCAAAAGTAAAAATCCACAATTTTCTGAGATCAAAACAAGACTACTAGACATACAGGGAAACAGAATCCATAACAAGGAAAAAATTAATCAATCGTAGAAAGAAACTTAGGTATGACAGAGATGAAATAGGAAAGCTACTAAAATAGCTATTATAAATATGTTCCCATGGTCAACAATGTAGGGGATACATTCTCTACATAATGAATACCTACATAAACATAAGATTGTATGTTTAATGTAGATAAACATAAACATAATGAAGAGAGAACCTCATAAATATGTATAAATTTATGTCAATTAAAAATTCTAAAAGACAAAAATTTAAAATCATAATAAAGAAATGAAAGGAAATAATACTCAAATGGAACTTCCAGAGATGAAAACTACAATATCTTAAATGAAAAATACCCAGCAGATTAGACATAGCAGAAGAAAATACCATTTAACTTGGAGACATAATAGTAAAAATGATCCCAAACAGGAAATAAAGAAAAAAAGATTGAAAACTTAGCTAAACACTGTCTCAAAATAAAAACTAAAAAGGGCTGGGGATGTAGTTCAGTGGTAAAGCACCCCTGGATTCAACTGTAGTACAAAAAAAGAACTATACTAAGGCACTTCTTAATCACATTTCTGAGAAGCAGAATGTGTTAAAAAGCTGCCTCCCAAACACCATCATATATAGAGGAATGAAGAATGACTAAGTGGGGCTGGGGCTGGGGTTCAGCAGTAGTGCTTACCTAGCATGTATGAGTCACTGGGTTTGATACTCAGCACCATATTAAAAAAATAAATAGGGGGCTGGGGTTATGGCTCAGCGGTAGAGCACTCGCCTTGCACGTGAGAGACCCTGGGTTCAATCCTCAGCACCACATAAAAATAAATAAGTGAAATGAGGGTATTGTGTCCAACTACAACTAAACAACAAATATTTTCAAAAAATAAAATAAATAGAGCAAAGGCATACATACTAAAAAAGAATGACTATACACTTCATTTCAAAAACCCATAAGTCAAAAATCAAAGGAATGACATTTTAAAAGTACTTAATGGGTGTAAAAATCTATCAACCTACAATTCTGTTCTCAGTAAAATATGTATCAAAAGGATGATAAACTAAAGATATTTTTTCCAAACAAAGGTTAAGAGAATTCATCACTAACAAAACTTCACTACAAGAAATGTTAAAGGGCATTCTTCAAATGGAAGAAAAAGGAAAAAAGAATGCACAAATGCTGAATAAGTGGAATAAAAATAATTTTTTAAACTTTTAATCTGGAAAATTATTGACTATTTAAAACAGTTTTGCATTAAATATAAAGGACCTAAATAATACAATTTAAGGCAGAATTTATCACACTGAATTTTAAAATGGAAAACCAGCTATATGCAATCTATAAGAATCCCATTTAAAATAAAAAGAAACCAGTTAAAGGTAATAGGATGGGAAAGGACAGACTCATGTATCAATAAGAGAAATAGAGGATGACTATGTTAAGACAAAGCAAACTTCCAAGTAAGGAATATTACTAGGGGAAAAAGGAGGAATATCTCTTTCTTTTCTTTTCTTTTTTTTTTTTTTTGGAGTGGGGGAGTCAATGGACCTTTATTTATTTATTCATTCATGGTGCTGAGAATCGAACCCAGTGCCTCACACATGCTAGGCAACCACTCTACCACTGAGCCACAACCCCTGCCTATAGAGGAATATTTCATAATGACAAAGATATCAGTGTACCAAGAGGACATAACAACCTCAATATGCCTTTACCTAGTAACGTAATATCAAAGTACATGCAGCAAAAATTGTTAGAGCTGAATAGAAATCTTTATCACAGATTTCCACTCATCAGTATAGGTAACTGATGTGACAAGTAGACAGTCAGGTTATGGGAACTTTGAATACTGTCAACCAACGTGACAATGATTTAGATTTACAGAACACTCTACTCCAAACAGCAGAACACATAACTCTTTTTTAAAAAGTTCATTTGAAACATACAGTTAGATAGAACATATTCTGGGATATTCAACAAATCTCAAAATTTAAAGGAATTAAAGTCAGCAATGTATGGTCTGAAAAAATGGAGTTAAACTAGAAATTAGTAGCAGAAAAATATCTACAAAATTACCAACAACTTGTAAAATAAGCAACAGACTTGTAAATAACCCACAGAGTCCAAGAAATCATAAGGGAAACTAGAAAGTGGAATGAAAATGAAAACACAATACATAGAAATCTGGAATGAAAACACATCTCCAGGTCCTGACAGTTTCACCGGAAAACTTACCAAATATTTACATAAGTATTTAACACCAATTTTGCATAGTTTCTTCCAGAAAATAGGAATAAATGGAAGAGAGGATACTTCCCAACTCATTTTATGAGATAGGCATTCCCACAATACCAGAACCAGAAAAATAAAACTATAGGCCAATAATTCTCATGAAGTTAGACACAAAATTCTTCAACAAAATGTTAGCAAAATGAATTAATGTATAAAATAATTCTATACTATGAAAATGTGGGCTTTATTTCAGATATTCAAGGGTTGATCAACATTCAAAAGCCAATCAGTATAATCCATTATATCAAAAGACTAAAGAAAAAAAACCCCACATGACCACATTAACTGATGTAGGAAAAAAGCACTGACAAAAAAAAAAAAAAAAGCCCATTCACAGCAAATTGGAAAAAAATTATTATTTTAAAAACCTACAGCTGGGTTGGGGATGTGGCTCAAGCGGTAGTGCACTCGCCTGGCATGCGAGGGGCCCGGGTTCGATCATCAGCACCACATACCAACAAAGATGTTGTGTCCGCTGAGAACTAAAAAATAAATATTAAAAAAAAATTCTCTCTCTCTCTAAAAAAAAAAAAAAACCTACAGCTAGCATCACATCTTTTTAGATTAGACCAAATACAACAGAATTTATGAATTGAAGGCTTCCATAATGTCAATAAACTGTAAACTGGCTGGACAGAACATGAGCAGGATTTTGCTTTTGCTTACAAGGTTAAGATAACCGGGGTGAAAATCCAGACAGAAATCCACAGGCCTGAAACCCAAGCACTGGACTGGTCTTGATGTTGTGTTTGAAATCGACAGCCTGTTCTGACCTATTCTTATTCCAAGTTAAGGCTGAAGAGGTACACTGACAATTGGTGCCAACAACCTTTGGAATAAGAAGTCACAAATAAAAGGAGCTGGAAGAGACAATCATAGTGTAAAAGCAGATACCATCACCAGCAGGTGGCAATAAAAACAGAAAAGACAAATAGACCACCTTGGCTGGCTCAGTAAGAGTGGCTATTATGGTATGAAATTAGGTGACCTGCCCCAGGGCTATGAAATTAGGAACATGCTACAGAGCTATAAAAGGGACAGGGCCTTGATACTATTAATTACTTAATCTTTCTGAACTTCGGTTTCTTCATCTGTAAAATGGAGAACAAGAAATAGTTCCTATGTAATAGAATTAGTGTATTGATTAAAAATGATGACATCCATAAAGGGCTAAAACAGTGCCTGGTATATGGTAAGTACTCAATGATTTTACAGATCATTATAGTCATTTTCCAGTTTTATAATTCATTCATCCATTTTTTTCATTCTTTCAATAAACATTTATTTAGCAGTTATGATGCTAGAAGCTGCAGTTTACTCTTCTATGTCTTCTTCATCCCCTTAGAAGCAACAAGAGCCCAGCACCAATTCCTCATATATTTATTTATGTTCTTCCATATATTTTATTTCTGTTCCATCATCAGGTCAGTTAAACAATGGGTTAAAAGTAGGCAGGATCCAGGAACCTCCAGGCTATTTATGGAAATAAAAGCAGAGATTTTTCTTCTTACATTAAAATAATAATATTTACTCATCATATAACAGATTTTAGCATGCCAACAATGATATAGAAATATACAAAAGTATAGAAATATACAAAATGATATAGAAATATACAAAAATATTGCAAAAGAAATATACAAAAAATAAAAGAGGAATAAATGGCTCATCACACAGGAAGCTGTGATATTAAATCAGTCATTTGCAAAGATAATACTTAACTGCAGAGATTCAGAAACAAATGAGATAAACTGTCAAAATGCATGAATTCATTACTATAAGTAGACTTTACATTATATAATGCGTTATTTAAAATAACATGATTTTCTCTTGATTGCTGAATATTTTTGGTAATTAAACATATGTATGTAGTAACTACCTATTAAAGTACCTCTAAATTTTAGTCTTGAAATTGTTGAGGGAGATAAGAGGTAGAAATAATGCATTACTCTGAGTTTAAATTCCATTTTTATTGCATTGATGGGAAGAAATTATTGGAGATTTATTAATGGGCACTGGTGTTAGATCTAGACTCTCTACCTCCTATTTCCAGATTTCTATTTCCCGCCCCCCTTGATTTCTAAGCTCCTCACCTTCCAACGGGGGAAAACATAAAGACCAGAGGTTCTCAGCCCTGACTATTCACTAGCATTACTGGGAGTGCTCGGAAAACACTAATATCCACACCTCACTCCCAACCAATTACATTAGAGTTGCTGAAGGGGAAGGAAGGCCATCAGTAGTTTTAAAAGCTTCTCAGAGAATTCTAAGGTGCATCCAGTATTGAAATTAGAGAATTGAAGGCTAGTGGAATTGAAAATCCCATATGTACTACAGTGCTTTGCAAGCCCGCTTCTCTCCTGAGATGGCTTTGAGCACCTACCCGTATAAGGCAGATCGCTAAGTGTCACATGTTATGATATCTTTTTGTGTATCCCCACCACCCTTTATTTGTACTTTTCTCGATATAATTCATGATCTACCTTGCTTTATTTTTTTGTACTTATATAAGCCATCTTTTAGAATATACCCTTCTTGGATGCATGAACTATTTTAGCACCCTTCATGGCAGTCATTTGCTAATCGCTTTGATTGCCCATCTTATAATTTAGTCTTGGAATGGCCCTGAATCCCATCTTTCCTACCTTCTCCTATTACACACCTCACCTCTGAACAGCATAGCCCTTCTCTTTCCCTATTTTCAGCTCTCACCTATTTTTGTTCTTCATGGAACTCCATTGACTTCATCCTCATTCTTTCAATGGTCTTATCCCCCAAATATTACCTGAACTTTATAATTCATCCTCTTCCTCCATGGTTCTTCCCTGATATTTTCACTTTTTCCACTTTTTCCTATCTCTTTGCTTAACTCCCTTATCCCATTACTTAACCACCTTTCTAAATTTGTCATAGAGGGTATTGGCCCTACTCTAAGTACTTTATTGCTGGTAAGAGGAACTGGGGTGTTAAGGAGCATAGTAGTCAAGTGAGAACTGAACCAGTTCATGGAGAAAGACATCAGTGTCCCATATTGGAAAATCAGGGTGGGGAGCAAATTGGGGAGAGACAATAAAGGCTATTATCAAAATGCCAAGTGGAGGGGGTAAGCCAAGAAGGATAGCCTGAAGGTTCATGGATCCAGCCAAGAGAAGACAAGTTAGTGTCAGGGACAGATAGAAATCATAAATGAAAAGATGCAGAGACTAGAACTCAGAGCATGACAAATGTATTATTTAAAACTTCCTACATTTACCAGCATTACACACACCTTTTTTCTGTACCCTATCCTAAGTTGTTCATCCTTAGGTATTCTCTCACTCTGCTCTCTACAGACCTTTATCATGAATGTCACTAGATCAGGACTTTATGGAGGGGAAAGAGGTGAAAATTGTTAAGATGGTGTTGTCCTTACAGTGGATGGTGGACTCATATATTAGTTTCTTATATGTGGTTTCTATTTCATGTCAGGGTGAAAATATCTGCCATAAGGAGGTAATACCAGGCATTGCAGGGGCTAGGCTGGACCAAGCAGACACGTTGAGAGGTGGAATTACACTTAATCAGAAGGGAAAATGCAAATTGTTGTGAAAAAAATCAGACGACTGTGCTCAACGGACAGCATCAAACATGAGACTGGAGGGAAGAGTATGTGGCCATAAAAAGGAGGAGGAGGCAAGGGATCAAAACCAAAAGGATTATAAATACTTCCTCAAAGCAGAATGATATCATGAAATAAATACTTGGTGTCTAGGTTGTGGCCAAAATATCAGAGAAGGATATTTGCATTTGCATTGAGTCTGAGACTCAGATGCTAGGAATACCCACTAATTTATAGATAGTCAGGTAATCTCCAGTAAGTCCCTCCTATTAGACAGGATAGGTCACTTCCCCATATGGGTTTTCCTGATGGAAGATGGAATTGGTCTCCAAGGAGTGTGAGTTTCCCATGAGTATCTTCCATCTGTGTCCCTCTTGTTGGAGAGAGTTGGAACTGGTTTTAGTGGTGGTGAGCAACATCAACCTTGTTCTTCATTTACTTGAGGCCACATAAAAGCTGGGTGTGTCCTTAGTGTGAAATAGCATTCACAGTGAAAAACAAGTCTGAGAAACAAGGGGTATGAGGCTTGTAGTTATGGAGGGTCTTAGGCTCTGTCACATGGATAGGTGTAAAATAGGAGAGTCAGGATACCTCCCATCAGAATCATTCCCCTGTTATTTGGTACTCACTGACCATGGCTTTGTAACACAATGTCTCCTGTGGTGCTTAAGAGGGTACATATTCCTGGGAAGCCTGAGCTCCTACACAGATGTGACCAGTTGCTGAGCACATAGTATTTCTGGATACTAACCAGAAAGAGGTAGTGGAAAAGCCATAAATAGCACAAAAGTGAGTATTCAGGAGAGATGAATTCAGAGAGCTTTTTTACATAAATCCAGTAGTTACTTTCTGGATCCCCGCTTATCTTTTCATTCTTGTCATCATTAAGGTACACAAAGATGTCACTATTACAGCCTCATGAGAAATATTGTACCTTTACCTAAGTAAATTCTGCTGGGTAAGAATGTCTGGATGCTGGAAACTAGTGACTTCTAGACTGTTTCAGAAGAGCTATCCATGCAGATAGCATTTCAGAGCAGGTTTGGTGGCAAGGTGTGGGGTCTTATGACTAAATCTGAAACCCGGAACTAGAATTTTCCCTCTGCATGTAAGCTAATCTGAAAGAAGACTAGCTCTTCCAGAGAATACATTTGAGAGAGCTATTCTCCAACCATTGAGTCACTCAAAAACGTGGCAGTTCCTTTTTCTCCTCAAGGCCAAAGACACTCAACTTGTAGCTGGGTCCTGCTTTCTTTTAGGTTTTCAGTGATGCATTTGGTTGACTGTGGCCAAAACAAGCAACAAATGATAATAAAGAGTTGAACAATTTTACAATTGTGGTAAAATTTACATACCAGGAAATGTATATTTGCATAGTGAAATGTATTAAGTGTAAGTGTACAAATAAATGAATTTTGATGAATGTATACACATACATAACTACCAACATGATCGAGGTATAGATATTTCTCTTACTGCAAAAAGTTCCTTATAAAGTTAATAATTCTCTTAATTAAAATTTTATGTAATACTATGTTATAGAGCAGCTTTAGCTTTACAGAAAAATAAGCAGAAATTGGAGTTTCCAGATCCTCTTACTCTGTTTTCCATTTTCTCTGTTAACATCTTGCACTAGTGTAGTGCACATTCTATAATAAAGCCAATGTGGATGCATTATAATTAACTAGGTCTATAGTTCACATTCAGGTGCTGTATATTTTGTGGGTTTTGAGAAGTGTTTAATCTCATGCACCTGCCATTTATAGTAGGTTTCACTCCCCTAAAAATCCCCAGTGGTTCACCTATTCACCCATCTTTTTCTCTCTCCCTGTGACCCTTGGCAACCACAGATCTTTTTACTGTATTCACAGTTTTGCCTTTTCTAGACTGTCAGATAGTTAGAATCATAGAGTGAACTTTTCAGATTGGCTTCTTTCACTTAGTGATATGCAGTTAAAGCTCTGTTTTGTGAGGTGTGGGTCATAATAATTCATTTCCTTTCATCACTGAATAATAATATTCCATTTTATGGTTATATCACAGTCACATTTATCCTTCACCTATTGAAGGACATCTTGGTTTTTTTCCAAGTTTTGGCAAACAGTTACAGACATTTGCATACAGGCTTTAGGGGGACATAAATTTTTAACTCATTGGAGTATGGTTGCTAGATCATATGTTTAGAATATGTTAAACTATATTTTAAAGTGGCTGTATTTTCTATTTTAACTAACGAAAAATGAGACTTTCTGTTGCTCTCTGTCTGCTCACCAGATCGTTGCCAGTGTTTTTGGATTTTAGCTGTTCTAGTAGGTGTGTAGAAGAATCATTGTTATCTAAATTTGTAATTCCTTAATTACATATAATGCTGAACATCTCTTCACATGCTTATTTGTCATCGGTGTTTTCTTTGGTGAGGTGTCCATTCAGGCCTTTTCCCCATTTTTCATTCAGGTTGTTTTTTCTTGTTCAGTTTTAAGAGTTCTATATCATTCTGGATACCCGACTTCGATCAGACAGGTGTTGTGCAAATATTCTTTTCTCTCAGTATGTGCCTTGTCATTTCACTGTCTGAAGCAGTATCTTTTACAAAACATGAGGTATTTTTATTTTTAAACTTTTAATAAAAGTTCAACTTATCAGTTTTTTTTCTTTTATGGATTTTGCTTTTGGCACTGTATCCGAAAAGTTATTACAAACCCAGAATCACTTAGATTTTCTTCTATATTATCATCTAGAAGTTTTATAGCTTTGAGTTTTATGTTTAGGTCCATGATTCATTTTGAGTTAACTTTTGTAAAAAGTATGGAAAAGGTCTATAATGATTTATTTTTGTTTTTGCACGTGGATATCCAGTATTCCAGTGCCACCTGTTGAAAGATTGTTCTTCATCAAATTACTCTTATTCCTTTGCAAAATATCAGTTTGGCTATAGCTATATGGATCTATTTCTATGTTCTCTATTCTTTAGGAATGCATTGAATTCAGAAGCAGAAAAAAATGACAGCTTGACAATGAGATGAGTCTGTCTTCCTATTCATGTGCATAGTGTCCTCTCTTGATCTAAATCTAATCTAACTGATCTTTCATCAGAGTTTTGTAGTTTTCCTACTATAGAACTTATGCATATTTTCTTAAACTATAGCTAAATATTTCCCCTTCAGGCACAAATGTAAATGGTTTTATGTATTTCAAGTTCCACTTCTTCATTTCTAGTTAGAATACAGTTGACTTCGTATATTAACCTATATCCTGCAAGGTTACTATAATCACTTATTAATTCCGGTTTTCATTGTTGATTTTTTGGGATTTCTCTACCAACAATCATGTCATCTGCCAACAAAGCCAGTTTTACTTTTTGCCTCCCAATCTGTAGACCTTTAAATTCATTTTCTTGTCTTGGCATTAACTGAGACTTCCAGGGCAATGTTAAATAGGAGTGATGAGGGCAGACATACTTGTCTTTTTCCTGATCTTAGTGGGAAAGCATCTAGCATCTCAACATTAAGTATGTTAGTTGTAGGGTTTTGTAGATATTCTATATTAAGTTGATGAAGTTCTCTCTGTTCCTAGTTTTTTTCATGGATGAGAGCTAGATTTTGTCAAACTATTTTTCTGCATCTGTTGATACAATCATGATTTTTCTTCTTTAGCTTGTTGATGTGATAAGTTACATTCATTGATTTAAAAATTAAACTAGACTTGTACAACTGGAATAAATCCTTCATGGTCATAGTGTACTTTTTATACATTCTTGGATTTGATTTGCTAATCTTTTGTTGAGGAGAACTGACTTTTAAGTGGCAGAAAAGCATAGATTACTTTATGATAATCCAAATGGGTTTAAGCAAAAAATTTTTATATTCTCTGCAGAGCAGAGCAATTAAACATAAATGCTAATTAGGGATTCATATACAAGAATATAAAGTATTATGATTGTGTTTAAATAATGATATCTAGGTATCTTGTGTTTGTCTCCTCTCTCTACCCTGCTGCTTTTTCTTCTGTTATGATACCCTCCTTTTTTCACTCTACCTCTCCAAATCACACTACCTTTTAGGAAACCACAGAGGGATTTCCAGTTTTTCATGGCAGCTTAAATAGAAGCATTTTTGTCTACTCATTTCTGCAAGGAAACAAAAATAATATTAAAGGACTAAAAATATATAACCACACACAAAAAAAATGGAGAGCATAAAAGAAAAACAATAGATAAGAGAACTGACAAAAAATAAACCTAAAAATAAAATTTGGAAAATGGAAAACAGATGGTAGAATCATAACTTACTAAATCTAAAAACCTACCAGCTTTACTGGCAAATACTTGAGTGTAAATTTCCTTGGACAAAGATATTTGCCTGCACAGTCACACCAACACCATCAGAATTAGGACATTACCATTAATACATTGCATTAATACATTTAACCCTTCTACCCATTTAAATCTCTTCAGTTGTCTCAAAACTTTCTTTTTTTTTTTTTAGTTGTAGTTGGACACAATACCTTTATTTATTTATTTTTACATGGTGCTGAGGATCAAATCCAGTGACCTACACGTGCGAGGCAAGTGCTCTATCACTGAGCCACAAACCCAGCCCTCAAAACTGTCTTTAATAACAAAAGGAGCAGTTCACAACCACATGTTGCATTTATTTGCCATGTATCTTTAATTTCCTCCAATCTGGTATACATTTTGGTCCCTTAGTAGTTCTTTAGTCTTTCCTTAGTTTTCATGACCTTGATAATTCTAAAAATAACAGCAATTATTTTGTAGAGTACCATTCAATTTGGCTTTTAAAAATGTTCCCCCATGATTAAATTCAGGTTATCAATCTTTGACAGGATTGTCACAGAGGTGGTAATATGTTCTTCTCATACAGGCTACCAGGTGATTCTGATTTCAAACTGTCCTGTTATTGGTAATACTATTTTTGGAAATTTGAGTAAGATGGTGTTTATCAGGCTTCTTCACTCTTTAAGCTTCTGTTTTTCCCCTTTGTAACTAACATTTTTTTATGATAACTACTGTTTTATATAAACATTCATGTCAATTGTAAATAGGGATAGTTTTACTACTTATCTTTGTCTTTCTTTTTCTTACGAGGTATAAAAATTAGAAATTGAATAAGAATTAGAAATTCTTTTGTCCTTGATTTTAGTGGGAAGGTATTTGGTGTTTCACTGTTAAAAAGAGTAACTGTAGGGTTACTCTTTATCAAATCAAGGAAATTCCTTTGTACACCTAGGTTAGCTAAGAATTTTGTCATGAATGGGTGTTAAATTTCCTCCAACACTGTTTCTTTGATTTGGAATATCCTTCCTAACTAATCTTTTTACAACCACCTCTTCTGTGAAGCTTTCTTCCTTCCCAGTCATGCCATATCTTCTCTCAGTTATGTTTTATGCCCATAGGTTCCATAAGTACAAATTAAATTGCAGGTAAAAAAAAATCACTACAAATTTTAAAATCCAGAAAATTTCTGAAAAATATTTTTGACAATTAATTTACTGGCAAAACCTGAAATGAGCTATTTATATGTATACTTATAATTTCAATTGATTCCAGAGTATATGAACATTCATTAATTTTGTTGCAGAAATATTAACAGGGTCCATTACAAAGTAAAAAGGCTTTGCTAATAATAGTATATAACATGGAGCACCTGGGGCCACAATTCAACAACCAGCTACTGTGATAGTTTTCATCCCACATATTCTTCTAGAACTTTGCAGAAATTCCTACCTATGATATGATTCCCAAATAAAACACAGGATGTTAACTTAAATTTAAATTTCACATTAAAAAAACAATTCTTAGTGTAAATATGTCCCAAATATTTCATGGAACACACTTATGCAAAAACAACAACAAAAAAAGGATAAGATTCATTTTGTATGTGATATTCAAATTCAACTGAGTGTTCCTTTTGGATCCCCATCGTCTAGATCTACTAATTTATGACAATTGGCAAGAAGAATAGCAACCAAAAGTGAATGCCTTGTGTTAAAAATGAAAATTCTTAGGAATGTACTATCACTTGAGTTGCCCACCCCATTAAAAAAAAAAAAATACCTACCTAAAGCATCAGGCTATCAAAAAAAAAAAAAAACCCTAAAAAAAAAAAACAAAAACAAAATCAGTCTCTGAAAACAGCTGGGTCAGACAGAAACAGTCTGGAGCATGAAACTACTTAAGCAGTTGAAACTGTTTTATAGGTATGCTACAGAGATCAAGTCAGCTGTCCTTAAGGAGTATATGAGATTGTAGCCATGTGAAAATTTACTTGTCAGCAGAACTTGTACAGATGAGCTCACTTTTAAAGAAAGTACTTGTAAGAATGTTTAAAATCTGAAGATCTGCTTTGCCAAATCAAGAAAACATGTAGATCAAAGATACTATCATAAAATGTAACTGCATGAAGCAAGAAAACTTAAAAGAGGGAGGGGATGGGAATCACAGAAGTGCTGAAAAGTTCATGATTGTTTTTGTCTTGAAAAATATTAATACAGATTGAGAAGAAAAGTGAACATCTGAAGTGATAAATATAGTCTAATTTGACTAATTCTCACTTTCTTATCTTCAATCTTGATCATTCCCATAAAAAACAAAAAAACAGGAATCTAATCCAAATTCTTAGCAGAGATTGAAGCTGTGGCAGTCTAACTGCATATGACTAAATCATTATTTTATATGCCAATATGGAATATATTTATATTTCATTTGTTATGAAATTATAAACACTAGAAATTAAATAAGTAATTATGGGAGGTGTATAAATGCATCTATATAGATAACTAATTACAAATAATCAAATTATGGAACCAGAAAAATCACCTGTCATGATATATATCCAATTTGTTCTGCTTTCCTGTTTTTAAAAGCTAACTTATTGCGTAAGATATAGATCTCCTAGAAGTGTTTCTGAGTACAGAATTCAATTGTAAGCCACTCCGTGGAGGAAAAAGAGATAGATCACCTATTAATGCAGTGAGAAAGGGATAAGGCCTACACCAATCAATTACACAGTAGTTCAGTACAGACAGCAGTAGCCACGGTGGGTGCTGAGTGGCGAAGTGCTTCCTGTGCCTCCAAGAATACTTTCTAGAACTTTGTCTAATCTGTTTCTAGAATACATACTCTGAATGTTTTAAAGGCTTCTCTGAGGTGCTTATCGCACTCTGACGGTTTTTTCTGAAACTCTGATTTCAGTTTGTCTCATTTAATTTTGCCCTACCCATTTCTTCTATAACCATTTCTGTTGCCCGAATAGTCTGGGGACACTTGGAGAAGTGTCCCCTTCACACCTCAATGATGAGGTGCCATCTCAGTGAAGGCAGGGCTTCCCTAAGGACACAGCAGGGACCAGAGAGGCCCTCAGAAAGTGTGGGATGAAAGGAGCAGGATGAAACTTCAGAGCAAAGGCTTATGCAGAAGCAGGTTAGAGATTGTCCTGCTTACCGCTCCTCTGCAGAACTCCAAAAGCTATTTCACATCTTCTACTCTCTTTTTTAAAGTTATTCTACTGAAATCTCAGTAAAAACAAATCCATCAAGCATGTCAGAGGGAAATAAACCCATACTTACCCAATTCTCCTCCTCCTCTGAGGCCTCCTGCTGCCTTCCCCTCTGCACACCCTCGGACCCCTGACCTATCTGAATTCCATTCCCATTTTGCTTCTAGTGTTTCAGTAGTGATGGCCCATCACTACTAAAAAGACAACATTTTTCTCATTTTATTTAATTTGTGGTGCTGGGGATTAAACACAGAGCCTGGTACCTGCTAGGCAAGTACTTTACCACTGAGGTGCATCCCCAGCCTCTTTCTCACTTTAATGGCTACTCAAGGGTACACTCTTTGAAGGCAGGAGCCATCCTTCCCTATATGTATTTTCTACAATACTTGAAATCAGACCAATTGCTTTGCACATAGGTAGTGGCTTAATACAATTTCTGAATTGCTAACATTTAAAAACACTAATTAGTATTGCATTAGTAATCTCAAAAATAAAAACAAAACAACACTGAACCACCTAAAGATCATCTTGCCTTGACAGCCCTTACACAGACTCCTTTAGAATGAGACTGAGGAGCAAAGTCAGGGAAGAGTACAATGGACTTCCGCCTCCTGGTTATCTGTTTGGCACCCTTCACCAGCATTAAATTAGCCATTAAAAAAATGAATGAGAGTCCCATTCAACATGTCAGACATATCAGGGGAAAGAACAAAATGAGATAATATTGACAAAATATGCCTCTCTTTTCTATGGAATTGTTCATTTGATCTTTATCCCAAACCTCCTTTGACATGATTAACCAAAGACTGAAAAATGGAAGATACGAGACACATGAAAGGTTATCTGATTATTTGATCCAATTTTTAGATGACATATATAATTGTGCATTCCCTACAGAAATATTTTCTAGAACTTTGCTAATCCATTTCTAGTAGACTTACTCTTAAGTGTTTTAAAGTCTTATTTCTGAGGAGATTATTCCAGTCAGGCATGTCTTAAATACCTGACAGTTTTTCTGAAACTTCTATTCCAATTTGTCTCATTTAAATTTTGCCCCATTATTCCTAGTTAGACCCTTTTTCCCATCACCATCATGTAGATGGTTTTCATGTTCCTTTTTAGGCATAATTTAACCATGCTTCACACATTAACTGGAGTAGACAGTATATGGTATAAATTACAGAAAACAGCGATGTGTGAAGACATTCTGTGGTGAATAAATTAAAGCATTAATTTCAGACACATCAAACTAACACTTTTTAAATTTGTGGTTCCTATAATTTTCAGACCTGTTTCTAAAGTCTCTGGAATGGGGGAATTAAATGGAAGAGATTAGTCTCAAACTTGTACCTTTATTTCATAGGCTGGAGATCAGCCATTCCCATGAATATTTAAAAGTGGAAGAATTTTTAAAAGCAAATTTAACATGGAGGCCCCTCACACAGATTTAAGGAGATGCTGGTATTCAGACAGACAGGTGAAAAAGATTGAGTTTAGCAACTCATCAGATATAATCACCACTAGTCTGGCAGTTAAGAGAGAATAAAGGATGTCAACTGGGAGAGGGTTTTATAACCCATTGTATATGTGCAAATAGCTACACTGAATCTGAATTGACTGAAGGACCTCTGAGAGTTCCTAACATGTGAAGGGAGGATTTTTTTTTTTTTAAAGGGGAATCTCAGGCTGGGGTTGTGACTCAGTGGTAGAGTGCTTGCATAGCACGTGTGTGAGGCACTGAGTTCTAGCCTCAGCACCACACAGAAAAATATAAAATAATTATGTCCATCTACAAATACAAAATTTTTTTAAAAGGGGGATCTCACTCAAATTTAACCATAATATGTGCAAAGGGAACACTTACCCAGCACAGGCTCTCCTGGGGATTTCTAATGTCCACAACTGACATAGGATTGCAAAATAACCATGGAACTAGCAAAACACACACAAACTTGCATCTTTTTGAGAAGTGAGATTTGACAAAGAAGCAAGTCTTTCTCTGCCCCTAATTTCACTTTTTTCCATAGTATTTATCAATGATCCTATATTTTTATTTATTTATTGCCCATCTCCTTCAGCCCCCTAAGCTTCACAAGAATAGAATCTTTGTTTTATTTTATCTTACTCACTCTCTGTCCCAAGGCCCTAGAGAACACAGCCTGACTCAAAGTAGGTAGTCAATAAATATTGGCTGAAGGAATGAATTCACTGATTTCTCTTCTTAAAGAATCAAACAGAAAGATATCATGCATACTTCTGTGCTAAAAAAAAAAGCTAGATAAAAATGTTGTAATACATTACTATGGGAATAAGTTCTTTAAACTCCTATAGGTAGGGTTTGAGATAGTACTGATCCTTAAAATATAAACAGGAAGCATATCAAGTCTGACAATGTTATTAAAGATGAGGCTCCATGAGGGTAGAGGTAGTGACTCATCTTTCTGTATTATATTAGCTGCTACTATTGGCCTGGGATGAGGTAATAAATAAGAGCCAACTGGAAGAGCTGACATAGACAAGCTAGCCTCTAAACTAAGCACTAAAACATATATTAATCCATTTACTCTTTATGATAATTCAATGTGGAAAATAAAATTATTATCTCTAGTCTCCAGATGATGAAAATAAGGCATAGAGAACGTATAATTGCCAGTTACCTGTACAATCTCTTAACTCTACCCACCGAGCCTTGACCTTCTCAGGAGCCACAGAACGTTTGTCTTTGTCAACAGAGGGCACTAAACGGGGCTTCAGGGTCATTACCTCAGGAAGACCCTTCCTGAACAGGTGGTGGTCCTCCATTGTTACTATCAGCAGGGAGCCCAGGGGTCAGCTTGACAGAGTTCCAACTGCATACCCAGACCACTGCAGAAGCTCCATGCTTCTGCAGACTGGCTTGGGGTCCTCACCTTCTGAAAAGTCTTTTGACACTAATAGGCTGTGTTCTTGTGGTAGCCACATATTTTCTTTTTCTGTAAAAGTATATTTTTATTTGTTCATTTTAGGTATACATGACAGTAGAGTGTATTTTGACATATTATACATACATGGAGTATAACTTATTCTAATTAGGATCCCATTCTTGCATTATGATGTGGAATTTCACTGGTTCCATATTCATATACAAACATAGGAAAGTTATGTCCTATTCATTCTACTGTCTTTTCTATTCCCATTCCCTCTCCCTTCCCTTCATTCCCCTTTGTCTAATCCACTGAATGTCTATTTTCTCCCCCCACCTTATTGTGTGTTAGTATCCACATATCAGAGAAAACATTCAACTTTTGTTTTTTGGGGATTGGCTTATTTCACTTAGCCTAGTGGTCTCCAGTTTCATCCACTTACCAGCAAATGCCATAATTTCATTCTTCTTTATGGCTGAGGAATATTCCATTGTGTATATATACCACATTTTATTTATCATTGCAGTTGGGACTGTAAATTGGTGCAAGCATTCTGGAACACAGTATGGAAATTCTTCAGAAAACTTGCAATGGAACCACCATTTGACCCAGTTATCCCTCTGCTTGGTGTATATCCAAAGAACTTACAATCAGCATACTATAGTGACACAGTTACATCAATATCTATAGTAGCTCAATTCACAATAGCTAAGCTATGGAACCAACCTAGGTGCCCTTCAACAAATGAATGAATAGCCACATGTTCTTCCAAGAGAACTGCATCTCAACCTTAAAGTAAGAGCAGGGCTTCACTCCTACTTCCATTATGGTCCATTTTCCCTCAGCCAAAAGCAGTGCCTGTTTTTTTGACCTGCTACTTCCTGTAGAAACCTCTTTTACCCCTTTTAATAGTTAAAATTTACATCATTGATGAGCTAACAATTTACATTAAATTTTCCTTGGATAAAACACTGACAGGGTAGTGTGTTACACAGACCCTAAATTGCCCCAAACTGAATATCAGAAAGCAATAAAGCTGGGTTTCTAATTCAGGAAGTCTGTCCAAACTATTATACCACCCTGCTTCAAAAGAGATAGAGGAGTGCTGGGAGCCATTAGCCAAGTAGGTATGACAATTTCCTTGCCAGCGTACCCCATGTTGCTTAGTGGAAGGACTCATGGAAATAGGACATTTTGCAGTGACATTGTGCCGCAGTCTGGCTGGGCACACAATCACGAGCCACCACACAGCTTGTAGATTCAAACAGCAACTCTTTATTCCCGAACTCACACCAGCCGGCTACAATCACGTTCTGGGGAAATCCACGTTCTCTGCCCAAATCCACCTCCACTGGGCTTCTGTCTCCAAAATATACTGTCTGAATCCCGTGAGAACTCAAGGGGAACTCAGGCAGCAAGATACGCCCTATTCCCAGCAGGAATAATCTTAAACCTTAAACCTGGAACCTAAACCGGGAACGCCCTAATCCGCCTTGGTCCTTGAACAAGGTCACCTACATTCAATGTCACTGCAACATGGGGTACGCTGGCAAGGAAATTGTCATACCTACTTGGCTAATGGCTCCCAGCAACATTGCAGTTAGGTGACCTTGCTCAAGGACCAGGGCGGATCCGGGATTAGGGTGTTCCCGGTTTAGGATAATCGGGTTTAGGGCGTTCCAGGTTTAAGATTATTCCTGCTGGGAATAGGGCGTATCCTGCTGCCTGAGTTCCCCTTGAGTTCTCACGGGATTCAGACAGTATTTTTGGGGAGACAGAAACCCAGTGGGAGTGGATTTGGGCAGAGAATGTGGATTTCCCCAGAACGTGGTTGTAGACGGCTGGGGTGAGTTCGGGAATAAAGAGTTGCTGTTTGAATCTACAAGCTGTGTGGTGGCTCGTGATTTTGTGCCCAGCCAGACTGCGGCATTTGTGCCCAGCCATACTGCAGCAGAGGAGTTCCCTACAATTTGAACTCCTCTAATGCTTCAGGAAATATTTACTTATTTAGGACCTTCATTCAATGGCAAAAATGAGAATTGCAATGCAAGGGTAAATTATGCCATTTTATCTTCTCAAGAATGGCATGCAGGATTTCATCTCAAACAATTTTGAAGAGTTGATAAGCTTATATAATTGAAATAAGTTGAAGTCCATAGATATTAAATATCTGAATGAATAATTGACTCCTAATCCTAGCCAGAACTTTGTCTATAATATCACTGTCTGGCCTTGAGGTTTAGTAGCTCCAGAGTTGATTTGATTACAAGGATAAAAATGGATCCCTAATAAGATCTTACATGCTAAATCCTTGGAACCAGTGAACATTGCCTTATTTGGGGGGGGGGGATTTTAGTAGGTGTGATTAAATTAAGGATCTCAGCATATCTGAGTCCTAAATTCCATCATAAGAGTTCTTAAAAGAGAAAGACAAAGAGAAACTTATCTGAAGAAGGTGTGAAGACAGAGGCAGAGATCAGAGTGACTGAGCCTTGACACAAGGAAAGCCAGCAGCTTCCAGAAGCTGGAGAGATTTTCCTTTGGAGCCTCTTGGTGGAGCTCAACTTTGTTGAAACTGATTTCAGACTTCCAAACTTTAAAGCTGTGAAAGAACAAATTTTATTGTTTTAGGTCATCAAATTTGTGGTAATTTTTTACTGCAGCCTCAGGAAACCAATATACTGATAAAGTTTTGGTTTTTTTTTTTTTAAGAGTTCATGTGAATACAAGATAATATCTTACTGTGACAAAAAGGACTTATAAACAGCTTCATTAAAATTCAGATCATTAAGAATATAAACACAAGCTACAGATTCTGAGAAGATATTAGCAAAATAAATATCCTACAAAATAGTTATATGCAGAATACCCATTACATTAATAAAAAAGAAGAGCAATGCAAAATTTTTAAAAGAGTCAAGCCAGGCATGATGTACACCTGCAATCCCAGTGACTTGGGAGGCTGAGGCAGAAGTACTGCAATTTTGAGGCCAGTCTCGGCAACTTAGCAAGGCCCTAAGCAACTTAGCAAGATGCTTCCTCAAAATAAAAAATAAAAAGGGCTGTGGATGTGGCTCAGTGGAAGTATTTCTGGGTTCAATTCCCAGTGCCAAATTAAAAAAAAAAAAAAAGGCAAGCAAGACTTGACCAGGATGTCACAAAAGAGGATCCTCAAATGATCAATAAACATGAAAATATTCTCATCATCACTGGTCAATTGAGGAATGAAAATTAAAATCTTAAATGAGACAATGAGATACCCACTACTCCCTTACACCAAATTAAAAGAACTGATAAGGTCAAGTGGTGAAGATTTTTCTGTAATGAAATAGGAATAATTATAACTCTCATACACTGTTAGTGGAAGTGTAAACTGGTAAAACTACTTAGGAAAACTAGTTTGACAGTAATTTACTAAATCAAAACACATGTATATACTATGATTAAGCAATTCTAGTCAGGTATGTATGTATATTCACACATGAAAAAGTATATGCTTATGTGCACCAAGACTTGAAGTATACGAAACAAACCATCCACAGTAGAATGGATAAAAAAGTGGTATACACATATTAATAAGGAAAAAGAATAAACTACTACCATGATTGACTCTCAGAGACATAACTTTAAGCAAAAGAAGACAGATACAAAACAGTACACACTGTATATGATCCCTTAGATATCAAGTTCAACAATAGACAAATCCAAGCTATGGTGCTATGTGATAAAAGAACCATGGTTCCCTAGTGGAGGCACTATGGTGAGGGGTCTCAAGGGAGCCTGCTGGTGGCTTGGAAAAGTTCTCTATCTTCATCTGAAGGAGTATAGGTATGTCTGTGTAAGTAAAAGAAATTAACTGAGGTGTCCACTTGTATTACTTACTGTATATAAGTTAGATCTGAAAAAGGAAAGGAAAGGTGGAGGGGGGACTCTCATGAAAATTGAAGGGTGATCATTACAAAAGAGGAAAAGGACCAGGAAGGGAAAAGAAGAAGGAAAGGGGAAATACTGAGAAATGATATTGGCCAAATCATATTGTTATCTGTATACATGTATGAATATGAAACAACAAATCCCACCATTATGTACAACTATAATGCTCCAATAAAAAATATGGGGAAAAAGCTGATTTTTTAAAACATGAGAGAAAGAGAGGAAGGCTAATTCATCACTTAAAGAATCAGGAAACTGGCTTGCCATTATAGTTTAAAAAATGGTCTCATGAAGACGAATTTTTCTGTAACAAAATTGGAACATTAATATATACCAATCTCATTGAGTGATTAAATAAGAGAATTAGATCCTGTGGTAAATATCCTTGAGTTCCTAAAAGAGAAGCCCCATATAAATATAAGGCAATGTTATTTGTGGAGCATTCTCAAATCTTTCACTGATGTAATCTCATATATTTTCTCCTTTTAAAAAAATTATAACCACCAAAACTAAGGAAGTAAATGACTATGCAGACTTGTATTAGACAAGGAACAAACTGAGAAACAGGAGCTAATATATGGTTATCTACTTGATTGTCATAATATTTAAAAATTAAAATTTATACTTATTAAATCTTTCTAAAGGATCCCCCAGAATCTATTTAAGGACTGGCCCTTCAATTTCAGCGAATCCAAAGATTTATGAAAAGCTCAAGTTCAATAAAACCATTCTGCTCGTTTCCTTCTTTTGTGGGGGTTATTAATAAAAGTTAAACAATAATCAATTTGTAGTCCTACCCATGTACCATAGCATGGTTCAAACAAGGTGTTCCTCTAACTCTGATCTGTCTGACATGGTAACCACCAACTACATGTGGCTATTGAGCACTTCAAATTTAACTAGTTTGAATTGATTTGTGTAAAATACATACCACATATCAGTTTCAAAAATTTGTACAAAAAAGAATATAAAATATCTCAATAATTTACCGTCAAAATATTTATTGCAGTCAGTTAAATAAAACATTCTTAAAATAAATTTAATCTATTCATCTTTACTTTTTTAATGTGACTAATTGAAAACTTAATTACATATGGCTTTGCTCTTTTTTTTTTTCTTTTGCAATACTGGGGATTGAACCTACGCACACTCTACCACTGAGCTACAACCACCAGACCTTTTTTTTTTTTTTTTTGAAGCAGGGTCTTGCCAAGGCTGGGCTTGAACTTGCCATCCTCCTGCCTCAGCCTACAGGTAGCTGGGATTATAGATGTGTGCTAACATGCTCTGGTTGCATTATTTTTCTATTGGACAGCAAAGTTCTAAATAAGGATGGACATTTTCATAATACTATTTATTTCTCTGTAGACACAGTTTTCAAAAAGAGAGTTCTCAGAATTAGTGTTATGGTTATTGAATGTCTTCTGGTCAAATTACCTGTTTTTGTCAAAAATTAAAACCTATGTTTAATCTTTATAATCAACTGGGTTTTAGAATGGTCATATAATAAGATGTTTGGCCTGCATGATGTCATAGAATATTTGACCAATTTTCCCCGAGCTCTAGTAACATATAAATCTGTGGTTCTGAAGCTTTTGGGAGCTCTGAAGTATCGAGGCAGAGAACTGACCTTAGTAGTTCTCCTACAGGACTTTCTAGGACACCCCAACACAAACAAGATATTCAAACAAAAACAATACTGCTATGGACTGAATTATATCTCCTCAAAATTTCTATGTTGAAGCTCTAACCCCTAATATGGCAGTATTTGAAGAGGAGATCTTTAATTCAAGGCAATTAAGGTTAAAAGAGGTCATAGGGATAGGGCCCTAATCCAACAGGTAGCCTCTTATACAGGAAGAGGATCGATCTCTGTCTTCCTTTCTGTTGTGTAAGGACATACAGCAAGAAGGTGGCAGTCTTCAAGCTAGGAAAAGAGCCCTCATGAGAAACTGTCCCTGCTAGACCTTAATCTGGGACTTCTAGCTTCCAGAATGATGAGAAAATTAATTTGTTAAGTCATCCAGTCTATGATATTCTGTCCCATTCATGTTTTCTGGGTAAAGGTCCCTGAGCTTCTAATAGGAGTGACCATAAAAGATACTCTTGTTTAAGGATTTGCTTTCCTGAACTGAATGAAATGTTCTCTTACCTCCAGGCCAGATAGAACCTGGCCTGAAGGTGAGACTAGTGCAAACCCCACTTGAAACAATCTAATTTAACATTATGATTAATATTAATACTAATTATGGATTTATACACTTTTTTAGATAACGACATGATTATTGCACAAAGTGGAGAATAAGTAGATAGTTCTTGATTTTCTCTAAAGAATTAATAGGACAGGCTGGCCCTATGGTTCTCTGCAGACCAATTCACTCATAGACATCTTGGAAAACCAGGTAAAAAAAGTCCAGGAAAAATGACTATTATTTTTAAATACTGCTTTTAAATATTTTAACTACATCAAAACTATTCTCTTTGGCAAATGGAATTCACATCCTACTTGAACTGAAAATGCTAAATTGTATCTTCCCTAGGGATTTACTTCTTGGGATGACACCTTCAATGATTTCATCATAGTTTAAGCACAATAAAATCTCATTTTATGCTCCAAAGCATGAATAATTCTCAATGTTCCTCAATCAGTATAGCACTGAGCCTTGTGGCTACAGGAAAAACATTTAAAAAGGCATCACAAAAAAGGAAAGAATGGGTCTCAGCCTGGAGAAAAAAAAAAAAAAAACATTTGTTTCTTTAAAAAGCATTCCAGCTTGGCACAGTGGCGCACTCCTGTAATCCCAGTGGCTCAGAGGCTGAACAGGAGGATTGCAAGTTCAAAGCCAGCCTCAGCAAAATTGAGGCCTTAAGCAACTAAGTGAGCCCCTGTCTCTAAATAAAATACAAAAAAGGATTGGGAATGTAGCTTAGAGTCCCTGAGTTCCATCCCTGGTACCAACACAACAACAACAACAACAAAAACATTCCAAACAGTTTTAGGTTTTAAGCTTGGTTTTAAAGGGGTTGGGGTGCAAATAGGGTAGCTGCTTTAATCACTGTTACCACTTTAATTCATTCCATCACCTATCAACTCTTGAAGATCCATGGAGCCCAAAGAAATCTATACAAACTTTCATCTGTCCCATTCATGATTTCTGGGTAAAGGTCCCTGAGCTTCTAAAAGGAGTGACCATAAAAGATTCTCTTAGTTTAAGGATTTGCATTACTGAACTAAATGAAATGCTCTCTCTCTCACCTCCAGGCCAGGTAGAACCAGCCTTCCCATCTGCTGCATGCTACCAGAGACCTCAGGATGTGCAACTATGCTGCTGCCACCACTTGGTTTGTAGCTTATTCTGTGTTTGTGTCTCTGCTAGTTGCTTCCAACTTCTTCCTTCCTCGGCAGTTGCCTATTCCTGTGTCCCTGTTGAATAGCAGTTCTTGAGTGGCTCTCTCCTCTTTGGGGAGACCCTCAGTGAGATTCATCACATTTATTAACAAATCTTGTCACTCTTTTTCTCTCTGCGCTTTGAGGCCATCTGAATTTGCCACTGTGCTGAAGGAGCAGCCCACCTCTTTACTCTTTGTAATTCGGCTAGAAATGATCAGTTTGGCGGCAGTACTTTCAAGCATGTTAGATCATGTTGCTGTACTGCCAATCCCAGGTGGTGTAAAATTCTTTTCTATCCAGCTTTAAAGATGTTGTGAACAAGAAATGGTGCCTATAGTGTGCTCTTCGCTCCCCAAAGAATATTACACAGAACTAATAACGGCTTTCTGTTTATGTCGATTATTTTGGCATCTTACATCAAGTGTCAGAGCCCCTGCACCTGCCCTGACCATTGCTTCCCTAAGAGTGCACAGAGCCATCAAGCACACCTCACCCTTCCACCCTCTCCAAGCTCACACTGCAAGTGCTCTTCCTAGTCTATAACTCAGGAGCTTCCTACAGTCCCCAAGATCGTGGTAAATTTAGAATTGAAGCTTACTCTTTTCTATATTCTTCCCACCAATAAATTCTAAAATCTCTTTTCGTTTCCTTGCAGAGCGCAGATGGGTAAGTTCCCCCACCCGCTAAAACTTGCCTAAAATCGGTGAGTCTGGCCCTTTCACATCCCAGCTCTCAGGCCAAGGAGTGGGCTGGCCACTGAGGGTCTACGACCCCCGGGACCGTTTACAAGCACAAGCTCGGCGCGGGGGAGCGGCGGAGGGCGGCCGGCAAGCGGGCTCTGTGAGCCGAGACCCGCAAACAGCCCCGCGTCCCGGGGACAGGCCAGCGGGCCAGGGCCAGGGCGCTGCGCCGCGGCCTCCGCGCCTCCTCGGGGCGCCGCGCGGCCAGGCCGGTGACGGCGGCCCCCGGGGATGGCGACGGCCGGGCTCCGCCAGCAGGTGGCCCCGGGGTCCCGGCGGCGCCGCCCCCTCCGCCGGCGCCCCTCCTCCCGCGGGGGCGGTCAGCGCCCCGGCCGGCTCCGCACCCGCCGCCGCCCTCTCTCGGCTCGCCCGCCCGCCGTGTCCCCGCGGCCGCCGCCGCCGCCGCCGCGTCCGCAGGCTGAGCCCAGGCGGGCCGCGGCAAGCGCCCGGCTGCTCCTACCCCCGCCGCCGCGCCCTCCCCGCCGCCGCGCCCCCGCTCGGCCCGCTCCCAACGGAAAGTTGGGCTGCGGCGGGCGGCGTTTGGAAACCGCGAGCGAGCGGGCAGGAGAGCTGCTGGGGGGGCGCCTAGGGCACCGGGAGGCGCGCCGCGAGGGGCCAACTTCCCCCGGGAACCCGCGCCGCCGGCCCCGAGCCTGGAGCCCCCGAGCGGGCTCGCGGTGGTTCTTCCCGTCCCTCGGCCTCCCCCCCGCCGATTCGAGACGCGGACCTTGGTCCCGGCGGCTCCGCGGCGGTGACACGAGCCCGCGCCGCCGCCTCAGCCTCCGCCGCCTCCTCAGCCCCGCCACCACCGCCGCCGCCGCCTTTCCCGCACTATGGAGTTCTCGGAGAGGAAAAGAAGCAGGAAATCCCAGAGCTTCAAACTGGTGAGCCAAGGTAAGCGGCCGGCCGCTGGCGGCGGGAGGCAGCGCCGCACGCCGCGCACTCGGCCCCGAGCGCCTGGCCGCCCGCGGGGTCCACGCCGGGGGCGCGCCCGCCGGACCCCCTTCCCCACCGGAGCCGGGGCCCGCGGCCGCTCCCGCTCGCGCCGGGGAAAGTTGTGCGGGGAAAGGCTGGGTGTTATTTAACGTCCACAAGTCGGAGGGCATGTCAGGAAATTAGCAAACAATGACACCGGGGGGCCGAGCCCTCCCGGGGGTGCCGCGGGGCCGCGCTGGGGCGGCGAGGCTGCCCAGGCCGAGCGCGGACCCGCCGACCGGGGATTTGCTGTTTTTGTTTTGCTTTTCCCCCAAAGAGAAGGGGGTACAAAATGATCGCTGTTCTTACGGAGAAAGAAGCTCATGAGGTGTCCAGGCTCCAAGCGGAATGTTGACATCTAACATCTTTTCGAGCTGGCAGATTTAGGTTGGAAAGGTGTTTTAGACTAGATCACATACCAGTGTGATGAGTCTCCTTAAAATCAAATAACCCAGCGAGTTCCTGACCATGGAACAGGTGTATGCCACACTTGGGCTTTCCTTTTGTCAAGGAAGGGGAAAGTTGAATCCAGTCTTGTCTGTGCCCAGTTACTTGTTAAAGTCTGTCTTCCTGATTTGACTCTTTAAAAAATGATGAGAACTAAAGATAAGAGCAGAGGTGAAAACATGTGAAATCGCATTGTGTCACTTTAAATTGGAGGCAGGTGGCTTTTTTTTTTTCATTGTAATGTTACAAGCCCTAATATTGAGTTTAGACCCACCCTGTTTAAATACCTTTGAATCAACTTGAGGTCGAAGCCAAGCCACAGAACCTGTCCACTTTTCCTGGATTGTTTTATCTAACCTTGGCATCAGAGTAAAGAGCCACACAGTTGTTTCAACAACCTGCAGAAGTCACACGTAAACTGATGGAAATTGGAGGGCAATTGCAAGTCATCAAGTTTTCCCAACTAATATAAACTAACTGAGATGTGGATTCAATAAAGCCTGCTTTGAGTTAGTCTGCTAATGGTTTAATTATAGACATTTTGAGGATCTGCTAATCTCTGTTTCCCCTAATTTAGTTTGGGCACTGTTATATGAAAGAGGCCTGTAATAGTTTATGTATGCAAATGTTTGGCTCTTCTCTCTTTCTTTGTAAATTTTTTTTTCCATAGGAGTGTTGATTACTCAGTTATTTGTACTTTAAAGTCTCTCTCTGTAACTGCCCTGTTAGTGCTTTTTGATTCATTCAGGAATGTAGGCTGCTTTCTTATTTATGACCTCAGGGAGCATACCACTTTATCTTAAAAGTGAGAGTAGCTTTATCGACATTGTCCTGTGACATCTAAAGCTAAAAAAATGAAATAGATGTTAAGAAAAAAACCTCTAGTAATATTCATAGGTGATGCTGCTTTGTAAGAAGCAGAAGATTGCCAGAGAACAGTAGCCTCTAAAGAGAGAAGCTTATAAAAAATATTACATTATGTTTTTAGACATTAATTGACATAGCAAGTTTTTCTTTTTTCTTTCTTTCTTTCTTTTTTTTTTTTTTGAATCTTGGGTCTGAGTCTTCTCTTTGCTTTGCAGGTGCATTTTTTAGAAAATAAGCACTTGCACATTAAATAAGGTGCCATAGCTGAATGAGAAAGATCCACTTGTGTGAAAGATGAAAATCTTGCTTCCTTTCAAATTATACTGTACTTGAAGCAACAAATTACTATTTTTCATGTGTGCTTGCGTCTAAGCAGCTTGAAGGCTGAGATTTTCTGGGTAAACTGAGAGTGCCAGGTAACTAAAGCATACTGTTGATATGCTCATAAAAATGGGTTGTGGAGATAAATTTGGAAACCTCCTCTGGCCTATGATTTGGCAAGATTTTTCTTTTCCTTATAAATATACTTGCTGTCTCAAAAGAAAAGAAACCTAATAATTGACATCGGTGCACAGAATTTACCATGTAACCAAGCCTAGCTATTTTTCTAAAGTCAAAGTAATCTGTCAAGTTTGTGGACTTCAGAGTAAAAAAAGTTTTAGGGATTATATTTACTACAAATTCTGTGATTAGTGAGTTCTCAAAAACATGTTTATAAATTATATCATAGAGAATGAGAGTCTAGACTTCATTGCTTATTCCTATCTTGAGGTCAATATAATTCTAATTTTTTATTGTTTTCTCACACCAGATTATCACCAGGAGGTTTATAAGATCTCAGAATTCAGCAACGATGTTAATGGGGAGGCCAAAGAGACACAACCCATTTTTTTAGGTAGGTTCCTATGTCAATTAATTTCTTAGTAAAACAGCGTGGCCATTTGCAATTAGGGGGAAAAAGAGATTGTGCGAGAACGGGAAATGTCTGCCATTGCTTAATGTATGACATTCTTTTCAAGACCTTTTATTTTACAGATTGCCAATATATCCCTTATTAACATTGCTAAAAGTTGTAATTTCAGACATAAATGTTTATTAGTGTCTACACACAGTGCTAATTATCACTCACTCACAGAGCCAGATGCTGACCATGCAATTTTGTCGCTCTATGCTCACCCCATTTACATTGCATATTTGCTGGCATGCTTCACTGGCAATAGTTTGTGTAATTGGGGTATTACATCTTTGACATCTGGATAACAGAAATTCAATTTCCAGGAAGCTGCTATTTGTTTGGTTTTGCTTCTGCCTTGGGTGGGATAGAGGATTAATGTGCTGTCTTATTATAATGTCCCTTCACCTCTGTGGCCTGGTTGCTAATCCTGCCATGACAAAATTAAATTAAATCTACAGTCAAAAAGCGTAAGGAAAATAAAAGTGTGATTGTCTGCCTAACCACTTCTTTATAGTGCTAGTTATCAGTGAGTATCTTCTCGTTTTCCTGGCTTTGTGTTCTTTTCTTACCAACATTTCTGGTCAAGGAGAATGGCTCTGCCTTTCTCCTACCATCCTAGTTCCTGGCTAAACTCAGGGATAAGCAGAGCAAACGCAGAGTCTCTGAGACCATCCAGCAAGTGTTGTTGCTCCACATATGAGTATGTAGCCAAAAGTGTCACCACTTCATCCATGTGTAGTTTTGGTACAAATACTGTACACAAAGGACTATGGATATGCAGTTTGTTACTTGCAGATGTGAACCAAAAATGACTTAGGATTTTTTTCCCTAAGAGTAAAGTGCCCATAAAGACAGAAAAGACTGTGAATGGTGGCATTTGGCTTCAGTTTTGCCCATCTGGAATATTCTATAACCCCAAGTAACAGGGTGTAAGCTAGGTACTGCACATCCAGGAAGCAAGCCTGAGAGAAAGTCAGGGCAAGACTGATGGAGAGCAAGGACCAGAACTGCCTTTTGGCTGGGTTCTTCAGGTAGCAGGATCCCTGCTCAGACCAGTGAGATAAGTCCTTTAAATTGAAACATCATGACAGCTGGAGGGTATGGTGTGCTCTAATCAGGATCTCTGTTTTACTTTGAGGGAGAGGAAGAGTGTGTTGCAAAGGGCTTAGAAGAGGCAAATAGATACTTAGTGAAATAGGAGAGAAACATCAGTATTTCTTACTGAACCATCATTGAAGATTCGTGGATCTCTCCTTTGAGGCCAGCACTGCTCATAGCACCTGTTGACTCTTGAGAGAACTAAAACCCAAAAGGCTTTCAAATGAACCGCTGTGGCCCAGAAAGAGAGAGTCTTGGATTGTACACTTTGCCGTTCCCTTATGTGGTCAGTTGAATTCTATATTTAAGTACCACTGGATTTAGTTTTTGAAATTAAAAAAATGTGTTTTCTAGTAGAAAATTTACATTTATAATATAAATAGAACTTCATGTCCTTGATTTAGTTCTTCAATGAAGGTCTCCCTACAACCCCCTTTCTGCTGTGTGCTTAAAAAGTAGTTTGGGTGCTGGAGTAAGTTGAGAACACAAAAGAGGGAAGATTGAAGAACACGAGGATTTCTCAGGATTCAGAGTGCTCAGGATTCAGTAAAATGTGGATTGAAGGTGGCCGACATTGCTGCTTTCCTTTTTCCTAGTTTGAGTTGAGGAAGTATGAGAATGCCAATAAATAACAGCCTGGGGATGGACTTTCAAAGTGGTTGGTCAAGGGGGGCCTTTGACATCAAGGGACAAAAAAATTCAGCAGCCCAAGAGTGTGCTGTAGGTTATTTCTCAATCTTTTGCTTTTCTGGGGAAAGTCATATATGGTTCCCAAAGAAAATTTGTCATTTGAGATCTTCAGGATAAATTTTGAAAAAGAGTAGAAGTGATTATACAAACATGAATTTTACAGCAGTTGGAAATAGTCACTGATAACATCTGAAATTAGAAATTTTGTCATTGACAGCATGAAAGTTTGTGGATACTCTCCTCAAAATAGATTTAAATCAGGTTTATCTTGTAAATTTCAAGGCTACTTTTAATATTACTTATGATATGAAGTTTATGACATCTTTGAGAGCTAGAGACCAAAATTCCAGAACTGTTTCATCTGTAGGAAAGTGCCAACACATGGCCTCCATGATGTCATATAGGACTTTCTGCTTTCAAATGTATGTGTTATCTTTGACACTCAGTGTCTAAGATTAAAGTTCGTGTCCCAGGGGAAAAGAGAGTGCTCCAGAATTTAGCAGAGGTTCCCACATCAAATCTGTTTCTCTGGAACATTTTTAGACTGTGAACTAAGGTAGTGCATTCAACATGTCAGGTAGCTCAAGAGTGTGAATGGCTTCAGTGCTTTGGGAATTACTCACACATTTTTAATTTGATAATAGGGTCAGAAGAGGTAACTTTACCCCATGGACATTGACTTTCTCAAGCTGGTTTGAGGGAACTACAGTAAAGATTTGAGCACTGTTTGGGGAAAAACAATTCATTTCACCAATTGTGTTTTTGTGAGAAAATACTATGAACCCAACACTTTTCTGGAATGGGAATGGGGTCAGAATGGATAGAATAGGATCCCTGCTCTCAATGACTAAAATACAGTTGACGGGGGCAGGCAGGACAAATTCAGGAAGCAGTTAGCAATATGTACCAGCTACAACAGCTGCAATTTGAGCTGGGTGCACAAGGCTTTGAGTTGAGCACTTTAAGTGAATTATTCACTTCTCACAGCAAATCTGTAGCAGTCATCATCATTCCTGTTTTGAAGATAAAGCTTAGAGACATTAAGGTAGCCTGACAAAGGTCTCTGTACAGGATTGTTACAGGTAGGGTCCCAATGCAGGTCTTCCTGAGCTTTGAACATCCCACCATACCACCTCTCTGGGTGAATATAATTAAATGACTATTGTGAATGATTAGGGCAAGGAGCAAAACAGAGTTGGAAGGGGACAGTGCAGACTAGACCTTGAACTATGGGAAAGATTTGGATAAGCAGAAGATTCCCGGTGGGAAAAGTGATATGAGCCAAGACAGAATGATAAGCATCATTCTAATTAGATGGTAAAATGTTTTACCTTATAGTTTAGAAAGCACTTTCATATCTGTTACCTCTTAGGATTTTTACAGTTTACCCTTGAGGTGGTCAGAGTGGTTATTATTATTATTCCCATAATAATGGAAACTGAAGCTTAGAGTGAAGTGATTTGTTCATAAGTAACAGAATCTAGAGTAAACTCAGGCTGCCTATCCAAATTTCCCCTCTCCCATGTTGAGGCAGGCAAATTTACAGATCATTGAGACACTTTAGCTGGTAAGTAGATACTTCTTAAAAGTTAAATTAGGCAATTAATTTATTATTCATAACAATAATATAAATGTTAAATGAAGTCTCTTTTGTATGTTGGATTTTAAGTTGGATTTACTATTATATTGCATAAATTTGAAATGTTTTATTTTTCAGGTATTCAAATATCATTTATTTATTTATTCATTCATTCAACAAACATTTATTGAGCTCCAATTACATATATACCAAGTCTGTTCTAGTTGTTCTTTTTAATATTCTATTCAGTTATACAGCTTTCAGTGGATGAAGCACATGGTGTGGTATCCATGCCAATTGAGCAGGGTTGAGATCTCTGAATTGTTAAATCTCTTTTCTGTCACTTTCTTTATGATGGCTGCTCCACTAGGGTCCTCAGAATCTCCCCAAAGAGGATTCACTCAGAAAATTCCCACACACCTTTACAAGTTATGAAGTTTGCCCTTAATGGCAGGTAATGTGTATCCCTGGAGAATGGGGAACAGCTATGTGTGGAACATGGGCACTCTTCACCTAGGGTCTGGGGGCCTGCGGCCCACCTCAGTTCTTGTCTGACCTCAAAGGGCTAGAGCTGGGACTCTCCTCCCAAGAGGCATGCTGCCTCATCTGTGATAGGAGTACACAGGTAGGACCCAACCTTGGATAAAGTGAAGGGTCAAGGGGGCCAAGAGAAGGAAAAAGAAGAACCCTTGAAATCCCATCCTTTGGAAACCAGAGTGTTTCACCTCTGTTCCTCTTCTCTGGAGCTCCATCCTCATCACCATGGCCTGATGTGTCCTGTGTCCCTCTCCTTTTTCATGTTAGTTCTCCCCCTTTTCGATGGTGGACTGAAAGGGACAAAAAACTAGGAATGTCTCTTAGGGTTAGGAGTGTGGCCAAGGTCAGTGTCATTTATCAATAGTTTGCTGCATGCTAAGAACTTTGTAAATGTCATTCCGTTAATTGTCCTGAGAAAGATATTGTCATTCCCTTTGATAGATGGAAAATTTGAGTTCCCTAAGTTGCTTAGTAGCAAAGCCATGAATCTTTCTCTCTAAAACCATGTCCTTGACCACATGACACGCTTTGTTCAGTGCACTCCCATGTGGAACCCCCAGCATGTACAGTGGCTGCAAGGGGAACAGCTGTTCCAGGAAGGGCTGAAGAAGGCTGGGGATGTGCCTCAGTGGTAGAGTGCCTGCCTAGCATGTGTGAGGCCCTGGATTCAAGTCCTATCACCACCAATAAAGAAGAAGAGGAAGGAAGGACGGAAGGACAGATGGACTGAGAGACTTACATACATCCCACATTCCTGTGCAGGCCTCTGCAGCTTATTAGAGTGTCCTGAGTCAACTGTTTAAAAACCCCCAATCTTGATGGTTTCCAAGATTGCATACAGTACCAAAAATGTCTTATTATACTATATGTCCAAAAAATGGCTTCAAAAACAACCAGCAAAGTTTAGAGAGTGTCTTAGAAAACTTGAGTACCAATGGCTTCTTTAAATGTATGTGTGAATATAGATAGGTTTTGGAAGACATGGATATGGATTTTATCACTCTTACCTATTACTTGTTGCCTAAAGTTTGGGAGGCATTTGTAATTTGGCTCACCTCAGTACTTTCATTTATCATCTGGGCACTACTGCAGCTATACCAGGAGGGCGGGTATTGTTATCTAGCTCATGTTTTGCAAATGTGATTCTAAGGTCAGAAATGAAAGTGATTTGCCCAAGGCCACACAGTACTTAGTAATTGACCATACTTAAAATCAGGTCTCTTGATATTCATTTCCAAACGCTTCTTACCATGTCAGAACTGCCTCAAATTCCGTCTCATCTCTCCCATTCTGCCCCCACGGGCTCATCTTACTCAGGAAGATTTTAATTGCCTTCTGATGGACTCTGGAATGGCTAGACATTCAGTAGCCCCAGTCTGACCCTACCTGAGTCTCCTTGCCTTCAACTTCCAGGGAACCTTCTCCCCTCAACCAGCCTGCTCCCCAGGAAGCAGGACTTGCCCAGGTGAAAGGGGATACCTTGGATCAGAGAAAAGTGGTGGACAGAAGCTTCCTCTTAGGAAAACCCAGGACCCATCAGGAAGAAAGGGAGTAGGGTTTGTGTGCTGGATGCTTCCCATACGTACCATTTAGCCCCACGGCAGTTCTGAGGAGGTATTATTATTTCCATTTAATGCCGCAGTCTGGCTGGGCACAATTCAAGAGCCACTTGTCAAAAGAAACGAACTTTATTTTTAGAACCACACACGCCAAACCACACAGCTCCTCAGGAAAACCCTCAGAGCCCAACTGCCACCACCGGCTTCCCACAAGCCTCTCAACCTCCCCGACTCCTCCTGCTCTTGAGGCCGATTGGCTGGGTCGCATGGGCAGAGCCAAAAAAAAGTCCCCCAATGAGCAGCTCCGTGGTCTGAAAGGGCAGGGAAACAGCCCAATGAGCATCACTGCAGAGGAGCCAATCAGTTGGCAGCTAGAAGTTTGCTGGGGCCGCTGTGAGCCAATCATTAGCTGGCAGTTGGAAGTTTGCTGGCAGCTGGAAGTTTGCTGGGGCCCCATCGGCTGTGGCTCTCAACAATTTAAAAATATTTTTTTTTCTTTAGTTGTTAGTGGACCTTTATTTTATGTATTTATATGTAGTGCTGAGAATTGAACCCAGTGTCTCACACATGCTAACCAGGCGCTCTACCACTGAGCTATGACCACGACCCTTATTATTTCCATTTTTAAGATGAGAAAAAAATGAACCTGTAGAAATGTTAATTTGCCTGAGGTCTTAGAGCTATCATCTGGCCACATTCTTTTCCTCTTTGCTGTGCTGTCTCAAGGAAGTGTAGTCCTGTTCTCCTCCTTTTCTGATTGCTATTTCTAGCTTACCTTTCCTTTCTTATCTCTCTCTCCACCTCACTGAAAGAATCGTGCTTGTGCTGTATTCTCCATCAATCCCTCCCAAAGCCCCTTCTGTTCTCATCTCTGCCTGCTCACCAAGGCCTTCTCCATGTAGTCTCCACTCTCCTATCATGTCTTATCACATTTCCAGATTCCAAAGTCTTATCTCTTTTGACAGTGTTTAAAGTGCAACCAATAATAACTAGACTGCAAGCCTTCTTTATAAATAAAGCCTAAATTTCGGTTGAAAACTTGTTTCATATGGACTCCGAGAATTAGACATCAGCAGCAGCTGTTTTCAGATGGGTCAGTGTTATCTTAAGAACCTCTGTAAGCCGGAGGCAGTTAGTGAGCAATATGTAGCAGCTACAACTCAGTGAGACCCTGCCTCTAAATAAACTACAAAATAGGGCTGGGGATGTAGCTCAGTGGTTGAAAGAATCTCTGTAATGCTGTACCAGTGTCACAGCAGAGTACAGAATGAGAATGCATAGGGTTTTCCATGTGTGCTGTGTTACTTTCTTTTGTTTTTGTTTTATGGCATTGGGGATTGAGGCCAGGCGCACCCTCAACTGAGATACATCCCCAGCCCCCCTTTATAATATTTTTTATTTTGAGAACAAGTTTTCATTAAGTTTCCCAGGCTGGCCTCAAACTTTTGATCCTTCTGCCTCAGCCTCCTGACTAGTTTTGATTGCAGGCATGTGCCAGGCGCATGGCTTGTGTTGCCTTTCATATTTGGGTTTCTCTCCTTTTTGATCTTTTCTAGATTTGTAAAATATTTCAAGTATGTCTCACAAATTAACATCAGAAATCCCAAATTCTATGCTACTTTAGTATATTACAAAAGACCCTTTTATCTGGGCAAGTCCTGCTTACTGGGGAGCAGGTTGGTTGAGGGGAGAAGGTTCCCTGGAAGTTGGAGGCAGGGAGACTCAGGTAAGGTGAGACTGACTACTGAATGCTCAGTGAAGGGATGCAAACGTGATTCTAGAGTCTAGAAAAATTTATAGCATAGTAGAGAAAAATCAGATTGAGAGTCAGAAAACTTGGTTTGATCTCAGGTTATCAGTTAATAACACCTTGGACAAAACTCTTGAAAGGTTTTCTTTATCTTCTGTAGTAGAATTATTATGTTGTCCAAACCACTTCATCAGGTTCTTCTAAGCACATAGAAAATCCTATACAGGAAAAGACATTTTCAAACTAGAAACCACTATATTCTTATTTTTTTTATCTCCATCTTCGTCTCCTTACAAACTATATGTACACTTCAGTACTGAATAATAACATCACTCTTTTCTGGCACTTACCATATGCAGTCTAATATTTACTTACTTTCTGCCTGACTTTATTGTGTTCCGGCTCACCCCTGCATATCCTCCTTCAGCCCCATCTTAACCATTGCCACATTGAATCCTGGTTGTTTATTTGCACCGTGTCTTGTTTCTCCTAATGCAGATCGTCAGATCCTAGAGGGCAAGTGTGGCCTGGATTCTTTTTTGGGTCTTCGTCTCCAGGAGCACCTAGCACAGTTCTGAGTTTTTAATGCTACTCAGCTGATAGATGTTTAAATATTTGTCATTTAAATATGTGGCTATATTGGGTGCTGTCATATTAGTCTTTGAAGATTCATCTTAAAATGTACTACCATACTGAGACTTTAGAGAGATTTGATGAGTCAAACTAAAATATGTCTCATAGAACTTGAAGAAGCTTTTGTAATATATTAGAGTAAAAATTTGGGGTTTCTGATAATGATTTGTGATATATAATTTAAAATTTTTACAAATCTAGAAAAGATCAAAAAGGACAGAAACTCACATATGAAGACCATACACATGAAAAATCACATGTGTTCTATTCATTTTGTACTGGGCTGTGTTAGAGAGGTGGCTAATACTTGTACAGTGTTAGAGAGGTGCCTAAGATTGCACTGGCCATCTGAAAATGGATGTTGACATTGTCTATTTCTAGGAGTCTACATGAGACAAGTTTTTCCATCTTAATTTAAGAAAATAAGACCATGTATTAAACAATGTCAGCAAACCTGTCACATTTCTGAGGGAACAGGGCCCTGTATACAGCTTCTCAAGTTGTACCTACCCACAGGTGCCCAGCAAGGGGTGAATGGGGCTGACTTCCATCCTGCATCAGTTCACCAAGGAAGTATCAGCATTTGTGTTGAGGAAAATTTGTCTCTTTGTTTCTCAGGAAGGCTTGGTGTGGTTTAGCAACTACCCATAAATGAAAAGTGTGATGTGTTGTGATATTTTATTTTTCTTACACTGATCATGACCAAGTCATAAAAAAAATCATCTGTGAAGGGCAGAATCCAAGGAGATGTATTGACAGTTTGGCCTTTTTTGGTTCCCTTGGGAATATGATTTTATTTTGGAAGAAAATAATATAGCCATCTATAAGAGAAAATAAAGATTTTGGAACAGTGTGTTTTGCATCTCAAAGTTAAAAATAGACCTAGAACATTGACACAGTAAGGCTGTTTTCCTTATAAGTAACAGATTATTGGAGGGGACACAACCTGAGAAGGGATGTATTGGCAGTAGCAGGTAGAGCTGGCCTAGAGACTGCAGAAGCCCAAACATATAGCAGTTGATCTAGGGGATGCCTTTAGGCTCCTTCCAGTTTTTCACACAAGTTGGGTTACTCTTTTTCCTGAAATTCTTCATCATTTAATGCTTTCAGGTGAAGACCTGAGATGGTTAACAAGACAGCTAAGGCCCTGTATGAGCTGCCACCTGTCTGATTCTTCCAGCTTTTTCCTGGCCCACTCCTTCTCATCTTCCAGGCTGAGCCTTACCAGACCACTTTGCATTCCTCCAGTGGCCCTGCTTCCTCATGTTTCAGGCCATGAGCTTTCTCCCCTCAGGGACTTCATGGATGTACTTGGAAGTCCACTCTTGCCACCCCATCCTCCCTCTTTGCCTGGCTCTCTCTCCTCCCTTGAGATTCCAAGTTGCTGTGCCTCTACCAGGTAGCGAGCAGATTCCTCCTCCCCTTCTGCAGTAATCTGTACCTGTCCCTGTGAAAGCAAAGGCACTATTAGTTTACTTACAGACATCCCCCACTGGATTGTAAACTCTCTAAGGAGATTATCTCTGTATTCCCACTGCCCAGCACTATGCTAGTCATATAACAAACATCAATAAATACTGGATGAATGAAAGAGAAAACTGATTTTAAATTTAATAAAATGTGCAGTCAACCAATTGGAAACTTTATTATTCAGCTTTTACCTCTAAATTCTCACCCTGCCTCAGTGGTGGAAATTCATACATCTTTCTTAGTTGCTAACTGTACCCCATATATCACAAGTGAAGTATATCAACACTAACAATGGAGTGTTACTTTTAACTGTGTAGATTTCCTATTTTACTAAGTTAATAAGAGCCCCCCTCTTTAGGTATTTCAGCCTACCTCTGAAATAGGATGCAGTACCATTCCCCTGTGTGTAGACTGGCCTCCACCCACCAGCACCTTGCAGACTCACATTGCACCATACAAAGTCACCCCTGGAACATTGTAATGCTGTGGTCTTGGCATATCCACTGCTTGTCTCTTGGCCTAGAGTGACCTCTATTACCTGTCTGCATGGTCTGCCTTTATTTATCTATCCAGGCCCAGCTTGAGTTCTTTCAGAATGAAACTTCTGTGTCTAAATGTTTAAATGTAAATATTCTTAGTATTCAGTATTTGGCATGAAGTAGACTCTTTTTTTTTATTAGTTACACATGACAGTACAATGATCTTGACAATTCATACATTTGAATCAAATTGGGTATAATTTCTCATTTTTCTGATTGTACAGGTTGCAGAATCACATTGGTCTCTTAATAACAATTTTTAAATAAATGAGCAAATGTCATGTTAAGACATAATTTCCCACCAGTTATTGTCCAATCTGAGTATGACAGTGGATTTAATTGAGTTTTCTTTTGCAGGACTGTCCCATGCAGTAGTGCATGAGGTCTTCATCCTACTTACCCTTAAAATGTTGGCAGCATAAATATACATAAATGTCAGTGGCTCCTCATCTAGACATGACAATCAAAAGTGCCCCCTACATGTATGAGCTACAGCACATAGTCCTTAGTAGGCCATGGTTGTGGGATCAGTCATCTTATGGAATTTAACTTTGGACAGAAAAAACTAGTTATACAACACTTACTAACGTGGATATGTTCTGAGCAGTGTGTCATTAGGTGATTTTTGTCATGTGTGAACCTCAAAGGGTATATTTGCAAAACTAACTTTTATGATGTTGCTATTCAATAATCTCTTATGGGACCACCCTTGCATATGTGGTCCGCCATTGCTGAAAACTTCATGTGGCATATAGCTGTGTTCCATTGCCATCAGCTGAAAACCCTTCCTTTGTTGTCTAGTCTATTCCTTGTCTGTCTGTCTCATGATCCAATTCAGCTACAAGGCCATGACTAGAAGAGATCAAGGGCACATTCCATTGATGGTCATGTTGCTGTGCCTCCTTTCTATATAAAGAGCAGCTTATTATATGTATATTTTATAATATATTTTAAAATCATTATAAAGTTTAGACAGATTTTCTTTCGGTATTCTAGACACTCAGTACCCTTGTAAATAAGAATCTATACAATCGTTCTCTTAGTATTACATTTTTCAAACATGTACAAATATACTGTGTGATTTGAGTTCCAAAGGTTTTACAATGTTTTTTTACTTGGAAATCAAATTTTATATCTGAAAGGTTAATGGAGAAAACTAATTATGCTATCTGCTAACCAAATGTGTGATGAGACATTTGTCTCTGTAATTAACAGCAAGGAACTTTTATAGTTTCATAAAATCGAATGCTATATAGAGTATTCTGTGAGCATTTATTTGGATGAGGTGTCCAAAACAGAGATGTTTATGGATGATATAAAGTTGAACTGAAATGTAATGCAGGTGTCTGTGCATCTTACAACATTTCTCATTGTTGAAATGGAAGCCAGAAGATTAATAACTTTACTTTGTCATGATAAAATAAGTAATGTGTTCTTGGAACAGTAGTACGGTACATAAGTTACTCAGTAATTCCAAGAATTTATTCTGTTCCAGGAATAATATCCTTAACAATTTATTTTTACAGAAAAAAGTTGATGCAACATAACAGACTATGAAGTTGCTTGTATGGTTAATGGAATTATATCTCAAATATGACTTTACACCTACATATAAAATGTAAAGAACTCCACCAAAACACAAGGTTAAGGAACTTAAAAGCAAAAAGTCAGGAGACAAAGAAGTTAAGGTTCTTCTGTTAACATTAACTCATTCTCATTGCACATATATAATTTTTTCGATTACTAGCAAGACTTTAATGGGTACCTTAATATGCATTGCATAAAATATGGCTAGGGAGTTGCTGCTGCAGGACTGTTAGCTTTAGCATTTTTCCACCAGTTCAGTGTTCCTTTTTGAACTATGGAAGGCAGGGCCTGGTGTTGGTGGAGATGTGTGACCCCATCTGGCCCAGATTCCCCAGGTTTACTTTGGTCATTTTGGACAAGAAGCTTAGTCTCCTCTCATGTCAACTGTTTCCCACCTATCATGTTTGATGAACTGGAAAGAAGATATAGAAGAGATACATTCCGTGGGAAATGCTTTCTTAAGATGAAACAAATAAATAGTGGCTTCTGTTTGCCATCACCTTGTACACTCCATGGAGGAAAGGAGAATTTCTTCCAAAGATGCTTCAGATTTGGGTTTACTACTTATAAATCAGTATTGTTGTTGTTTCCAGCTTTCCTCAGTGGTATCAAGTCTGTTACTAGAATTGATTTACTTTTGTATTCAGTTTGCACATATCTATTGAATAGCCCCTAGGGCCAGGCTAGGAGATTTTAAAACCCATTAGGTTGTGATAAAGGAAAATAAGGATTCCACGGAAACATAGAACAGGGGTACCTCACCAGATATGGACCTTTGAGAAAATGACATTTAGGCTGAGACCTGAAGGCAGAGTATAGGGCAGCATCTTTGGAGGCCAGGATGTAAGGGCTGTCCTGAACAACTGGAAGATCTTCATTATATCTAAAGCAGAAGGCCCTCTGGCTATACACGACAGTCACTAATTAGATTGTGATTGAATTGTTCTGAAGGGAGGCCTGGGCACTGGTATTTCTTTTTTTTTTTAAGTTGCTTAGGTGATTCTAATATGCAGTCAGACCTGAAAACTACTTCTGTAGAATAAGGGGGAGATTTGCAGGTGCCAAACCTGGAGAATTGGGCAAGGAGACCACTGAGCCATGTTAGGGAGTTGGGGCTCTGTCCTAAGGCTATTGGCATTCAATAATTACATAATGTAATTAGGTTTGCATTTTTGAAAGATCACTCTACCTTCAGGTAGAACCAATTGCAGTGGAGTGATCCTGAAGGCTTTTGGTAGCAGCCCCATTATCAAGTGATAATGGGAACAAGGTGGTGGTAGAAAAAAGTGGGAAGATTCTAAAGTAATTTAAAAGTTATAAGAAACAGGATTGAATGATTGACTATAGGAGGAAGGGATAACTTCCAAGTTTCTGTTTTGAATAGCTAAATTGGTGCCATTTACTAAGGTTTGGTGATGGGATGGTCGCATCAAAATACATTTTCAGATATGATTTTAGGATTGATTTTGAGATGTTTGGGTGAGGCCGTACAATAGGTAATTGAGTGTATGTGTCTGGGCAGAGTCCTTGCATACAGATGTCACTCAAGCCAGGAGACAGCATCAGTAGATCCAGAAAGAATGTGGAGGGCAAGAAGATACCTAGTTCAGTGTCCTAAATATCTTGGACTGCCAGGTATGGTGGTGTATATCTGTAATCCCAGTGACTCAGGAGGCTGAAGCAGGAGATCTGTCAGTTTGAGACCAGCCTGGTTAACTTAGTGAGACTCTGTCTCAAAATTAAAAAAAAAAAAAGAAAAGAAAAAGAAATAAATAAAGAAAAGAAAAATAAAGGGCTGGGGATGCAGTTTATTGGTAGTATGTTCCTGGGTTCAGCCCCCAGTATCACAAAAAAAGCAAAGCAAAACAAAACAAAATCTAGTACATTGAAGGCAGTGTTTTTCACACCAGTGGTTGTGATATATAAGTGTATCGTGATACCAGTTCAGTAGATTGTCACCAACACTGCAACAACAACAGCAATAATAATAACAATAAAGAAATACAATAGAAAGCACTGAATACATGAAGGATAAATTCATGGCTGGGCACTGTGGCTTAAGCCTTTAATCCCAGCGACTCAGGAGGCCGAGGCAGGAAGATCACAGTTCCAGACCTTAGCAAATTAGTGAGGCCCTATCTCAATAAAAATAAAAAAGGCTAGGGATGTAGCTGAGTGATTAAGCACCCCTAGGTTCCATATCCAGTACCCTTCCCCAAAAAAGGGTAAATTCATGAAACTGTTGTTACAGATGTATGTATGGCATCTATTTATTTATGTGTATTCTAAGTCATCTATGTTATGACTCATAGAAAAGTTTGCAAAGCCACTGATTTAAGCTACTGTTGCCTTAGTCCTTGGAATTTCCGACTAGGGTCTCAGGCAAGGCTGCCACTCTCCAGGTACCTTTGAGTCCAAATTTATCTAAGTTCTTTTTGATCTTTGGAAGAAAAGGTCTTAGCAAATATGACTCATTATTTATCATGATTAATATTATTTACATTGATGATGAACCTGTGCAATAGCATGTATATTTATTTAATTTATAATATTTTTTAAAAATTAAATGACTGAAGAAATGTAATACAGCCAATATTTAATCAGTTCATATATATAACTGGTCCATGATGTAGATGTGAAAATTAGCGTCTCTGGAAGGAGGAGAGATCTGCACTTCTGATTTAGGGTTATGTTAGGAGTTTTCTGTACAGTAGATCAGAAGGTCAGAGTTTCAAATTATATTGAAAAGGTAAACAGTAAATTATGAATATTTTATCTCTTACTGAAGGAGAAAGTTTGTCTATATTACTATAGAAATTCAGAAAAAGCTCTTAATCTATGATCTTGTTATATTTTTCCTATGAATATCACCAGCCCTTGAAGAATTTGCTGTTTCAGAGTCATGAACACAAATAAATTCATATTCCACTTTTCACAAGTTTTGATCTTTGGATTTTGTAGAACCAACAGGATTTATATGAACCAAGTTTCTAAATTAAAAGGAAATTTCTGAGCTTTGTTCTTGTTAGTTTGCAGCAGTAAAACTGAGTCAGAATTCACAAACATGAGTTGGTCCAAAGATAACCAAGATATCAGCCTTCACATACTTTCAAATTACTATACAAGAATCTGTTTCACTCTTTATAGATATATAATTATGTACTAAAATAATTTCATTCTACTAGTGTACCCTAATCCATTTATCTAATGCTCTATTGGAAAATGTTGGGGATGTTGCCAGGTTTCCCTAGTAAGATGCTGCTGCAGTGAATATCCTTGTACATATGCCATGGGTACTTGTTAGAATATTTCTATAGGATAAATTCCTATATATAGAATCATCAAATTCCACTCCAAAAGGTTTGCCAGATTATATGCCTATCCACAGCCTATGAGGGTGACTATAACCCCCTGTACCTTCACCAAAATGAACCTTATAAATCTATAGTGTCTGTCAAATAAAAGGATAAAGAATTTATTAATTTTCATTACATTAATAGAGACATAAGGGATATCAGTTATTTATTGATCAATTATTTCTCTTATAAAGATTATAGGTTTATGCCCTTTGCCTAGTTTTCTATTGTTAGTATTCCTTGTTGTTCATTTATAAGACCTCTTCCATGTGTTTGGGACTTAACTGATTTGATTATTCTTGAACATTGTTTGAAGTGGTGGTTTCAGACCTCCTAGCCACTTTAAATGGAGACAGCATATACTCATCAGAGGAAGATTGAGCAGCCATGCTATATTTATTAAAATAAAACTTCTTTTTCCACAATATAAGAACATTTGAGGGAGAGATAAATAGATAACCTCTGTATTATTTGGCTAGTTCTAATTGTGTTATATCATTCTCTTTTTTTTTTTAATTTTTTATTGTTGGCTGTTCAAAACATTACATAGTTCTTGATATATCATATTTCACAATTTGATTCAAGTGGGTTATGAGCTCCCATTTTTACCCCATATACAGATTGCAGAATCACATCAGTTACACATCCATTGATTTACATATTGCCATACTAGTGTCTGTTGTATTCTGCTGCCTTTCCTATCCTCTACTATCCCCCTCCCCTCCCCTCCCCTCTTCTCTCTCTGCTCCCTCTACTGACATTCGTTTGTCCCCCTTATATTATTTTTCCCCTTCCCCTCACTTCCTCTTGTATGTACTTTTGTATAACTCTGAGGGTCTCCTTCCATTTCCATGCATTTTCCCTTCTCTCTCCCTTTCCCTCCCACCTCTCATCCCTGTTTAATGTTACTCTTCTTCTCATGCTCTTCGACCCTACTCTGTTCTTAGTTACTCTCCTTATGTCAAAGAAGACATTTGGCATTTGTTTTTTAGGGATTGGCTAGCTTCACTTAGCATAATCTGCTCTAATGCCATCCATTTCCCTGTAAATTCTATGATTTTGTCATTTTTTAATGCAGAGTAATACTCCATTGTGTATAAATGCCACATTTTTTTTATCCATTCATCCATTGAAGGGCATCTAGGTTGGTTCCACAGTCTAGCTATTGTGAATTGTGCTGCTATGAACATCGATGTAGCAGTGTCCCTGTAGCATGCTCTTTTTAGGTCTTTAGGGAATAGACCCAGAAGGGGAATAGCTGGGTCAAATGGTGGCTCCATTCCCATCTTTCCAAGAAATCTCCATACTGCTTTCCAAATTGGCTGCACCAATTTGCAGTCCCACCAGCAATGTACAAGTGTACCCTTTTCCCCACATCCTCGCCATATCATTCTCTTAACAAAAAAAAAAAAAAACCACCTTCATTGATTTCCTGTCACTTGCAGAAAAAGTCAAGGTCCTTTTGTTTTGACTTTTCGCCATTCCTTGCCTTCACTCCAGCTGTTAGCTTATTCACACTGCCCACGTGGTTTTTCTCTGGCCTCAGTCCTCCTTCAACACTGTTCCCTCTTTCCTCCTCCCCAGAGTGTCCATGGAAATACTAGCACCTTTTATTGGTCTCCTCAGATCTGACATCTTCATAAAACTGACTAAAAACTTCCCAGTTTGTGATGATCTCCTTCTCTCCTTGACTCTTGGAACACTTGTCTCTCATATGATCTCTGATGCGTTGTCATAGATTTCCATGGTTTGATCCCTTCCATCGTGGACACTGGGAGTGTATTCCTAGAGAGTGCGGCTGGTGATGGTACAAGGCCTGACTGACAACCACCAGCCCTCCCCTCTATCTTGGCCCAGCCCTCCCTCCTACTAGCCCTGTGCTTTTTCAGCTGGCAGACGTGTAACTGTGGGTACCCAGAGTTGTTCAGTGTTGGTGGGGAAACTGCTCATCTGGGTGGGTGGCTACTTGTTTTAAAATTAAACACAGAAACAGAGTGTAGTATAAACTTGCATTTGCTTTTTAAGATAAAGCATAAGAACATCAAAGAAAGTTTCTGTTGCTTCTTTTCTTCCTGGACTTTGCACCATGCTTCTCATAGATATTTATTCTCCTTTGTCTTTCAGTGTTCTTTGAGGGGAAAGTTGGAAAGAGCATGACAGCCCACTTTGAACAGTGTTTTCTTGCTTCATTTCCAGTTTTCCTTTGCTCATTTTGAACCTTACTACTGATATCACACCCTTTTGCTCTTTTTGCTTTGAAGGCCTGTTTTCCAGGTAGCCCCACAGGCCATTCTCTTGTTAAATACTAGCATTCTGTCAGTACCTGCCCTGGCTTCTCATTCCTCAGCCTCTGGCCCTGGCTGCCCATTTGCTAGAAGCAAGGCATTGCATCCTAGACTTGTTTGTGCATTCTTCTTGTCTCCCATGCTGGACTGTAAGCTATTAAAGGGAAGAGACTCTGTCTTACGTGTCTTTCTTTTTGGGTCACACAGTTTCCATATTTAGTACTATTATAATAAATATTTGTTGAATGGGTGAATGAACCTGGTATTATCTAAATAGGTTTGAAAGGAACTTAATTGTCCTCTAAAAGTAGATGCCATGTATATGCTAGGCTGCTTAGTTATTTCTCACCTACAACTGACAGTGTCTTAGGGTCCTCAAACATGGCAACACAATTGTAGTCTGGATGTTTCTTATCATAACTTTGAGTTAACCAATTAAATGATTCCATAGCCACTTATTTGCCTCTTTCCTTTCCAGTGGCATTTAGATTATGTTGTGTGGAGCCCTTGGAATTCTTGAATACATTCCAAGGACAGTTTCAGGAATCTGAATTCTGGCACACCCTCTCTAACAGAGATTTACTCTTATTTATTGAGGTTTCACTAAGATTGCGTTTGAAAAAAAGGACTCACTTGGAAAACTGTTGATCTGTTCCATGGACTACTGCTTTTCAGACCATTTTTTGCTGAGTTAGAATCCCAGTCTTTCATGTTCCTTGTAAACATGGCCGCTATCACTGAAGGCTGCCAGTTGGGATCTTAATAACATTAGCATAGGTTTGGAATGGTGTGTCAACCGCAGGTCCTCCCTTAGCACAGAGTCTGCTTCACATTCCTTTTCTTCTAACTCATTCAGATTTGTGGTGAAGAAAGCTGTAACCTGGGCATGAAGGACCCTGTCTCCTTTCTCTTGCCCTTTCCTCATTGCTAGCATTTAACAAGCTATAGCTTAATCTTTCCTACAACATGGCGAGCCTCTGCTGATTTTTGAGAGGAAATATTGTAGACCATATAGCATAATCCTGTTCCTCTTATTATTTCCCACTGATAACTCAACTTCTTTCTGTTTACCTTAACATGCCATTACCTGATAAACGCAAGGAGTTGTAATGCATTCTTTTGAAAAATACACTCATAGCATTGTGCAACCACCAATCTCTAGTTCCAGAACATTTTCATCATCACCAACAGAAATACATTCTTATTGTCATCTCTTGTGCAGACAGTTCTGCACTCTGATGCTAGCTTTTATGAACTGGATGGGAAGTTCTTACGGCCATCTGTTGCCTACCCTCCAGCTGGAAGCTACATTTTCAATCTCTTTTTTCCTTGTTGGTAAAGAACAATGTCTTATTCATAATACCCCATAGTATATTTGAAGATAATTAAGTCACCCAATAGCCATTTATTTCTTAGTTAAACAACTCAACTTCTAATTTTACCATGTTCCTTTAAGCACTTTTGTTGGATTTTTCATTATCTCCTCAAGTTTCTCCATGGCCTTTTAAAAATAGGACAAACTGGACATAATGGTGCAATAAAAAATCTGACAAATATTGAGTGTAAAGCAAGGCTTGTACCCCACTTCTTTACAATTCCATCAGTTTATTCTGCTAAGATTAGACCCTCAGCATGGTACCCCAGGGGAGTGCTTGATGTTGGGTCAGGCAGAATGAGGAGTGGTGCTTATAATTTGCCTCAGGGATTAGGAGTTCCAGAAAGATAGATTTGACTCACCTTGCCAGCTTGGAAAAAAATGAAGGCATATATCCTTTAATATTTAAATGCATGTTTTTAGCCCTCTGCATGCTAGATTAATAAAGGATCTAATAGCTCCCTGGGAGGTGTCCTCCAGTTCCTGGAATTGTTAGTGATCATCAGAGGCTTACTCAGTCCAAAGGGGCGAGCCAATTAAGGGAGTACTGCTACATGGTCAACTATGTACCCCATAGTCGTTTTCCAAGTGCCTAATTATTATCTAGGTTTTCTTTATCAAAATAAAACTCATGGGGCTTGGGTGCAGCTCAGTGGTAGAGTGTGTGCTTAGCACGTGCTGAGATTCTGGATTCAGTCCCTAGCACCATATACAAAAAAAAAATGAGGCTCATTATATCCCCATTTTTCTGCAACCTTCTGTTTTCTATTTCTCTGATGGCTCTAGTATTCATTCAGCCACCTGAGCTGGAAAGCTTGGAATTATCTTTCATTGATTCTTCTTCCTCACCACCCCACCCCGCCCCCATCTACCTGTCCCCACCAGCTAATCACCATGCCCATTTGATTAAACTCCTTCAGAGTCTTCCTTCCATCTTCTCTCTCCACTCCTGCTCCCCACACAAATCCTGATCAAGACTATTATTGCCATGTAGACTTTAGCAATAATATTCTACTGGATTTCTGTCCCCACACCAGTTTTGTCAGAATTATTTTTGTAAAGGATGTATCTGATTATACTGCATAATACGAATGCAAGGGAGCTGCAGGGAAAGCAGCATCCTCTGGGAAGTCATGTTTTAACTCAAGGAAGGAAGCAGAAAGTGTGTGAAAATATTAGGGCAATCTGCTAACTAGAGTTTCCAGGCATATGGTTAAAGGAAATAAGGGTCAATAGGATGGGGAAAATAAGGTTCATTTTTCAGAGCAGCAGATCAGTATAGAGATTTGGGTAAAAGATGTTGGGAGATTTGGAGGAGAGTACCTTTCAGTTTGTACCTAATGATCTTCATATCTCTGAGACCTGGGAGGTGCTCAGTGAATGTTTGTTTAAAAATTTATTTCTGGTACTTTTTCACTCTTTCCTGTTAATATATTGTTTGTTTACTGCCTTGATGTTGCACTTATTCTACTGACTTCATTTTTTTTTAAATATTTTTATTGTTTAGTTATTGGCAGACACAACATCTTCGTTTGTATGTGGTGTTGAGGATCGAACCCGGGCCGCACGCATGCCAGTCGAGCGCGCTACCACTTGAGCCACATCCCCAGCCCCTGACTTCATTTTTGATAAGCCATTTTTTTCATATTACTTATTTGTAGGGCAAAGAAACAGTGACTGTTCTTCATGTGTCTTCATAACAAGAAAGCACACATAGACAGATGTACAATGTTTATGTACAACCACATTCTGTATGTTGTGTGTTACCACCTAATCTTTCATCAACCTGGGCTACGAATAGTTAGGCCCCAGTAGTGTATATTTCTTTCTTGGCCAAATGAAGGAATATTGTATCATTCCTTAATACTTATCACATGATGCAAAATTGTATATCATAGAAATTCTTTTTAAAGGAAAATGATCTAATATGGTATTGAAATTCAGTGATGAGTAGAATCCAGCCTCCATTCTTTTCTAGACCTTGTCCATAGAGTATGGTCACTAAACTCCCTTAAGAATTCAGTTAATGGGTTGGGGTTGTGCCTCAGTGGTAGAGCACTTGCCTAGCATGTGTGAGGCATTGGGTTCAACCTTCAGCACCACGTAGAAATAATTTAAAATTAAAGGTATTGTGTCCATCTACCACTAAAAATATTTTTTTAAAAAAATTCAGTTAAGCTTGTTTTACCAATAATGTAGCAACATGGCACAGTTCTGCTAGAGCAAGGTGTTTTTTTTTTTTTTTTTCAATTGCTTTTGCTAAACATATTTTGCCTGGAGTTGCCTGTAAGTGAATACATAGAAAATTCTTGGAAAGAAATTAGGAAAAGTGAATAGGGTCCCCTCTAGACTTCTATTGCTCTAGACAGCTCCTCACTCCCAAGAGTTTTCTTTTCCAGATTCTATATGGAGAGAAGACAGTGACTAATTAAAACTGGAAAAGCAAAGAGAAGTAAACTAATACTTCAGATCTGACTTATATGCTTTCTGCCATTTTTTGAAAATCAAAGAGCATGGCCTCCACTATTAGAATAACCCTTTTTCTGAGGACATATGTGACTTTTAGAGGCATTAAATGCTCCATTTACATGTAGAAAACTTGGAAACCTGTAGCCCTCCTAGCTACTTCTGCATACCCCTTGGGTTATGTGTAGCATGAGTCTGGTTCAAACCTTCCCTTTATGATTCAGGAAATTGAAGTCTGAGAATACTGAGTGTCTTATCTCATAGCTAGTGGCAAGTCAGTACAGTTGAGAAGTGGTCCAGGTCTCAGGAATACCTTCCCAGCCTTCCCATTGTACCAACTAACATCTGTTGTCTGAAATTCTGTGCCTCAGCCTGTCTGTATGTTTTGAGCACCCACTGCCCCCAGTTTAGTAGGTTGACTCAGCTTTTTTGAGATTCCCTACTTTAGTCTTTGGGTCTCATTTCTAACCATCTGCCCTCTCTGTCCCAAAAGTTCAAAGTAACTACCTCTTTCTTTCTCTCTGATAAAGCCCACCAGACCCTGCATAGGGGTCTGAGTTGCAGGACTTCCTCTACCCAGGTGATACCTTCAGGGGTGATGGCCTCAGTGCCTCCCTTCTTCCTTGGCTAAAGGAAATATGATTCCATTAGGACCAAAGACCATTCTCGAATGCCCAGTTGTCCTCTAGGGAAGCCCAGCCTGTCTCCTTTAAGAAATTTGCGCCAACCAACTCTTTTTCAGCCTTCTCCATGATCTCTTGACTTTCCTTTCAGAAGAGACTTAGGTAACTATTATAGTTTACTATTTTCTTTCCTTTAAAATGTCTCACAGACCTTGGGCTCTTTCCTGTGACATTAGTCATCCTTGCTTCTAGTCTTCTGCCTTCTTCTTTCACAGCTCTGCTTGGTCCCCACAGGTAATGACTTTTTGTATGTTTTGCCTCTAGAAGACATGTTTCTGAACACTGGAGGAGCAGCCCACCTACCCTAGACTCTTCTTTATGTCTGTTGCCTTCTTTCCTCATCTCTACCTGCAGCTTCAGAGTCTGGTCATCAGTATGAAAATATAAAAGTCATGCAAAACTCAGGTTGTATTTTCAGTCTTGTAATTTTCATGGGTTTAAGTTTAAGAAATCCAAAACTAAGGTTTCACAATTCTTATGACTTTTCTCTTTTTCATAATGGTAGCACTTTATCATAGAATTCTATCCTCAGAGCAGATATGGAACCTTGGACAAGGTATACATGCCTTTTCCTGTGATGTGTAGGATCAGTGTGCAGAAGTAAGCTGACGCTGGCTCAAGAACCTGTGTCCTTACAGGGAGCCCCAAGCAAAAGGAGAGGAAAGGCAGCCAGCCACTAGATTGTGCCCCTAAAGATCAGCCCATACATCCCCTTTCCTACATTGTGACCAACCTACCAAGAGAGTTGAGAGTGGAAACCACACAGGAAATATGTTTCCTCTTGCCCATATTATTCTGTTAACTCACCAGGAAAGTATATGTTTTGATGCTGAAATTACCACCACATTTGCCTGTAGGCTTGTTCCAGAATTCCCTTGGGAGCTCTTCCAGAAACACCTTGCTGCATTTTTGCAAGTTTAGGAACCCATGTTTTTTCTTTATTCATCAATGTTCAATATTAAAGACAGAATTAGGATTTTCATTACCATCTTTTAAAATTGAAGGGGCTGAGGATGTAGCTTAATGGTAGAGGGTGTGGTTAGCATGAGCAAGTTCCTGGGTTTGATCACCAGCATGCCAAAAAAAAAAAAAAAATGAAGATATTTATTTCAAAATAGGGTGTAAAAGTTCCTTATATAGTATCCAGTAATGTAATAATACATTAATAAATATACAAGTAGATAATGCAAAATACCTAGGTAATTCAATTACCAGTTCTGAAGAGAAATCTAGTTTATATGAAACTAAGTGCATTCAAATATCATTACGTTATATGTTTACTTGCAAGAGCTGTTTTTTCCTAAAAGACACTTTCTTTTGACCTTGTTTTGTAGTTTTAAACATTTAGTAGTAGAATGATTGCATGAATGTGTATATGTATCAGCATAAGACTTTTAATTCTCAAGTCAGATGAAAAGTTTTTCTTAATTTCTGCAAGGATACTGGCTTTTTGCAAAGTTTAAGAAGATAATACAGAGCCAAGATGTAGCTCAGTGGTAGAGCACTTGTCTATCATGAGCAAGACCCTGGGTTAGTATTTGAAATAACTCATAACAGGTAACAGTATCTTCGGATAATAATATTGGTAGAAAATTTTCATGATTCGATAGTCCTCTTTAGGTCCAGTATAGAGACCTTAAAGAAAAAATTGACTAAGGGAAAAAGAATTTTTGTAAGTAAATGGAAAGAAAAATCTGGATATTGGTTGTACCACAGTGTAAATACCCTTAACTCTACTGAACTGTGCACTTAAAAATGATTCAGATGATAAATTTTATGTTAGGTTTGTTTTATAATAATTTAAAAAAGAAGTAAATGTAGGTGAAGTGATGTTTAGTCTGTTACCTTTTACATGAAATTACAGTGTTGGCACTGAAGTGGAGGTGGTAGTTGTATTTGGGCAGAGCAAGGAGGCTTGACTTCCACCCTTTCGGTGCTCCTATAGCCAATTACCTGGAGTGGTCAGGGATTCCTGGGACATGCTCTGACTGGTGTGATGAGAGTGAGGGTACTAGAAGGACAGTCTCCGTGCTTGTCATGCTGATACTCACTACATCTCTGTCTCCTGTTATCCTCTCTGAAAGTGATGTCTCCACCAACAATGTGTCATCCTGAAGGACATCTGCTGACAGTAGCACTTCTGGTGTGCTCTGCAGCCCATTGTCAAAAAGTTGCATCCCAGTGAATAGCATGCATTCTTCTTTGTTTTGGCACCTGCCTACTGAGGTTAACATAGGAGCATGTGGATGGTTGTGGCTGAGGCTAGGATTCTAACCTTCTAGTCCTGTCCTTGGTCTTCTGTTTCAGTCGGCTTACTTATGACCTGACACTGTCATTCAGAAAATGCTTCCAAAGAGGGATTTGAAAGTTTGTCCCCAGTGATGCTCACTAAGGAAACCTCTTTTTCGTAAGAGAACTTGTCCAGAAAGGGATTAAAATGAGATACATCAGAACTATGATCAGTGTCTTTAGACTACAGCCAGATTTCCTGCCTTTAACTTTTTTATGAATTACTTAAGTTTATGGAATCCATTTCCAAATAAGAGGTTTTTTTAGTCTATTTTTTTATTTATTAATTTACAGTGCTAACTTTGGCTCTGTTTCCATTAGGAGATGAAAGCATGGAAATTAAAAAACAAATTACAGGGATGAGAAGATTACTGAATGACAGCACTGGGAGGATATATCAGCGTGTTGGCAAAGAAGGAGAAAAACTAAAAGAAGAGCCCCAGGATTTGGATTTAGTCTGGCCTCAGCATTTGAACTCTTCTGCTGTGGCCCCACAGCGCCTCCATTCTTCTTCACGTGGTGTGTGGAATGAGCTATCACCCCAAAGTGGGCAGTTCTCAGGGCAGTATGGCACCCGTTCTAGAACCTTCCAGAGTCAGCCCCACACCACTGCAAACTCCAACGGTATGATTGCCATCAATCATTCAGAGTGCACTTGTGGGGTTTATCCTGGCTTATTTTATCTCTAAATATTCAGTCTGTTTTCTGAGATCAGTTTATTAAACCCCACCTTAGTCACCCACCTTCACTGATTTATTTTAAAAGACAGGGAAGATATAAAGAAAAAAGTGTATTAAAAAAACTCAGAACTGAGAAGACAGAGGTGCTGTGTTAGACATGAAGATTCCCTAGTAGTAGTTTCAGCGCTTTAAGAAGTTAAAGTGGGGCTGGAGTTGTAGCTCAGTTGTAGAGTGCTCACCTCGTAGTGGAAGGCACTGGGTTCGATCCTTAGCACCACATAAAAATAAAGGTATTGTGTCCATCTACAACTAAAAAAAAAAAAAAGAAAGAAAAAGTGGTCATCTGTTGACAAACAGATGTTATTGCTACAAAAGCTCTACTTTATCACTAGAAGAAACTTCCTGGTCATCTGTTGTATTATTAACGTAGCCTCTTGCTTCTTTCTTCATGTTGCTTTATTGTGAGAAATGATGAGAGGGAGACTGAGAACTTTTAGCCTCTTGTGTGACTTCCCCGTTAACTCTACTCCAGTGCTGAATCATAGGACCTATATTTTATAAAACTTGCTTCATTAGCATTGAAAAGTATTCCTTTAAAGTAAAATTTCCTTAAAGTCCCTGATTGTTAAGGAAAAAACAACAATTTTTTAAGCTTAAAGAAAAAATTGATGCTTTTCTTGTTCATATAAATTTTTCCATCCAGTGACATTGGATGTTATTTGTTTATAAATTTTATATAGATATATAGTTTTTTACAAAGATAAAAGGTACTTTCTATTTCCTTGAAAAATTAAGCATTTTCTTCTATAATTTTCATTCTGTGATGTTCATCAAGAAAAAGAGTACTGTTTTGAATTTTTTTTTTAACACAATTCTCAATACCCAGTTCAGGGACATGGAGATACTGACAAGGCAATGAGGGACCCCAGAGATGCATGGTGTCTTTTCTCCCTCTTATTATTACATAAGCCAATGTCAGGTTCACATGTGGGTGTGAGGTAGGTGGCTCATTAAAGACTCCTCCATGCAAATAAAAAGTCAGTTCTCTTTAAAATTAGAAAATGATGTATAATAAACCAAGAAGGGGTGGTTTTGTCCTCTTCCACTGAAGAAGATAGTCCTTAGAATGGTGCCTAGGAATATTCTGTAAAGCCCTCCCAACTAACTACTGCTGTAGAAGAGACAATAAGAGAAATAAAATGTCCTTTGTTATATATGAAGTTGGTGAGCCTTACATAGGTAACTTTGAGGCAACAAGAGTTCTACTTTCTAATACACAACACGAATGGGGGATTTGTTTTGGGAACTGTTATTACTGTTAATAAAATTTACAAATATAAATTTTTCCATGTAAGCTTGAAAATAGATTTTTTTGTGCTTATTGCTTTAATACTTTCAGTAATAATGCTTTATACATTTGACCCTTGAATAACATGGGTGTGAACTGTGCAGGTTCACTTATAGGAGGACTTTTTTTTTGAGATTTGCAACAATATGAGAAAATTTTCAGATAAACTTTTTAGCCTGCAGATAGCAAAATAATTCAGAAAAGGTAGATATATAATGAATACATAAAATAAATGTAGGGAATAGTCTATTTCATAACTTGCTACCATAAAATAAACATACATGTATTATAAAAAAATTAAAATTTATCAAAACTGATGCACATGAACACTGAGCATGACACTACACATCTTCATTTACAGTTGAAAGAAATGTAAACAAATGTAAAGATGCAATATTAAATCATAATTGCATAAAATTAACTGTAATACATACTGTACTATTGGCATAATTTTGTAGCAGCCTCTTGTTGCTACTGTGGAGAGTCAAAAATTAGAGGGAGCCAGGCATGATGGCACGTGCCTATAATCCCAGCAGCACAGGAGGCTGAGGCAGGAGGATTCAGAGTTCAAAGCCAGCCTCAGCAAAGGCAAGGCACTAAGCAACTCAATGAGACCCTGTCTCTAAATAAAACACAAAATAGGGCTGGGGAATGTGGCTCAGTGGTTGAGTGCCCCTGAATTCAATCCCCAGTACCAAAAAAAAAAAAGTTTGAGGGAAATGTTATAACTGAATTTTCAACTGTAGGGTAGTCAGTTCCCCTAAACTCTGCTGCATTGCTCAAGAATCACCTGCATGTATCTGTGACTACTTTGGTATTTCATTGGAATTATTTGTAATTTTAAAGTTGTAACATGTCAGTTTGCTACAATTTTGAGCTACTTCAAACGTTATCTTCCAGCATTTCGTGGTTTTGCTACAGTGAACTTTTTAATATCCACAAATAATGCATATTATATGATTTGAATTACATCTAATGTATAATAAAACATACTTTTGGAACAAAATCTTAGAACTTACCTCATCCACCTTTCAGAAAACTTGATAGTAGCCATTTTTAAACTTTTTCTTTTGTGGGGGTGAACACTGATCTTGGAGGGTACGCAAGTCAGAGTTCTTTGCTAAGTGTGCCATTTTAGTCCAAAGTCAACAGGGAGCCTATATTTGTTTATATATAAAGCAAACAAAATAAGAAAAGTATTCATTTAAAGTAAAATTTCTTAATAAGACAAATATTATATTAAGTTTAAACAGTGAAAAAGAGACTGGGCCATGTATGTATAAAATATAAAATACACTCTACTCTCATGTATATCTATAAAGAACAAATAAAATAAAATAATATAAGAGACTAAGGTGTTGCTCAGTGGTAGAGTGCTTTCCAAGCAGGCATAAGACCCTGAGTTCAATTTGCAGCGCACGTGCACCCACACGCACATGTACACACACAGAACAAGAGAGTAGTATAGTGTACAGACTGTCAGAAATGGAAATGGGTAAAAATGTCCTATCCTACCCTGCTTGCCCACCTTCCCCACCCCCAGCATACCCAAGCAGTGAGTATTCTACAATTTTTTATGTATTCACAGCTCTTTATTTTTTAAATGACATGCTTACTATTAAAACTATTTTTAATAGTTTCACTCAATATGAACTTTGATATTATACACAGCTACCAGTTGTTTTTTAAGGCTATTCTCAGAGCTAGTTTTTGGGGGGTTTTGTTTTTTGTTATTTGAGTTTTTTTGTTGTTGTTGTTGGTTTGTTGTTTTTGTTTTTGGTGCAAAGTAGCCTGAGTGTGTTTATAGTGACTTTTAGGGTATTGTTATCTGAGACTAACTGGTCTGACAGTAGGGAGGCCTGCTGTGGCAGCACATTGTGTGCATGTGTTCATGCAGGCCCTGCCACCTGGGACACAGCACGCATCTCATAATACAGAACCCTCCGTAATTAGATAATTCAGACCCAAAATTTAGGTTGTGAAAATTATTGGGTATATTTCCTCACGCACAGTTTCAAAATAATTGCACATGTTTCAAAGTCCTGTCAAGATCCTTTCTCTTTATAATTTTTGTTTGTTTGTTTGTTGGGAGTATGCTATTCTTTTCTTTCATGCTTAGGAGAACTTCCAATGGTGAATTCGTCAGTTGGATCAAACTGCTGTACTTGTAACTGCCAGTCAACGTTGCAGGCCATTCTCCAAGAACTCAAGACCATGAGGAAATTAATGCAAATTCAAGCAGGTACAAAGATCAGGCCTCTGAACGTGTCCATTCATTGTTAATGCACATCTGACATCTTCAGTTGGGATGTTCATTGCTCTTTTGTTACAGAATCCTTCCCACCTTCTGTCTTTTCAAGTGTCCATTTTTTCTGCTTTTTTTCTACAGTTCTATTTTTTTTTTCTTAGCAAATCAAACAAAATTTTTATTGCCCCTAATACTACTCACATGCTTATGTACATTTACTCCATATACTTCATCCTACAATCTCCTGGTACTTGACAAATGTCAGTTAATTAAATTCTGGAACATGCTACGTGAAAGAGCCCTTTAGGAAGTACAGTCTTCACTATTGTAGCTGTTCAAGGATGTGAGCCGTTGAGAAGTGTTGAGCCGCAGGCTCTGCTTGTGACTTTTCTCTCTCACCTGCAGGATGTAGAAGCTCAGAGACACCTCACATCTGTCCCCTTCATTTTTGACTCCTTTTGTTTATTCTCACCGCCTTTGGACAAGGTGAAGAACAGAAGAACAGCAGATATGTAATTGGGACTTGGATACCCAGTTTCTCCTATCTAGCTATATGACTTGTGAGCTTCCCATTTTTCATCTATAAATGGAGTATTAATTTCTAACTCACAGGGTCATTTTCATATCAGGAGATAGCAAATGAAATGAACTTCATAAAGCATGATGCAAACATGGGTTTCTCATTAGTGCTTTAAAAAAAAAAATACCATGCAGCATTTCATAGAAGTCTGGAAGTCAAGGTCTTCATTTAGTGGATTATTTTCAAATCACCATAACAAAGAAAACCAGATTTTTTTGGTCATACGTACAAAAAATAACAAACTATTTTTTCAAGTCTTCCCTTTTGTTAGGGGAAACTACTGCTTGATGAAAGTTTTAATAAAGCAGAAAAATAGCACAGACCCATTATGATTAGTGTCCTACCCTTTTATCACAGTGGTGTTTGGGAGCATTATGGCTCAGAAACTGCTCTTGGTGTCACTGAGAGAATTCTAGAAAAACCCTAATACTCATTGATGTGGTTTAGATATAAAAAGCTTAATACTTAGACATATTGGCCACCTAAAATACACTAGAGTAAAGCGAGCTAAAGACTTTGTGAAAGCATCTTATTAATGCTGAATTTGGTCTTATCCCAAGGCAAAAATAAGCATTTTGCTTAGGTCAGTAAGCATTTGACTCACCTTGTTCCACAACAATAATCTGCGTTCTTATGAACCTGGCAAAGGTTAACATCTTCTAAAGTAGGGCTTCAGAAAGAAAGGCTACTTTATTATTACTGAGATTCTTTTCTCAAAGGAAGAATCTGTTAGCACTTAAGAAAATATATATATGAAATTGTAATGATTTATTTTGTTACTTAAGCTCCTTACTACTGAAATGGCAAACTACAAATTGCAGCCATTTAAATCCTTGACTGAAGCCTTTCTAGAATCTATTAAGTAAATGCCACTTTGTCACCATGTTTTCTTTTCTGAACCTTTGCAGATTAGGAAGGTAAACAATTCCAAAGCTGTTGATAGTTCAGAGGATAAACTGAATAAATTACACTCCTTTAATTTTCTTAAACTTAAAAATTTGTGTTGTATGGGTAGACTTACTTAAGGTTTGTTGGCTGTAAGAATTAGATTTAAATTATATTTTGAAAGTTTCACGAACCTTTATTTTAGTGAACAGACAAGGAATAAGATCAAGTTAAGATCCAGATGCCAGAAGTGTGGGCTCTGTCTAGATTTGCAAAAGGAGAAGGAAAACTCATATCGTCCTCTGTGTTCTGCAAAGCAAAAACATTTTCTCTTTTAATTTGAAATAGTGGGGCTTAGGGTTGTGGCATAGATGAGATTGAGCATCACTTTGGGGGTCTATTTGACAGGCCAAAGCTAGCCTGGAGTAAACACACAGATAGAATAAAGAGAAGTCTTCAACTCTGGCTGCATGTTAGAATCACTGGAGGAGCTTTAAAACATTAACATGGGCTTGGGCTGGGGCTCAGTGGTAGCACACTTGCCTGGCATGTGTGAGGCAGTGGGTTCAGTTCTCAGCAACGCATATAAATAAATAAAGGTCTACCAACAATTTAAAAAAATATACACATATATACATATATGTGAATTTTATATATATATATATATCTCACATTAACATGCCTGGGACCTACTCCAGACTGGGCTGTTGTTCATTTAGTCTGTGGTGTTTTTTGGACTGAGTTTTTTTTTGTTGTTGTTGTTGTTATTATTTTCAATCTTTGTTTTTGCTTTTTTTAAACTTCACAGTAATTCTAATATGCAGCTGAGGCAGAGAACCAGTAAGACTAAATACTACACAAATGGTTAAACTACTTTTTTAAGTATTTGTTTCCAATACTTATAACTTGCCTTCTAGTCTGAAGATGAAAACATCAGAATCAAGTGTAAATATTCTTTATTTTCAGACTGATAGGAAAGAAGTAAGAGGACGTGACCCATGTCTATGTGCATATGAACACAGTTTTTATTTTGCTTTCATTAATAGGTTTATTTCTGCAAAAAAGCAGGCATAATCTGTGGTCATATTTAATAAACCATATTAATACATGAGGATTTAATGCAAATTCAGGCCATTTTTTCTATTTCACTTTCCATCAGAGTATTTTTAAATAGCTAACAGTCACTACTTTTCAGAATGCACCTGTGAAAACTACCTTGGCTTTAGTCCTTATATAGTGCTTTTCATCTTTGGAACTCAAATTGTTTCTGGATTTTACTAATCTGCCTGACTTATATAGAACTATATTATTCCTCTTTTCAACTATGCAAAACTGAGGTGTAGAGAGGTGACCTAGGCTAATACCATGGAACATGGTGCCATGGAGATAGGTGATATGCTCAGAATATTTAATGAGGAAGGAGTTCCCCGGCCTGCTCAAGTGACCAACAGGCTTTTTCCACGGGCTTATTACTGTTCCCTGTTACTGAATACTTCCCTTTATCAGTCTTGCCCAAATGATGATCATTGCTCCAGCTTGTCAGTCTGGACACCTGTAGATTGTTGGCAACTAATCAGCCTAATTCCAAATGACAGTCAGCATGTTCCTGAAGTGGGCTTACTAGAAAGCATGGATATCTATACCTGAATTTAAGTTCCAAAGTTCTTATTTATTTTTAAGTGTCAGATGATTTATGAAGACTGCAGGTTTTCTCAGAGCCCTTAATCCTTTTCTTTGTTGAAGCCATCAGTACCAGTATGTTGCAATGGTCCTCTTTTGGAACTGGGTTTTGTTTTGGGTGTTTTTCTGCCTACAGGGCTCTAAAGTGTGCCCAGCCTATATTTGGTAACCTCGAGGTCCAGAGTAAGGCTTATTTGGGTGTGTATCATCTTTAAAAGAACCTCACTATCGGTTTGTAAATCACAGAGATAGATGGGGGTAAGTTTTCCTCAGGTAGACACCAGTGCCTGTACCGTATTTGTGTTTATTGTTCACAGTTGGAACTCAAAACAGACAACAACCCCCAATTTCCCTTATATGCTCCCAGCGAACTGCTGTCTCACGCAAGAGAAATAAAAAGAAAAAAGTGCCCCCAAAGACGGTTGAACCTGTTACTGTGAAACAGAAGCCCAGTGTGTTAGAAATTGAGAAGAAGCCAGCAGCAGGGGCCTTGGAGCCCTCTGGTCCCCAAGCCTCAGAGCTCACCTCCACCAAGGACAGCCACGTCCTGGGATTCGGCATTGTTCTTGAATCACCTTCCTCAGATGTAAGTTGATGTTTTCTGGCTGCTGACTGTAACGGATATATCTTCCAGAGATTCTATAGTATGAATATGCTTTCTCCTTAACTAGTTCTGCCTAAGACAATTAGAGAAACTTGGAGAATACATGTGAGAAAGAGAAAAAGAGGACCAGTAGTAATTTTTCTGCCTAGAATTTTCTTTTTTGAAAAATTCATGCTGTATTTATTTAAACATGTTTCCATTCTTTATCTCTGAAAGAAGAAGGGTGATGGTGTAAATAATCTGCTCACTAATTTCTTTAACATTTTTAATTTTGAAGTGGCAGTTTTCAATTTCCTCAGTGTAGAAAACTAAAAGAACATAATTAAATCCTTTGTAGATGGGCATAAATGAACAGAAGCATACAGATAAGGTCATACCTTTCTGGAAACACAAACTAATAATAAAAAAGAAGCAGTAGTGCTAATTCTATTTTATAGATGCAAGCTACACTGCTAATTAGGTGGCAGTGCCATGTCATTTACTCGGTATAATGATAGGTTAACGTTCTGCAAAGGTTTGCTATTTTAATATCATAGCTTGAATGTTGTTGCAGTTCAGGATGTTGGATTATATCTGAGATAGCCATCTGACTTGTTGTTTTATATTCATAGACTGTAAAACGAATTTCTATCATAATGTGCTGTATTTGCCATTGCATACTCTATTTATAATATCTTTATCTAAGTACACTTATGTTGTGAACCCCAACTTGTTGGCAGAGTTCTTAAAATAAACATGAGTGAGTGATCTGTTATTATCAGATCTCGTAGGAATCAGATCCTGCTGAGAACTCCCCCAGGTCTATATAGGACTGGAGTTTGGCCCTACCTTTTAAACTTTAAATAAGAAACAAATTGCTATTTTTTTAAGTACTCTCTTTTAAACTGAAGGATTGCTAGCCTATATCCACACTGGGTCTTTAATAAAGGAAGACAACCAAAATAATCATTTTGTAACCTTTTTTTTTTGGTACTGGGGATTGAACTCAGGGGTACTCAACCACTGAGCCCACATCATCAGCCCTTTTTATATTTTATTATAGGGTCTCACTGAGTTTTGAACTCATGATCCTCCAGCCTCAGCCTCCTGAGTGGCTGGGATTATAAGGCTTGCGCAACCACACCTTGCTCATCTGATGACCCTTTTTAAATATTTATTTATTTATTTTAGTTGCAGTTGGACACAATGCCTTTATTTATTTATTTATATGTGGTGCTGAGGATCAAATCTAGGGCCTTGCACGTGCTAGGCGAGTGCTCTACCGGTACTGAGCCACAACCCCAGCCCTCATCTGATGACTTTTTAGAATAGAAAATCATTTATCCAATCCTTGGTGTTGAGGTATTTTTTAAAAATGTATAAGCAGGGGCTGTGGTTATAGCTCAGTGTTAGCATACTTGCCAAGCATTTGTGAGGCATTGGGTTCAATCCTCAGCACCACATAAAAACAAATAAGTAAAATAAAGGTATTGTGTCCATCTATAACTAAAAAAATTCTTATTAAAAATCTCTAAAAAATAATTTTTAAATAAAATTTTTAAAAATAAGCATATGCTACAGATGTTAGGAAATTCTTCTAAACATTTAATTTTTAAAAATCACTAATGATGATTCTACCCTGGATCAGTCTGCTCATTTTATTAGATCATATTTTTACTGCAACTAAAGGCCTGGTTCAAATCCCAGGTAAATCATGAATTTGGAAACAGAGGTAAATTATTCTACAAAGTACATTTAATCCTAATCATTATTCATTATACTTTCATTTTTCCTTAAATTTTCTAATTTCCTTAAATTTTTAATCCTAAGCATTATTCATTATACTTTCATTTTTCCTTAAATTTTCTAATGTTAGTATTAAGAACAACCCATGTAGGAGATGATGTACATCTAATACTAATGACTGAAATTTCTCCTTTCATTATTTTTAAGCTCCAAATATACTTTAGAGATAAATTAAAGAAGATCTGATAAAGGCTTTGTGTACATTCATGAAATAGAATTTTTATTATCTTTACCAATATCAGTTTTATGGTTTCACTTACATATTATATAAAAATAATTTACCTCGTATTCATGATTATTTTTGTTAACAGGAGCTATTAAGTTTGATTAAGCACATTCAGAATTATCCATGAAAACTCAGGTGTTGATTATCTCTTTAAAGTAACTTGCTTCTAAAGAAAAGCAGATTATCTGTATGCATATTGCCTTTACATTATTCAGCTGATGCACCATTTGATTCACCTCTTCAACAGAAACCAAACTTTATCTAGTGGGCCTGGCAGTGAGTCCCAGCATTGGATGTGTATGTACTGTCCAGAGATAGTGCTCCTGGGCATTCATGAGGCTAGCCTGGGGTGGGACATTGACTCCCCAAAACGAAGGGACCATCAATACCAAGGCACCCAAATTTAGGTGCCTTTCTAGTCTTCTATTATTTCTTAGCTGTGAAGCTTTTAAAAATTGTTAGAAGAGGAAATAGTACCTATCATCTACAAGAATTGTGTATTTTAAGATGAACTCTCAGAAGTATGCAGGATTGGGAGATCAGGTCCAGAGTCATAGGATGGGCAAGTGGTTCAGTGTTGATAGAACAGCTGTCTGACTGGCTCTAGTAAAAGCAGGATGAGGCCAGAGACTGAAAGCCATGATGCCATGCTGAGGCCTTCAGCCTTCATCTTGTGGGCCCTAGGGAGCCAGTGCAAGTTTCCAATAGAGGAATATCCTGCCTGTGTTTTAGAAGAGTAACCAGAACAGTGTTGTGGATGGCAGAAAGGCAGAGAGAGGGAATACTAGCATCAAGGGGAGCAGGGGATGATCACAGTTGTCAACCAGGGAAGAGGCTGTGATGGTCTGGCAAGAGCAGGGACCCTGAAAGAAAGCAAAACATGAGCTCAGGAGGAGGGACTTTCACTGGAGTGAAAACCCTAGATTTTTACCTTGAAAAACTGGGTTGGTTACTCATTGGTACTGCCAACTTTAACTGAGAGAGAGAAATAAGAGCAGAAGCTAGCTTTCTGTTCTGGAAAGCAAAGAGAGTTAGTTAAGTGTCCTCAAAATGTTTCTAGACACAAAGTGCACAGAAGAAAGATTAGTTCTAGGAACAATGGAAAAATGAACATCACACCTATGCTTTGTTGCTTTCTTTAATGTATATGTGTGTGTGTGTGTGTGTGTGTGTGTGTGTGTGTGTGTGTATATATATATAAAATGTTTTTAGTTATCGATGGAACTTATTTTATTCATTTATTTATATGCAGTGCTGATAATTGAACCCAGGGCCTCACACATGTGAAGTAAGCACTCTACCACTGAGCCACAACCCCAGCCCCTTTATTACTTTCTTTATAAAAAAAATTTACTGTGAATTTTTAAAAATTCAGCATATTAAGTTACCTTTTTAACACTGGTAAAAAGGTAACTGCTACACAAATACAAATGCACATAGCCATGGCACAAACACCAATGTGAGGGCCACATGGAGCTGTAGATGATGGCAGGAGGCTCAGGTCTTCTGCCTGGTAGCAATTGTTCCAATTCAAATGCAGAAAAACACTAAGCTCTAATCAGAACTACCTAAAATGTCAATACCTTGGTGTTTTGAGCATTAAATAAGCCATAGAATATAGGAAAATCCTGGGGCTGGGGTTGTGGCTCAGTGGTAGAGCGCTTGCCTAGCATGCATGAGGTACCAGGTTCGATCCTCAGCACCACATAAAAATAAATAAATAAAATAAAGACATTGTGTCCATCTACAACTAAAAAAATATTTTTTAAAAAAAGGAATATGGGAAAATCATTGCAGTGCCTGGCACATAAAATGTACTCGATAAATGTTATTTTCTTAATCTGTAGATGAAAACATAACCGCATTTGTATTAAAGATAAAATACACTTATTAAACATTGGGTCTATACTTGGCTTTAATTAGAACCTTGGCTTTAATTAGAACTCCTCAATTTAACCACCATTTGCTTGTTCTTAATACCTCTACCCACCCTCCCACCTTTAGGGTTCTAATCTGATCTGAACACTCCTCCTTTATAGAACTTTTCTGTATTCTTTTGTAATTATTTACATGATTTTCTATCCTTCTACCCCAGCCACTCAAGAATAGAAACTAGATAATATGAATAGTCATAATATTCATGTCCCATCCTATGTTAAATAAACGATGTCATTTATCCCTACTCTTAAGAGATGTTCTTACTGTCCTCCTCACAGAACCTATACAAATTCATACCCAGAAGACATAGTGCTGGTTCCCAAGCCAAGTCTGTCATCTTGTCTTGTCCCTGCATGAAAGACATTTTTTTCTAAGCACATTTTAGCACAGTTTTTGTAGATTATGTGCACTCAGGAACTGTTTGTGAGGTGATCATTACATGAAAGAGAACCACCATGCTACACTGTGGCTGTTTATTTTGTTTACTTGGAAGTTTATTGGGGAGAAGTGAGTGGTTAAGGCTATGAGTCAGGCTGCTGGCTTAGATTCTCAGCTCTGCAACCCTGAGCAAGGGAATCTGCCCCTTCCCTCAGATTTCTCCCTGTAAATCAAGAATAATTATAATAATGCTCATCTCGTAGGGTTGGCCTGTTGGAAGAAGTAAATGAAGCCATCTGTATAAAGCACTTAGAACAGTGCCTGGCATATTTGAAGCTCTCCATAAGTTTTGGTTTTTCTTTTATACCCTTAACAGTCCTATCTAAGTAGCTTTACAGGAACAAATGTAAGTATTTTTAATTAAACTTACCTGTATGTATGAATAAACAGATGCATGTGAACAAATCGTGTTTTAAAAAGGAAATAGCCAGAAGTATTTCTCTTTTAGAGCAGGATTATTTGAACCTTTTTAAATTAGCACATTAAATACAATGCAAACCTAAATTACAAAGAATCAATTCAAATTTCACACTTAAATACAATATTTAACTCTTTATTTTTCTCATGAGCATACAACCCATGGCAGTTGTTCCTTTCTTAGTGACTGTTTTTTAATGTATATTGATTTGGTTTTTCAGGTCAGATATACCTGGTGTATGTTAGCTTTATTGTTTTTCTTTATAAATTATTTTTTTATTTGTTCTTTTTAGTTATACATGATTTATTGTTTTTTTAGTATGGCTTCTTTTTTTTTGACTTTGGTGAGAGACTTAGATCAACTTTAAAAAATATTTTCATAATAATTTTTAGTAATAGAAAATGTCAGGCTAGGGATGTACCTTAGTGGCATAGCATTTACCTAGCATGCGCAGGTCCCTGGGTTCAATCCCCAGCAACACACACACACACACACACACACACACAATAAATAAATAAATAAATAATGTTTATCTGTTTGTTGTAATTACTGTATTTTCCAGTAACCCTACATCACAGAAACTTAAAAGTTATCAGAATATAAATCTATGAATATTCATTAAAGATGTTTTTGTTAATAATCATTTGTATCATTCTTCTTAAAATAAATAATTTAAAATGCATTTGTGTTTTCCATATAAGTAGCTGCTGGATTCAGAATCTGTTTTTAAGTATCTTCTTAGCCTAACAAGACAAAATGATCTGCTAGGATATAGTAGGGTAAATCAAGCCGCAATTTTTCATTTATTTATTGATACATTGAAACCAAGGCAATATATGTGGAGAGTGCAGTATTTGGGCACAATCTGCTTGGGTTCAAATTCTTGCTTCATTATGTGAAATGATGGGTGATCTTAAACAAGTTACTTAACTTTTAGAACCTTAGTTTTTGTATCTGCAAATTGGGAATAATAGTGGTAGTTGCTTCATGGGGTAAGAATTAGATTAGGAAATCCGTGAAATGTGTGTTAAAGTAGGGCCTGGAATATAGTAAGTAGCAAATAAATGTTAATCATATCACAATTTTCTAGGTCACACTGAAATGAATGAAAAGTCTTTATCCTTGAAAGGAGCACATGGAGAGAATTTCACAAATAGTAGTTACAGTATCATAGGATGAAGCTCTAATACAGGCAGCCAGAAAGTTTCCTGGGAACTAGGAAGAGCAGGACCTCCCTGCCTGGAGGGTCAAGGACAGACTCTTAGAGTGGACATCTTCTTGGAGGAGCAGTTTTAGCAGAGTTCGGAAGAAACCAGATCATAGCGATATAACTTTATGTGTTATCCATTTGGCTCAAATATCTTAACATAAGTCAAGCCCTAGTCTTCAGAGTCATTAATTTATTACCTGAGAAGGAAAAAGCTAAACACATCTCTGAAAGACTTTGGCAACTTTCATTATGCAAGTGCATGAAGAAACTTTCAAGAGACCAAATTGTATTGTCTCTTGCAAAATTCAATTCTTACATCCACCACAATTTTATGAAAGAAAAGAATTAGTTTTTTAATGATTTCCATAATTTTTATCTTATTCAACATTAAGTATATGCTAGTATATAGTACAGGTTATGCTTACTGTTTCAAGGACTTTCTTTCAGCCAAGCATTCTTTACTTAATATAGAGCATCCACCTTACAAAGTTGGTCTTGATATGGTATATCCAGCAAGCTTCTGCTCCATCCATGAAGGGTTCTCAGCCTAGCACAGCCTCAGGCCATACCTATTTTGAGTTATATTCACTGGGCCAACCAGAGCAGGCCTGCCTTTGAGTCTCATTGGCCATGTTCTTGGCTAGCATTTAATAAATGGTAACAGAAAGTCTACCTGGATCAGGCCTGATTTATTAGAAACAATTTTAGGTTTTCTCAAATAGAAACAGATCACATTTATGAGCAAAATAAAATCAATTACGAATTTTTGTGTGTTTTTAAATTATTCTTTTCATTAGCTGAAGCTCATTTTCCTAGGAACATAGATAAATAAATAGTAAGTGAGCATCATTGTATGATGATAAACAAAAAGACTAAATTCACATCCTTTAAACATTCTTATCAATCCTCTTATCCATCTTGCAGTATAAAATCAGTCTTATTCATCAGTCTCTGCCTCTTCCTCTATAGTTTTCTTTCAGGTTTCAGTCCTGAGCCAGTCTGAGACTTAACTAGCCAGCCAGCTTTGCCTTCCTAATCCTGACACCCCATGGTCTCATGCAGACAACTTCATGTATGTCCTGTAAGTGTGGGTATTGAAAGCTGTATGTATAATTTATTAATTTGCAATTGAAAATCTAGGTCTAATGCCTAGCATGAATGTTTATTCATTTCTTTTTACTCTTCTAACTAATGACTATATGTAACTTTATATGAACTTTACTATAATTTTGAATTAGTAATATAAAATAGCCTAGTCAAGCACAAGAGCACGCAATATAATCCCAGCTATTCAGAGTCTAAGGCAGGAGGATCACAAAGTCAAGACCACCCTGTCCCCAAATAAAAAAATTTTAAAATAAAAAGGCTAGGGATGTATCTTAGTGGTAGAATATTTCTTGGTTCAATCCCCAGTGCCATAACAAAACAAAATAGTATATAGGGGAAATTTCTCCCTGTGTGATTAATTTGTATGGTATCCTTAAAATTGTCTTGTTTTTCTTTAGATTACATAGGGCAGTCACATGATATGCTCATAGGAACTTGAGGGGCATGGATCTCTCACCCAAACTACTTCTTAACCCCAATTACTTGTAAGCAAAGGGAGACCACAACTGAAATGTAAGAAGCAAAATAGTGGGCAGGCCTGGAGCCAAGGATATTTTGAAGAGCCATCAGGACAATATGCAGTTTTTTCCTCCATCTTCTCTAAAAGTAAACTGTGATACCACTGGATAAGGAAAAGGCAGTATCTATACATTATTGTGCTTATGCTTAGGCACCCCAATAATCAAAGCATACTCAAAAATCCAGACTTATAGTGAGAACTCAGAGATTCAACCCCTTAAAATGATGACTGTGTTGTAAATTGTACCCCATAATTGGGATGTTATCATTTAAAGATCATATTACCACAACAATCAGTAGAATCTACAGAGTATCAAATAGTGAATCTGTCAAGGGAAGTTTAGTTTTTAAAATGATACTCATTTGGAATAGTGTTCATTTATGTCATAACTATCTTTAGTAATCAGAGAAACCTCATTTAAACTACCACCAGTAAACAAAAAGAAAAGATGTAGTTATTCAATTAAAGGGTTTTAATCTGTTTTTAACTATGTATGTGAAGCTGTGGATCATGTTTCAAAAAAATAAAGCCATCCCCCACCCCCAGCTTTATTTTAGAAATCGGTGCTTTGTGGCACCTGACAGACATGTTTAGTGCTCAGTAACTGCCTGCCAAGAACTCTGAACAGGAGGCAGGCCAGGAAGAGCAGGAGGGGTAGAGCTTAGCCACCTTTGCCCTTGCTGCTGCAGGCTGCTGTGCAGCTAATCAGACTATTTACACCTCTGTAAGGTGCTTGCAGGTGGATGAGTTCATGTCCCTTGATCTGGAAAGAACAGTTGAAAATAACAATATCAGTCTGGCAATAGAAACTGGAACAGAAAGCAGTGACAGCTTCTGCCCTGAATGGTACCTTAGAAATCACAGTGCAGTTATGATGCTGTAGGAAGACTTGGCCCCACAAAAACCTCCAGATATTTAGTTTTAAGAGGCGAAACAGATGCACAAATAACAACTATACCAAATCTTAGCTTCAAGACCCTGTTAAAATGCTGTCCCATCTCTTTCTTAACCCCTGAGCCCCTTTTCCATTGCTCCCCCAAGCAGCCAAGTCCTGCCTGATGCTAGCAGCGACAGTACTTGCTCTGTATCTCTCTTACAGTATTCCTCACTTTCTACTTTGCATGATAGGTACCTATGCATTAGTCTGCACTATAGTGCCAGCTTGAAATTCCTCCCGCAGAGGGTGCTCAGTGTGCAGGTATTGAGTCAGGCATTACAGTCTTCTCCAAGCAATCTTCTGCTGGAGGGAGCACATGAACCCTTCTAAGAAGACATGGGTGGTGTATACCCAGCTATCGCATGACAGACTTGCAAGCCCACTTCCTTTATACAGGGACAAGAGAGCTCTGAATCAGCACTAGTCATTTTGAATGAATTCTTACATAGCGCTTTGTTTATTCTGACAAATAGCTATTGGACGCTGGGTGCTTGGCACGATGAATACAAAAGAGTGCTCATCCTGATGAGAACACAAACTCCCTATTAAATAAGGTGCCATGAACATATTTCATAGAAAATTCTATCAATGTATGAAGAGGGGAGTGGCTAGTTCTGCCTGGCAGCTCAGTTGGGTCAGTGTTTCTAAACTCAGAGTCCAAGTCCAACAGGACGAATCAAAGGGGAAGTTCTGGGAGTCTCAGCAATCAGGTGGCTAAATTTTAAGCACCTGATTAGTGGTATGAGACTAAACTGAGGTTTATAGGAATGAAACAAGGTGGAGTCCTTCCTGTTACTTTCTTGCAATTTAAGAGCTTCTGTAATACCTCAGACCTTCAAATAGCTGTGAGACTAGGATATTTTTAATGGTTTCCATATGATCTAGGAGCACTTAGCAAAAATCTGAGATCAGTTCATTTAGAATCAAAGTTCACAGGATATGAAAAATTCTGCTGATGTCTAAACTTCACCTTAGCTTATGTTGGGAAATTCAGTCCTAATATTTCCACATTGAATCATTTAACAGATATTTCTTGAGTGCCTCATTTGTGCCATCCTTATTCTAGGAGTTAGTATTCAGTCTCCAGCTCCCATCAAGCTCCTCCACAGACCTTTGACCAGCAAGCAGCAAGATGCAAAAGGCAGGGGGAAACCCTGACAGCATTGTTTTTACAATGACATTTGCCAAGCATTTAGAAACCAAACATTGAATGGCAAACAAAGCAGAGGAATGAGATGACTTTCTGGGTAATCCAGTCAAAAATTCCATGTTAGGGAGACAGAGCCCAGATGCCTTCTTAAGTCATCCGAATAGTCTAGGCTGAGCTCTGAGCATCCATTATTTTGTAGTGTGCTAGGCATTTTGAAAACAGTATGACAAACAAAAATAATAATTCATATTTTCCAGGACAGAAACTAATCTAAAATCCTCACATTTTTAATGTGATTTAGAAAAATTTAAAGTCATGTTAGTTTTACAAAGCAACAAGTAAAAGATCTTAAGAATGAGCTTTGAAAGTATATACAACTGAATATATTATTTTTTAATAAAAATTACCAGTTGCATTTCTTCATTTTAAAATTATCATTTTAAAGCTGTCATGTTATAACCAACAATGAATGACTTAGTAGTTTAGATTATGACTAATGAATTTATTGAGTGTGTACTCTATGCCAGACCTTAGAAATACAAAGTACAGTGTAATAAATACATTAATATGCTATGTCAGATGCCCAGTGGTAACATAGCTACCTCCATGACAGGAAGAAGATAGAAAAGGCTTTGGAAAGGAAATAGTATATGCTAGTCGCAAGATGAAAAGACAGGTTTTAAACATCCGTGGTGTGCTGATAGAGAATGTAGTATGTGTCTGGTTTGTATTATTGTATGATATACTCCAAGCTGAAAGGCACCTCAAGGGTCTTCTGATCCTGTATCCCTGTCTTATGGCTGGTGCATTGGTTTTTCAGGGTCTTCTGGGATATAACTTCAGCTTTTCCTCCTGAAAGTAGGGGTGGGGAGTGGATTGAAATGGCCTGGAAATCTGCTCATTATTTTTATTTGTATATCAGATTACATAAAATTCTCATTGGGTTAAAAAAAAAATAGTTCCACAGCTAACACCCTGACATAGTAGAAAGAGGACAGGCCCTGTGGAGTAGTCCCACATTTGTAACCTCAGGTGAAAGAAATTAAATTATTTAATGTATAAGACAGTAATGCACCGAGCACATCTGAATTGTGTTTAAGTCATTTTTATCATGATCTTTTGGGGCCTTAGTTCCTTTGTTTACAAAATTAATGAGGGTGTTTCATATAGAAGGCTTGACCCTTAGTTCTAGAATTAACATGATTTTGTGATTATCTCTTAATGATGTGTAAGAACAGGAATACTTTCTCAGTATACTTCTCTCTATTGCTTTTGATGAGATAGTACTAGAATCTTGTTTTGTGAACTGTAACTGGTGATTGGTTTTAGAAAGTACACATTCTGGCACACTAAGCTGAGGCTGTGTCATACACATGATATGGACAGCTATGAGCTACGATGGTTTTTGTTGCACTTTATGCCCAAAGTCAAATGCTTCAAATTTTGCGTTTAATGAAATATTTCTCTTCTTTTGGTAGCCAGAAGTGCAACTTGCTGAAGGCTTTGATGTGTTTATGCCTAAGTCTCAGCTGGACTCTATACTGTCAAACTACACTCGCTCAGGAAGCCTTCTGTTTAGAAAACTGGTGTGTGCATTTTTTGATGACAAGACTTTGGCTAACTCCTTACCCAATGGGAAGAGGAAAAGAGGACTCAATGACAACCGGAAAGGACTAGACCAAAATATTGTGGGTGCAATAAAAGGTTGGTCTACATCATTTCATTTTTTGGATTCTTTGTTGTGTTTTGCCTTCATTCCATAAAAATGTAGCTGAAATTATAATAAACTAAGTAGAAGCTAATTTAATTTGCCCTTGCACCTTACCCACTGGCATGGCTCTTGGGTATGCACCTTACAACTCCCAACCCCAGATACCACTAGAAAAATATGGTATTTTAAGGTGATGTTAATTTGTTAAAATAATATTTTAAGAGCCAATTTGATCTGCTGCAGAACCAAAAAGTGCTTGTTTTAATTTGACTTTTAAAATGGAAGTATTTTTGTTTTCAGTAAATTTCTAAGGACTCCATCAATACATGATTTAAACTTAAGTTTTTAGGTATAAATAAGAATAAAGCTACCTATCACGTGTTAAAGTAAGACATTTCTCTCCAAAGTTCAGAAGCTACATTACCAGGCCATTGCATCTAAAGACATTTTAAATCTAAGTAAAGCCACACACTGTTCCTCTCCACACATTCCTAGCCAAATCTGCTCCCTCTTGTTTTATGACAGAAAGTCATGCCACCTATATGGAGAGACCGCCCTGGGTCTCCCCGCTGTACCTCCTTGGAGTATATGTATTCCATGGTGTTTCAACAGCCATGTGGGTTCATGGACGTGTCTCCATCTCTGTCTAGTTCCACATCCTAGACCTAGTTCTTCACTGTAACAGTGTCCTTATTCAGGACTCTGATAACATAACTTTAGGAAATAGAAGTATTTAAATGTTGTTAACAAAAAGGATGTATACAGCTGTGCACATATCAAGTTTGAGGTCAGCCTTAGCAACTTAGTGAGACACTTAGCAACTCAGTGAGACCCTGTCTCTAAATAAAAATAAAAAAGGGCTAGGGATGTGACTCAGTGGTTAAGCACCCCTGAGTTCATTCCCCAGTAATAAATAAATAAATAAATAAACAAACAAACAAATAAAATGGAAACAAAGTGTCAAATTTAAACACAACTACCATGAAAATGAAATTTTGAATAAGTCCTTAATTAAAAGTAGAATAGCTGATGAGGATATTCTTAACTGACTTAGTTCTGCATTGTCAGGGCTTGTGAGTGGGACTGACTCAGAGAGCCTTCCCTGTCCTCTCCTCTTGCCCATTAGTTTGCAAAATGAGTAATTGAATTTAATAGTACTTAAAGGATACTTGGAAACTCACAATTAACTTTACAAAATAATTCGAATTTTAAATGGAGTTAGCAAGTACCAGACACCCTTTGTTCATGGCCAGAAGGACATAAGCCTTCATTAACAGGAAATTTCTCATGCTCCCTCAGAATTTTTTCATTTAAAGTGGCAGCTGAGTTGTATTAAATAAGAAAAGCTACAGAGATATCACAATCTTGGCCATTTATGAAAAGAATGATTCAGCTCGAAGTGACACTAAAAACAAGATTACAGAATTTGAAAAACGGTCAATGATGTAACTAGGACTTGCTGAAATGAAGAAGGATCCATTTCCATTTAAACAGGCTGGACTTTCTCAGAACATGAAGGTCAAGGCTGCTGATACTTCTCTGAAATGCAGTCAGGAATTGTTTTAGTTGTCTCTTCCTTTCTTTCTTTCTTTCTTTCTTTCTTTTCAGGGCAGTATTTTAGCATTATGAAAGTATTTGAAATTAGGAACTATGACCCTATTCCATTTTAATGATGTAGAAAAGCTACCTTCATAATAGATGGTAATGAAATAGATCATTACAAGTAGACTAATAGAGAGGTTTATTCCACCATTCCAGACTGGACATTATACAAGAGTTTGAAAAAGTGAATTATAAACAAATAGAGATTGTGCCTTAATTTTTTCACAGCCCTACTCCTGCTAGAAATACAAACAGCAGTGAAGCCTCTACTCCTAATACCTAATAAAGCCAATTATTCAAATCAAAGAGCTCAAAATTTCCATATGCTTCTTTTATTGTTGAGTTAAATCTATCATTAAAATTCTATTAGGAAAATATAATAACTTGAAAACAGACAGAAATCTATCCCTAAATAGCCAATAGTCTTAATCAACAAATATTTTATGTTCATTTGTTCCCTTGTTGTGTTTATTCATAGACATATTTTCATTTTTTCCCCTGACTACACAAATAATTTATGCTTATAAAATACCAGACCTAAAAAAATATAGAAAACTTAAAGACCTCCATAATCTCATACTTCAGAGGTTACCCTGGACTTTCTTATTGTCCTTATTCAGAATATGAATGTGATATCAGGGTCGTCTGCCTTATGACAGAGACCCTCCATGAAGAACTCAGTTGTCATGAATCTATTACCTGGCAATTTCATAGGCTAGGGGCATCAGCTCAGATCACAGAAGCATAACTGGAGAGTGATGCCACAACCAGACAGACTTGGTCACAGGCTAGCACCATTCTTGGGGCCAATTTGTGTGTGTGTGTGTGTTCCCCTGCCCCTGTGAAGAAGTTATACTAAGTGTCTGCTCTCACTATGTTTCTAGGTATTCATGTGTCTTTGCACATAGTGAATTAGTATACTTTTTGTCTTGCTAACCTGCCTGTTAGTTTATTTCAGACTCAACTGAATCCTCATGGGGTGGAGGGAAGTCTTTCCCTCCCTTACACACTTCACAAGAACTGGTTTTCCATAAATACATGTTGGGTGAACAAGTAAGCATAGGGTTTTATTTTTCATCTTGATATAATGAGTGTGATGCAAATGTCTATCCTCATGTCTTCTCATAATCAATTTGAAACAAAAAAATCAAAACATTGTTGTAAATTTCTACTAGTTAAATTGCCAATGAAAGTAAAACAAGTAGAAACCAAGATTGAGTATAAATTTGAATACAATTATCTTAATTCCCTAATACATTTTCCTTTGTTATATTTTCTCTAACTGCAGGTTTATTAACCCACATATGACAATGTAAAGTGATTTTTGGAAGTAGCCATTAATTATAGGTCTTATAGAATAACTATACTCAGTTTAACAGTAAAGATATAAAAAGAAATTCATCTTCCTGATCCAAATCTTTTGGATCTGACTAATTTGGAAAAGAGATAAAATGGTTCTTCTACATAATAGTGCCAAGGCTATCTACTGCACACTTGGAAAACATTTTGTAAATATAAAGTATTCTTTCTTACTCCACCTTTTATGAGATAGTACCCCAGTAGTATATTTATTTGACAAGTCCACTTACCTAGGAACAGAAGACTGGTTAATTTTATAAAATCTCACATGTAAAAATAACAAATGGTACTTGATTTTGTTTCAAACAAGGATGATTAGATTGGTTAAAACAATAGTGGGGGAAAAAGATGAATGAAAATCTATAAAATGCTTATAAATAGGAAGAGAAATGCACTGAAAATAAAAGTTTAAATAAAACTTTTTGTAGTAGTAACATTCACCATGACAGTATCTTGAAACTAAACTATAAGATTATTTGTAGATTATTTTTTTCATATAATCTCATCTTTTAATCTTTTGTAGTTACTAAAACTCAGTGGTAATTCATTAAAAATTTATTTGTAATTATGACTCAAGGTCTTACTGATGAAAGGATACTTAATGAGAAGCACTCACCTGAACATCTGAACTCAGCTTTGGGAAGAAGTAACTTATGGTCTTGTTAAGTGAAGTCAAGTTTAACAATAAGTAAACTTGGTATCACGGATTTGATTCAGAATTTTTTGCCAGATCACAGAGTGGAGGTTAGTCCCCAGTGTGCTCCCCTTGCATCATGTGGTATCTGCTGAAGCAGCGATTGGTCCACCATCTGGCTTTCACCATGACATACCTCAGTAGACTTGCAGTTTGACGTAGAGTTACTTAAATGTGACATAATCATTGACTCCCCAAATACTCTTAAAAAATATAGTTTCAATAAAGACATTTTTAGAACCCATTATGATTTTTTAATTCAGCATCATAATGACTAGTTAAGAAAGTATTATTGCTGTCGAACTGGACTGGAGTCTTGAGTCCTCTTGCATTCAAAGGAAATTACATATGTGCGTAAGCAAAAGAACTGATTAATGGTCATTAGTTTACTTGACACAAATTGCTACTCTGTTAAGAGGTCAGCACTGATGGTCTGCCTGGATAGCCACAAGGGATCAGAACTTCTCTGGGAGGGAACACTTCTTGACTGGTGATTACTCCAAAAATTCAAACTGGAGTGCCTAACTACATTCAATGTCACCCTCTCACAGGCTCTACAGAAATGACCACCAAAGCCTCTCATTTTATTTAAACAACTCTAGACACACATAGGGTCACTTTTTGTCATTTTATAATACCTCTACTTTTCATCATTATTGTATATCATCATTCATTCTCTTGGGATTTATAAAAAAAGTAAACAGGCATTTTCTATTTAATCTCACATAGGTTTGAATTAATTGAGGTGGAGTTCATATCTGATTTATTATGTATTGATTGATAGTAATTTCTCTGTATTCTCAGAACTCCCTTTAAGCACAAGGCTAAAATATCAATTTCAATTTGAATATCCCTTCAATGTTGATGATTTTATTCCTGTTTGCAGGAGAAGACATTTAGTCTGAGAGAAATTTAAGTAAATTCATTTAACTTAAACAGCTTGTGATAGAATCAGGATTTAACCCCAGTTCTATCTGACTCCAAAGCCATTTTTCAGCAGATTTCATTTATAAAAGGAGTATTTGAAAAATAAAGGCATCCTGTCTTTAAATTTCTACCTTAAAATCTAGCATTTTTTTTTATTCTTTATAAATTCCAGTAGGAAGGTGGCCATACTAATGTTTAAAATACCCAGTCAGTTATTGTTTGTGCAAAGAATATTCAAAGTGAATTTTTGGTTAAAATATAGCTATACCTCAATTTATTTCACCAGCTTCAAGAGTAGGTCTTTTCATGAGACTCAGTCCCTTGATGCTAGAGAGGAAAATAAAAATTTGAGTTGAACTCAAAGTTTCTTCCTAAAGAAGAAGGGGGAAAAAAACTTCTAAGACTCTTCCAATGCAGAGAACTTCAAGAAAGAAGCTTGGAAGCAAATACTACATAGAGCTTATCTTCCAAAGTTGTATATAAATTAAGTTCTTATTTAGATGTTTGGCAATTGGAACCAATTGATGAATGCTTTGCTTCAAGAATCCTTTTGAGGGCTGGAGTTGTAGCTCTGTAGTAGAGCACCTACCTTGCATGTATGAGGCACTGGGTTCAATCCTCAGCACCACATAAAAATAAATAAATAAAGATATTGTGTCCATCTACAACTGAAAAAATATTTTTTAAAAAAGAATCCTTTTGAAAGATAGTCATATGTCAGTTTATCTGTTCATATGTTTTTGTTTTTGTTTTGGTACTGGGGATTGAACTCAGAGGCACTTAACCACTGAGCCACATTCCCAGCCCTATTTTGTATTTTATTTAGAGACAGGGTCTCACTGAGTTGCCTAGCATCTCGCTTTTGCTGAAGCTGGCTTTGAACTCGAAATCCTCCTGTCTCAGCCTCCCGAGCCACTGGGATTATAGGCATGTGCCACCATGCCCGGCTCTGTTCGTATTTTTAAATATTGGATCTGCCTAAAACAGAAGATAACTATATAACACCTATAAAATTACATCACACAGTTTGTCTGAGCTATTTTTGTAACTATCACCTAATTATTGTTGTTTGTATTTTTCCACTTTTTATGGAGGGTCAGCAACATTTAAATAAGTCATGTTGAGTCTCAGCTATTCTGTATGTATAGCCCTATATTTTCAGTGCCTTTCATATTGGTTCTCATATTTTATTGTGCATCATAAATACCTGGAGTGTTAATTAAAATTTTAGATTTTTGGGTCTCATTCTCAGAAATTGATTTAGTAGGTATAGGATATTCCCAGAAATCTGAATTTTGAACAGTCAACCACAGGTGATTCTGATGCAGTTTTTCAGATCCCCCAACCACCCTAGAGAGACTCCTCCCAACTCTGATTCTAACACTTGTGATGAATGTCCACAGTGTGCCACAGCCTACTTGTGAGGCTTGGTATCCTTCAGTTGTTCTTTAAGAGCACCAGTTTCCTGAAGGCTACTCTGCTCCACTTCTATAACAAATGAGAACATCGCATTGTCTCAGTGGCCTTCATTCTTTGAACTCTGGGATTTAAGGCAATTTTCTCTTTCGCATTACCCAAGAAACTGGTTTCAGATCTGCAGGCAGTGCCTCACTAGTTCTGGACTGCCTGCTTCACCAAGGTGGAAGAGGGGCCTTTCCTGACTTCTGGCTAACTTAAGGGTCACAAAATAAATGCTATTTAGTGTTCCACAGACCTTGACATTACAGTCTTGAAAATGTAGTCTCCATTCTTAACCATATCTTGGCCAAAGTCTCCTTGATTGGTAAATCCAGAACATTTGTTCAACTAACTTCTGCTATGCAGAAGACATGGTCTCTGCAGCTTTTCACATTCTGGATAAGTCATGAGAACATCCAAATCTTTGCAGTGAGTTCATTGACCTTGTTAACCTAGAAATCATCAGTAGTCATGAAGTTTCTGTTGAAAGCACAAACTTTCATTGCCCACACGCTGTGAGCTGGGAACTGGTGACATAAAGATGTGTAAGGTATGGCCCCTGATCTTAAGGAATGTGCAAGCTAGTAGAGCTACAGGTATGCCAACAGTGACCCATAACACAGAACCCTGCCCCAGGACACAACAAAATAAATGTCAGATGCCTGCTATCTAACAGGTAGGAAGCACAGAGGATGTAAATCTCACTAGGGGATGTTCTGAGTAGGTGACATCTGAAATAGACTTTAATGATGAGAAGTAATTAAATAAATGCAAAGAAAATGGAAAAAATAGCTACCTAATAATTTAATGGAGCTTAAATTCAGTAAAACAAGGGGTGAAAGCCATTTGCCTTCCGAACTATTTAAAGCCTCTACTGTTTGGTAGACTTTGAGGGCAACCTGTTTATCTTAAAGTATTTAACTTCAGGGATATAATACCAAGGAAATGGACTCAAATATAGTGCACCCCCAGGGGTTTTCAGCCAAAGCTGTGCTTATTAACGGTTGTTTCTTAAAGCTGCCTAGACCCCATCCCAGACCCAATAAATCAGAATTTTCTTGGGTTTGGGACCACAGTGAGTCTAATGCCTGTCCCTGCTTCATTGCTGGTCTTCCTTAAACTCAGAAAAGGAATCTCATTTTCCTCAAACTTACATCTGTTTGCTACATAAGGAATGAGTGAGAATGTGGGAATTTAAGAGAAAGGTGGTGGCTTTTATTGATCCTTCTTGAGCCCTTCACATAATGAGTAGAAACCAGTACTGGATTAACTTCAAAGACAAAATTCTAATTCCCAGTTACTGAATTCTCACAAAACCTTCATTGTAACACAAATGTACTGTAAGGGTTGACAAAAACATCCTCCTGCCAAAAGAGATAAGTTTCTGTAGCATAAATAGGGCCACTGCGGCCTGATCACAACACACAGTATAATGGGCACCATCACCATTGCCAACATTGTCACTTTGTATATTTATTATGACATTGCTCAGCAGATGAAAGCAAAGTGTCTTGAGGAAGGGCACCTTTCTTATCTGCACAGTGGTGCCATATGGGCTAGCTGTGGCCTTGAAAACAGAAAGCAGTGTTTGCCACATAACTCACCTCCTTTGTATTTAACTCTCTGAATCGTCTGGCTGATTTGAGATGCTCACCAGCATCCTAAGGTAATGCCTCATCCTCCTGCTTTCTCCTTTTGTAGGGAAACAGGATTGTATAGTAAGGGCAGAATTGGTCAAATTATATTCCCTGTAGCTTTTTGCTGGAACCTACAGTTGGCTTCAGTAATCCAGCAAATGTTTCAATTCAATTCTGTAAACTGCCTCATACAAGGTATACATCAAAAATGTGAAAAACTCAGAAATTGGTATTTGCTAGTATTTCTGTCCTTAAAATCCATACACAAATGATCATGGAACCTTTGTAGTCACAGTAATAACTGTGGACTGTCAAATTCCAATAAGAAAACCTCTTAAAAACCCATAGAACTTTATTTAAAAATGAATTGAAAACTCTCATCAATTTTTTTTAAAGAGAGAATTTTAATATTTATTTTTAGTTATCAGCAGACACAACATCTTTGTTTGTATGTGGTGCTGAGGATCGAACCTGGGCCACAAGCATGCCAGGCGAGCGCGCTACCACTTGAGCCACATTCCCAGCACGAACTCTCATTAATTTTGACTGCCTCCAAGACTCTCTTGTATAAGAGCAAACATGGCTGCATCTGTCCTGATAAAAGCACCTTTAGTAGAGCTTCCACCTTTTGGATTCAGTCAGGTCTTCCCACTGGCTGCTCCCTGTAGTTTTCTGTTACAGTGACTGTTTCCAGATTGTGTTTCATGCATCCTTCTCTGGGTTATCTTTTGACTGCTCTCCATGGTCAGCTCATGGTATTTCTCAGAAACATTTTTATATTCAACCTTAGCATCCTCTCATCAACCCTGCCATTTTGATGGGAGTAAGTCTAACGTTCATTATTTTAAGTACCTCCCTCTCCACCCCTCTATGTCACCACATCTGCCTTTTGAATTGGCTTAGCCAGGTACCAGTAAGAGGGGGCAAATACCAATTATAAATGTGGACAGAACCAGGTGCAGTGGCACATGCCTCTAATCCCAGCTACTCAGAAGGCTGAAGCAGGAAGATTGCAAGTTGGAGGCCAGCCTCAACAATTTAATGAGACCCTGCCTCAAAATAAATAAAAAGGGTTAGGGATATAGCTCAGTGGTAAAGAACCTATGGATTCAATCCCCAGTACCAAGGGGGCGGGGAGGAAAAAAGATAGAGAAATATGGGAACTCCTACTTTCTGTAGGAGCTAGTCAAATGAGCTAGTTACTTTGGGGCATAAGACATGCATGACATTGTGATTTAATCACAAGGTTCTTAAAAAGTCAACTGTGATGTTCATTACCCAGACACACAATCCCCTTGAATGTGGCAGAGGTCTTCTGATACTAGTACTCCCTTGTAACCTCGTTATTTTTAGCAGAGGCATCAACAGTCTCCCACCCTTCAATTTTGTAAACTCAGAATCACCTTCAATGCATTTTTTTCTCCCCAGTTAATCCTGCTTCATTACCCAACCCTGTCAATTCTTTGTGTGTCCTTCTTCACATTCTTTACTCTTCATCTTCTCTGACCTCATCCAGCTGCTCATCTCTGTATCCTTAAAAGTTCTGCAAAAACCTCAAAATACACCTTGTCTTTCCTTTCCTCCTGCAAGTTTAAACTATATGCTAATAGCCAAACAACATTTATAAAACCAAATTTCATGACATAATTTTCCTATTACCTCCTCTTTGCCCAGTAAATCACATCTAATCTTTGCCCTTTTTTCCAGCCTCCCTGAAACTTGACTTCTCCCTTCTTTCTCCCAGAGCTTCCTACCAGGTGAACCAGCTCAGTGTTGGTACTGTTCCTCAATCATCACATACACCTGAGTTTTGACTTTGAGTTCTGCTCTTCTCCCCATGGCTGTGATCCTCTTCTCTCACCCATCTTTCTAGACAAACCCAACTCATTCTTCCTGGCCCAAGCCTCAACCTACACTGATTGCCTCTTTCCCTAAATTCCTATAGTGCTTATTAACTCTGTATGGTTCAGCCATAAGTCTTAACCCTTTGCTTTGCTATTAATGTTTTATGTGGAGGATGACCATATCATTTTTTAGAGTAACAATGGTGCTGTTAGGGCTGGGGTTGTGGCTCCAGAGGTAGACCCTACCACTTCCATAGTTGACTTTTCAAGAACTTTGTGATTAAATCACAATGCCATGTTTGTGTTGTGCCCCAAAGTAACTAGCTGACCTAGCATGAGTGATGCACTAGATTCGATCCTCAGCACCACATAAAGTAAAATAGACATTGTGTCCACCTATAACTAAAAAATTTAAAAAAATAAAAAAATGGTGCTGTTAATGATTTCATTGGCAAAATAGGCATTTTAAATGTGAACTATCCCCAGAAAATTAGAATATATGGTAATCCTGTTTACGTTTGAGCATCTTTTCTCCCTTATAATAAAACTATGTTCCTATGGGCGAAGAACATGTTGTATATTTGCTTGTAAATTTCTTGGCACCTGAGACAATGCCACACAACATGACTAATGATCAGTAAGTACAGGAACAAATGAAAGAGGGAGGGACAGAATCAAGCAGCCACTTTATCTTCCCCCAAAAAGTAGTTTCTTAAAAATTAAAAACAACTCCATCACACTGGATGTGTAGAGGGCATGGAAACAGGACAGTGGTACAACTTCCCCAGGACAAGTTGGAAAGGGCAGCTGGAATTCTAGAAGGCAGGATCTGAGTTTGAAGACTGGCAGACCAGATGATGTATAGTGGTTAAGGACCGTACAAATCTAGGGGTCAAAACTGATCCCGAATAGGAAACCAAATTTGTATTCAGTGGGAACTCTGAAAACATTAATTATTGCCAAATATCAAAGAATGAGCTCCTCAATATGCAGTATGAAGGGGGTGGTTTGTCATTTTTTCATTCATATGACAGATTAATCATCTTCAAAAGGTAAAATATAATAAACTTATTGTGAGAGTTGGGTTTAAAGAAATCCAATAGTGGAATACATAGTCAGGCTTAATGTGTCATTTTCTATCTTTATTGTCTTAAGCTTTCTTTTTGGGGGGAGGGGGCAGGTCCCAGAGATTTAACTCAGGGGCACTTGGCCACTGAACCACATCCCCATCCCTATTTTGAATATTATTTAGAGACAGGGTCTCACTGGTTGCTTAGCACCTCACTGTTGCTGAGGCTGGCTTTGAACTCACAATTCTCCTGTCTCAGCCTCCCAAGCTGCTAGGATTACAAGCATGTGCCACCTTGCCGTGCTCAAGATTTCTTAATACATCACTACACTTACCCATCCATGTGTTTTTTTAGCATTCATATCATAGCAAATTGCCTCAGATATCAAATAAGAGTCTGAGAACTTTATTGCCACCCTCAAAATGTGCATGTAAAATTTTCCTAAGCTGACCTCAATTAGAAGGGAGTTGTCACCATTTGAAAAGAACAAAAAATAAAGCCCTTCATAACCCTGAGGTATCAGCCCTGTCCGGAGGTCCCCAGCATCCTCACCCCAACCTCACTCTGTGCTGCAGCCACAGAAAGTGGTACAATCATGAGGCCTGCACATGATCTATGGGGGAGACCCTACCACTTCCTGCCCAGCTCGGGGCTCTTTGTTGTTCTTCTAGCCTTGCTTACCTCTGAATTTGGATGGTTATGAGGAGTCAGATGGTACCTGAACTCTTTCCCTGTGACATAACTCATTCTGGAACTGGAGGCATTTCTTGCAGACTTCCTGGCTATAGGGTGAACTCTGTATTTATGCAGTGACTTAGAAAGTTCATATACCCAGAAGCCTTAGGTTTAAAAACTGAGAAAAACTCATTACCTTTATCCTCCTCCAGACATTTATCTAAAAAACAGATGAGCATGGGCTTTCTATGGCACAGTGGTTGGGCAGAGGACTGGTGGTATGCATGCTATTTTATGCCAATTGCTGAACTCTTTGATGATTTACAATATTTAAAATTTTTGTTTTGCTTCCTGATCTATAAAATAAGTGAGTTATATGAAATATTTCCAAGGTGCCTTCCAGGAGAATTCTATAAATCTATGATTGTAAAACATTTTTCTTTGCTTAAAAAAAAGGGCATGTTAAAGAGTAAACATCATTATATCAAAGCTTGTTACTCAGATATTAATATTTAGCAGATGTAATTCATTCCCTTGAACTATACCAGAAACATTAAACAAAGGTGCATTGTAGCACAACTTGCCAAAGGAAAGTGTTAATCATATTTCCCAATAGTTATAAATGAGTTCTGCTGTGGGCTTTCTTTAATGAATATAAATTGAAATTAACTTTGTTTAATTTGAGAAACCACTATGGGCACTTTTTTGGCACTTTTCTAGATAGAGATGCTATTGTAGCAAAATGGGATGCAGAGGGACAGGGATAGGGTTGTTTTCCTCCAGAGTCCAGTGGCCTCAAATCTCTGAGAATCACAGTGATTAAACAAGATTGTTCAAATCTCATAATCCCACCAGGTTGGGAATAATGAGAGAGCATTATGGGATGCATTCTTACTCCTCGCCACCATTTAAGTTCCTGAAACATTACTTCCTCTAGGAAAGAGTGTGACTTGACTAAGTTTTAAAGTCTCCAGTTTGGAGATTATATGATTCAGAAATTTTAGTCCAAATTTTCAGAAGTAAACCTACAAAATTATGTAAATTATGGCTGGGAATAAATTTAATGGCTTTTGAGGGCCTTTTTCATTATAGCTACCAACCACAAATAATAGCCCTATGCAATAATGATCAGCACTAAGTGTTAGATGGTCATTATGGTCAGCTTTGGCCATACGTGCCTCTGAGACTGTACCAGTGGGCTGCCCAGTAGGGCCCTGCAACAGTCTCCTATATATAACTCAGAAGGACATTCTAATTCTCATGTAAGCATATTGTTTGCAATATTTTTATTTCCTTAACTTAAAGCCTTCCTTTTGAGGTGTATTATAGTTAATGATCTGCTAAATTTTTATTGTTAAACCAAATCTGAAATGAACTTCAGGGCTCAGTAAATTTTGAGACTGTGGCTATTTACTAAAGAGATTCTTCCCCTGTTTCTTTCAAGTTAAGTAACAGACCAGAGAAAAAAGTTTCTCAGATTTATTCTTTCATGAACAGAACATTCATGTTTGCCTTTATGTACCCACAGTGAATGCAAGACATAATCTCTGCCCTCCTCAAGCTTATAGTCTAGTCAAACATAAGACATTATTATTGAAAAATGCTAGTTAGGAAAACTCAGGGAGGCCATCTCTAAGGTCAGACCTGAAGGGAGAGATCAGAGGAGGTCTTCCTTCCATAAGTCCCCTAGAGCAAATTACAAAACTTTCTAAAGAAAGCTTCCAGTGCTGATCCTGAAAGAGTATTTTTAAGGAGTAGAACTGAGGTCTGGTCAGTATTGGTATTTCTGTGACAGACTCTTAGAAGAAGTTTTCTGATTTGTTCATAGACTGACTAAGAGTGACATTCGTCCCCTTCAACATGACCTTGACACTAAGAAGTGGAAGTAAGTGTTCATCTTGAAGTGGTGAAGACATTCACCATGATTCATTTTCTCTCTGCCTTATCTGAGACTGAGAACCGCTCTGATGCTTACTTCATACCCCCTCTTTCTTTTTTTTTTAACATTTTTAAAAATTTTTTAGTTGTAGGTAGACACAATACCCTCATTTTATTTTTATGTGGTGCTGAGGATCGAATCCAGTGCCTCACACGTGCTAGGCGAGTGCTCTACCTCTGAGCCACAACCCAGCCCTGGTTCCCACAATTTTGAGGCCTGCTTGCAGTATAAGTTCTGGAGCCTCAATTGTAGAGGGGGAAGGTAGAGAGATGTAGGTGGAATCTTGGTCATTTAGGGAACTAAGGAGACTTTGGCCTCAGAGCCAGCTCACGTGCAAATCGACCCCACCATACCCATCCCATTCTGACTGCACCATCCCTGTCCTCTCCCATAGGGCCACAGAGATTTGGAGAGTAGTAGCACTCATCCCAGGCCTCACTTTTTGGAAACGAGAGCTAGTTGCTCCCCAGGGGCACTCAGCAAGTGCCCTTTAGAAGAATAGTGTCAGCACTTGTTGTTTGACTTCATAATGGCTGCCAATCTAACTGGAGTGAGATGGTATCTTAGGGTGGTTTTGATTTGCATTTCTCTGACTGCTAGAGATGGTGAGCATTTTTTCATGTACTTGTTGATTGATTGTATGTCCTCCTCTGAGAAGTGTCTGTTCAGGTCCTTGGCCCATTTGTTGATTGGGTTGTTTGTTCTCTTATTGTCTAATTTTTTGAGTTCTTTGTTTATGAAGTCAAACAACAACAAGTGCTGGCGAGGATGTGGGGAAAAGGGTACACTTGTACATTGCTGGTGGGACTGCAAATTGGTGCAGCCAATTTGGAAAGCAGTATGGAGATTTCTTGGAAAGCTGGGAATGGAGCCACCATTTGACCCAGCTATTCCCCTTCTCGGTCTATTCCCTAAAGACCTAAAAAGAGCATGCTACAGGGACACTGCTACATCGATGTTCATAGCAGCACAATTCACAATAGCAAGACTGTGGAAGCAACCTAGATGCCCTTCAATAGATGAATGGATAAAAAAAATGTGGCATTTATACACAATGGAGTATTACTCTGCATTAAAAAATGACAAAATCATAGAATTTACAGGGAAATGGATGGCATTAGAGCAGATTATGCTAAGTGAAGCTAGCCAATCCCTAAAAAACAAATGCCAAATGTCTTCTTTTATATAAGGAGAGGGGGGTATAGTTCAGTGGTAGAATTCTTGCACAGTATGCCCAAGGCCCTGGGTTCAATCCCCAGCACCACTAAAAAAATTAAAAATCCCCAAAGTACAAAAAATTGTAGTGTTGGCAATTTATATATGCCAAACAAAAACCATAAATGCCTTATATAAGGAGAGTAACTAAGAACAGAGTAGGGTCGAAGAGCATGAGAAGAAGATTAACATTAAACAGTGATGAGAGGTGGGAGGGAAAGGGAGAGAGAAGGGAAATTGCATGGAAATGGAAGGAGACCCTCAGAGTTATACAAAAGTACATACAAGAGGAAGTGAGGGGAAAGGGAAAAATAATACAAGGGGGTCAAATGAATGCCAGTAGAGGGGGCAGAGAGAGAAGAGGGGAGGGGAGGGGAGGGGAGGGGGGATAGTAGAGGATAGGAAAGGCAGCAGAACACAACAGACACTAGTATGGCAATATGTAAATCAATGGATGTGTAACTGATGTAATTCTGCAATCTGTATATGGGGTAAAAATGGGAGCTCATAACCCACTTGAATCAAAGTGTGAAATATGATATATCAAGAACTATGAAATGTTTTGAACAGCCAACAATAAAAAATTAAATAAAAAAAAAAGAAGAATAGTGTCAGTGGGGAGCAAGATACACAGAGAGATCACAAAGAATGAGGTAACATGGCAGGAAAAACCTGGGTATGAGGTGCAGTGGAGCCCTGACAATGATGGACAGGAAGACAGACCCTCCTGGAGGTTGCATTCCAGTTTGGAAAGCATATGGCAAACAAAAAGAAGAGTGTCAGGCCTCCCCCATGGTAGGGGAGAGCTGGTCACACCATGGATCTAGAGTTTGTTTTTGTTGTTGTTGTTGTTGTTTTTTTAAAAGAGGTTCTTTTCCTAGAGACCTGTTGTGTTACTGCCTGTATAGCCACTGTATCTTGGCTGGGATGGACTGGCCTGTGGAGGACAGGGGAGTTATAGAAGTCAAGGTCCATAGGGGTGCTGTAGAAGGCTGTGGGAAGGAAAGGCCAGGCTTCTGCTGACTGCACACCTGCCTGCCCACAGTGCCATGCTTTCATTCTGAGCACTGGGATAGAGAGAACTCAGAAGATTTCTGTCAGCCTCCAGGCTTTCTGTGCCTTCAGCTGCTGTTGCCTTTCATGCAGCTCAACATGGGTGGCTTGAACCTGGTGCACTGTGCCCACTACCTGCATACCCCTCTTTCTTTAAATTTTAAGAATAAAAATGTTCTATTTCATTCTCTTTCTCTTTCCTACTTCCTCAGAGTAACTTGAAGTTGGAGTGCATCTTTCCCGTTTGTGTTTTTTATTTTACCACTTACTTATCCATAAATCACATTTACCATTATTTCATGTACTTACAAATCTACACACACAGCTTCATCTGTATTTTTGCCACTGGGTTTTGTTTCACATGTCCCCCTTTTTTTAGAGATCTGTCTAGATAACTACTTTATAACTCTGGATTATTCATTATTCATATAACCACTACATGGTGAAGCCCTCCCTGGCTATAATCTTCTGGAGACAGTGGAATTGGTTCTTCTCTCGGTTACCCATGGCAGAGGTCCTCTTGGTGTCTCTTGGATTTCATGTCTCATTTTTCTCTAGGAAACCCACCAGGCAGTGGAATGGCCAAGTGACAGGGTACAGCATCTTCAGTTTCATTGGGCATTGCCAAGTGGCTCTCTAAAGTGACTGATATTATTTATAAACCCATTAGCAACATAGAAGAAATCCCACTTTTCCTCATTCTTGCCAATATCTAGTGTTGTCAGACTTTAGTTTTTCGATTGGGTTCAGTTGGTACCTCGGAAGTAGAATCCCTGATAGCTAATGAGTTTGAGGATCATTTCATTTTGTCATTAATTAGTTATTTTTCTTCTGTGAATTTCTATTTTTCTGTTTTTCCATTAGGTCATTGCTTTCTTACTGTCTTATCTGAGGTCTTTGTCAGGTATACATGTTGCAGATGCCACGCTCTTATTTTCCAGTGTGTATCAACATTGCTATGCTGTCTTTTATCATTGTAAAGTTGAGGTTGGACAGTCAGATTTCTTTTTGTTTATGCTTTGTGCTTTTTTGTGCACATTTTTAAAAATTCTCCCCACTTTGATGATATTCTAATTTTTACCAACAAAGCTTTAAGGCTTTCTTTTGTATATTTGGATCTTTAATCCACCTGGAATCTACTCTTTCCTAAAATGTGACAAAGAGATTTCTTTCTTGTTCTTTGGATAGTCAATTATTTCAGTATCGCCCCTTTTTAATTTTTTTAAAATTTTGAATTGTTTTATTGATTTATGATTTTATCTCTGACAGATACTGAGCTCCCATCTTCCATTGTGAACACTTTTATCAACCTCTGAGCCGATGCCACACAGTGGTCATAACATGGGTATTATGATACTTCTGAATATCTTCAGGTCATGTCCTCCTCTGTCTCTTCCTTCCTCTTCTCTTGGCTCCAGTTCTTTCTCTCTGTATTCAGTTTTCTTCTTCCTGAAGTACAACACTTGATAATTCTTTGGATGAGGGTCTGTGGAATCTTTTCTTTCAGTTGGTGTTCTAAAATCTCTTTATCTGACAATCACTGTCTAAGGGTGTGGAGTTTAGCTGGGTATTCTATTCTAGATGAAGGAGGATTCTTTCAGAGCAGCTGGAAGACATCACAGTGTCGTCTAGATTGAATTGCTGTGAATCTGCTCTTAGCCTGTTCTTTTTCAGACAATCTCCACTCTAGTTGTTTTCAAAATCCCTTCACCCTTTGGCATTCTCTGGTTTCTTTATTCCAGGCCCACATATGTATTTATTTTTATTACTAATATGTCAGATGGTTTTGCTGCTTGGGACCAAGGGTTTATTATTCATCAGTTCTGGAAATTCTTCATCTGTTGTCTCTAACTTACTTGGCCTTTCCTTAATTCTTTCATTTGGCTTCCTCTGAAACATCTGTGAGTGTTTATTGGATCATTTTGTTCCATCCTTCATATCTCTTAATTTGTCTATAATATTCTTCATCTCTTCATCTCTGTATTACCAATCTGGAGAATTCCTCAGATCTGTCTCCCTGTTCTACTCAGTGATATTAATTTGTCATTATTTGTTATTTTTTCTTCTCCAAATTTCCTACCTTTTCCTATTTTTCCATTATTGATTAGTCTCTACTATGAGTTTTTAAATTTCAACTACTATGTTTTAATTTCTACAAGTTCTATTTGGTTCTCTTTGTAACTGGCCTTCCTTGATGAACGAAGTCCTTCCATTTCAAGCACACTTATTCAGCATTCTATTTTCTCAGGTCTGTGGGGCTCTAATCCTACATTTCTTGGGCCTCACTCATGGTGAATTGTTCCCTCATGTGTTTCACTGTATTTAAATAGGAGTTCGTCCATGAGAATCTGCTGAGGCCTGGCTTCAGAGGCACTCTTAAGAGTTATTCTGCTTTTCTTTTTGTCTGGGCCCTAGACTATCAACAGCAATGCTTATGCTCATTCATACTTTTATGCAGATGATATAGCTTCAAATTCCAAACCTCTACAAGGTGTAAGCCAAGCATTTAGGATTTTCTCAGGCAACTTTTTCTCCCCCCAAAGACTTGATAACTTGCTCACTGCCTCCTTGCTAGTGGTAGATCATTCCTCTTTTCACAGCTTCAAGCAGAGGCTTGAGCCTCAACTCCTCCACACATAGGTCCAGGCCCTCATTTTCTACTTCTAAATCTGTGTCAAATCCAAGCTTTGTGGCCATCGAGACTGCAGCCTCCACCTCAGGACAGTTGCAAGGTGTGATTTTGGTCTGCACATGCCCTTCCCTGTGTCTGGAACATTCTCTACCATCTTTGACCTCTACCCCATTTCTTAAGGTCCAGTGTAGCCATCACTTTATCCAAAAGCTTTCCTCAGCTCCAACCCTCCAGCATAGGCATGGGTGGGATTCCCTTCTCTGTGGCCCTGACTGATTTCTGTAGTAGCAGTTGTGCCCTTGTCTGTTCTTGATCCCTTATTTCCCTTTATCCTCCTCTTTATTGCAAGCTCTTTGAGGTCAAGGGGCCATTTGCTTACTAGAACCTAGCATAACCTAGCACATATGGGTACTGGATAAATATTTCCTGAATGAATACACGTTGTTTTTATAATAAGGCACAGTATTGTTCAGGTTCCTGATATGAAGCACTCCTGTTTGTGTACAGGATCAGAAAACAACATCCACTCTAATTGATCTTAATATGAATCAACAAAATGGATGAGAGAAATCATATGCTGAAGCAGTCAGAGCTCAAAAGATCCTTTGTGACCATGTGTCTCCTGATGTGCTTCTAAGATTTATGGGTGCAGAGAGGTCAGAAACAGGAAGTCAGAAGACTTGGTGCCCACACACCTCAGCCTTGGAGAAGGTGGTGGTATGTCGTCAGGGGTGTACTCAGAATCAGGCTCCAAGCTGTATAAAATGCTCTCTTCAAGAAGACTTTTCCAGGGCTGTGGTGTAGCTCAGTGGTAGAACGCTTGCCTATTGTATGTGAGGCACTAGGTTCAACCCACAGCACCACATAAAAATAAATAAATAAAATAAAGGTATCGTATCTAGCTACAACTAAAAAAAAAAAAAAAAAAAAAAGATTTAAAAACAAACAAAAAAAAAACCCCACTCCATTTAAAAAGAAAAAAAAAGGAGGCTCTTCTGGATAATACTAGACATATGTGAAAATAATCTTAGGGTATTTCTTTCCTTTGTCCCTTTTTCTTTTCTTGCATCCTCTCGTCCTTCCTTGAATTAAACTATTCTATTATCATGCTAAAGCCTTGTAACTGGCTCTGAGTACACTTGAAATAGTTGCCCTGTATTTGTCACCATAGAAAATTATCAAGATATGAAGACTTGGTCACAACTAAAGGCCCTGGTTTCTTTCTGAGCCTCAGTAATTATATTTGCTTCTAAGTAAGAGTGTCACATTGCTGACTCTTGCCTAGAAAAAGCACAGGTGGTCATCCTATATCAGGCACATTAAAACCATTTGACTTTTTAGTTTTTTGGGGAAAAAAGGGGCTCTTCTGTTTCAAGAAGCAGGGTACCACCTGAGTTCCTTGAGGAAAAAAGCTACTTCAGGAAGCCACATGTTGGGCTGGGATTGAGGCTCAGTGGTAGAGCTTGCACTCATGAGGCCCTGGGTTCCATCCTCAGCACCACATAAAAACAAATAATAAAAACTAAAGAGATTGTGTCCCTCTACAACTAAAACAAATATATATTTAAAAAAAGAAGCCCCATGTTTACATGGGAAACACCGAGGTCACTGATGGGCTTGCCTGCATTGCTATTCTCAGTATCCATCTTGTGAGCTGTGTTCTCTGCCTCTCTGGGTCTCTGCTTCTCCTGGCACATCTGCTTTCTCTGCCTCTACACTCTGCTCCGTCACAGTTTGGTTTTCACTGAGACAACCTGACTACTCACATCGTGACATTTCAGCTTTGCCTGCAGTTGCTAAGCTCTCATTCTTTCATTGCCTGCTGTTTCCAGGAGGAGGTGGGAGAGGATCTGGCTCATGCTTTCATGCAGTGTTTGGCATCGACAGCCAGTCATCAAGTCTCCAAATTCCCACCCATCCATCCCCCTACTGCCCAGTTTCCATTCAGAGCTTACCCATTTGTGCTCAGATGGCCTCCTTGGTCTGGGGTAGGAGCAGCAGTGAAGGGGAGATCTTCCAGACTCACTCAGTTCTCTCTCCCCAGTTGTCACTCACACTTCCATTTTGTGTGGTTGAAAATAATACCAGTATTTGTTTAACGATTGCTGTGCTTTTATTTTGAACTCAACCATTTTTCTTTTACAATACTTGAGTACCCATCTACACCTTTAAATCAAAAACTAACTTATGTGGAAAATAATCCCTACTATTTGTGCAATCTCGGAACAGTCATTTAGCCTGCCCATACTTTGATCTTGTCATCTGTAGTTTAGGATCACAATACCTACCCAATGGTAGTTATGAAGATTAAATGAGATATGAACTGCTAAGCAAATGGGAAGCCTCAAGTAATATCTTTAGGAGAGTAGAAGGAGTGGGCCTAGTGGCACATGCCTATAATTCTAGTGACTTGGGAGGCTGAGGCAAGAGGTTCACAGGTTTGAGGTTAGACTCTACAACTTAGCAAGGCCCTAAGCAACTTAGTGAGACCCTGTGTCAAAATAAATAATAAAAAGAGCTGAGGGTGTAGCTTGGTGGTAAAGTGCTCATGAGTTAAATCCTCAGTACCCAAAAAAAAGAATAGAAGGAGAGAGGAGAATGTGAGAGGGATGCACGTTGGTCATGTAATACTCTGATGTAAGGATGAAGAAGCTTCCCAACAGTCCCTGTGCTTTTAGCACTTCCCCAGTCACAGGTGTCCCCAGTTGAGTTGCTCTGCTTGTCACTTGGGACCCTAGTATGAGGCTGCTGCCCCTCACAGGGCCCTCAGAGTTTGGCAGATCTGATGAGGATGTGGCTTTCAGTGGCTTTCAGTTTTGCTTGTTATAAGACTTTAGTCCCACTTGTCTGTCTGATCACAAGTTACACTTGAGCCGTCACACCCAGGGGTGACCTGTCCCTGCTGGCCAGAGTTCCCAGAGGGTTTCACAGTGAAATTAAAGATCTGCAAGCCTACTTCTGCTCCTTCAAGAGTCTGTATGACACCAGGATGTCCTTTAAAAGTCCATATCCTACCCTGCCTTTTTTCCCAGCACAGATAAGGCAGAAAGACTCCAAATGAAGTCCTTCCGACAGAGAGCAGTTGGGGGACATGGCCTGTCCACTCTGTTTGCGGGTGGCACATTCAAGCATGTCAGACACGTTACCCAGCACCACATTCATTAATGATTATATTAAAAGCCACATTCCTGGGAAGGATCTGCTCAGCCGCCACAAGCTTATTCATTATTTATAAACAATTAAAGGGCATGGTTCAAATGAATGCAAGCGTCCGGGAAAGTCATTACTCAAGTACGGATCAACTCAAGCATTTGTCATCTCCCTAGTGACTTAACATACTCTCTGTGCCTTGGGACCTCAAATTATTAAGCAGAGTGGATGCTTATACTCTTATTTAGTTTAATTGTTGGCCTCATTCCACTTGTTCGGATTATTTGAACTTGTTTAAAATTAGTCCCTCACTTCTGTTTAATATATTAAAATAGATAAGGGGGGAAATTTCTTTTTAGAACCTATTGCATTCTAAGGATGAATGCAAATTATCCTACTATGATTCTTAATGACCCACTATTAACATAGTAGGAAACCCAGTGCATTAATGCAATACCTCTTTTCACATCATTACTCCTAATGGAACTGTTACCAGGATAATAGCTTGACCTTTAGCTATAGATTCAGATAGCAAAAATATATTCTGCATACTCCTTACCTCTATTCACATGGCATATTGACTATTTTCACATCAATGCAACAACTATCTTTTGGCCTGTTCTAGGCCTCATCTGCCATTGTAGTGAAAAGAATAGGATTTTCTCTTCGGTAGGTAAATTCTAGTTAAAAGTCTCTTTTAAGTTTGGATTAATCCATGAACTAGACTATCAATAACGTGCCTGATGGAAATATTTATTTGCATAGTTATTTTTTGAGAAGCCTGGCACTCTGCCTTCAAAGGTCTCAGTCACAAACCCAGGAGACAGCAATTTTCCTGGCTTCTTTCTTTTGAAACAGATTGGTTTTAACTGAAAGGAGAAAAAAAAATAAGCAGAAAGTGTTGCCTTAAAAGTGAGTGACAGAGTACTTGAGCTCAAGGTTGTTTTGGAAAGGTCTGACCTGAAGCCCCTCCTGGAGTTGGACAAAACATTCCACAGCCTTCCCTTTGGCAATCCTGAACTTGGTTTTTTTTTTTTTTTTTTTTTTTTTTTTTTAATATTTTATTTTTTTTTTATTGTTGGTTGTTCAAAACATTACATAGTTCTTGATATATCATCTTTCACACTTTGCTTCAAGTGAGTTATGAACTCCCATTTTTAGCCCATATACAGATTGCAGAATCACATCAATTACACATCCATTGATTTACATATTGCCATACTAGTGTCTGTTGTGTTCTGCTGCCTTTCCTATCCTCTACTATCCCCCCTCCCCTCCCCTCCCCACCCTTCTTCTCTCTCTACCCCCCCTATTGACCTTCATTTCTCCCCCTTGTATTATTTTTCCCTTTCCCCTCATTCCCTCTTGTATGTTCTTTTGTATAACCCTGAGGGTCTCCTTCCATTTCCATGCAATTTCCCTTTTCTCTCCCTTTCCCTCCCACCTCTCATCTCTGTTTAATGTTAATCTTCTTCTCATGCTCTTCGTCCCTACTCTGTTCTTAGTTACTCTCCTTATATCAAAGGAGACATTTGGCATTTGCTTTTTAGGGATTGGCTAGCTTCACTTAGCATAATCTGCTCTAGTGCCATCCATTTCCCTGCAAATTCTATGATTTTGTCATTTTTTAATGCAGAGTAATACTCCATTGTGTATAAATGCCACATTTTTTTAATCCATTCATCTATTGAAGGGCATCTGGGTTGGTTCCAAAGTCTTGCTATTGTGAATTGAGCTGCTATGAACATCGATGTAGCAGTGTCCCTGTAGCATGCTCTTTTTAGGTCTTTAGGGAATAGACCAAGAAGGGGAATAGCTGGGTCAAATTGTGGCTCCATTCCCAGCTTTCCAAGAAATCTCCATACTGCTTTCCAAATTGGCTGCACCAATTTGCAGTCCCACCAGCAATGTACAAGTGTACCCTTTTCCCCACATCCTCGCCAGCACTTGTTGTTGTTTGACTTCATGATGGCTGCCAATCTTACTGGAGTGAGATGGTATCTTAGGGTGGTTTTGATTTGCATTTCTCTGACTGCTAGAGATGGTGAGCATTTTTTCATGTACTTGTTGATTGATTGTATGTCCTCCTCTGAGAAGTGTCTGTTCAGGTCCTTGGCCCATTTGTTGATTGGGTTGTTAGTTATCTTATTGTCTAATTTTTGGAGTTCTTTGTATACTCTGGATATTAGGGCTCTACATCATCAAAATGGCGATATTACCAAAAGTTCTCTATAGGTTTAATGCAATGCCAATCAAAATCCCAAAGGCATTTCTTGTAGAAATAGAGAAAGCAATCATGAAATTCATATGGAAAAATAAAAGACCTAGAATAGCAAAAACAATGCTAAGCAGGAAGTGTGAATCAGGCGGTATAGCGATACCAGACTTCAAACTATACTACAGAGCAATAGTAACAAAAACAGCATGGTACTGGTACCAAAACAGGCGGGTGGACCAATGGTACAGAATAGAGGACACAGAAACCAATCCACAAAACTACAACTATCTTATATTTGATAAAGGGGCTAAAAGCATGCAATGGAGGAAGGATAGCATCTTCAACAAATGGTGCTGGGAAAACTGGAAATCCATATACAACAAAATGAAACTGAATCCCTTTCTCTCGCCATGCACAAAAGTTAATTCAAAATGGATCAAGGAGCTTGATATCAAATCAGAGACATGCCGTCTGATAGAAGAAAAAGTTGGCTACGATCTACATACTGTGGGGTCGGGCTCCAAATTCCTCAATAGGACACCCATAGCACAAAAGTTAATAACTAGAATCAACAAATGGGACTTACTCAAACTAAAAAGTTTTTTCTCAGCTAAAGAAACAATAAGAGAGGTAAATAGAGAGCCTACATCCTGGGAACAAATCTTTACTCCTCACACTTCAGACAGAGCCCTGAACTTGGTTATTGACATGCCCAGGAGTCGTTTTGATATTGGCACAGCCTAAATCTACTTTGTTATTTTGGAACCACTAGTTTCTAATATGTGAAAATTTGGACACATGCATTTCACTATTTAAGAAAAGAGAGGTTGCTATGGAAATTAATTGTATAAATAATACTACAAGTGGGAAGATGTTTCCCTGCAAAGACAGTATATTTAATAATTTTTGTAGTATACATTTTCATATAAGCAAATGGGGTACTAAGTAACATAGATTTTTCCATTTATTAAAACAGAACTTCAATGACATCATTTGACGATTCTCTAATTAGTAAACATTGGGGCATGTGAGTGTAATAAAAAAAACCTTCTTTCTTTCAAAATATTCTATTAATTAAAACTTCCTAGTAATTTTCCCCCACTTAGTCTAAATTTGTGAGCTACTGTTTTTGCTTTTATTAGAAACAAAACTGAGAAATATGTTTGCTATTCATCACATGCATCTTGAGTTTCTTCAGTGCAAGGCACTAGGTTCTTTGAAGGAGAAAAAGAAATGAAGACCCTGATGTCATTTACAACCTGGTGTAAATTTAAAAGTACATACCTACCACCCAGGGTATCGTTTTCCTCTGTTCTCTCCCAGGTGGAAGCTACTTGCTCTCCCAAGTCCCACATAACTGACACTGGGCATCCTGGTTGATGTCTTCCTGCTCCTTAGTTCTGCATCCTAACCATAACTCCCCCTCTACTCAAGTGAGCTGGGGTAGAATCTTCCTCTAAGGCTCCAGTCATAGCTGCATGTCTTTCTCTTGCTCCCAGGACCTGCTGTCACCTCCGTAATTCCATCATCCACACAAAGATCCATCTGACCCCGTGGCCACATGGTGTCTGGCCCTTGTCTCTGGTGCCTTTGGCCTCTTCTGCCTTTCAGCCCGCACTATTGAGCACACCTTAGCATCCTCTTCCACAGCTGCTTGCCTCTGCTGTTTTATTTGATTTTTTAAATTTGGATTCTTTGGTATTGGGAATTGAACCCTATTCTGCCAAAACTACCTGGCAAACTCCTGCCCCAGGCCAGTCCTATCATCCATTGTCCTAGATGGGAGCTGCAAAGTGCTGAGGGAGACAGTGCCCACCTGGGTAGACTTGTCACCCCATCTGTGGCTTGGCAGCCTTTCTGCTTGTCCTTACTCTACCACTTTTCCAGTTATCCTCAGAGACAGCTCCAAACATTCCCACACTCACCGGATGTGGCGGCACACGCCTGTAATCCTCGTGGCTGGGGAGGCTGAGGCAGGAAGATCACGAATTCAAAGCCATCCCCACCAATGGCAAGACACCAAGCAACTCAGTGAGACCCTGTCTCTATGTAAAATACAAAATAGGGTTGGGGGTGTGACTCAGTGGTTGACTGCTCCTGAGTTCAATCCCCAGTATCGGGGGAGAAAAAAAAATCCCCACACTCTGCACCCTGATAGAGCTTCACTCTGAGTTCACTGAGTTAAAGGATCCATCACTCCAGCCTGGAAACACTTCTAAATTGGCTGCTGTCTTCCACTTTTTCTAACTTTAGATAACAGCTCCCTCCTATCTTCTCCTTCTAAGCACTGGTGTTATCCATAGCTCTGTGCTTGGCGTGGTGGGCTTCTTACTCTGTATGTTCTCGCTGATTATTGGTTTTCTCTCATGAACTAACACATACATAGTCAGACCTATGTGTCAGTGGGTTCGGCATCCACAGATTCACCAACCAGTGATTAAAAATGTTCAGGAAAAAACCTAGCACCACAAAGAAACAACAAAAGCAAACCAAATCCCAAATTCCACACAACTTGGGGGCTGGAAGTATAATTCAGTGGTACAGTGTGTGCTTAACATGAACAAGGCCCCAGATTTAATACTGAGGACAAAAGAAAAAGAAAAAAGAAACAAACCACATTTGCACAAAACATGCACAGACATTTTTCTTGTTATTCCCTGAACAATACAGTATGAGTTACATAGTGTTTACCTTGTATTAGGTATTATGAGCAATCCACAGGCTATTCAAAGTGCGCAGGAGGATGTACATAGGTTATTTACAAACATTACGCCATTTTTTATAAGGTACTTGAGCAACTGAGGATTTGGGCATCCTCAAGGGTCCTGGAACCAATGCCTGTGGGTACCCAGACACAACTGCCTGTTTGTACCTTTCAGACCAATGTGTTCAGGCCAACCCTTTTCCTGCAGTGTAGGCTTCTCTGTCCACATCTGCTGGCCATCTCCACATGGGTGGTACAAAAACACCCCCACCCTCACAAGCCTTCCCTTTCTTCTGTATTTACTATATCATTTGATATACGAAAAAACTCCAGTTCTCTGCCCTAGATACCTGACTTGCTCTGGCAACTGCAGTCACTTCTGCAACAAAAATAGTCTCCTGAGGGGATCCCCGCCTTCCACACTGGCCTCCCACAAAAAAAAAAAAAGAAAGAAAAAGAAATCCATCCTTCCTGTGGCCACCCTCATACAATTGGATTGCTTACATTTGAGATTGCATTCATAGCTCTTTCTCTTCCTTAAGTTATCGCCTAAGAAGTATGTTCTTTGATTTAACATTTTTTCCTAATATTTTATACATGTCTGAGTATGCTGCAGATAACTTTGTCCATTTTTCTATGGAGACTTTTTATTTGAATGTGCTCTTTATATGGTGGTAGATAATGAATATTTTCAGCCATATTTAGTGCAACTGCCTTTTGTCATTCTACTGAAATATTTATTTTTCATTCAATGGAAATTTCAATTTTTATGTAGTTGAATCTGTCAATATTTTTCTCTGTTATTTCTTTTTAAAAGAAACCTTTTAAAACATTAAACTTACCAATATTTTAAATACCAAGAAGGCAGCATGATATGACTATAGACTAGATGTTGACCTTATGGAGAGCAAGTTGAAAAGGCAAGTTGAAAAGTGCTCAGTAACTGGAGTGGGAGGCAGAAATGTCACCCATACATGCAGTCACATACTGTGCGCAGCATTCCTGAGGGCATTGTCCTGCCTTCCTTTTGTCCTACCAGATGATTCTCCCTAGTTTCTTTGGGCTTAATAGGGAAGGTCTTTACCCAGAACTAAGGTTAACTCAAAGTACAATTGGAATTTCTATCTAGATTATGTCTTAAAATTTCATTAAGACATACCGCATTATTATTTATTTTGAGTATTGATTGGGTTAGTGAGAATCACCGTGAGAACATCATCTTTTTGTGTAATTTTTCATTTTATTTTGAATCGACAGCAAAAAGTAAGGTCTTTCAGTGTGTTTGTGGGGCCAGTGGATCAGTAGGAAGTATTTCCTTTTTGTCCTATGAGATACACACACACACACAGATGGAGAAGTAGAAAGAGCAGTTTCCATGTGATTTTCTCAGTGTTTTCAGCCAGTTTCATTTTAAAGTACAATCCACCATTGGTAGCCAGAGGCAGCTGATAATCATCTTTATCATTCAGATTTGGAAAGCACACACTACACAACTGACATCCTTTAGAAGTAGACTTTTGGTGGGGGGCTCAGTGGTAGAGCACATCCTTAGCATAGGTGAGTCCCTGGGTTTAGTTCCCAGCATCTCCAAACAAGAAAGAACTAGACTTTTGTTTTCTTCTTGGGCTATATTCCTATTTCAGATCTGCATATTTTATGTGTTAAAGTATATAACAGTATATTTCATATTCTCTTTCAGTCTTCACAGAAAAGTACTGTACTGCTAACCATGTGGATAAACTTCCTGGCCCAAGAGACTGGGTACAGATTCTACAGGATCAAATTAAACTGGCCAGAAGAAGGTTAAAAAGAGGCTCAGGTATGAATAGGTTGTAAAAAGGTAATTGTGGAAGTACTTTATTGTATTGTATTTATTCTTAGCCTTTGTAAAGCACAAAATTTTTCTCTAGGTTAGTTTAGTAGGAAACTTTGTTTTTTGAAGGAAAAGCTCTACATAATGTGCTTTGGTTAGCTACCTTAAAGTCTTATTCCAGATTTGGAAACTCACCTTAAGATTATGTAGTAAAGATTATGACAGGCCATTTGTTTTGAATAGTACAAAGGAAAAAGATTGCTAATCTCATTTATGGTCCAATGTGTCTCATATAAAACTAGGTCTCTCTTTTGTGGTTTTCTTCTATTTGCCTATTTATTCTTGTTTGTTTGGGTCTGCTTGATTTATTATTTATAAAGTTGTTTAAGATTTTTTTTTATTAGCAAAAATCCTTCAATAAGAACCATCACATCAGGAAGAAGGAATGTATGTGTATTTAAAATCTGGGCTTGGGCTTGGAAATTTGGGGTTTATCCTTCCAGGAAAAGTGAACATCAGTTGCATTGTGACAATTTAGATTTGGTCATTTGAAATCCCAGGCTCCCCAAAGTGATAGTGGGCCATTATACCAATGAGAAATCCCTTGAGGTCAGTTTTTTCCTATCATACAGAAATAGTTGTCTTGGGCTGGGGACATAGCTCAATTGGTAGAGTGCTTCCCTCGCATGTACAAGGCCCTGGTTTCAATCCTCAGCACCAAAAAAAAAAGTTGTCTCTAGGAGGCCACAGATTTCAATTAAAAAAAAAAAAAATCTTCATACATTCGTACATCTATTTTGAAAAACAGTGTGGAGGGTCCTCAAAAAGATAGAAACAGTACTATCATATTATCCAGCAAACCCACTTCCAGGTATCAATGAAAGTATGTTGAGAGCTCTCTGCACTCCTGTGTTCATTGATACATTTTCCCCCATAGTCATGGAATTGATGTAAGTGTCCACCAGTAGTAGATCAATGCATTTTTTAGAAATGTGGTATATATATACAATGGAATACTGCTTACTCAACCTTAAAGAGGAGTTTCATTTGCATCAGCATGGGCAGGCCTGGAGGGTATTGCACTAAGTAAACCAGGCACAGAAAACAGATACTCGTGATCCCACTGTGGAATCTAAGAAAGTAGTACTCACTGAAGTCAAGATTAGAATGGTGGTCACCAGGAGGCTGGGGGAGACTAAGGGATGCTAGTCTAAGTATACAAAATGACAGGAGCAATAAGATCAGGGGATCTGTTATGCCGTATGGCAACTAACAGTGTTAATTGTTAATAACACACTTGAAAATTAAGGGAGTAGACTTTAAATGTTTTTACCACAAAGTATGCAAAGCGATCCTATTAATTAACTCATTAACCACTCCACAATGTATACATATTGTGAATGTGTTTCAGAAAAACAGGTACATCATAAATATTTACAAATTTTGTCAATTAAATAAGATGAAAAAAAAATCCAGATCAAACACCATGGCATCTGACTTTTGGAACCCCTGTGGCTAGAGTATGAGTCAGTTTGGGAGGTGGACTTTGAATATGAAAATGATCTCTAGCAAACACATGAGATTCTTCTCTGTCTTAGTCCATTTGTGCTCCTGCAACAAAATACTACAGGCTGAGTAATCGATTTATAATGAACAGAAATGTATTGGCACACAGTCCTGGAGGCTGGAACTCCAAAGAGTGAGGGACCACAGCTGGCAAGGGCCTTCTTCCTGCATCCTCTCATGGCCAAAGAGTGAAGAAAGGGTGAGAGAGAAGGGGAAAAAATGAGGACCAAACTCAGACTTTTATAAGGAGCTTACTTCTGCAGTAATGAACCCACTCTGAAAACAATAGCATTTATCCAGTGGTGAGGGTGGGGCCTAATCACACCCCACCCCCAGCACTATGGCATTGGGGATTAAGTCTCTAACTCATGAACTCTGGGGGACACACTCAAACCATAGCAGTCTCTCACAGATCCCTTTCTAGTGAACCCTTCCCAGTCAGCCGTGACCTTGTCACTCAGGCTCCACCAGAGCAGGGACCAGCAACTGAATCATGTTTGTGTCCCAGGTGACACATGGTATGTGAGACAGGCTGACTCTCAAGAAATATTAGTTGAATGAATCAATGAAAATGTCAGTAACTTCAGAAGACTTATTGTTTGCCTGAGTTGAAATCACTGGAAGCCTGTAGAACATTTCAAGAGTCCCTTCTTGGGGTTCAAATGTTTATCCCATTCCCTCCAGAACTCATGGGGTGGCAGTGTCCCTGAGCCCCATCCTCAGGAACAAGATTCTTCAACTCCTGGTGACACTTTGTGGTCATCCCTGAGTCCTTCTCCTTCCTCTTTATTCTTCTTTCCCAGTTTCCTCTCTTATTCTTTCCTTCCCCAAATCTCCTGCTACATTAACTCTTAAAGGTCCCCTGCATCCTCCCTGAGTTCCTTCACAAAAATACCTTCTTATTACGTTAGTCCTGCTAGGTTTCATATCCCTGGAAGGGTTGAGTTGGGAGGGAAAAGGGAAAAAATTAATAAATAAAAGAACACTTTTAGGGCTGGGGATGTGGCTCAAGCGGTAATGCGCTCACCTGGCATGCACAGGGCGCTGGGTTTGATCCTCAGCACCACATAAAAATAAAGATGTTGTGTCCACCGAAAACTAAAAAGTAAAAAAATATATATATTTAAAAAAAGAACACTTTTAGAGTTGAAGACACATAAGTTGCCCAGAAGGTTTACCCAGTGGGTAACACCAGCTTAGCACTGATGATGTCATGTTGGGTGTCTCATCTTAATTTTATGGTCCAAGTATTAAGTCTGAGTGTTGACCACACCAGTAACTACTAAGTTGGCCTGTGTGCCTGGATTCTACTTTGGATGTCTTGACTGAGTAAGAACTTCCATTTCCTATTGATTTGCAAGGTGGAAATTGTTGACCCCCCCCCCAAATACAAAATACATATGTTGTATTATATACAATATAATATTCTAGTTTAAGAGAAATCTAAATGTGTCCTAATATAGAGACCTAAGTTCAAGATCAGTAAGCCCAGAGAAAAGGCAAGGGGCCAGTGTACCAACCAAGAACCAGCCACCCAGCCACCTTTGCTTCTCCCAGACCCTAGTCCCAACTGTGCCACCAACTTTGAGCTAGCCTGAGCAGACAGAAGATCCCTGTATGAGTGGCTGTCCCCTTTCTGCTTCACAAGGGCTGCTCAGGGCAGATGCAGCAATCAGAGATACTTGAAGCTCTCTGGGAGCTTGAGGGGAAGGAGCTGTGTATAACAGGACTGTTGAGATTACTAATTGACGTGCTACAGAGACCACCCAAGAAAGGAAGGAGAGGCTTTGTGTTCCAAAACATGCGCGCCTCTCACGGAAGAGAGTGAACTAAAGGCCCTAAAGGGCTTGAAATTTTTAGAAGAAACCTTTAAAAGTAGAAGTAACAAAAAGTAGGGAGATATTGTGGAAGGCTATTCCCAGGGACTGAGAAGGGCTTTGCTGTACCACAGGATGACAGTAGGAAATTAGGTTTCAATGTCATTCTGGTGCCTTTGCCAAGTTGTATGTGTCCAACAGTGTCCAACATAATCAGACCTTTTTTCTTTTCCCCCCTTCTCGTCAGATGCTGAGACCAGTGATAAGTTCTGGTCTCTTCCCACCAGCAAACATGACTGCACGCAGTAGGGCTGCACAGTAGGGCTCCACATCGCCCTTCCTACCTCCCACAGACTGGTCAGTGAACACATTTCTTGATTATCACAGCATTTCTATTAATAATTCACATTTCCAGTGCTCGCTTTCCCCCCAGCACACACACCCACAGAGTGGGACCCAAACTGTAGCCTGCTCCCCACCCTTCCCTTCCTTCTCTCGGAAGCTTAGAAGATCACCCACTCCTGTTCTGTAGGCATCAGGATATTTGACTTAGGACACTTTAGTTTTTGAGTGCCGGGTTTAGATAATCTACCTAGATATCAATGACATGTTTAGAAACCTGTTCTATTAGTGACTGAGAAGTGGAAGGTGGCCGTAAGACAAAACCACCCCTGACATACAGACCAAACCAGACCTAAATAATAGCACATCAGCCCTGGTCTGCCAAACAGAGTCTGTCTCCCAATCTGTGAAGTGCTGCTACATATCCTTCTCAAGCAGCACAAAAGTGGGACCCCAGCAATCAAAACTAGAGCCACTTGGATTTCCTGCAGGGGACAAGGGACCTGGATCAATAATGTTACTTGCTCTCGTGTGCGCTGTCTTGATTATTTTCCATCTAAACGATAATACAAACAGTGGTCTCATAGATATTCCCCAATTTCAACCTTATTTATCATATTTGGCTCAATTCCTGGAATTAGGTGCAGACTCTGACTGGGCAAGCTAATCAACTATCCGCTTAGGGAAGTCTGCCCTGCCCCACATGGATTTGAAAGGTTGTTATGCAAATCCAAACAGAAATTCATTTGGGGCTCTCATCACATGTAATCATTTTTTTCTATAACTGGAATGATTCCTTTCCTGGTGTTGATTTTTATCATTTTCATTAGATTACTTCCTCAGAGCTGAAATCACAATTTATTATTTGTGTTAGATCCAAGAGTAAAGCTGTCATTGCTATTAAATTTTTATTGGACTTGCTCAATCTTTTCCAAATTTTACAACTTGATTGTCACCAGGGAAGAAAGAGTGTGAACTTGTTGATACAGACAGATGTTATAATTAAGTTTAGGTAACATAGTGATGTCCTTCATCCATGACACTTGGTGTCCCTGTTCATGCAGCTAGCTTATACTAATTTATATATAATAATTTACATAAACCTAGGTTGTTTATGTTCTGTTCTGACAAAAGAAAATAATTGCATAGGCCTGTTTATGGGAAGTAAGGATAGCTGAATTATAAAGGGAAGAGAATGTATACTCCAAAGTGATTTTTGTTGTAACTGAATGAAAAGCAATTATGAACCTAAACTGCAAGTTACTAAAGTACAAAATGAACTAAAATTTGAAGATTTTTTTAAAAATTAGCTCATAATGATGCATGTGTTTGTGTTTGGACTATTAATGGCAAAGAGATTAAGAGCACAGATTTAGTTCATTGTCACTTACTAGCTGTGTTACCCTGAGTAATTTCTTCACCTCCCTGTTTCCTCATGTGTTAAAATGAGCATAACAACAGAGCTACATCGTAGGAGTTCATAGGAGTTCATAGGAGACCTACATCATAGGAGCTCTTACATTGCATGTAAGAGCTCAGTAAATGGAAAGTATTTAACAAATGATGGTAGTTAGTCATCATTATTTATTGTTATTTTTAGATATATTTTTTAAATATAAATATATCTATATATATTTTTTAAAATTCTTGATAACAAGAGTTCTACCATGTAGGTAATCTACATATTCAAATTCACTCAAACCAATTAGAAGAAAATGACAGGGCTGGGGATATGGCTTAGTTGGTAGAGTGCTTGCCTTATGTGCACAAGGCCCTGGGTTCAATCTCCAGCACCACACACACACACACACACACACACACACACAAAAGAATAAAATGATCTCTTTTAAATATACAAATGGCATATATTCATTGTTTTAAATATATAAAATAATAAAAACACAAAGAACTAAACTTAAATACCTGAAGGCTTTTTAGTATGTCTTATTTTTTTTCTATGAACCTATTTACAGATTTTAATCATTTAGCCTCTTGATTAACTTGTCTGTTTTTGTTATTAAATATTCATCTATAACATCATGTTAGCAATTTCTACTCAACTCCAGCCCCTACTGGTCTTGACTATTCTTTCTCTTCTTGGGGTTTTCTGTTTGCCATGAATCTAGCAGGCTAGCAGGTCTTTTGCTAATGCCAGATATACCCATCTGAGGACAAGATGTTAGAGGATGAACTAGAGGTGGAAAATGTGGAATATTTCTATCTGTATCTAAGCCCTGATTGTGTTTAAAGCAACAACAATAAAAAGAAGAACTCAGTATTAGTTTTGCTTCCTCAAACTCAGCATTAATCATGATGCAAATGGCAACCTTCCTTTGACTGGCCTCATGGTTCACCTGCACTATAAGCAGGGAACTTCCAGTGAGGATCATTAGTTGTGGGATATAAAGGGTACCACTTAGATGATCCAGGGGCCCTAATAAAATGTAGTCCTCTGCTCTGGGAGTCCCCTTCAGTTATCAGGAGACTTATGGGCCCCTTCTCTTTGCATTTAGTGGAAGGTTTTTCATGACTAAAAGAGATACCTTTGCAAAATTCCTAAGGAGATTGAAACGTATATCAGAGCTAAATCAAGTTTGCATTTTAAATCGTTTGCAGAAATGTGTATTTCTTCATGAATGAATGGATGCCAAAGTTGGACTGGCAGCTTGAAGACATAAATTTTCCAGTATCGCCAAAGAAAGTTTCACTTTTTGCATTTCCTAAGGCTGCCCAGCAGGAGTGGCTCTGGGGATGGCAAGTTTGGTTTTATAACAGAAATTCACTGAGCCTTTTGCCTTCATTGACATGTTTAAACAGTCTACCTCAGATGCTGGTTGGCTGTTGAAACCCATGTAAATAAACAAAAATGGCTGATACAATAAGGTTCATAAGATTCTTAAAAATTTAAATATGGGAAAGTTGATTTTACGACATTATCATCATCAAAAAATTTTCATTTAAATAATGATGCTAAAATTTGTAGTGTGAACCAACTGAAGCTGAAAAAGGAAAGGATGAAAACTGTTATGTATACTAGAGTTATTTTAATTGTATTACTGTATTCAGTAAAATGAATGTGCTCCCTGAAACTAATGAGATTTGTGTTTTATGTTTGTAACCAGCAGAGGTAGCTGACGGTGATGAAAGACTGGACGGCATTTCTCTACCACCAACAGGTAAAACACATTTACATTTTCATCACCTGCTGGAAAATTCAGTGCAAGGAAATATTTGCATTGAAAATGGTATTAACATTAGAGATGTAGATGCTTGGGCAAGCTGCTTTCCGTAACAGACCCAGGCCCTGGCATTCAGAGTTTCTCAAAGCCCTGGGTTCAGAGATGTTTTTTATATTGAATATAAAAAGCATGAATAGCTACGTTTTTCTCACACTGTTTCATAGTCAGGAAAATCTCTGAAATGCAAATCTCAATAACAGTATTACAACATTTTGCCTCTCCAAATTTGTGGACATTAAAACATATTTTCACATTGTTATACCAATGCCGAGACCCTCAAATAACTCTCAGACCACACATTGCCATTCCAATGTAGCCTTTTATTGCTGGCCAGCGGCAGACACTGTCTAAAAGCAAGATGGTCAGAGTGGCGCATCCCCTTCAGTTTGACTTCATATTTAAGCCAAAAAAACACAAAAGGCATGTTTGGGGGTTTAGCCAATGCAAGCAAGCAAGTCACAGAAGCAGGAGATTGCAGTCAGGCATCGGAATGCTTAGCCAATCAGAATAAGCCCAGTTAACCCAGTTACACAAACAGAGCCCAGTTACCCCAGTTACACAGACAGAGCCCAGTTAGGTAGTTCTGTGTTCTTAAGGGTTTCCACAACAAAAGAAAAAATAACTTGGCCAGTCATGACCTTTCTAGTTGACATGGCTGTTTCCCAAAATGGAGTTACTAAACAAAATGGAGTCACTGTAGTCAAGACTTCTGTCTCATCACAACATGAAATAAGATTTCACTTTAGAATAGGGAGCACCAATTTTGTATGACCAAATCCATGTCTACTCAGGCTTCTCCCACCTCTTCCAAAAAAGGCCTTTGAGAGGTAATCCATCATTGCTCTTTATTTAATGGGCACCCAGTTTCTACTGGATTTTAATTGCATGATTGAATAAGCCAGTCCATCCAGCATTGAGTGGCACACTCCTAATACTTGAACCTGATCAGCCAAATGTAACATTGCACTGAAGCATTTGCTGCACACAGTTGCATTAAGCCATAGACATGATTCTGACTTCACATTATTTGACTCTCAAGTAAGCCTCTGATTCTGGCCACCTGCCTCTGTGTCACTTCATACCTATAAGGAGGGACACCGACATCTGTCTGATCAGTGAGCTACATGTTAAGCAATTTATTCCTGCACTTAGTCTCAGGATTCTTTATTAACTGCTCTCAAAAGAGTACCTGAAGATTCTGTCCACAAAATCTAGATACCCTCCAAAAAACATAAGACTGAAAAAGATTGACTCAATTTTTCTGTCCTCTAGATTTAAGGTGTTCTGCTTTTAATTAAATTCAGCAAATACTAACAGAATGTCTAGTGTACGTAGGAACTCTTAGAGTTCCTAGAGGTCATTGATAGCACCACCTTTAGTGGATGGCCACTAAAGCAGAGTCCATAGGTGTAGGATGGGCATATGACAGTGAGCTTCAGAACAGCAGGGAAGCCCAACTGTGTAAATGATACATTGCTTCCTCTGCATCGAGTAACTAAGCAACAGATCAATGGACAAATAAATGAAATGAACTACATAGTGTAAAAGGATCTGTGTGTATCAAGTTCTTCCCATATATAGTCATTATATAAAATGTATTTCTCATTTGGCTGTGTTTCCACATTTGTGAATTAAGAGAATTGAAATACATGATCTCTCTTGTTCCTTCCCAATCTGTCATTCCCTGAATCAGGACAACTCCTATCAGCCTTATTCCTATCAACCTGCCCAGCCCACTCCCAGTAGATGCAGGAAACACTAATCATAAAAATGAAATTGTATATTTCAGGAGGCCCTTGGGAGGAATACTATGCTTTTCTAATTGTGTCTCCCAGGGAGACTACTACCCCCCAGGTCTCCCATCTGGAGGCCTCTGTACCACTTGTCCTCTGCCGTATGACACAGTGGGTTTTTGTTTTATTCTTTAAAGACCATACCCCTTAAAATAACACTGTCACTTTTAACTGACAATGGAGGCAAAGATATTTCAGACAAGAAAATTGAGCACAAGGGATCCTAGACCAACCTCATAAAACAAAAACTTTCAAGGAATCTGAGAATGAGAAGGAACTTGAGAGATTACCCAGTCCAATCCTTTTTTTATCCAATCCTTTTATTTTACAGGGAAAAAAGCCTGAGGCCCAGAAACATTAAATGACTTCCCCAAGGTCTCAAGAGCTGGTTGATGGCCTGGCCAGAACCCAGGCCCTTCGTCTCCCAGCCATTACACCGTAGAGCTTTCTTATACCTAAGCCAAAGCCAGCTTTTCTCTGCATGTTTCTTAAAGATCCTAAAACATGATTGATGTACTAATCCATTTAGGATTCCATTTCAATGTCTCACAATCTTCACAGTTAGAATATTCATCATCGGTCTACCCAACGTTTGCTGCAGTTTAAGCTCATTTACTCAAGTCCTCTCAATTTTGCCCAAAGCTGTGAGGTTGTAATGCAGAAAATAGTAGAACACACCTGCAGGTCTTATCACTAGACTGTTAATAGAGATTGGTTACAAATTGCTAAACAGCATGATAAATAAAAATGTTCATTCTTTAGAAAAGGGGGAAAGAAGTCACAGATTGGTGCTCAAATTTTGAAGTAATAAAATCAAAGGATCTCGATAGTCTAGCATGTCCCTTGGTTGCCTTTCTAGAGTAAAATTCTCAGTCTGGTCGGCTTCTTTGAATACAGTGCTATTGCTAATACCCTCCTTCCATGTGCCATGACACGACATCTGGGCAGTGGAGTCCCTCTTCTTGCACATGTATCTTCATCCTCAGAGTGGAGCCTCACTGGTCAGAACCACAGGAGCCCCAAGGGGCTCTGATACAGACCTTCGTTTTCTTATTTCCCTGATCTGGCCACAACAGGTCTTGTTAAAGATTCAGAACAGCCTTATTACCTTTTTAAGATCTTTTTTCTCCTTCCAATTGTGTGTGTTAGGAAGAAGCAGGAAAAGGTGGAAATCCTTTAGGGTTGCTATGAACCTGAAGTGGCAGGCAGGGTCAGATGCTCAAATGACCTTTGTTTTGACCTACTGTAGTTAAGCAGCCTTTTATTTGTCTGACTTTAACAAAATCAGATACAGATTCTATAGTGGAGAAATGTGTTTTCATAATTTATTCCCTCTCCACCGGGTTCTCTAAGCCCTTTAGGGGGTGGGGTATACTGGTGATTGATCTCAGGAGTACTCAGCCACTGAGCCACATTCCCAGCCCTATTTTACTTTTTTTTTTTTTTTTAATTTAGAGACAGGGTCTCACTGAATTGCTTAGCGCCCCACTTTTGCTGAGTCTGGCTTTGAATTTGTGATCCTCCTGCCTCAGCCTCCCAAGCTGCTGGGATTACAGGTGCGCACCACCGCACCTGACTTCTGTGAGTCTTTTGAGCAACTGCTGAGAATCAGAACTGCATTGGGGTCCTGTGGACAAATTCCTGCCCTCAGACTAGTGTGAGACAGAAGCACTTACCTATATGTTGCAGCACAGATGTGGAGAGTTCTGGATAAGGAAGAAAAAGCCCCCAGAACCTGGGAACAATTGGGTTTAAAAAACAAAAAAAGTATAAAGTAGAATCAAAACAGTGCTTTCTAAAACTTAAAATGGGACTTATGAATTTGAAAAGAGATGTTGTTCATCTGAGCTTAGCAATCTGTGTCATAAACTGGCATTATTTTACATATTTTTCTCCATTAAGAAGTGCAAGGAAGAAAATTTAAATGAATGGTTCCACCCACAAACAACCATCATTAGGTGTTTTCCCCAGATTTTTCTCTATATTGATTTTGTTTATAGAAAAGAGATCAATACATAAAATCTTGTTTCCAGAGCATTTGAGATTTTACCTAAAAAGCTTTCTCTTATTTTGTTACAAATCTTTATACACATTATGAGCTGCATGATGCTCCATTTTGCAGGTAAATCACACTTCATTTAGCCCTTTTCTGTTACTGGACAATAGACACACTCTAATAGTAACACATGTTCTTGGAATTACCTGTAAAATATAATCATTACAAGTTTCTAATTCCTAAACTGCTCATTTAGCACAACTAAAGCCATGGCTAAAAACTTAACGACTTCACTCCACAACACCGACAACACCGGCACCTAAAAGTCAAGTCCCTACTTGTCAGGCCATGGTAGAATGTCCCTTAGGGAAGGGGCTCTCCCCCTTCACTGTCTTGTCTCTGTTATAGGTAATAACAGGAGAGAAAACATGGAGGATACAGAACCAGGTTTCATTGCCTAGGCTTTGATTTTAGTGACCTTGGTCATTAGCATATGTAACTTTTCAATTCTTTTGAATTTCCTCAAAGATCCATGTAGTATTTCAGGTGCCTGCAAAGTGTGGGTGTTCTGTGAAGTTTATCTGTCATGTTTGAATAATTTCATATGCTTTCTTTTTTTAAGCAAGTCTCCAATTTGGTATATGATTTTTAAAAATTGTTTTTAAGAGTTAATTTGTTACCCTTCCAAAGTCCAGCATATGATCCAGTTAGTTCATTGTCTGAATAAAGAAGCAAGCAGTTCTTCCTTTTTTATTCATTCATAACCTTAATGTGAAATGCATAGTTTTGAAGCATATTTATTTTCACATAAATTGCCTAGCTGTATTATAAAGGAGAATGGTTTTTTCCAGGCCTGAGAGAGCAGTTGTAAACGCCAAAAATAATTAGACCTTCTTCAGCTTAGAAGAAAAAGTTGTTCTGGGAGACAAGATAGCTCTGACCTATAAGATGAAATCATTCATGATATCAGTGCACCCCCCCCCAAAAAAAAAAACTATAGCAAAATTAAGTGCAAGTGATGTGTGAATTCTTTTTTTTTAATATTTATTTATTTATTTTAAATTTTCGGCGGACACAACATCTTTGTTTGTATGTGGTGCTGAGGATCGAACCCGGGCCGCACGCATGCCAGGCAATCGCGCTACCGCTTGAGCCACATCCCCAGCCCGATGTGCGAAGTCTTAGGAAAGAAACCCCTTTAACGTAAATTGTGTCAACACAGAGACAAAATAACTAATTAAAAGGTGAAAAACTCAAAGTAGCCAGTTCTACTTGATACATAACAACCATTTAAACAGAAAGCTTTAACTGAATGACCCAGGATTTCAACTGTGTGGTAACTAATCACAAGTGTACATGCTTAATATTCTGGTACACTTCCTGGTCCACTTGCCCTCTGCTTTATATAAAACCAATATAAGAAACTTTGAATTTATTTGAAAGAGATTTTTTGCCATGTAGGTATCTGTTTTACAGAAATATTTGCCTCCGGATTTCTTTCTTGCTTTGAATCTTTGGCACTTGATCCAAAGGCCAGATATTGGCATGAAAGAAAGCATATTTATTTCATCCACCAGATCCTGGGATTAAAACTGCCATGTGAGGGGCTGGTGTTGTGGCTCAGTGGTAGAGTGCTTGCCTGGCATGTGGAAGACACTGGGTTTAATCCTCAGCACACATTAAAAAATAAATAAATAAAGGTATTGTGTCCATCTACAACTAAGTGTGTGTGTATATATACACACATACATATATATATTTTTTAAAAGTTGCCATGTGACAGTTGGACACCTTTCCCTGGCACACACTTCATCCACCTGTTGGAGCTAACAGGTCCTGTAGAGGACAGTTAGTCCCACCCTTAGCTTTGCAGGTGAGGAAACTGAAGAGTGAGGGTGAATGATTGCCCAGATCCAGGGAACCCTTCAATGGCTGGTGGGGCACAGAACCCGGTTTCCTTACTACCCTGTCCAAGGTCCTGGTCGTACCAACCTGAAAAACTAAGCCTTGGAGATAGGAGGGACACTCTAGGATGTCAGTATTCCACCAAGATCAGCTGAAGATGATGCACACATCCCTGTGACAGAAAACTGGTTTTAGGTGAGGCTTGTGGAATCTGTCTACTAGACAGTTAATCTCATATGTGTGTCTTTTTTTTTTTTTTGAAGCTAAAAGTAAGGGTCAGAGAAATTGTTTCCATTGTATTTTTTAGTTAGCCTTTTCCACTCCAATCAGTAATCCCTTTCATGAAACCAGTCCCTTTGTTTTATCAAGTGGTCTGATAAACTACTGTGGATAAACCAGGGCTTTTGTTTTTCTGCAACATATGCTTAAAAATTTGTCTTCTGCCTCCCAGAATGAAATATTTCTCAAGGGAATAGAAAAGATTAATTAGTGACCTTTCACTCTATTAAACTATGATGAATATGTCTCTAATAAAGGTAGAAACATTTACTCACAACTGTGGATCTGTTAAATATGCACCATGAACCTTCAGAAGCACTTCCTTCCAAGCCTGGGTGACAGCTTGGAATTTTCAGTACTTGGGGAGGGAGAGGGAATATTCAATTCACAGATATGTGCAGTGCATTCACAAATTGGAAATACAGCTTGGGAGGCTGCTGTATCAAAACTGTAACCACAATATCATATTTTATAAATTAAAATTGTTTTGTGTTAACTTACTGTGACTACTGTTCAGACTTTGTTCAGAAATCCTTTTTATAGGCTTTCTTAGCAAAAAAAAAAAATTCCGTATCTATGGATAATGTCTCAATCTTCTGTATATATGTTTTATTAATATGTAAATATTCTGATTTTTTAAAATTACTATGTTCTTTAAGAAAGAATTCAATGCAAGGCTAGTTGTGAAAATGGTGTATAACATTGTGTTGTGATATCAGCTCCCAAGATGCTCTTTATGTCTGTTCTGGAAGAATACAATAAATTACTTTAATTGAATGTACTTGTGTCTTGCTATGTGCCAGTCTTTCTGTGTTTGTGAAGTCAATGTTATTCATTAATTAAATGATATTCATTAAGACTCTACTGATCTTCCACCGAAATTATATCTCCTTATGAAGTTAATTTTTAAAAAAATAAAACAAATTAGATTGCTACCGAAATGAGAGTCTTCAGACGCTGCATTCAAGATTCTGTCTGGCCGTCAGATCAATGGCTATAGCAAGTCCCACAGAAACACTTGGACATTAAGTACTGAGGTGCTTGAAGCCTAATTTTAAATGAATTAGGTAGCTTTATAATCTTCACTTAAAAGGTTAAGCCCTGCTTCTATGGAAACAACACATCAGAAGGACAAATCAATCTTCTCCAATGCAAAGTGGCTACGAAAATGTAATTGCTTTATTCTTCCTCTTTGAACACAGGAGGGCGCTACCTGCCTCTTGGCTCCACTGGGGCTTTAGGAGGGTCTGTTTATGGGCCCCTGGTCTAGTCAGCAGCTGTGAGGAACAGTAGGCAGGCGGCAGTGGGGAGTAGCAGCTAGCCTGGTGGAGAGGGGACAGCAAGACAAATTGCTTGCAAAAAAGAAAATATATAGTATAACCATCCTGAATCTTTCATGCATCCTCACCAGCCTTCCCCTTCTGCCATGTGCTGCCAGCTTTAGGGGGCCTCTTGTGTCTGTGAAATTGCTTATGAGGGGTCCACATCATGTTTTATGGCCCAAGTGCCCTCAGATGAAATGCCCTTGCTGCCATATGCTGGCAAGGTTCGGTGCTATGGATGTGGCCTGGTGGAAGGGCCCTAATGGCCTTTCTAATCCAATAGGGGTGAGAAGACCCAGTTTTGCCACAAAAGGCTCCACTGGAAGGAAGTTCAATACTACCTCAGTTGTCCTCCTCCAGGCCTGGCCTTATCAAGGGTTTACAGGAGGCAACAAGCTCCTTTACCAGCTGTTCTGAGTTTAACTCCACAATCCACTGCATACCAACCATCCTAAACCCGGGATGTTTAGGATGACTTGGTTGGGATGCAAGGAAAAGAGGGGCCAAAGCTGAGGCTGGGGAAGCACCTGGCACCAAACCACCTCAGGTCTTGTACCATCCCAAGAGGTTCGGACCCATGGGCACCCCTGAAGCATTTGAAGTAAAGAGGCCTTTCCAGCTTGTATCTTATGTTGATCTGTCTGGCTGAAGTGTGGAACATCCAGCTGTCAGAATGGCTGGGGATAGGTGAAGAGAACACAGGACAAAAAACCCTGTGAGACGAGAATCGGCAAGACTCGGGAACTAGCTTGGGCTAGAGAAGAGAGAAGTGTCAAGGGGACACCCAGGTTTCTGGCAGGGTAGTCGGGAGGGGTCTCATTGCACTCACTAAGGTAAGAAAACGGGAGGAGCCATTTGGAGTACGACAGGTGAGCTCAGCCGTAAATGTCACTGCATTCATGTATTCCAGGAGTATTCACAACACACCTGGTTCTCAGGGGCTGGGAGCATAGCAGTGAGCAAAAAATGTGCCTGCTCTTTTGGAACTCACTCGGAACATGTGTCACAGACAGCAGACAGATGGCAGGACCCTGAGGGAAACACCAGCACACAAGTCCTATTTGTGTTCCTGAACAGCTTTACCGGGGAGGAGGGAATTTAAACTTAGAAGCTTTGTTCCAAACTAGAAGCAATTAAGACGTGATACACCACTCATTCCTCATGACTCAGCTCTCAACTAATCTTCACCATCAAAGAGGTTTCTGACTACATGCTCACAAGTAGCCACAGGCTCCATCAAATTATACCGTTTTTTCTTCCTTTAGGTCACTTACCACTCTGGAATTATTTTGCATATTTATGCATTTGATTGTAATCCATTTTCCACAGGAATCTGAGCCTTATGATGTCAGGGATTTTATCTAGGACATTAAGATTTCAGGACCTAAAATGCCAGACATTTTAGGACACTTGCTTGGCAAAAGTGGACTCGCTAAAAATTCTACCTGAAATTTGTAATTAATATGCAGACTATTCCTCCTGACCAAAGCCAATTATGGTCTCCCAGTATTAGAAGTCAATTACAGAAAGTAACTCACCTTCTCTCAGTCCAATGCTGAGCCTTCATCAGAAAGTTGAGAAGAATGGAGCCAATGAGAATGTGAAGTAAAGGAAAGACTGGGACAGTCAGACCAGTGAAGGGACCATGGGGCACATCAGGAGCCTGATACAAACCCCTCCTTCCAGATCCGATAGTTTATATCACATGGACCTCCTTTTCCCCTATATCACCCACCCATTGTTATTATAAATAGTGGATGAATTTGGGACATTAGATGGGTCAAAGAGATGCTGGCTGTGTTCCTTGAAGATTTCATAGCTCCAAGGATTCAGGCCAACCTTTAGAATGTACACAGACCAACTCCTTTTGTATTTTGTAATTTTGAATGCATGAAATTGATATCCCCCCAAATAACATTTTCTCATATATATTATATACCTATGTGAGTATATAGTTGTGTTTTTTTTCCCACTTTGTTATCAGTGAAATTAAAAGAATGTTAAAGGAACTGTAATTTAAAAAAAAAAAAAGCCAAAGAATAATCTAAAAATGGAGCTCAGAGAGACTCTGGTATGCTTTATGGATACTGATAATCCAAATAAAGTTTCTATGTAAAGGCCTTTTTAATTGTTTGGGGTTTTTTTGGTTTGTTTGTTTTTGTTTTTGCCATTTTGACCTGTTCCCTGAGAAACTGGAGGACAACCTAAACTTTGAAACAAATCCACTTTTGATCATTCCTTTTAAATACTTTCCAAAAATTGCAGCTGATGCCAGTGTGTTAAATGTAGAAGCTGGTCAGGAACCAGGTCTCTTTACTTCAGTTGTGTGCACCCTCCAGCTTGAGGCTGTGACAGATCCAAAAGGTGGAGGGCCCTTGATGTGAATGTGGAGTGAAAATCAATTTTATAAGGGAAATGGAGCATCCTAAATTGTTTCAATGAAATGGTGGACCAATTGCATATTGTTAGAAAGTAGTAGAAAAACTACTTTCTTCTATTTCCTAGCAATGGAGGGTGAAAGAATGCATTTTAATAGAGAGCTCTTACTCTGTATGTTACAAAATTAAATGTCCTCCAAACGTGATATGTTTCTAACCACTGGACAGGGACAATCAGGAGCGACTCAATTAAAAACACCATGCTCACCCCATCCCCCTTTGGTGGTGAACATTATAATGTTACATCATCCTTATGAGAAATATTTCACCTTGTGAAGCAATACCACCTTTTTCTACTCCTGCCCCTCACCAGTGCTCCCTGAACATGGAGCAGTAGCTCAGACGGCTTTGGCTCTCATTAAGATTTTTGTGTTTGTTTTCATGATCTATGTCATGTACTGCTCAAGTGTGTTTTCCTGCCTGTCCCATTAATGTCAGTGTTCCCAGGAAACTAACCACAGCTGGTCATTCCTATGTATTCCCCAGTGGGATTGGCTTACTAGTCATGAAGTGTGAACATATTTTAAATGTGACCAGAAACCTATATTAACCATGATCATGTCATTATGGTTGTCCCTTATGATAGCATTATAGCTTTAGAAAATGAACAAACTCAAAAACTGTAAGGGGGATGGGAAGGAAGAGGTGGTACAGTTAAAGACTGAACATAGGAGAAAAGCCAAAATATGCTTTTAAAAAGTGTGAGCATAACTTACTACCCCCAATTAAACATATAAAACTATAGAAACAGAATCTCTGCTTACCATACAAGAATAGACAGGCATAAGGGAAAACCTAATCTATATAAACATATAGTAAAGGGGTATAATAATTAGCATAACTTATGTTAAGCTGCTATAACAAAGGAGCCCAAAAATAAAGTGGCTTGAATGAAACACACTTTGTTTACTCCAACTCCAGAGCTGGATGGTGGGTGATAGTCAATTTTTCCATGAGGCCACCCAGAAACCAGTTCAATATGTATGGTTGTTCTACCACCCACTAGCAGATAGCTGTGTGCACATAGTCAAAGCTGGCTTCCAAAAGTTTGTATTGAAGCCTATGGGAAAAGGAAGAGGTTAGTGGAGGACTTACAGATTTCACTTCTACTTACATCCCATTAGCCAAAAGTTGGCCAAATAACTATATATAGAACAAAGGAGGCTAGGAAACAGTCTCTAACTGGGTGACTGTGTGCCTAGCTAAAACTTTGGTTCGATTTCTACAAGGAGGAGGGAAAGAATAGATACTGGGAACAACTAACTTTTGATACCACAGATGCCATTTTAATTGGTGGGAAGAGGATGAATTATTTAATAGTGTTGAGGATAACTGCTACTCATTTGTAAAAGTACATATACAAAATAAACATATATACATAAATGTTCATTTTGTATCTACAAAAATGAACCCAAATGGACCATAGAAGAACTAAAACTATAAAATTTTTAGGAGAAAATACAGAAGTAAATCTTCATGCTCTTGGGTCAAGTAGCAGTTTCTTAGCTATTACATAAAAAATGCAAGTGACAAAGGAAGATAGATAAAATGGAAATAATAGGAATGAAAAATTCTTGTGCCTCAAAGCATCCCAAGAATGTGAAAGACAACTCACTGGGTAGAGGAACATATTTGTAAATCATAATCTGACAAAGATCTTGCATGCAGAATATATAAAGAACTTTTACAACTCAAAAATAAAAAGAGAAATAACCTAACTTAAAAATAAGTTAAAAAAAAAAAAGGACATACTTTTTTCAAAAAAAGATATTCAAATGGGCACTAGGTCAATAAGCACATGAAATGATAATCAACATCATTAGTCATCAGAAAAATGCAAATCAAAAATACAATGAGATACCACCTCTCGAACACGAAGATGGCTTATCATCAAAAAACAGACAGTACAGCTTTGAAAACACTGTGGTAAAAATGGAACCCTCCTCATACACTGCTGGTGAGAATGTAAGAGGGTACAGTCTTCTTGGACATCAGTTTGGCAGTTTCTCAAAACATTAAACATAGTTGCTAAATAATTTAGCAATTCCAGGTATATACCCAAGAGGATTATAAACATACAGCCAAAGATTTGAACACAGATGTTCATAGTAACATTGTTCATGATTGCCAAAAATTGGAAACATCTCAATGCCTATTCTTTGATGAATTGTATAAGCAAATGTGGTGTATCCCTGCAATGAATTGTCAATTGGGGCAATAAAGAGCAATGAAGTACTGATACATGTTAACATGGGCAGACCTTGAAACATTATGCCGAGAGAAAGGAACCAGTCACAAAAGACCACACATTGTATGATTCCATTTATATAAATGTCCAGAATAGACAAATCCACAGAGGCAGAAAGTAATTTGTAGTTGCCTAGGGCAGGGAGTGGGAGCAGTACTGGAGAATGACTTGACGGGCACAGAGTTTCTTTGGGAATGATGAAAATGTCTAAAATTAGATAATAGTGATGATCCCACAACTCTGTGAATATGTTTAAAAACATTTAAAGTGCTTGTACACTTTAAAAGCATAAATTTTATGATATGTTAATTCTAGCTCAATAAAGCTATTATTTAAAAAAAGGTAGACCCTCCTCACTTGATATGTTGCAATTAATTCCAGATGTTTCAAGGATTCATCTGTAAAATTTCTGTAAGTTGGAGAAAAGAAAGGATGTGGCTAACATGATGCTATAGGAATAAATTGTCAAGTGAAAATTAACTCATTTAAGTCATATTTCAAAAAATTGGGCTGGGGATGTGGCTCAAGCGGTAGCGTGCTCACCTGCCATGTGTGCGGCCCGGGTTCGATCCTCAGCACCACAAACAAAGATGTTGTGTCCGCCGAAAACTAAAAAAATAAATAAATAAATATTAAAATTCTCTAAAAAAAATTTCTTTTAAAAAAATTACAAAATTAAATAGCAAATGAGAAAAATATTTGCAGAATGAAAGTCTTTTTAACAAAGGTTATTTATACTTATTGTATATTTAACTCATACATCAAATGATCAATAAACATATATGAATGCTACATTAAACCAAGAAATGCAAATTTAAATGGTAATATGAAATATTTTGGGTATCCACTTGGCAAAAATTAAAACAAAAGCAGCAGCAGTGTTTCTTGTAATGAAGAGAACCATCTGCCATACCCTACAGATCCGCATGTCAATCAGCAGTGTATTTTTGAGGGTACTTTGGCAATACTAATCGAAGTTGTTCCATATCTTGCCTAGCCTTTGACCTAGTAATTCTACCTGAAGAAATTTACTTTAAAGAAATGATCAAAGTCACACAGTGTTCATTGTAACATATTTTTAATGGCAAAAACTAAAAACAATCTATGTGTCCAATAATAGTTTAAATTATGACATCCTTAAAATAGAATCTTATACAGTCATTTTAAGTAGTGTTCATAGAGGCCAACAGTCAATTATTTGGGGGAAAAAAAGCAGGCTGCAAAGCAATACTGCAGATTTCTTGGTATTTTAGTACACAAATTCATAGAAGTCTAAGAAACCGAACACCAAACTATTAACTCTAGATGGTGAGATTATGGGTACTTTTAAACTTTCTATTGTCTATCTAAATTACTTGTTCTGCAATGAATATGTGCTAATTTTTCAATGAGAAGACAAACTATTTTATTTTGGAGAATATTTAATGGCCTGGAGAAATCATTATATATTTACATGCTAAGTAGTGTGATTGTTCTGCTTATATTTTTTAAATTTCAAAAACACCTTTTGTAAAGTTAGTTATCATTGTAACTACAGATGCAGACTAATTGTAGCATGTCCAAAAAAAATATACAACAAGAGATAGCTACAGCTTAAAAAAGTTACAGACAGTGTGTTAATTAACCATCAGCCTGATCACATTTGGCAAAAGAAATACGTATATGTTTGCACACAGAACAAAGAATAGAAGGAGGTATCCATAGGTTGTCTCTGGGTGGTGGAATTATATGAGATTTTTCAGAAGTATTTGTGTTTTACCTTTTCTAAAAGGAATGTATTATCATTTTCTAAAAACTAAAAATAATGTAAAAGAAGAAAAGGTTCAGTGGTGTATGTATCTGTGTATATGTAATGCTGCTTGGATACTCTTAGGAAAACCTGAAATATCTTGGAATTCTGGAGAGACATGCTTCTCTAATATCAGATAAGCTCAGGGAAAACTTGGGTATCCAGATCCTTGTTTCTCTGATAATATGTGCATAAATCTATTTACAGGACTCTGGGTTAATGCTTTACTTTGAAGGGAAAAATAATCATTCTGCAGCTTAACAGGAAAAGGATATCCTCTCTGTAGCTTAAAAGGAAACTGGAGACAGTGCTTTATAAAAAATGTATTCGTTGCAAGACGAGAAGAAACCCATCAGAGGTGTAAGTGCATTTGACACATCAAAAAACAATGCCGCCAGGGCCTTTGGGATTTGAAAAGAAATCCAAGAAAAATAAAACATGAGGTGGATGGTTGGAACAAGAGTCCAGGAGCCTAACAGATTCAGGCCATGAGAGTCTGTTCTCTCCTGTGCTTCTTATTCTTCTCTGCAATTCTATACTAACCAGGTGTTGTGTTTTGAAAAAACAAACATATGACTCAAGCCTGACATGTGGCACCAACTCTATGAATCCTGGATGACATATACTAGACACATTGTGGCACTCCTTATGAAGTAGATAAGTTACCTGCCCCACTCAACAGATGAGAAAACACTTGTTTTTGCTCATATGACTATGGAGTCATTCTTAACCCAGATTTGAACTCAAAGAGGGTAGTTCCAACTCCTACATTCTTATTATCTGTTTTTGTCTCTCAGTGGAGCCTTATTAGTGGACAGAAGCATCTAGAATAGCCCCAGTAAGTGTCTGGCCTGGATGATTTACCTTTACAGTGCTCATTCTGTGCTTCAGTTTGCTCAAAATCTTTGAGCCGAACTTAATAACACGTATCTATCAAGTCCTTCTTACAAGCCAGGCATTGTCAGACATATTCTACAGAGAGCAATCTAGTTCACCTCTATTATAAGCCCTGAAAGTCACCCCCACTTTACAGGCTAGCAGACCGAGTTACAGAGAGCTTAAATAACCTGCCCAAAGTCATGTAGCTGACAATTCACAGAGCCAAGATCAACCTGTCAGTGCCCTTCCCAGTCTGCCGTGGGCCCAGCTGTGTATTCTCTGGATCCCTCTCTTCCCTCCCTTCACATGCTTGCTCTAGAGAGGCATGTAACCAATCAGCTGGACTTCAGTATTGCTCTGCCCTCCAGAATCACCCTGAGTCCCACAACCATTATGTCCAGGCAGCACCAGCTGTAGAAGAAACACAAGTCTCAAGAAATATAACTCAAGCTGACACATATCTATTGTGCACCTAGAGTACACAGGACCGTACAGTTACTGTGTTTCAGGCCTAAGTAAGGAGAGAAGATGCAAACCCACCAGCCTTTGAGAAGCAATGCAAGCTCCCAGAACTCCGTAGAACAACAGCCCACAAGGCAACAGGTAGTATTTTCCAAAAGAACCTATCAGACAGTCAACAAAATTAGAGTTCTGAGAATGGAGATGCCATTGGAAGGAGGGACTCTAGCTGAGCTTGCAAAGTTGAAGAAGGTGTTGTGACCGAGGTGGTGGTCACTCCAGCAAAGAGGACAATTGGAAGGGGCAGGCATTTACAGATCTTGGAAGTCTGTTATTCTGAAGGGAAATTGGTTTGGTGAAAGTGGGATGTATCAGTGCAAAGCAAATGAAGTAAGGAGCCAGTGGTAGGAGAGCATGAAAATTGTTATAAAGATTTCTGAAACTCAGTAAGTGGTGTGATGGAGCACACCTGTGACCCCAGCTACTCAGGAAGCTGAGGCAGGAGGATCCTAAGTTCAAGGGCAGCCTTAGCAACTTAGTGAGACCCTATCTCAAAATAAAAAATAGAGGGGACTGAGGCTGTAACTCAGTGGTAGAGTATCCCTGAATTCAATTCCCAGTACTACATTAACAAACATTCCAAAACTCATTCTATAGACCAGGGTTTTCCAAGCTCTGTTTCTCAGAATACTCTCTTTATAGGAATGTAGTAGATGCTATAAGACAAAAGACTCATTAATCCCAGAACATTTTTATCACCCTCAAAAGAAACCCTGTACCCATTAGAAGCTTTTGTCCCAGTATTATTCCCCTCTCATCCCTAGGCAACCACTAATTACTTTCTGTCTCTACAGATTTGTCTATTCTGGACATTTATAAATGGAAATCATACGACATATGGTGTTTTGTGACTGGTTTCTTTCACTTTGCATACTGTTTTCCAGGTTTGTCCATGTTGTCATAGATAGCACACTTGGTTGCTTCTTATTGCCAAATGATATCTCAATATCTGAATATGCTGCATGTTGTTTATCCATTCATCAGTTGATAGACCTTTGTGTTGTTTCTACATTTTGCTATTATAAATAATACTGCTCTGAACAATTGCGTACATGTGTTTTGTGTGGTTTTGTTTTCAGTTCTCTTGGGTCTATACCTAGGAGGGGAATTGCTGGGTCAGATGGTAACTCTATTTGTAACACTTTTGGAAAATGTCAAACTATCTTCCAAAGACTTTGAACTGCTTTACAGTCCCACTAGCAATGTACGAGGGTCTTTATTTCTTCACATGCTCAATAGTACTTGCTATCATCCATGTGTTTCATTATAGCTGACTTGGAGGATGTAAAGTGCTATCTCACTGTGGTTTGATTTGTCTTTCCCTGATAACTAATGATGCTGGTATATTTTAAAATATATTTTTATTTTTAAAGTTTTTGGGTTTTTTTTTTTTGGGGGGGGGAGGAGTGGGGGACTGGAGATTTAACCCAGGAGTGTTTTACCACTGAGCTACATTGAACTACATCCCCAGCCCTTCTTTTTTATTTATTTATTTATTTTTTTTATTTTGAGACAAGGTCTCACTATATTGCTTAGGCCCTCTCTAAGTTGCTGAAGCTGGTCATGAATCCTCCTGTCTCAGCCTCCTAAGCTGCTGGGATGACAGCTGTGTGACACTGTGTCCTTTTTAAAGTTTTTAATGAACAAATAATAATCATATATAATTATGGGGTACAATGTGATGTTTTGATATGTGTATCATTGTGAAATGATTCAGTTAAGCTAATTAGCATATTCATGACTTCACATACTCACTTTTTATGTTGAGAACATTTGAAATTTATTCTTAGCAATTGTGAAATATATAATACATTATTGTTAACTACAGTCACCATAATGCACAATAAATCTCAAAACATTTTCCTTCTATCTAACTGAAACTTATGCCCTTTGACCGACATCTTTTGGTTGCCTCCACACCCACCTGTTTGCCCCAACCCCTGGTAAGCACCATTCTACTCTACTTTTATAAAGTTGATGCTTTCAGATTCCATATGTAAATGAAATCATAAGATATATATCTTTCTGTGTCTGTCTGAGCATAATGTCCTCCAGATTCATCCATGTTGTTTCAAATGATAGGATTTCCTTCTTTGTTAAGGCTGAATTGAATACCACATATTCATCTGTGGATTCCATATCTTGGCTATTCATGATTGTGGATAGGGCTACAATGTACATGGAGATGCAGATGCCTCTTTGTTATACTGACTTCATTTCTTTTGGAATCTATTCAGTGGTAGGATTGATGGATCATTCAGTAACTCTGTTAGTTTTGGTGGGAACTGCTTCATACTGTTTTCCATAGTGGCTATACCAATTCACATTCCTACCAACAGTGGACAAGGGTTCCTTTGTTCAACATCCTTGCCAACATTTGTTATCGTTTATCTTTTTAAAAAGAGTCATCCTAACATGTGTGATGATATCTCATTGATTTATTTTGCATTTCCCTGATCTAAATACCTTTTCCTGGGCTTATTGCAAGACCAAATTCTTATTTCTGTCTTTCTAAAGAGGATACTGATCCTCAAAAAAGGTTAAGGGCCTTCCAAAAATTCATATATTTAAAAAAGCATAATGTTTAAAATTCAGGATCAGGAGCCAAAATCCTGGCTTTTCTACTTATTAGCTGAGAGGCTCTGGCTTTAGTTACCTCATCTGTATAATGGGAGCAACCATGGCTACCTTAAAAGGTTGTCATGAGATTCTGAAATAAAGCATGTCAAGTCATCACTGCTATCTGACCCCTGATAGTCACTCAATAAATGGCAGCATGATGCTCATTTTCTGACAAGGCACAGTGAAGGTGGCTTGATGTGAGGTGGACTCCCTCGAGTACTCCTGTTTCTGCATAATAGTAGATAGACCTTTTACATTATTGGACATCTCTTCATGGGCATTAGACAAAATGTAGAGTCTTCGTTGATGGAGAGAACGGACAAATGGGAAAGCTATATCTCTCTCCACTTCAGATCAGTTGTTTATACAATACAAATATTAGCCTACTGTGGGGGTACCCAAGAGCCTGAGTCAGAAGAACATAAAAGTTCTCAGTTTTTTGGAACAATCATTGTTTGCCTTTTTACCATGGACTATATGGTTTAAACAACAGTTATTTAGTTCTCTTAGTCCTGGAGGCTGGAAGTCCAAGATCAAGGTCTCAGTATGTTTCGGTTCTGGTGAGAGCTCTTTTCCTGGTTTGTGAATGGCCATTTTCTTGCTGTGTCCTCACAGTGGTGAGCAGAGAAAGAGCACGCCAATCCCATCACGAGGGTCCCACCCTCCTGACCTAATCACCTCCCAAAAGCTCCCCTCCTAATGCAATTGGGCACCAGGATTTCAACACATGAACTTAGAAGGGACAAACATGGAGTCCACAACCGTCACAATCCTAATGGATACTTTCTTTTCTATGGTTGTTGATCCAACTTTGTTTTCTATACTGCAATACAACAGTGATATGGTCAAGAGAATAATTATTATGATAATGACAATGATGATTGTCAAATCTAGTAAAGAATGGAGCAAGGATATTCCAATTTAGATGGATCTGCTGATCCCGGAATTCATGAGATATCAAGCTGAACAGTAAGGCTACATGGAAGAGGTGGAAAAGCTAAACCTCAGATGTTTTTGCCATCCTGCCCCACTAAACAGCTCCTTCCAATTCCATGCTGGATGGGGGACAAATCCTCTCTTACAACTAATAGAGAGCACATGCTAAAGAGGCATGAGACTTACTCTTTTTTTTTCCAACAAATCTAATTCTTTTTGCAGATGAAATATAAACATGCAAAGATCCTCTGTCATAATGATAATATAAAAGCTGACGTTTATTGGATTCTTAACCCTGGGAGGGCTCATGCAGAACTCTCTGCATGCATTATCCTGCTTAATATTTACAAAAAACCTTGAGTTTGGAAACTATGTTAAGACATGAAGAAAATGAGGATCAGAGGTGAATAACTTCATGAGCATTATAAAACTGCTCCAAGGCCAACATTCTTAGCCATTCATTCTGATACAGAAAAATCCAGCCTCTCCTGTGTGTCATACACCTAAAGAGCAGTTTCAGTAAGCCCACCTGGTCATCTGCATATTTTCCCAATGGGGGTGGGGAACTTAAGATGATCTTTCACAAATAACTCAGATATAATTTATCATACTCTAACACAAATTCTGGAGATGCCAAACCTAGAGCATATATACAAATAATTTGGCTCAGCTGCATAAATGTTTATTCATAACTTTTAAAAAATAAACAACATAGACCAGTAGAGTAGAGGAAGGTGATCTGTGGGGGGGAGGAGAGGAGGGAGAGAGGAGGTACTAGAGAATCAAGTTGATAAAATTATGTACCTATGTGTAGGTACAAATATGTAGCAACAAAACCCAATATCGTATATAATTACGATATACTAATAAAAATAAACAAGCCAGCCTGTTCTCTGAGTTTTTGTGATATTTCTTCTCTCTTTCTGGACTTTATGTTGGCTCACTGGTGCCCATAGGAGCTGGTTCTTAAACTGGTTAGCACCAAGAAAGACTGTAATCTGAAGATAGATATGCTTTCAATTTTGTTTTGACATGAGAATTTTCTTTTTTTCTCAGATAGGTCTTATTTTCCAAAGAAAGCATGGTGTCTTTTGTGTTTTAAGACATATCCACTTCTGCAATTTCAAAGGACAGTAGAACCAATTCTGTTCAGCACTAACCAATTTCAGTTCCTGTGAAAGACCCACGGAGGAAGTGCTACGTGAATAAGATCTGAATAAAGCATATTATTAGATCTCAAAGGGAATCAATAGATTCTAACGTAGTTTTCCTTGCATTGCATCAATAGAGCACCATGGTTATGAAGGCATTACCGTCTTGTCTTCTTTTGCTGATTTGAAAGCTTGTGTTTTGTTGTTGCCGACTTGCCTCTGGGTCATCTGTCCTGAGGACTAATTTGTTTGGTTTTGTGATGCATCATCACTACAGCAGAAACTCAAAGCTTGGAACACCTAAGGAGATAAGTGGATGTTACTTTTATTATCTGTGCTCTATAAAGATATTTTAACCTGGAAAGGTTCCACAGCACACCCTGGTCCCCCATTCAACAGCATACAGAAAAACAAGCATAGTCCTAAGCAGAGCTTTAATGTGCTTCAGATCTGGGGGAATCTGAGGGGTCATCTCACCCTTATTTTACAGATGAGTTAAGGGCTACAAAATGAGGAACTAGAGCAGATAGATGAGTCAAGGGCTCACCTGATGAATTGCACTGTCCCTGCCCTCCCTCCCTCCCAGAATTTACCTGTTCACATTGTAATCCCTCAGTACTTCAGAATGTGAGCCTGTTTGGAGTCAGGGTGTTTGCAGAGGTGATTCAATTAAAATGAGATCATTAAGGTGGGCCCTAATACTCCTCTTGAAGACTGGTACCCTTATGAGAAGAGGAAGATTCTGGATGCAGACCCATACTGTGGCAAGAGAATGGCAAGGACCCAGGGAGAAGACAGTCTTTCAGAAGCCAAGGAGGGAGGCCCAAAACAGATCCTTCCTCCAGAGCCCTAAAAAGGAACCTTGAACTTCATTTTAGAAGTTCTGAGAACTTCTAGAATTATGGGGAAAACACGCTTCTGTTGCTTTAATCCTCCCAGTCTGTAGTATGTTGCTGCTGCAGCCTGAGGACACTAATACAGGGCCTTGGTGGCCACCCAGCTCCATGCCCCAAGACCATGCCTCCAAAGCCAACAGTGCTAGACCCCAAGCCACATACCCTGTGTTTGGAATTTACAAGCCCCATGTCCGTGTTTGAAATCATAGAGGAACAGAGGAGCCCAGACCTTCTGTCTTCTCCTCAGACCAGGATTCCTCTCCAGTAAACCTACTGGGAGATTTGACATTTGAGCCTTCCTGGTCAACGGGGCCAGGTTTGAGTGGTCATTCTATCTCACATTCTCTTGCAGTGGGAGCTTTCTCCAAGGAAATCTTCACTCGTGTGTGGACATACAGAGACTGTGCTCACCAAGACCCTTTGTTCCAGCAGCCAGTGATTTTTTTAAATTTGTTTGTTTGTTTGTTTTAGATATACATGACAGCAGGGTGTATTTTGACATATTATGCATACATGGGTGCAACCCATGATTTTTGTCTAAGGCCATGTTTTTGCAAAGCCCTCAGGCACACTGCCTTCTCTCCAGGGTCCTGCCTGCTCACCTAGAGAGTCACCAGGCCCAATGCTAAGTGTTTTCCAGCACCCTCTCATCCCATCTTCTCAACTTGCCTGAGGGGAAGGTATCACCATCTCCATTGCTAGATAAAGAAACTGAGGCACAGTCCTGCTAAGAACTTGCCTCAAGTTCACACAGCTCACAAGTCAGGGAGATACATTCACCTTTGAGACGCTTGACTATCAGGCCTACATATTATCAGATGGGAAGAGGTACAACAATTAGCATCCTCCTATGGCTGGGAATCCTGAACCTTAGGCTCCTCCTCCAAGATAACAAAGCCAACAGGGACTCGTCCAGGTTAGTGTTCATGATATTTGTCTCTGGAAACTTCAGAGTACCATTGCTGCAAATCTAACGGAGATGTGCTTTTCATTAGCTCCAGAAAAGGGCCACTCACAGGGTGGGTGCAGGAGGGGTGGGTCTGAGAAGGGTTGCTTACTGCTCCACAATGAGGTAAAAGAAAAGTGAGAGTACGGAAATATCCACACACATTTAACAGAACGATGCCAGGTCAGCAGTCCTCATAATAAGACATGAGCCCAGGTATCATCTATCTTTTTATACAAAAATTTCATCTTTCTCTTCACAATCAGACTTTATTACAAATAAAGGGGAAAAAACTGGGCCTTCATCATGAAAAGTTTGAGAAGTGTTGCTCTGAGCCCTCAGTCATTGACCAAGGAGGGATAAGGAGAGATGGAGAGGCCCAGAGCCCTGGAAATGCAGGAATCCTCTCAAGCAGGCCAGAGCTATGGAGGGGATGGTCCAGCCACCTCAAGGTGGGGTATGAGGCCCTCCAATCCTACTGTCCCTTTATAAGTGACCTTATGCAATAGTCAAATGGGTGTCAGACTGGAAGCTGAGTTTGGCTTTTAGCTCTGGTTTAATGCTGTATCCTTAGGCCAGAATTTCACCCAAATCTATGATAGAGATGATAATGGTACTTAGTTTATGAGGTTATTTTGAGGAATATACAAGGTCATCCTGTTAACATACAACTCGAAGGTGTAGCTCAGTGGCAGTGCCTGGCAGGCATGAGGCTCTGGGTTCCATTGCAGCCCAGCAACAACACAAATACATGAGAGTGTTGTCAATCATGACTGCATACAGTGCTGTGTTAACTATACAGCTCACTTGTCCTCTCCAGCCTCTGTTACTGAAATGCCTTTCCAACTATGTTTTCTAGAATGTTTGCTTATGAAGGAGGTGGGTATTCCAGGGCTCCCATAAACATTTAACTTACAATTAATTTTTTTTTAAATATTGCAACTATTCTCCTAAAAACTATCCGACTCAAATATGCTTAACACCCAGTTTTAACACACTGGGAACCACAACCTGGTTAATTTCCTTTCTTTTTATTTGGCTTCATAAACAGGTAATAGAAGACAGAGTCTTACTTCATTGAGGCACCTCAGAAGGAGAACATGACCCCAACCCCAGGTGCCTAGATTCTGGCACCGTAATGGAGGCTACTGGAATCTACCCAAGTCTTCTTCACCTGATTGGTACCTTGGCCCCTATTATTGGCCACTATTATTGGCCACTCTTAACAGGAGCGAGGTCCATTCCAGAGGACTGCCCTCAAGTGACTGGGAACCTCCACATCTATGTCTCCAACCCAGAAGTACTCTGCCAATGAAGGACTGAGTAAAGCTATCCTTGGCCTTAAAGTAGGACAACTTTGTGGTATAATTCAAGCTGAAGAGCAACCTGAGGGATTAGGCTGAGAGGATGTCCTTACTTGGTTCCTTCTCCTGTACTGTTTTTTTAACCTATAAACACAGCCTGTTCACATTCACCTGAATCCCAGTCTCAAACCACGCTGCAAGGAGCCCACCCTAAGGCACCTTCCCCATGAAGTGCTCACAGTTATTCCTGCTCACTTTCCCCTTGTCTCTCAGATGCGTCCTTGTGGTCACAGGACCCCCACAAATGCCACTGGATTGCTGGTTGCATGTCCTCACTGGTTATGATGGGCTGAATATTTGTGTCCTCTCAAATTTCGTATGTTGAAGCCCTAACCCCCAATGTAATTGTATTTGGAGGTGGGGCCCGTGGGAGGTGACCAGGTTTAGATGAGGTCATGAGGGGATTAGTATCTTATAGAAAGAAAAAGAGACAGTGGTCCCTCTCCCCGTTCAGGCACACTCGGAGGAAAGGCCGTGTTGAGGACATAACCAGGCAGAAGGCCCTTACCAAGAACCCAACCTGCTGGCACCTGAGCCCACACTTGTAGCCCCCTTAACCATGAGATGTGAATGTCATAGCTGAAGCCAGTTAGGCTGTGGCATTCTGTTATGACCCAAGCTGACTGAGGCACTGGCTCTGCTGCTGACAACCTACAGGGCTGGAGCTGGGGCACAGCCTCCCATGGCTGATGTGACCTCTGCTGGCTGCTATTTCTCTCCTCAGATTTTCATCAGAATGGGCTTGGGGTCCTAGCAGGACAGAGTCAGTTCCCAGGACACAAAGCTCTCTCACAAGGTGCTGAGTCTGAACACATCCCAGGCACAGCAGAGCCCCTTCTCCCCTATGCCAGGCCCATATGCTGGCTTGTGCCCTACCACCCCTAGGGGTTCTGTCTCAGGAAGAAGGGGCCGAGGGCTCATGATCCCTTCCTCCCACCACATCAGTCTCACCTTGAGGCAAGGATTCCTTTTGGAAACTCTTCTACTCCATCCTTAGCAGGCTTGGGGTTTCATAGAGCAATAGTTCCTCACCTCTTTGAGATGAGTAGTAAGTTCCATTTTCCCATAAATTTACATCAAGAAAAACCACTTTTATATAACTATGAAAAAATGACATAACTGCATGGTACTTATTTTCATTGTTGCTTTAAAAATTTATAAATAAGAAACATAAGCCCATAACTTCAGCCATTCATTTCTCAATTATTTCAAGGGACATAGGTTACACATGAGGCTGGAGGTACAGGTGAAGGTCATCCTAACTGGACAGCAGGAAACTGGCCCTGCCATTAACTACCAAGTAACCTCAGGCAAGTTCTGAACCTCCCTCTCCCTATCCCCCCTCAAGGGCCTAGGGCTCTGTGACCATGCACTTCTTCAGGCAGTTGCTTTCAATAGCGACTCCTCCTGTCTTTAGATAACCAAAAACAGCCAAATGAACCAGAAGGAGCCTGGCCCTCTTTGCTCTTTGTTCTTGAGATCATCCTATTACTAGGAAAGTAGCCAAAAGATAAGCAGCAGACAGAAGGAGGAAGCCCCATCAGAACAATCAGTCCCTAAAGTGGATTTCACCCCAGGTGAGGCAAACCATGGCTTTAGCCTCCTGCCATTTGCCCAGAAAGCCTGTGGCTGTCTTTGTAATTGTCCCTGTCCACAGGACCGTGTCTGCCTTCTGGGTGGCCTGCTTGGCTTTCCTGCCCAACAAATACCTGTGCTTTAGATCAGCCTCTTACTGCTCCCCTCCTGAAATGTGCTTCCTCCCTCCTGCCTGGGGGCCCAGTCAGACCCAGTCTTCCAGGCCACTCAGTCCCCTCCTGTGTCCCTGCACAATTTTGCTCCTTGGGTCCGTTTCCCGCCTACCGCCATCTTCACTGAATCCTCATAGTGCATTATGACAGGGCCTCAGAACAGAAGCCACTAATTCTCATTTCCTAGTTTCTTTGAGCTGCTGACAAAATACCACAGACTGGATCACAAGCAACAGACATTAGCTGTTCCCAGTTCTGGAAGCCAGAAAGTAGGACTGAAGAAGAGGGTTTCTAGTAAGAGCCCACTTTCTGTTTTATAGATGGTGCCATCTAGCTGTGCCCTTACCTGCTGGAAGGGGCAGGGGAGCCCTTTGGAGACCTGTTTTATAAGAGCACTAATCCAGCTCACAAGGGCTCCACCCTCAAGACCTAATTACTTCCCAATCCCACTTCCTAATCCTATGCCCTTGGGGGTTGGGATTTCAGGGTATGAATTTAAGGGAACACAACATTCAGAACACAACATGTGGGTAGCTGCCCCTGCCTTCCCAGTGTTGCTGTGGTCACAGTGGCAACCTAGAGTAGAAGGATGGCTAGGTGACACTGTTTGCTTCATGCACACACATTACTTCCTGTGAGCCTGGCCAAATCCCTGGAGGGGGAGGTAGATCCTTTTTTTATAAATTCAGAAAGTGAAGCTCACTTGGACGCCTGGGCTCAGATCAGATGTCAGGGTGCATTAATCTATCTTAAAAAGAAATAAGCAAAAGCTGACCACATGCTGAAGCTCAGAGTAATGCAAAGCCCATAGAGGCAGAGAGAGGTTCAGCCCTGTGTCTCTGGGATGCCATGTGGATCTTAGGCCCACCATAGCCAGTCTGCCCCCTCCAAAATCTTGCCCTCACCCCTGGTGGTCTGGGCATTAAGAAGCCTCAGAAAATTAGGCAACATGGAGACCTGGGATTCAGCATGCAGTGCCTTTGCAATACCCAATATAGGAGAAGAGTCCAGGGTCAATTCACCCAGGGCTCCACCTAGAGATTAGATTAGAGACAAGACTATGGGTGGGGGAGGGGTCCTCAAGCATATGTCTATCATGCATTGGAAGAATGTAGGGGCATCAGTTTTGTCTTGGGTTTTTTCGGCACAGTGACTTGGGTCCAGAGCCACTCTGGATATTTAATGAGTTGAGGACGGAGATGCCAAGCATCCTGCAGTGAGCAAGTCAGGCCTGCGCAAGGCAGAAGTTCCTGCCCAAATCACCAGTAGAGCCCCTGAGGCAACACTGAGCCCCTTCAACTAGTTTTTTCCTTTTGTGTTCCCTCTGTATTTTTGGTCACCTTGGCATTCACCAAAAGGACACAGTTTGCACTTCTGGGGCCCACTGCCTGCTTTCAGGCTGCTGGAGGATCAAGGCATTCAGAAGTATGTGACTAGGCCTCTCTGTACTCAGGACTTTTAATCTCCTTAATTGAAATTGATTGGCCTCTTGGGAGGCAGCTCTGCATTGGCCCTGAGCTTCAGCATGCTATCAACTTTTGCTTATTTCTTTTAAAGACCAATTGACATACTACAGCATCTAATCTTCTCCCTGAATACTGGGCTCCTTTCCTGACCAGGAGCAAAATGAGACACTCACACACAAAAACAGCTTGGGAACTAAAAGCTCCTGATAAAAATAAGGGAAGAATATTCTTGTCTCATTGTGGCTTAGCATTATATAAAAAGCCAGTCCAAACCCCATTACCAAGGAAAGATGTAATCAAATGGGAAAAGAGCAAAGGGAGGGGTAGGGGGAAGAGTTGCCTTCTAAAGCTTGCAAGATAAATAGACTGGCCCGGAGCACATCTAAGAACCAGCTGCAAAAAAAAGATAAAAAGGGAAGAAAAGTGAAAGAGCTTCTCAAGTTAAAAGAAATCTAAACATAAGAGAATTGTTTGAGCATACAGATTTGTGTTCATCTAGGCATACCACTGTCACCCTGAAGTGGCCAGAGCTGGCTTACAAACCGGTTTGGCAGGTCGTATCTCCTGGCAAAGCCTCTGAGAGGGCTCCTTACTTACCAGACTGATCACATATCCTGAAAATACACCTCAGGGAACCTTCCTGTGCCCATGCTAGTGGGTCATTGTATCACCTCTGCCCTGGGCTTGAGCAAAGCTGTGCTGAGAGGCTCAGGCCACCTTGTGGCTTCCAAGCCCTGGCCTCAGGAGTGGCACTAGGATATAAGAAGAAGCATCTTAGAAGCAAGCTAGCACAGCACTGACAAGTCACATAATCTTTATTATAAAATAATAAACTCATTCTAATAATCTCCTGCCTAACATGAAGGTCAAATCTAGAGATCTAGATTTTTAAAAGTAGAGAGATATAGCTATATTTGTTGTTGGAAATCTCAATTTTCAAAACAAGTCAAGTAGAAAGTGGTTCTTAGCTTTAATGTTTCCTCTGTAGAGAAAAAAAAAACTTTTCCTCTACCCTCTTATATTCAGTTACTGCGGCCTGTGAATCAAACTAACAAACTTGAGGTTAATAAGCATTAAAAACTTACTTGGCTGGGCACAGTGATACACACCTGTAATCCCTGCAGCTCTGGAGACTGAGAAAGGAGGATTGTAAGTCCAAAGCTAGACTCAGCAAAAGCAAGGTGCTAAGCAACTCAGTGAGACCCTGTCTCTAAATAAAATACAAAATAGGGCTGGGGATGTGTCTCAGTGGTTTAGTGCCCCTCAGTTCAATCCCCAGTACAAAAAAAAAAAAAAAAAACAATTGATGTAAATATTTTTACTTGCATGGGCAGGGGAAACCTCACAAAAAAAGGAGAACCCAAGACAGTGGTCAGTTTCAGGGGCTTATATACCATTCTTACAAAAGGCCATAAATTTTGAAGTGACTAAACAAAAGAAAGGGGATGGTTTGGTCTTGTGGGGATAGTAAACTGTGGAAGGTTAAATGCATGGTGATTGTGTTTATCACAATATTATCTCAGTGCTATCTCTAGATATGAAAACAGTGATTAAGAGTTACTATTTTCCTGGTGCGTGAGAGAAGAACACCTTGACAAATGTAATATTTTCCATTGTACAAAGGGAAAACTATCCCTGCTTTTATAAGAGGAAGGACAAAAAGATTTTTCTCTCTCTGCTTTTTCCCAGATGGCTTCAGCTCAAAATAATTTGTATACCAAAGTGGCATATTTTGGGTGGTATATTCTGGACCCCTTCACTGGAAGTAGGAATATAACCTAAGTGAAGTCAGAATTAGACAGGCAGTCAGTGTAGACAGGTAAATCGAGTCAGGTTGGACCTGGGAGGCCAATTTTGAGTGAGTCTGGGAAGTTGGAGACTGTCCCCTGAGAGAACCTGCCCCTGCTCCAACCTGTGGCCAAGGTAACCTGCCCCAGGAATTTCCCCTCCCTCCAGGGAGCTATAAGGTTGTTAATGTGTCCTGGGCTGCTCCACCTGCCCTTCCCCTTCAGCCCACCTGTTTCCCACCTTTTGGCCTCCCACTGAGCATTCCTGGGCCTGGTCACCTCTGCAGGAAGGAGAAAGATAAAGGGGAAAAGGCCGGAGAACAAAGCAAGCCTAGGACATATTAAAAGGGCAGAACACCTTCCCTCTTGGGATACCAGAATACCAGCTATGGCCCCCTTCTCACTCACAGGAGAAGTCTATGTTACCCCTTTTAAATAAGCCCTGCTTCATATGCTTGCCTCGGCTGCTTCTCTAATGTCCTGTGGGGAAGCAGGACTCATCACCGGTAACCAGCGGTATCATAAAGATGAGGGTGAAGTCTGTAAAGACAGTGGCTATATTTTTTTTCAGTCATCATTGAACCAGGGTCTAAAGGTGCCTTACATATGGTCAGCACTCAGCTGAGTGAGTGAATAAACCAGTGGATAAATAGATGGGTGGATGAGTGGATATTGAATAAAATAGGACTGGAACAACTGCAAAGTATAGCTTATTGAATGTTGACTTCCATTAAATACCATCTAAACAACCTGTTGACAAAGCAAAGTTTATGGCGGGAAGAGAGATCATTATCTTGGCAGTCTTGGTCTCTAGAGTAGGGCAGGTAACTTCAAGATATTTATGTATACGAATCTGATTTAATGTGGGACTGATTAAGATTGGGGAAGGGTCATGATGTAATACTTCAGGATCATGGATAGAGCAAGGTGAGTTAACACTTATTTGCTGCTGCCTTTCAAAAAGTTAAACAGTGGGGTGGGGATGTGGCTCAGTGGTGGAGTCTCTCCCCAGCACTTACAAGGCCTTGGTACAATCCCTAGCACAGGGTTGTTGGGGGGTGGGGTTAAACAGTTTTAAGGGGATTGGGGGAAGTTCCTAAAATCATAAAGTTGCTTGCAACCTCTATCTTCCAAGGCAAGCATTTCCAGCTGTGATAAAAGCATGTTGGTAAAGACAGTGGACAGTAAGTAGTTCTATTAGTGAAGATTCCACAGCAATAGTGATATTAGTGCAGGTGTAAGCTATGTGGGTGATGAAGGTTTCAGTCCTCAAGCTCATCTTAAATAAACCATTCTCTTTCCACAGTGTGACATATACAGATAGGAAAACCATGTTTGTTCACAGGTCTAAGTGGACCCAGGATAGGGGTGGGTGGCTAAATTCTGGTTGAATACGCCTGACACATGTTGAACCATAAAGGGAAGAGGTGATTCAAGTTTGTCTTCAGTATCCTCTGACAAGAGTCCTGACAAGCAAGACCAGGTACAGAACTTGCAGGACTCAGTGAAAAATGAAAATGCGGGGCCTCTTGTTTAAAAACTAAGATTTTCAAACAAATTGGCAGGTCCTCAAAAAATTAGACATAGAACCCATAGGACCCATCAATTCTACTCCTGGGATTATACTCGAAAGTATTGAAAACAAGGACTCAAACACATACTTGTACATGAATGTTTATAGATGTGCCATTTACAATAACCAAAAGGTGGAAACAAACCCAAGTGTCCATCGACTAATAAATGGATAAACCCAAGAGGTTTGATCATACAATGGAGTATTATTCAACCACAAAAAGGGATGATGTGCTGATACATGCTGAAACATGGATGAACCTTGAAGAAGTTATACTAAAAAAATAAATAAACCTGACTCCAAAGGACAAAGATTGCCTAATTCCACTTATATGGAACATACTAGTTGATGGAGACCCAAAGCATAGTACAGGCCACCAGGGACTGAGGAGAGGGGACATAGGGATTTACTATTGGGAGTGTCAAAAGACCTCTGGAAATAAATTCTAGTAATGGTTGCACAAAATTGTAAATGCAATCTATGTCCCTGAATTGTACACTTAAAGTTGTGAAGTGGCAATTTCCTAGGTATATGTGTGTTCTATTTTTAATGTCACAAAACACTGCTATATATACTTTATCACAAATAAAAAATAAAAATAAGATGGCAGCAGTGGAGCCTTGACCAAGTACAGGGCCTTCCGAACATGGGACCCTGTGAGAAGCCAGGCTGGCCAAGAGTACAGAGAGCCTCAAATCCAGGTGACATTTCACATTTGGAGACTAAGAGTGCTAAAGAAACCACTAGTAGTCCAGGCACTGCCTGGGACCCCAGAGCCCACTTGGAACCTAACAAGAATGGAAAGAAAAACTTAAAACCCTCACCTTCCTGATGTTACCTGTTCCCTCTTTAGCCTTCTGTAGACTGGGATTCAAAATCAGGAGACTTCGTGAATCAGCCCTAGAGATAACAATGTTGATGGGATCTTTTTCTTCCTGCTTCCTTATTTCAGTTGTTACTTAACACTCTCTTACTGTTTACAAAACAGACATAGTTAGCCCGAGGCACAGAAGGGAACCATAATGTGCACTAAGTCCCTTGGTTGATACTTGAGCAACAACTGCCCTCATACCCTCACCTGGTGACCATTGAGCACACTGCCGTCATATTTCCTGGTTTTCCCTCACTGCAAACTTCATCTCCCTTACTAGTCTGGTCTTCCTTTCACTCCCTAGCAATCATGGCAGCTCAGGTCAACTGGGGTAGAATGGAGTCCCCCAAGAGAGCACTAGAGGGATAAAGATGGGATAGAGGGTATATCAGGGACAATTTTAGAGATCCAACATGGTGGCCAGTAAGGATTTCTGGCTTTATCATCCTATTCACTCAGAATCTGCAAATAATTTATGTTAGGTACCAGTAAGAGGTGGGAATGGAACAAAACGGTGAGCAAGGCATGGCTTTGTCCCAAGAAACTTAATGAAAATCAGATTGCCCACCACCTATGCCACATGCACCTCCTATCATGAGCCCTTGATCTGGGCTTTACCAAGCAGAAATGGTGCCCTTTTGCTCACTGGGGGCCTTCAGTTCATCCACTTCTGGGTGGGCCATTCAGCAGGAGGGTGGGATTCTGCTTGCTGGCAGAGAACAGACTGCAAACAAAACATTTCATATTAACGTTACAAGAAGCAGCCAGGTGTAGGGGTTCACAACTATAATCCAAGCAACTCAGGAGGCTGAGGCAGGAGAATCCCAAGTTTGAAGTCAGCCTCAGCAATTTAGTGAGGCCCTAAGCAACTTAACAAGAACCTGATTCAAAAAATAAATAAATAAATAACAAATTAAAAAAAAAAAGTCATAAGAAGCAGTTCTTGGTCTTGGATCCTGCCCACCACTGCAGAATGCTCTAGCCATTCCCCAAAGCTTCTGTTATTTCTGAGACATCTCATGGGGACATTTCATGGTACCTGTGTCATCTCAAAAACCGTGGGCACACACTACTTCATCCAACTCTAACTCTGCTTCTCTACAAGGAGAGGTACTACCTCAACCTCTGAAGGCTAGAAAACCCCAGGTAGTTGCCTCACCCCAGTCCTTCCTCCTCCCACTATGCCTGGGGTCAAGCAGGATATCAACAGAGCCTAAAGAAGAGAGAAGCCTGAGTGGCCACCACCAGCCCAACTTGGGTCATTTTCTGTAGGTTCTCCAGCAATCCTGTATTCTGTGTGTGCAGTATGCAGCTTTGCTGTGCTAAAACTTGCCCTTCAGGGTCAATGCCAGGCCTGGGATCTGCCCCCATAGCCTTCTAGGCAAACCCAGGTGAAGCCTGAATCTTGCCCATTTCAGTTTGGTCTGTAGTTCCCAAAACACTGGAAACACAGGGCCCAGGTGTTTTGCCACAGGAAAATATCAATATGCCGTAAGTTCTGATCCCCTCCTTCTCTCACCTACTAGACTGTCAGTGTTGGCAAAATGGACCAGGTTTGGGAGACTGGGTGATGTTTCAAGGAGAGGTTTTAGAGTCATACCATCTTCTTTCAATTATGCATTGAACAGTCCTGCTTTTTCTTTCTTTCTTTTAAATCTCTTTTTTAGGGGGAAGGATGGGGTGGGGACTGGGGATGCTTAACAGTAATTTTACTGAACAATCTGGCAATTAAGGCTAATTTCCCTAACCAGTACCATTCATAGAATATTTGTTTGGCTGAAGCCCTCACGTTTCTGCATTAAAAAGACCACACAAACATGTGCAGTCATCTTTATTTCAATTCACAAATACATTAATTCAACCTCAGAGATTTGTTAGGTACCTTACAAATATTTACAGGAGAAAACTGAAACCACCATGGATCTTGCTAAGGATCTAACTATGTGCATTTGCAATCCATTCATTAAAAAACATGGCTGGTTTGTTTGAAATTTCCATTATCTACTTGTGAATGGTGGAAAAAAGCCAAGTATTATCTTAGACCTGCATTTTCTAAGGTAACAAGACATTACCTTTGGAAAAACGTGCTGAAATAGCACCCCCTATGGAACAGCTTCTCCACTACCACATTTTGTTCTCATACCCCAAACTCTTCCAAGAATCTTCCTCTGCATATATATATAGATTGATTGTACATGGACACAATATCTTTATATATATATAAATATATATATTTTGATTGTACATGGACACAATATCTTTATTTTGTTTATTTATTTTTATATGGTGCTGAGGATCGAACCCAGTGCCCCACATGTACGAGACAAGTAGCTGCCACAACCCCACAACCCCAGCCCTGCAAAATATATTTTTAAAAAAATTTTTATAAATTTTTTATTAAAAAAAAATTAGTTGTAGATGGATAAAATGTATTTGTTTTATTTATTTATTTTTATGTGGTGCTGAGGATGGAACCCAGTGCCTCACTTGTGCTATGCAAGCGCTCTACCACTGAGCTACAACCCCAGCCCTGGAAATGTACTTTTAATAAGACTTAACATTTACTGAACATGTTTCGTGTGTCAGACATGGTCACAGAGTCTCATTAAGTCTTCATAATAACCCTATGAGAGAAATAGTACTATTGTTACCTCAAATTCACCAATGGGGAAGCACATTCCGGGAGAGCAGGTGACTTGTCCAGCATCACAGAGCTAGTCAGTGGTGGAGCTAGGATTCTCACTCATCCATATCCCCTCAGGATCCAGAATGAGACCTCTATCCTTCTACATCCCAGTTTTAATCCAGAGGAATTAGCAGACAGGCTTCAGATCTGGCCATAATAAGTTTATCAGTAATAATAACAGCCAATATCTGCGTGCCTGCTATGTACCAAGCACTGGATGTTGTCTTTTGTTTTAACAACTCAGCAAAATATATATTTATCCCAATTTTACAAATAAGGGTCCTGAGGCTCAGTGAATTTGAGGGACATCCTGATGTCATGGTCATTGATAACTAGGGCTCTGGAGCCCAACCAGTGGAATTCAAAAACGACTCTCCTTCTCACTGTGTGACCTTACACAAGTTGTTAACTCTCTATGCCTTTGTTTCCATACCTTCACTTGTCTGGTAGGATTACTCTAGGGATTCAGTGAGTTAATACATGCCAGGTGCCCAGAACTATCCCTAACTACAGAGTCAGAGCTCAATAAATGTGAGGTGAGCTATTGTCATCACTGCTCCAAAGGCATGCCTTTTTTTTTTCATTAGAATCTCTGTCCCACAATCTTTTCTGGGATAAGAATAAATTACTTATTAAAATAAGTGAGATTCTCTTGCTGCAATGATGTTTAAGACTTAGATAAGGAAAAAAATCAACAACAGTCTAAACACATCTATATTCAGTTTCCCCTGAGTGTTCTCAGGGAAGTAAAGCTAGGGAAATACCAGGAAAATTTGAGTTCGTGCAGAGAATAGGTTCCATTTAAGCCTCCTTCTTCCACCCTGTCTCCATCCTTTCCTTTCTCACCAGGTTCTAAAAGGTAAATTCATCTTTTTGGACTTACAAGAATAAATTTGCTGTATGTACTTGCACTCATTGTGTCTACCTAAGTTAGTCCTTTTTCTGGTTCTGAGAGAAAGGTCTAGAAGATCTAAAGACTGAGGTTGACTTTTGGTCCAGCTTTTTACTATGTGACCAGCCATAAATTCCCTAATCCCTGAGCTTCTTGTTTTCAATCTGTGAAAAATATCCACTTTACCAGATTTATGTGAGGATCAAATTAATAATGCATTTTTAGATGAAAGATGCCTTGTAAACCATAAATCATAATGCATGGGAGAAACAAGTCCCTTGATTGGACTGGCAGGAAATCTTGAGTCTTTCCCTGCTTAGCCACACACTTAGGAGAGATAGGAGCAGCTCCCTGGGCACATACCTCAAGAAGCTGCCCAGGGGCCCGTGGTGTGGCTCAGTGTTAGAGCATTTGCCTATGCTATGTGAGGTCCTGGGTTTGTCCCCAGCAGTGCACAAAAAAGGGAAAGGGAGAAGGAGGGGAATGGGAAAGAAAAGAGAAAGAGGAAGAGGATGAAGCTAGAATTTCACCTTCCTGGAGGCAGATTTGGATGGGGGAATGTGTTGGGGAGACCCTTGTAGTCTCTCTTCCTCTCTTCTGGAAAAGCTTTAGTGGCGACCAAGTGGGAAGAGGGAGCCTTACGTGGAATGGAGAGGATGGGCTAGGGGGGACATGCTAGTAAAATTGGTTTAGAACAGCCCAGTGCCTAATGGGAAAAGTGGGATTCCTCCAAATCTGGAACAAACATCCCAGGATGGGCAAATTCACCCTACTTAGGAATATTGGAAAGCTCTTGGGGATAGCATTAAGTGGAAGCTGCTTTATTTATTTTTTTTTTATAAAATCTCCCAATTTAGGAGGATAAATGCCAATGAGACACACATCCCTCAGAAAATATCCAATCCACCTGCTCCATCATAATAAGCAGGAATTTAAGAACAGAAAAACTGTTATTTAGTGCCCTGTCACAAGAACTATGGTCTCTGCCAAAGGAGCTATTATCAATGGCAAGATTAGCTGGAACTCATTGTCCCCTGATAACACTTAATGCGTACATGACAACAGGCTTCATGGAGAGGAAGAATTAGGTGTGGAAGAGCACCTCATTCAGCAAAGGCCTGGAGGGACAGAGCTTGAGACGGCAGACCTAAGTGGGCAAAGAGGAAATTACCCAGAATAAGTTGGGGTTCCCGAGAAACAAGCTGCCCTAAGAGCAAACACCCACTACACTATTCCACAAAGTCACTGTCAGGCTCCTTCCAAATTACTTCCTTTCACAAGTTCACAGACCCAGAATCTTGTGGTCTGGAGAACATCCTCCAGATGTTCCCTAAAAGCCTGTACCTCGTGGGATTGGTCAAGAACCTTTGAATGCCATGATATCCCATAATTTGCCATAGTGCCCCATGAAGAGCCCACTGTCGCCCAGGCGCCAGCCCCTGCCTTAGGTGAAGATAAGGGCCCTTTCTTGCTTTCCTGATCCACAGGATCAGTAACCCTTCCATACCTGGAACTGAGAGAAGGTCACAGAGCACTAGTGAAGATACATGGGCAGGGGTGGCTTTCTGAGAGGTGTTCTAGCCTCCATGTCTCACACACCACAGATGAGGCTGTTGCCAACGTTCATAAAGTTATCCGCCAACCCTGCTGTCAAATATGACAGTTAGACACAATAGACTCACCAACTAAAGCACAGGTCCACCCTGACATGCATCTAAAAGGAAAGGGAACCACACACAGTCACAATCCCTTGGTTTACATGAATCCGAGTAATGGAAAACTCAGTGAGCAACTTTTATCCCATCTAGATAAATGAGTTTTAGCAGGCAAAAAACTGTTTTTGTGTGTGGTATGAGATTGAACCCAGGGTCTCTCACATACTAAGCAAGTGCTCTACAACTGAGCTTCAGCTCAGGCCAAAATTTCTTGATACCATGGATGATTTCTCACAGCCTGTATATTACCATATTACTATTGTTATAACCTTGAGCAAGTATAGAATATTGGATATTATGCAGGTACATTAGTCCATTTCTGTTGCTATAACAAAATACTTAAACCAGGGTTCTTATTTTTTTATTGACTTTTTTAAAAATGACCGTTGAATGCATTACAATTCTTATTACACGTATACAGCATAATTTTTCATATCTCTGGTTGTATATAAAGTATGTTGACACTAATTCATGTCTTCATACATGTACTTTGGATAATGATATCTATCATATTCCATCATCCTTGCTAATCCCCAAGCAGGGTACTTACAATGAAAAAAAAGGTTTTATGGAGGATGTTTTGGAGGCTGAATGTCCAAGATCAGGAAGCCCCATCTGGACTCTGGTAAGAGCTCTCCTGGCTAATCACAACTGAGTAATGGCATCATGGTGGGAGCACATACAAGAAGGAGAGATCACATGGCAAGAGGCAGGAATCCAATGGCAAGATTGGAAGCCAGAAAGATTCAGGGGTCAGGCTCATGCTTTTTATAACCACCCATTCTTGCAGGAATTCACTCCCAGAGACCAGAATTAATTCTTTCTGAGAGTGAAGCCCCTGTGACCTAATGACCTCTCACTAGGACTTCCACTTGGCCCCACCTCTTTTTATTTTTTTATTTTCTAACACTGGAGATTGAACCCAGGCATACTCTACCACTGAGCTACACCCTAGCCCTCTTATTTTTATTTTCAGATAGGATTTCACTGAGTTGCCCAAGTTGTCCTTATACTTATGCTTCTCCTGCCTCAGCCTCCCAGGAACTGGGCCACTGTGCTGGTTAGGCCCCACCATTTCTCACATCCCCACTCTGGGAACCAGGCTTCCTTGAGGGACACACTCAAACCACATCCAAACTATAGTAGCAAGCCTTAAAATTAAACCCTTACAATACTTGTAGGCAACACAAATACAGAAAAGCTACAGAGCTATCCTTAAAATATCAGATTCAATATCCAGAATTTAACTACATGGGTATGTTCCCAGTTTCTGGAAATTTCTAATCTCTGGGTAACATCTTTCCCTGATTTTGCTCTCCCAACCCTTCTGCTAGCTTTACAACTCAATTCCCTATATTAAATCCCTCTCTGTATGAAATCACTAAAGTGATTTCTGCTTTTTCTGACTACTTACTGATAAATCTTTTTCAATGTTTTTCCTTTATACATTTGTATTAAAATGTATTTATGTTTGTATCCCTCTCCTTTGCTCTTCTTGCAGAGTTCTTCAGTATGACCTTTCTGCTTTTTATTTTTTAATCACTTCTTTTCATTACCCTCTCATCAGTGGCAGGCAAAATTTGATGTTTGCCTCTAATTATGCTCCTCTGCCTTTAGACCATTGTTATATTAGACTGCAAAACAACTTTAAAGCACTGAGAAGGCCCAATTTTTTCCTCAGGTGACAACTCTACTCCTAGCATTGCTGAACATTTTGTCCCATTAAAGTCATTAGAAAGAAGGTCTGCCACAGCAAGACTCTGCCCCTGTGAACAGGAGCTATGCATAACTAATGAACAGGAAAATTGGTATCAAAATGGCCTGATTGGTCTCAATGTGTTTCTAATAACTTCCAAATCTCCCAGTCTTGATTTCCCTGTATGTCTTTTTTTCTTCCTAAATGAATACTCCAAATCCTCACTAGCCTCCCTAACATATTTTCCCCCCACTAACATTTTTTGAGTCTACATTTTCTCTTCCTCTCTTTCCAGCACATGGTACTTCATTTAGGAAAGGATTATACCAGATTCTCAAACTGTACACAACGTAAATACTAGTTAGTTGTCTTAGTCTCTAGTTGTTAAGATGCCAGAGATACCCAACCCTGGGAGATTTCAGGGAAGACTTTGTCTTGTAGTACTGCAAATACCACATGGAAAAAATACCAGATCTCTGTTTCAAATACGACGTAAATGATGCTCAGAAGAGTTAACCATTTGTCCAACATCACATAGATGGTAGGAGGCAGAGTAGGATCTGAACCCAGGTCTTTCTGATGCTGCAGACCCTGCCAAAGACTGCGGTCAGACAAGAAACACACACACACACACACACACGTACACCAAAATATATATATATATATATGCACTGGATTTTAAATTCTAGCAAAATGCTGTCACCACTCTGTCACTTTGTGGTATTTCTTAGATTGAGCATTTCATGCAGGTATTTCTCAGCACCTCAGAAGCATTAATTATCAGGAAAACTTCAGTCCAGCAGCTTTTGCAGAGCTCATGTGTCCTGGATCACACTTACATAGAGGAATACAGTTATTCCACCAAGGAAAGAGTGTGTCAGGATACAAGGAGGAAGGCAAAGAGTGTAGGGAAATGATAAATTTTGCCTTTACACATCTGTGTTTCACCTGTTATGACAAACATGGGTCTTTTGTGACTTGGCAAACATGCAATTAAAAAAAAATTAAGAGCTAGTGGCAAAGACAATACTACATGTCCACCAAATCTCTTTTTATTTTCTTCTTCCTATATACAAGAAGACTACATATCCCAGCCTTCCTTGCCCTTAGATTGGGCCAGTGTAGCAGGGTTCTGATCTAAGGGAGGTGAGCAGAAGTGATGTACTCCACTTCCAGGCCTGTCATAGAGTCCCCTGTTGTCATAATCTCATTATGGAATTATCTCATTCCTCTCTCTTCCTCTTCTGTGGCAAACTATTCAGGCCACAAGATGAAGATGACACCATCACAAGATGACTGAAGTCCAGATCCTTGAGTCAATTATTGGAGCTGCTAAGGAGTGCCATTTGATCTTCATCAAACAATGACCTATGTGGTCCTGGGGATGGAGCTCAGTTGTGGTGCACTGGCCTAACATGTGTGAGGCCCTGGGTTTAATATTCAGCAATAAAGAAGAAGAGGAGGAGGAGGAGAAGGAGGAAGAAAAGAGGAAGAAAAAGACAAAGAAAAACAACAACAATACAATAATTTATTGTAAGAAGCCACTAAGAATAAGGAGTTTCTTTGTTACTGTAGCATGGCCTTACCTATTCTGACTAATATAGAACTCACATACACCAGGGATATTCAGAATTCCACAAAGGTCCTGAGCCTCTTGGATAAATCACACATGGAAATAGGTCTTCAGTATTTTGCTAAAGGATTTTTTTCATATTCTAAATTTGTATGAAGACATTTTCCTTCTGCTCTTCTACCTCTGAATTACCTTCTCATTCTTGCTTTGTTGTGGTGTATTTGTTCCAAAGAGAAATAAATCAAGGACTTCATCAAAAAGCATGACACACATACTTTCCAGTCTCGTTGAAAAAAGACCTGAAAAGGGGGAAGTTTTTATTACAATTTTATTCCCCCTCAGAGACCACTCTGAATGTTACTATCCTAATAGTCACTTATTATTATAATAAAACCTTGAGTAAACCAACAGGGATGGAGTTGTTCTGAACAAGTGCTTCACGTTAATATAGTCTATACATTTAGACACTAAAATGCTTTAAGCTTTTAAATGTTTTGAAAAAATATGAACTATTAAATATGAAGCATAATAAATGAAGTATGGTGACATATTTTACCTTTTCTTGTTGATTCAGGACTAATCTAAGTTCCTTAAGGGCGCCACACTCCCTGCAGGCGCTCTAGCCATCCCCACTACCTGAAACAGCCTTTTTCTCCCTTGTCTAGTTAACTCATTCTCATCCTTTGGATGTCAACTCAAAGACACTGTTTCCTTGGGCACAACTGTATAAATTTACTAAAACTCATCACACTTCATGTAAACAGGTGAATTTTATGGCATATATATTATACTTCAATAAAGCTGTTAAAAATAAAGCACCATCTGAGTTGAGGCTGTAACTCAGTGGTAGAATCCTTTCCTAGCATGAACAAAGCACAGAACTTCAAAGTAAATAAGTAAATAGCAATAAATAAATAAATAAGTGGAGCACTGTGGAGGAGGTGAAGCAGAACGCCCCCATTCCCTCTCAAATGAGGGATGCACACAGCAACTTTCTTCCAAAGACTAGGAAAGTGGTGGCAGGGACCAGGAAGTCCTTCAAAGGAAAGAAACCTGGAAAACTCTACCTTAGCCTACTGGTCAAGGTGAACAACAGTGGTCATGTCATAGTTGGTACCCTTGATATGATATGATGCAAATGGTACCTGATCCAGGTGGTTTTTCTCCCCAAATCCACAACTCCTTACTAATCATGAGAAAAATTCCAGTAGAGATACATCCTACAATCAAGGTGAGGGGGGACATAAATCCCCCTGTGTACCTGTGGGTTGTTCATAATGATTTCCTTCCAAAGAGTATGGTATGGTAAAGAGTCATATACAACCGATGACACTACCTACACCAGGAGATCAAGGTCAACATCCTCAGTGATAAGGCACGTTGAGAGAATGTACCCTTGAAACATTTGATGAAAAAAATCACTTTACTTTTGTGGTCTTCCTCCCAAAATTCATAACCCCAGTTTAACTGCAGGGAAAACATCAGACAAATTCTAATAGAGAGAATCCTAAAAAATACCTGACCAGTACTTTTCACAAGTGTCAAGGACATCAAAAACAAGTGTGAGAAACTATTACAGGAGCCTAGGAGACAGGACCACTCCCCATGGTACCACCGATGACATCTCCCTGCCTTCATTTATTCAATGTCTTTCACAGCCAAAAAGCAGACTAGGCAAACAGGACACAGATAAAGTCTCAAAGTTCAGTAGCAGGACCAGTTCCATGGCAGTGTGGTCAGTTCAGTAGCTGTCCCCATCAGTATTTTACATGGTTGGTATCCTTTTTATATATAATCAGAATTTTGCTTTTTTCTGTTACATTTTATCATATTCATTTCCTAACATTATTAAAAATTACTCACTTACATGTGGAATGACTGTATGATATTAATGTTGCATGGTGTTTCATGGCATAATTTACTTAACCATTTCCCAATTGTTGGACATTTGGATTATTTCCAGTTTTGGACAATTACAAACAACACTGACAAATATCATTGATTATTTCTTTAGACTAGATTCCTGTAAGTGAAACTGCTAAGTCAAATATGCACATATTCACTTTTAAAGCTTTTGAAACACAGGAAATATCTTCCCTCCTCTGATATAAACCCAATGTTTAATCCTGTTTTCTTACATATGTGTCCTCACCCTATGCCCACCTTACCACCCAAAGCACAATTATTAGTTCCCATAATTATAGGGTTCTATGATAGCTACTAGGAATAGAAAAGCAATACAGCTTCCAGGAGGGGCAAAAGGCAAGGAGGGGCATAGAAACACTTGCATCTGTGAAGCACTCCTCTGCAGAGCTCAAAGGTTCAGAGACGAGGTCTCATTAATCTCCAGAGAATTGTTACTTTTCCCTCTGATACAGACCCAAACATGAACTGCATGCCTTGGCTTGCACATACACAATTGCAATGCTCTTGTTTTCCTAAAATTCCCTAAGATAGCTTTTAATAAATGGGATTTCCTGTTCATGTAGACGACAAAAGCCCCAAACTGGGTTGGTTCATTTCTCACCCTCAAAATCCATAGAAGGAAAAGAGGAAGGACAATTAGTCCCATTGTAAAAATGAACAGAGAAATTAAGGAACCCAGCCCTGAACATCCTTGGCAGAATAAAATGGGGATTCAGCCCAAATGCTGGTTGAAAATTGCACAAGCAGGTTGCTTTCTTTCAGACTTGCCGGCTTTAACCTTCTTGCATAAATAGACTCACCATTTTTGCCTTCTAGACATTTTTTTATGTAATAATATTGAAACCAAGCCCTAGTCCTGGCGCTATGAATGGTGGCCCAGGCGGGCTGGAGCACCAGCATGGAGCACAACCCAGGGCCAAGCAAAGCCTGCCATGCTGGCCCAAGCCTAGGCACAGTGAGCCAGAGCTGAGGTGAGCTAGGGTGCACTGACCTGTCGAAACGAGGTCACAGTGCTGCAGCCAGAACCCCAACCTCAACCTCCTGCTTCCCCATGAGCAACAAGAAAACAGAAGTGGAGAATACCTGAACAGGATTTCAGGGCTGACCAGTAGCATTGGTACTTTTCCAAACCTTGATTAGCATAAATCTGGACCAAGAGCATCAACCCAAGTGCTATACAGACCCCTAGACCAGTGAACTCAGGGAGCAACCGTATTGCATCCCTTCTCTCCCCTGCAAGAGTTCTGTTTCTATTCTTCACACTTGAATAAATCCCACTTTGTCCCATGAATTTCATTCTTTGGATATGAGAGACAAGAATGCAGAAAGAACTTTTTAGTGAGTTATTGGAGTCCAGTGCAACACTGAAGCATAGCCCTCCATTTAGAGCTGCAACTGAGAGCCGAGAGCTTCCACATACCACTCAGTGGTAGTGGAGGCTTTGCTGGCTGCGACCCTTGGAGCTGACAATGGTAGGCATCCCCTGCTGTATGTAATGAGCTGCTAACACCTGCTTTCTCATTGCAGAGGTCTGCAGCTTAGACTCCACATGCCAAAAGAAGCAGAGAGCTGACTTTCATCTCAAACTCCAGTTTCAATATCACCAAGTTGTATACTTTAACAAATGATTAAAATATCAATTTTAAGTTATCTACTATTTTACAATAAGAAAAAAAAGAAGGAGGGAGACGAGAGGGTCAAAATCAGAAAAGGGGATGTAAGGACAGAAGCCAAGGTTGGAGTAGCACTCTCTGAAGAGGCCTCAAGAAGCTGAGAAAGGCAAGGAAACTGATTTTCCCCTGGAGCCTCCAGAAAGGACTCCTTTTGAACTTGGGAACTCCAAAACTGTAAGATAAATTAAGCTACTAAGTTTGTGATAAATCGTTACAGCGATGAACAGAGACCTATACATGAACACAAACCTCGTTATTTTATTAGATTGCTAATCTGCTTTGTAGTTGATTCACGTGACTTTTAAAGTATTCCATCAAACACTCCTACAGTTTGGGTACAAGTTGCTGATGGTTGGTTCAGGAAGGGCCCTGCTATGGTTTGACTGTGTCCACCAAAAATTCCTGTGTTGGAATCTTAATTCCCAACACAATAGCACTGAGAGGTGATGGGGCTTTCAAAGAGTGATTAGGTCATTAAAGGGAATTAATGACTTTCTTATGGGATGGGATGAATTCTCACAGAAATGAGTAAGTTCTTCCTCTTTGGAAACTGGATTACTGCAAGAGTGGATTGCTATAAATTGAGCCTGTTTTAGTCAGCTTTTTCACTACTATGACTAAATACCTGACCAGCACAACTGTAGAGGAAAAGAGTTCATTTGAGGGCTCACAGTTTCAGAGGTCTCAATCCATAGAAAGTGACTCCATTCCTCAGGGCTCCAGGTGAGACAGGAACATCATGGCAGAAGAGTGTGGCAGAGGGAAGAATCTCAAACGATGATCAGGAAACAGAGAGAGAAAGAGAGTCTCCACCTGCCATATACAAATATATACCCCAAAGCTACACTTCCAATTCCCACCTCCTCCAGCCACACCTTACCACTTCAGGAACCACTCAGTTAATCCCTGTCAGGAGATTAATTCACTGATTGGATTAAGACTCTTACAACCCAATCATTTCTCCTGAGCCTTATTGCATTGTCTTACTCGTGAGCTTGGGGGACACCTCACATCCAAACCATAATAGAGCCTGTCCTTGTGTTTTCCCTCTTCCACACTTTCACCTTCTTGTCCTGCTTTCCCACCACAAAAGGACACAGCACAAGGCCCTCCCAGAAGCAGCCATCTGATCTAGGACTTTAGCCTCCAGAAGTGTGAGTAAATAAACTTGTTTCCTTTATATATTTCCCAGGGTCAGATAATCTGTTACAGCAACAGAAAACAGACTAAGATCAGACTCACTCTATATTTGACCAGGGTCTAATCAGACTGGAATTTGCTGAGTGATTCAGGCAGTCAGACAGTGACACCCTTTTATAAAAAGGTAAGTCTGACAATGGATTCAGTTCTGTATCCCAAAGAGAAATATTTCTCATTAGAAAAACAATACTGAAAATTCATGCAGATTTGAATTGTACAATTTATGAAAATTACATCTGTGTGATCCAAATGGGAGCGTACTTAGGGACCACATTCAGGTGTTCACTACCTCCCAGGTCTTGCCCTTCCCTACACGTCCACAGCCCTTGGCCCAACTTCTGTGCTGTTCCTTTGAGTGCTAGAGCCCAGTCTTATAGTATTTCACCACATAATCATTGTAGATTGTATGCCAATTATTTTGCAAAAAAAAAAAAAAGTGGAATGTGACCTTTATGCAAAATTGTTTTTTTAAAAACTTGTGCTTGTATTACTTAAAAAGTATTAATTACAGAGTAAATTATATTCCATTCTTTTATAATTATGTTAGAATGAATCCTATGAAAAGACATAAGTGAGTCCCCACCGTCATGCCCACCCACAAGAATGGGTTCTGAATTAGAATAAGATATATTTCATGCTTGTATAATTTTATCAAAATGGATTCTACTGTCATGTATAACTAAAAAAACCAATTAAAAAAAATAAAATAAAATATCTTGACTGAAAAAAAGAATGAATCCTAATGTTATGTAAAACTAAAAATAATAATAAAATTAAAAATATTATTAATTGCTGGGTGTGGTGGCACAGGCCTGTAATCCTAGGGACTTGGGAAGCTCTGGCAGGAGGATCGTGGGTTCAAAGCCAGTTTCAGCAACTTAGCAAGGCCCTAAGCAACTCAGTGAGACCCTATCTAAATAAAATACAAAAAAGGGCTAGGGAGTGGCTCAGTGGTTAAGTGTCCCTGGGTTCAATCCCTGGTACAAAAAAAAAAAAAGTAATTATTAAATTATCTTTGGTGAAAGATTAGGATGTACAGAATATTTGTGAATATACTTTAACATTGTAGTAGTGATTATGTGGTGAAATACAGTATTAAACTTGACATATATAGCATAGGATTTATTTTTTCATCCTTATGACTAATTAAGGAATAAATGGCTTTCTGTTTGATAATCTTCTAGATGAAGGGAGAACGTTCTCCAGGGCATCCTAAAAGATTGAAAAGCCAAGTTTCCCCCAGGATACCTGCATCCTAAGTGGCACCTAGAAATATAATATCATTTGCTCCAAAGAATTGACAGAACTTTCCTATCTAGTCCCAGCATTACTTCAATAGGTCTTTACTCCTAGGCAAATCCAGGTAGTGTTTCCCTAAACCTACAGCCTACAACTGGTTAAAAGTTCATAACGAAGAAGCTTCTTATCCGTTTATCCTGCTTGGTTCCACAAACTTGATAACTGCCAATCAAGTCAGAGACAGGTGCTGTGGCTATTGCCTGAGCTGCACCCCAGGAGCTACGCATCTCCTTCATGTGGGGGCACCAGGCAGGGACAAGGGCTCTGCTGGCAGCAGTGTCACAGCCACATATATTGGTTCAACATTATCTTCACAGGGCTTTAAGGCTGGGCCACAACTGGCCGTGGTAAAGATGGTGGATTTTCTAAGAATCCCCGAGGTGCCCTTTTTGTCATGTGGGGACAGACAGACACATACCAAGGAGGAGCGGAACTCAGGTGGGAGCTACAGCTGCCCTGGCATTAGACTCTGCCAATCACCTCTTCCCAAGAGCAACTGGATTGGTGTTGGCTTTTCTGCCCTTTAGCTAAGGTAAATATAGAAAAAGTGGTAAATCCACCTGCCCTTTCTTTCTCCCTGTTCTCTCCAGGAACACCTCACCCCCATACAGTGGATCACTTAACACCAAACCAAAGCGAAGAAAGTGAAAATAATCATTCCATTGCCACTCGATGTAATACTTCTCCACGTAGATTTTTGGTTTCTATTTACAGAAGGAATGCATGCTTACTGTAAGTAATTTGGAAAATAGAGAAAAAGCAAAGGAAGAAATAAAAAATCATCTGTCATCCTAACATCTTGAGATGACCACTGTCCCTTCTCCCACATTCTCTGCACCTCCACTTTGCTTAATGTTTATTCATGATTCTTTTAGATTATGTTATTCTTTTTATTTGCTTATTTTCTGACTACCTCAGTGTAATGTAAAATCTTTGAAGGCATGAAATTTATCTCTCTGACCCCCCAAAATAGTGGTTGGCTCAATAAATATTTGTTAAATGAATAAATATTTTGGTATATCATGTTCTCTTTTACCTTTGTTTTAATTTTTTTTTTGTTTTAGGTGGACACAATATCTTTATTTTATTTTTATGCAGTGCTGAGGATTGAACCCAGTGCCTCATGCATGCTAGGTGAGCACTCTACCACTGAGCCACAACCCCAGCCCTCTCTTTTATCTTAATATGTGTGTGAGTATATAAAATGTTTACAAAGTGTTATGTTTATTAATTTTAGGAATCATTGTATGACTAAGAGTCCCCAAAAGAATATCTAAAATATGGATGATTTAAAAAGTGGACTCAAATTTACTCAATTCCAAAATTACTCTCTTCTCAGAGATTTTCAAAGCAGCAGCTTTGGTGAATGGGCCCCGGGGTAGAACTGATGGGCAAAACTGATATTCCAGTAAAGTAAAGGCCTTTAAAGGCACAGTTGGCAGGACCATGAGTTCCCCGTTAGCATGAAGCTGCTGGTGTGTGCACGGACATAAAGGTGAGTGGGGTTTCCGACACAGGGCTGAGCAGGCGGGATGCAAGGAAGGTAAAAGGAGTGAGGGAGCAGGTGAGAAAACAGAGGCCTCTGATGGGTGGTGAGTTGGAAAGCCAATCACTCTTCACTCTTAGATTTGACCTCACCTTAAAATTTTTGAGCCAGGTATGATGGCACAGAGTTGTAATCTTAGTCACTCAGAAGGCTGAGGCGAAAGATCACAAATTTGAGGTCAGTTTGGGCAACTTGGCAAGACCCTGTATCAAAATTTTTAAACAAGTAAAGGACTGGGGATGAAGTTCAGAGTGACCCTGAGTTCAATCCCTAGTACCACACATACACACATACACATACACACACACACACACACACACACACACACACAGAGCTAGTTGTGGTGGTGTACTTCTATAATCCCAGATACTCAGGAGAATGAGGCAGGAGAGTTACAAGTTTGAGGCCAGCCTCTGCAATTCAGGAAGACCCTGTCTCAAAATAAATTTAAAGAGCTAGGGATGTGGCTCAGGAGTCGAGCACTTGCCTAGCAGAAGGGACCCTAGGTTTGATCCCCAGCACATAAAAATTTTTTAAAAATGTTTAGAGCATTCAAAGTGACCATTTCAAATCACCTTCACCCTACAACAACATTTTTCTGACTTTCCTTCACACTGTGGCCTTTCTTCTCAAGGGTAATGATCCTCCCTGCCCTCCTTCCGGACTTCCCTTACTTGTACTGTACTCTCACTGGCAACTTTGGTTATGTCCTCTCTCTGCTGTCTTCAGTATCTCCAGGTATATTCATTCCTTACCCCTTTTTGTGAAAGTCCTCAGACTACCCAATCTTAAAACAAAGTAAAGTAAGACTCCTTCCCATGCATGCCACCACCCCTCCCTTCAAATCCATCTGACTGAAAGAGAAGTTGACACCTGTAGTTGCCATCTCCTCCCTGCCCTCTCTTTCCTTAACCTCACTGTAATCTAATTCCCAGCTAAGGCCACCAGTGACCTTCTAGTGTTGAGGGCCACAGCGGAGTCGGGATGACGCATGGCATTTTTGCCAGAAGTAGTGGTTGAGAGGTGACGCCAGCGAGCCATTAAGATGATGACTTTTGAGTTCTCCTGGAGTTCCCGTTGAGTTCTAGTTGAGCTCTCGCAGGGATTCCTGAAGAGTTCGCATTGGTTGGGGAAGTGCCGGAGGAGGGATTTCCGGTTGGTGGTTCCTGGAGGAGCCGCGTGGCGTTCAGGAAAGTTCCCGGGGAGCGTGTGTGGAGTGTGCTGGTGGAGTTCAGAAATAAAGTTTGTTCCTGCTTCAGTGGCTCATGATTTGTGCCCAGCCAGATTGCGGCACTCTAGTGGCTCTATCCAGAAGGCTTTGCTTGATCCTCATCCTTCTCCACCCCTCTCTGGCACCTTATGCCATCGATTTCTATTGCCACCTATGAAATTCTCTCCTCATTTTTCTCTCTATCCTCCTAATCATCCTACATATGGAAGATAGTATAGCTTTCTAAAGTACAGTTGTGTTCCTATAGGATTTATTTAATTTCTTTCTATGGCTCAACCAGTAAATTAGAAAAAAGTGTTAAATACAGTGAGTCAAGATTTGAGAGAGACATTTAATAATTCTCTTCATCCTTGGAGAAAAGTTGAGAAATGGGGTCTAGACAGTACAACTGCTTGACAGAGCAAGACCTTCCATAGATGCAAACAATGCTGCTCCAGAGTGAAAAGTGGATAGCTCTAGCTACCACCCACTGAGGGTGAAGTAGATTCTGCCACTGCCATTGCTCAAGGGTACCTGGTAAATTACAGTAGAGTAGCTCCCCAGGCAGAGCTCTATGGACTCAACCAAGTCCCTCTGAAATCTGATGGTAACAGTTCTGTGTCACTCTTCTGAAGACCATCAATGGATTCCTATTGGCTACTGTATTAAGTACAAATTTCTCAGCTACCCTCAAAGGCTCTTCATAGCATGGCCCAAATCAACTTCTCCATGTTTGTCACACAAATGCTTGAATCACCACCACCACCAAGCATGCAAATCCAGCCGTGCAAGATACTTACTTGACCAGGTCAACCAACTCTCCAGTCTCTGTCATTACATTCAGCCTTTTCCCATCTCCAATTCCATCTCCTCCACAAAATCCTCCTCATAGTCCCTTCCTTCCTCCCTTCCCCCATCTCAATAGCACTTTTTACTCTTTTTGCAACCTACTAGTCACTGTGGTATTTAACAATTACTAGCTTTATCTCTACCTCTAGACTGCAAAATTCTCGAGGGAGAGGGGTGCAGAATGGATTTGGTAAGTGGTCAGAGAAGGAAGGTGGGACTTAGATAGGGAGAGGGGAGCTCAAGGAACATTCCGGGGCCAAAGAAACTTTAGGAACTTTACTAGGGAGGCAATTTTTAAACTGACCTTATCACCCGTGTTTCCCTAAGAGTTCTTTTGTGTATTTTCTTTCTTCTAAATAGTATAAATAAAGGCACTGAGGAGAGGCTGAGCACTTTGCTTTTTGAAGACAACTGGTCTACCTGGAGTGGAGGGCACCTCCATTACAATAACAAGCTCAGAGTTGGAACTTTGTTTTTTTTTAGTACCAACCCAAGACAGGTGGTCAAGAGTTTGTTAAATGACTATATTCATCTGTTATAATGAATAAGAATGGAGAGATGCATTTGGGTCAAAATGATAGAAGGTCTTGAATGCTGGGTCAAGGATAACACATTCGAGTTCTTGACCAGGGATATAACTTCTGTACATGAATTCCTTAATTATCTTGTATGGTTTTATGTATTTATTTGTTTGTTTAATGCATGTTTTTAATGTGCTCAATTTTTAAAATTCCTGTCTTTCACTTACCTTGTCTTGTTTTGTTTGTTGCCAACACACTGTCAGAGGCATTTGGTGTTTTGTCTCCTCTCCTTTTGTCATTTCCCACCTCAACCTAGTTCTCGCTCCCCTCTACTTTGGACATACAGTTTCCTTTGCTAGCCTTTCCTTTCTGCTCCTGGGGAGGTGCAGAAGCCCCTGTTTCTTGTCTCTTCAGGTGCATGCTTTTCTCTTGAAAATTGTCCCTTTTCCCTCCACTTGCTGTCCTGCTGCCTCATGTGCTTGGGTTTGGCTTCCCCGGTTTCTGTTAGTGAGATTCTATTCACTTCCAGTGGAGACTGCAGAGAAAGCAATCCGGAATTTACTGTGGATAACGTGTGGCCTGTACTTATTCTTCCCTTTTCCAGTGTTCTGCCAGCCCAGGAGATGAGCATTCTGGAATGCTGGCCATTTTGCCCTGTGGAAATGACATGACAATGACATCTTGAGCTTGCACTTTACTGATGTCATCCACGGAAGTTTTACCTGCACTGATCTCAACCTTGAACGACGTGGCACTTAGGTTTCTGCCTTTATCAACCAACAAAGATATTTTACAATTTAGAAAAATAGAATAATTTTCCCAAGGCCACAGAGTTAGCAAGTGGGATGTCTAGGATTCAAGCTCCAAACTTTCTTTCTCAACATGTGTGACTATTATGGCGTGGATATGAGATGTCCCCCAGAGCTCCCATGTTAATGCAGGAATATTCAGAGGTAAATGATTAGATTATGAGAGCTGTAATCTGATTGGTCCATCTTAGAATGAACTGACTAGTAAATATAGGCAGGTGGGACATGGCTGGAGGAGGTGGGACACTGGGGACATGCCCTGGAAGGGTACATCTTTCCTTAAGCCCTTCTGCCCTCCCCCAGCCCCTCTCTCCTCTTCTACCTGGCTTCCATCAGCAAAGCAGCCTTTTTCCACTATGATGTGCTGCTTCACCTTGGGCCCAGAGCAATGGATTCAGCTGACAGTGAACAAAACTTCTGAATCCATGAGCCAAAATTAACTTCTCCTCCTCTAAGTGGTTCTTGTCAGGTATTTCGGCCACAGCAACATAAAACTGACTAATACAATAATCTCCAGATTTGAAAGCTGTTTCATAGTTTGCACTGGGGTTAGAAAACTCAACTTTTCTCTTATATGCTTACCTTACCCAAATTTAGAAAGGAAAAACAAATCAGCCAATTAAAAAATTCACTTTTGGCTGGGTGCAATGGCACACACCTGTAATCCCAGCTGCTTGGGAGGTTGTGACAGAAGAATTGCAAATCCAAAGCCAGCCTCAGCAATGGTGAGGCGCTAAGCAACTCAGTGAGACTCTGTCTCTAAAATAAAATAGAAAATAGGGCTGGGGATGTGGTCAAGTGAGTTCAATTCCCAGCCCCTCTCTCCTCTTCTACCTGGAGAAAAAAAAAATTCACAGTTGAACATGTTAACACATTATGCTAACCCTCTTGTAAACATATTAGACTTGTTGCCTTTATAAACATTTCTTGTCCAAATGGCTTTATGGAGCCGAACAACTATCTAACACAAGGATCAAGCAATGTTGATTGCCAGAGGAGGTAGAACATGTCTATAATCCCAAATACTCAGGAGACTGAGACAGGAGGATCTCAAATTCTAGGCCAGTTCATGCAATTTAGCAAAACCCTGTCTCAAAATAAAAAAAGGAAGGACTCGGGTTACAGCTTAGTGATAGAATGTTTGTGTAGCATTCTTGAGGCCCTAGGTTCCAGCACTGCAAAGGGGAAAAAATTGTGATAAGACAAACATTGCTTCAGGAGCCCATTTACCATATTTCCCATCATCTTTTCTCTTCTTCTTTTCCAGATGTCTTATCATTTCTGTTATTAGGGGTGTTCTTTTAAAAATTAACAATATTTTAAGAGTCCATACACTTCTATTTCCTCTGAATGGTTTTGCCAGCCCAGTCTTCCATCTTTGGACCTTGGATATGCCTAAGGCATGTCACAGATTGGAAAGCACAGCTCCCTCCCCTAGACATGGTCAGCTTCACAGAATCTCCAAATGTTCCTAAACTAAAAGATGATATGGGTACATCTTTTCCTTACAGGAAACTTAAAACATAAATTCAATTTTTCTAAGTAAGAAAAAATTAGATAATTCAAAAGGTACAAAAGGGTATACCCCCCCTGTCCCAGTCACTAAGTTTCCAACGTGTATGCTACAACTGTCCCCAGTTTCTTACAATTCCTAAATTCTCTTAGCATTCACCAATTCAAACAAGAAAAGTCTATGTGATCAATGTTTATAGCAGCTCAATTCACAAGAGCTAAACTGGGGAACCATCCTAGATGCCCATCAATAGATGAATGGATAAAGAAACTCTGGTATATATACACAGTGTAATATTACTCAGCATTAAAAGAGAATAAAATTATGGCATTTGCAGGTAAATTGATGGAGTTTGAGAATATCATGCTAAGTGAAATAAACCAATCCACAAAAACCAAAAGTCAAACACTTTCTCTGATATATGGATCCTGATCCATAATGGGGAGGGAGACAGAGAAAGAATAAAGGAACTTTGGATTGGGCAGAGGGAAGTGAGGGGAGGGGAGGGGGCAAAGGGGTAGGAAAAATGGTAGGATGAGATGGACATCATTACCCTAGGTACATGTATGAGTGCATGAATGGTGTGAGTCTACATCATGTACAACCAGAGAAATGAAAAGCTGTGCTCCATTTGTGTACAATGAATCCAAATATATTCTGCTGTCGTGTATAACTAATTAGAACAAATAAAAAATAATAAAAAGGTCTATGTGAATTACTTACTTTTCTCTGTGACTTTATGCTTAAAAGAAAATTAACCCACTCAGTTCAGCAAACATGAATTCCTACTGCACCTGCAGTCTCTTCTAAATGTCACTTCCTCCTAGAAGCCTCCCCTACCCATCCCAAGCCTGATTCAAGTGACCCTCCTACAGGCTCCCAAGGCCTGGTATTTGACCCATCATCCATCCTGCTTATCGCGCACAGCAGAAATTGCCTGTCACCTCAAGGCTTGGGACCAGCCCAGTGGCACTTAAGAGGCATTCAGGAAAAATGTGTTGAATTCATGTACTTTCTGATTAACTACATATATTAAAATTATGCACAAAATTTTGGGACTGCAATGGTAGACAGAGTCTCATCTTTGCCCTAACCTTCCTGACATCTTCACATAGTTTAAACAGAAAGAGAATCCCTTCAATTGATTCTCCTCTTAGTCTAAGTCCACATGATGACACAATCAGCATCCCTTATTTGTGTAATCTATTCTTTCTTTTCCTGTTACTGTGTGTCTTTAGTCTTTATTTACGACAAAATGTGGCCTAGAATTCCCACTAGTCTGTGTTTGCCAAGGGCTCAAAGCCTGACAATTTTACCCTGCCTTGTAATTTTTTTTTCTTTCTCCGAAGTGGTATTTAATTGACTCTCCAGCACCAACAATTGAGAATACTGGCAAGAAATTAGTGGTGAAAACACACCATCTGTTTTTAAAACTTCATTCAAAAAGTTACATGCAGTTTATAAATATAATGTCTCAAAATGTATTCAGAGGCAGGTGTGTTGGTGCTCTGGGATGTCAGAGCTGGAAAGAGAGGACTAGGCTCAGAAGTCAGCTGAATCCCAGCTGGGCCTCTGACAGCTGCTGGATTCTGCTTTGTGGGGTTACTGAGCTGAGGATTGCTAATGTCTACTACACCATTTGTATTGCTAACAGAAGAATGGTCCTTCCTGTGCTATGGTGACATCTAACCAGCCCGTCATATATAAATTATTCCAAAATTCAAAGCTATCTGAGGCACAGAGGCACTGGCCTATAATCTCAGCAACCTGGGAGGCTAAGACAAGAGAATCACAAGTTCCAGGCCAGCTTGGGCAAGTTAGCAAGACCATGTCTCAAAATAAAAAAAAAAAAAAAAAAATAAAAAGGGCTGGGATGTAGCTCAGTGGTAGAGACTTTGTCCAGGATATTATGAGGTCCTGGGATAGATCTCCAGTATTTAAAAAAAAAAAAAAACTATTTTAACTATAAAAATCCTAGTTAAGTAAAATAGAGTATTAGCTCTGTATAAAGGCTTGGGATAAATCACCTGATTCCAACCATAGTTTTCTCATATCTAAAATGGTGAGGTGGGCTGGGGTGCAGCTCAGGTAGGCTGCTTGTCTAGCATGCACAAGGCTCTAGGTTCCATCCCCAGCACTGAAAAAATGGTGACAAGTTTGGACTAAAAAAGACTATCGTGCCAGGAGTGGTGACGCACGCCTGTAATCCCAGCAGTTTGTGGGGGCTGAGGTGGGAGGATGTGAGTTCAAAGCCAGCCTCAGCAAATTAACAAAGCCCTAAGCAACTCAGCAAGACTGTCTTAAAATAAAATATAAAAAGGTAAGGGAATGTGGCTCAGTGGTTAAGCACCCCTGGGTTCAATTCCCGACACCAAAATGAATAAATAATAAAAAAAAAAAATTAAAAAGAGTATTGTTTTTCAAGAGACAAAACAAATGCAATAGGTAAAACTTACTTGGATTTTTCTTTTTTTAATACGTGGTGCTGAGGATCGAACCCAGTGCCTCATACGTGCCAGGCAAGCACTCCACCACTACTAAGTCACAACCCCAGCCCCTTACGTGGGTTTTTGTTAAAAGAAATAAAAAGGCTAAAACATTTAGGCATTGCTAATATATAGGTATGACTACCTACTTAATATTATGGAATTATTAATATTCCTAGGTGTGCTAGTACTTTTGAGGGCATGTGGAAATGCACATTAAAGTGTTGTAATGTTTGCAAATGTCTATTTAAAGGATGTGAGTTGGTGTGTGTGTGTGTGTGTGTGTGTGTGTGTGTTGTCTATGTACATAGACAGAAAGTGATTGAGAGAAAGAAGTAGAGCAAATATATTTGAAAAGTAAGCGAGCGCAGAGTTCCACACCTATAACCCCAGCTTCTGTCTTTCACTGGGAGCTGCCTTGCCGTTCTTCTTGGAAATCATTCTCAATGTGTGTTTGTCTTCATTGTTCTCCTATATAGTTCCCTCTTCCTTCCTTATTGTCAATATTTTCCTGTGGATTTGTCTCTGTTCCATGCAATAATCTAGTTCTCTAATTTGCCTCACCTTGGCTGAGTTCTTATCACCTCCATGTCTTTTCCATTATCTCAGTCTCCCTCCTCTCCCAGGAAAGGAGGAGATTTCATACTATCTGCTACCTTTCTGTCACCTTGTGTTCCAGCCAGACTCCTGAGTTCCTTTACAACCTACTGTTGTGTATTTAACTTAAAATACACACAGAGAAGTTGGGCGTGGTGGTGCGTGTCTGTAATCTCAGCAGCTGAGGCTGAGACAGGAGGACCAAAACCAGGAGTTCAAAACCAGCCTCGGCAACTGCGACACATTAAGCAACTCAGTGAGACATGTCTCTAAATAAAATAGAAAATAGAGCTGGGTGGCTCAGTGGTGAAGTGACCCTGAGTTCAATTCCTGAGAAAGAAAGAAAGAGAGAAAGAGAGAGAGAGAGAGAGAGAGAGAGAGAAAGAAAGAAATCCACACAAGTATGTGCCACGCTTTGAGTTCAGTCTCCATCACTGCAAAGAAATAGTGTGTGTGTGTGTGTGTGTGTGTGTGTAAAATGGAACCGAGTTCTGGGGCTGAAACACTGTGGTAGAACACTTTCCCAGCATGCAAGAGGCCCTGTGTTCAATCCCCAGCACTACAATAAATAAATAAATAATAGCCTATTCTGACAGTGCCCCACTTCCAGCTCTAGTCTGCCTAACTCAGCCCTGTGTGCTTTAGAGAAGAAAGGCATCTTCTGGCTCCCCATCTTATCTCCAACCCCACCTTGGGGTGGAGTTTACCCTTGAATGATGGCTGCCTCCCGCCCACCGCCCCCCTCCCCACGCCCGCTTCAGATCCTTCTGTCATTTCACCTTTTCTCTGGTTCACAGAACCCTTGAAGGATAATCCTCTTTTATTTTCCTGAACTTCTGAACTTCTCCTGCATCTTTCACCTCTGGTCTTTGGCAGTCAGCTCAGATTCCTTTATCTGCCTTTGGCCGGGCTGAAACTTTTGCCCAGGGTGACCAACTGTCACAGATTCTCAGTTCATGCCCACTTCGGATCACACATACCATGCTGCGTTGTTTGTCTTCGTCCCTTTCCTCCTCTTACTTTTAGCTGAGCAAACTTTCCCTGTGTCTCAGTGCACTGAGATTCCTCTGCACTCTGCTCTCCACCTGAGGAGCCCCCTCCTGGTGCTCCCCACCCACCTCTTCAGCCTGATCCCTGGCAAACTGAGATGCCCTTTAATCCCACAAGTGACAAATACCATCTCCCCACCTCCCCGAAGGAATTTCTGCTGCCTGGTCAGTTTCAGGAGTCCCATGTTCAAATTTACAGACTGAAGCCACAACTCGGCTGGGTAATCAGGTGACCTGGCTCTGCTCTCAGGGGTGGAGGGATTGTCCCACCTTACCTGCTATGTACAACCCTGCCTTCTTCTGTCCTGCTCCAGCCCTGCTCAGTATTTTACTTGGCTGGGGCCTTGTCAGCCATACCAGAATAGCATGTTTCATAACTATTTTCTTTCCCATTGAAGACATAAAAGTGTTTGCTTTTTGTCTCACTTGGGGTGGTGTGATTACAAAATTAATCAGAGGCTCCCATTTTTATCCCCAAATATTTTTGAAGGTGTGTCATGAAATCTCCCTCTCTAAAGGCTTAGTAACATCTTTTTTCTAGGAACCTCACTTTCACAACGTGTCTTTTGGGATTACACTCAAGAGACTTTGTAATCTAAATTCTCCTCACAAAATTCCTGCCTTGGAATATTTTTCAGGTGACAAAATCTCCTTTCTAAGTGGTAGCTGAACCATTTTCTTCAAAGCAGCCAACAAGTTGTGTGAGTCCCTTTTTGTTCAGTGAATTTCCTTTTTTCTTTAGGAAAATGAGAGAAAGTAATAACAGCATCACTTTCTACCTCTGACACTTCTCAGTGAGCATAATTTTTCCTCTTCCCCCTGGGCCCATGTCAACATCTGACTGTTTTCTACTCTCTTCTCTGTTCTGAGTCTGTGACTAGAACTCATTAGAAGAAATTCATGTTAATTCCTGTAAGCATGTCAGCCATTCAGTTAACAGGTATTTCCTAAGCATGTCTAATGAATAGTGATTCATCACAAAAACAGACTTGACTAATCCCCAAATGGCAAAGTGGTGAACAATATTGGGGTCATCTACCCCTATTGTAGCATGCATGGTGTCAGAGAGGAAAATCTCCTGCACTTAGGATCCCTGCCCACCGTTTCATAGGAAGCAAATGCAAATGCAAAAATGCTTTCAGGAAGAAGTAAACCTAGGACCTACAGAATCACAGAACTTTAAAAGACTTGCCAGAAGGCAGAGAGTGTTTTGTCCCACTGCAACAGAGTGCCAATGTGCAAATGTTTTTTATTGACGATGGCAGCAGGTTTGAGGCATGTCCCTGATGGTGATGTAGGACATGCTTCAAATGTGAATCCCACATGGAAGCTGGAGTTGTGGCTTCATCGCGGAGCGCTTGCCTAGTAGAGACCCTGGGTTCCATCTCCAGCACCAGAAAATAAGCCAATGAAAATCATGAATGGACTCCATTCAGATTTTGGTCATCTCTATTCTCCTTTGTCAAATCTTCCAGAGTAACCAGATTTTGTAATGCTGTTTGAATGGAAGTAAATTGGAACAGCTTACATTATATGATTAATTAAGAGTCAGCTTTGACTACAGTGACTAATACATCAATCCTATTACTATGACATTCTGCCCATCAGGAGGTAGGCCTATTACTCACTGAAGGGCCAGTGGAGACTGTGGCCTATTAGTTTCCAGATAGTAATCAATTCACACTTTGCTTTAAAAAATGTTAGCCATTACCAAGAGTGGTGAGTCTTACTTGCAATCCCAGGAATTTGGGAGGCTGAGGCAGAAGGATTGCAAGTTGGAGACCTGCCTTAGCAACTTAGCAAGACCCTGTCTCAAAATATAAATAAATAATCTAGAAAAAAATTAAAGGGTTGGGAGGTAGCGCAGTGGTAGAAGGCCCCTAGGGTCAATCTCTAGTCCCCCCGCAAAAAAAAAAAAAATTAGTAGGACAACACAAAAGAATTACTTAACCTAAAAAGGAATGTGGTACTAACATATGCTATATTATAAATGAACTTCAAAACATTGTACTAAGTGAAACATTTCTCATATTCTCCTATTCTGAACATTTCTCATAAATGGTATCATATAATATGGGAACTTTTGTTTCAAGGTCCCCTATTATATGACACCATTTATGAGAAATGTTCAGAATAGGAGAATCTAGAGAACCTAGAAAGACAGAACCCAGCAAGTAGCTGCCAGGGGCTGGGGGAGGGAGCATGGAAAGGGACTGCTTGATGGTGTGAGGTTTCCTTCTGGGTGGTGAGAATATTTTGGAATTAGAGGTAGTGGTTGTATAACACTAAGAATGTACAGAGGCCACTGAATTGTGCACTTAAAATAATTGATTTTTATCTTATTAAACTTTACTTCAATTAAAATATAGAGAAAGAGAAGGAGCTAGAGCACAGCCAGGTCAGACAGATCCCAGTTGACTTGCAGGTGCAGGTTCCACACCCCTAACCCTCCCTGGTTAATTGATAAGGGAAGAAGACCAGAGAGCATATACCTCAGTGAGGGGCAAAGAATCAGCTAGAACCCCAGCTTCCTGGCTTCAGAATCAGACCCCTTTTCACTACCTTAACCAAAAGAGTAATTGCTTTGATCTTTGAGATCATGTCTTCCATAGCAACTTACTGAGCATCTTCTGCAAGCCAGTTGCTGAAACCAGCTTTATCTCAGATCAAAGTCATGCTCAACGGGCTGGGGTTGTGGCTCAGTAGTAAAGCGCTCGCCTAGCATGTGCGAGGCGCTGGGTTCGATCCTCAGCACTAAAAAATAAATAAATAAAATAAAGGTATTGAGATATATATATATATATATATATATATATATATATACATAAAGTCATGCTCAAACATTTTCTCCCTAGTACACAGTTATCACATTCTACCCTTGGTAGTAACTTATTCTAATTTTGATCTTTAATTTTTGTATTAGTTCTTGAATGGGCCCAAGTGGTTTATGATCTGAAACTTTTGCCATATGACTTAAAAGGAGTAGTTTTGGTTTTGATTTAACTTTAAAAAGACAATTAAGACTAAAGGATTTTTGTTTGTTTGTGATACTAAAGATCAAACCCAGAGGAATTCTATCACTGAGCTATATTCCTAGCCCTTTTTATTTTTTGAGACAGGGTGTCACTAAATTGTCCAGACTGACTTCAAATTTGCAATCTTTCTCCCCAGTCATTAGAATTACCCAGGTGCACCACTGTGGCTGGCACAGATCAAAGGATATATGTTTCCATGATTCCCAAAAATGTTAAATAGAGTGGCTCTAAGCTCAGAACAAATCAGCAGATGAAGTTCAGGTCAAGGCTATAAGTATTAACTGAGGCCCCACAGTGTTCAAACGTGGCTGCCCAATACAATGGTCAGGAGGTCACAGCAAGCCTGACCCTTTACATTGTCAAGGAGGGTGGGTGCCCTGGAGACTGTCTGGGAGGACAGGGAGGACCCTGATGGGCAGGTGGTGATACCAGATCCAGGAAGAGGGATTCATATGAGCACATGTCCGGGGTACCCTCTCTGATTTGGACTGGGGAGGTTTGGAATTGGGGTGAACCATGAAGGTATGAGAGGTGGTCTCTTCCCTCTTTACTTCAATACTAGTCTGTAGTCCACATTGTTTTAAATGCATGTTGTATTTACCAGGCCCTGAAGCAATGTAAATCTGTACATGCACTGAGGTGCCTATCCCAAGTGACCTGGGACCAGGTGTTTTCTAACACACACACAGTTTAAGTGTCTCTGTGCCCCTCCAGACGCTCGACTCTTTGATTCTTATGCTTCCATGACTTTTGCAGAAGGCAAAGATTGTCATTCTATAATTAAAGCTCAGGTTTAAAATGTAAGGGCACACAAAGAGTAACTTCAAATAATCCCAAACACAAGCAACCAAATAAAAATAGATAAGTAGAAATTCATCCAAATTTAAAACATTTTTGCTTCAAAGGATGTTACCCAGAAAGTGAAAAGACGACCCACAGAAGGGAATACATAAAAGAACTCTTAGAACACAACAATAAGAAGACAAATAATGTGATTAAAAAACAGGCAGAGAACCTGAATAGATGCTTCTCCAAAGAAGGTACACAAAATTACCAATAAGCACATGAAAAGAAGTCTACCATTGTTAGTCATTAGGGAAACGCAAATCAAAGCCACAAGGAGATACCATTTCATATGCACCAGCATGACTAGAATAAAAAATACAGACCATAGCAGATGTTGGTGAGGATACAGAGAAAAGGGAGCCTTCATATGTTGTTGGTGAGAATGGAAAACGAGCCACCTTGAAAAACAGTCCGGCAGCTCTTCAAAAAATTTAAACATAGTGTTATTATATGACCCAGAAATTCTGCTCCTTGTTATACATCCAAGAAAAATGAAACAGGGCTAGAGTTTTGGCTCAGAAGTAGAGCGCTTGCCCTAGCATGCATGAGGCACTGAGTTCGATCCCCAGCACCACATAAAAAATAAATAAATAAACAAAATAAAAGTATTGTGTCCATCTACAACCAAAAAGAAATTTTTTTTTTAAAAAAAGAGAGAAATGAAACATACATCCACATGAAAACTTGTACGCAAACATTCATAGCAGCATGATTCATAAGGGCCAAAGGTGCAAACAACACCAATGTCCACCAGCTGACCAGTGCATCAACAAAACGTCATTCAGCAGAAAAAGGAATTAAGCACTGATTCCCACCACAACAGGGACGAAGCTGCAAAATATTACACTCAGGAAAGGAAGCAGTAGAAAAGGTCACATACTGCGGATCCTTTTATAGAAAATGTCCAGCCTAAGCAAATCTCTAGGGACAGAAAGTAGATTAGTGGTTGCTGGGGGCTGAGAAGGAGAGGAACAGACACACAGTTTCTTTCAGGGTCAGGGAAAATGTTCTGGAATTAGACAGTGGTGACGGTCTTCCTGTCATCGGAGCTGTTCTGAAGAGGTCCTGGAGAAGGGGACTTCAACTCAGGATGACTGGATTCTTGAAAAACACCAGCGGACCAGGACCTGTGGGGTGACCCTTCTGTTATTTAAAGATGTGAAAAATGCTAGAGATTTGAGAAAAAAGGCCGTGGAAGGCACCATTGACGGCCATCAATAAATCCTACAATGATTATTGATCCTTTTCAGATACTTGTGGCAGCAAACAAAGCAGTTCACCTCTACAACTCTATCCACTTAAATTATTTTCAACCTTTCCCCAAATAATATTTCAGAGGCTTTGAAAAAATTTGGTATCTCAGCAGATGATATTTCAATTTTAATTGTTTACGTTGAAGAGGGAGAAAACAAGTAAATCAAAAAATGCCTAATACCTCAAGTAGAAGGCCAAGAGATGTCTCTGAAAAATCTTCCTGACATAATGAATATTTCTGAAGTCAAAAAGATATATAAAGTGCTGGGTGCAGTGGAGCACACCTCTAATCCCAGTGGCTCAGGAGGCTGAGACAGGAGGATTCTGAGTTCAAAGCCAGCCTTAGCAATGGTGAGGTGCTGAGCAACTAAGAGACCCCGTCTCTAAATAAAATACAAAATATGGCTGGGGATGTGGCTCAGTGGTTGAGTGCTCCTGGGTTTAATTCCCAGAATCAAAAATAAAAAAGAAAAAGATATATAAAGCATCTTCACACGAAGAAAAGATTGGGACATTATTAATTAATTCCACTTTGGTGGAATGTCAACAAAAAATGTTTTCTAAAATGTTAGAAATAGTAACAGAAATTTTCAGTTTTAAAGGAAACATTGATTTTTCTTTTCTGATTATGAAACTAATATATGTTCATTATAGAAAAATTTTTTTTTTCATGAGACTGGGGATTGAACCCAGGGCCTTGTGCATGCTAGGCAAGTGCTCCACCCCTAAGCTATACTTCCAGCCCTATAAAAATTTTTAAATCACAGAGATTTTTTAAAAAACTCATAATTCTACTATTTTTACTAATACTATTACTGTTACTATTTTTGTTGTTTTCTAGTCTTCTATTTGTGTTCAAACACTTTATTTTTTTATGTAATTGAAATAAAAATTGCCAACACTTTAAAAAAAAACGAATTTATAGGGCTGGGGATATGGCTCAAGCGGTAGCGTGCTCGCCTGGCATGCTTGCAGCCTGGGTTCGATCCTCAGCACCACATACAAACAAAGATGTTGTGTCCTCCGAAAACTAAAAAAATAAATAAATATTGAAAAAATTCTCTCTCTCTCTCTCTCTCTCTCTCTCACTCTCTCTTAAAAAAAAGGAATTTATAGACAAGTCAGATATTGAAGCACAGCAACTTATTTAGGAAAGCAAAGAATACACATTCCAAGGAGCATGTGGGCCATTGAGAGAGAGAGAGAGAGAGAGAGAGAGAGAGAGAGAGAGAGAGAGAGATGCTTTGGAGATTCTAAGGCTCTTCTTTTAAAGAAAACTTGGTGAGGTACTGGCATGATAAGTTAGTTATGTGACAGCAGATGACAGTCTGCTGATCACAAGACGGTGTATAGTGGTATGGATCTCAGGATCCTCAGACTTCTCCATTATCTGATCAATAGATAACATTGGGACAGAATCCTATAGTATGGGTTTTTGGGAAAGTACTGAATATTATAGGTTTCATATATCCCTTTGCTCAATATATTCCAAAAATACACATACTAGTAGGCTAATTAACAGTGTTCAGGGCAATTTTCATAAGTAGGTGAATTTCCAATAAATTTAAGAATGCAAGTGAAGATTTATAAATTTCCCAGAAATTTGGGAATGACAGGCCTATAAGAGAAAACTGGCTTGGGAAGAAAGAGACGAGAATCTTTAACACAGGCTTGCAGATTAAATATATTCTCCTTGTCCTTCCTTTTGTCACTGTTCTACCTTTTATTTTTATTCTACCTCAGCACAACCTTGTGAATATACTAAAATCATTGAATTGTATGCTCTGGAAGGGTGAATTTTCATTATTTGTGTATTATATCTCAAAAAAATCCTAAGGTATAAATTACCTGTTCAATCAGCTTTCTTTCTTTCTTTCTTTCTTTCTTTCTTTCTTTCTTTCTTTCTTTCTTTCTTTCAGCGGGAGAGGAGTTACTGGGGTGCTTAACCCCTGAGCCACATACCCAGTCCTTTTCAGTCCTTTTTTTATATTTTATTTTGAGACAGGTTCTCACTAAATTGCTTAGGGCCTCACTAAGTCACTGAGGCTGGTCTCAAACTTGAGATCCTTCTGTCTCAGCCTCCCGAGCCACTGGAATTACAGGTGTGCACCATCGTGCCCAGAAATCAGCTTTTTTACTGAGCACACTGGCCACAGGAGAAGTAAATATAAAGAGCAGAGGCACACACGGGCCCAGAATGCGGAAACCAGGCCCCTTGCCCTGTACTCATCCCTACGGTTCTTTCTAGGCCTGTTCACCCTGTTTACCTTCCATTGTCAAAACACAGTAGCTTCAACCCTAAGAGGTAAAATAACCAAAAGCATCATTCTTTGCCTTAAAAGTTGTTTCAGGCACCAAAAATCAGACAAGGGATTTTTAAAAAGTACAACTCACAAAATATGGACATACTTTTCTTATAGCTAAGAAAGGGAAAAGATAAGAGAAATCCTGGCTTCAGGAAGTGCATACTTGCCAAAAAAATTTTTTTGATCAAAAGCATGTGTTTCCCACTCCACTCCCTGGACTTAGCCCCAGTGTCAAGATGACTGCTAGGGCGCCGTGTGTGTTTACATAAAACAGGTTCCTCTGAGCTTGGCAGATGGTCAACGGCATCCAAGAGCAGCAATCAGACAGCAGCTTGGATTCATCGTTGCACTGCTTACTCCAGAAGATAACTCCAGAACTGAGTACTTCCGTGACATCCTCGGGAGATCTACTGGCTCAGGTTGGGTGTCTTTAAACCTGGCTGGACTCATTACATACCTTCATGTCATAACAAGAAGAGATACTCACTCAGTAATCTTAGAGGAGATTCGATTTGTAAATTGTTAACAGACATTGGATCAAGAAAAATACTTGACAGGGAAAAGCAAATACCTTTTGGGTGAATTTTCTGGTAGCTTGGAAGTTCTGCAAGAGCCCAGAGTCTGACTACAGTTCTGCCAACCTCCTTAGAGCACCAATCAGCCCCCCTTAGAGACTGGTATTCTGGCTTATGATCCAGGTTCATGGTGCAATTATGCAGCACCGATAAGGAATAACATTGATTCCCATGCTGGATCGTAAACTGTTTTACAGCAACAGGTAAGGGGAAATATGTCACAGCAGGTTAGGAGGGAAATGAATACTTCGAGTTTGTAAAATAAGAACAGAATCCACACATCTGCCGTTTTGGGGAATAAAGCTGGCCCAAAGATGAGACATGCAGTGGGGGGGGTGGGGGGGGGGCGGGAGTCCATACGAGGGGTGTTGAGAACATCAGATGCAGACACAGTGAAAAGTCTGGATACCAGAAAATTGGGATGAGCCAAGAAACTAAAAATTGTCTCCCGTAGTTGCTGGAAAGATACATTATTTGCAGATGTTTAAAAACTGGCTCAACCCTCCAAAACTTCATCCTGTAGACACTCAGAAGCAACCAGTGAACTAGAGTTCAAAACAACAAATGAACACAAGGTTGCCACCACCGCCTGAACTATGTCACAAATACCTCTCAGCAGGGGTTTCTATTTTTTGAGTAATAGAGTCTATTTGGAGCCTAATTTAACCTTTAATTTTAAAATTTTATTTATTTTTTTATTTTTTTTTATTGGTGCATTATGATTGAGGGTAACAGTGGGCTTCATTGTTACAGATTCATTGATACACAAAACACCCTTCTCCCAGACAAGAGCTCTTGTAACGTCTTGGCTTTTGCATTAACATCACTGTGCCTTCTGTTCTTTCCCATTATTTTCCCTGAAACTTCTTGCTGACTTTCCAGGTTCTAGGTGAGGTTCTCTCACATAGAATCCTGTGGATTCCTGGAGATGCTGTCCAACAGGGTAGTTGCTGGCCATGTGGCTACTGAGCGCTTGAGATGTGTCTAATCTGAATTGAGATGAGCCGTAAGTGTAAAATAGGTGCCACATTTTAGACACTTATTAAGACGTTGCTAATAATGTTTCTAATAATTTTTAAGTTTTTGGTAATTTTTTTTTGGTACTGAGAACTGAACCCAGAGATGTTTAACCACTGAGCCACATCCCAGCCCCACCCCTCCTTTTTTTAATGTTATTTAGGATAGAGTCTCACTGAATTGCTTAGCGCCTCGATAAATTGCGGAGGCTGACTTTGAATTCATGATCTTCCTGCCTCAGCCTCCTAATCTGCTGGGATTATAGGCATGCACCACCGGCCAGTAACATGTTGAAATGACTATATCTTGAGTACATGAGTTTAAATAAAACACATAAAGTTAATTTCATTTGTGACTTTTTACTTTTTCAACATGGTGACTAGAAAACTTTAAATTGCCGCTGTGGCTCACATTATCTTTCTATTGGACAGAGATTCTATTTCTATTGGACAAAGCTGCTCTGAGCTTTCAATACACTGAAGTGCACTGTGAACCTCCATGAGGAGACTGTAATAGGCAGGTTTCCAAACCCACAACCACAGAACCATCTGTCACACAGCACCTTGCTTTAGTTATCTATTTATCCTCCTTTATGGGGTTTAAAAATGTCATCATGTCCATCAACTCCCACAATCTGCTTGGAGTCCCATGTAGGGAATATCAATAGTTTTAGTGCCCTGCCCAGATGTATGTTTCCTAAAGAAGCTAATTTATTAAAACAAAGCCATTGAAGCCCTATGACAATTGGCTCCTTATTCCATCAGCAGGAGTGTCTCACCTATAGGTGCTCAATGTGCAAGTGGTTTTTAAGCAAAACCAAAATGACGGTGTAGTTTATCATTTATTTCACCATATTCCCTAGAATCACAGAATGTGAGTTTTAGAAGGTATCTAATCCAATATCCCAAATCATATCCTTGATTAAGGATCAACCACCTAAACACCAATAATGTGTCAAATATTCATTGAGTGTCCACTGTGTGCCAGACACTCACTTCATACTCCTTCAGACTCACCAGGAAGCTTGCCAAACTGGTTCTATTGTAATCAGTACAATTCATAGATATTGAGAAAGTCAGAGAAGTGGGACCACCTCTCTGAGGTCACACAGCTGAAAAGAGGGGCTATTGTGCTACTCTATTAAGCTTTGCTACCTCTGGGAAGTAGAAACAGTTCAAAAACATGGGATATAATATTCAAGCTACTTCAGAGAGCAACAAACCAAGTTTGCACCAGACAAATGATGGAAGTAACATATTTAAAAGCATAATATAATCATTTTCAACAATTTTCATGTACTAAGATCAAAATACAGAAATGAAAATTGCCAGAAAAACCCTTGCTTTTCCATTTTTTCATAACTACAGGTGGAAGTTTGCCATAATGTTTATTTTAATTTGGTTAGAGCTACATGCTGGAAATCTACATGCTGTCTGTCCCTAACTTTTCATTTCATCTCTTTGATGAATCTACAAACTAGACTTTCCATCTACAAAAATAGGAACAAGGCTCACTTATAAAAAGCACTGAGATTTCCAGATTCTAGGGTCCAAGTCAGAGCTCGTACTCAGCTGTGGTTTCTGCAATGATGTTTGACAACTCCACAGCACTGGATGTCTTGAAGGTGTTTAGCTATTAGTTAATCCTACCTTTTGCATGATTTAGAGAGAGAAAGAAACAGAACCTGAGAACTGATGAATGGCTCCTCCTCCCTGGCCAGACTCCAGCAGTGAGGATCCTGATTCAGATCATTAGGTTATTCTGCCTCCTGCTGGCCAGAATGAGACACTGCACAAAACCCACCTCCAGGAAATTGTAATTCAGGGTTTCACAACTTGATTAATACATAGATTCTTTTTAAGGGGGTAAAAAAAAAGCTCTTTTAAATATATCTTCAGTCCCCAGATTAAAAATGACCACTCTCAACGACAAAAATGGAAAACTTAAAATAGAACCAAGTCTTAAATTCTAGGAGGCGAACTCTGTGGAAGATACTGCGAGGTACAGGCGTTATTTTTGTTCTCGGGATAATGCCCTTTGTGTAGTCCCCGCAACAAATATTGCCATAATGATGGCCCTTGGCCAGGGCACTGCTCCCCTTAGCCTTTTTTTCTTTTGAATTATGAGTGAACCCGGGGTGCTTGACCACTGAGCTACATCCCTAACCCTTTTTATTTTATTTTGAGACAGGGTCTCACTAAGTTGCCCATCTGGGCCTGGAACTTGTCTTAGCCTCCTGAGTAGCTAGGTAGGATTACAGGTGTGTGTCACCACACCAGGCTACCTTAACTTTCAATGCTGTTTATAACCCCATCCCTATAGATGCATACGCTCTCTGCTAGGCCCATCCAGGCTTCTGTGGAACTGCACTCAGGTCTTCTCTTGCCCTATGCATGTTTCTATCTTTTCCTACTTTAAATAAGGGAGGACGTCCCTGCTGGACCTCAGCAATTGTCCTTTTACGGTTGCTTTTATAGGGTCACAGTCCTTCTACAGCTTCTCATATCACCTTCATAGTTCATCCACCTCCATCCCTCCCCTCTTCACCGCAGAACCTGTACCTCACTATCTACCTGGCAATGACTCTCCTAGTCCTAAACTCTGTGACATCTGACCTCATTTATAGATGTCTGCCTTGCTTCCTCCACAAACTCAAGGACAGAAGACCGTGTCTTCCACATTTTTTAATAATATGTTTATTTATATCCCTTGAATTTGAAAATATGCTCAGTGTTATTAAAGGAATCATCTTGACTAAGATGCCTGAATAAGAGTTTTGCAGCTTATTAAGACATATAGATAAACAACTGGGATACAAGATAGAGTGTGACAGATAAATATCAGTTTACAGAAGTTGATAAAGCTCTGCAGTAGCAACTGGCTAAAGAAGGAGGAAATGGTGTTTGAGGCTAATCTGAAATGAGAAGTTGTATGTGCGGATGGGGATGTGCAGTTGTCATTTAGGGGGCTAGTGCAGACAAAAGAAAGAAGAATAAAATAATAGGATAAAATATTAGCCTCTGTGACAGGAAAGCACATCTTCTGTGCTGTTCTCCCAGCATTTAAGGTAATTTCAGAGGGGAAAGGGAAAGTAATACAAATTGGCCAGGTCACTGAGGGGCCTTGAAAGCTGCACTAAGGGTACCAGGATGTTCTGACCAGGTGGTGTCAGTGGGCTGACGGAGCACAGAGACACCTCTCTTTCGGGTGCCTTGGGAGCTGTCATACCTTTGAATCCTGCCACTGGGGTTTGAATATATAGAGAGCATGACCTGTTGGGGGCAGCTTTAGGGAGGGTACATGGAAGCCCCTGCTGGACTCAGGGAAGAGTCAGACCTAGAGAACCAGGCAGAGCCCCAGGCTGGACATGAGATGGGTGCAGGGTTCTGAGTACTGCAGGGCAGCCAGCAGCAGAGCTAGGACTGTCTCTGGGGTGGCCTGCACAGCCATGATAAAAGGATTGCACTAGGGATTCTAAGGAGAATGTTCTTTACCTCTGGAACACTTCAGCAATGTTTGGAAGGACATCCTTGACCCCCTTGCCTTGGCTTGGGTGTAGACAAGGGAGCATAGTCTTCATTATACCAGAGCAGCTTCCCCAAAGTTGAGAGTATGTCAGAATCCTCTGGCAGGTTTGCCAAAGCATAGATCTCCACCTCCTTGGTGTTGGAGTCCAGACGGTCCACCAAATACATATATCTTCCTTCCTTCCTTCCTTCCTTCCTTCCTTCCGGGGATTGAACTCAGGGGTATTTCACCACTGAGCCACATCCCCAGCCCTATTTTGTATTTTATTTAGAGACAGGGTCTCGTTGAGTTGCTCAGCGCCTTGCCTTTGCTGAGGCTGGCTTTGAACTCCCGATCCTCCTGCCTCAACTGGGATTACAAGCGTGTGCCACTGCACCCAGCCCAAATACATATTTCCACCAAGTCCCTGGGGCAGGTAGATGCTGAAGGTCCAGTAGAGTCTCTCTGCTTCCTGATCATCTTGTGAGCTGCTTCCTTTCTGGCACACTCTTCCACCATGATGTTCTGCCTCACCTTGAGCCCTGAGGAATGGAGCCTGCCATCTATGGACTGAGACCTCTGAAACCGTGAGCCCTCAAATAAACTTTTCCTCCTCTGCAATTGTTCTAGTGAGGTCTTTAATCATAGCAGAAAAAAAAAAAGCTGACTAAAACACTTGGTCATCAGCCTGTGGCCCTACTGGGAAGTGGTAGAACCTTTGGGAGGTGAGACATAGTGGAAGGAAGTTAGGTCATTGGGAGTGTTCCCTCCAGGGGAACACAGGAACCTAAGCCCCTTCCTCTTCTCTTTCTTTGCTTCTGGACCACAGTGAAGTTGCTGAGAGCCATAGCCAAGTAGTAATGATGCATGGCATTTTTGGTTGAAAGGTGACGCCAGCAAACCATTGAGATGATATGATTAAGTTAAGATCTGCATTCAAATGGATATTAGACCCCTGCTGTCCGACTAGGCCTGCTACTTTGGAGCTCTAGCGGGACTCCCGGAGAGTTCCCATTGGTTGGGGAAGTGCGGTAGGAGGGATTTCCGGAGGAGGGATTTGTCTGTTGTAGTGTGGCCCGGGAGAACGCCGAGGGTGTGGTTCGGCATATTTCCCGGGAGGGAGAGTGCGTGGCATTGGCGGGAGTTTCAGAAATAAAGTTTGTTCCTGCTTGAGTGGCTCGTGATTTTGTGCCCAGCCAGACTGCGGCATGAAGTAAAACCTGTGATTTCACCCAAGGTGACCATCATCTGAAATCATAAACCAAAAGGAATCTTTCCTCTTCGTAAGTTGATTTTTCTTAAGTAGTTTATCACAGCAACAGAAAACTAGCAAACCCAGGACCCATGTCTGTTTGTTCATCAGAGGACTCAGCACCTGGTGAGGTGTCAGAAACATAAGAAGCCATCCATAATACATAAATAAGACGTGCTTGTAAACAACTGTGGTCGCACATGCATGTGACAGAGAAAGCCCCATCTTCAGATGAAAAAAATACAAAAAAAAAAATAATAATATAAGCCCTATTTCATTTGAACATCTAAATAATTTTGTAGAATTTTTAAAGAAAGATTTCAGATAGAATTCAAACTTAACACTCTCTCTCGTTCCTCCAAGAAGTCAGCTGTCCTGTGCTTTACCTGGCTCCTTCTTGTTCTTGTCTTTTCGGGGTTTTGGGGTTTTTGGGGGGTTCTATTTATTTATGTATGTATTTATTTTTAGTTATAGATGGACACAATACCTTTATTTTATTTATTTATTTTTACGTGGTGCCGAGGACTGAACCCAGTGCCTCACCTGTGGTAGGCAAGTGCTCTACCACTGAGCTACAACCCTGGACCTTATTTGTTTGTTTGTTTGTTTTTATAGTGGGGACTGAACCCAGGGGCACTCTACCACTAAGTTACATCCCAGCCCTTTTTAGTTTTTAGTGTGAGACAAGGTCTCACTAAGTTGCTGAGGCTGGTCTCAAACTTGTGATCCTCCTGTCTCAGGCACTGCGTCACTGGGATTACAGGCCTGCACCATCACACCCAACTCACCCTGTCTTCCTCCATTTATGACAGATACACACATTAAGCAGGTAGGTAGCAGTGTTATTTAGTGGTTTTAAATGTCGTGACTGGCATCATCAATGCCTTTCATAATGTGCTTATTCTTTTCACTTAAAAATCATGGTTTCTCATTGTAGTGAAATACACACAACATGACATTCATCATTGTCTGGGTACAATCTGGTGGCATCATGCACATTCCTGTTGCTGTGCAACCATCACCACCATCCATCTCCAGAACATATTTTTAATCTACCTGACACAAAACTCTGAAGTCATCAAACAACTTCCTTAACACTTAACCTTCATACATTACAGTTGCTTTATCTTTCTACTGTTGTATCATATTCCATATTATGAATATGCAACTTTTATTTTTCCTTTCCCTTTTTGATGGAAATTTACTGGCCATTTTTATCTATTTAAAACATCCTCGTATGCACCTCTTTGTGAACACATCACTCAAGAGTTGGAGGATGTAGCATCTTCCCTTTACTGGAGACCCTCTGGTTGTAACCAAGAGCTCCGTCCCAGTAGTACCCAATGCCAATCAATGCCAGTTTAATAATGAGGAAAAGGTCTTGAGAAGTTTCCTTTGCTAGCAAAGAAGAAACACAAAGGACTCCTATCCCAAAGGCTCTGACTCTCCCACCAGGAGGGACAGGGGGGTTTTAAAGAAACTCTTCAAGGGTTACATTCCAGGCATGCTCTGGTAGGGGGTCCTTGGGCACCCTGATGGCCAGTTAGGATTCACTTGTTAATTTGGAAGATATCCACTTCGAAGATCCTCGGCAGGCATCCTCCTTCCTGGAGTGGGTGTGTTCAAGGGCCATTAACTAGGGGAAGAAAAGATAACTCTGTCTCCCTAATCTTATCAGGGAGCAGAGAGGGGAGAACAGAGAAAAAAATATATTAAAAAAATAAATAAATAAGCCTTAGTCAGGCACAGTGGCAGACACCTGTAATCCCAGTGGCTCAGGAGACTGAGACAGGAGAATCAAGTTCAAAGCCAGCCTCAGCAACAGCAAGGCACTAAGCAGCTCAGTGAGTCCCTGTCTCTAAATAAAATACAAAATCCGGATGGGGATGTGGCTCAGTGTAGAGTGCCCCTGAGTTCAATCCCCGGTACCCTTCAGAAAGTGAGGGGACCACTGTTACAAGGTCGCTCTACAAATGGCTTTACTTGTTTGCACCTTGCCATCAGCATGAAAGAATTCCACATTCCCCCCCATTTTCTTGGCAACCTTGGGGCAGTAGTGGTCAAGGGGTGGATTAAAATGGTATCTCACTTTAATTCACATTCTTCTGATTACTGATGAGGTTGAGCACCTTCTGGGCATTTATTAGCAACTCAGATGACCTCTTTGGTGAACTCTGTGCTCCTAGTGTCATTTTTTTTCTACTAGATTTTCTTTCTTTTTTCTTTTTGGGGTTGGTGGGCAAGTTCCAGGGATTGAATCCAGGGGTGCTAAACCACTGAGCCACATCACCAGCCCTTTTGTTGTTGTTGTTCTAATTAGTTATACCTAATAATAGAATGCATTTTGACACATTGTACACAAACGGAGCATAACTTCTCATTCCTCCATCCCTAGCCCTTTCTTATATTTTATTTAGAAATAGGGTCTCGATAAATTGCTAAGGCTGGCTTTGAACTCACAATGCTCCTGCCTAGGCCTACTGAGCCGCTGGGATTATAGGCATGTACCACCTGCCTGGCTCTACTCGATTTTCTTTTCATCCATCTGTAGAAGTTTGTAACATGTTGTGGAGAGTGTTCTCTATTGATTATATGTGGTTCAAATGCCTACTCTGTGACTTGTCTTTATCTGGTTTGAGTATCTTTTTATTGTGTAGGAACTTTGAGTTTTAATATTGTCAAATTTATCAATATTTTCTTTTCTAAAGTTGTGCTTGTTATACCTTGTTTAAGAAATCCCTCTCACTTGGAGGTGAGCCACTTAAATATCAGAACTGCAAAGATAGACTTTCTTTTCATAAAACCCCTAATTATCTTGTTATTAACACAATTATATTGCATTGATTTTTTTTTGGGGGGGAGGAATGTGTCTGCCAATAGCATTATATTATTAACTATATATGTTTTAATTATACCACTTTTTAATTTTTGTTTTTGTTGATACATAGTAATCATATATGTGGAGTACAGTGTAATAATTTGATATATGTATACAATGTATGATCATCAAATAGAGGTAATTAGCATTTCTCTGTGATAAGAAATTTCAAACTCCTCTCTTATTATTTATTTAATTTTTATTCATTCAATATTTTTTCCATTTTCTTTCTTTCTTTTTCTTTTTCTTTTGGTACTGGGGATTGAGCCCAGGGGCACTTTACCACTGAGCTCTATCCTGCACTTTTTATTTTTATTTTTTATGTTGAAGCAGGGTCTCACTAAGTTGCTTAAGTCCTTGCTAATTGCTAGGCTGGCCTCAAACTTGCAATCTCCTTCCCCAGGCTCCCAAGTGTTTGGGATTATAGACATTATTGTTAGAGAGAACTTGACTCAGGCAATGCCATTTTGAAACATATCCTCCACCTTAGAACAACTGTCACCCCACAGTCACTCTGACCCATGACAACAGTCAGCCTGACCTAAACCTCAGACAGCATCCTGTCAGGAGAATTGTTACAAGGGACTGAAATCTTGAGAAACACCCTATTCAACATGGAACCGCACCACCACGAAGAGTGACAGTGACCATGAGAACCCTTCCCCTGGCAACCCCTAGCAACATGCAAGCTGCAAAAATTCCCCCGCCCCTTCACTCCGCTATAAAACATCCCTTAAGCAGAGGACAGGACTCAGGCCCACTGGGACCTGCCTCTGCAGCTTTATCAACCTGTGTTACTGCTGAGCCTCCTCATCCCTCTCAATGTCCTTCATTTTGCTCTTTCTTTAGAGCTACAGGCCTGCATCACTGTGCACTGTCTCCTGCTGGTATGGGGCTGCCATCTCCCAATCCCACCTGCACCCTTCTCCTCCTGGCCTCTGTAACCACGCTACTCTACTCGGAGGAGATCAACATTTTGTTTTGCAGGACTGGGGATGGAATCCAGGATTACCGCAAAGGCTAGGCAAATGCCTTACCCCAGCCCTATGCGAACTTGTTAGCCTCCCTGTATAAGTGAGGGTGTGAGGTACCTGTCTTTCTTTATCTGGCTTATTTCACTTAATGTGTAATGTCCTCTAGTTCCATTCATGCTGCTGAAAATGACAGGATTTTGGATTTCTTCCTTTTTTCTTTTTTTTTCCTCCTCAGTGCTGGGGAATGGAACCCATGGCCTCATGCACTGAGCTATGTCCCAAGTCGTAGATTTCATTCTTTTTTTATGGCTGAATAGTATTCCATGATGCACCTGAATACTACATTTTTAAAAATGTATTCGTACATCCATGAATACACCACTTCTATTTGTAATTTCTGGTATTTCAAATGTTTTACATTAAAGCATAAAAGTTCAAAAAATGGAAGAGGTGCAGGTGAAGGGGACAGACTTGAATGAGAGAGTCTGTGCTCCTGAGCAAAAGAACAGCCCAGCCTTGCTTTGAGTGGCTGCGCAGGAAGCTTCTGGTATTTTTATGCTAATTCCTCTAAGGAGATTCTTTCTTATGGAAGAGACTCTTGACAGCAGCAGGGCCCCTACACCTGGTGTTTTTGGTTGATTTGTTTAAGAAAGGGAGGATAAGAAAAGGCACATTTCATACATTGTAAGAGTGGGGGAGGGGGAAGGGGAATGTGGCTAGCTACAGATTATGAATTAAGGTCTGAGAGTTTATCCACCATTTTGTCTTCTGTTTTGGTCTCTGCCTCAAAACTACCTTGGGCATTTCCAGGAATTTCAGAGAGGGAGGCATTGCGAAAGGCAGGACTTGCCCAGCAGCTCAGGAGGCTGAGGCAGGAGGATCTCGAGTATAAAGCCAGCCTCAGCAATGGTGAGGTGCTAAGCAACTCAGTGAGACCCTGACTCTAAATAAAAGATAAAGTAAGGCTGGGGAGGTGGCTCAGTGGTGGAGTGCCCCTGAGTTCAATCCCCAGCACCCAAAAAAAAAAAAAAAAGCGGGACTTTGTTTCTTAACCAGCTAGGATCTTGGAATCTTGACTTGGGCTGTGAATAACAACGGGCCTCCTGTGCACCTCACAGAGGTGCTGGGTTGAGGATGGGACCTTGATTCCCTTGCCCAGGGGCCACCAGGGTGTTAGGCTTGGGTGTGGCATTATGAGAGGCTGGGAAGAGGATGGAAGCAAGAGAGGATCAGGTGGGAGACCACTGCAAATGCAAGTGAGTTGAAGAACTGATGGAGAAGGCCGAAAGTGGAGAGATTTGAGGAAAAACTCAGAAAAGTAGAGCCAAGGAGATCACCACCGAGGAACTGTCAGGGACGCACCTCCCCCACAGGAATCACAGCATCTCCAGGCTGAGAGGATCCTAATGCTCATCCAGGACAACCAGCCATCTGTCACTTGGATCCTCTGCCAAGCGTGGAAATGGAAACACTCTCCCTGGCTCTCTTTGAACACAACAGAGTACTACCAAGGCTCATGGAGAAGGCCCGCAGAGGAGGATGGGCTCTGCTCATAGAGATTCCAATGAGGAAGCTCAAACTTAAATGACATCCAAGATCAGAATCGGTCGCTATGTTCCAGATGTGAATTGTTCTGAGAGTGTTAAAACAGAACCTGAGTCTGCTCCAGCCACTATTTTTTATCATCCTCACCTTGCATTCTATGTGTACAATTTCAGTGCTGGGGTGTAAGCCAGCTCTAACCCTGAACCATCCTCAGCATGAGGCCTAGCGCACTGCTGGCAGATGGTAAGAGGCACCCGGGGACCACTAACACCAGGGAGGGATGAACTCAGTTTGTCATTCTTTTCCCAAGTGCCCTCAGACCAGAGGAGGAGATATCAAGGAAGATGGTGTATCTTGGGGCAAAGGGTAGAGTCTGTCACAGATTAAACACTGGAAACAGAGATTGTGAATACATCCTTCTCCGTTCCTTGGGGAACAGTGGACTGTTAATTCTGGAGTCCATTTTTATTTAATAATTTCTAGAGCTGTCAATAGACAGCTTGAAACATGTATCTGCACATACAAGTCTTCTTGGCCCCTCTTATCTACATCTTTCTCTCTTTCTCCCTTTTCTTTCCCTCCCCTGACTGCGGGAGGGGGATGTTGGGATGTGATTATCAGCAATTGTCATTCATTCCAATATGACTACCTATGTAGCGTAGATGGTCCTCAACACTAGGAAGCAAAGAAAAGCCACTTACATTTAATTCAGAAAAATGTGAAGGAATACACCTGAACCGGGTCAGTAAAACTACTTGTTGTATTGCACACTCCCCAGAGAAGAGGAGGCTGGAAATGATGGTGGTTGGCTGAGATGGGATATCTGCCTGAGAGTGAAGAGCAACTGTCTGCTATGGTTTGGATGTGATTTGAGTGTCTCCTAAGGGTCCCTGATGATTGGGGGATTGGTCCTCAAGATGGCACTACAGTAGGTGCTATGGGTTTTAAGAATGTTCTTAGGTCAATTGGAGAGTGCCCTCAAAAGTTAGGTGGAACCTGTTTCTCTCTCTGTTCCTGGTTCAAGATGTAATCACTTATTTATTCTAACACATGCTTCCAATATTGCTACCTATACCACAAGGTAATACAGCTAAGGAGCAGCCCTCTTCAAACCTGTGTTATGTAGTTGGATTTTTAGCTTCCAGAACTGTGAGCTAAAGAAACCTTTTTTCTTCAAAAGTATCCCATGTCAGGTATTTTGTCATAGTGACACAAAGCTGACTAATACAGCAGCTTTCCTTAAAACAAGAGGGAATGAAATATTTGAGTGAAGGACTTGGATAGCAGAAGTGGATATATATCAAGTTCTCAGAATTTGTGAGGGTGAAATTAGGCATTTTTTTTTTGAAATGATGGGCAAAACTTCACTCATTTTAATTAGCAGAGGTGGAGGAGGGGTTTAAAAAGGCAATTAAAAAAAGAAATCATTTCTTTTCCAATGTTATCTTTCATGAATTAAAAAAAAAGACAATGGGAAATATAATTCTGTACTCTCTGGGTACAAAGAAATCCTCATTTTGCAGCATCAAACTAATGGAATTCACTGGACAAACCCTGTGGCAAGTGTGGTGTGGTTTTTCAGCCAGAGTTTTAGAAAGCATCTTATTATCAACCATGTTCAACGGAGAGTAGCTCCTCATCTTATCACACTTGAGGTGTAATGCTGTCCATCTTTATCAACATAGATGACTCTCATATTGATGCTTAGACTGAGTTTGATTCTTGTGTCCTGCTGCCATGATTCGTGGCTTAATGACCTTTCAAATGCCCAAGCACAGAGCCTGACACAGTGCTAAACACTGGGAGTGGGAACAGGGATGCCACCAGAGACCCTGAGGGAGTCCAAGGTGGGGAGGGGGCTTTTAACTATGGTCAACTCCATGGCATGTTCTCCATTTAGAGATCTTTAATTTGATCATTCCAAAATCAAACAACAAAGTGCCAAGATCATAATTTGAATTTCTTGTAACCTTTTTTTTTCCTTGACAAAATGTTATGGTTTATTAACAATCATTAAAGGCCTTTGATGTAAAAGAAAGAACATTATTGAAATCATGGAAGTCTTAATGAATTCACAGAATAGTAATGTACTTCCTAACACTTCAAATTCCTCCCTGAAATTCAAATTCTGTTCTCCCACTACACTAGCCACCAAATGACTCAGTCTTGAAGTCACAGACCCCTCTGAGCAGTAGGCGAAAGCCAGGAACTCTCCTCCCATAAATGCATAGGAGACATAAGTTTGCACACCATTTCAGCTGGCCCATAGGTTCCCTACCTCTTTTCCAAACAGCATCAACAACAAACAAACAAGAAAAGGCCTGAGACCTTAACTTAGCCCTTCACATTCCAGCTGTTCGCTTTCATCAGTTGGGCTGGAAAGTTAGCAAGTACTCAATAGTAGAGTTTATTGTTAACCTGACTTTTCAGGAAAGAGTGGTAGAATGAAAGGAATGATATTTAGAAGTAGGGGGAAATTATGTATGTTATTCTAGGGAAAAACAATTACTGATCTTTCAGCTGTTTCCACTTTTATTGAGATTTCAATCAGAAATTTCATAGCATGAAAAAAACAGGGTTTCTTAAATAGGAATCTGAAACTTTTGCCCTCTGAGGAGTGCAATTGGTCTAGAAAGATGGGAAATTACAAGAATAACTGGAGTCAGGGGCCTAGAGGAAAACAGAGAAGGCCTCTCAATGATCAAGATAAAGCTTAGAATTTGACTTGACTGTCTAGGGTATTTTTTTATAGAATTAAATTAACCCGGTGTTTCCCCCCAATCAGGAAAACACTGGCTTTAAGGATTCACAGTGAAAGCTCTAGGCCTACTTTTGATATAGTCCAGAGCCTGTCATTCTCCCCGCTGAGCCACCAAAGCCCCATCTTTCCTTCCCAGTTTCCATGACCCTAAACCTATTATTTCTGAACCTCCTGATTCTGGATCTGAATTTCTCCCTTCCCTTACACACCCGCCTTCAGTAAGGTTCTGACACTTGGCCCTCAGCCCAGCTTGCAGACAACCCTAGGGTTACAAAGGCAGATGTACAGGGAGAAGGGATGTTGGTAGTGTGGAAGGACCTCTTCAATCCAATCATTCGTTTTCACTCCTCATCTTACTTTACTATAGCGTTTAACTCTTCCTGCCTTCTTAAAGTTCTCTTTGTCCCTAAATTCCAGAATGCCATTCCCCTGCCTTTCTTATCATATTACAGGCAATGAGTGAGGCAGGGAGGTGGGAGTGGGCAAAGAGAGTTAAGAGGTCCACTCTACAGGGGGTGCCCGTGGTTTGTTGCAGAGCATGGAGGAAAGAGACGAGGTATATGGAATGTGATTGTGGATCAGCAGGATGGCTTCCGTGGCGAGGACAGTACCACATGCAAAGGCATGAATTCACAGGCATGAATTACCTGTCACTGCTATGATTTTTTTCGTTTTTGGTCATACCGGGGCCTGAAACCAGGGGCACTCTACCACTAAGCTGTCACATCCTCAGATCCTCAGCCCTTTTTCTTTTTTCTTTGGAGACAGGGTCTTGCTAAGTTGCCCAGACTGGCCTTGAATTTGTAATCCTCCTGCCTCAGCCTCCTAGTTATTTAAAGGCATTTACCATGGCACCTGGCTTACAGTTTGGATCTTAAGTGTTCCCCAGAGGTCTGTGTTAAGGGCTTGGTCCCCAGACTGTGGTGCTATTGGGAGGTGGTGGAACCTGTAAGAGGTGGGGCCTCATGGAGGTCTAGGTCCTTGGGGGCATGCCTTTAAAAGCAATAGTGGGAACTCAGTCTCTTTTTCTTTGCCTCTCTTCTTCCCTGGCCATGAGGTGAGAAGTTTTGCTCTGCCACGTACTGCCCACTATGGTGTGCCCAAAAAGCAAGAAGGTCCACAATTCATGGACTGAAACCTTCAAAACTGTAAGCCAAAATAAAACTTTTCACTTTATAGATTGATTATTTCAGGTATCTATTGTAGTAACATGATACTGACTAATACAGATAGAATATGAGTTTCCTATGGCTGCTGTAACAACCAAAACCCTAGTGGCTTAAAACAACACAAATTGATTATCTTGTGATTCTGAAGGTCAGAAATTCAAAATGGGTTGGCAATTTAGTATTCCTTCTGGAGGCTTCTGGGGAGAATTTATTTCTTATTAGAATATCCTGCCTCCTTTTTCCCATGTGAGGCTCTTTGTAATGACATTGTACTCACCTGGGAATCCAAGATAGTCTTCCCATCTCAAGAAATTTAATTTATTCACATCTGCATAGCACCTTTTACCGCATAAGGTAACATACTCATAAATTCTGGGGATTATGATGAGGATATCTTAAGCAAAGATAAGAAGCTTGTACTTAGAATATCCACAGAACTCTTCTGAGAGAAGAATCTTGGAGCCAAATCCTTTTTTCTTTTGGTGACAATCATTGAGAAATATTTAAAAGAAAACATGCTTACAAACATCAAATTACATCCATAAAACTGAAATCCTTTGCTTATTTCCTATAGAAAGGTAGACAACTGAAGATCAGGGAGTCAATTCACCCAGCTCAGATGGAAAGTCACACTCAGAGCCAGAAATGCCAATATTCTGTTGCTGTGCTTGTTTTAGTCACCTTTTTCCATGCTGTGACCAACACCTGACAAGAACAATTAGAGTAGGAAAAGTTTATTTGGGGGCTCACAGCTTCAGAGATCTTAGCCAATAGATGGCCAGCTTCATTCTTTGGAACTCTGAGGTGGGGCTGGAATCATGGTGAAAGGAGTTTGGTGAAGGAAAGTGGCTTAGGACCTGACCACAGGAAGGAGAGAGAGAGAGAGAGAGAGAGAGAGAGAGAGAGAGAGAGAGAGAGAGAGAGAGAGAGAGAGAGAGAGAGACACTACTGCACTCAGAGGAACAAAATACACACCCCAAGGCTGCTCCCAATGACTCACCTCCACACCCTACCTGCCTTCAGTTGCCACCCAGTTAATTCCTATCAGTGGGTTAATGCACTAACTAGGTTAAGGTTCTTATAACCCAATCATTTCATCTCTAAACCTTCTTGCATTGTCTCATACATGAGCTTCTGGGGGACACCTAATATCTAAACCATAACAGTGCCCTTTGGCTGACTTTCCTCTCTCCACTGCTTTTTAATTCCAAGGGATCTGATCTCCTTAGTCGGGCATCCAGAGAGCAATGCTCTAATTTAGATCACAGGATCTGCAGGGATCCTGACAGTGTCCACATTGAATAAAGTAACAGCTTTAGGCTGGGCACCAAGGACTTTCTCCTTCTTGTTCTTTACTAAACTTGAAGACTTCAGGACCCTAATTGAACTCTTGGTGCTGATATTTACAGGTTTGCTTCTCATTCTTAATTGCCAGAGGGGGTAGGTAGACAAGGAGTGACAACAGAGAAACAGTACCTGCTGGGACACAGAATTAAGAAAGAAAAGGAAGCCCAGAGATCTGGAAGAAGCTGAAGAACAGGCAGAGGGTACCATCTGGAGACTAAATAGGAAGGACAAGCATGGTTGGGTGCAGTGGTGCAGGACTATGATTCTAGCACCTCATGAGGTGGAGGCAGGAGAATTACAAGTTTGAGGCCGACCTCAACAACTTAGTAAGACTCTGTCTCAAAATAAAAAAATAAAAGGGATTCCTGATGTGGCTTAGGGATGAAGCACCCCTGAGTTCAATCCTTAGTACCATTTGTTTTTTTAAAGGAAAAGTAGAAGCTAGATCCTGAAGGGATTTTTTTTGGTGTGTGTGTGTGTGTGTGTGTGTGTGTGTGTTTGTTTTTATAGTACTGGGGATTGAACCTAGGAATGCTCTACCACTGAGCTACAAACCCCACTCTTTCCTGTTTATTTTGAGACAGGGTCTCATTAAATTGCCCAGAATGACCTGGAACTTGTGATCCTCTGCCTTAGCCTCCTAAGTAACTAGGATTATAGGAGGTGCCACTATACCTGGCTGATTTTTTGGTTTCATCTGGATTTTCATTTTTATCATATGAAGGATTTCAAATATATCCTATAGCTATTAGTTATTGAGCCAGGGCTTCTACTTTAAACTGTGCTGTTTCCTTATACTTTTCTTTCAACCAGATTACTTTTTAATAATTTTTGTTTGCTTGGTTGAGCTTGTTTTTGTTTTGTGCTAGGGATTTGAATCCAGGGCCTTGAGTACTCTACCACTGAGTTACATCCAACATCTAAACTGAGTCATTTTCATCCTGAACCTTACTGTCTGTGAAACCACAGATTTTATATATTAGTTACATCTTTTCGATAGACATTATATATGAATATTCAACCATAAAAAGAAAATGTTCTGGGCTGGGGTTATGGCTTAATGCTACACAGTGCTTGCCCAGTACATGTGAGGCACTGGGTTCGATCCTCAGCACCACATAAAAATAAATAAATAAAATTAAGGTTAAAAGAAAGAAAGAAAATGTTCCTTCATGGAACATTGGAACTCATCTACACATATTCACAAATGAGTACCAGACGTTGAGAAATAAAGTCATAAGCAACAGAAGCCTCTTCAAGGTTGTATGCAGGGAAAGAACATGACCCAGTTTGCCTTTGATACATTATTTTTCAACACCATGAGTCACTGTGGGCTGATAGGAATAAGAGAACAGCAAAAACATGGCTCAATGGGATCCCTGGACAAGAGTGGAGGTAAGAGATGAAGAAATGGCAGGCCGGAATGGCAGAAGTAGAGGGGAGGGTCCAGATGTCAAAACTATCAAGGAGACAGAACTGATGGATAGTAGGGGGCAGACTGGAAAGAGAGGAAAATAATGGCTTAGTGGTATAGCACTTTCCTAGTATGTGCAAGGTCCTGAGTTTGATCCCCAACACACACACACACACACACACACACACACACTCAACATAAAATGTATTGAGACAGTTTCCACCCCTTTTTACTTAAGCCTTCAAAATGCAATGAGTATTTTACACTTATGACACCTTTAATTTGGACACTTGGAATGCCCCTGAGCCACATGTGGGTATGCCTACCACATTGGAGAGCCACTGTTCTAGAAACCACAGGCAAAGTAAATAGTGCTCTGGAAGAAAGTCAAAGACAAACCTGACACACATTACTGCTCCAGGTGTATGAATGGGCATGATGGCTAGTGAAGGAGGGGGCAGCAACATGAGGCAGACGCAGTCAAAGAGCTGGGAGAGTGAAGGAATAGCAAGGAATAGCTAACCATGGAACCCAGGTCAGTTTTTAAAAAGAAAAGTGTGAATACTGAATGCCTTCAAATGCTGGAGGGAGGCTCTCAGGGCAAGGCTGAGGGCTCCAGACTTAAAACTGCTCAAGTTCAAATCCTGGCCTCACTGCTGACAGCTAGGCACTGTGGTAGACCTGCCCACACCATAGATGCCTGGCTCATCTCTGCCTATCCGAAGCTGCAGGGGACAGTGTGCAGCCCCCTGACAACACCCATCTTGATTGTCTGCCTGGTTCTCCAGGCTGCTCTGTGACTCCAAAGTTCCAAGTCTTTTCCAGTCCAGTGAAGGGGCAGGATGGGAGCTAATGTCCCAGGGCAACCTTAACCAAGGGAGGATGGAAGTGAGCTCATAAATGCTTTAGCCTCTCTGCCTGCCAGCGGCACAAATTTAAGGGAGTGGGTTAGTTTTCTGTTGTTGCTGTGACAAATTAGCACTAAGTCCCTGGCTTGAATTGTTAGCTGACAGTCCTGTAAATCATAGATCTGACATGGATTTCACTGGGCTAAGGTCAGAGTCCCTCCTGGGGACAGGGGAGGAGAATCGGTTCCCTTGCCCTCCACTGCTTCTAAAGGCTACTTGCTTTCCTAGATGCTTAGTCCCTTCTTCCATCTTCACAGCTGGCAATGATGGTCAAGCCTTCTCATGCTGCCATCTCTCAGGTCCTCTCTTTCGATCCCCTCTTCCATTCTTAAGGAGGTGTGGATTACGCTTGGGTTCACCAAGATAATTCAGGATAATTGCCCTCGTTTAAACGTTTCATTCCATCTGGGAATGACATAATATATCCGCAGTTCAGGGGACTAGGACATAGACATCCTTGAGTGGGTCTTTATTCCCCCTCCTTGCCCCCTGATATGGGGAGTTGCTCCCTATAGTTTTTCAAGGAGCACAACAGGGCTGAGTCCCAGTTGCTCCCGGTGATAAGAGACACATTAACATTCTTTTTGGTTTTGTTCCTTCCTGGTTTCCTGGGATCACTTCCCAAATTAACTCCCTTCCTCCTAATTCTTATTCAAAGATCTGCCTTGGGGGAACCCAAACTAAGTTAGTGAACTTGGGCAAGTTATATAATCAACTGAGTACTAGTTTCTTCCCCCAGGAAACAAATGTATAATGGAACCTTCTTCCAGGATAATTCTGAGGACACCTGTAAAACCTCTGGAACAGGGAGTACTGAGTAGGTCCTCAAAAAAGGTGAGCAACTGATGGAGAGGTAGAAGCTGGGGTACAGACAGGCGCTGCCCTTGGACAGACAGACAGCTATCCACCTGTTCTTGAAGGCACTGGAATGTGGAACAGGCCTCAGGGAAAATAATGAACTTTGGGAATGACCGTCTTGAGGACTTTTTGTTGTTATTGTTGCTGTTCTGGGGGTTGAATCTAGGGCCTAGTACATGCTAGGCACTCTACCACTGAGCCACATCATCAGCCCTCCAGAAAAAGGGAAAAAGGGAGGGAGTGGCTCCTCTCAGAGGTCCCTATCCCCTCGTTCCCCAGTTATATTGGGGACCCCAGGGAAGTTTCCAGAGTATCACCAGGTCCACCCCCTGACTTGTGACTTGACAGTAGGATTGCATCAGACCCCTGAACTGGGTGTGTAACAATGTAAGATCAGCAAGTGGTGGGAAAGCCCATAGCAAGAGTCATGAATGAATGAAAAAGGCAGACCAATAGAGAAGTCAAATAACCAGAGCTGTTTTGAGGACTCCAGAATACAGGGTTCAAAAGCACAACCATCGTGTAATATGAATAGTAATACATTCTGATGTCATACATATATAAAAATTTAATTAATTAAGAAAGAAAGAACGAAAGAAAGAAACAAACAGCCAGTCTGGGAGTGTTCCTCAGAGCTGCTGGATTTGGGTCCTGGGGCTGCTACAACAAAGTACCACAACTGGGGACCTTAGAGCAATAGACATTTGTTCTCTCATCCTTCTAGAGGCTGGAAACCTGAAGTCAAGGTGTCAGTGGAGCTGCATTCCTTCTGCAGACTCAAGGGAAGAATCCTTCTGTGCCTCTTCCAGCTTCTGGTATTTTCTGGCAATCCTTGAGGTGCCTTGCCTCCTGGCTATACCACTTCATCCTCTGCCAGTGTCTTCACATGCCTTCCTGTGTCAACATCTTCAGTTCTCCCTTTTCTTGCCATGCTCTCTTTTTTTAAAAACTGAGGATTCTATAGGTGTTCTACCACTAAGTTATATCCCCAACTCTTTTTATTTTTTGAGATAGGGTATCACTAAGTTGCGCGTGCCAGCCTGGAATTTGATTCTCCTGCTTCAACCTCTTAAGTACAAAGGATTACAGGTGTGATTGTATTAGGATAGAGTAGATTTAGGATCCACTCTAATTCAGCTTTCATTTCATTTTAACTTGATTACATCTACAAAGACTCCTATTTGTAAATAAGGCCACATTCATAGGCTTGGTGGGTCTTCAACATATCTTTTGAGGGACATAATTCAACTCATTACAGATGCTAGATGTAACTTTTCAAATGCAGCTGGTAAACTGGTATTTCAAATAAGCCTCAGTAGGATAATGCCACCCATGGGAACTAGAGAGCCAGCAGAACCTGAGAACCCAAAGGAGTTGGCTCCCTGAAATAAAGTTCTGGTGAGCCCTCTGGACAGAGAACTCTTTGACAGGTTGGCAGGAGAAAGGCTGACTTCAAGCAAAGCCATACATGTGGGAGGAGCTCCATCTAGTTAGAAAGGAAAAGGGACAAGAAGTCTGCTAGATTATCTGGGCCCCAGATGAATCATGGTTTCTATGACTCAATCAAGAATCTGCAGCCTGGGTTCAAGAGAACCATTTCAGGACCAAGGTGTAGCTCATGGATACAGCGCTTGTCTGGCATATGTGGGGCTCTGGATTTCATCTCCAGAACTATTTGAGAGCTGCTTATGAGTTCCAACCCTGGTGGCTGCAATAAGGGCTGGTTCTAGGGATACTTGCTCTCTCCAGTCTTGGCAAAACTCAGACTCTGGCTTGCCCAGCCATTGTTTCCAAGTTCTGCAGAGCTCAGTCCAGTGTCTTCCTCCTTTTTTTTCCTGAACCCTTCCTCTGGGTTAATCCCACCTCTCCCAGAGGCATCAGACACCATTTACATGGAACTCAAATTTGCTTCTCAAACTGAGAGTCTGTTTTCCAATTACTTTGAATACCCTGTGAGCTTGGAATCTAACATTTCCAAAGCTGAACTCACCCCAAATCTTGCTTGCCCTCTAAGAGTTTCAATATCAGAAACATTGCTACCCATTCTGTCCCAAGCTAGAAACTTGGGGTCTTCTTCCTCTTCTTCGCACACATTAAGTCACATCAGCTCCTTTCCCTATCTGCATCCCCCCTACTTTCAGTTCAAGTACATCTGCAGGCTTAACTAGTACAAAGACCTCTCAACCAGAAACATTGCTCTGGTTTCCCCTCTGGGAGAGGGCATCCTCCAACACTGTTACAGAGCTAAAAACTACTCCTTGGCATGACACACAAATCTTCGCATAGGGTCCTATGTCACTTTCACCTAACCCCTACCCCACCAAATTTTCTCTAATCATGAAATTTTCACTTTCAAAAAAAAAAAAAAATCACATTGCCAAAAACACAATCAATTTTAAAAAGATGTGGAGGGATAAAACTATTTTTATCCTTTTCCCCTGATTCTGGACTCCGGAAAGTGGTACCTGGTGATTGTGTGCAGGTGTCATCTTTCCAGGAAGTTCCCAGACAAATCCGGGTTTGTCAACCGCGGGAGTCCTATGATCTTACAAAAGTCTAATTGCACGTTAAAGAACCGAAAATTCTACCATGCTCTTCTGAAACCTTACAGGTCAAGGAGAAAAAGACAAAAACAGGAGGAGCTTGCATCCACCCAGTCTTGGAAGTGGCATCACTTCTGCATCCACACCTAGATTAAAACCTTAGGTAGCTCCCAAGCATTTCAAGAAGAAAAAGGACAACTCTGTAATGTGAAAACCTGAAAGCACCCATAAAGCCTTGTTCCATTGCTCCAAAATAATTCGGAAAATGCTGACAGACTCCCAAAACTTTGGTATGGCATTGCTCTACCCTGCAAAGTTTTAAGGGAAGCCCTAAAAGACATTGCACCGACAAATTTTACTTTATTTACATCCACAATGCATTAGAAAGTCGAAAACCTGAAAAGTTTTTTTCAATTTCATGAGGTGAAGCTGCCTCACTGATGTCACTTCAAGCACATACAGGAGTAAGCTGCCATGTTTCCAGGGACATGTGAATAAGAAAATGATGTACCTGGGGAACCTTAAGCTTTCCCCCCAAACTTCCTACCAAGCATATTAAAATGTTCAAGAAACTTTGCAGGGAATTTGCATATTTCACTGAGGCTCCAATGAACTCCGGGGTAAACAATAGGTGGAGGAGATGATGGGAGTCAATGAGACTCAAACGCGCCGTTTATGTTTTCAAATCTTTCACTGGAGCAGAGGCGGCTTTTCCTCGGCTCCTACACTCTGCAAATTGTTTCCATGGTCATTGTCTTCCAGCACACTTCAACCGCAGCGTTTGAGGAGCAGGTACTGCGTCCCGCTGGTGCAGCGCGGTCGAGCCCGGCCAGGTTGAGGAAATCACTCCTGGCTTTTCCAGCGGGTCGGGAAAAGGAGGTGGACACGACGCCCCAGGCTGCTGCCAATGCAACTCGCAACTTTTGAAATCAATCCTTTTTTGCATCATGCAACGGATGCCACCGCTCCCCGGGTTTGCAACCCCCCACCCCTCCCCCGAGACCAATCATTGCCGCGCTCGGGCCTGCACAGCGCCCCCGCCCCCTTCCAGGGCCGCACGCAGCCACCGAGCCGCTCCGGCCGCGGCCCGCCGCCTCTTAAAAAGAGGTGGCCGGCCTCAAGGAACCTTTGCGGCCCAGCCGGCGGGAGCGCGGCGGCCCGGTTCCCGCAGGGCCGCGCGCAGTCAGGCCGACCCCCGCGGCGCCCAGGCGCGGGCCGGGCCTCCGCCGCCGGGAGCAGCATTTTTATTCAGGCGACGCTTAAGGGAGCCCGGCGCGCCCGGTGCATTGTGGGAGCGGCCGCGGCCCGTTTTCGGGAGGAGGCGGAGGGCGCAAAGCGAGCCGGTAAGCGGCGGGCCTGGCGAGGGGGGGCGAGACACCAGGCTTAAAGGGGAATATCGGTCCGCAGGCCCGCGGCGGCCGTTGCAAATCCCCCTCCGGGCCGCCCGGGACCGCCGGGGAGCCGTGCACGGCGGGCCCTTCCAGCCCTGCCTGGAGAGGGGCAGAGCCAGGGCTTGGTGGGGCCGCTTTAAAAAAGAAGCACCGCCCGCGCCGCCGCCGCCGCCGCGCGGGGCCGGGGAAGGAGGGAGGGAGGAGGCGGGGAGGAGTGGAGGGGGAGGGCGGCCACGCAGGGGTTAATTTTTTCGCCCGCCGACATTTTTGTGCGGCGGCGGTGGGGACCCGCGCGCGCGCGGCGGGAGAGCCAGCTCGGTGTCCCGGGCGCCGCGCCTCCGGCCCTCCCCGCCCCCACCCGGCCCGCGCCTGCAGGCCCCGCGGGCGCAGCCGGACCTGGGCGCCGGGCCGGGCCTGTGGGCCGCGCGCGCCTCGCGCCCTTTCAGCGCCGTGGGCCGCGCGCGCTTCCCGCCGCCCTCGACGCCGCGGGACTGCCTGAGTGAGCATGGCCCAGTCGGCAGCTCCGCGCAGTCCCCGCCCGGCCGCCAGCCCGCAGCGCGGCGCCGCACAAAGAGCGGGGCCCGGGCCTGCTGTGCCTTTAAAGGCGGCAGCCTGAGACTTAAGGTGTTCCCGAGTGCCGTCCTTCGCGCCCGGGCCGCCTGCGCCACGGGCCTCATGGAGAGCGCCCGGGCCCTGCGCGCACGCCGCGGTGTCCACCCCTCTGCACGTGCGGGGCCTGGGGGTAGGTAGGTACCCGCCGGGCCGCTCGCCCTGCCCACCGCGCTGACCGCGCTCCCCGGCCCTGCATCCCGCGCTCGGGTCAAAAATGAAAACGTGCCCAGGAAGCAAAGGGTTAAACGTTATCTTTAAATATTCATGTCATTGTTTTAAAGGTGTAAACACGTGGCTCCCTGGTCGCGGTCGACTCTCTTATTAGGCAAATTTACCCCCCCTTTCTAATCTTTACTTCACTCGCCGCCCCGCCGTCCCTCCTCTTTTCTCCTCCCCTGCAAAAATATAAGTTTAGCTGTTTTTTAAGGTTGGAATGTGATTGTGGTGGCTTGTATTTCTCATTCCACTTGGAATTTTAAAACTACTGAGCTCCTTCTTGGTGTAAGGTGTTTCTAACTTTTTTCCCCTTCTAAAAGTGTGGGAAAATGGAAATTAAAAAGGAATCCCCAAATTCTCCTCCCCATCTTTCGGAGGTGGGGCGGGATATAGGGATGGGAGGTAGGAAAATAATTGGATGCTTCGGGGAGTTGGATTTTCTTTTTTTTTACCCCCTGGTGGGGATCAGGTGGTGTTAAATGTAAGGCATTTTGCGGAGGGCTAGAACTTTGCAGTTTTTGTTCAAACCCTTCTTAGTCGAAGTGGTATTAAGACTTTCCAAACTCTAAAATGGCTTCAAAATTCCCATCACTGTAACTTGCTTGGCTCGCTTTCTCTTTGGGGGCAGGTTGGTTTCTTGGAATGGTGTTGGAAGGTTTGTCCCGGTACAGTTGTAGCTTTCCCACTAAAGTCACTGCTCATCCCAAACATGTTTTTGTAAGGATGCTTTGGATTACTGCCCAAACTCGGGCTTTGTAAATTTATTTTAAATGAACGATGTGCTTCCCAGGGGATGCAAAACTCTATAAATGGGAATTATGTTCTTAATCATAGATTTTATAGGGGAAACTGACCCTAAAATTTGGGGTGTCTGTAATTCATTCTATGCCCAATAAAGTATCAATCTGGAGGTTTTTAACCTTGGGAGCACAGAAGGCTTCTAACTTAGAAGACTTGTTCCAGAAACTTATGATGGTACTGGGTACTGTAAATGCTAGTGATTAGGTAGGTTTTAATTTATTGTTTTAGTTCTGTAATGAAATGGTAATGAGCAGTAGCATATTTTGTCAATGATGTGTGTTCTAGTTTGTTGGGCGGGATGTTTGCTTTCTAGGAAATAGCACTGCATTAAAACATCAGAGAACTTTCCAAGTGCTCTTGAAGAACACCCGACTTTACTGTGTTAAACAGCCATTCAAGTTTTTAAAGTTAAAGTCCATTAGGGAGGCCTCCTGTTAGGGAGGCCTCCTCATTAGTTTTGTATTGTGTTGTATTCTTATGGCTGGGAAGGAAACATGGTTTTCTAAAATTAGAATTTAGTATCTTGAAGAATTTCATCAAATGCATTTGTATAAATGTCCTTTTCCAGTTTCCAGTAGGTGTTTTGTTTTTCTATCAGATACCAAAAGATCAAAAGGTTTTCTAGAAAAGTCACCATAGCGGCTTTCAGATCTACAAATGAAGTGGCTGGCAGTTTGGTTCCCATAATATTGCACCCTAGAAGAAACTTTTGGGGTTATTGTTCAAGGTGGCTCAGTGCCATATGAGCTTGCTGGCCAGACTGCCTTCTTCAGGGAAGATCTTCCTTACTATTTTCAGAGCCAACATTATAACCACACTTCAGATCTTGCATAGATATCTGGGATGGCATGGGTCCTTTTCTTGTTTGTTCTGGAAATTGAACCCAGGGCCTTGCCCTTGCCAAGCATTGACTCTACCAGTGAGCTACATCCCTAACCCACATACAGGCTCTTTTTTAAAAAGATGTATTCCAGCTTATGCATTACCATTTTAAAGAAGGTATTGTGGCTGTTTCCTTATGGTCTTAGTGGTTTCAGCCCCTGTCACATATACTGAATTTCCCTAATGTGTTCACTTGATGGTTGGCAAGTACATGTCTGAATTCTTTTAATGATGGTTTTTGTGTTTTGGTGATACCTAGGTGGATCAGAAGTAAAAAACCCAGCCAAACAAGAGAGAGGGAGGGGAGGGGCTAACCTGTGAGGAGTGTGGGCCCCAGAACCATGTCTACGCGGGAGTCCTTTAACCCGGAAAGTTATGAATTGGATAAGAGCTTCCGGTTAACCAGGTTTACTGAACTGAAGGGCACAGGCTGCAAAGTGCCCCAAGATGTCCTGCAGAAGTTACTGGAGTCTTTGCAAGAGAACCACTTCCAAGAAGATGAACAGTTTCTGGGAGCCGTTATGCCAAGGCTTGGTATGTAAACCATTGTTCTTCCATACTTTACAGTCCAGTCAATGAGTCCAAAACCAAACTTCTGTCCTCCCATGTTGCCTTTTTTAAAAAAAAATGTCTGTAGAATTCAAAGAGCAATCCAGTGGTGACAGTGTTATTGTCCCTAGTTTAGAGGAAGTACTTGAAAAGCATCAAGACACAGATCTATAACAGATATTAAACTATGGAATATGCGATTGACACCTCCTTATAGTACAGTAAAAGCATTTTTTATGTTAAATTAAATTTTTTGGTTAGCCGAGGATTAAGCAGAAATTCATTTATGCTTTTTTCTTAAAATGATTCCTGAAATTCATGCATCCTCTTGACTGCCCTAGGGAAGGTTATACTGTAAACATAATGTATAATACTTTGAGAGTAATGACTGGGCCTGGGAGGAACTTGGGATCCTATACAGTAGGCAACGATTGAAAAGCTGAGAGTAGGACACAAAGGACTGCTCCAAACTCAGAAGACAGGATGAAATCCTACTTGACCTCAGGGTGCCATCTGGAGTTGAGGGCAGTGGTTTTTTCTTTTCTAAATTCCTGGTGCTTATGGTTTCCTTTTTCCCAAACACAGAGTTCTAGAGACATTTTAGGCTCTGGGAAATTGTTCATTAGAGTTTTTTGTATGGTTCATTAAGTGCATGATGAAAGACTTACCACTTTGCCCTGTGAGTGGATTGTGTTCTGGGGGTGTGGATATTCTGTAGTTAGGGTGACTTGATCTTTCTTACATAAGATTTAATTTCATTTGTTTTTGCTCACTATTTTGTTAGAAAATTCTGTCTTACCATCTTGGTTTTGAGCTTGAGTTACTTCTTTATTCCACAATACATAAAGGAAATAAAAGGGTTGCACTGGGCCTGGTGCTGTACTCCTGTGGAGGATCACAAGTTCAAGGTTAGCCTCAGCAGCCTAGCAAATCCCTGTCTCAAAATAAAAATATAAAGGCCTGGGGATTTGGCTCAGTGGTAGAGCCCTCCTGGGTTCAATCCCCAGTGCTGGGGTGGGTAGGGGAGACAGAGTTGCTTTGGTTGGGAGCGAGGAAAAAAGTACTCCTCATCCCCTCCCCCATGGCCTACAGGACTCCCAGAAGCTCAGTTTGAAAACAGTTTCTCTCCTCTAGCTGTGGAGGAATATCAACATGAATGAGTTGGATTTAATGTTGACTGACTTGTCAAGAAGTGAGAGTACATTGAGGAAGCTCTTGAAAATAGTATCGAAAAATAAGCCACTCAGTGGTCAAAACCAAATGAAATAGGGCTGGAGATGTGGCTCAGGGGTAGAGTGCTTGCTTAGCATGCAAAAGGCCCTGGGTTCAATACCCAGTACTGCAAAAAAAGGAGGGGAAGAAAAAAAAAAAAGAAAACTCCTATGGATAAAGTAATGTAGTAGGGCTGGGGTTGTGGTTTAGTGGTAGAGTGCTCGCCCAGCATGTGTGAGGAACTGGGTTCGATCCTCAGCACCATGTAAAAAATAAAGATATTGTGTGTCCACCTACAACTAAAAAATAAATATATGTTTTTTTTTTTTTAAAAAGTAAAGTAGTAATTGCTACTCATAGCATCATCTTGTTGATCTTGTTTGAGATCTTGGGCCTGCCTTGTCCCAGAATGCTTTGATGGGGCCTGGTCACTGTTCTTCCAGTAGTTTATGAGGCTTGGAAAGGTGTGCCCATTCTGTGGGACAGAGTTGGGTCAGGATCTGAACTCTACCTCTTCCTGTTGCTTGCCTTCTGGTTTCTAAAACCAAATGGGTTGGAAGTAGGGAGAGGATCTGCTTTGGCTTCAGCTTTCATCAGTGACAGAAGGAACCAATGAAAAGACAGGAAAAAGTAGATAGAAGAACACAAAGACCATTTGTCTGGTCACACATGGTTTTTGAGAAGCAAATGAAACTGAATTTTCTCAGAAAAAACACTTCCCCTAAATTTGCATTCATGGCAAACCCTGGGGGTATACAGATCCCCAGATGACAAGCAAATGGATGCCGAAAGAAACAGAGTAGTAAAACCTATAGAAGTGGTGTACCTTCATGCCAGAACTTTTCCTTGGAATCAGAGTCATACTTAACCTGCTAATCTTGTACCAGTTACTAATGTTACCCAGTCTATAATATGAGACAAGAATACTTATTGAAATAGTTGTGAATGCCAGAAATTTTCTGTTTCTTTACCTGTGTCAATCCACATGTATAATATGTGTATTAGATGTGTATATGTGTGTATATATACGTACAGATGCGTATTTATATGTGATTATGTTTCTACTTTTAATTGAATATCATAATTCCTAGATTCTAAGGTGGTGTTAATTGAAGAATGAATCAAAACAGCTTAAAGGTGCATACACTTGGGGCTGCGATTTTGGCTCAGTAGTAGAGCGCTTGCCTAGCATGTGTGAGGCCCTGGGTTCGATTCTCAGTACCACATATAAATAAGTAAAATAAAGGTCCGTCAGTAACTTAAAAGAAAAAAAAAAAGGTGCACATGTTTATTAGATGTATCCCAATTAAAGAAATGTTAGCCTAAGTGTGTGTTAGAAGCTGGTACATACTTAACACTATTGGTGGTATATGATGAGTTGAATTTTTATTTATTTTGATGGAGAGTTTTAATCTGAGAATTCCCTATCACCTGCTAATAATTCAACATAAGCTTCCCAGTCTAGTGTTTAAGTTTTTTCTTACTTCATGGCATTTTCCTTTGTTCATTTCCCTTTTCCTCTCTTTAAATTTGAAACGTTAGTTTTTCAAAGCCTATGGTCTGTCTCAGGCTTATGCCTTTCCCTTCCTTAAAATTTTGGAGGTGATTTACCCCAGTATATAAAAAATTTATTTTGAATGCATATAAAACATTACTAATGAGTTTTTTAAAAATTATTTTACACTTATGTCACATCTCAATTTGGACTAGCCATGTTTCAAGTGCTTAACAACCTCAAGCGGCTAGTGGCTACCACATGGGACAGCACTGGTCCTCATTGCAGTAGTGTCACAGTTGTGAAAGGGAAAATGTGGATAATGGCAGTTTCTTTTTAGCCCAGTAACATGCTCAGAGTCATTAGCTACTCTGTTGAAAGAACTGGCTAAGTGTAGAAATAAAGTGCTTTACAAATCAAATGTATTTAGTTCATTTGGGGATGTGGAGTACTCTATAATCTGAGCTGCATCCATAGCCCTTCTTATTTTTTATTTAGAGACAGGATCTCACTTAGTAGCTGAGGCTGGCCTTGAACTTGTGATCTTCTGCCTCAGCGAGTCACCAGGGTTATAGTCATTGTCCACCATTCCCAGTTTATTTAATACAAATTTAAGACTGAATCATTCTCAGCAATTTAACAAGGACTTAAGCAACTTAGACCCTATACAAACTTAGAAAAAAGGGCTGGGGATGTAGCTCAGTGGTACAGTGCCCCTTGTTTCAATCCTCAAGTGTGTATGTAACATTCAACAACTATTTAGTATCTCTTTCAGTAGTCTTGTAGTTTAAATAGAAACCCAGAGGAAACTATCTCACTATTTTCTAAAGTGAATAATAGTACACTCAGAACAGCCTGTTGTTAGAATTGTTATTTAGGGAGATAGTTGCAGTTCTTGCTGAGTGCACTTACCTGCGAAAGAGCACTGTTAGGTGAAATTTGTGTCTGTGCATGTGTGCCATTGAGGTGAATTTTCATACTTTCTTACCCAGTTGATAAAAACTGAGCACAAGTCAGGTGTACTATTGTCTCCAGTTTGTGAGACTTGACATTCTGAAATTATATTCTCCATTCCTTACTAATCTCTTTAAAAATTTCTACTTTGCCATCAAGTATAGTAAAATATAGTAAAAAGCCTGTTTTCACAGTCTGGCCTTTTTTTAAAGGTAAATTTTATTTTTGCTTTAGTTATAGTGGACCAACTCTAGAAAAGAGAAAGGGCAGCAGCAATCATCTGTTATTGGATCTGTTGCTGTCGTGATATGAGATGTTTAAAACAGTTTTGCTGCTGCAAAATATGAAAAGTCCTTTCAATGTGATTGAGATATGATTTTATTTCATTTGGAATTCCATATTTATAGGGTAGACTCTATTTTCTTATTTTTGTACTTCATCCTGATTTTTTTTCCTGACTTTGGCTATTGGACTGCCAAAGTGAAATATTTCCTAAGAGCGTGGAAGGGCGTCCTTTTGAGAGGGGGGTATAGGAAAACACTCTGTATTCAGCTTATTTGAGAATGCCAGTCCGAATTTGTAAAATGTCATTACAGGTAATTTTCAAAGAAATGTAGACTACTGTAGTGGCATCAAAACTGTTTTCAGGGCTGGGGATGTGGCTCAAGCGGTAGCGCGCTCGCCTGGCATGCGTGCGGCCCGGGTTCGATCCTCAGCACCACATACAAACAAAACTGTTTTCAGAAAAAGAGAATTCTTTTTAATTAGCCCATTGGTGGTCCCTACTACCTTTTAAATTTTGAGGAATAATTTTTAATAACCTGAAGTATTGCTCATACCCATATTGAGTAATTTGGGTGGGGGGCAATGCTGGAGATTGAACCCAGAGCCCAAGTACTCTACCACTGAGCTAAGCCTCCCATGTAGCTGGAATTATAGGCTTAAGTCACAGTGCCCCACTGAGAAATTTTCTTTACAGTGGACAGAAAGTTTATATTGTAAGCTAGTAAATGTGGTGATTTTAAGTTTTTCAGTAAGGGACTAACATGGAATTTTAAGATCTTTTAAAAATTTCTTTGGGGAACCTATAAAATGAATTTACAGAGGTGTTAGTAGAAAATTTTGAATTTTTATTCTGGCTTTGTTCTTTCTCATTTTCATTTTTCATTAAAATAAAAAAGTAATGGTAGCATTTTCTGTATGTGAAATACATAAATACCCCACCAGAAAAATAGAATAATATCTAAAAATATACTCAAAGTATTTATAGATGAAAAAATACAAATTCATATGTACTATTTTCATCTTTAAAGAATTCCTGAATGGTACCCGTAATATGATATAGTAATGCAATAAAAATACAGTAATAAAAAGAATTTTTATTCAAACATTAAGGATTAAAAATCATCCCATATTGAAATTGGGTTTTGATGACTTTTTTTTTCATATTTTCTTTCTTAATGTAGTTAAGTTTCATGTAATGGTTCTTGATAGGAAACACATGGCCTCATTTGCAATGCAGAATTTCCATAAATGTTTTATACAGAAATCTTCCTGTTCATAATGTTGATCATATGAAATAAAATGACTTTCCCCTTTTATTTTTGGATGCTGATGACTTCCATCTTCCCAGGCATTGGAATGGATACTTGCGTCATTCCTTTGAGGCATGGTGGTCTTTCCTTGGTTCAAACCACAGATTACATTTATCCTATCGTAGATGACCCTTACATGATGGTAAGTTTAACCTAATGTGTTTTTATCACTGGAATTACATATGCATTTGGTTTGTGGTTGTAGCTGTAGTTTTGTCTGTCTGTGATTTGGGGGTTTTTGTTCTTGCTATATCCAGAGTACACTACTCATCCCTGCTGTGACTCCTATAGTCACAGCAGTTGGGCCCATTCTGTGCTCATGCTTGGCACTGTCATAAAGTAAGTAGAGCAGGGAAGTCCCTCTCTTGCTTTTGTACCTGAGTGTATGTTTGTGCATAAGAACACCTATTGTTTTAGTCGTTTGTAGGACTGATATAGTTTTTTGTTTTCTTTCCTTATATTCTGTTTCTTTGACATTTATAAACTTCACCATTCTATGTTACTGAACTCTAATAGGACTAATCTCAAAGGTTTCCTTCCAGAAATAAAGGAGCTTAGCGTCTCATTGTAATTTGACTTCTTGAACATTTATTCTGATAAACGTCAGCATTGGTTACTTCCCATCAGTCATCTGCGTACCTACCCACTACAGTGTTTATGACACTGTGTATGATATATATCTGATCATTGAATTGAGGTTCCTAGCTACTGGTCGTGTATCACACAGATATATTTTCCATTTTTCTATTGCATGCTTATGACCACATTGACCTACCCAGCCTTTAACCCTACTTCCCTACCAACCAAGAGAGGCCAATGAAGAAATGGGGATATCCCACTTATTATAAAATGCCAGATGTCCTTCCTATATGGTGAGGACACTGGGATTAATCTGCATAAAAGGAATTTAGACTGTGAGGTAGCAAAATAATGGGTATTCACTGCTAGGATTCCTGTAACAAGTAAACAGGTTATTAGGAACCAGTGTTCTTTCTGCACCTCCATCTGTTCCCTCCTCTAGACCAATACTCCTGAGAGGCTGGGCAGGTGAGCCACACCTATATGTTCCACCTGAGCAGGTGGCAGAGAGGTTAAAGCCAGAATTTGTTCTCTTTATACCTAATCTCTTAAAAGCATTTGTGAGGGGCTGGGGTTGTGGCTCAGTAGTAGAGCTCACCTAGCACATGTGAGGCACTGGGTTCAATCCTCAGCACCACATAAAAGTAAATAAATAAATAAAATAAAGGTATTGTGTCCAACCACAACTAAAAAATATTTTTAAAAAAGCATTTGTGAGCTCCCAGTAAGTCACTACCACTCGGACCAGTGATTGGTGTCTCCAAGTTGTATACTACCTGTTGGCCTGATGTTAGTGGATCTGCAGAAGGTTGTTAATCTATCAGAAATTTATAAGAAAATATAAAGCAATTAAACAGCCATTGAAACTGATAATACTACCTTAGAGTTTGATTATCCTTTTATCAGAGGAAAAACTTCATTTTCTCGTTACTGTCTGAAAAAAGAGTAATTTATATAGTAGCAGCTTACATTTAAAAAATCCCCGATGGCAGTTAAAAAAAAAAAAAAACTTTATTGTTACATTCCTATTAAACAATTTCAAGTTCCTAATAAAACAGTATAGTTTACTGGGAAATACTACTTTTTCTTTAGAAAAAAGTCTTGCTTTAGGCCTGTATATTTCTTATTTCTTCTATTTTTTTTTTGTTTGTTTCTCAAACAAGATGGTTTTCCTGTTTATTTCTTATAGTCTTGAGGCTACAAAAATTTTTCAATCCAAGTACATTAAACCATCTTCTTTTCTTTTTATAACCAGTAATGTCAACATTTTTGTAGAATCTATTTAATTAAGATAAGTGGCTATTTCCAAGTTTGCCTTAGTGTCATTGTTTTCAGACTCTTTTACTCCCTAGACTATTGGTTCTAATCTTATTTGTCTTCCTGACATCCCCCCACACCCTCCTTTATCTAGATAAATCAGGCTTCTGATTTTCAGGATGATGATATTGGGGGGAAAAACAAAAAAAGAACATGTAAATCTTTGTTCTACACAGAGGGGAATGTGTTATTAGGAATGTCTGAGAAAGACATACCAAAAGAAAGGTAACTAGTTTACAAATCTAGAAGTTGAGGACCATATCCTGGTAATTGCTCTTCCTGGAGAGTCTCTTGAGTTCTCCTTGGAGGCCAAACCATAGGCTAGGTCTTCATTTCTGCAGTTGGAAACTCCCTGTTTGTGCTTCTCACATCTCCCCTCTCTTCCCAGGGCAGGATAGCATGTGCCAATGTCCTCAGTGACCTCTATGCAATGGGGGTCACAGAATGTGACAATATGCTGATGCTCCTTGGAGTCAGTAATAAAATGACTGACAGGGTAAGTAGGAGGTCCCTCTGTGTCTGCTTGCTGGTCTTTGTGGTCTTAGTTGTGAGACTTTTCTGACTTGTTTCCCATCTGGAAAGTGAGGAGGCCATGTGGCTTCCAATAGGCCTTCCAGCTCTCTAATTTGGGGTGGTTAGCAATAAATTAAAATGAGAGCATCTGGTTTATTTATCTTTTTATTTCTACCACCCTGCTATCTCCTTCTCTTCCAGGTAGATTGAAACTTACAAGTTTTATGTATGTGTGTTTTAATAAAGTATAGCCATAGTAATAGTACCTAAGTGCCAGACCAGTGGGATCAGGCACTGACTTATATATAGGTCCAGGACTCTTGACACTTTGAGGGCCAGTAACCTTGTGTTGGTGGCAAGGTGTCACTGAAGTAGACCGTGGTACAGGTTGGGGACATCACGTGTTCATGCAGTCACACTTCTGTGTCATTTCCTGGAGATACTTTGTCTTTGGTACTTGTTCCTTGAACCAGAAATGAATTCCTCTTGGTTACTTTCGACAGATACTTGGTTTTATTGACTCTCCACCCCTGTGTTCCCCCCAAATCAGCTTGCCTTACTTTACGGAAATCTTGCGTTTTTAGTAGGCCCTCTCTTCTGCCCTAGCAATGTGTGCTTTGATCAGTTATACCTAGTGGGGTCAGCAAGGGCCTTGTGGGTGTGCATTCCCATCTTGGCCCTCACCAGGCTTCACACTCTTTGGTTAATGTAAGCCTCCCCAAAGGTAAGGTGGATATGCAGAGGGAGCTAGGTTGGTTTTGTTTTGTTTTGCAGTGTTGGGGATTGAACCCAATCACTCTGCCACTGAGCTACATCCCCCAGGCCTTTTAATTTTTTATTTTGAGAGAGGGTCTGATGGTCATCAGACTTGGATCTCAGTCTGTGGACCAGTCCCATACATCTCTCCTCCTCTCTTGACTGAGTTCCCTTAGCATTGTAGCCCATAACAACTTCCAGCATTTGATAAAAATGGTTACAATGTGAAATACTCCCTATTTTTGTTACACCCTGCCTTGTTGTTAGCTTTCAGGATTTAGGATCCTGTGATCCTTTTTATAAGTATAGAAGCTCTTTTCTGAGTTGAAGAGAATTGACTTTTCCTTTTTGTCCTTTTAAACCCTAGGAAAGGGATAAAGTGATGCCCCTAATTATACAGGGTTTTAAAGATGCAGCTGAGGAAGCAGGAACGTCTGTAACTGGTGGCCAAACAGTATTAAACCCCTGGATTGTTCTGGGAGGAGTTGCTACAACTGTCTGCCAGCCCAATGAATTTATCATGTAAGTTGATTTTTGTTTCATGTCACCTGATCTGTTTCACTTTTATATAAATCATTCACATATCATATAGTTCACCCCAAAAGTATACAATTAGGTGGGTTTGTGTCTATTGATAAAGTACAGCCATCACCAGTCAATTGTAGAAAATTTTTATCATCCCAACAAGAAGCCCCTTGGTTGTCAATCCCCAATCCTATCCCTTCTTGGCTTATTTCACTTCATATAATTAACATTTTAAGGTCTATCCATTTTGTAGCATGTAGTACTTCTTTGATCCTGTTTTTGAACATTTTCTATATTTAAATTGAATTATAATTCACCTAACAAAATGTCACATGATTCATCATTCTAATGTATAGATTTTTGTGAGGATGGGCTTATATAATCATCATTACTATCCAATTCCAGAAGCAACCCTATACATATTAGCAATCCCTTCCAGTTCCCTCCTCCCCACCATCCTCTGGCAAACACTCTACTTTTTGTCTATAATGATTTAAGTGTTTTGAACATTTTATATAAATGGAATCATGCAATGTATGACATTTTATATCTGGCTTCATTCATTCATTGTAATGTTTCCAAGTTGTAGCATAGGGGTGGAGATATAGCTCAGTTGGTAGCATGCTTGCCTCCCATGCACAAAGCCCTGGATTCGATTCCCCAGCACACCAAAAAAAAAAAAAAGTTGTAGCATAAATCCTTACTACCTACTTTTTTATGGCTGAGTAACCCATCATTTGGACACACATGTTTTATTACCCATTTTGTTGTTTGGTGGACCTTTGGGTTGTTATCTGTTATGAATGATGCTATAAATACTCATGCAGGTTTTTTGGTTGGACATAAGTCTCTCCACATCCCTTCCAAAATCTGTTTATTGTATCTTTTTGATTATAGCCATCCTACTGTGTGTGAAGTAGTAGCCTATTGTTCTTTTAATTTGCATATCTTAATCAAAGTATCTTTTCATATGTTTTTTTGGTCCTTTCTCTATATTATTTGGAAATGTAACTCAACACAGGTTGTCACTTTCTGTATTTAATGTCTTGTTAAGAAAAGCCACTCTGCCCTGTTTTTGAAGGCATTGTAAACTCCATTTCTTTCTTTCTTGAATAGGTACTGATAGGTACTGTGTTGAGCAGGTTCAGAATTCAAAAGGTATGAAAAAGAATCCACAGTGTAAATGGTTTCACCTATGGCTGGATCACCAGATTGATTCCTGCCTGCAAGGCATCCTTTTTATTAGTCTTGTATATTGGGTTTTTGGTTTTTTTTTTTTTTTAAGATTTTTTTTTTTTTTTGAGAGAGGGAATTTTTTCATATTTATTTTAGTTATTGACAGACACAACATCTTTTGTTTGTATGTGGTGCTGAGGATTGAACCCGGGCCACACGCATGCAGGCGAGCGTGCTACCGCTTGAGCCACATCCCCAGCCCAGTCTTGTATATTGTTAAACCAATCTGTTGTTGACACTTAGATGATAGTCAGTCATTTTGACATTACAAATAATACTCTAGTGAGGGACCTTAGAGGTAACAGATCATTTTACTCAGGGGAATCTACTGACAGGGGAATCTACTGAAATAAATTTCTCAGTAGAATCACTAGAGCAGGTGACATGTGCTGATGATTCTGATATCTCCATTTACCTTGCCCTTCATAGATGATCCACTAGTTTATGCTCCATAGCAATGAATTTAGTGGATCAGTTTCCCCACATTGTGAAAACTCAGTGAGGTTAACAAACTTGGTCTTCACTGATCTGCTTGGTGGGTTTTTTTTTTTTTTAATATTTATTTATTTTTTTAGTTTTCTGCGGACACAACATCTTTATTTGTATGTAGTGCTGAGGATTGAACCCAGCGCCACGCGCATGCCAGGCAAGCACACTGCTGCTTGAGCCACATCCCCAGCCCAATCTGCTTGGTGATTTTAATCTTTTTTTTTTTTTTTGATACTGGGGATTTAACACAAGAGTGCTTTACTACTATATCCCCGGACCTTTTGATTTTTTATTCTTTGAGACAGGGTCTAAGTTGCTTAGAACCTCCCTAAATTGCTGAGACTGGACTTGAACTTGCGATCCTCCTGTCTCAGCTTCCTGAGTCACTGGGAATACAGACATGCGCCACTATACCCAGTTAACCTTATTCTTATAAGTAGGGGTGAACATTTTTCACAATCAGATCTTTTGTCCATTTTTTTTAATTGATGGAAGCTCCTTGTTATTTTTACTATCAGATAGCTTCTGCATTAAGGATTGTGCATTTTACATACCACCAATGCTTCATTTTCCCAACATATAGCATATGTTAGTAGTTTTCAGGCTTTCCACTTAGATACTAAAGGATCTTTGTCTCACTCATTTCAGCTTTTTAGTAAAGAATTGAATGGGGAGGAAAATTACGGAATATTTTGCCAGTAGCATGTATATTTACTTTTTTAGAAAAGCTAAAAGAACTTATACATATGATTACATTCTGTCATATTGCCCATAAACTTGAAAGTAACACCATAGTTTGTCACACTTGATATAAATTTGTTGCTTGCACATAACTGTTAAAGTGGAATAATTTACTAGCCTCAGGTGTGAGTGGACCAGAATTGAAGGATACTTTTATCTGAAGGTCTAGTTTTTGGGAAATGAGATTCCTGTACAATTTCCAAGTTTTATATTGCTCAAAGTTGACAATGAATACAAATCTTATAGGTTGATTTAGGGAGTGTGATATGCGTTCTGAAGTCTTTTGCTCTGATTTGCTTTTATATCATCTTAGTAGCCCAGTGATGGGCTAGAAGGGTTATGTGGACAGGTCCTTGAGCTGAGACAAGAAAGGGCTGAGTGTTGGATGCACATCCTGGTAGTGAGGATACAAATATAATAGTTGTTTTCTTTGGAGGATCAAACTTTTCCTTTTCAGGGCTGCCCTTTTAGAATTTGCTTTCTTTCTTTAAAGCAGGGTCTACCCTGACCCTTGAGTGCCAGATAGGAAACTTATTATTGGTCACTGAGTTTGGGAACCTGGTTGCAGAAATCACCAAAACACCAGACTCAAATTCCAGCCAAATCCCATAACCTAAAAAATCCTACCTGAGTCCCTACCACTTATAGTGGTGATCACTTATAGTGATCACGAACAAGCCATCTTTGAGAAGTCTTGTTGCCTCAAATGATTTGGAACTCTGGTACATCTGTGAATTACACCCACTCATATATGGCTAAGGGAAACGGCCTGATGGAAACTTGGAAGACTAAATGATCTGGTTCTTTGCATACTGTGTGTGTATGTTACTGGGATCAAACCCAGGGGTGTTCCACCTCTGAACTGTATTCCTAGCCCTTTTTGTTTTAATATTATTTTGAGACAGGGTCTTAACTAAGTTACCCAGATTGGCCTCAAACTTCCAATCCTTCTGCCTTAGCCTCTCAGCCACTGGGATTACAGGTGCGTGGCACTGTGCCTGTTACATTTTTTAAAAAAAATCTATAGATAATTGACCGATGTGTTTAAGTCTGTGGATGTTTTCATTTTCCTGTTAATATTTTGTTGCAGTAATAGCTTCAGTAGAAGGTTGTAAGGCTATATCACCTAGTACATGGTAACAGTTGGCTTAAATTTAAGTAAGTGCAAAAGCAAGTACTTTTTTTTTTTTTAACAGAATTTTCCTTCTCCTGTTTTAATGAATTGATCTCCTTGGTTAGTTTTACAAGAATGTGCTATTTTTCTTTTCTTCAGGCCAGATAATGCAGTGCCAGGGGATGTGCTTGTGTTGACAAAACCTCTGGGGACACAAGTTGCTGTTGCTGTGCACCAGTGGCTGGATATTGTGAGTAAACTGCTGCTTGTGCGTGACGGGGGCGGGAGCACAATAATTAGTTTTCAGAGTTGTAGTGATTTTTGTTGGAGGGTTTAGAAAATGAAACCTTTAGTTTTTAGTACCATAGAATTTAATTTAATCAATCAGGTCCTTAAAAGATATCCTCAGAATTGCTCATATTCTTGTATCAAATGAAAGTTTCAAGTAGCTTTTGAAGTAAGTAACCCCAGCTTAGGGCTTCAGAGGTTTTCTATAAAGAATTTGGGAGGCCAGGGATTAGCATCATGTATTTTTGGTGCTGAGATAGCTTTGATTTTCACATCTTAAACATCACTAAAAAGTAATACGGGGCTGGGGGTGTAGTTCAGTGGTAGATTTCTTGTTGGCATGCGTGAGGCATTGGGCTTAGTCCCAGCATAACAAAATGATTATGATGATAATAGTAATAACACTGTGGGGAGAATTTGTGGAAAGTGGTATTTGGGGTATAAATAAGGCCAGTTAGGGACAAATTTTTAGTCTTGGGGGTTGAGTTTTTGTTTGGTAGTTGTCTTTTAAATTGATTAGTAATTAAGAACATTTTTTAAAAATATTTTTTTAGTTGTAGGTAGACACAATACCTTTATTTTATTTTATTTATTTTTATGTGGTGCTGAGGATCAAACCCAGTGCCTCACACATGCTAATAAGCAAGCACTCTACCACTGAGCCACAACCCCAGCCCTAGTAATTATGAACATTTTGATGTGTAATTCTCATGGAGAATGCATCTAGAATAGAAAGGTATTTCTCCTATAATCATACCTGACTTTGTTTTTTCTCTTCCATAACAACTCAGAAATTAATAAGATTGTGGTATATTCTCTCATTCATCAACCTTGGGTATATATCTTAGTTGTAGCAGATGTAGCAGAGTAAGAGATTCTCTAAGTTTGCACCTTCTCAGTTATTTTTCCCTCCTCACCCAGGGATGTAAACTAGATAGGAAGGGCATTGCAGGGATACTTTACAGATGCTGGCCAGGACAATCTCCCAGGACTACACAGTTGAGCAAGGGAGCTGGAAGCAGGCAAGGCAAGGGGGTTGGTGTCTCCACCTCAGGTCAGCATTACCTTTGCTTTTTTTTAAATGCTCAGAATTGAAGAAAGCAAGTACCAAAGACACATCAACAGCACAATATGCTTTTTTTTTTTGAATGTTATTGTACTTTTTTATACCTTCATTTTATTTATTTATTTATTTTTATGTGGTACTGAGGATCAAACTTAGTGCTTCACATGTGCTTGGCAAGTGTTCTACCTCTATCATTGAGTCACAATCACAGCCCTACTATATGCTTTTTATAAAGAAAGAAGCAACCAAAGAGTGCTATTTAGGCATTATGAGAAAACTATTTTTTGAATGTTGGGAAAGTACAAAATCCAGGATAATTGCTACTTCTTGGGAGAGAGGGAGCAATGAAGTGAGGGTAGGTAGAAGATATTGCTGATGTTTAGTTATTACACTGGGTGGTAGGTTACTGGGTTTTCTTTATTCTGTAATAAAACAAATAAGTAGATGCATAAATGGGGGTAGTTAATGGGCCATATGACAGTATGTCATGAACCCAGCATCATAGTGCTGGATTCTTCGAAAATCAGGCTGAGGGGAATAAAGGCAGACCTCTTTGTCCTCATTATGATGTCCTTTAATTACCCACGACTGACCTCAGTGTGCATGCACTTAATGTTGTTTCCAGTTCTTCTCTTTATTAAGATAGCTTTACTCCTCTCACTCCTAGGCAGAGGCATGTGTCCATAATCCCAGGATGCTGAGGGGGCAGGATTGCAAACTCAAGGCCAGCTTGGGCAACATAGTGAGACCCAGTCTCCAAAAGAAAAGCTTCACTCCAGGCTTCAATTAAAATCAATAAAAATATAATATGAAAAATGAAAGCTGTGGACATAATAGGAGAGATGAGAGGAGAACCAGAGGACATTCAAAGCTATTGATAATGTGATTTTCACCCTCCTAAAGAGGAGCAAGCTTCAGCCTGTGCTCACACACCTGTTGCCATCTCAGTGTAGCTGTGTGTATTGCCAGGTTTACATAGCCAATAGATGCAATATTGATTACAGAAATGTAGAATGAGAACAGAAAAGAAATCATGACCATGGGACTGATGGACACTTAATATTTGGTACAAAGTTAGATAAATAAAACTCAGAAGATGACTAAGCAAAAAGGTGTTCTTTGTATCAGTGGTAAGAAGTAAAGATTAATCATATTTTCCCCCTCTTTTCTCCTTGACTTATGTTTCCATTGTTAGCCTGAAAAATGGAATAAAATTAAGCTAGTAGTCACCCAAGAAGACGTAGAGTTGGCATACCAAGAAGCAATGATGAATATGGCACGGCTCAACAGGACAGGTATGGGCAGGGAAGGGTTCTGTGGTAGGGGTTGGCAGACATTCTGAAAAGGCCAAGGTAGTAGATATTTTAGGCTTTGAAGGCCACATAGAGTCTCAGTTGCTCATTGATTTCCCCTATCATACATACATGCACACAGCTTTTTAACACAAAAGAAAACCACTTGTGGCTGGCCAGATGTGACTGTTGACTACAGGCCATCTTCTCTTGGTACCTGATTTGGCTTATGTGAATTTACTCATGGAAATCCAAACACACGTCCCCTACTAATGGTTCCACTTAAAATTTTTCATCTTTACAATGGTGTTAGAGTGAGAAATATTCAGTAGAAACCACAATTTGAATTTTGAATAATTGGTCTTTTCTGGTGCCGGAGATAGGCAATATGATTGAAATGCTGCATGGCAGCCTTGGCTCCTAATCAGCTGTTTATCACAAAGGTAAACAGCCAATATACTATAGTCTACTGTATTGCCAACCTATGATGTTTGGTAGATTGTGTGTATTAAATGCTTTTTCAACTTAAGATGTTTTCTGGGTACAATGGATTATTGCACAACCCCATCAGCAGTCAAGGAGCATTCTGTACATTGGATGGGTTGTCTGATTTCTTGGTATTTTCCCTTTTATTTTTAAACTTTCCCAAAATGATATTGATCCAAATATATGTAATACATAAGTCATGAATTCTTTGGGTTTTTTTGTTTGTTTGTTTGTTTTTGTTCTTGTTTGAATGAAATGTTGGGGATTAAACCCAGGGGTACTTTATCACTGAGCTACATCCCCACCCCTTTTTATTTTTTATTTTGAGAAGGGGTCTTGCTAAGTTGCTTAGGGGCTCAGCTTCCTGAGTTGCTGGAGTTGATAGGTATGCACCACTTTGCCCAGCAAAAAATTCTGTGTGTGGTATTGGGGGTTGAACCCAGGGCCTTGCTCATGCTAGGCAAGCACTTTACTACTGAGCTACATCCTCCAGCCTGACCAGAATTTTTTTTTTCTTAATTTTTATGGTTGGACACAATACCTTTATTTTATTTATTTTTATGTGGTGCTGAGGATCGAACCCAGGGCCTTCAACATGCTAGGCTAGCACTCTATTGCTGAGCCACAATCCCAGCCCCATGACCAGAATATTTTTAAAAATTTCTTTTTTTTTTTAACTGTATTTCTCTTCAATATTTTTTAATTTTAAAAAAGTTTTTTTTTATCATTTTAGTTATATATAATATTGGCTTCCATTTTGACAAAATTAAACAGACACAGAGTACAATTTGTTCCAATTTGGTCCCTATTTCCATTTGTGTCTCATCCTCCTACCCTTAGTCCCTTTTTTCTAGTCTGTTTATCTTTCTTCTGTTTACTTATAGGGTTTTTTTGTGTTTTTTTTTTTGGTCTTGTTTTTTATTAATCTATTGTGGATATACATAAAGGTGAAATATACTGTGGCATATTCATATATGTACACAGGAAAGTTTGGTCAGGCTCATTCCATTGTTCCTTCTTTTCTTGTCCCCAGGAGATCTTAAGAGATCGCATCTGATACTCTTGATTTTGAAGTTAATTAAAAGGATTTACTTTAGCATCTGCCTTTCTACTTACTTTAAACATTCCACTGCATGCTTCCTTATTTGATCTGCTGTCAGTGGACCTGGGGATTACTGCTAGAACTTCTTTGGTCTCAGCTTTTCTAGATAGTGCCAAATTGTTTTCCAAAGTATTGTGTATCAGTTTTCAGTGGTGTACTATATGTAACTTTTTTCTTTTCAATGTCTCTCTCTCCCCGTTTATCCTACTATAGAAGAATTACATGTTTATTTTAGAAAAAGTATTAGAAGATGGAAAACAGTAGAAAAGAAAATTATCTGTAGTTCCACCACCCCAGAATAGCTCATTAGTATTTTTTACGTATTCTTGCAGAACTTTTTTTGGTTTCCTGCTGTTTTTTAAACTAGTATGTATCATAAATTATGTATCTGGAGTCTGCTTAACATTTTAAGATTGTTTTTCCCATATTATATATCCTCATATACATAGTTTTTTTTTTCTTTTTAGATATACATGACAGTAGAGTGTATTTTGACATACCATGCATACATATATAGAGTATAACTCATTCTAATTAGGATCCCATTCTTGTGGTTGTACCTGATGTAATCAAGTTTCACTGATTGTGTATTCACATATGAACATAGGAAAGTTATGTCTGATTCATTCTACTGTCTTCCCTATTCCCATCCCCCCTTCCCTTCATTGCCCTTTGTCTAATCCAATGAACTTTTATCCCCTCTCCCTTTATTGTGTGTTAGCATCCACACATCAGAGAGAACATCAATCTTTGGTTTTTGGGATTTGGCTTATTTCACTGAGCATGATAGTCGCAGGTTTCATCTATTTACTGGCAAATGCCATAATTTCATTCTTCTTTATGGCTGAGTGATATTCCATTGTGTACATGTACCATATTTTCTTATCTATTCATCTGTTGAAGGGTACCTAGGTTGGTTCCATACATAGTTGAGCTGTTGTGAATTGAGCTGCTATAAACATTGATGTGGCTGTGTAACTATGGTATTGCTGATTTTAAGTCCTTTGGGTATATACTGAGGTATGGGATAACTGAGTCAAATGGTGGTTCCATTCCAAGTTTTTTGAGGAATTTCCATACTGCTTTCCAGAGTGCTTGTACCAAATAAAAAAATTTGCAGTCCCACCAACAACATATGAGTATACCTTTTTTCCCCCAAATCCTTGTCAACATTTATTGTTACTTAGTATAAGTAGTTTTTAATGGCCAAATAATATTCTACCAGATAGGGATTACATTTTGCCTTTTTTTTTGGGGGGGGGGGTGGTACTGGGTGCTCTACAACTAAGCTTACATCCCTAATCCTTTTTATTTTGTATTTTGAGATAATGCTTTGCTAAGTTGCTCGGGTTGGCCTTGAACTTAGAATCCTCTTGCCTTAGCCTCCCACGTCACTGGGATTACAGGGATATGACACTGCACTTAGCAACCTTTTACCTATTTGTGAACAATTTATTTTGAGATATAAATTTTTTATACTTTCCCCCCTTTACTTGTAAGAAACAAGTTATAGATCCTTAGAGAGAAATAGAAAAATAGATTGACACAGCCATAGTCAAACTACTGACCTCTGTCAGAGACACAAAGGCAATTCATTAGGAAAAATGTTTTTCAACAAATGGTTCCAGAATAAGTGGACATTCACATGCAGAACATAAATCTAGACATAGACTTTACATGCTTCATAAAAGTTAAACTTCAAATGGATGTAGACCTAAATATAAAACAAAACTGTAAAACTCCAGGAAGATAAATAGAAAATTTAGTTGGCATTGAATTTGGAGTTGACTTTTTAGATAAAACACAAAAATATTTTCTGTGAAAGAAAAATTGGGTAAGTTGGACTTCATTAGTATAAAAATCTGTTCTGTGAGAAAGACTATTAAGAAGATGAAAAGATAAACCTCAGATTGGGAGAAAAATCTGCAAAATGTATCTGATAAACGTCTGGTGGCCAGAATAAATGAAGAACTCTTACAAGTCAATCATCCAGTTTTTTTTCTTAAAGAAAAACAGTTCAGTTAAAAAAAAAAAAAAAAAAAAAGGGCCAAACCCCATAACATACACATCACCAAAGAAGATACATAGATAGCATATAAACATAAAAAGCTACACAACCTTACATTTTGTTAGGGAATTGCAAAGTAAAAACTAAGAGTTACTACTATACACCTATTAGAACGGCTAAAATCCAGTAGGCTGACAACAACAAATGCTGACAAAGATGGAACAATGGGCATTATTACCATGTGATCCAACAATTGTGCTTTTGTGAATTTACCCTCCTGAAGACTTAAATTGACACAGTAACCTGCATGTAAATGTTTACAGCGGCTTTATTCATGATTTCATAATTGCCAAAACTTAGAATCAGGATGTCCCTCAGTAGATCAACAGATAAACAACTGGCATATCCAGATGATAGAATATCATTGATATTAAAAAGAAAGGTGCTGTTGTGGAAGAAGCCACTCTGAAAAGCTTCTACAGTAAGATGCATCTATAGCACCTTCTAGAAAAGGAAAAACTGTAAAGACAGTAAAATGATCATTGACTGCCAGGGGTTTGGGGGAGAGAGGGTTACTAGGCACAGCACAAGATTTTTAGAGCACGATACTCTAATGTTGGATGGCTGTTGTTATACAGTTGTTAATGTGTAGAATTAGCACACTCAACCCTCATGTGAGTTATGGATTTTCGTTGATAGTTAAGTACTAATTTGACTCATTGTGCTGTAGATGCAGAATGTTCATTTGGCAAAACTGGGGAAGGGGCATGTGGGAACTCCCTAAACTTACCCCCAAATTCCAAAATATAGTCTATTGATATTCTTTTTTTATTAATATTTTTTAGTTGTTGATGAACCTTTATTTATTTGTATGTGGTGCTGAGAATTGAACCCAGTGCATCACACATGCTAGACAAGCACACTACCATGGAGCCACAACCCCAGCCCCTATTGATACTCTTTTCAATTGAAAAGTAAAAGAACTTTCAGATAATTGATCTCTAGCAAGAGTACTTAGATTGATTTTAAGTCAAATAGTCTTTGAAAGTCCTCTTTGTATTTAGGAGGAGATCTAAATTACCTGCTGTTGAATAATTCCTCTGTATAGTTTTTGTCAGCATATTGGAAATAGCTCTTGATTGAAACTGCTGACAGGTTCCAGGCAGTTTAGATTGAAATAGATCAGGGCTGGGGGTATAGCTCTGTGGTAGAGTATTTGACTGGCTTGTGTGAGGCCCTGGATTCCATCCCCAGCACCATAAAAAGAGGAAGGAAAGGAAGAAGGAAAATCAGAATTTCATTGATTTTGCTAATTTTGTAATACTATCTTTTTTTTTTTAAATATTTATTTATTTATTTTAGTTTTTGGCGGACACAACATCTTTGTTTGTATGTGGTGCTGAGGATCGAACCCGGGCCGCAGGCACACCAGGCGAGCACGCTACCGCTTGAGCCACATCCCCAGCCCCTATCTTTTTTCATTATTTCTGTATGCCATCTCCCTGACAAATGAGTTTTCACTAGTTTGTGATTTTGAGTTCTTCAACTAAGGTATTTTTTTTCTCTGGCTCTCTTAGCTGCAGGACTTATGCACACGTTCAATGCCCACGCAGCCACTGACATCACAGGCTTTGGGATCTTGGGCCATGCTCAGAACCTGGCCAAGCAACAGAGGAATGAAGTGTCGTTTGTGATTCACAACCTCCCTGTGCTGGCCAAGATGGCTGCTGTGAGCAAGGCCTGTGGGAACATGTTTGGTCTCATGCATGGAACCTGCCCGGAGACATCAGGTATGGGATCCTGGATCCAAGTCTGAGGGTTGGACTTAAGCCAACAGAATGCTCCATGAGAAAGCAGTGGCCTAGTGTGTGAGTGTATCTCCACTTTGTGAGGGCAGTCCTAATTATTTCTGGCCACCTCTGTGTGGGTTTCCAGTACCTACCATGTGTGACCAAGAGCCATATTTTGAGTGTTCCTTTCTTCTCCTTTTGGATATAGGAATATAGCAGTGGTATGGGAGTGGGAGAATGTGGGAAAGATAAGTCATTACCCAAATGTCATTGGAAGCTTAGTATTTGAAATAAACTAATACCTATAGAAGACATTGAACTGACTATAATTTTTTCTTGAAAAAATGTCTAAAATTGTTCTTTTAAGAGTGAAATAGAGCTAGGCTTAGTGGTGCATGCCTGTAATCCCAGAGGCTCAGAAGGCTGAGACAGGAGAATCTCGAGTTCAAAGCCAGCCTCAGCAATGGTGAGGTGCTGAGCAACTCAGTGAGACCCTGTCTCTAAAATAAAATACAAAATAGAGCTGGGTATGTGGCTAAGTGGTCGAATCCCTGAGTTCAATCTCTGGTACCAAAAGAAGATAAAAGAAAAATAGAGCCAGTGTCATGGCTGTATTATTACATTCCTGTAATCTCAGCAGCTTGAAAGGATCACAGGTTTGAAGCCAGCCTCAACAACTTAGTGAGGCTGTAAGCAACCTTTTTATTATAAGACCCTGTCTCAAAATAAAAAGGGCTGAGTATGTGGCTCAGTGATTAAGTGACTTTGGGTTCAATCCCTGGAAAACCCCCCCTCCCCAAAAAAAGTAGTGTATTGTTTTCAAAGTTCTCTCCCCCATTTCTCCCTTTGTGCTTTATCTTGACTCTTATAAGATTCTCTCTTATTTCTCTTTCCTTTTCTGTATAACTCTAGTTTTCTATCCTGGGAATTTAAAAATGGTCAGTTGTCTAGACCTGACCCCCAGAATACCTGATGTCAGCTGGAGTGGTCCTAGTACTCTTGAAGATTCTGGTATAGGCAAAGGTGGAGACCACAAAGCCCTGCCCACTGCAGCCCCTTTGAAGTGGCTTGGAATTTCAGGACTTCATCAGGCCCCCTACAGATTTTGATAAGGACCCTTCAGCTTCCTGCTTGAAAGAAAGAAGTTTTGTCTCAAAGCAGGCAGAGATTTCCCCCTGTTGGTTATCTGGTTGGAACAGTCTGCCACCTAGTGGCCACTGAGGGAATATTGAATGAGTTAGTGAATAATACCAATTACTTAAATTTATTTCTTTTATTCAGAATGAGTTTTTACTTTTTAAGTAAAAGTACACTCTACAAATTGTTCCTGTGTTAATTTTTACTTAGAAGCAATTTTTTTTCTTGCCTAGTTACTAGAAATAGTGAAGATTTATTTTAATGTGTTATTACTATTTCTGTTTTGAAGACAATGAGTTGGAACTAGAACCTAGATTCTTTGAGGCATAAACTCTTTCATGAGTCTTAAAATACAAACGAGTGGTTTTGGTGAGATGAGGAATCCAAATTGAAAATGAGCATTTCTATTCATTTGTAAATATTTCTTTCAATGTAGTGTTTAAAAAAAAAAATAGCTACCACATGTTTCTGAGGCCCCAGCATCTTACTACACACAGCATTAAATGGTTCAATGATTGGTCATCGTCACAGTTTAAAGTTTATTATTGTCTAGGTGTATACCAGGGAATTGTTTAGTCTATGGGATAGGGCAAGCCTTTTGGTTTAATGGAAAGAGCAAGTTGGTTAAGTTGTTGGCTGAATTTAGATCTTGTGTAGAAGTTTTTAGTAGAGGCAGAGAAACTGCTTCAGCTTCTAATATCACAGTAATGATAATTCTTTTCTTTTCCTTTGCCAGGAGGCCTTCTAATATGTTTACCACGTGAGCAGGCTGCTCGGTTCTGTGCAGAGATAAAGTCCCCCAAGTATGGCGAAGGTCACCAAGCATGGATTATTGGGATTGTAGAGAAGGGCAACCGTACCGCCAGAATAATAGACAAGCCCCGGATTATCGAAGTTGCACCACAAGTGGCCACTCAAAATGTGAATCCCACACCTGGTGCCACCTCCTAATGTAGACAGAAATAGCTATTTGGTTTTGTTTTTAAATAGATCTATTTCCTTTATCATCACTTCAATTAAAGACTATAAGCAACAACAAAAATCTCATTGTGTCTACACATCTGGTGACCTTAGGTCGATTGTGAGTGGATACAATTAATAAAATGAAATCCATGGCCTTCTTTTCCTGTTACATTAACTGAAGATGCACCTAATCTTGAGGCAGCTTCTGAGTTGAGAATTATATTGTTATCCAATACTGTTGATTCATTTTGAATCTTTAGACACGTATCTCTTGCCGCATAGGCTCTTTCTAAAGGTGCTTTCACACAGCACAGACATTACCAAGAGTAGTGTCACATAGCAGTTGTGTCTTTTCATTATATGTGTATTTATCATATCAGTCTGGTCTTTTTTTGTATCTTGGATGGTATTCTGGAAGGTTAGATTTGGTAAGTGACAAGATGGTCTCCTGGTAGTAAGAAGGTTGCATGATTCCTTTGCATCTTTGATTTGTAAAGCTGAGACTAATAATTCAAGAGCATCTCTTTGACCCAGGACATTCTCCAATAGTGCATTCAGTTTCACAAGGCAAGTGCTTCAGTTTGCATGGAAAGCACTTTGAAGACAAAAAAGAAATGTTATTTCTTTTTGTAGCCTTCCTGATATTTACAGTAATATCATTAACTTTTCTTTACTGATATAGCAAAAAAGAATACTTTTTGCAATGTAATTAGATGTTCTATAGTGCAACAAGGAATTGCCTTCCAATAGGGAGTTCATGTATAATACTCATTTACAATTCAATATATAATTACGCAAATAATTTTTAAATATAATCAATAATAAAGGCTGTTGTGTGGATGGTAGTGTTTAATACATTTTATATTTTGTATAGTGATTTCAGGCCTTTTGTTTCCTTAAAATCAGCAACTCTAGCCTAATTCCTAGCATTGTTTTGTCCTTTGCGCTAGTACTTTTTTGTGCACGCCTTTTGTGATCTGTTAAAAATCTGCATTGCCAACATTGCAGCTCGAATTAAAACTTGTTATTCAAATAAATATTTAATTTTTTAAATTGCTCTTGTATAATCAGATGCCCCTTTTAGTATTATTTTAGAAGCGTTGGGAGGGTTTTGCCTAAAGTACAATTTATCGGGGAAAACTAGATTTTAGTTTTATAAAACTTTTAAGTCTTTCATGGGACCTATATTTTCTTGAATTAAATTTTGTAGTTCTAGAACATCTAAAGAGGTGTTATCTGTGTTACTTAAAGCAGAGGCTTCCTTATATTTTAACCTACTAAGCAGTCGGGAGGGTTCCAGTCGTTAAGCACAAGGGCGCTGCGTCTTCCTGAGTCTTCGACAGAGGAGAACCATCAAGGGTGCCAGTCCTCCGCAAGGCTTTGAAGGCTTCCTGCTCGCCAGCACTGCAGCCGCACTCCAAACCTGTCGATCCTCGCCAAAGGAACTCTCCACGCAAAGCTACCTGGAAGCCAGGGTCTGCAGGCCCCCCTCATGTGTGCACCTGAGACTGAGGCCCTTGGTGGCAGGCAGTGCAGAGGAGGCTGCCACAGACTGGCAATACTGGACGTTTTATAGGAATTTATATAGATGTCGGTCCTCAAGCTGCACGCCAATGGTCTGCAAAATAAAATGTGTTGGAAACCTCTGAGTACAAAAAACACTGTTGAGCTTTTTTTTTTTTTTTTTTTTTTTTTTAATACAGGTGATGTAAATCTGATCTACCTTTGGTATAGATAGATTAGGACTCAATGCTGATGCTGTCCTTGGTGGCAGGCCCAAGAAGAGGAAGTAAGCTGAACTAGATTATGCCCTTCAGCTCTTTAAAGATTCATATTCATAAAGAGAAAATGCCTGAGATGTCTATGTGATTCATAGATCCCAGGAGCAAGAACTTAAGTGGTATTTTTCAGAGAGTGACCCAGATACTCATGAATTTTAGGGGGTTATTTGTCAAAAGGGACATTCCTGCCCTTTCCCCCAGACTCACAGAATAAGAATTTCTGTCTTAAAAGAAGTACCCAGAACTGTTGATCTAAAAGGAATATTGCAGAGGGAAGGAAAGAAGGAAGAGGGTGAGCTTGGATTTACCATATGCTTTTCCAGGAATTTTTTTTTTGTTGTTGTTTATTCCAGTGTCTGAGCTATGGCCCAGCAAGGCGGAATGAATGACAGTCACCTTGAGTCACATGATTGTCACTGAGTATTTGAGTTTTCGGCAAAGTCAGTGTAGAACATTTCAAAATCCAGTGAGCAATTAAGTTGTTCAACCTCCTGGTAGCACTTTAAAACTTACATTGAATTGTGTTTGTCTCAGTGTACTAATTTATTTTCTGTAAATCCTATGATGTAGTAGCAACCCCAAAATACAACTGTCAGAATGCACAGGATTAGTGAATATATCCCAAAGCAGCTGGAACCTGGTGTAGTCAATTCCTTCTGGGCATCAGGAGTTGTTTGCAAAAGAATCAATTATAGTGGATTGTTTGTACAAGCTGTGTCGAAACATTTATTGTGCTTCTAAGAAAATTTTAGTAGTATACTTTTTGGCTTAGAAGTTTAAAATAACAGTATATGGTAGTCTTCCAAGTTCTGCATGCCTTGTGCTGTATAAATGTATGTCCTAAGTGGTTCTAATTATAGATGTATGAACCAGCCAATTTCAGTCTGAATTTAGCATTGCCTTTGAAGAATTTTGAGTCCTAAGTCTTAGTTTTATATTGTAGACATCAGAATAATTGGACAAATATGAAACTAGATGCTTGGGATACTTAACTGGGTTGTGTACGCACACATACACACCTTGAGCTACTTTTCCACATCTGGCCCACCTTTGCATCCAGGCAGTTGCATTGACAACTTTCAGCAGTCATTTCTACCTTTTCTCTTTAAGGATCCATGTATGAATCGGCAACTGTTAAACATGCCAAGGATCACAAAATACGCCAAGTTCTGGTAAAATGGAATTCAGTAATATCATTTTGCCTTTGTATAAACTTTTTTTTTTTTTTTTTTTTTTGGTACCAGAAATTGAACTCAGGGACACTTGACCACTGAGCCACACCCCCAGCCCTATTTTGTATTTTATTTAGAGACAGGGCCTCACTGAGTTGCTTAGCTCCTCACTGTTGCTGAGGCTGGCTTTGAGCTCCCAATCTTCCTGCCTCAGCCTCCCAAACTGCTGGGATTACAGGCATGCACCACTGTGCCCAGCCCCATGATAGTTCTTATAGGCTTTCTTTTCGTTTTGCCATACTTGGGAGTGAACTCCCTTTTTTAAATTTTACTTTTGAGATAGGGTCTTAATAAGTTGCCCAGCTGGCCTTGAACTTGAGATCCGTCTGCTTCAGCCTCCTGAGCAGCTGGAATCACAGGTGTGCGCTGCTGCTCCCTTATAGCTTTAAGGGAAGAATAAAATCATTTTCAGAATGTTAAAAAAAAGTTGAGGTGAGCAAACTAAAATAAGTACCAAATGAGGGCTAGAGCTCTTTAGAAATTGCCATAGAGGCTGGAGGTGTGCCTCAGTGGCAGTGTGTGCAAATGTGAGGGCTTGCTTGGGTTTGATCCCCAGCACTGCAAAAAAAAACACCCCCAATGTACTATATGTACTGCTGTGTAATTTGTTTCCTTTCACTTATGTCCTGGAGATAATTGCCTATCATATTTAATGAAAGGAATGTCCTCATTTATTTTAACCCTATCCTGACATTCTACTGTATGGGGTAGGATATTCAGTCATGAAAATATAGATTTTTGAAGAAGTATCCAATTGCTTCTAGTTCTCTCATCCGATGTTTTGTCAAATGCTAGTCACTGAAATGTTGAAAATCTAAATGTTGCATTTCCATACCCTACTGAAAAGTAATTCTTCATTTGTCCTTTCCATGGCAGTATGCCAGAACGGATTTCTGTTCAATGCCAAGTTCATGGAGCATAGCTTCCTGCCAGGTTATGAGATAAAAAAGTGAGTTATGAAAAAAAAAAAAAGAAACATTTTTAAAAAGCCAGAAAATTGCCAGGGATGGTGGTACAGGCCTCTAATCCCAGTGGTTTGGGAGGCTGAGGCAGGGGGATTGCAAGTTCAAAGCCAGCCTTAGCAACTTAGCAAGGCCCTAAGCAATTTATCAAGATCCTATTTCAAAATAAAAATGGCTGGGGATGTGACTCAGTGGTTTAAGTGCCCCTGGGTTCACTCCCCAGTATTAAAAAAAAGAAAACTTGAGTAACAAAGCTATTGAATTGTCACTAAATCCTCCCATTCTCTAGTCTTGGAAGTTCTTCAAAGTTATTCAAGAACAGGCAAAGTGATTGAAATGTGAAACAAATACACCCCTGTGTTAGTCAGCTTTTTCTCTCTGGGACAAAATACCTGAGAAAAACAGTTTAGAGGAGTGGAGACCTTGTGGTTCAATTTGAGATTTCAGTCCAAGGTCTGCCAGTCCTGTTGCTTTGGGCCTGAGGCAAGGCAGAACATCTTGGTGAAAGGGTGTGGTGGAGGAAAGCGGCTCACCTCATGGGAACTGGGAAGCAGAGGGAGAGAGAAGTGGTCAGGAAAAATATATACTTTTCTACAGCATGCCCCAGGTTAGGTACTTCCTCAAACTAGGTCTCACCTCCTACAGTTTCCACCAACTCCCAATAATGCCATTAAATTACAAATTCATCAATGGATTAATCCGTTGATGAGGTCTGAGCCCTCATGATTCAATCACTCTCCTAAAGGCTCCACCTCTGAACATTGCTGCTTTGGGGACCAAACCAAATATGAGCCTTTGGGGAATATTCTAGATCCAAACCATAAGTATACATCCATATATCCTATAACCACTACTGCTCTGAAAGTAAGGGGTATTTAATACATAGGTAGGTGGGTGAGAATAGAGGCCTGTATTCATGTTTTATTGATGCTATTGAAATAGGACAAAAACTTGGTGAATTAAAACCACGTATTCAGGGGCTGGGATTGTATCAGCGGTACAGCACTCATCTAGCATATGCGAGGCACTGGTTCGATCCTCAGCACCACATAAAAATAAATAAATAAAATAAAAGCATTGTGTCCAACTACAAACCCCCCCCAAAAAAATAAATAAATCACATATTCCTTTATGTTACAGTTCTGTATCTGAGCAGTCTTACTTGACTAAAATCAAGGCTTGGCAGGGCTGTGTTCCTCTTGTAGGCTTGAGGAGAATCCATTTCTTTTCCAGTTTTTTTTTTTTTTTTTTTTGTACAGGGGATTGAACCCAGGGTTGCTTAACCACTGAGCCACATCCCCAGCCCTTTAAAAAATATTTTGGAAATAAGTTTTCACTGAGTTGCTTAAGGCCTCACTAAATTGCTGAGGCTGGCTTTGAACTCTCAATCCTCCTGCTTTAGGGGCCACTGGAATTCAGGAGTGCACCAGTGTGCCCGGCTCCTTTTCCAGATCCTATTCAGACTACTTTTCTCCTGGCTTTGGTCCACCATCCTCACAGCCAAAAGTTTTATTCTCTCTCTGAATCTGTTTACACATCTATCTCTTTGCCCACAACTGGGAGAGGCTTTCCAAAGGATAGATGATGACGTTGGGCTCACCCAGATAATCCCAGATAATCTCCTCATATCAAGGTCCTTAATCTTTTTTTTTTTTTAGAGAGAATTTTTTTTTTAATATTTATTTTTTGGTTTTTGGCGGACACAACATCTTTATTTGTAATATAATAATTACAAACACAACATCTTTATTTGTAATATAATAATTACAAATAAATACATACATCAATAAATAAAGACACAACATCTTTATTTGTATGTGGTGCTGAGGATCGAACCCAGGGCCGCACGCATGCCAGGCGAGCACGCTACCACTTGAGCCACATCCCCAGCCCTCAAGGTCCTTAATCTTAATCACATTTGTAAAAGCTCTTTGCCATGTAAAGTAAAGAGCTACAGATTCCAGGGATTGGGACATGGACACCTTTGGGGAGGACCATTATTCTATGTACTACAGATTCCCATACCTATAGTGGAGCTTCACCAAGGCAGAGATTTTTGCAGCCATGAAGTAAAGCTGTTGGCTCTCAGGGCTTTTCAAATCTATTAACAAGAACTGCTTATTTAGCAACGTCAAGTGGAAACCAGCAGAGAGGATGATCTATCTGGCACTAGCTGCCAGACATGTGCAAAAAAAAGCAAACCTGGGCCAATGGGCAGGTTGTGGCAGAATCTATTTTTCTATTGTGTAAGGATAAATTGGCTATTGGTGACTAATAATTCAGAACACCCTATCCTAAATACTTGTGTTGTAAAATAGCAGGGAAATTTTGTACATGATATACCATCTAAGGGTCTTTCAATCCACCAGTTCATAGTATTTGTCTCTGATTCTCCAACTTCCAGAATCTCATTTTTTTTTTTTTTTTTTTTTTACTCTTTAACTTGATTCTCATTTTTTTAGAGGTGGGGGCGTTTGCTTTAGTCTCAGTTCTGTCAAGGGCCTCCTATACTCTCATTTTTGTTTCACTGCTGCCCTCAGAGGCTGCAGGTTTAAGGTGGTAGTGTCACAAAATGAACTCTTGGATGCCTGAATCACTGTTTAAAAGAGTAGTTGAGAAGTAAACCTTTATTTCATTGAGTGATTAAGATTTCAGGCAGGATTCTCCTGTTATTACAGCATTGCTTAACCTACCCTGACTAATGCAGAAATCAATAGGCAATTCACTGGTACACAAATTATGAATTTATAGTTAAAAACATTCAATCTCATTAAACAAGCAAATTATAATAACAATAGAGGTCTTTTTATTTTGTGCCTACCTAATTGGCAAAGATCTTAAAATGAATAAGGCCCAGGGTTTTCTTATCAGTGCTCATTTATAAGAACATGTGGAGGATAGTTGACCAATTCAGATGTTTAACAGCCTTTGACTAGCAATTCTACATCAAAGAATTTATCCTAAGGAAATAGTAAAGAGGGTATCTAACAGTCCATGTACTCATCAAGTTGTGATTTAAAATTGTTAATATAATAATAGAAGACAGACTCAATGAGTTTTGGTAAATCCACATGATAAAATTCTGTGAAGCCATGAAACTAGGTATTTATGACTTTTAATAACAGGAAAATATTTACAATATAGTACTGAGTTAGAAAAACAGGTTTTATATGCAGTATAATCCCAATTTTATAATTAAAAAATGTACATGATATATACAGAAAGAGAATAGAAGGAAAATTCTCAGATATCCTTGGGTAGTCAAACTATGAATGACTTTGTTTTTATTTTTCTAGATAACATACATTATTAGGGACAACATATTCTTACTGTCAATTGAAAATTACAATAAAAGTCTTTAAAATTATCTATAATTATATCTCAGGAAATCATGATTTTTAAAGAGTATGTGTTGATGATAAAATGCTTATGCTATAATGTAATGTGAAAAAAAGACATGAAATGTAGTGCATTCAGCATGATAACAGTTTTATAATATATAGATAATATTCCAACTAAATATGAATGAAAAAACACTGAATTTTAACAATGGTTTTCTTCACAGGGCAAATAAATAAGTAAATTTTAGATTGAAAAAAATTCCTTCTAGCTGGGTGCGGTGACATACACCTGTTATCCCAACGGCTCAGAAGGCTGAGGCAGAATCATCACAAGTTCAAAGCCAGCCTCAGCAACTCAGGGAGGTCCCAAAACAACTTAGATCTGGTCTCTAAGTGAAATATAAAAAAAGAGCTGGGGATGTTGGGTTAAGAGCCCCTGGGTTCAATCTTTGGTATCACACACACGAAAAGTTCTTCTAGTCCTTCTGTACTTCTTCAATTTCTCTACAGTACATATGCATTTGTGTGTGTGTGAGTGTGTGTGTGTGTTAGTTACCGAAGATTGTACCTAGGGGCATTCTACCACTTAGCTACATCTCTACATCTCTATCCCTTTTTATTTTTTATTTTGAGATAGGATCTTGCTAATTTATTGAGGCTGGCCTGGAATTTGTAATTCTCCTGCCTCAGCCTCCAGAGTCACTGGATTATAAGCATGCACCACTGTACCCAGCTATAAATATGCAAGGCAAATAATATGTATACATACATTTGTATCATTTATATGAATAAATAATGTAAATTAATATGGCTGATGCCAAGATGAAAATATACATGAAATATCATGGAAGTACAAAATTTCCCAGTGACACTTATAGGTTTGTTCCCCGTTTTTCCAAGCTGTTCCTCTAATTCTAGCCTCTAGCCCTCTTGTAACCCTTATTCCCTCCCTTCCTTTACTGTTTTTGTTTTTTTAGTTTTTGGTACTGGGGATTGAACCCAGGGGCGTTTTACCACTGAGCCACATGCCCAGACCTTTAAATTTGTATATATTAATATATATTATATTATTATATATTACTTAATATATATTAATATATGTTAAATGTATACATTAATATATGTAATGTATACATTAATATATATATTAAATATATACATCAATATATATTAATTTAAAAAAATTTTTTTTTATTGTTGGTTGTTCAAAACATTACATAGTTCTTGATATATCATATTTCACACTTTGATTCAAGTGGGTTATGAACTCCCATTTTTACCCCATATACAGATTGCAGAATCACATCAGTTACACATCCATTGATTTACATATTGCCATACTAGTGTCTGTTGTGTTCTGCTGCCTTTCCTATCCTCTACTATCCCCCCTCCCCTCCCCTCCCCTCTTCTCTCTCTACCCCCTCTACTGTCATTCATTTCTCCCCCTTGTATTATTTTTCCCTTTCTCCTCACTTCCTCTTGTATGTACTTTTGTATAACCCTGAGGGTCTCCTTCCATTTCCATGCAATTTCCCTTCTCTCTCCCTTTCCCTCCCACCTCTCATCCCTGTTTAATGTTAATCTTCTTCTCATGCTCTTCGTCCCTACTCTGTTCCTAGTTACTCTCCTTATATCAAAGAAGACATTTGGCATTTGTTTTTTAGGGATTGACTAGCTTCACTTAGCATAATCTGCTCTAATGCCATCCATTTCCCTGCAAATTCTATGATTTTGTCATTTTTTAATGCAGAGTAATACTCCATTGTGTATAAATGCCACATTTTTTTTATCCATTCGTCTATTGAAGGGCATCTAGGTTGGTTCCACAGTCTTGCTATTGTGAATTGTGCTGCTATGAACATCGATGTAGCAGTGTCCCTGTAGCATGCTCTTTTTAGGTCTTTAGGGAATAGACCGAGAAGGGGAATAGCTGGGTCAAATGGTGGCTCCATTCCCAGCTTTCCAAGAAATCTCCATACTGCTTTCCAAATTGGCTGCACCAATTTGCAGTCCCACCAGCAATGTACAAGTGTACCCTTTTCCCCACATCCTCGCCAGCACTTGTTGTTGTTTGACTTCCTAATGGCTGCCAATCTAACTGGAGTGAGATGGTATCTTAGGGTGGTTTTGATTTGCATTTCTCTGACTGCTAGAGATGGTGAGCATTTTTTCATGTACTTGTTGATTGATTGTATGTCCTCCTCTGAGAAGTGTCTGTTCAGGTCCTTGGCCCATTTGTTGATTGGGTTGTTTGTTCTCTTATTGTCTAATTTTTTGAGTTCTTTGTATACTCTGGATATTAGGGCTCTATCTTAAGTGTGAGGAGTAAAGATTTGTTCCCAGGATGTAGGCTCCCTATTTACCTCTCTTATTGTTTCTTTAGCTGAGAAAAAACTTTTTAGTTTGAGTAAGTCCCATTTGTTGATTCTAGTTATTAACTTTTGTGCTATGGGTGTCCTATTGAGGAATTTGGAGCCTGACCCCACAGTATGCAGATCGTAGCCAACTTTTTCTTCTATCAGACGGCGTGTCTCTGACTTGATATCAAGCTCCTTGATCCATTTTGAATTCACTTTTGTGCATGGCGAGAGAAAGGGATTCAGTTTCATTTTGTTGCATATGGATTTCCAGTTTTCCCAGCACCATTTGTTGAAGATGCTATCCTTCCTCCATTGCATGCTTTTAGCCCCTTTATCAAATATAAGATAGTTGTAGTTTTGTGGATTGGTTTCTGTGTCCTCTATTCTGTACCATTGGTCCACCCACCTGTTTTGGTACCAGTACCATGCTGTTTTTGTTACTATTGCTCTGTAGTATTGTTTGAAGTCTGGTATCGCTATACCGCCTGATTCACACTTCCTGCTTAGCATTGTTTTTGCTATTCTGGGTCTTTTATTTTTCCATATGAATTTCATGATTGCTTTCTCTATTTCTACAAGAAATGCCGTTGGGATTTTGATTGGCATTGCATTAAACCTATAGAGAACTTTTGGTAATATCGCCATTTTGATGATGTTAGTTCTGCCTATCCATGCACAGGGTATATTTTTCCATCTTCTAAGATCTTCTTCTATTTCTCTCTTTAGGGTTCTGTAGTTTACATTGTATAAGTTTTCATTGTATATGAGACAGGGTCTTGCTAAATTATCTAGGGCCTTGCTAAGTTGCTGAGGCTGGCTTGAATTTGCGATTGTCCTGCCTCAACATCCTAAATCACTGGGATTACAGCTGTGCTCCACCATGCCCAGTCATTTTTTAAATTTTTATTTTGAGACAGGGTCTTACTAAATTGCCCAGGCTGGTATCAAACTTGAAATCTTCCTACCTCAGCCTCCCGAGTAGCTGGAGTTACAGGCATGAGCTGCCCAGCCTGTTGGCTCTCTATCTTCTTCCACATGCTTCTCAGTTCAGAGATTCCTCTAGCTCATGTCATTAGGTCCTGTCATGCACTGTTTTTTTATCCAACTACTTTGTGAACCTGTTGCTAACATAGATCATTGCTTGTACCACTTTCCTTGTACTTTGAAGACAGCTCTACACAAATTATGTACTCAATAATTGTGAAAAAATTTGTCAGTTGATTTATCTTCATTTCATGCTAGGTAATTTACCCTGGTCCTCTTGATATTTCTCAATCCAAATAATTTCATAAATGATAAGTTTATTCTCTTACCTTTTCCCAGATTTATACATACATGTTTTTAGTCTTCTAGTTCATGCTGGAAGATTCAATCTCTTTGTATCACATATCATCTCATTCTTTAGACTTATTTACATAATGGCTTACATCAGAAAGAGGCTTGGAGAAAATAAGCTTGTATCTCTTTGTTGGAAAATGATTTATAGGAAGCCTGTGTTATAGACACAACATACAGTTTAATTATATTTGTGCCCTCAGAAATACCTCTCTTACTTTTCTTAAATTATTTTTATAAGAAAAGATCATGATATTTATGGGACAGATTCTGAAATTAGAATTCCAAATCTAAAGGAACGGAAGTGAATGAAAAGTGTGAGTGTGTCTATGGTTTCTTTCCCTTTATTTCCTTCTTTCCTTCCTTCTTTCACTACTACATACCAAAGATCAGTGGTTCTTTGCAGGATGAGAGTGGGACAAGGAGCATGTCACAGTCACTCGGAAAGATTTTTCATTAGGTTTTGAGCCTGTCTAGTGACCTAACACTGATGGGCCCAGGCTAAGCCCATCTGGAATCCTGAACTTAGTCGCCTCTGCAAAACCGCCTTTTCCAAGTAGGTGGACCTGGGCTGGGAAGTAGGATGTGGACACATCTTTTGGCTGGGGCGCAGGGAGGGGAGCAGGGTGCAAGGAATTCCACTTTGAGGTGTCTGCAGACGTCTAGTGATAAGGTGAAGAAAGCCCTGGGAGACAGAGTCGGGAGTTAAGCAGAGTCCAGGCTAGGGATACAAATTTGGGAATCATCAGTATATACAAGAAGCCTAAAGTCATGAAACTGGAGGAGATGACTAAGAAAAGTGGTGTTTATAGAAAAAAAAAAAAAAAAGATGCGAAAGGATTGACTTCAGAGCTGAGGGGAGTGAGGGAGAAGCCAGATGGGCAGGTGACCGGGAGCAGGGTGTGTTTCTGTCTTCACCACCGCTTATAGTTCAGGAAGCTGTGGAATGAGGTTTGAACACTGGATGCTCACAAGGTGGTCCCTGGTAAAGTTGACAAGTACAGTTCCCACAAAGTGATGAGGGTAGGAGATTGGCTGGGTTGCCAAGAAAATGAAGGGAGAGAAATTGGAGACTTTGAATGTATACAATTCTTCCCAGATTTGTTGCTGAAGGATAGATAATTTTCTATCGATTTTGTGAGTGATAACTGGACATTGATGAAAGGGATATTTATAAGGGAGTGGGTGTAATAATATACAGCATGACTATGTTGTGGGGAAGAGAAGGTCCAAACAAGATGAAGGATTGCTGCAAGAAGGTTCTAGAACAGGCAAGACAGGGCACCAGAGTGAACACACAAAGGGACAGCTGGCTTTCTCTAGGAGCATCCAACAGCCCTTCAGGTATGGAAGAGACGATCGAGTATAGACAGAGATGCAAGCAGTTGGCAAGAGAGCTTGCTTCTATTGGTGAAAGAATGAAATAAATGAATTTTAAAACTTGTGACCAGAGCTGAGATCATAGTGCAGTGGTAGAATGCTTGCCTAGCATGTGTAAGGCACTGGATTTGATTCTCAGCACATAAATAAATAAAATAAAAACTCATTGACAACTAAAACATACATACACACACACACACACACACAGAGAAAACCTTGTGACCAAATTATCTGGGCTCTAGTCATATCTGTTCTCAGAATTTTTAAATCTAGAGCTGATCACAGGCAATTTCTTATTCATATAAGAAAAATGTCTTTTTCTTTTTTTTTTTTCATACCAGGGATTGAACTCAGGGGCACTTAACCACTGAGCCACATCTTCACCTTTTTATGTGTGTGTGTGTGTGTGTGTTTTAGAGACAAGGTCTCACTAAGTTGCTCAGAGCCTCACTAAATTGCTGAGGCTGGCTTTGAACTTGCAGTCCCCCCTGCCTCAGTGCCCAAGCCACTGAGATTACAGTTGTGCACCACCACGCCCAGCAGGAAATGTTTTTAACTTTGCACAGCATTTGAACAATTTAATCCAAGATTTAAAAATTTGTACTATTTTATCTTAACTAGTCAAAAATGGATGTTACCTATTTAAAATTTATCCTTAGATATTTGCGAGAAACTATTTATTAGATAATTTTGAAAACAGTGTTTCAAAACTTGTCTTCCCAGGTTACTTTCGGTATTTGGGTAAGTCAAACACATCGCTTAAAGAGGAAATAAAAAGCTAGTTGTGAAGTAATCTTCAAAATCCTAACTTTAATAAGAAAAGAATAAATATTAAATTCTAAAGGGGAAAGAAATGGTTATTCTCTTTTAAGACACATTTTTTAATTAATCGATTAATCTATTTGTTCTAATTAATCTATTTGTTCTAATGCAGAATGCATTTCGATTCATAGTACACAAATGGAGCACGATTTTTCATTTCTCTGGTTGTACACAAGTAGAGTCACACCATTCATGTCTACATGTACCTAGGGTAATGATGTCCATCTCATTCCACTATCTTTCCTACCCTATACCCCATTCCTTTCCCTCCCTCCCATTTACCCTATCCAAAGTTCCTCCCATGCTTCTCCTACACATATACCCATTAGGGATCAACATCTACATATCAGAGAAAATATTTCACCTTTGTTTTTTTGGGATTGGCTTACTTCACTTAGCATGATATTCTCTAAGTCCATCCATTTACCTGCAAATGCCATGATTTTATTCTCTTTTAATGCTGAGTAATATTCTATTGTGTATATATACCAGAGTTTCTTTATCCCATTCATCTATTGCAGGGCACCTAGGTTGCTTCCACAATTTAGCTATTGTGAATAGTGCTGCTATAAACATTGATGTGGCGGCATCACTGTAGTATGCTGATTTTAAGTCCTTTGTGTAAAACCGAGGAGTGGGATAGCTGGATTGAATGGTGGTTCCATTCCAAGTTTTCTAAGGAACCTCCATACTGCTTTCCAGAGTGGTTGCACCAATTTACAGTCCAACCAGCAATTTAAGAATGTGCCTTTCCCCCAATCCTCGCCAACACTTATTGTTGCTTGTATTCTTAATAACTGCCATTCTGACTGATGTGAGATGAAATCTTAGTTTTGAATTGTATTTCTCTAATTACTAGAGATGTTGAACATTTTTTCATATATCTGTTGGTCAAATGTATATCTTCTTTTGAGCAATATCTGTTCAGTTCCTTAGCCCATTTATTGATTGGGTTGTTTGTTTGTTTGTTTTGTTTGTTTGTTTGTTAAGTTTTTTGAGCTCTTTATATATCCTGGAGATTAGTGCTCCATCTGATGTGTGTGTGGTAAAAATTTGCTCCCATTCTGTAGGCTCTCTATTCACCTCACTGATTGTTTCTTTTGCTGAGAAGAAGTTTTTAGTTTGAATCCACCCCATTTATTGATTCTTGATTTTATTTCTTGTGCTTTAAGATTCTTATAAAGGAAGTTGGGGCCTAATTGGACACGATGAAGATTTGGGCCTACTTTTTCTTCTATTAGGCACAGGGTCTCTGGTCTAATTCCTAGGTCCTTGATCCACTTTGAGTTGAGTTTTGTGCATGGTGAGAGATAGGGGCTTAACTTCATTTTGCTGCATATGGACTTCCAGTCTTCCCAGCACCATTTGTTGAAGAGGCTATCTTTTCTCCAATGTGTGTTTTTGGCACTTTTGTCTAGTATGAGGTAACCGTATTTATGTGGGTTTGTCTCTGTGTCTTCTATTCTGTACCATTGATCTACAAGTCTATTTTGGTGCCAGTACCATGCTATTTTTGTTACTCTAGCTTTGTAGTATCGTTTAAGACCGGTATTGTGATGCCTCCTACTTCACTCTTCTTGCTAAGGATTGCTTTGGCTATTCTGAGTCTCTTATTTTTCCAAATGAATTTCATGATTGCTTTTTCTATTTCCATAAGGAGTGATATTGGGATTTTAATTGAAATTGCACTGAATCTGTATAGCGCTTTGGGTAGTGTGGCCATTTTGACAATATTAAATCTGCCTATCCAAGAGCATGGGAGATCGCTCCATCTTCTAAGGTCTTCTTCAATTTCTTTCTTTAGTGTTCTGTAGTTTTCATTGTAGATGTCTTTCACCTCTTTTGTTGATTCCCAAGTATTTTTCTTATTTATTTATTTTGAGGCTATTGTGAATGAATTAACTTCTTAACCTAAAGAGAAATTATTGTTTTAATTTCCCATGGGATTTTTCTTTTTTCTGATGCTGGGACAGGGTCTTTAACATGTAACCTCTGCACTACCCACTGAGCTGCACGCACTCACACCATACACCCCTATTCCTTTCCTCCCCATGGGAGTATGATAATGATGATTTTTGGTACTGGGACTGAACCAAAGTGAAGTCTACCATCGAGCCATGTCACCAGCCCTTTTATTTTTTATTTTGAGACCAGGTCTTGCTATATTGCTGAGATTGGCCTCTAACTTGGCAATCCTCCTGCTTTAGCCTACTGAGTGGCTGGGATTTCAGATGTGCACCACAATGGATGGCTTCTCTATGTGATCTTGAATGAGAAATTTAAAACCCAGTATCCCTCTAATTTTAAAAAGGCAGATGACAACTGGAAGCATTCAGGGATTGCCTTCCTTTATGATTACTATCGATAATTTAAACAAATCCTTTGTAGAGATGCCTTATGGCAGAGAAGGCAGGAATTTTTACATAGCATTAAATTCTGGACATTTTAAAGGATCATTAAAAATGCAGGTGAATACTGGTGGCTCATGCCTGTTATCTCTGCTACTCAGGAGGCTGAGGCAGGGGAATTACCATGTTGGAGACCAACCTTAGCAGTTTGGTGAGCCCTGACTCAAATTATAAAAGAGCTGGGGCTCAGAGGTAGAGCACTTGCATGAGACTCTGAGTTTGATCTCCAATCATGTCAAGGAAAAAGACCCCAGCTTCCCCTGCAGGTATAGGGAGCTTCATTCCCATACCACATGTCCCTGGGGATTGCGTCCAGAGGCTCACACATGCACCCCAACACTGAGTTACATTACTAGCAAGTAGCATGACCCCATTAACATTTCTCCACTGATTAGAAAAGCCCATTACTCTCAGAGTAAAGGTCTTATAGCTCTAATTCAGGTAGAGGGGAACTGAATTCACATTTTTGTTTTATTTTCTCCTTCCAGCAGTCCCCACTTTTTACCAGGTGAGGGCAGTAGGGGGATGAGTGGCCCAGTGGGATAAGTGCTTTCCTTGGAGCAAAAAGGTGCACACTCCTGAGTCCCCCAGAGGACAGAGACTTCAGTTTAAATGGTGACACACATAAGCCTGTCTCCTGAGAAACCTCTGTGACCTTGGTTGACTAGTTCAGAGTCAGGTTCCTTTGGTGTTACAGATCTGGAGCCTTCCAGGAAACTGAGGCAATGTGAAGACCCCCCTTCAAATCCTGATTCCTGTCATCAAGTGAGAAAGGTTTCAGGCATATTGCTCAGGAATTCTTTTATTGAAGGGATAGGAAAGGGCAAAATCATAAGGGAGAGAGTGGGTCCTCTCCTGCACTTCAGTATTATTGGGGATCCCACAGAAGTTTCCAGAAAGTCCTCCTCCAGGAGGTCCTCTTTACTGACAGCAAGATGACATTAGACTTTCAAGTACCCATCGTCATGACAACTCTATGTCACTTTGGCCCATGCTGGTGGGTTCTATTGGGTTTTTCCATATATTCTTATGTATTTTATGGTTATGAGGAACTATCCTTATCTCCCAGAGTTTTAGGACATGGTCATGAACATCTCCCCCTTCAGGGCAACTTAGGCTCCTCTTACCTCTTAACATTATTTTGGGCCCAAATTTCTCTTGCAGTTAACAGGTAGTTTGCTGAGGAATGGGACATATCCTGTCCACTTTAGCCAAGCAGGGTTGCAAGTTAATTATTTCTTGGAAAAGAGAGCATGTGGGGGTCAGCAAAGTGAGCTCATTTTATAGAATTATTCTCTTAATCTCATGTTCCCACCATCCTAATCTGTCTGTCTCTTAATATCCAGGATATCAGCTCAGGCAGATGAGATTGACTCTAGTAGGGGAAACTGCAGATCCAAGTGCCAGGTAGTAGTTAGTAATGAGCAGAGACATGTGAGCCAATAACACAGTGGGTCACTGGGTTTCTCTGAATTGCCTTTCAGGAGCAATCAGGTAACTTGTAGAACCATAGGTGTACAAATCCTGAGAATAAGCAAATGGAAACAAAGTGAGTCTAGTAAGAAATACTGTCAAGAAGGAGATCAACTGGGCTAACTCCTGGAAGGGTCTACTGAAGTCATTGTAAAGTTAGTATTTGTGACCATAGGTTTCTCAATGTATTTCTAAGGGAAATTTCATTAATAGCACAGATGCACTAAGATGAAGTCTGCCCTCACTGACCCCAGCACCTGCATTAAGATAGGATTGACTTGTGGATGCAGCCCCCCTGAATAGGATGGTCACCATGACAATTCCAGAGAGGACCCACTAGGGTCAAAAACTCCTCCAGCAGGTGGGAAGGGGCAGACCAGCATCTGATTGGTAAAGACTGTAGGAGGAGGAACCCACTTCTCCTGGTAAACAGCAAAGAGCATTCAAGTTGGGAGCAGCACTGGTTCCTTTGCCCTTCTCTGCTGGAGTCCACCCACTCTCTCTCTCTCAGCTCTCTGCAGAGCCCTACTGTGCTCTCACTCCTACAAGAAAATTCTCTTGCTTGACTTTTCCTGTCTGACTTTAGATTATCCTCTATGAGGACACCAGACCTGAGGTTGGAGCTTGAGCTCCCTACTCTCCTGTGACACTGGGTCCTTCTGTGAGCAGGACTCTGGATTCTGGGACAACAGGTAAAGAATGTCATGGGAAAGGCATAAAGAAACCAAAGGTGAAGGCCAAAAGGGCAGACCATGATCTAGTGACTGATGTTCCCTCTGGGAAAATAGAAAGTAGCTGTTGGTCTGAGGGCCTGTCTCCTGCACTATGGCACTCTCCAAATTACACAAAGTCTCTGTTTGAGTCGGTACTGGACACTATAATGCTAAATGACTCAGAAAGTCAAAGGTGGAATGTTTTATGAAATACCTAAAAGGTAGTCTCAAATGAAAGAGAGGGGGAGAGATAAAGGGGATGGGGAAGAAGGGGAAAATTCCATCAAAATAAAAGAAAATATTACAGAGAATCTCACCTTTCTGTATAACCACAAGACTTAAATTTTACCAAAAAAAAAAAAAACAAAAAAAAAAAAACCAAAAGGTAAATAAATAGAAAAATTAGTAGAGGAATGGAAAGGAAACAGGGGGAGGGAGGAGAGGAAGGGTAAAGGTAAGTACTGGGGACTTAATTAAAGCAGAATATTTTATGCATTTATAATTATGTCAAGATGAATCTGAATGTATGTATAACTATTATGAGCAAAAAAACCCCACACCATTTACGAACTGATAACATTATTATAAGAAGCAACATTCTGGAAGTAACTCCTTGCTTAAGAAATAATGAAAAAATGAGGGGAGAAAAGAAAGCAGATTAAATGTTGATCATCTATAGATCTTACAAGAGGTGTTACAAAGAGATCTTACAAAAATAACTTTTAGTTCTATAAGAATTTTTTTTGGGGGGGGTGCGGGTGCTGGGGATTGAACTCAGGGACACTCAACCATTGAGCCACATCCTCAGCCCTATTTTGTATTTTATTTAGAGACAGGGTTTTACTGAGTTGTTTATGGCCTCACTTTTGTTGAGGCTGGATTTGAGCTCCTGTCTCAGCCCCCCAGTTGCTGGGATACAGGTGTGAGCCACTGAGCCCAGCTTAGTTCTGTAAGAGATTTTAAATTATCCTAGACTTCATTAGACTTTTCATAGTCAATTTTTTCATACACTTAAAAAAACATAGAGCAGTCAAAATGTAATATTTTATGCTGGACTCACTAAAACTCTTTTGAACAGCACAAACAACCTTTATGGATAAACATTTGGATTTTACTGGCTTAGTAGTGGAAAGAATAGACACTGGGTGGCTATTAATAGATTGAGGCTATGAAGTTAAGCATGTGGCTCAGGTCCAGGCTCAACCTTTGGTCACAGAGTGTCCCAGCCAAGTCCCTGAGCCCAGGATCCTGGGTGTGGCAGGGAAGGTCCTTGGGATTAGTAACAGGCAGTATGAGAAAAAAGCGCCCCTTATCTAGTTCTATGAAGCATGTAATTGGAATTTTAATAGGAATTGCATTAAATCTGTATAAGAGTTTTGATAGTATTTTGACAATATTAATTCTGCCTATCCAAGAGCATAGGAGATCTTTTTATATTCTATGGTCTCCTTCAATTACCTTCTTTAGTATTCTGTAGTTTTCATTGTGGAGGTCTTTCACCTCTTTTGTTAAGTTGATTCCCAAGTATTTTATATTTTTGAGGCTATTTTGAATGGGGTAGTTTTCTTAATTTCTCTTTCAGTGGATTAATCACTTCAGTATAGAAATGCATTTGATTTATTGGTATTGATTTTATATCCTGCTACTTTGCTGAATTCATTTATTAGTTCTAGAAGTTTTCTGTTGGAATTTTCTGAATCTTCTAAATATAGAATCATGTCGTCAACAGTGATAGTTTGAGTTCTTCTTTTCCTAAGCATATCCCTTTAATTTCTTTTTTTTTTAATGTTTATTTCTTTAGTTTTAGGTGGACACAATATCTTTATTTCACATTTATGTGGTGCTGAGAATCGAACCCAGTGCCTGACGCACGTTAAGTGAGTGCGCTACCACTTGAGCCACATCCCCAGCCTTCCCTTTAATTTCTTTTGTTTGATTGCTCTGGCTTGAATTTCAAGAACTATGTTAATAGAAGTGGTAAAAGGGCGCATCCTATCTTGTTCCGGTTTTTAGAGGGAAGGTTTCCAATTTTTCTCCATTTAGAATGATGTTGGCCTTAAGCTTAGCATAGTTAACTTTTACAGTGTTGAGGTATGATCCTGCTATTCCCAGTTTTTCTAATGTTTTGAACATGAAGAATTGCTGTATTTTATCTAATGCTTTTTCAGCACCTATTGAGATAATCATATGATTTTTGACTTTAAATCTAGTGATGTGATGCATTATATTTCTTACTTTCCATATGTTGAACCAAACTTGCATCCCTGGGATGAACCCCACTTGATCGTGGAGCACTATCTTTTTGATAGATTTTTGTATGTGATTGGCCAATATTTTATTGAGAATTTTGCGTCTATGTTCATCAGGAATATTGGTCTGAAGTTTTCTTTCCTTGATGTGTCTTTTTCTGGTTGGTATCAGGGTGATGCTAGCCTCATAGAATGAGTTTGCAAGGGTTCCCTTCTTTTCTATTTCATGGATTAAATTGAGGAGTATAGGTATTAGTTCTTCTTTGAAGGTATTGTAGAACTCAGCTGAGAATCCATCTGGTCCTGGGCTTTTCTTGGTTGGTAGGCTTTTGATGGTGTCTTCTATTTCTTTGCTTGAAATTGATCTGTTTAAATTGTGTATGTCCTCCTGATTCAGTTTGGATAGATCATATGTTTCTAGAAATTTGTTGGTATCATCGACATTTTCTGTTTTATTGGAGTATAAATTTTCAAAATAGTTTCTAATTATCTTCTGTATTTCAATAGTGTCCATCCTGATATTTCCTTTTTCATCATGAATTTTAGTAATTGGAGTTTTTTTCTTTCTCTTCATTAGCATGGCTAAGGGTTTATCAATTTTATTTATTTTTTTTAAAGAGCCAAGTTTTCATTTTGTCAATTTTTTTGAATTGTTTATTTTGTTTTAATTTCATTGATTTCAGCTCTGATTTTAATTATTTCCTGTTTCTACTACTTTTAGTGTTGGTTTATTCTTCTTTTTTTGAGGGCTTTGGGATGTAATGTTAGGTCATTTATTTGTTAATTTTTTATTCTTTTAATGAATGAGCTCAATGCAATGAACTTTCCTCTTAGCACTGCCTTCATAGCGTCCCAGATATTTTGATAGGTTGTATCAGTGTTCTCATTTACCTCTGAGAATTTTTCTTATCTTCTCTCTTATGTCTTCTGCTACCCATTGTTCACTCAATATCATATTATTTAGTCTCCAGGTGTTGGAGTAGCTTCTACTTTGTATTTTATCATTGATTTCTAGTTTATTCCATTATGATATGATAGAATACAGGGTAGTATCTCTATTTTTTTATGTTGCAGAGAGTTGCTTTGTGGCATAATATATGATCTATTTTAGAGAAGGATCCCTGTGCTGCTGAGAAGAAAGTGTGTTTGCTCAATGATGGATGAAATATTCTATATATGTCTGTTAAGTCTAAATCATTAATTGTATTATTGAGTTCTATAGTTTCTTTGTTTATTTTTTGTTTGGAAGATATATCCAGTGGTGAGAGTGTGAATTAAAGTCACCCAGTATTATTGTTTTGTGATCTATTTGCTTCCTGAAATTGAGAAGGGTTTGTTTGATATACATAGATGCTCCATTGTTCGGGGCATAGATATTTATGATTGTTATGTCTTGTTGATGCATGGTTCCCTAAAGCAGTATGAAATGTCCTTCTTTATTTCTTCTGACTAACTTTGGTTTGAAGTCCCCTTTATCTGATGTTAAGATGGAAACCCCTTCTTGTTTACATGGCCCAGGTGAGTGAGTGATATGTTTTTTTCCCCATCCTTTCACCTTCAGTCTGTGGATGTCTTTTTCTATGGGATGAATCTCTTGAAGGCAGCATATTGTTGGATCTCTTTTTAAAATCCAATCTGACAGTCTATGTCTTCTTTTTTTTTAGAGAGAGAGAGAGAGAGAGAGAGAGAGAATTTTTTAATATTTATTTTTTTAGTTTTTGGTGGGCACAACATCTTTATTTTATTTTTAAAATAAAGCATTGTAGCGCGCTTGCCTGGCATGCGCGGGGCGCTGGGTTCAATCCTAGCACCACATAAAAATATCAGTTGTTCACTCTGCACAGACAATCCCCTGCCATTTCTCCAATGCCAATTGACATGAATGGCACCAGTTAAGAAAATATTGAAGAAGAAATTATAGAAAGAGCTGATTAAATTCTCCAGTGCTGAAAGTAGCATAGACTTGAAGGTACACTTGCATGAGATAACCAAGCAAAGATTTCTGAAATTTTTGTCTTCACATGCTTAATTAATTCCTGATTTAATTTGAAATGAAGGACAGGGATCCTTTTGAAGGCACAGGGGCAAATATGAAGGTCTGAGACTTCAACAGGCCTCTTTTCTTGATAACGAATATTTCCATTAGGCAATTCAGTCAGACTCCAGAGAGCAATTCTGGAGCCAGAGATGCTTTTGGTAAATTTGCATCTGGAGTTTTATGGGAGGCATAGTGTGCAAGGGGCACAGATGAAAGGCCAGTAATGCTTATTGTTTTTATTTTTTATTTTTAGTTATAGATGGACACAATACCTTTATTTTATTTATTTGTTTTTATGTGGTGCTGAGGATCAAACCCAGGGCCTCACATGTGCTAGACCAATGCTCTACTGTTGAGCCACAACTCCAGGCCAGTAATGCTTATTAATGAGGGGCTTTAGCCAATGTTTCATGTGCTTTCCTAATTGATACACATCTGTTATAAAGTATGTATATATTTATTTATTTTGGATACTAAGGACTGAACTCAGGGGCACTTGGCCACTGAGCCACACTCTCAACCCTATTTTGTATTTTATTTGGAGACAGGGTCTCACTGAGTTGCTCAGCACCTCACTTTTGCTGAGGCTGGCTTTGAACCCCCGATCCTCCTGCCTCAGCCTCCGGAGAAGCGGAGAAGCCGCTGGGGTTACAGGCTTGCACCACTGTGCCCAGCTGAGTATTTGTTTTTCAGTAGTGGACTCCGGGCCCGGGAGGTTGATGAGCCATAGACAAATTATCAATCAAGGCAATTCTTCAATTTGTAGAATACACACATTTTATCCTCTGATCCAAGAAGCTATTCTTATTTTATTTGCTTGAGACAATGATAGTACAGGAATGCCCCTTCCCCCAAGAGACTGAGTTTGATAACTTTGGACCATCCAGGATGCTGTAGGTCACCACACAGAATTTGCATGCCACTGTCCCTTTGGGAACCATCTGAACACCCTCTGGATAGACAGGAAGTATCTGATGGGCTGATGGTCATAGTGCACAAAGGCACTGTACCAAATTATATAAAGATTCCATTAAAGAAATGATAACAAGTTTACAAAGAACAACATTCTGGGGCTGGGGATAGAGCTCAGTTGGTAGAGGGCTTGCCTCCATGCACAAGGCCCTGGGTTCAATCCCCAGCCCCACAAAAACAAACAAACAGAAAATAAGAACAACATTCTTTAAGTAACTCCATGGTAAAGAAACAATGAAAAAATGTGGAGAACAAAGAGGGCAGATGCAATGTCAATCATCTGCAGATCTTACAACAAGACATGACAAAGAGATCTTACAGAGAGATTCTACTTTAAAAGATCTTATTTTTAATCCTGTAAGAAAATTTAAATCTGCTAGACAGTATCAGACTTTTCTGGGAGTCGTTCATTTCATACACGTAAAAGTAAAAAGGACCAGCCAAACTAGCTGGACTTGCACTAAATTAAGTCTCTTTTGAACAGCACTAACGATTTTTTAGGGATAAACATTTGAATTTTACTGGTTTAGCAGTGGCAAGAACAATCACGAGGTTGGCGGTAGATAGACTGAAGCTCTGAAGTTAAGAGTTGCTCAGGTGAAGCAGGGAGGGTCCCCGCGGATCAGAAACAGGCCGCGTGAGAAGGTGCGCTGGTGGCAGGGTCCTCATCCCGCCCCGCGCTGAACAGGTGGCCTGGGCGTCTCGGTCGTCCCCAGGGTCCCCTCACCCAATCCCGCCCCGAGCTGAACAGGTGACCTAGGGCGACTCGGTCATCCCCAGGGTCCCCCCCCACCCCGCCCCGCGCTGAACAGGTGGCCTAGGGCGTCTCCGTCATCCCCAGCTGTCCGGGTCCGGGAGGCGGAGCTCTGGGGGGGCGCGGTGGGGGAGGCGCCACCTCGTTCCTTTATCTCCGGGAGGAGGGGCGGCCCGGGAATGAAGTGTGACAGTAGCCCTACTCGCCGCCGCCATGGAGCAGCCGCGCGCTGCTGCTCGCCTGCGGAGGATTCTGGGGCACCTTGGCGGTTCCTCGGTTCGGGCCGTGGTATCCTTTGGGGTGAGGTGGACTCGCGCCACCCAGTTGGGGCACAGCAGCCTCGGACTTGGAGATTGACGCGGGCTCCTATGGTGGCCTCCCGGTCTCAGGACTGCCCCTTCTCTTGCCCTGAGCGCCCCTCCGCGCTACTATCCCCCGAAAAGTTACATCTCAAAAGGAGACCTGGGAGCGGGGTTGGATCTCTAGGCGCTGGTAGCCCCCCACGACCCCAAAGGCATCTTTCCCCGGTATTGGGTACGTGACTGTACCGGTCTCAGTGGCTGCTATCGCGCTTGGCTCCACCTTTCTGGTACTTCTTAGGGCCTACTGTTTGTTGCTTCGTGAAGAGGGGAGGTTGGGTGGCCTTGCCATAGTCATCTGCCTTGTTATTTTTTTTGTACGGTGTGCAAGACCTCTAGGAATGCTTGGAGACCAAGAAATGCCCGAGGGCAGTCACATTAAACAGGAGCACACAGCTGCTTGGGAGTGGCCTAGGGGCCAGGCATCTGTCCTCCTCTCAAGAGAAGATGCCAGTCCTCTGAAGGGGTGGACACAGCAGCGCGGAGGTGGATCCTTGTCCCAGCCTCTGCTTGGGAGCTTCCTAGGGGAGCTCTGTGCTCCGTAGCAGCCTCTGGTGGCTTGGGGATCCTGACAGAGTCCTAAGCTGATATGTAGGAAAAGGATTTAGACAAGGATTTACTCCTTGTCTTCAGAAGTGAATCCCAGAAGGAATGTGTGTGCCAGGCTTGTAGGGGAGGAGCAGACCCAGAAATAGGGTACTATGAATAGACCTGCCCATCAAATCGGCTTCTTGAACTGCTTTTGCCTGCCCATTCAGGGCGCACTTTTGGAAGCTCTGTAGGAACTGCATGGAGTTTTTCCTTAGGCCAGTATCCTCTCTTCTGCTTTATGTTAACATCCTGACATCTCTCCTAAGGTTGATTATCACAGCTGTTTCTTGGACTTTCAGTGTTGCTCTTCCCACTGGGTTTCCAAGCAGCCATGTGGGAGAACATTGAAATGCTTAAACTTTGTCCATAGAATGATAAAGAGACCCCAGGTGAGGATGTCAGCTCATTTTACAAGTGAGTAACAGAGTCTAGGAGAGATTAAAAATCTGGACCAAGATCATTTAACTAAACCAGTGTTTGTCATAGTGTGGTCCATGGAACAGTGTCATCTGCATCCCCTGGGAACTTGTCAGAAGAAGTGGTTAGAAAAGGACTTCTTCTGGGCAGGTTAGGTCAGTTTGTTTAGCTTAGTGGCAGAGGGCTTGCCTAGTACTGCAGGGCCCTGGGTTTCATCCCAGGAGGGTGGGGAATGCAAATTCTATGGCTCAACTCAACTCCAAAGTTGCTGAGTCAGAATCTAGAATGACGCACTTAGGTGTCGTTTATCTTGACATTTGTGATGTAGCCTAGATTTCGAGAGTCACCAATACACTGGGATATTTAGAAGTTTAATTAGGGTTTCTTTGTTCAGTTTCTCAATGCTTTGTTTTCCCTCCCTGAATTTGGAGATTCTTTTTTCATGGCTGTTTTCTATAGGAGCACTGTTTAACATGGCTTTCTGCAATGATGGAATATTCTATGACTGGACATGTAGCTATTGAGCCATTGAAATGGGACCAGCGCAATTCAGGGACAGCATTTGACATTGAATTAATTTCAACTTAAATAGGCAGAGGAGCCTGATGGCTATAATCTTGGATAGCACTGGCTAAGATTTGCAGTGAATTTCCTTTCGTCTTAGACTTCTGGAAGTTTTGTGACAGTTTTTCTCCAGCCTTCATTGTTTCTTAGGAAGGTAAATTTTGGAATAAAAGTTTGATGTATAAAATGTCATATTTATTTTTTAAAGAAGATATGTAGAAAGGGGGAAATTAGAGACATATAACTCATTATTCTACCAGTGACAATTCATTGGTAAACTTTTTAGTGTTTTCCATCATTTGCATATGTATTACAAAACCAGGAACATACTGTATGAGGTTTTTGCATCCATTGTTTTCACCTAACTTTAGATTATAAACATTTCCACTTTATTAAAATTTCCCCAAGAACAATAATAACAAAACAACATGCTGGAGGAATAGTGGAGAGGCACCAAGAACGTTGGCTAGAGTCTGAAAACTGAATATCTTGGCAATGACAAATTGCTGAGGGTGGTTGTCCCCGGGCGTTAATCCTTCTGCCTCTGATAGAACAGACAGGAACTCATAATTCTGACTCTTGGCTTGCATCCCTCCTGGACTACGATACTGTCTCTACATTCCTTAGAGACTTCATTTAAGAAATGATAACCTGTTTATGAAAAGTGACACTTTGAAAGGAATTGTTTTAGCTAAAGAAACAATGAGAAAATAATAGAAACCATGAGATGCTGTGTCAATAATCTGTAGTTATAGAATGGAAAAGTTATCTTATAAAAAATAATTTATAAAAAATAATTTTACAGATATTTTAAAATTATACTATGGGGTTCATACTCAAATTGGAGTCATTGTTTATTTTATGGACTCCCATCTCCCCATTGAATGACCACCCAAACTTTCTAATATTTTGAACTGAAGCCCAACTCAATTAAATACTTTTTGTGAATAACCATGTTCTGTCTTTACTTCCAGGTTTGAACCTTTGGGTTTGTATTTGTTTAGTGGTTAGGTGAAGCAAATCACATGGATTAAGACAGACTGAAGCCTTGAAGCAGAGTGTGAGTTCTGTCCTGGCTCAGCCATTCCCCTCTGGGTGACCTTGGCCAGTTACTGAGCTCTCCAAGCCCAGGTTTCCTAGTGCAACAGCAGGAATGACTATAAAACCTCTGATATATCTGCCACCTCAGATTATTGTGACAATGAGACAAAGTGATATAAATGAAAGGACTTAAAGCAGCAGTGTGTACCTGTCAGGGTGATGTGGGAAACCTGAGCACCTGGTGCCTGTTTAGGGAACTCCTTTCTTGTGAGAACCTCCCCAGAGAAAATGGTTGTTTCTAGACAAGTTTGACTCCCAAATTTTACTTTTTTTTTTTTTTTTGCCTTAATTCACACCCTAGGTAGCTCACCGCACATCAGGGAAGATTACCCCTGCAAATTTCCATCCTCAGCAATTCCAGTAAGTAGAAATATTTTTAACTGGTAACTCTACTATATGTATCCAGTGGTAACTTGGATACAATATACAATATAACATGTTGCCTGATTAAAATTTATTATACACATTCTCTATTTCCAGGATTTGTTCTAATTAGTAGAATTGTGGATACTTTTGAAGACTTTGACTCTAATTTTCAATATTTATTCTTAAATTTAGAAAGAAGGAAAAATACCAGAAAATATATAATCTGAGTTTTGAAAATGCAACCATAAGTTATCACAACTAAATTAGTTTGTAGTTTGATTAAACTGAAATATTAGCTAATTTTTTGGTATATATATATATATATATATATATATATATATAAAACATTTTCTCTTTTTTTCTTCTGCTTCTTCCTCTTCTTTTCCTTTATTATTGATTGATTTATTTATTTTTTTGAGTTTTGGATCTTGCTATGTTGCCTAGGTTGTTTTGCACTCCAGATTTCAGGCAATCTTCCTGCCTCAGCTTCTTGACTAGCTGGAATTATAAGTATGTACTGCCACACCTGCGAGGTTTATTATTATTATTGTTGTTGTTGTTGTTATAACACTGTAGATTAAACCCTAGTGGTTTAGTACTGAGCTATATCCCTAGTCCTTTTTATTTTTTATTTTGGGACAGGGTCTGTGTAAGACGCTTAGAGCCTCGCCAGCGCTAAGTTGCTGCGGCTGGTTTAGAAATTGTCATCCTCCTCCCTCAGTCTCCTGAATCACTGAGATAACAGGCCTGAACCACTGTGTCTGTCCAGGTTCATCATCTTAAATCACCTTTAAGGGGAAGACCTTGACTTTTATAAAATATTGTTATAGCCAAATTTCATCTTAAGAGATGAGTGATTTGCTTTTGCTTGTTTGTTGTACCCTCATTTGGTTTTTGTTACTTTAATGACTTCTGAGAATATATTGATTAAATTGAAAACATAAAATTTATTGAATTAGTTCCCCAACTGAAAAATCATATACATTCTAGGAAAAATTCAAAATTAGAGAAATAGAGGGAATTTTTAAACAATCATTTATAATTCCATTATTGAAATGCAATTACTGGCAAAATCTTTTTTTGATGTATTTCTCAATAGTATCCTTTTCACAAATAGTGTTGTGTTTATATCGTTGTAATCATATTTTATTATAATGTGCGTGTATTGTCAATACTCTTTTGTCCTTTAATTTTAATGCATCAAGTGGATATTATATCGTTAGTTAATTTTTCTTCAATTAATGTACATTTTGTGAGCATTTTTAATGTTTTGGACCTGAAGTTTTTCAAATATTTTAAGATTATTTTGTTAAAGTTCTACAATTAGAAGTATTGGATCAAAAAATATGAACATTTTTGGGGGGGTTCTTGGTACATAATGTTGGGTTGTAATTTAAAATTTGGACTGATTTGGTGCCTTTTTCTCCTGTAGGTATACTTTGGATAATAATGTGCTGAGCCTGGATCAGAGAAAATTTTATGAAGAAAATGGATTTCTTGTTATTAAAAATCTAGTATCTGATGCTGATATTCAACACTTTAGGTGCAGCAATACTCTTGCTTATTTTACAAAAAATATGCATTATGGTAATTGTGTCATTTTCAGGAAAATGCATAGAATTTAGAACATCATGTTAAGCAAGTAAGGCCGACTCAGAGGGGTCGTTGTTTTCTCTACTGTGTGTAAACTAGAGAGACACAAGTAAAAAGAGGTTTCAAGAAAACAGAAGGGATTGGGCTGGGGATGTGGCTCAATCGGTAGCGCGCTTGCCTGGCATGCGTGCGGCCCGGGTTCGATTCTCAGCACCACATACAAAGATGTTGTGTTTGCCGAAAACTAAAAAAAATAAATAAATATTAAAAAATTCAAAAAAATATTAAAAAAAAAAAAAAAGAAAACAGAAGGGAGATCAATAGATACAAGAAAGATGTCCATGGGATGGAGGAAGGGAGGGAGAGGAGAGGTGCTGGGGAATGAAACTGACCAACTGATGCTCTGTGCAGGTATGAATATATCACATGAAATCCCAACATTATGTATCATTGTAATTCATACATAAAAATTTATAAATTATGTATTATATGTATGCAATGGGATTACAAATTAGATTAGCCTCTGCATGTTCAGATACTTTTGAGTGATGTGGTTTGTTGGGATATGTTTAGGAGCATGGGATCTGGAGGCAGACTTTCTGGCCTTAATCTCAGCTTAACATGGCGTGTCCCACATCGTCACCATAGTTTTCTATACATGTGTGTACTCCTCTGTAAAATGGTCATAGTAATAACACTGATATCCTAGCATTGTTGATAGGAGAGAAAAGGAAAAATATGTGGTATCAGGTAGGTGCTACAGGAGTAGAGTATTTGCTATTAAAGGCCAAGCATCACTTAACAGAAAATCAGTATCCAAACCATTGAGCACCGAGATGATGTCACAAGGGGGAAAATTCCACACCTGGCTCATATGATGGTCATGGTCACAACACAGACACACTAAAAATATTGTATAAAATTATCTTCAAGCTGTGTGTATGAGGTATAGAGGAGACACAGAGCCATTTTGTGATGACACATAGGTATCATCTTCCAGATATCTCATTATTATATTTTGTTATTAAGATTATTATTATTTTTAGTGCTTGGACTTGAATCCAGGAAGTTTCATCCCCATCCCTTTGTTCATTTTATTTTGAGACAGAGTCTTGCTAAATTGAATAGGCTGGCTTTAAATTTACTATCCTGTAGTCTCACCTCCTGAGTCTCTGGGATTACAGCATGCTCCACCACAATCAGCTCATTTTGTATATGTCAATATTCTAAGATCCAAAAATACCTGATGTTAGTTCTAAGTATTTGAGATAAGGGATATTCAGCCTGTATTATTACAATGGAATCAGAAAACTATGTCACCACTGGTATGTTAAGCAAAGCAATATTCTCGTTTTTTTTTTTTTTTTTTTTTTTTGGTGGTGCTGAGGATTGAACCTAGGGCCTTGTGCATGTGAGGCAAGCACTCTACCAACTGAGCTATATCCCCAGCCCCCCTTGCTTTTTTAATTCTTGCAGGAGGCCAGGAGGCCAGGACTTCTGAGTTGGCCATTTTCTCCTCCCTCTACTAGGCCTGAGGACTGACTTAGCAGACAGAAACTGTTCCTGAATCTGTAAATCTTTGCACAGGTCAGGGCCAACCAGAGGTATGGAGCAGAGGTCATGACGTTATTTGTAAATTTAATTTTCTAGGGTTGCATTTGAAAAGATCTGCAGCGAGGAGTCCAAACCAGCAGGACTCATGATAATAAGAGATGTGTCCTCTGTGGAATCAGAGAATATACCAAGTGAGGAAACAATTGCAAGGATTCAAGATTACCAGGAAGATAAGGAGCTCTTTAGATACTGCACTCTCCCAGAGGTTAGAGACTTGCTCTTGGTTTGGTTTCTCCTTCATAGACAGCTTGCAGGTCTGCCCCAAGATCCCCTGGTTGTGTGAATCTAACCCCTTCCTACACATGGAACACTAGAGTGGTGGGTCTCAGCTGGAGGTGATTTTGCCTCCCAGTGGATATTGACAATGTCTCAAGACTTTCCTGGTGATGGTAACCGCATAGTGGGTGCACTAGTGGCTTCTAGTGGGTAGGGACCAAGGATGCTGATAATGGGGCCTGAGATCCCCTGATGCACAGAGGAGCTCTCTCCCCAAGAATTATCCCAACCAAGATACCAATAGCACCAAGACTAAGAAACGCTTCTGTGAAGTGTGCTAATTATCTTTTTTTTGTGTGGGGGGGGGAGTCAGAAATTCTGAGTTAAATAGAAAGAGCGCTTCTAAGACTCAATATCAATAGGGGTGAAATTGTGAGGCTGTAATTTGTAAATGTATTGACTTTTTAATGTATTTCATAAATTGGGTCAGTTGAATGAATTGCTTTTAAACTTAATTTAGTTTTTATTTAATTTGATTTATTTGTGGTACTAAGAATTGAACTCTGGGGCACTATTTCTTTCAACTACACTCCCAACTCTTTTTACTCTTTGTTTTGAGAAAGGGTAATGCTGTGGTTGAGGCTAGCCTTGAACCTATGATTTTTCTGCTTCAGCCTCCCAATCTGCTGGGATAATAGCCATGAGTCACTAAGCCTTAAGTTAGTTATTTTTTTCTAAAAATTTATTCTTCTTTAATAGTAATTGATATATCTAAAAGTACCCAAGCAAATCAGAAGGGCACCACATAAGAAATAGTGTCTCTCTACTCAGCCCTTCTTGCTCTTGGTGCATTCTTCTGGAATTAGGTCCTGCATCCTCAAATGTGTTTGTTCACTCCCACCTTTTAGCACCGTGGTTTCCTAACCACTTGTTTAAAATGGTTTTGAAAGAGACTTTCCATATAGCAGATGCTGTCAGAGTGTTTGACTCCTGAAGACAGACTGCACAAGTAAATCACCTGTGGTATCCTGCCCAGCACTCAAGAGAGAAGGCCCAGGGGAAATGACCTACGACCATCTGTGCTTACCACCTCTGGTGCTGTGATGGGAATGGAAGTTTGCAGGTGGTCACAGATGAAGCCACAGGCAACTTGTGTTGGATGAAGCACTACCATCCATGATGTTCAGATTTTCTATTTTCCTTTCTTCTCATGAGACTAGGGCTCTATGGGTATAGGGGGCTGCTTTTTTTTGGCCAATCTTGGTCCCTGTACTGGCCATTATTCTGCCTTGTTCATTAACCTCAGGGAAGAGATTCAGGGAATGGCCAGACTTATTGGATTATACTCCATGCTTTCTCAGAGAAGTTCCATTTAATTTGTAGTGTTGGAAATTCAACACTATATTTCATGATTGTGAAATACCAATTGGTATTTAAATTGTTGCCATTTGGGTTCTTGTGTGGACACTTTATGCCTCTTGCCTATACTTCTGATTTCCAATGAGATTGTTCTTCTTTCTTCTCCCTTTTCTCAGATTCTGAAGTATGTGGAGTGCTTCACTGGACCCAATGTCATGGCCATGCACACAATGCTGATAAACAAACCTCCAGATACGGGTAAAGGGCTCTTATTGTTAAAGAGAATCAAGAAAAAAAAAGATTCTTTAATTAAAACATGTAGAGTTGTTGTTCTAGATCTGGTCATGTGTGTAACTGTCAAACTTTGGGTGAGTGAATGTGGGTGCTTTTGTTTAAGACTTAAAATAGCTCATGTTATATCAACTTTGAAGTGTAATACTGATTTCAGATGTTGATTATAGGGTTTTGCTAAATTTTCAGATGACTGGCTCCCTGGAAAAGTAGGTTGAGAAACATGACTATTATTATGTCATAGACTCCCTCTATTCAACATCTGTGATCTTCACCAACCATTCTTAGCCAGGATCACATGGATTCTGCACTCCTGATCTGAAGACATCATTTTTACTAACAGGATGAAAGCTATTACTACAAGTCACACTCAAGTGCTCGTGGTGCCTTGTGCTTGCCAAAACCTAGATTCTAAGTCCTCATGGAGACACTGATTCTGAAGTAGATCCCAGATGTCTGCATTTTAATACCCATGCCCAGAGATTCCACTGCAGGTGACTCTTGGACCACACTCAGAGATTTTTCTGTACCAAGCAGCAGAAATCAGTCAAGAGGGCTGTAACCTTTTCTACTTTTTCTTCCTTTTGACAGCTGGGAGAGGTTTATTTGATAAGACTGAAGCACAGTGTTTTCCTCCATGGATGTTCTGCCTGTTTCGAGGAGATTTGGGGGAAACCAAATTCTAAAATCAAAGCTGGGGAAAATGTTTGTATGGTCAGTGGTTTTGACTGGTCAATAACTATACAGAGGATGCCGATTGCTCTGTGAATTAAGACCTCTAAGAAAACTGTTTGTGGTATTAGCCACTTAGAAGGGAACCTCAAATTTGAATCAGTAACATTCTCTTTAATTTACTTCATTCGGCTTTTTAAATTTTTTAAAAATCCTTTTGTATGCTAGCTCTGTGCGAAATCCAGAGTGACGAAGAAATAAAGCAAAGCAGAGATGATGGAGTATATGCAACTTTCTAGAAAAGAATGTAAGCACCCAGCCACCAGTAACTCAGAAGAAAAGGCTTCATGTAGACTCAATATTTCACTTTAGTGCTGGTCTATTGGGAATGATTTTCCACAGTATTTTTATTTTTTAATTTTTTTTTTTGCAGGGGAAGCTAATGTGTTGTTTATTCTGGCATAGGATAAGAATTGTGAGGTTTAAGCCCCTTTTGACAGCAGGCTCATTTCAGGCAGGAAGACTTCCCGGCACCCCTTGCACCAGGATCTGCACTTTTTCCCCTTCAGGCCCAGCAATCGCATTGTGTGTGCTTGGACCGCCATGGAGCACATTGACGGGAACAACGGCTGTCTGGCTGTCCTCCCAGGCACCCACAAACTTCCCCTGAAGCCACATGACTACCCCCAGTGGGAGGTAGGTCTGTCTGACCACTGAGTCTGGATCAGAATCTCTTTCACTGTTGTTATTTCACATCAGGTGCAAAAAGCTTAGAAATGAGACTGCTTTCCTTTCTCAGCAAAGCACTGTCCTGAAATTTGCAATTAGGATCAGGGGGAGTTCAAGGACATCACATAAAGTATTCATTTGATTTGTTCTTTCAACATGGGCTTGAAAGCCAGCCAGTGTGGAGACTTGGGTAGGAGCTGCCTAGGATCTGAGATGGCGAGGCTTGATGGCAGAGGTCAGGCATCAATCCTTCAACTCTGGTGTGTGTGAAGTGCCAGCTGACTGAGGCTCTCAGAGTAGAAGAAGGGAGGGAGGGATTATCTCCGTGCACCTGTGAAGACTAGAAAAAATGCTCAGGGGTGGGAGGTGGTGATTGAGCTGAGCCTTAAAGGTCAAGGTAGAATTTCCTATCACAAAAAATCTCCTTGGAGGCATCAGGGTCAAGGGCAAGTGGAACCTGGCTAATGAACATGAAATATGGAAGGCATTCTCAGATCAGATGGGCTGGGGGCTGAGGCACATTTTGGAGAGTAGAAGGGGAAGAGAACCTGAGAAGGTCTTTCAGGACCCATTCAAAATGACTTTCACACCTGTAGGTTACATGGAGAGAATGGGGTCCTTTCCTTTTTAGGAAGCTGGAAGAGTTTTTATTTCTAACGAAAGTGTTTTTGAGGTGTAAGTATCATATAATAGTACATATTTTCAATGTATAATTTGATCATTTTGACACACACACACACACACACACATACACACCTGGCACCACAATGAAGAGAATATTTTCCACCTCCTCCCCAGGCAACCACTCAGCTGATTTCTGTTCCTATAGATTAGTTTGCATTTTATAAAATGTCATATAGATATAATCATGTGGCATACACTTTTTTTTTTGGAGTGGTTGCTGTTGCTCTGCATATTTACTTTGAGGTTCAACAAAGCTGACAGTCTCAATAGCTTGTTCCTTTCCGTTCAGTGGCATGGCTGAACAATGGTTGGTTTATCCATTCAAATGTTGGTGCTGGGGAGCTACTATGTGCTTCTGCACCCATGAATGGCAAGGTCCTATCCATTCTTCAAGAATATGATCTCAGGTCTGGGGCAAAATTGATTCCCAGGAGGTGTAGGAGCTCAGAGGCAGCAAAACCAGAGAGCAGATCTCAGCCTTTTTGATGCCAGACCAGAAGATCCTGAAATCCCTGATGATGGTCAGAATGGAAAGGGCAGCTGTGGTGAGCAAGGAGACTGAGTCTTGCTTCTGTCGGATGTGAAGGCTGTGGCTTCAAGGGCTTTTCTCTCCGAATTCTTGCACTACGGATTGTTATCTGTGGAAATATTTGAGTCTGAATCCTGATATAAAAGTGGAAATGGTGAAATTCATCAGTTAAGTTCAGGGACAGGCAAGGGTTGGTGCAATCCTAAGGAGGCTTATTGAGCAGAAGGGAATGGTGTCCAGGGCTATGGGAGTAGACTGGTGTCTGAGAAGCTGCTGAGATTCACAGCAGTGGCAGTGGAAGGTCTGCTTAGCTTAGCAGGGACCAATATGCACCTTGGCCAGGAAAGAAGGACACAGAGTCAAAGTCACAATATTGTGCAGTAGGACAATGATTATTCCCCATTGGAATGGGACACTTCTGCCCAGATGCATAAAGGCTCATCAACTGTAGTCACTACTCACTTTAATTTGTATAATAAGGACATACATACACATTTCCTGGAGTTAAGACTACTTTTGGAAATAGTTATCAAAAAATACAGTGTTTAAACTTACTATTGTCTTTTTATTCTGAATATGACATAAGTCCTTTGAACTTAGAAAAATTGAGCATGTTCTGTACTTGGTTTGGGGAGAATAATTAGCCTATTCAAGATACCCTGAGTAATACAAGATGGATGTGAACAAAATTCTAGGTGAGGAGAATGTCAGGCTGGGGCAAGGATGTGAAGATTGAGGCTGTAAATGCCTAAGAGAAAGGTGTTCACCTGCATTCACCACAAGAGGCAGAACTGATCTAGATTGTTTATAATTCAATTAGGAAGGGTAGGTGAAGTTCCAATTTGGTTCATTTGTTAAAAATGATTTTAATATAAAAAACAATGAATTTAATATATGTGACTTTAATTTGTTGCATTGCTGGGGTTCAAACCCAGGGCCTTGCACATGCTAGGCAAGCCCTCCACCTCTGAGCTACATCTCTAGCCCTTTGTACAAATCTTAATTTAAGAGAAAGTCTGGCTAAGTTTGCTAGTCTGCCCTGAACTTATGATGCCTGGCCTCAGCCTCCCAAGTAGCTGGGATCACAGGTGTGTACCACTGTATCTGCAGCAGATTATGTTTAAAAACCCAGAAATATGACAGACTTTTGCATTTTTTATATTTAATAATTTAATTTAGATAAGTCTTTCTCTTATAAGAAGTCAGAGAACTCTTGCTGTCCCTGCCAAGTCATATACAAAGTGTTCATTTTGGTGCTTCCTCCAGACTTTGCCTATCTTATGTGTTTCAGGGTGGAGTTAACATTTTCTACCATGGGATCCAGAACTATGACCAGGACCATGCCCGAGTGCACCTTGTGATGGAGAAGGGAGACACCGTTTTCTTCCACCCATTGCTCATCCATGGATCTGGTCGGAATCAAACTCAAGGATTCCGGAAAGTATGCATCCATGTTGCTTCAGTTTTGAAAGATGAATGGGTTCAAAACAGAAAATCATTAGTATATTAACACATAAAAGATTTATGACTTTTCACTAAACTGGACTGTTTTTTTCCAGTTTGTTAACCAGGAAGTATGTTTGCCTTCCTTGTACTTTTTTTTTCTCTACTTAGTCAGAAGCCAGGTACACTCAGGATCCTAAACCTGTTACTATTGAATCTTGGTCATTTGTGGAACTGCTTCAGAGCAGTAGCTCACCTTTCAGTGCACAGTTTCTGCTTTCTTAAGCTAAAACAATGACTAAAATACTCAAATAATCACATTTGGGATTTATATTGCTCAGGGTAACTAGAACAAGAAGCAAATTTAGAATATCCTTATTATTATAGAATATCCTTACTAACTAGGAAAAACAATATTGATCCTAAGCAAAGGTTCTGAATTGTCAGCACATATTTATCCCCCTCTAATCTCAGTGTTTTAAATTAAATAATTTTGTCACTGACATTTAAAAATTGACAGAATTCCTTACAATTTCCCTGATTTCTCACTTGTCTCAAATTCAGCAGATCTTAGAGTATTGTGGGCTCACTTTCCCCATAGTAACAAGGTTGTCCATAATATTAAGGCTCCTTTAAGATTCAGTGGGGTTTCTAGTTTGTCCCCTGGTTCCCACTGATCCCTGTTCTAACCCCAAGTATAGGGTTGCAGACTTTATTCGTTTATATTTGCATCAGGCTCACTAGGGCCTGGTACAAGTTGATACCAGTTGGGGCAGTCCTGAGGATAAAATTGAAGGGGCTACCAAAATCTCAGCCATCAAGTTAAATGCTGTTTTACTAAATCAAAATTAATGCAAAAAAAATCCATGCTGTGTACAATGTCAAAAATTTAAATAAAAGACAGGAAGTACCCGCACTAGCATAACCCTCAGGCCATGTTAAGTATGGAAGTGCAAGCACAAAGATGCAAATAGTGATGTGATTTGTAATATATTCACTTTGCAATATTTCCACATTTTCACTGATTTTAATGTTTTGGAAGAACATTTACAATTATTTCCTAACAACATGGGTGTAGAAGTACACAATTTTCCTTATGCCTTGTGTCTTGATGTGGCTTTGTCTGGCACAGGGTCTGCACAGAAAATAGAGTTTAAAGAAAACTTTAGATGCTTAGAAATGTGAAGATCTGTACTTAGATAATTATGCCGCCTGTCCTATATATATATCTTTAAAAAATAAATAATTAGGTAAAAGACTCTTTAGTCATTTCTTAATTAGCCTTTCGGTGGGAGAGCAAGAGGGAGAGGCTCACCTAGAAAGTGACAGATTTAGGATGCCATGGAGGGCCTGGTAGTTGACTAGTCAAATCCTGGGCAGAAGAATGGACTCCCTGAAAGGAGAACTCCTCCTAGCTTGGTTGTTGGCATTCATAGCATACTTTTCTCCATTATCAATTGTTCACTGTGCACAGGCAATTTCCTGCCATTTTGCCAGTTCTGATTGCCACTACATCGATGTGAAGGATACCAGTCAAGAACACATTGAGAAAGAAGCTGTGGGAATAGTAGATAAATTCTACGGAAGTGACAGTGGCTTAGACTTGAAGGTACACTTGCATGAAATAACCAAGTAAAATGTCTGAAGTTTCTTGTCTTTACATGCTTAATTAATCCCTAATTTAATTTGAAATGAAGGATATGGGAATTCTGAATGCATAGGAACAAACATAAAGGTTTGGGACTTCAATCAGGCCTCCCTTCTTGGTAAGGAATATTTTCATTAGGCAATCCTGTAAGACTTCAGGGAGCAATTCTGGAGTAGTGTTGCTTTTGGTAAATTTGCATCTAGAGCAGAGTTGGAGTAATGCTTATGGATGAAGGGCATTAGACAGCGTTTCATGTGCTTTCCTAATTGATACACATCACTTGGAAAGTATTTGTTTCTAAGTAGTGGACATTCAATGCCGCTAAAGAGCAATAGATAAATTAGCAGTCAAAGCCAAAAAAAAAAAAAAAAAAACTTCACTTTATAGAAAACACATAGTTTAGGTTCTGAACTAAGAAGGTATTCCTATTTTACTTTATTTGTATGAGATAATGATAGTATGGGCATGTACTATCAAGAGACTAAGTGTGATGATAACTCTAGTCCATCCAGGAATCTGTAGGTCAGTGCACACCAGTGGGATGCTATAGTGCCATTGGGAACCTTCAGAACAGCTTTCCAGGGTGGAGAATCTTGCTTCTCTCTTTAGAATCTACAAATGTGTCCCTTGTCTGAAAATGATTGGGGATTCAACCAACTGAAATTTGTAAAAATATTCAGAATATTAAACAGTATTTGAAAAAAATCGCATCTGTACTAAACATATATAGACATTTTAAAAATCATTATTTCCTGTATAATACAGCCTAACAACTACCTCATGTTTCTATTGCACCAGGTGCTTTAAGTAATCTAGGGGTGATTTAAAATATATGGGAGGATGAACAGAGGTTATTTTATTGCAGGGACATGAGTACCCATGGATTTTGGTAGCTGAGGGGTCCTGGAATGTACATTACATTTGAAGTTTGTGAAGGTTGTCTAGAATGAACACCACCCATATTTTAGGTATCTCACCAGTTAGAACTTATTGGATATATTTAGAATAGAAATAGAATAATAGAATAACAATACCAACTCATATAATTCTAACTTATAAAAACACTCCCATGGGCCTGGAATGTGGCTCAGTGGTAGAGTGCTCACCTAGTACGTTCGAGGCACTGGTTCAATACTCAGCACCACATACAAATAAATAAATAAATAAATAAATAAAGGTATTGTGTCCAACTAAAAATAAAAAAATGTATATTTAAAAAAACTAAAACTAAAATGCTTCCATGTCCCATTTCTGATTTCCTTCACCAGAATGCAGTGAACAATCTGTAATGCACCTGCTGTAAAGGACAAATTGAAGACCCAGAGACTGGACTAAGTAACAGAGCTAGATTTCAAAGTCAGGCCTAATTCTGAAATCATTCTTTCCACAATACCTTGCTGTCTGCTCAACCAGAAACAAGAAACAAGAAATTAGAAGGTCTCAATTGCTTTATTAATAATTGCAGCAGGGTGCGTTGTGACACATGCCTGTAATCCCAGCTACTTCACAGCTTGGCTGAGGCAGGAGGATTGCAAGTGAGGCCAGCCTCAACAACTTAGTGAGCCTCTGTCTCAAAATGGAAAATAAAAAGCCTGGGGATATAGATCAGTGGAGAGTGGCCCTGGGTTCTATCTCCAGTACCCCCCTCCCCATACCAAGTAAGCCAGTATACACCGTACCATATTCACTTCTACGATCTCATCAGAGTTGCAACCTCAAAGTGGTTCAGGCAAGTAATAAAAAGACAAGCTGAGAGAAGGGTTGTGAGCTACTGTGACTGAGCATCACAGCCACCCTCCTGGTGTATAACCTGTGATCAGCGAGGCCGACAGCTTGGGGATCCACTGACTCCATGCAATTGGCATTGTTTTAATTGTTGGCAATAGAATTAATTGCAGTTTCAAAGCTTGTTTATTTATTAATCAATATAAGAATCATAGCATTGTTTTCCTAGTTAAGCATTTGTAGAGCCTAGAAATCTTTGTGGGGAATAGGCCAATGGATGTGTTCCACACACTCATTCTGTTGGTATTATTTCCAGGATATTTGGATGTTTCGAGGCCGACTTGTGAAAGGAAAAAGAATCACCCTTTGAACTAGTCCTTGATTATAACTCTTTCAAAGGAGATCAAAGAAACAAGGAGTCTAAGGAAAATGTTTTCATATGGGATGATGTAAGATGATGTAATGTTTTCTATCACTTGGTATCAAAATCAAGACACATGGATTGGGAACTTCATTTTGCAGAGTTAATTTTGCAGTGCAGTGATGTTATTTTAGTGGAAGTAAGAACAGTAAAATGAAATATAACTATTTTCAGAAAGACTGTTTTGGGATTACAACCAATAAATGTAGCACATGATTTAAGTATGTTCAATCAGTTCCTCTTGTTGAATTAGCTGTTTATCCCTGCAGAAATGAATTCCCTGAAACTCAGTGTGCACTGAGATGAGCATGCCTCTCCTAGTAAAGCCAACACTTCCCCATTTAATGTCATGAGAGATTTCCAAACTAGAACCATGTGTAGTACATTCACATTTGGTGAAGGGCGTACCAAGGCCATCATGGGATTAAAATAAGGTGGGTCCTCATTCTCTGACCCAGGCTTCCTTCCAGGACTTCTCCAATCCAGCTACTCTCTTTCAAAACCAGAATATTTTTTCAAAAAATATCCTTTGTTTCTAAAGAATGTAGACAAGGGCACCTTCCCAGATATTTCCTGTTAAGCAGGGCAACTGAAAGTCTTCAGAATTTATGAATGAAACCTAAGCTTTTTTTGAGGACCAGAAACATACTCTAGGCTGAATTGGGAGTGAGCTTGGACTGGGGATTTATTTTAATATATCACTGTATTTCTATACCAGTTGAGGAGTGCAACCACTCTGGAAAGAAGTATGGAGAGTCCTCAAGAAAACTAGGAACCATTGGAGCCAGTTATCCCACTCCTTGGTATATATCCAAAAGTTTTTAAATCAGCATACTATAGTAATATAGCCACATCAATGTTTATAGCAGCACAATTCATAATATCTAGGCTATGGAACGAAACTAGGTGCCCTTCAACAAATGAAGGGATAAAGAAATTGTGGCATATATGCACAATGGAATATTATTTAGCTATAAAGAAGAAGACTTTATGACCTTCATTTGTAAATGGGTGGATCTGGAGACTATCATGCTTAGTGAATTAAGTAAAATCTCCCTAAAGCCAAAGATTGATATTCTCTGATACATGGATGCTAACCTACAACAAGTTGTGAGGGAATAGAAATTCAGTGGTTTTAGACACAGGGGAATGAAGGGCGGGAGATAGGAATAGGAAAGACAGAGGAATTCTTCTGACATAACTTTTTTATGTCTATGCATGAACACACCAGAGTGAATCTCAACATTGTGTACATCCACAAGACTGGGATCCTGACTAGAATAAGGTATATCATATTTGTATAAATATAACAAAATAGATTCTACTGTCATTTATTACTAAAGAGAACATTAAAAAATTCTCTTAAAGACAAAAACATGGTTCTTATTTTTAAAAATTATATTTATGGCTTGATTAAGAATAAAACAGCCAGTTCCTTTCTTGTTATTCTGCTGAGCAGAGGTTTTCCTAAGGCTTGTGTTACCATGTTTGTTAGTTTCTTAGCCCCTGCTGGAAAGGAGAGAAGGCAAGAGAATCATGAAAGGGCCTAAAGAAAGGATTCCTAGAAGGATGGGAACTAAAAGGTAAATAAGGAATGCCAGTGTAAACAGCATGCAGGAAGCAGGGCTTGTATCTAGAATGAACCTCCAACTAGTTTCAACCTGAATTTCTTTCCCTGCCTGGGCCTCCCAAGATGCTGTGATTACAGGTGTGCTCCCCTGAGCCCTGCTCCAATCCAACGAGGAAAACCAGATTCCAGGGAAAACAGCACAGTTAGTCCCCAATGCATCTGTGAGTGAAAGCCAACTCTTCTGTCAGGAACATGCACTTCTCATCTCATCTGTGTCCCTTCTGTCCCTTAGTTCACATATGAATCTGCAGGCGCCCACTCTGTAGTGGGAGGGGAATGACAGCAGGATGACTAGGGCTGCTTTTCACCCGTGTGCACCCTCCTTGGGAAGGATGGGAGCAAACCCCTGGTGGAACATGAAGAGATGGGACAAAACACCTTGGCAGAATGAGAAGCCTGGCTGCTCAGTGAGACGGGTTGTGTCCTGGGCTGTTCATTCATCAGACAGTAATCCAACAGTTGATACTCAATGTGCAAAATAAAACTAGAACCTTCTTCTAAGGAATTTGGGACTCAGAGTTGTGAAAAGTCAGAGGCCTTTGCTCACTTGTATGTACTTGGACTCCCCTTTGTTTCCTGTGTTCTTTTTAATATATAGTTGGGATAAAAAAATTGGGATAAAAATAACTGGGATGAAATATATATTTAACAGCCAAGTGCAATGGCACATGCCTGTAATCCCAGCGGCTCAGGAGGCTGAGGCAGGAGGACTACAAGCTCAAAGCCAGCTTCAGAAAAAGCGAGGTGCTAAGCAACTCAGTGAGACTGTGTCTCTAAATAAAATACAAAACAGGGCTGGGAATGTGGCTCAGTGGTCGAGTGCCCCTGACCCCTGAGTTTAATCCCAGGTACCTCTGAGATATATATCTATATCTATCTATCTATCTATAAAATACAATTAGTCATGTTAGCCTTTATTTGTTGTTTTCTTTTTTCTTACTGGGGATTGAACTCAGGGGTATTCTGCTACTAAGCTACATCCCCATCCTTTTGTTTTTTTTTTTAGTTTGAGACAGGGTTTTAGTCAGCTTTTTCACTGCTGTGACCAAAAGACATGATAAGAACAATTAGAGGTGGAGAAGTTTATTTGGGGCTCAAGGTTTCAGAGATCTCAGTCCCTAGATGGCAGACTCCATTGATCTGGGTCCAAGGTGAGTCAGAACCTCATGGTGGAAGGCTGTGCTAGATTAAAGCAGCTCAGGACATGATATCAGGAAGCAGAGAGAGACTTTTGCTGCACATGGATAACATGTATACCCCAAAGGCACACCGCCCCCCCAATGACCCTCCTCTTTCAGCCACATCCTACCTACCTATAGGTTCCACCCAGTTTATTCTATCAGGGCATTAATGCACTGATTAGGTTAAAATTCTTATGCCCTAATCATTTCACCTCTAAACTTTCTGGCATTGTCTCAAATTGAGTTTTTGGGTGACACCCCGATATCTGAACCTTAAGTTCTTGTTAAATTTCCCAGGATGCCCTGGAACTTGCAGTTCTGCCTCTGCCTCCCCAGTCACTGGGATTACAGCATGTGCTCCCATGCCTGGCCATCTTAGCCATTTTTCAGAGTGTAGATCAGTGGCATTGTGGACATTCACATTGTTTTGCAGCCATCAGCACCATCCATCCACAGAACACTTTCCATCATACCAAACTGACACATCATCCTCAGTAAACACTAACTCATCTTTCCCCTTCCTTCATACCTGGCCCACCACACTCTGCATTCTGTCTCTGTGAATTTGGTTACTTTAGGGACACTCAGGTGAGTGGAATCACAAAGTATTTTTCTTTTCCTTACAGGATTATTTTGTTTAGCATCATGTCCCCAAGGTTCTTCCATGCTGTGGCATGTGTCAGAATGTCCTTCCTTTTTAAGATGGAATGATACTGCATTGAGGGGCTGGGGCAGTAGCTCAGCAGCAGAGGGCTTGCCTAGCATGCATGAGGCACTGGGTTCAATTTTCAGCACCACATAAAAATAAACAAAATAAAGGCATTATGTTCATCTACAACTGAAAAAAAAATTTAAAAAATAACGCTCCATTGTATGTCTATATCGTGTTCTGCTCATTCTCCTGTCTATTGCAGATTGCTTTCCAATTTCAGTGATTCTGAACAATGCAACTGTGAACATGAATGTACACATGTCTCTTTGAGAACATGCTTTCCATTCTTTTATTATATTTTGAACCTTCAATTCCAGAAGTGGAATTGCTGGATCCTCTGGGAGTTCTATTGTTAATTTGTGAGGAGTCACCATACTGTTTTGTCCAGTGTCTGCAACATTTTACATTCCCATCAGTAGTGAAGGAGGTTTCCAATGTCTCCACATCTTTGCAGCCACTGGTGACTTTTTATTTATTTGTTTATAGAAGCCATCTTACCCAACCCTGATGTCTACCCCTGAATTACATTTCCAGACCCTCTCCTTTAAAAAAAAAAATTTTTTTTTGAGTCAGGGTCTAAGTTGTCCAGATCATCCTTGAACTTTTCATGCTCCTTCCTCAACCTCCCAGGGAACCTGGATCAGAGGCCTTCAAGGGCATGTCCAGCAGTAGCCATCTTCCTGGGTATGAGATGGTGTTCCTTCTGATACATTTGACCAAAATAAAATCTTTAGCCCACACTTCTATGGACAATGGATAGCTAAACATGACTCAGTTATGGAACCTGTTTGGGGCACGTTTAGATTGAAGCCTGGAGGGCTGGACAGGCCTACGGCTGACCTGGTGATATGAACTGGGAGACAATATAATATAAAGCTGCCTTTCATGTTTGTGAGGGCAACAGGTGGGACAAAGCAGGCAGGGTTTTGTTTCTCTAAAGGGGAATGCCTTGTGAATAAAACCTGGAACAAAGATTCTACTGTGATTATATCACACTATGACTTTTAAAGAAAAAATTTTTCTTAGTTTTAGTTGGACAGAATACCTTTATTTTGTGTATTTAATTTTATGTGGTGCTGAGGATCGAACCCAGTGCCATTCGTGTGCTAGGTGAGTGCTCTACCACTGAGTCATCACCCCAGCCCTGTATTCTTATTTTTTATTTGCCAGTGTGGGGGATCCCACTCAGGGCCTGGAGCTAGGCAGCTGTTCTGCCACTGAGTTACATTCCCAGCTCCCTCCCCCATTTTTTGTGAGAAGGTCTCACTAAGTTGCTCAGGATGGCCTCAAATTTTCAATCCTCCTACCTCAGCTTCCTGAGTAGCAGGGATTTCAGGTGTATGCCATACCCGACACAATCTACAACTCTAGTTTGTTCAAATTGTTCCAGCTTTGGCCATTAGAAGCTGTTGCTGTTGCTTCCTGGGTCTCTTTGACATACAGACCCTCACCTGTGTAGGTTTTTGCTTTGTTCTTAATTATTAGCACTGCCTACTTTCAGCCACCAGGGGATGCTCCAGGCTCACCTGCATCTTTCCTGTCCTGTGCAGTGATCAACCCCTTCTACCAGATGAAGCTTTCCTTCAACTGTACAGGTAAAAATGTAGGCATCTGGGAAGAAAAAGAAGACTTACTCAGGGATTCTCACTAAGATCAAGTCACAAATACATTGCTTTTTAACCTGAGTTAAATAATAGAAATTCAACATAAATAACTCATATTTATAGAATTTACTTATCAATGTAGGCTCCTTGGTTCCAAGAGGGATTTGAGGTGTTTTCTGATGTTACCATTGTGCATAGGAGAACTTGTCATTTCCTGAATGTGGGGTGAGGCAGGGGCCATGGCCTCCCTTGGTTCCTCTGCTTCCCTCGCCTCCCCCACCTGCTCTTGCACATCAGAGTTGTGGGGACAAGAGCGCCTCAGTCCTCCAGGAGAATGTGAGGTTTCTAAGGGGCCTGTTCTTCCTCCAGCAGACATGACCTGCAAGTCTTTGTTGATTTTTCTAGTTGAAGAATGTGCCAGAAGTCCTTGAAAGTAGAGTTCTGGATACTGTCCTCGCAATAAGTCATGTTCTCCAGAGGACCACGGCTCTCATAGATTTAATTTCACAGCCAAAAGCTCAGTGAAACTTTTTTTTTTTTTTTGATGCTAGGCTTTATGCACACTGGAAAGCACTCTGCCACTAAGCAACACTCCCAGCCCCTGAAATTTGCTTGGAGGGCTCTTTTCTCACCTGGATGGCAGGCATCTTAATTGGAGGAACAGCATCTTTCTTACTTACCTTTGTAATTCCTGTTGTTGTTTTTTTTTTTTTTTTTTTTTTTTGTACTGAGGATTAAACTGAGCTCTACCACTGAGCTGCATCACCAGTCCTTTTTTAATTTTTATTTGGAGACAGGTTCTCACTAAGTTGCCCAGGCTCAGATCAAACTTGCAATCCTCCTTCCTGGGCCTCTGGATCTCTGGGATGACAGATGTGTGCCACCACACCCTGCTCATGGAGTACTTCTCTGATCATGAGATTTCTTTCAAGTGTCTAAATGGCCAGGTGCAGTTGGATCAAACCACTAACTTGATGATTGGAACTAACTCACATTACCTTTTGGTGCCTCAGTCAACTCTGTATGCTGCAGTGATTGGGCATTGAGAAGTGGCAATGCCTGTAATCCCAGTGACTTGGGAGTCTGAGGCAGGAAAGTCGCCAAGTTGAGGCCAGCAGGGCAAATTAGTTTGATATTTCAAAAGGGATGGGGTTATAGTTCAGGGGGAGAGCACTTTCGTAGTATGCTTGAGAACCTCTGTTTCATCCCAGTCAGTCAAGGAAAAGCAACAAGAAAACGCAAACATTTATATAGAGCTTAGTGATGGGCACTGGGCCCAGGGTCTTATGCATGCACCCCAACATGGAGCTATATCTGGAGCTGGTGGCATAATCCTATTTCCACTGATCAGGAAAGCTGGTCACCTTCATAGTAAAGGTTTTGATTTCTTATTTGGAGAGAGGGGAAATGAATTCATATTTGCATTTTTAATTTTTCTTTTCCTAGCAGTCTGCCCTTTATACCAGGTGAGGACAGTAAGGGAACACTTATTTGTCTGTACCCAGTGGGATAAGGGCTGAAGCAAAACCATGCAGGATCCTGAGTCCCCTAGAGGACAGTGTCTTTAGGTTAAATGCTGACAGACATAAGCATGTCTCCTTAGAACAATCAGCAACCTCAATGGACTAGTTCAGGGTCAGATACCCTCGTGATGATTAACTAAGCCATATGAAGTTGAACCTAGTAGAGAAACCAGGAGGTCCAAGTGTCAGGTAGTAGTTAGTAAAGAGCAGTGAAATTTGAGCCAATAACACAGCAGGATCCTGGGATTTTTTTGATTTTTTTTTTCACAACAATCAGGTAATTTGCAGAACAACAGGTGCACTAACCCTGAGAATAAGCAGATGGAAATGAATTGAGTCTATTAAGAAATACTGTCAAGAAAGAGATCACCCAGGCTAATTCCTGGCATCATCTACTGAGGTCATTGTAAAGTTAGTATTTGTGACCATAGGTTTCTCAATGTATTTCTAAGGGAAATTTCATTAATAGCACAGATGCACTAAGATGAAGTCTGCTCTCACTGACCCCAGCACCTGCATTAAGATAGGATTGACTTGTGGATGCAGCCCCCCTGAATAGGATGGTCACCATGACAGTTCCAGAGAGGACCCACTAGGGTCAAAAACTCCTCCAGCAGGTGGGAAGGGGCAGACCAGCATCTGATTGGTAAAGACTGTAGGAGGAGGAACCCACTTCTCCTGGTAAACAGCAAAGAGCATTCAAGTTGGGAGCAGCACTGGTTCCTTTGCCCTTCTCTGCTGGAGTCCACCCACTCTCTCTCTCAGCTCTCTGCAGAGCCCTACTGTGCTCTCACTCCTACAAGAAAATTCTCTTGCTTGGCTTTTCCTGTCTGACTTTAGATTATCCTCTATGAGGACACCAGACCTGAGGTTGGAGCTTGAGCTCCCTACTCTCCTGTGACACTGGGTCCTTCTGTGAGCAGGACTCTGGATTCTGGGACAACAGGTAAAGAATGTCATGGGAAAGGCATAAAGAAACCAAAGGTGAAGGCCAAAGGGCAGACCATGACCTAGTGCCTGATGTTCCTTCTGGGAAAATAGGAAGTAGCTGTTGGTCTGAGGGCCTGTCTCCTGCACTATGGCACTCTCTCCAAATTACACAAAGTCTCTGAGTCGGTACTGGACACTATAATGCTAAATGACTCAGAAAGTCAAAGGTAGTCTAAAATGAAAGAGAGGGGCGAGAGAGACAGACAGATAGAGACAGATACAAATACAGAGAGAGAGAGACAGAAAGATAGACAGACAGATGGAGACACAGGGAAAAAAAAGGGTGGGGGAATTCCATCAAAATTAAAGCAAGAGCAGGGAGCAGAAGAAGGGGATTGAGAGAATGGGATAGGGGAAAAGAGTGAAATGAATCTGACTTAAGTTTCCAAAGTACATACATGAACATACTACAATGAATCTCACCTTTCTATATAACTGCAAAACCTTAACTTAAAAAAAAAAAAAAGAAAAAAAGAAGAAGAAAAGAAAAAAAAAGTAAATAATCAGGAGGATCAGTAGAGGAGTGGAAAGGGAACAGTGGGAGGGAAGAGGGGAAGGGTACAGGTAAATACTGAGGACTTGATTGGAGTAAATTATTTCATACATTTATAGTTATGTCAAAATGAAGTTGAATGTATGTATAACTATTATGAAACAATAAAACAAAGACAGTATTTAAGAACTGACAACATGGAGCAACATTCTGAAAGTAACTCCTTGCTAAAGAAACAATGAAAATTGAGGGGGTGACAGGAGTAAACATCAAGGATGAATAAACAACATGAATCAGCAAAAGGATTTGTTTTGGACTTGTTTTGGACTTTGCAGTGACTAAGTGACTTTTTAGTTGTAAACATGTTTTGGTTATAGGATGACTAGATAGTATGTCCATGTTAGATAAGTTGATGATGTAACTAGGTAGTGTGCTTATGTTAGATAAGTTAGACATAAACAAGTTTGTTGTAAACATATAGAGTATATAAGCGCGAGGGAAACTCCATGTATTTGCTCACAATCAACTCTCATCGCCTGAGAGTAAGATCGTGCAGTGTGAGTCAGCCACCTCGTGTATTGCTTTGTGTGGTGTGTGAATAAACCAGCATTTCAAAAGGCAATCGAGTTCGTGCTTGGTGTTCGCGTACGTCGCGGTCTGGGGTCCAGTGCAGATATCCGGAAGGGAACTCCTGGTAACCAGACAAGGCTGAGAAGTTGCTCGTGACAGTTGGCGTAGTCGGCAGGATACGGAAGAAGAGCTCCGGAGCAGGTAAATATAACCCACATGGCAATGCACAATTTCTTCTACTGAAAACCTAGAATGACCGTGATCGTCCGGCGTCTAAGCTGAAGGTGGAATGAAAGGGGAGTGCCCCCACCAAAATCCTTAGGAGGACGATGGTCCCTGTGCATGGGGTGGCTTAAGGAAAGGATAGAAAATTGGGCACTATATAGCTGACATCAGGGAATAAGTCAGATACCTTATAAGATAGAAACAAACGGGTTTATTGCTTGGAAAATTCATATAGCTAAACTGAGGATCCTCTTAAAAATAACAACATGGGCTTCAAGGAAGTAATAAAAAGATTTAGGCAGAAATATAAAATAGGAGAACTAAAGCTCGAACAAAAGGAATTAAAATCTCAATCGCCATGGTGAGGTATTAAAAGAATTGTTCAGGCAAAGATGCCTAAGTTCCAGAAAGGAACCACAGTTGAGGTAACATTAAGTAATCCTCAAACCGTCGAGCCCATAATGGAACGGGCTGACAAGAAAGAAATCCCGAAAATATTATGTAAAATTATAGATGATATAGATGATGACAGGCTAAAAGACAAAAGGTTAGTAAAAAAAGCCCTTAAAAATGGAAGTAATAACCCATTTTTAAAAGATATATTGAACGAACTGGAAGCTCCTGATAAGGCCAACATGCCAGTTTCAGTAATTAAAACATCCACACCCGGACGGAAACGCCCAGATGGATTGGAACAAGTTATTAAAACTAGGGACTTAACTAGACCTAAAATGGTTCAGTTAAGGCAAGATTTTTCACAGAAAGGTCAGACCGATGGAGACTTTTTGTTCACAATTCATAGTAAGGGAGGCGAGTCTATAAGACTCGCAGACAAGGAGATGCAGGTGGTTAATATCCAGATAGACAATCCAAGTGTTGCGGACACTTTGGCAAAAATTATACAAAAGGAACCTGACAGGGTACACACACTTTGGGATTGGATTGCAATAGCCTGGGCAGAGGCCATCCCACATATAGATTGGGGTGTCTTTAAAGGCCAGGTACAGTGAAAGAATCCCAGTGAAGGGATTAAGATAGTAAAGAAGTTAGCTATTTTTAGCAAAATTTATAATCAGTTTCAAGGATCCCCTTTAAGTGCTCACTTAACAGCCGCGCTTAGGAAAATAATTATAAAAGGGACACCAAAACAACATAAAATGATGTTGGCAACCATGCTAGCTGGAGCCAACACCCTATGAGATGTAGTTAAGTTCTTAAAGCAACATCGAAAATTACAACAAAAACACAAAATGTCATTTCAAGCTGCAATGACATTTCAAGCCAAAACCCGAAACCCAGTCTGTTTTCCAACAAATGGTAACAAAAATATTAAATGTTACCAGACAAAAAACTTCCATTTGGGAGGCCCGCCTGGCCAGCGGAGCCTCCCAAGAAACAAAAATATGTTGGAAAATAACAAAGACTGGAGAAAGGTGCGACCAGGACAAGCCTGGACACAAAAAAATGTTGCTGTAAACAACAAACAGATAGGAAGGAAAATAAACCCACAAAGGCCGGTACCGCGAGAAAGTCAGGTACAGGGCCAAAAAAAAAGGTTTGGTTTAACAATGCAGAGGTTTGGAACACCCAGATGACAAAACGGCCAAACACCCGGCCGTTCATACAATTAAAATTTATAGTTGATAATCAAAAATATACAGACTCCTTCCTGATAGATACAAAAAACAAGGTAACAATAGTCAGAGATGATTTTGTAAATAATAAACCAGCTAAGAAAAAAGTTATAGTACAAGGAGTATCTAGACATAGTACAAAAATGAAAAAAAAAATGGGTAACATTTAAAATATATGATTTGAATTATACAATACAAGTATTGGTAGACAAAGTTCCACATGGAGTATTAGAAATTCAAAAACTCAGGTTATTATATGGTAAATAGTTACCTTTAAAGAGATTGAAGTGTTTTGAAACAAAAATTTTAAGTCAAGTAAAGATTGATCCAGTAAAATTGCCCCATACTCCACCAATATTTACTAAACAGTATCCTATTAAAGGAAGACATAAAGAGATTAACACCACAATAAAAAAAATGTTAAAAAAAGATATAATAAAAAAGACATCATCATTTAAATATAACAGTCCAGTATGGCCTGTTATAAAACCTAATGGCAAATGGAAATTGATGGTAGACTATAGAAATATAAATAAAATAACCCCCTCTATGCCAGGTACTCTCCCAGATGTAGAGTCCATTTATGCTCAAATTAAAAATTTTTCACCTACTTGTTTTTGTGCTATAGATTTGAGTGATATGTTTTTCGCTATCCCATTAGATATTAAGAGTAGAAAATTAACTACATTCACTTAGAAATCAATACAATATAGGTTTAAGAGGTTACCACAAAGATATAAAAATAGCCCAATTATAACACATGTAACTTTACAAGAAACGTTAAAGGATTTTCAAGATCAAGAAACTACTAAGTTATGGTCATATGTAGATGATATATTGATTGCTAGGAAAGATATAACCGAGTTAAATAAGGTAAAAGACAAAATAGTTACATTATTAAAGTCAAAAGGATGGTCCATCAATCCTGATAAAATTCAGGGTCCAGCCACGTCAGTTAAATATCTGGGGGTGATATAAACTACAAAAGGACCTAAAGTTCCGGATACAGTGATAAATAAGATTTTGGCTTTACAATCACCAAAAACCAAGACAGAGGCTCAGCAGATGATGGGCATCTTGAGATATTGGAAATTACATATTCCATATTTACAAATGATTCTGGCTCCAATACACAGGGTATACAGGAAAGCTGCAAACTTTGTATGGGGACCAAAACAAAAAAAATCATTAAAATTAGCTAAGAAATATGTTCAGACATATACCCAATTGTATGTACCTCAACCTGGTAAAAAAATTGTAATTGATATAATATATGCCAATGACTTTAAAAATTGGGGCATATATACTAAAAGTAATAGTCAGACTAAACCAATTGGGTTTTACTCCAAAAGATTTCCTTTTTCCAAAAACAAATACTCTTTCTTTAAAAAAACAGTGTGGACAGCTTATACGGCGGTACAAAGTCTAGGTTTTGTTTTAACTAATAGAGTAGTTACCTTAAAAACTCAGATACCAATTTTGGATTGGGTACAAACTAAGGAGGAAAATTTTAGAGGTTTACCCATGGAACAAAAAATGTTAAAATGAAAATGGTATTTGTTAACTATAATTAATGATACAACAGTGTCAGAAAATAATAAGACATTAAGGTTATCAGAATTAGTTTTCACTCAGCCTATGGTAGAAGTACCGGTAAAGGTTAAACAACCAAAGACACAACCTATTAAAAGATGGGGGGCAATTGCTTCTCATAAAAATGCATGGTTCACAGATAGATCAAGTAAAGTAGTAAAAAATATCACTAAATAAAAAGCTGTGACATATCGACCAAATAATAATAAGATCTTAGTAAAGAAAGGCTCGGATGCCTCAACACAGTTAACAAAACTCTGTACAGTAAAATTGGCCGTTAAACAATCTATCCATGAAAAAAAAAATATATACACGTTTTTTCGGACTCATGGGCAGTTTGTAATGGTATTGCCATATGGTCTACAAAGTAAAAAAAATCTAATTATAAAATTAATAAAAAAGATGTATGGGAAATACATATTTGAAAATTTCTTGCGGAGGCACCTATACATGTAAAAATAGCGCACGTTGATGCTCACACAGGACGTACAGATAAAATATCTAAATTTAATGATGTGACAGACAAATTGAGTAAATTTGATTCCAAAGGGCTAAAATTGGTAAATAAGGCCCCTTGAAAAATATTAGATAAAACAGATACAAAGATTCGGTTAAAACGTGACCCAAATTGACATATAAAACTTCCTAAATTAAATACTGATATTTCGGAGGATGAGATCCGACAATTACATAAGAAATTAGGACATATTAAAACACATGAAATGTTCCAATGGTTTCAGGACAAAAATATAAAAGTTACCTGGGGAACATGTAAACGTGCGATATCTGGATGTGAACTATGTACATCCTCGGTGCAACGTTTCCGGAGAGATCCACCCCACAATAGACCATCCCCTAGAGGATTTAATGAAAAGGTACAAATTAATTATATTGGTCCTTTGCAAAATAAAAAATATGTGTGTACTATGGTAGATTGTAGTACCGGATTGGGACATACATGTACAAGTAGACATACAGATCAAAGCTCTACTATAAAAACTATTTGGAGCTGGTGTGCAACATATGGATGTCCTTAAAATGTGACTTCTGATCAGGGTTCTCATTTTACTGGTAAAAATGTTCAAAAATTAACTGACGTTTTAGGAATTAATTGAAATTTTCATTTGGCCTATAATCCACAAACAACAAAAAATATTAAAAGGTTCAATAAATTATTAAAGACTAAATTGTGACAGATAAGACAAGATGTACCATTTGACAAGACAATACTGATTACAGTTTTTAAACTTAATTCTAGACAAAAACTACACAGGAGATCACCCTTTGAAAAAACATTCCAAAAGGACATCAATGTACAGACAGACAGAGACCCAAACCCAGATAATATAAGACCATATAAGGTGTAGATACGTAACAAAAAAAATAACTCTGTGATTAAAAATGAAATTGTATCACACAGACAAGGAAATACCCTATGGGTATCAACTAAAAAAGGGGACCTCAAATTAGTAAAAAGCCAAGATGTTGTCACTAGGTAAACGTTTGTGTGTTTGGTTTAACATATGCTTTATTATCCTAATTGTATATTCTTACTTGCTTTTGGGTAGATATTTTTATTGTAACAAATGACAGACAACTCTTTTAAATGGTTCTACTTGTTTTATTAACGTGGATCATAAATTGTTGGTACGGGATTTGCTACCCTGTTATGTACTTAATTATACACTATGTTTCTGGTAATGACACCTAAAACTTTGTTACTTTTACTATTTTTACTACTTTTGATAGCCCTACAGTTCTATTCAGTAATGAAAAATCAAACTACAACTCCCACTACTTTTACTACTACAACTCCATATTATTTTGGTATCAAAAACATTAACCTGACCAAACATTCTTACAAAGATTAGATCTTCAATTATATTAATTTCACTCATTCACTTCAAAAATGTAATAATTCTTGTACAATAATACCACAATATTGGAAAAGTAACAAATTCCTACAAAATTTTACTGCTATTAAATACTTGTTCTATCATAATTATACATTTTGCCACCATTATAACAAATACTCCACACCTAAGGGGTGTGACCATTTTTGGGACATCAATACAGTTGGGGTATATAGCCCAATGTTTAGATCTAGTGCAGATAAAAAATATTCTAATAAATATAAAACTAACCCCCTCCGATGTCATCTGGTACCTGGGATTATAAATATGTGGTCTTATAAGCCACATTTTGTGTATTATTATAAAAAACTTGGAGACAAACCTTTAGTTAAGAGCTATAATGCTACAACAACAGTACTTAATAATCCAAACCTTACTATATATACTTTTGAGGAGTCTACAGAAAAAAATGACTTTACATATATAAAAACAACAAAAAAAGATGTTACATCACTGCCTTTTCAAGTTTGGGTGTCCAACAAACAAAATGATTATAATTTATTCAATTATAAATATAAAAAATATAACTATTCTTCATATAATGATAGAAAAAAAAAAGGTTCTGATAAATTTACAACTACAACCCCACGAACAACTACGTTGGAGATAAATTTGTTGCCATATAATGATTCTAAAAAAATGTTAGATAAGTAAAAAAGTTTACCTAGACATTTACAAGGAGCTAGGCCGTTGCCTAGATGGCCACAAGTTTTAGTTAAACCCTACAAAACATGGTGTCCAAAAAAGTTACAACAATATCTAAATTCCATAAACACTAAACAAAAGGCAATCGAGTTCGTGCTTGGTGTTCGCGTACGTCGCGGTCCGGGGTCCAGTGCAGATATCCGGAAGGGAACTCCTGGTAACCAGACAAGGCTGAGAAGCTGCTCGTGACAGTGGGAAAAGAAAGCAGATGAAATGCCAATCACCTGCAGAGTTTAGAAAAGGTGTTACAAAACCATCTTACAAAAAGAACGTGTAGTTTGGGCTGGGGATGTGGCTAAAGCATAGCCGGCTTGCCTGGCATGCATGCGCCCGGGGTTCGATCCTCAGTACCACATACAAACAAAGATGTTGTGTCCGCCGAAAACTAAAAAATAAATATTAAAAAATTCTCTCTCTCTCTCTTTAAAACAACAACAACAACAACAAAAACTTGCAGTTCTATAAAAAATTTAAATTATCCTAGACTTCATTAGGCTTTTCAGGGAGTGATTTATTTCACACACTTAAAAAAAAAAAAAAAAGCAGTGCAGTCAAATTGTAATATTTTGGTCCAGGCTCACTAAAACTCTTGAACAGCACAAACGACGTTTAGGAATAAACATTTGAATTTTACTGGTTTAGCAGTGGAAAGAACAGTCTGACACTAACAGGTGACTATTAATAGATTTAAGCTATGAAGTTAAAGAGTGTGTGTCGGGTCCAGGCCCGGCCTTTGGTCATGGAGTGTCCCTGCCAAGTCCTTGAACCCAGGATCCTGGGTGCGGCAAGGAGAGTCATTGGGGTTAGAAACAGAGAGCAGGAGAAAAAGGCGCTCCGGTGACAGTGCCCCCTCCCTGACCCAATGACTCAGGGCTTTTCCCGCATACCCACAATCCCATTCAGAGGCCGAGCCCAGGAGGCGGGACTGCGGGTGTCGCGCAGGCATCCACTTAGTTCCCGGGTCGAGTAGCCCCTCCCCCGCCGGGAGGCGCAAGGCCCCAGGAATAAAGTGGGGCTGGCGCTGCGGGTTGGCGTCCTCGCAGGGCAATGGTGCGGCAGCGCACTGGTGCTCTCCTGCAGAAGGTGCTGGTCACCACAGCCCGGGCTGTGGTATCCTTTGCGCTGAGCTGGGCTCCTGCCAGACCGAGCACCAAGCCTCCACCTTGGAGGTGGCCTCAGGTCCAAGTGGTGGCCTCTAGTGTGCAGGAGAGCCACTGCGCTTGCTTTACTGGGTCCTCTGCGCCATTGGCTTCCGATAGTCACATCTCCGGGGTGGGGAGACAGGCCAGCGCTGGTGGCCCTCACGTCCGGCAATCGGGTGCATAGTGGCTGGTCTGGTGGCTGCCATCGCGTCGCACTTGAGGTCTTGCCTTAGTCAGCTGCCTTGTCATGTTCTGCAGGCAGTGTGCACGACCTCTGCGAATGCCTGGAGACCGAGAAGTGCCTGAGGACAGTCAAACTCTAAACAGGAGCACAGAGCTGACAGGAAGGGATCTAGGGGACCAGCCACTGGAATCCTCTCAATAGGGGATGCCTGTTTTCCGAGAGGGGGAGCTGACATATTGGCCCTGCCCAAGTCCACCGCCTGCAGGGGGAACTCAGGGGCGCTCTGTGCTCTGTGGAACCCTCTGGTGGCCTGGGGATCCTGGCAGAGTCCTGCATTGGTGTCTGGAAAAAGAACTTAGAATTTTGAGCCTGTGTGTCTTCCTTGAGTCTTCAGAAGTGAATCCTAGAAGGAATGTGTGGGCCAGGCACATAAGGGAGGAGCAGACCCAGAAGTATGTTACTGTGAATAAGACCCTCGGGAATCAAATCTGTTTCTTGAACTGCTTTTTTTTTTTTAAAGAGAGAGAGAGAGAAAGAGAGAGAGAATTTTTTAATATTTATTTATTTTTTAGTTTTTGGTGGACACAACATCTTTGTTTGTATGTGGTGCTGAGGATCGAACCTGGGCCGCACACATGCCAGGCGAGCATGCTACCTCTACCTCTTGAGCCACATCCCCAGCCCTTGAACTGCTTTTGCCTGCTCAGTTTAACCCTTGATAAGGGAGTACTTTTGGAAATGGTAGGAAACTGCCTGGAGGTTTTCCTTAGGCCAATAGCCTCTCTTCTGCTTTTTGTTAACATCCTGACATCTCTCCTAATGTTGGTTCTAACAGCTGTTTCTTGGACTTTCAGTGTTGCTCTTCCCACTGGGTTTCCAAGCAGCCATGTGGGAGAACATTGAAAGTTTAAACTTTGTCCACAGAATGATAAAGAGACCCCAGGTGAGGATGTCAGCTCATTTTCCAAGTGAGTAACAGAGACTGGGAGAGATTAAAACTCTGGACCAAGATCATTTAACTAAGCCAGTGTTTGTCATAGTGTGGTCCATGGAGCAGTGTCATCTGCATCCCCTGGGAACTTGTCAGAAGAAGTTGTTAAAAAAGGACTTCTGCTGGGCAGGTGTAACTCAGTTTGTTTAACTCAGTGGTAGAGGGCTCACCTAGTACCACAGGGCCCTGGGTTTCATCCTGGGAGTGGTGGGGAATGCAAATTCTAAGGCTCTGTATTCTAAAATTCAGAAAGAGGGAAATATTGCAGAAAATACGTAATTTGAGTTTTGAAAATGCAGCCATGATTTATCATATATAAATTAGCTTGTAGTTTGGTTAAATCAACATTAGCTACTATTTGGGGTACTATATATTACATATTTTCTTTCTTTCTTTTGAAATCTGATCTTGTGATGTTGCCCAGGTTGGTATTGAAATCCTGGGCCCAAGCAATCTTCCAGCTTTAGCTTCCTGAGTAGCTGGAATTACAGGTGTTTAGTGCCATGTTTAACAGGTTTATTATCTTTTTTTCCTATTTTTTTTAATGCTGGAGATTGAACCCAAGGTGTGGTTTAACACTGACCTGCATTCCCAGTATTTTTTATTTTTCATTTTTGACACAGGTTCTTGCTTACTTGACACAGGTTACTTATTTTGACACAGGGTCTTGCTAAGTTGCTTAGGTCCTCAATAAGTGGCTGAGGCTGGCCTGAAACTTATATCCTCACTCCTCAGCCTCTTGAGTCACTGGAATTTTAAGTATACACCACTGTGCCTGGCCCAGTTGATTACCTTCAATCATCTTTAAGGGGAAGATTTAACCTTCATAAATACCTGTATATATCTACAATTTCAATCATAAGAAACAGGTTTGGTGATTTGGGTTTGCTGGCATGTTGTACTCTTATTGGGATTTTATTACTTTGATTATTTCTGAGAATCTAATGATCAAAATGAAAATATAAAATTTATTGAATTAGTTTCCCATCTGAATATCATATGTATTCACTCTAGAAAAAATTTTAAAAGTCAGAAATAGAAGGAATTAAAAAAAAAACTTCCAGAATTCCCTTATTTAAAATACTGTTCTTTTCACAAATAATGTCTTGTTTATATCATTGAAATCATATTTTATTATAAAATGTATTGTCTACACTCTTGTGACCTTCAGTTTTAATGACTGAGTCATGTTTCATTGAGTGGATGTAATGTCATAGTTAGTTTTTCTTCCATTACTATACATCTTGTGACCTTTATTAATGTTTTGGACCTGAAGTTTTTCAAACATTTTAAGATCATTTTCTTAAAGACCTATATTTAGAAGTATTGGATCAAAGAGTATGAACATTTCTTGGGTTCTTGGTACATAATGTTAGGTCGTAATATAAAATTTGGACTTATTTGGTACCTTTTTCTCCTATAGGTATACTTTGAATAATAATGTGCTAAGCCTAGAACAGAGAAAATTTTATGAAGAAAGTAGACTTCTTGTTATTAGAAATCTAGTATCTGATACTTATATTCAACACTTTAGGTGCAGCAATACTCTTGCTTATTTTACAAAAAAAATGTGTTATGGTAGTTATGTTATTTGCAGAGAAATGGGTGGAACTGGAGGACATCATGTTAAGTGCAGTAAGGCTGACTCAGAAAGTCAAGGATTATTGTTTTCTTTCATATGTGGAAACTAGAGAGAAGCAAAGGGGAAAAGGGCCTTGCATTCACAAGGCCATGGGTTTGATCCCCAGCACCACACACACGCAAAAAAAGTCTCATGAAAATAGAAGGGAGATCTGTAGAGTACAGAAAGGGGCCCATGGAATGGAGGTAGGGAGGGATAGGAGAGGTGCTAGGGAATGAAATTGACTAAAAGATGCTCTGTGTAGGTATGAATATATCACAATGAATCTAAACATTGTGTATAGTTGTGATTTATCCATAGAAATTTATAAAATATGAATTACATATTTTATTTGTAATAGGAATATAAAATTAGATTCGCCTCTGCATGTTCGGATATTTTTGAATGACGTGTTTTTTTAGGAATTGTCTAGGAGAATGGGAACCTAGCTAGGAGACCATGATTTCTGAGTTGGCCATTTTCTCCTTCCCCCCTCTACTAGGCCTGAGGGCTGACTTGGTAGAAACAGCTCCTGAATCTGCAGCTATTTGCACAAGACAGGGTCAACCAGGGGCTTAGAGCAGAGGTCATGACATTGTTTGTATATTTAATTTTCTAGGGTTGAATTTAAAAAGATCTGCTGAGAGGAGTCTAAACCAGTAGGACTGATGGTAATGAGAGATGTGTCCATTGCGAAATCAGAATATAGTCCAAGTGAGAAAATAATCTTGAAGATCCAAGATTTTCAGGAAGATAAGGAGCTCTTTAGATTCTGCACTCTCCCAGAGGTTAGAGACTGCTCTTGTTTTGGGTTTCTCCTTCATAGGCAGCCTGCAGGTCTGCCCAAGATCTGCTGGTTGTACTGAATCTAACCCCTTTCTACACATGACACTAGAGTAGTGGGTCTCAGTTGGAGGTGATTTTGACCCCCAGTGGATATTGGCAATGTCTCAAGACTTTCCTGGTGGTGACAATAGCAGGATAGGTTTGCTAGTGGCTTCTAGTGGGTAGGAGTCAAGGATGCTCCTAAAGGGTCCCAAGATCCTATGAAGCCCTCTCCCCAAGGAATTATCCCACCCAAAATACCAATAGCACCAAGACCAAGAAGCATTGCTATGGAGTGTCTTAATCTTTCTTTCTTTTTTTTTTTTTTTTTTTTTTTAGGAAAGACAGGAATTCTGTGTTAAAAAGAGAAAGAGCCCTTCTAAGACTCAATATCAGCAGTGGTGAAATTGTGAGACTGTTATTTGTAAATCTATTGACCTTTGTCTTTTTGTTTTGTGAATCTGGTCAGTGGAGTTATGAATTTGCTTTTGAATTTAAATTAGTTTTTATTTAATTTTTTTTAAATTTGTGGTACTAAGGGGCACTTTATCACTGAACTACACTCCCAACCTTTTTATTCTTCATTTTGAGATATGGGTTATGCTGTGGTTGAGGTGGGCCTTGAATTTAGGATTTTTCCTGCCTCAGGCTCTAAAGCAGCTGGGATAAAAGGCATGCATCACTATGTCTGGCTTAAAATGTTTTTTTAAACAAATTATATTATAATTAATAGTAATTCATATTTCTAAAAATACCCAAGCAGATCTCTCTATCCAGCCTCAGACTTTCTGTATAGCATTATGGAAAATCATAATCAGATGCTGTCAGAGTGTTTGACTCCTGGAGACAGACTTCACAGATAAATCACTTGTGATATACTGCCCAGCACCCTGGAGTAGAGGCCCAGGGAAATGGTTCCTGACCATCAGTGCTTCCCACCCCAGTGCTGTGATGGGAATGGAAGTCTGCAGGTGGATCACAGAATCACTTGAAGCCGGAACCATCTCATGGTGGATGAAGCACTACCATCCGTGATGTTCAGATTTCCTACTTTCCTTTCTTCTCAGGAGACTTAAAATCCATGGGGACAGGGACCTCCTTTTCTTATTCATTCTTTGGCCCCTTACTGGCCTTTACTCTGCTTGGTTCGTGGACCTTAGGGAAGAATTTGTTGAGAAAATGGGCAAGGTCCTCTGAGCTAGGGTTCTGCTTTCTATTGAGCTACTGGTGACAGCACAAAGTCATGGCCCTTCTTATGCAGGGTCTCCAAGGAGGAGGGAGACACTGCCTTCTGCCTGGGCCACCCTCGGTGGCTTTGGTTAGTAGAAGAGCTGATCCTGGGTAGTTGATACCTCCTAGATACTCTTATCTTTCTGGTAAGGCAAAATAAAAAGGTTATACTTCAATTATGCTCAAAAACATCCCATTGAGTTCGGAGTGCTGGAGATTTAGAATGATTTCCAAATACAAGGTTTTCATGCTTTGTTGGCAGTATTGTGAAATACCAATTAGTTTTCACACCATTACGATTTTGATTTCTGTGTGGATGGTGGCACTTTCACCACTTGCCTTTACTTCTGATTTCTAATGAAATCCCCAACTTTCTTCTCAATTTTCTTAGAGTCTGAAGTATGTGGAGTGCTTCACTGGACCCAATATTATGGCCATGCACACAATGCTGATAAACAAACCTCCAGATACTGGTAAAAGGCTTTTATTTGTTAAAGAGAGGCAAGAAAAAAGATTGTTTAATTAACATAGGTAAAGTTGATATTCTATCCTGGTCATGTGTGCAACTTTCAAACTGTGGGGACTGAATGTGCATGCTTTTGTATAAGTCTTAATAGCTGATGTTATATCAAATCTAAATGAAATAATGACTTTAGATGTTGATTTTAGGGTTATTGCTAAATTTTCAGATCACCTGCTCCCCAAAAAAGCAGTTTAACAATTGTGACTGTTCTTATATCTTAGACTCATTCTATTCAACATCTCTGATCTTCATCAGCCATTCTTAGGATATCAAAAAATCTGTGTTCCTGATCTGAAGCCATCATTATTACTAACAGAATGAAAGTAGTTACTACAAGTCACACTCAAGTCCTCATATTGCTTTGTGCTTGCCAAAAACTAGATTCTAAATCCTCACAGACACACTGAGTCTGAAGTAGATCCCAGGTGCATGCATTTTGGTACTCATCCCCAGAGATTTTACTACAGGTGGCTCTCTGACCTCACTAAGAGATTTTTTTTTTTTTATACCAGCAGCAGAAATCAGCCATGAAAGGACTTTATTCTTTTCTATTCTTTATTCCTTCTGACAGCTGGGAAAAGTTTATGGGATAGGAGTAAAGCCCAGTGTCACTAAATGTCTTCCTCCATGGGTGATATGAGGTAGTCTGGGAATCAAGTTCCAAGAGCAAAGCTGGGGAAAATGACTGTATGGTCAGTGGTTCTGACTGGTCACTGATGATACACAGAACACCTACTGCTCTGTAAAGTAAGACCTATAAGGAAGCTGTTTTGGGCATCAGCCACTTTGAAGGGGACCTCAATTTTGACTCTATAACATTCTCTTCAACTTAATTCATCCAACATTTTTTTTTGTTTGTTTTTAATCCTTACTGCATACTAGCTAGCTCTGTTCCAAATCCAGAGTGACAAAGGAAAAAGACACAACAGGGATGATGGGGTATATGCAATTTACTAGGAAAGAGTGTAAGCTCCCAGCACTAGTAACTCAGAAGAAAGTATAAGCCCCTGTTGACTGCTATTTTTGTTTGGTGCTGTTCTCTTGGGAATGATTTTCCATGGTGTTTGATGTGGTTGTATTTTACAGGTGCAGGTCAGTGCTTTTTAATTTAGGAATAGGATAAAACTTGTGAGGTTTACTCATATAACAGGAAACCCATACAATCCAAAGGGACAAGGCATAGTTGAAAGAGCTCATCAAACTATTAAAATGTACTTATTAAAGCAAAAAGAGGGAATTGGAAAGGGGTATATATCCCCCAAAGTTAAACTTAAAATAACCCTTTTTACTCTAAACTTTTAAATTTGGATTCATCAGGGCTTAGTGCTGCAGAAAGGCATATGTGTCAGGTCATCGTCCAGTAGCTCAGTTTATTTCTGAAATGCACACAACTGTTATAAGGTTCTTGTGGGGAGTGCCTGTCACTCATATATAAGCAAGACAATATCCATAAGTCAATCATCTTCTGCCTAATGTAACCGCATTGTTAGGAAACTGTAAATATTGCTGTCGTGGTAGAAAGCAATCTGGAAGGGTCTTTGGCCCTTACTGAGTCTGGGGTTTCATGCCCTGAAGCCTCTGACTCTTGGTTTCCTGGCCTGGTAGTTTGGCAACGCTAACCACAAGTGCTGAGGATGTGGTTTCAGGCCTAAAGGAACGTGGATATTTTAGGCACTTCTGAGCTGCTCATAGCTGATAGCTGAGACTGAAAGTTACTCCAACACACATCCTAGGCAAATCCTCCACCACTAGGCTACATCTCCATTCTTTTGTAAAAATCTTAATTTCAGATGGGGTATTGGTAAGTTTGCTTAGGCTGCCCTGAACTTGTGATGCCTGGTCTCAGCCTCCCAAGTAGCTGGGATCACAGGTGTGTACCACTGTACCTGCAGGATGTGATGTTCAAAACCCAGACATATGACAGACTTTTTCATTAGTTTTAATTTAAGAAACTCTTTCTCTTGGTAGAAGTCAGAGAACCCTTGCTGTCCCTGCCAAGTCATACACAAAGCATTGGTTTCTTCCTCCACTATAGACTGACTGTGCCTGTCTTATGTGTTCCAGGGTGGAGTTAACCCCATGTCCCATGGGATCCAGGACTATGACCAAGACCATGCCTGAGTGCACCTTGTGATGGAGAAGGGAGATGCTGTTTTCTTTCACCCATTGCTCATCCATGGATCTGATTGGAACCAAACTCAAGGATTCCAGAAAGTATGCATCCACGTTGTTCCAGTTTTGAAAGATGAATGGGTTCGAAAGAGAAAATCATAGGTACATGTAAAAGGTAACATGTAAAAGATTTACAACTTTTCACTAGACTGTTTTATCCAATTTACTTACCAGGAAGTATATTTGCCTTCCTTGTGCTTTTTTTTTGCTCTACTCAGTCAGAAGTCAGGTACCCCTAGGATTCTAAATCAGTTACTTTTAAATCTCGGTCATTGTGAAATTGCTTCAGAGTGTCTCACCTTGTAGCGCACAGCCCCGTGGCTGAAATACTAAAATAGCATGTTAACTTAGCAATTTTTCTATATTTTCAATGATTATGTGTTCTGGAAAAATACTTACCATTTTTACATGGTTGTAAAAGTGCACACTTTTCCTTTTCCTTTGCCTGCTATGGTTGTGCATGACATTGGAGCCTGCACAAGAAATGTAATCTGTACTCCAGAAGTTTGAAATTTGGTACGAAGTAGAAGGTCCTTTTGACAGGTGTGATCGCCTTAAAATAACTAAGTCATGACAAAGAAGGTGAGTTTTAGCTATCGTTTTTCCGCTTAGAACTGTTTATACTTTTTTTTTTTTTTTTTTTTTTTGGGTCTGGAAAAAGGAGAACTAAGTAACCTCAGCCTTATCTTCAGCAGGAAACAAGCTGGGTAATAATATCAATGTGTTGACCCCTAAATGTCACTTCTGATTGAGAAGTGTGCTTTGTTCATAGATATATACCCAGGATTTCGAATAAATCCTGATTGTATAGTAGATGCACAATACATATGAATCAAGAGACTGGAAGAACTGAAGGACAGTATTAGCAAGATCAAATGAAATCCATGGGCTGAGTCCTTTGTCCATTGACATCATGGCAGAATATGAACAAGCAATGAGTGAGCAAAAAACCAGGTGGAATTGCTCTCTGGAATCTGACTGGATTGCCTAATGGAAATATTAATCATAGGCGTGCAATACTGCACCCAACCAGACTTTGATTTACAAACTGCCAGGCCCCTCCATGGCATCCTAAATCTGTCTCTTTGTAGGTCATCCTCTCCCTCCAGCCCCTCAGCTAAATCCTAATTAAGAAATTACAAAAAAGGAAATTTAACTAGCTGTGATATTTACTTTTTTAAGGTATATATAGGACAGGGGGCATAAGTACCTAAGTAACAGATCTTGACATTGTTAAGCTTAAGTTTTCTCAATGAGTGTATATCTCCAAATCCTAAAAAGAAATGTACCACCCTGTGGTTCATCATCTTAGTCATAAAAGTTTGTTACCCAGTCAAATTTGGAATAAGTTATCACTGCAGTGGCAAGTTATATGAAAGCTGAAATTATCTTGAGAAAGAACATAGCACACTTTATTGGGTAGAGTTAATTTTGCAGTGCAATGAACTTAATGACTTCTTCAACCCAGCAACTCTCCTTCAAAAACACAATATCTTTTCCTTTGTTTCTAAGGAATGTAGACAAGAATAACTTCCCCTGTATTTCCTATTAAGCAGGGTAATTGAAAGCCTTTAGCATTTATGAATGAAACCTAAGCTGTTTCGAGGAACAGGGACATTTTAAGATACTTTAGCCTGAATCGGGAGTGAGCCTGGACTGGGGATTAATTCCAATATAGCATTGTATTTTTTATACCACTTGAGGGCAGCAAGGAGATATAGCCCTTATTTTAAAAATTCTAGTGAAGACTTCATTAAGAAAGAAACAGCCTAGTGCCTTTCCTGTCATTCTGCTCAGCACAGGTTTTCCTACGTCTTGTGTTTCCACATTTGTTATTTTCTTAGCCACATATGCAAAGGAGTGAAGGCAAGAGAATCATTAAGAGGGCCTAAGAAAACTGGTTCTAGAATGGTAGGAACTAAAATGTAAATAAGGAATGCCAGTGCAAACAGCATGCAGAGGGCACTGCTTTGATCTAGAATAAACTTTCAACTAGTTGCAGCATAATTTGTTCCTCCTGCCTGGGCCTCCTCAGTTGTTATGATTACAACCACATGTGCAGACATCCTACTCAACTGCTATTGACAAACCAAACTTCACCAGGGCAAAGAGCACACTTTATCATTCCCCGTGTGCATCTGTGAGTGGAAGCCAACTCTTCTGTCAGGAACATGCATTTCTCATCTCATCTGTGTCCCTTCTATCCATTAGTTCACATAGCAATTTGTAGGCACCCACTCTGTAGTGGGAAGGGGAATGACAGCAGGATGACTAGGGCTGTTTTTCACCCATGTGCACCCTCCTTGTGAAGGGTGGGAGCAAACCTCTGCTGGAACATGAAGAGATGGGACAGGAATGCCGTGGCAGAATGAGGAGAAGCCTGGCTGCTCAGTGGGAGGAGATGTGTCCTGGCCTGTTCATTTCACCAGACAGTAATCCAAAAACTTATGCTCAAAGCACAAAATAAAACCATAACTTTCTTCTAAGAATCTTGGGACTCAGACTTGAGGAAAGTCAGAGGCCTTTGCTCACATAAATGTGCTTGGAGCTTCTTCCCTTTACTCCTGTGTTCTTTTTTATACATAAAATTGAGATAAAATATCTAATTAGCCATCTTATCGTTTTGTTTGTGTGTTTTCATCACTGGAGGTTGAACCAGTACTCTACAATTTAGCAACATCCTAGGCCATTTGTATTTTTTATTTCGAGACATGGTCTCACTAAATTGCCCAGGCTGACCTGGAACTTGCAATCCTCCTGCTTCTGCCTCTCCAGTCACTGGGTTTAAAAGTATGTGCTCCCACACCTGGCCATCTTAGCCATTTTTAAGTGAGTAGATCAGTGACATTAAGTACATTCACACTGCTGTGCGGCCATTGTCACCATCCATTGACTGAACTCTTTTCAATTTACTGAACTGACACATCAGCCCCAGTCAATGCAAATTCTCCTTTCCCATTTCCCCTAGCCAGGGCCACCACATTCTACCTCCTGGTTCTATGAATTTGGTTACTTTAGGGACACTCAGACACAAAGTATGTGTCTTTTCCTGACAGGTTATTTCACTTAGCACAGTGTCCTAGGTTCTTCCATACTATGGCATGTGTCAGAACGTCCATCCTTTTAAAAACTGAATAATATTCCATGGTATGTCTATATGGACCCCTGCTCATTGACTTCTCCATTGTGTGTTGCTTTCCTCCTTTCAGTGATTGTGAACAGTGCGGCTGTGAACATGAATGAGAACCTGCTTTCCATTCTTGTAGTATCTTTTGGCTTTCAATTCCAGAAATGAAATTGCTAGATAATATGGAAGTTCTTTTTTTTTTTCCCCCCAGGGGGAGGGGGTGGTGGTGTGTTGAATTCAGGGGCACTTAATCACTGAGCCACATCCCCAGTCCTTTCTCTGTATTTCATTGGAATTTCAAAATTTATTTTATTTCCTTCTGTGAGCAGGACTCTAGACTCTGGGAACACAGGTGAGGAATGTCATGGGAAAGGCATAAAGAACCCAAAGGAGAAGGCCAAAGGGTAGGCCATTTTCCAGTGGCTGTTGTTCCCTCTGAAGAAACAGATAATATCTGATGGGCTGATGGTCATGGTGTACTATGGCACTGTCACCAAATTATATAAAGACTCCATTAAAGACATGATAGTAAGTTTACAAGGAACAACATTCTGGAAGTAACTCCATGCTAAAGAACCAATGAGAAAATGAGGGGAAGGAGAGAGCAGATGCAATGCCAATCATCTGCAGGTCTTACAACAAGATGTTACAAAGAGATCTTACAAAAGAACTTTTAGTTCTGTAAAAAAAAATTCAAATTTTGCTAGACTTTATCACAATTTTCTGGAAGCCATTTATTTAATACATTTAAGGGGGGGGGGCAGCCAAACTAATATTTTGGGCTGGATTCGCACTAAATTAAATCTCTTTTGAACAGCACGATCGATTTTTAGGGATAAACCTTTGGATTTTAGCAGTGGAGAGAAGAGTTGCGAGGATGGTTGGTTGGTGATGGACTGAAGCTATGAAGTTAAGAGCCTTGCTCTGGTCCGCCAGCGAGGGTCCTGTGGATTAGAAACAGCGCGCAGGAGAAGAAGGAGCCCAGGTGCCAGGAACTTGCAATCCTGGCAATCCCAGCTGACCCGGGGGCCCTGGGAGTCTCTCCCCCGGGCCCGGGAGGCGGAGCCCCGGGAGTCGCGTGGGACCGCTGCGCCTTCCCTCTCTCGCCAGGAGGCGGGCGGCCCGGAAATGAAGTGGAGCCCGACCCTGTGGTGAGTGTCCTTGCAGCAGCCATGGAGCAGCAGCGCGCCTCAGCTCGCCTGCGGATTGTTCTGGGGCACCTCGGCCGTCCATCGGCCGTGGCCGTGGTATCCTTTGGGCTGGACTGGGCTCCCTCCAGGTGGAGCACAGCAGCCTAGTCCTTGGGGGAGGCCTGGGCCTAGGTGGTGGCCTCCAGGGCGCAGGAGGGACACTTCGCTTGCCCTTTTCGGCCCTCCGCGCTGCTATCCCTGCAAAGATTACATCTCAAACAGGCGCCCGGGAACGGGGTGGAGGCTGGATCTCTATGCTTTGGTGGCCCCCACCCCCTCAAAGACTTCTTTCCTGGCGATTGGGTACAGGACTGTCCTGGTTTCCGTGGCAGCTATCGCTTCGCTCCACCTTTCTGGTCCTTCTTAGGGCCGGCGGTGGGTCCCAAAAGAGGCCTTGCCAGAGTCAGCTGCTTTGTCGTTTTCTGCACTTAGTGTGCATGACCTCTGCGAGGGAATATCTGGAGACCAAGAAATGCCCCAGGACAATCACACAGAAGCATAGAGCTGACTGGAAGGGACTTAGAGGACAAGCCACTAGAATGGTGGAACCCTCTCTCAGCCTGTGCTTCAGGTTGCTCCCCTTGCTAGTGGAGCTCTGTGCTCTATGGCAGCCTCTGGTGACCTGGGGACCCTGGAAGAGTCTGCACTGGTGTCGGGAAAAGGACTTAGAATCCAGTGCCTGGGTTGTCCTTGAGTCTTCAGAAGTGAATGCCAGCCAGGATGTGTGTGCCAGGCTTGTAGGGGAGGAACAGACCCAGAAATGTGGTAGTGTGAATAGGATCCACAATTCAAATCGGTTTCTTGAACTACTTTTGCCTGCTCAGTTTAAGCCTTCTCATTCAGAGAGTGCTTTGGGAAGCTCTGTAGGAACTGCCTGGAGTTTTTCTTTAAGCCAGTAGCCTCTCTTCTGCTTTTTGTTAACATCCTGACATCTCTCCTAAGGTTGAGTCTAATAGCTGTGTCTTGGACTTTCAGTGTTTCTCTTCCCAGTGGGTTTCCAAGCAGCAACATGGAAGAACATTGCCATTTTAAACTTTGTCCATAGGACGGTAAAGTGGTAAAGAGACTCCAGGAGAGGATGTCAGCTCATTTTACAGTGAGAAACAGAGAATAGAAGAGATTAAAAATTTGAACTATTTAACTATACCAGTGTTTGTCATAGTGTGGTCCATGGACCAGTGGCATCTGCGTTCCCTGGGAATTTGTCAGAAGAACTTGTTAGAAAAGGACTTTTGCTGTGCAGGTGTAGCTCAGTGGGTTTAATTCAGTTGTAGAGGGCTTGCCTAGTACTGCAGGGCCCTGGGTTTCATCCCAGGAGGGGTGGGGAATGCAAATTCTAAGGCTCAATTCAGCTCAGACTGCAGAATCAGAATCTAGAGGTGTTGCCCTGAGGTCTCCTATATGTTCTATTTCTGATGCAGGCTAAATACTGAGAGTTGTGATACACTGGGACTGGATATATTTAGGAGTATAATTGGGATTTCTTGGTTCAGCCTCTCATTGCTTTGTTTTTCCTCTCTGTCATTCTGGGGATGGAACCCAAGGTGTGGTGCATGTTAGGCAAGTGTTCTACCACTAAGCTAAATCCCAACCCTCTTAATATATGTATATATTTTTAATTGGATTTTCTGACCCTGCTATAGCTGAGCTTAGAGATTAGTTTTTTGATGTTTTTTTTTTTTTTTTTTCCATATCAGCATTGTTAAGTTTGGCTTTCAGTGATGATGAAATATTTCATGCCTGGATTGTGCAATATAGTAGCCCCAGCCACATGTGGCTATTGAGCCACTGAAATCAGTCAAATTAGGATGAGTGCAGGTGAGGGACTGCATTTTAACATTCAATTAGTTTCAGCTTAAATAGCCAGAGGTGCCTGGTCGCTATGATCTTGGACAACACTGACCAAGATTTATAGTGAATGTTTCCTTTAGTCTTAGACTTCTTAAAGACTTGTGGCAATTTTTCTCCAGCTTTCATTGTTTCTTAGAATGGTATATTTTGGAATAAGGACTAATCATTCTTGAAGTAAAACATGTCGTGCGTGCGTGTGTGTGTGTGTGTGTGTGTGTTTAAAGAAGGTAAGTTGAAATGGGAAATTAAAAACATGTAACTCATTATTCTACCAGTTAAATCATTTGTAAACTTTTGAGTGTTTTCCATTCATTTGCATATGACTATAAAGCTCCTGATATTCTCACCACCTCCTCAGATTATTGTGACAATGAGACAAAGTGATATAAATGAAAGGACTTAAAGCAGCAGTGTGTACCTGTCAGGGTGATGTGGGAAACCTGAGCACCTGGTGCGTTTAGGGAACTCCTTTCCTGTGAGAACCACCCCAGAGAAGGTAGTTGTTTCTTGACAAGTTTGACTCCCAAATTTTACTTTGTTCGCCTTAATTCGCTGGTTAGGTAGCTTCCCCCACTTCAGGGCCTATTGCCCCTGCCAGTTCTCATCCTCAGCAATTCCAGTAAGTAGATGTAATTTTAATTGGTTTCCTTACTATAAATGCTTTTCCAGTGTTAGCTTGGATATGATATACAATATAACATGTTGCCTGATTAAAATTTATTATACACATTCTCTATTTCCAGGATTGTTCTAATTAGTAGAATTGTGAATGCCTTTGAAGACTTTGACTTTAATTTTCTATATTTATTCTTAAATTCAGAAAGAAGGAAAAATACCAGAAAATGTATAATCTGAGTTTTGAAAATGGAACCACGAGTTATCACAGTTAAATTAGTTTGTAGTTAAGTTAAACTGAAATATTAGCTAATTTTTTGGTTTACAATATACATTTTTTTCTACTTTTTCTTCGTATCCTTCTTTTTCTTTTTCTTTCTTTCTCCTCCTCTTCCTCCTCCTCCTCTTCTTCCTCCTCCTCCTCTTCTTCCTCCTCTTCCTCCTCCCCCTCCCCCCCTCCTCCTCTTTTTAATATTTTTGAGTTGTGGCTCTTGCTATGTTGCCCAGGTTGTTTTGTACCCCAAGGCTCAGGCAATCTTCCTGCCTCAGCTTCCTGAGTAGCTGGAATTATAGAAGTGTGTACTACCACACCTGGCAGGTTTACTATCTTTTTCTGAGTGTGTATGTTGATTAAACCTATGGTGGTATACTACTGAACTGCCTCCCCAGTCCTTTTGATTTTTTATTTTGAGACAGTGACTAAGATGCTTAGGGCCTCCCTTAATTGCTGCGGCTGGCTTAGAACTTGTCGTCCTCCTCCTTCAGTCTCTTGAATCTCTGAGATTACAAGCCCACACCACTGTGTTCACTCAGGTTTATTATCTTCAATCACCTTTAAAGGAAAGGCCTGGACCCTCATAAATATTGTTATAGTCCAAATTCTATCTTAAGAGACAGATGATTTGTATTCGCTTGTTTGTTGAACTCTCATTTGGCTTTTGTTTACTTTGATTACTTCTGAGAATGTATTAAGTTGAAAATATAAAATTTATTGGATTAGTTCCCCAACTGAAAACCATATATGTGCACTCTACAAAAAGTTCAAAATCAGAGAAATAGAGGGAATTGTTTTAAAAAATCACCCAAAATTCTAGTATTCAAAGATAATCACTGTTTGGCAAAATGTTTTTTACTTTTTTTTGGTGTGTGTCTCAGCAGTCATCTTTTCACAAATAGTGTCATGTCTATGTCATTGTAATCATTTTATTATCATTTGAATTTTCCACACTCTTGTGTCCTTCAGTTTTAATGCTCCATCAAGTAGATATGTCAGTCATTAATTTTTCTTCCATTACTGTACATTTTGTGACCATTGTTAATATTTTGGACCTGAAGTTTTTCAAACATTTTAAGATCATTTTCTTAAAGACCTACACTAGAAGTATTGGATCAAAGATTTCTTGGGTTCTTGGTACATAATGTTAGGTTGTAATATAAAATTTGTACTAATTTGGTGCCTTTTTCTCCTGTAGGTATACTTTGGATAATAATGTGCTAAGCCTGGAACAGAGAAAATTTTATGAAGAAAATGGATTTCTTGTTATTAAAAATCTAGTATCTGATGCTGATATTCAACGCTTTAGGTGCAGTAATACTCTTGCTTATTTTACACACAAAAGTGTTTTATGTCAGTTATGTCATTTGCAGGGAAATGGGTGGAACTGGAGGACATCATGTTAAGTGCAGTAAGTAAGATTCAGAAAGTCAAGGGTCATTGTTTCCTTTCATAAGTGGAAACCAGAGAGAAACAAGGGGGTAAAAAGAGGTCTTATGAAAACAGAAGGGAGATCAGTAGAGTATAGGAAAGGGGTCCACGGGATGGAAGAGGGGAAGAAAAGGAGAGGTGCTGGGGAATGAAACTGACCAACTGATACTCTGTGTAAGTGTGAATATATCACAATGGATTCTACTATTAGGTATAATTGTAATAGAAGAATAAAAATTCATAAAATATGTATGTCATGTATGTGATGGGAGTACATGTTAGATTAGCCTCTGCATGTTCAGGTATTTTTGAGTGATGTGGTTTGTTGGGATGTGTTTAGAAGCATGGGCTCTGGAGCCAGAATTTCTGGCCTTAATCTCAGCTTTACCACTTAACATGGTGTGTCCCACAGACATTTTAAGGTCATTTTCTTAAAGACCTACAACTAGAAGTATTGGACCAAAGAGTATGAACTAAGTTTTCCATACCTGTGTGTATTCCTCTGTAAAATGGGCATAGTAATAGCACTGATCTGGCATTACTATTGGGACAAAATAAGGTAAAATATATGGAGAGCACTGTGAACAATGCCTGGTATAAGGTAGGTGCTATAGGAGTATTTGCTATTATAAGCCAAGCATCACTTATCAGAAAATTTGATATACGAATCATTGAGCACCAAGATGATGTCATAAGGGGAAAATTCCATGCCTGACCCATGTGATGGTCTTGGCCACAAAACAGATACACTAAAAACATTGTATAAAATTACCGTTATTACCAGGAGCTGGAATAACAGGCATATGTCACAAGGCTTGGCCTAAATTAGGGTTTGTTTTTGTTTTTGAAATTATTCTTCTTTAAGGGTATTATATGTATGTATATAATATATATATTTTATATATATATAAATATTTTATATATATATATATATATATATATATATATATATATATATATATATATAAATAAAATCGTTAAGCTATGTGTATAAGGTATACGGGAAGCATGAAGTAATTTGGGGATGAGACTTAGGTGTCATCTCCAGGACATCTCATTATTATTTTTGTCATTAAGATTATTATTTTCAGCCAGGCGAGGTGGCACACACCTGTAATCCCAGTGGCTTGGGAGGCTGAAGCAGGAGGATCCTGAGTTCAAAGGCAGCCTCAGCAATGGCGATGCGCTAAGCAACTTAGCGAGACTTGTCTCTAAATAAAATACAAAATAGACCTGGGGATGTGGCTCAGTGGGCGAGTGCCCCTCAGTTCAATCTCCGGTACCAAAAAAAAAAAAAAAAAAAAAGAAAGTTATTATTGTTTTTAGTGCTTGGGATTGAACCCAAGAAAACTTTACCATGAAGTTCCATTCCCAGTCCTTTGTATATTTAATTTTGAGACAGTCTTGAAATTGAATAGACTGGTCTCAAATTTACTATCCTGCAGCCTCATCTCTGGGATAACAGGCATGCTCTATCACAATCAGCTCATTATGTACATGTCAATATTCCCCAAACCAAAAAATACCTGAAATCTGAAATATTCTAGTTCTAAGTATTTCAGATAAGGGATGTTCACCTTATATTATTACAATGTAATCATGAAAATGTTTCCCTACTGGTGTGTTAAACAAAGCAATATTATCATTCTGGCAGTGGATTTCAGTTAGGAGACCACGATTTCTGAGTTGGCCATTTCCTCCTCCCTGCCTCACTAGGCCTGAGGGCTGACTTGGTAGAAACTGCTCCTGAATCTGCAGCTATTTGCACAGGGTCAACCAGGGGCTTAGAGCAGAGGTCATGACATTGTTTGTATATTTAATTTTCTAGGGTTGAATTTGAAAAGATCTGCAGACAGGAGTCGAAACCAGTAGGACTGATGATAATGAGAGATGTGTCCATTGCGAAATCAGAATATAGTCCAAGTGAGAAAATAATCTCGAAGATCCAAGATTTTCAGGAAGATAAGGAGCTCTTTAGATTCTGCACTCTCCCAGAGGTTAGAGACTGCTCTTGTTTTGGTTTCTCCTTCATAGCCAGCCTGGAGGTCTGCCCCAAGATCCACTGGTTGTCCTGGATTTAATCCCCTTCTACTCATGGTGCTAGCATTGTGGCTCTCAGATGGAGGTGATTTTGCCTCCCAGTGGATACTGGCAATGTGTGAAGACTTCCTGGTGATGATAACCTCATAGTGGGTGCACTAGTGGCTTCTAGTGGGTAGGGACCAAGGATGTTGGTAATGGGGTCTGACATCCTATGATGCCTTCTCCCCCAAGAATTATCCCAACCAAGATAGCAGTAGCACCAAGACAGTGAAACACTGCTGTGGAGTGTGCTAATTATCTTTTGTTAAGAAAGATAGGAATTTTGTGTTAAAGAGGAACAGCTGTTCCAAGACTCAATATCAACAGGGGTAAAATTGTGAGGATGTATTTGTAAATGTATTGACTTTTCTATTTGTTTCATAAATCGGGTTGATGGAATGAATTTGCTTTTAAATTCAAATTAGTTTTTTTTTAAATTTGTAGTTGTAAATGGATACAATACCTTTATTTTATTTATCTATCTTTATGTGGTACTGTGGATAGAACCCAGGGCCTCACATGTGTTAGGCAAGCACTCTACCACTAAGCTACAACCCCAACTCTTAAATTAGTTTTTATTTAATTTTATTTATTTGTGGTACTATGGATTGAACTCTGGGGCACTTTATCGCTGAACTATACTTCTAACCTTCTTTACTCTTTGTTTTGAGAAAGAGTCATGCTGTGTTTGAGGCTAGCCTTGATTTTCCTGCCTTAGCCTCCGGAGGAGCTGGAATAACAGGCATATGTCACAAGGCTTGGCCTAAATTAGGGTTTGTTTTTGTTTTTGAAATTATTCTTCTTTAAGGGTATTATATGTATGTATATAATATATATATTTTATATATATATAAATATTTTATATATATATATATATATATAAATAAATAAAATCTAAGCAGTGCAGAAGGCACAACATGAGAAGCAGATTCTTTCTACTGAAGTTCTGTTTGCTGTGAGCTCTTTGTGCATTCTTCTGAAATTAGTTCCTGAATCCTCAAATGTATTTGTACGCTCCCACCTTTTAGCACCATGTTTTCCTAACCACTTGTTTAAAATGGGTTTGAAAGAGACTTTCCATATAGCACTCATGGAGAATCATAACCAGATGTTATTAGACAGTTTTACTCCTGAGGACAGATAGCACAGAATAAATCACCTGTGATGTCCCACCCCGCACCCTGGAGAGAAGGCCAGGGAAAATGGCCCCCAGCCATCCCATGCTGTGATGGGATAGTTCCCACCTCCCATGCTGTGATGGGAATGGAAGTCTGCAGGTGGATCATAGATAGCACTAGAAGCCAGAACTATCTCATGGTGGATGAAGCACTGTCATCCATGACGTTCAGATTCCCTACTTTCCTTTCTTCTCAAGGGACTGAAACTCCATGGGGACAGGGACCTTCTTTTCTTGTTCACTCTTGGTTCCCCTCTGGCCATTACTCTGCTTGGTTCATGAACCTGAGGGAAGAGTTGTTGAGAGAATGACTACACTCGTTGGATTATTCTCCAGGCATGCTCAAAAAGTCATATTTAATTTGTAGTGTTGGAAATTTAGAATGGTTTCCAATTCTGAGGTATACATGCTTGGCAAGATTGCAAAATACCAGTTGATGTTTATACTGTTGTCATTTTGATTCTTGTGTGGACACTTTATGCCCCTTGCCTATACTTCTGATTTCCCATGAGGTTGTTTTTCTTCTTCTTTCTTTTCTTAGATTCTGAAGTATGTGGAGTGCTTCACTGGACCCAATATCATGGCGATGCATGCAATGCTGATAAACAAACCTCCAGATACTGGTAAAGGGCTCTTACTTGTTAAAGAGAGGCAAGAAAATAAAAAAAGATGGTGTAATTAAAATATGTAAAGTTGTTGTTCCAGTCAAGTGTGTAACTGTCAAACTTTGGTTGAGTGAATTTGAGTGCTTTTATTTAAGTCTTAAAAGAGTTCATGTTATATCAATTTTGGAGTATGTGATAATATTTCAGATACTTTATTGCTAAATTTTCAAATGACTGGCTGTCTGAAGTGGCAGTTTAAGATATGTGACTGTTCTTATATCATAGACTCCTTCTGTTCAACATCTCTGATTTTCACCCACCATTCTTAACCAGGATCACACGGATTCTGCATTCCTGATCTGAAGATATCATTATTAGTAACAAGATGAAAGCTGTTACTACAAGTCACATTCAAGCCCTTGTGGTGCCTTGTGCTTGCCAAACCTAGATCTAAGTCCTCAGAGAGACACCGATTCTGAAGTTGATCCCAGGTGTCTGCCTTTTAATACCCGTCCCCAGAGATTCTACTGCAGGTGTCTCTCAGACCACATGGAGAGATTTTTCTGTAACAGAAAGAGAAATCAGCCATTAATGGCTTTATTCTTTTCTACTTTTAGTTCCTTCTGAGAGCTGGGTGATTTTTATGTGATAGGTCTGAAGTGCAGGGTTACTAAATGTCTTCCTCCATGGATGTCCTGCCTGGGGAGATGAAGTGGTTTGGGAACCAAGTTCTAAGCTCAAACTGGGGAAAATGTACCTGTGGTCAATGAATCTGACTGGATACTGACCGTACACAGGATGCCTGTGAATTAAGGCCTCTAAGGGAACTGTTTTTGGCATCAGCCACTTTGAAGCGGACCTCAAATTTTACTCTGTAACATTATCTTCAATTTAGTTGATCCAGCTTTTTTTGTTTTTAATTCCTACTGCCTACTAGCTCTGTACCAAATTCAGAGTGACAAAGGAATAAAGCACAACAGAGATGATGAAGTATATCCAGCTCCCTAGAAAAGAGAGTAAGCACCCAGCAACCAGAAACCCAGAAGAAAGTATAGATTCCAAGCCCCATGTTGACTGATATTTTTGTTTGGTTCTGTTCTCTTGGGACTGATTTTCCATAATGGAAACCACACAGTAGTTGTTTTTTTTTGCAAGGGAAGGTCAGTGTGTTATTTATTCAGGCAAAGAATAAGAATTGTGGGACTGGGGATATAGCCCAGTTGGTAGAGTGCTTGCCTTGCATGCACAAGGCCCTGGGTTCAATCCCCAGCACCACACAGACACACAGACACATAACACAATAAAAATAAGAATTGTGAGGCTCAAGCTCTTTTTGACAGCAGGCTCATTTCAGGCAAGAAGACTTCCCGGCACCCTTTGCACCAGGATCTGTACTATTTCCCCTTCAGGCCCAGCAATCGCATTGTGTGTGCTTGGACCGCCATGGAGCACATTGACCGGAAGAACGGCTGTCTGGCTGTCCTCCCAGGCACCCACAAACTTCCCCTGATGCCGCATGACTACCCCCAGTGGGAGGTAGGTCTGTCTGACCACTGAGTCTGGATCAGAATCTCTTTCACTGTTGTAATTTTACATCAGGTGCAAAAAGCTTAGAAATGAGACTGCTTTCCTTTCTCAGCAAAGCACTGTCCTGAAATTTGCAATTAGGATCCGGGGGAGTTCAAGGACATAAGATCAAATATTCATTATATTTTTCTTTCATCATATGTGTGAAAGCCAGCTAGTTTGGGGACCTGGATCTGGAGGGGCCTAGGATCTGAGATGGCGAGGCCTGATGGCAGAGGTCAGACATCAACCCTTCAACTCTGGTGTGTGTGAAGTGCCCACTGACTGAGGCTCTCAGAGTAGAGGAAGGGAGGGAGGAATTGACTCCTTGTCCCTGTGAGGACCAGCAGAGGCTCAGGGGTGGGAGGTGGTGACTGAGCTGAGCCTTAAAGGACAAGGTAGATTTTCTATCGCAAAAAGGCTCCTTGGAGGAATCAGAGTTATTGACAAGCGCAGATCTGACTGTGGAGTAGGAAAGATTGAAGGTTATCCCAGTTCTGATGGGCTGGGGGTAGAGGCACATTTTAGGAAGTAGGAGAGGGAGGAGAGCCTGGAAAGGTATGCTAGGACAGGATTAAAAAGCACTTTAACACTTGGAGGTTACATGAAGAAAATGGGGTTGTTCCCTTTTTAGGAAGCAGCAAGAGCTTGTAATTTCTAATAATATGGGGTTTTGTCATATAGATGGCACATATTTTCAGTGTATAATTTAATCATTTTGACACACATGTACCTGGTATCACAATCAAGAGGGTATTTTCTACCTCCTGCCTCAGGTAAGAACTCACCTGCTTTCTGTTCCTATTTTTTAATTTGCATTTTATAAAATGTCGTGTAAAGTCTAATTAAGTGGCATATACTTTTTTTTGAGTAATTGCTGTTGCACAGCATAGGTATTTAGAGGCTCATGAAACCTGACTCATGTCTCAATAGCTTGTTCCTTTCCATTCCTGAGTAGTATTCCGTGGCATGGCTGAACAATGTTTGGTTTATCCATTCAAATATTGATGCTGGGGAGCTACTATGTGCTTCTGCATCCATGAATGATGAGGTCCTATCCATTCTTCAAGAACATGATCTCAGGTCTGGGGCATGATTCATGATTCCCAGGAGGTATAGGAGCTCAGAGGCAGCAAAACCAGAGAGCAGATCTCAGCCTTTTTGATGCCAGACCAGAAGATCCTGAAATCCCTGATGATGGTCCGAATGGAAAGGGCAGCTGTGGTGAGCAAGGAGACTGAGTCTTGTTTCTGTAGGATGTGAAGGCTGTGGCTTCAAGGGCTTTTCTCTCCGAATTCTTGCACTACTGATTGTGTTCTGTGGAAATATTTGAGTCTGAATCCCAATATAAAAGTGGAAATGGTGAAATTCATCAGTTAAGTTCTGGGACAGGCAAGGGTTGGTGCAATCCTAAGGAGGCTGTGGCTGATTGAGCAGAAGGGAATGGCGTCCAAGGCTATGGGAGCAGACTGGTGTCTGAGATGCTGTTGAGATTCACAGCAGTGGCAGTGGAAGGTCAGCTTAGCTTAGCAGGGGTCAATATGCACCTTGGCCAGGAAAGAAGGGCAGGGGGTCAAAGTCACAATGTGAAGCACAATGACAATGGTAATTGCCAAAAAGGATACTCTTAGCTGAGGAATGGGACCCTTCTGCCCAGAAGCATAAAGGCTCTTCAACTGTAGTCACTTCTCTTTTTAGTTTCTATAATAAAGACATACACATTTCCTAGAGTTCTGACTACTTTTGGAAATAGTTATCAACAAACACAGTATTTAAACTTACTATTCCCTTTTTATTCTGAATATGACATAAATCCTTTGAGCTTAGAAAAATTGAGCACATTCTCCACTTGGTTTGGGGAGAATAATTAGCCTCTCTAAAATACCCTGATTTATACAAGAATGATGTGAACAAAATTCTAGGTGAGGAGAATATCAGGCTGGGGCAAGGATGTTAAGATTGAAGGTGGAAATGCCTAAGAGAAAGGTGTTCACCTGCATTCACCACAAGAGGCAGAACTGATCTGATTATTTATAATTCAATGAGGAAGGGTAGGTAAAGTTCAACATTTTTTCATTTGGTCAAAAAACCCGTGAACTTATTATTAACTTGTGATTTTAATTTGTAGCATTGCTGGGTTTCAAACTCAGAGCCTTGCACATGCTAGGCAAGCCCTCCACCACTGAGCTATATCCTCTGCCCTTTATACAAATCTTAATTTGAGACAGAGTCTGGCTAAGTTTGCTAGTCTACCCTGAACTTGTGATGCCTGGCCTCAGCCTCCCAAGTAGCTGGGATCACAGGTGTGTAACACTGTACTCATAGCAGACGATGTTTAAAAACCCAGACATATCACAGACTTTTGCATTTTTTTTTAAATTTAAGATTTTAATTTTAAAGTCTTTCTCTTGGAAGAAGTCAGAGAACCCTTGCTGTCCCTGCCAAGTCATACACAAAGCATTGATTTCTTCCTCCAGTGTAGACTGTGCCTGTCTTATGTGTTCCAGGGTGGAGTTAACAGCATGTACCATGGGATCCAGGACTATGACAAAGACCATGCCCGAGTGCACCTTGTGATGGAGAAGGGAGACACCGTTTTCTTTCACCCTTTGCTCATCCATGGATCTGGTCGGAACCAAACTCAAGGATTCCGGAAAGTATGCATCCAGATTTTAAAAGATGGGTTCAAAACAGAAAGTCATTTGTATAGTAACATGTAAAGATTTATGACTTTTCACTAAACTGGATTGTTTTTTCCAGTTTACTTTCCAGAAAGTATATTTGCCTTTTAGTGCTTTTGTTTGTTTTGATTTTGCTCTACTCTGTGAGAAGACAGGTGCCCTCAGGATCCTAAACCTGTTGCTCTTGAATCTTGGTCATTTGTGAAATTGCTTCAGAGCAGTAGCTCACCTTGCAGTGCACAGATTCTGCTTTCTGAGGCAAAAACAATGGCTGAAATACTCAAATAATCACATTTGGAATTTATATTGCTCAGGGTAACTAGAACAAGAAGAAAATTTATCATATTATTATTGGGAAAATAGTATTGATCTGAAGCAAAGGTTCTGAATTGGCTGCTCAAAATGAGATTTAGCATGCAGCCATATTTATCCCCTTCCAATCTCATGTTTTAAATTAAATAATTTTGTCACATTTAAAATGGACAGAATTCCTCACAATTTCTCTGATTTCTCACTTCTCTCAAATTCAGCAGATCTCATAGTATTGTCGGTTCACTTTTCCCCAAGGTAACATGGTTGTCCATACTATTGAGGCTTCTTTAAGATTCAGTGGGGTTTCCCAATTTGTTCCCTGGTTCCCACTGATCCCTGTTTTAACCCTGAGTATAGGGTTGCAGACTTCATTTATTTATATTTGCACCAGGTTCACCAGGCCTGGCACAGGTTGATACAAGTTGGAACATTGCCTGAGGATGAAATTGAAGGGGCTACCAAAATCTCAGCCATCAAAATAAGTGGTGTTTTACTAAATCAATATTAATGCAAAACATCCATGCTGTCCTCAATGCCAAAAATTTAAGTAAAAGACAAGAAATACCTGCACTAGAACAACTCTCAAGTTGTGTAACTATGGGGGTGCAGGCACAAAGATGCAAATAGTGATGTCAGTTGTAGAATATTAATATTGAAATACTTCCATATTTTTCAGTTATTTTAATGTTCTGGAAGAATATTTATAATTATTTCCTAACAACTTGGATGTAGGAATATACAACAATTCTTTTTGCCTTGGGTCTTGATGTGGCTCTGCTTGGCACTGGACTTGCACAGAAATTTGAGGTTGGATCTGCACTTTAGAAGTTCAAAATTTTGGGCACAGCAGAAAGTTTTTATAAAAATTGCCATTTCTATAATAACCTGTCCCAAATTTTACTGGGTATCTAAGCTTTATGACTAAGAAGATGATGAACCACAGAGGGGTACATTCTTTTTTTAGGACGTGGAGGTATATGTTCATTGGGAAAACTTAAATGCTTAAAAATGTGAAGATCGGTTACTTAGGTAGTTATGCCCCCTGTCCTACATATACCTTTAAAAAGTAAATAGTATAGCTAGGTAAAAAAAATCTTTTGTAATTTCTTAATTAGCCTTCAGTTGGGGATAGGATGGAGAGGCTGACCTACAAAGAGGCAGATTTGGGATGCCATGGAGTGTTCTACCAGTTTAGATGTCAAATTCTGGGTGGAAGTATTGACTTTCTGCAAGGAGGAACTCCTAGCTTGGTTGTTGCATTCATGGAGTTCTTTTCTCCATTATCGATTGTTCACTCTTCACAGTCAATTTCCTGCCATTTCGCCAGCGCTAATTGCCACTACATTGACGTGAAGGGCACCGTTCAAGAAAATATCGAGAAAGAATTTTTGGGAAAAGCAGACAGATTGTATGGAACTGAAAGTGGCTTAAACTTTAAGGTACACTTGCATGAAAAAAATCAAGATGCCTGAAGTTTCTTGTTTTCATGTGCTTAATTCATTCCTAATTTAATTTAAAATTAAGGATAAGGGGAATTCTATATGCATAGGAGCAAACTTAAAGGTTTGGGACTTCAATCGGGCCTCCTTTCTTGGCAAAGTATATTTTTATTAGGAAATCCAGTCAGACTCCACAGAGCAGTTCTGGGGTCAGTGTTCCTTTCGGTAAATGTGCATCTGGAGTTTTATGAGAGGCATAATGTGCATGGAGCAGGGATGAATACATCTAAGGGGGCATTAGATAGTGTTCCATGTGCTTTCCTAATTGATACACATCACTTGGAAAGTGTCTGTTTTTAAGTGGTGGATATTCCATGATGCTGATGAGCAGAAGGCAAATTATCAATCCAGGGAATTAAATAAACATCTTCACTTTATATAAAACACACATTTTAGGCCCTGAATGAAGAAGCTCTTCCTATTTATGTTATTGGTATGAGATAATGATAATGCAGGCATGCCCCTTCCCCCAAGAGACTGAGAGTGATGATGACTCTGGGCCATCCAGGATGTTGTAAGGCTCAGCACATCAGAGGGATGCCACAGTGCCATTGCGAACCTTTGGAATAGCTTTCCAGGGTGGAGAATCTTGCCTCTCCTTTTAGAACCTACCAATATGTCCCTTGTCTAAAAATGCTCCATGATTGGGGATTCAACCAAGTGAAATATTGGAAAAATATTCAGAATATTAAACAATATTTGAAAAAAAAATTGCATCTATACTGAACATGTACAGACATTTATTTTCCTAATCATTATTTCCTACCTAAAAACTACCTCATGTTTCTATTGCACCAGGTACACTAAGTAATCTAGGGGTGATTTAAAATATATGGGAGGATGAACAAAGGTTATTTTATTGCAGGGACATGAGTACCCATGGATTTTGGTAGCTGAGGGGTCCTGGAATGTACATTACATTTGAAGTTTGTGAAGGTTGTCCTGGATGAACACCACTATTTTAGTATCTCATAAGTTAGAGCTTATCAGATATATTTAGAGTAACAATAGAATAGAATAACAATACAAACTCATATAATTCTAACTTATAAAAACACTTCCATGGGGCTGGGGTTGAGACTCAGCGGTAGAGTGCTCACTCAGCATGTGCAAGCGCTGGGTTCAATCCTCAGCACCACATAAAAATAAATAAATAAATAAAATAAAGGTATTATGTCCAATTACAAATCAAAGAATTTGAAAAAACAAAAACACATCCATGTGCCATTTCTGATTTTCTTTACTAGAATGCAGTGAACACCTGCTGTAAAGGAGAAATTGGAGTCCCAGAGACTGGCCTAAGAAACAGAGCTAGATTTCAAGTCAGGCCTAATTTTGAAATCATTCTTTTCACCATACCTTGCTGTATGCTCAGCAATAAAAAAGAAACAAGAAATTAGAAGGTCTCAATTGCTTTATTAATAATTGCAGCAGGGTGCTTGTGGCACATGCCTATAATCCCAGCTACTTCACAGCTTGGCTGAGGCAGGAGGATTGTAAGTGAGGCCAGCCTCAACAACTTAGTGAGCCCCTGTCTCAAAATGGAAAATAAAAAGCCTGGGGATATAGATCAGTGGAGAGTGGCCCTGGGTTCCATTTCCAGTACCCCCTCCCCAGACCCAAGTAAACCAGTATCCGTGACACCATGTTCACTACTACGATCTCATCAGAGTTGCAACCTCAAAGTGGTTCAGGCAAGTAACAAAAAGACAAGCTGAGAGAAGGGTTGTAAACTGCTGTGACTGAGCATCACAGCCACCCTCCCTGGTGCATTACCTGGTACATTACTGTGATCAGGGAGGCCAAAAGCTTGAGGATCCACCGACTCCGTGCAGTTGGCATTGTTTTAATTGTTGGCAAGATAATTAATTGCAGTTTCAAAGCTTGTTTATTTATTAATCAATATAATAATCATAGCATTGTTTTCCGTTTTAAGCATTTGTAGAGCCTAGAAATCTCTTGTGGGGAATAGGCCAATGGATGTGTTCCACACACTCATTCTGTTTGGTATTATTTCCAGGATATTTGGATGTTTCGAGGCCGACTTGTGAAAGGAGAAAGAATCACCCTTTGAAACAGTCCTTGATTATAACTCTTTCAAAAGGAGATCAAAGAAACAAGGAGTCTAAGGAATATGTTTTCATATGGGATGATGTAATGTTTTCTATCACTTGGTATCAAAATCAAGACACATGCATTGGGAACTTCATTTTGCAGAGTTAATTTTGCAGTGCAGTGATGTTACTTTAGTGGAAGTAAGAACAGTAAAATGAAATATAACTGTTTTCAGAAAGACTGGTTTGGGGTTACAATCAATAAATGTGGCATATGATTTACGTATGTTCAATCAGTTCCTCTCATTGATTAGCTGTTTTTCCCGGCAGAAATGAATTCCCTGAAACTCAGTGTGCACTGAGATGAGCATGCCTCTCCTAGTAAAGCCAACACTTCCCCATTTAATGTCATGAGAGATTTCAAACTAGAATCATGTGAAGTACATTCACATTTGGTGAAGGGCGTACCAAGGCCATTGTGGGATCAAAATAAGGTGGGTCCTCATTCTCTGACCCAGGCTTCCTTCCAAGACTTCTTCAATCCAGCTACTCTCCTTCAAAAGCAGAATATTTTTTCAAAAAATATTTTTTGTTTCTAAGGAATGTAGATAAGGGCACCTTCCCAGATATTTCCTGTTAAGTAGGGGAACTGAAAGTCTTCAGAATTTATGAATGAAACCTAAGCTTTTTTGAGGACCAGAAACATTTTAAGATACTCTAGGCTGAACTGGGAGTGAGCTTGGATTAGGGATTCATTTAATGGGCCTGGGATTGTGGCTCAGCGGTAGAGTGCTCATTCAGCACCATATTTCTATACCAGTTGAGTCTGTGCAACCACTCTGGAAAGAAGTATGGAGAGTCCTTAAAAAACTAGGAACCATTTAACCCAGTTATCCCACTCCTTGGTATATATCCAAAAGTTTTAAAATCAGTATACTACAGTAATATAGCCACCTCAATATTTATAGCAGCACAATTCATAATATCTAGGCTATGGAACAGACCTATGTGCCCTTCAATAGATGAATGGATAAAGAAATTGTGGTATATATGTACAATGGAATATTACTTGGCCATAAAGAAGATATTCACTTGTAAATGGGTGGATCTGGAGACTATCAAGCTAAGTGAATTAAGTCAAATCCCCCAAAAGCCAAAGATTGATATTCTCTGATACATGGATGCTAACTTACAATAAGTTGTGAGGGAACAGAAATTCAGTAGTTTAAACACAGGTGAATGAAGGGTGGGAGATAGGAATAGGAAAGACAGTGGAATTCTTCTGACATAACTTTTTATATGTACATACACGAACACACCAGAGTGAATCTCAACATTGTGTACATCCACAAGACTGGAATCCTGATTAGAATAAGATGTATTCCTTGTTTGTAAAAATATATCAAAAATAGATTCTCCTGTCATTTATTACTAAAGAGAACATTAAAAAATTCTCTTAGGGGCTGGGGTTGTGGCTCAGTGGTAGAGTGCTTGCCTAGCATGCATGAGGCACTGGGTTCGATCCTCAGCACCACATAAATGTAAAATAAAGATATTGTCTCCACCTAAAACTAAAAAATAAATATTAAAAAATTCTCTTAAAGACAAAAACATGGTTCTTATTTTTAAAAATTATATTTATGGCTTGATTAAGAATAAAACAGCCAGTTCCTTTCTTGTTATTCTGCTGAGCAGAGGTTTTCCTAAGGCTTGTGTTACCATGTTTGTTAGTTTCTTAGCCCCAGCTGGAAAGGAGAGAAGGCAAGAGAATCATGAAAGGGCCTAAGGAAAGGATTCTTAGAAGGATGGAAACTAAAAGGTAAATAAGGAATGCCAGTGCAAACAGCATGCAGGAAGCAGGGCTTGTATCTAGAATGAACCTCCAACTAGTTTCAACCTGAATTTCTTTCCCTGCCTGGGCCTCCCAAGAAACTGTGATTACAGGTGTGCTCCCCTGAGCCCTGCTCCAATCCAACGAGGAAAACCAGATTCCAGGGAAAACAGCACAGTTAGTCCCCAATGCATCTGTGAGTGAAAGCCAACTGTTCAATCAGGAAACATGCACTTCTCATCTCATCTGTGTCCCTTCTGTCCCTTAGTTCACATATGAATCTGCAGGCGCCCACTCTGTAGTGGGAGGGGAATGACAGCAGGATGACTAGGGCTGCTTTTCACCCGTGTGCACCCTCCTTGGGAAGGACGGGAGCAAACTCCTGGTGGAACATGAAGAGATGGGACAAAACACCTTGGCAGAATGAGGAGAAGCCTGGCTGCTCAGTGAGACGGGTTGTGTCCTGGGCTATTCATTCATCAGACAGTAATCCAACAGTTGATACTCAATGTGCAAAATAAAACTAGAACCTTCTTCTAAGGAATTTGGGACTCAGAGTTGTGAAAAGCCAGAGGCCTTTGCTCACTTGTATGTACTTGGACTCCCCTTTGTTTCCTGTGTTCCTTTTAATATATAAAATTGGAATAAAATATATATTACAGCTGGGTGCAATGGCACATGCTTGTAATCCCAGTCGCTCTGGAAGCTGACTCTGGAGGACTGTGAGTTCAAAGCCAGCCTCAGCAAAAGTGAGGTGCTAAGCAACTCAGTGAAACCCTATCTCTAAATAAAATACAAAACAGGGCTGGGAGTGGTGGAGTGCCCCTGACCCCTGAATTTAATCCCTGGTAACTCTGAGATAGATATATATATATATAAAATAAAACAATTAGTCATGTTATCCTGTATTTGTTGTTTTCTTTTTCTTACTGGGGATTGAACCCAGGGGTGTTTTGCTACTGAGCTACATCCCCCCCCCCCTTTTTTTAGTTTGAGACAGGGTTTTAGTCAGCTTTTTCACTGCTGTGACCAAAAGACATGATAAGAACAATTAGAGGTGGAGAAGTTTATTTGGGGCTCAAGGTTTCAGAGATCTCAGTCCCTAGATGGCAGACTCCATTGATCTGGGTCCAAGGTGAGTCAGAACCTCATGGTGGAAGGCTGTGCTAGATTAAAGCAGCTCAGGACATGATATCAGGAAGCAGAGAGAGACTTTTGCTGAACATGGATAACATGTATACCCCAAAGGCACACCGCCCCCCCAATGACCCTCCTCTTTCAGCCACATCCTACCTACCTATAGGTTCCACCCAGTTTATTCTATCAGGGCATTAATGCACTGATTAGGTTAAAATTCTTATGCCCTAATCATTTCACCTCTAAACTTTCTGGCATTGTCTCAAATTGAGTTTTTGGGTGACACCCCGATATCTGAACCGTAAGTTCTTGTTAAATTTCCCAGGATGCCCTGGAACTTGCAGTTCTGCCTCTGCCTCCCCAGTCACTGGGATTACAGCATGTGCTCCCATGCCTGGCCATCTTAGCCATTTTTCAGAGTGTAGATCAGTGGCATTGTGGACATTCACATTGTTTTGCAGCCATCAGCACCATCCATCCACAGAACACTTTCCATCATACCAAACTGACACATCATCCTCAGTAAACACTAACTCATCTTTCCCCTTCCTTCATACCTGGCCCACCACACTCTGCATTCTGTCTCTGTGAATTTGGTTACTTTAGGGACACTCAGGTGAGTGGAATCACAAAGTATTTTTCTTTTCCTTACAGGATTATTTTGTTTAGCATCATGTCCCCAAGGTTCTTCCATGCTGTGGCATGTGTCAGAATGTCCTTCCTTTTTAAGATGGAATGATACTGCATTGAGGGGCTGGGGCAGTAGCTCAGCAGCAGAGGGCTTGCCTAGCATGCATGAGGCACTGGGTTCAATTTTCAGCACCACATAAAAATAAACAAAATAAAGGCATTATGTTCATCTACAACTGAAAAAAAAATTTAAAAAATAACGCTCCATTGTATGTCTATATCGTGTTCTGCTCATTCTCCTGTCTATTGCAGATTGCTTTCCAATTTCAGTGATTCTGAACAATGCAACTGTGAACATGAATGTACACATGTCTCTTTGAGAACATGCTTTCCATTCTTTTATTATATTTTGAACCTTCAATTCCAGAAGTGGAATTGCTGGATCCTCTGGGAGTTCTATTGTTAATTTGTGAGGAGTCACCATACTGTTTTGTCCAGTGTCTGCAACATTTTACATTCCCATCAGTAGTGAAGGAGGTTTCCAATGTCTCCACATCTTTGCAGCCACTGGTGACTTTTTATTTGTTTATAGAAGCCATCTTACCCAACCCTGATGTCTACCCCTGAATTACATTTCCAGACCCTCTCCTTTAAAAAAAAAATTTTTTTTTTGAGTCAGGGTCTAAGTTGTCCAGATCATCCTTGAACTTTTCATGCTCCTTCCTCAACCTCCCAGGGAACCTGGATCAGAGGCCTTCAAGGGCATGTCCAGCAGTAGCCATCTTCCTGGGTATGAGATGGTGTTCCTTCTGATACATTTGACCAAAATAAAATCTTTAGCCCACACTTCTATGGACAATGGATAGCTAAACATGACTCAGTTATGGAACCTGTTTGGGGCACGTTTAGATTGAAGCCTGGAGGGCTGGACAGGCCTACGGCTGACCTGGTGATATGAACTGGGAGACAATATAATATAAAGCTGCCTTTCATGTTTGTGAGGGCAACAGGTGGGACAAAGCAGGCAGGGTTTTGTTTCTCTAAAGGGGAATGCCTTGTGAATAAAACCTGGAACAAAGATTCTACTGTGATTATATCACACTATGACTTTTAAAGAAAAAATTTTTCTTAGTTTTAGTTGGACAGAATACCTTTATTTTGTGTATTTAATTTTATGTGGTGCTGAGGATCGAACCCAGTGCCATTCGTGTGCTAGGTGAGTGCTCTACCACTGAGTCATCACCCCAGCCCTGTATTCTTATTTTTTATTTGCCAGTGTGGGGGATCCCACTCAGGGCCTGGAGCTAGGCAGCTGTTCTGCCACTGAGTTACATTCCCAGCTCCCTCCCCCATTTTTTGTGAGAAGGTCTCACTAAGTTGCTCAGGATGGCCTCAAATTTTCAATCCTCCTACCTCAGCTTCCTGAGTAGCAGGGATTTCAGGTGTATGCCATACCCGACACAATCTACAACTCTAGTTTGTTCAAATTGTTCCAGCTTTGGCCATTAGAAGCTGTTGCTGTTGCTTCCTGGGTCTCTTTGACATACAGACCCTCACCTGTGTAGGTTTTTGCTTTGTTCTTAATTATTAGCACTGCCTACTTTCAGCCACCAGGGGATGCTCCAGGCTCACCTGCATCTTTCCTGTCCTGTGCAGTGATCAACCCCTTCTACCAGATGAAGCTTTCCTTCAACTGTACAGGTAAAAATGTAGGCATCTGGGAAGAAAAAGAAGACTTACTCAGGGATTCTCACTAAGATCAAGTCACAAATACATTGCTTTTTAACCTGAGTTAAATAATAGAAATTCAACATAAATAACTCATATTTATAGAATTTACTTATCAATGTAGGCTCCTTGGTTCCAAGAGGGATTTGAGGTGTTTTCTGATGTTACCATTGTGCATAGGAGAACTTGTCATTTCCTGAATGTGGGGTGAGGCAGGGGCCATGGCCTCCCTTGGTTCCTCTGCTTCCCTCGCCTCCCCCACCTGCTCTTGCACATCAGAGTTGTGGGGACAAGAGCGCCTCAGTCCTCCAGGAGAATGTGAGGTTTCTAAGGGGCCTGTTCTTCCTCCAGCAGACATGACCTGCAAGTCTTTGTTGATTTTTCTAGTTGAAGAATGTGCCAGAAGTCCTTGAAAGTAGAGTTCTGGATACTGTCCTCGCAATAAGTCATGTTCTCCAGAGGACCACGGCTCTCATAGATTTAATTTCACAGCCAAAAGCTCAGTGAAACTTTTTTTTTTTTTTTTTTTTGATGCTAGGCTTTATGCACACTGGAAAGCACTCTGCCACTAAGCAACACTCCCAGCCCCTGAAATTTGCTTGGAGGGCTCTTTTCTCACCTGGATGGCAGGCATCTTAATTGGAGGAACAGCATCTTTCTTACTTACCTTTGTAATTCCTGTTGTTTTTTTTTTTTTTTTTTTTTTTTTGTACTGAGGATTAAACTGAGCTCTACCACTGAGCTGCATCACCAGTCCTTTTTTAATTTTTATTTGGAGACAGGTTCTCACTAAGTTGCCCAGGCTCAGATCAAACTTGCAATCCTCCTTCCTGGGCCTCTGGATCTCTGGGATGACAGATGTGTGCCACCACACCCTGCTCATGGAGTACTTCTCTGATCATGAGATTTCTTTCAAGTGTCTAAATGGCCAGGTGCAGTTGGATCAAACCACTAACTTGATGATTGGAACTAACTCACATTACCTTTTGGTGCCTCAGTCAACTCTGTATGCTGCAGTGATTGGGCATTGAGAAGTGGCAATGCCTGTAATCCCAGTGACTTGGGAGTCTGAGGCAGGAAAGTCGCCAAGTTGAGGCCAGCAGGGCAAATTAGTTTGATATTTCAAAAGGGATGGGGTTATAGTTCAGGGGGAGAGCACTTTCGTAGTATGCTTGAGAACCTCTGTTTCATCCCAGTCAGTCAAGGAAAAGCAACAAGAAAACGCAAACATTTATATAGAGCTTAGTGATGGGCACTGGGCCCAGGGTCTTATGCATGCACCCCAACATGGAGCTATATCTGGAGCTGGTGGCATAATCCTATTTCCACTGATCAGGAAAGCTGGTCACCTTCATAGTAAAGGTTTTGATTTCTTATTTGGAGAGAGGGGAAATGAATTCATATTTGTATTTTTAATTTTTCTTTTCCTAGCAGTCTGCCCTTTATACCAGGTGAGGACAGTAAGGGAACACTTATTTGTCTGTACCCAGTGGGATAAGGGCTGAAGCAAAACCATGCAGGATCCTGAGTCCCCTAGAGGACAGTGTCTTTAGGTTAAATGCTGACAGACATAAGCATGTCTCCTTAGAACAATCAGCAACCTCAATGGACTAGTTCAGGGTCAGATACCCTCGTGATGATTAACTAAGCCATATGAAGTTGAACCTAGTAGAGAAACCAGGAGGTCCAAGTGTCAGGTAGTAGTTAGTAAAGAGCAGTGAAATTTGAGCCAATAACACAGCAGGATCCTGGGATTTTTTTGATTTTTTTTTTCACAACAATCAGGTAATTTGCAGAACAACAGGTGCACTAACCCTGAGAATAAGCAGATGGAAATGAATTGAGTCTATTAAGAAATACTGTCAAGAAAGAGATCACCCAGGCTAATTCCTGGCATCATCTACTGAGGTCATTGTAAAGTTAGTATTTGTGACCATAGGTTTCTCAATGTATTTCTAAGGGAAATTTCATTAATAGCACAGATGCACTAAGATGAAGTCTGCTCTCACTGACCCCAGCACCTGCATTAAGATAGGATTGACTTGTGGATGCAGCCCCCCTGAATAGGATGGTCACCATGACAGTTCCAGAGAGGACCCACTAGGGTCAAAAACTCCTCCAGCAGGTGGGAAGGGGCAGACCAGCATCTGATTGGTAAAGACTGCAGGAGGAGGAACCCACTTCTCCTGGTAAACAGCAAAGAGCATTCAAGTTGGGAGCAGCACTGGTTCCTTTGCCCTTCTCTGCTGGAGTCCACCCACTCTCTCTCTCAGCTCTCTGCAGAGCCCTACTGTGCTCTCACTCCTACAAGAAAATTCTCTTGCTTGGCTTTTCCCACCTGACTTTAGATTATCCTCTATGAGGACACCAGACCTGAGGTTGGAGCTTGAGCTCCCTACTCTCCTGTGACACTGGGTCCTTCTGTGAGGAGGACTCTGGATTCTGGGACAACAGGTAAAGAATGTCATGGGAAAGGCATAAAGAAACCAAAGGTGAAGGCCAAAGGGCAGACCATGACCTAGTGCCTGATGTTCCTTCTGGGAAAATAGGAAGTAGCTGTTGGTCTGAGGGCCTGTCTCCTGCACTATGGCACTCTCTCCAAATTACACAAAGTCTCTGAGTCGGTACTGGACACTATAATGCTAAATGACTCAGAAAGCCAAAGGTAGTCTAAAATGAAAGAGAGGGGCGAGAGAGACAGACAGATAGAGACAGATACAAATACAGAGAGAGAGAGACAGAAAGATAGACAGACAGATGGAAACACAGGGAAAAAAAAGGGTGGGGGAATTCCATCAAAATTAAAGCAAGAGCAGGGAGCAGAAGAAGGGGATTGAGAGAATGGGATAGGGGAAAAGAGTGAAATGAATCTGACTTAAGTTTCCAAAGTGTTGGGAAAAGTATAAACGGCAGCCATACCCCAGAGAAAAAACCCCAACATGGCGCCTAAGCACCTCATCTTCCTACCTTCTTCTTTTCTGCAGTGGCGCGAAAAGTTCCCGCCCGTGTGAACTCTCCCGCCGGCGCCAATTTCAAATCTCACTGGCGGGGAACCTTAGCCCCAATGAGAACTAATTCCTGGGCTCCGGAGCTGATATCTGAAAGAACTTGCCAATAAACGGGTTGCCTGCCATTTATCTAAACCCTACCATCTCCCCCTTAGTTCTATATAAGCACACTGCTTTTTGCAATAAAATTGGAAGTCTCCCATCGAAGTGTCTTTGCGTGGGGAATTCTTTCATTCTGGTGCCATGACTAGGATAAGGTTGAGCTCTTTCCAACAAGAGCCCCATCCCTGCTCCGCGGAGACACTCCGCCCTGGTCCGCTCTTTTCAGACTCCGGCTGCCTGCACTCAACACACTGATCTGGCGTGGTAAGGATCCCCTGACCCCGGCTCGCCAACTCCCTTCAGGCTATTGCTGGATTTGTGACCGTGATCGTCAGGCACACTCCAGACGCCTGGTGGGGTAGAGGGAATCCACCCCACTAAGACCTTTACTGGTTGAAGTGGACCCTCTGGTGATCCGTTTCCCTTTGGGGCGTGAGGCTTCTGAGTTTACAGGAGAGGCTCTGTGGGTTTTTTCCCTCCTCCACTGCCGCTGCCGGCTAAGAGTTGCTGTTTCCTGCGGGGCTGCTGTGTCTGGCTGAAGCTGCCTCTCTGCTCGGGAAAACTGAACTCCCGGCCTGGAACTGCGTTCTGCCGGAGCCGGAGTTCTGTTTTCATTACTGACTTCTTCCACTGCGGTCGAAAACTTTCCTGATGTCAGGTTGCCCATGGCTCCGACCCCATTGGGTCTCACAGATCGCACTTCACTGGTGACGACCAGGTAGTGCCCTCTGTATTTCCTCGCAACGGCTGGTCATTTTGGGGACGCCCACCTGACCCCCGTTCGCCCTGGGCTTCCTGGAAGCTGGTCCAGCCCGGGTTTTCTCTTTGTCTCTCTTGCTTACTCTTATTCTCTCTCTTCCATCTTTCCCTGTGACTATGGGCACCTCTTCGTCTATACCTGAAGCCTCACCTCTCAAATGTTTAATAAAAAATCTGGCCACAATCTCCCTCACACCAGACATCAAGCCCAAACTTCTAATCAAATTCTGTACCCAAGATTGGCCTACATATCCACTGGATAATGGCAATCATTGGCCTCCAGAAGGCTCCTTAGATCCAAACCTCCTCCGGGACCATTTTAACTATTGCCAGTGTCTGAAAAAGTGGAAGAAGATTCCCTGCATTGAAGGTTTTAGCCTTCTCGCACAGCACCCTGCTCTCTGCTCCTCCTGCCCTCCCTCTCAGGTCCTTCTTGCTTGCAAACCCCTCTCTTCCCCTACTTCTACTTCTGACTTCACAGATTCTTCCTCATTTGACCCAGCAGATGAACCCCCACCTTATCCCCCAGCCCCATCTGCCCCTTCTCTCCCACTATACCCTCCTCTTCCTCTGCCTGATTCCACAGGTCCTCAGCCTTCCGTTTCATCCCCCTCCTCTCGGCCCTATTCTGCCTGCTCCACCTCCTCCTCCTCCACAGAGAAACTCCCTTCCCCTCCCTCTCCTTCCTGTCCGCCGCCTGCCTCTTTCAGTCCTCCTGTTACCAGGTCTAAGGGACTCCTTCCCACCCCCAAGACAATCGCACCCCTTCGTGAGGTAGCTGGTCCTGAGGGTGTCATCAGAGTCCACGTGCCCTTCTCCATATCGGACATTACTCAGCTAGAGAGGAAGTTAGGCTCATTCACCACTGACCCCACCACTTACATTCGGGAGTTTCAATGGGTCCTACAAGCATATAGCCTCACTCATCATGACATCTACATGCTCTTGGCCAATACACTTCTCCCCAAGGAAAGGCGACGGGTCTGGGAGCTAGCCCAAGCCCATGCTGATGAAAATCATAGGACCAATCCTAACCACCCCATGGGCCCTCATGCTGTCCCAGAGCAGGATCCCCTATGGGATTACAACACCCCTGAAGGCTTACAGTCTCGTGACCTTTTTACATCCTGCCTCTTGGCGGGCCTAAAAAAGGCCACCTGCAAGGCTGTTAACTTTCAAAAGGTGCAGGAGGTCATTCAAAGAAAGGAGGAAACACCTTCAGAATTCCTGGATAGACTAACCAAGGCCCTTCAACAGTACACAAACCTCGACCCAGAAACCCCTGATGGCCGTCATGTCTTAATGACATATTTTCTGGCCCAAAGCTACCCTGACATTAAAGCCAAGCTTAAAAAGCTTGAACAGGGCCCTGCTACTCCTCAGACCGAAATCCTCGCTGTCGCTTTCAAGGTCTTTCATGGTAGAGAAGATGAAAGTGAACGCCGTAGGCAGAGGGCTGAAAATGCCAAATTCCAAATGTTGGCCCAGGTCATTCAGAGAAGGTCATCACCACGCCGTCCTAATAAGACACCCCCTGGAGCTTGCTTCAAATGTGGTAAGGAGGGACATTGGGCCAGGGATTGTCCTTCGCCGAGGACACCCTCCAACCCCTGCCCAAAATGCCATCAAAGGGGACACTGGGGGGCAGACTGCCCAACAACCCGGAAGGGAGGTTGGTCAGCTGCCCGGCAACCCCAGCCTCTCCTGGGCTTGGCAGAGGAGGATTGACTGAGCCCTGGGCCTTCCCTCCCGACTATTACCATCAAAAAGCAAGAGCCTAGGGTCACCTTCCTGGTGGATGGACGCTTCATTACCTTCCTCTTGGATACTGGTGCCGCTTTTTTGGTCTTGAGGGAGTATTGGGGTCCTACCACACCCTCAAAAACTCCTATTGTCGGGGTAGGAGGTAAACAGATTTTCCCTCGAAACCCCCCCCCCCCTTATCATGTTATATGCAGGGATCCCTTTTGTCCTTCACACACTCCTTTCTCGTTATGAGCCATTGCCCCATTCCCCTTCTGGGAAGGGACATACTCTCACTATTGAAAGTCACCATTCACATATCACCCCACACCTCTCCTACCTCTCATTTCCTCATGATGTTCCTAGGGGCAGATACACCTCCTTCACGCACTCTTCCACAACTATCTAAACCAGTTAACCCTGAGGTTTGGGACACAACTACACCCTCTATGGCTAAATGCAGTCCTATTCATATTGTCTTACGGGACCCTTCAAGATATATTAGTCAACCACAATATCCACTCACAACCACAGCCCTCCTCGGATTAGAACCCATCATCCAGGATTTATTATGAAAGGGGTATCTTAGGCCTACACACTCTCCTTTCAACACCCCCATTCTGGCAGTTAAGAAACCTAACGGGTCCTACAGGCTGGTTCAAGACCTTCGCCTTGTCAACTCCTCTGTGGTCCCCATCCACCCGCTAGTGCCCAACCCTTACACCCTCCTCTCTCAGATCCCTGCCACTACTACCCACTTCTCGGTCCTAGATTTAAAAGATGCATTCTTTTCTATTCCCTTGTCCTCAGAATCTCAGGATATCTTTGCTTTTATGTGGACTGACCCTCACACCCGCCATTCTCGTCAGCTTACCTGGACTGTCCTCCCACAGGGATTCAGGGATAGCCCCCATCTCTTTGGCCAAGTTCTTGCCCAGGACCTCACATCCTTTCACCCCACCTGTCCTGACTCTACTCTCCTTCAATATGTCGATGACCTTCTTCTATGTAGTCCCTCTTGGGAACACTCTCAATCCCACACCGCCCAGCTTCTCAATTTCCTAGCAGATAAGGGATATAGGGTGTCTCCCCACAAGGCCCAGGTTTCCCAGTCTTCTGTCACCTATCTTGGTTTTCGTCTTACACCTGGGAAAAAGGAAATAACACTGGATAGGAGGCAACTCCTCTCTAATCTTCCAGTGCCCCATACGAAAGCCGAAATACTATCATTCCTAGGACTAGCAGGTTATTTTAGGGCCTGGATCCCAAATTATTCTCTTCTAGCCAAACCCCTGTATGACCTAGCAAAGGGACCCCCTAGTGAATCTCTTGCCTCCTCCCCCAACTACCACTTCCGCAGGCTTCAGCAACTCCTCCTAAAGGCACCCGCCCTTCACCTTCCTGATCTTTCAAGACCATTTCATCTATATGTCCATGAAAAAGGGGGACAAGCACTTGGGGTCTTAGGTCAAAACTATGGGCCTACATTTGCACCTGTGGCATATTTGTCCAAACAACTAGACCCTACCATCCGTGGGTGGGCCCCTTGCTTAAGAGCTCTGGCTGCTGGACAAATTTTACACAAAGAAGCCTCTAAGCTGACTTTTGGGGCCCCTTTAACTATCCACTCCCCACATCACTTGAAGGATCTTTTAGCTTATAAGGGCCTTCAAACCCTTCCTCCATCCAGAGTTCTGTCGCTCCTCACTTCCTTTCTGGAAAACCCTAATATTACTTTCCTCCCCTGCTCTGCACTGAACCCTGCCTCACTGCTCCCAATGACTCCCACGTCTAACACACCAACTCATAATTGCTTGGAAACCTTAGATGATTTCCTCCCCTGTCATTCTTCCATTTCTGAGGGACCACTCACCAAGCCTGACCTTATCTGGTTCACTGACGGCAGTTCCTTTAGGCAGAACGGCACTCATTACTCTGGATATGCTGTAGTTTCAGCCACTGAGATTATAGAGGCCAAAGCTCTGCCTTCAGGAACTACCAACCAGCAGGCTGAACTTATAGCAGCCACTCGTGCCTGCCTTCTAGCACAAGGCAAATCCCTCACCCTTTATACTGACTCAAAATATGTCTTCCATATCTTATTATCCCATGCTGCAATATGGAAGGAGCGAGGCCTACTTACCACCAAAGGTAATGCGATCACTAATTCGGCTCTTATAACCAATCTGATAGAGGCCTCCCACTTACCCACCCAGTTGGGAGTTGTCCATTGTAGGTCCCATCAGAAGGATGGCTCTCTCATCACTGAGGGCAATGCCAAAGCTGACCAGGCGGCACGAATAGCTGCTACCACTTCCAATTATGGCCCCCCTGGAGGACATATAATGGCCACTTTAGACAGCTCATCTGAAGCCCCTACTTCTTCCAGTAAGAACAAGGATCTTTTCAAGTTCCTTCATACTCTATTCCATTCCAATTCTCAGTCTTTAACCCTCTTTTTACAGAGCTTCTTCTCCCTCACCCCCTCTGACAAAGCCATGCTCCAAAATATAGCCTCTAATTGTCAGATCTGTCAGCGGACCAACCCTCATACTCCTTTAAGGCCCAAACCTTTCCCTTCCCACCAAGCCCGGGGACACATTCCCGCTGCTGACTGGCAGGTAGACTTCACCAACATGCCCACAGTACGGCGCACTAAATACCTCCTTGTCTTTGTGGACACTTTCTCTGGTTGGGTTGAGGCATTTCCCACTTCCAGTAAAAAGGCTTCCACTGTAGCTTCAATCTTACTGACAGACATTATCCCCAGGTTTGGTATGCCCACTTCCTTACAATCTGACAATGGCCCTGAGTTTATTTCTAGGATCACACAAAAGGTCTCTCAAGCCCTCTCCTTCAAGTGGCATTTCCACTGTCCATATCGCCCCCAGGCTTCAGGGAAAGTGGAAAGGGTAAATCGTACTCTAAAGGAAGTCCTTACCAAATTGACAATGGAATTAAACTTAGACTGGGTCAAACTCCTTCCCTTGGCTTTGCTTCGAATCAGAGCTCTCCCTAAGAAACCATCTTTACTGTCTCCCTTTGAGATAATGTATGGAAGACCTCTTATACCCCCTGGGCTGGTCGTTTCACAAGGACCTCTCACCCGAGATTTGTCTTTGCCTCTCTTGTTTCATCTCCGCTCGGAACTCTGGAAATATCAGGACTGGCTTCTTCCGGACCCAGTCTCCTCTCCAAACACTCCTCCCTTAACACCTGGGAGTCTAGTCTATTATAACACCCCAGAGGAGAAAGGGCCTCTTGCCCCAAAATGGGAAGGCCCCTATCCTGTCATTCTCTGTACCCCCACCGCCGCCAAACTCTCCTTACCAGACAACCGTCTCACTCCCTGGATTCACATTTCTAGGTTGAAGCCATATCACCAGGAGGCCCCACCTGCTGACGACAGGACCACCCCAGAGGAACTCCAAGAATCACCTCCTGAACCTCCCCTTTACTCCTGCTCTCCACACCCATCTCACCCCTTTAAGTTGCGGCTCACACGGTGTTCTCCACAGCCCAATTCCTCTTAAAGAAGGCACAATGAGCTCTCCCAACACCCTAGTCTTCTCTCTCTGCTTGTTTTTTGTGCTCTGCTTATTTTCTGTGCTCTGTCGGGACTGGCCTTTACCCTCCTCTCCTACCATGTATTTATTCACTCTTCGGGAACGATACTCAGAACATGGCATGCAGAAGGTCCGCGCAGTGGATGCAACTACTTGCTTCATCCACAACTGCACCTCTATTTCCCTAAAATTGTCACCTTCAAGGACCTTCGTCCCTGGTAGCTGGAACTGGCCTTTCATTTGCTTCCTTTTTGATCAAACCAAAGACTATTGTCATTGGTGGCCTGAGATATATAATGGGTGCCCCTATTGGTCATGCAGGTTCCATGATGAACGTGGTAGCTATTCTTACCACTCACTTGGTTACCCTGAAGGGTGGACTTCTAGTTACCTAAAGTGGCATAAAGGCTCTTCATCCAATAACAATGGATGGTATACTTTAGATATACCTGACCCCAAGGCCAAACGTTGGGACTATGTTGAGTTTGCTGTCTATGCTCGGACAACCTCAGCCAGACCCACAGGGTGGATGACTGTTGGCCGCACCCTGATTACGCCACCTAAAGCAACCATCCAGGTAGTCGAACACATCAAGGAGTCAGAATCAAAACTTCGAGATCTTATCCATAGCCCATCCAAAGAAGATTCAGAGCCTTCAACCCCCTTAGGCCCCCCTCCCACATGGCTCAATTTGCTACACCAAACTCTTCGATTATTAAACTCCACCCCTCTTTCTGTGCCTACTTCTCAGTGCTTTCTCTGTGCTTCACTTAGTCGTCCACTTCTAGCAGCGGTCCCATTAGCGGCAGGAAATATTTCAGCAAAAACCTACAATTTCTCTAAGAAAGGACAACCCCTACATGTGACACGTATCCCACTGTGGGAAAGTTATTCCACCAATACTTCATTTCCTTTCATCTGTTTCCACCTGCCAACAATGAATCCTTTACCCATTTGTTCCTTGAGCTATAGCACCCCATTGAGCCCTGCGTTTATGCAACCTGGACATTTCCTCTGGTGTAACGGGTCTTTAAGTACCTCAACAATCAATGTCTCTGGCACCTGTTTCTTGGTTACTGTAGTGCCTCAGCTGTCTTTGTATACTCCCACCGAATTCCGGCAGCTGGCCCTACCTTCCCGCACCCGTAGGGCAGTCTTTCTGCCGGTTCTGGTAGGCCTCACTTTAACAACCTCAGTGGCAAGTCTCGGACTCTCTGGTGGAGCTATAGGTCATGCTCTGTGGGCATCCAATGACCTGCAACAAAAACTGCGGGAAGCACTCGATACCACTGCTGAGTCTCTGGGCTCCTTGCAGCGGCAGGTTACTTCATTGGCACAAGTGGCTTTACAAAACCGAAGGGCGATTGATCTTCTCACTGCAGAAAAAGGGGGTACATGCCTGTTCCTCAGAGAGGAATGTTGCTACTATGTTAATGAGTCTGGGCTAATAGAACAAATGTTGTTAAATTGCAGGAATTATCGACCCAACTGCTCAAACCCACCTCCTCTAATCCCATAACGGGGTTCTTCCAATCCTCTCTTGCCACGTACTTACTACCTATCTTGGGGCCCCTTATTGGGATGCTCCTTTTTTGTGCTCTCTTGCCCTGTATAATGAAGTTCCTTCAAACCCAATTACAAAAAATTTCTAATCAAACTTTCAACCAGCTTCTGCTTAGGCACTACCAGCCTCTGATGACCGATGAACCCCCAACATCTCCAAGAGAACAGTTCACTCAGTGCTGAAGCTCACTACCAGGCACGATGGAATGCAACGGACATCAGACAGCGGGAGACAACGAGCTCGGAGAACCTCTTAATCTGCCATCCTGGATTCATGAGTCTTTATGTCCTTCTAAGCTTCCTCATGGCCCTTGGCCTCTTCTCTGTCAGTCCCCCAACATGGAACTTCTGCCAAAAATTGACCTTTGCTTTAATTTTTATCTTCATTCTGTTTTTATTCGCTCTGATCTTCTTCAGGTACTGGTGACGCCATGTCCAGGCAACGCTTCCAGTATTTCCTAGGGTCTCTGTTACAGGACCAGTGGCTGATACCAACAATCTCCTCCATCCAGGACTGGTTCAATGCCATCGACAACTTGTGGCTTCAGGGAACTTTCACAGACTTCACCCCTAACGAAGTAGCTGTCTATAGCCACTGGGTTTTATTTCTGGCTGCCATGATATCCCCAGACCTGCCCCCCCCCCCCCAGCATTCCTCCACTTCCCTTTCTAGGCCCCACAGCAACCCACACAGCAGGAAGCAGCCGGATCTGACCAACGACGTCCCACTTCCTAAGAAAACAAAAAGGGAAAAAAAACCCCAACATGGCGCCTAAGCACCTCTTCTTCCTACCTTCTTCTTTTCTGCAGTGGCGCGAAAAGTTTCCACCCGTGTGAACTCTCCCGCCTGCGCCAATTTCAAATCTCGCTGGCGGGGAACCTTAGCCCCAATGAGAACTAATTCCTGGGCTCCGGAGCTGATATCTGAAAGAACTTGCCAATAAACGGGTTGCCTGCCATTTATCTAAACCCTACCATCTCCCCCTTAGTTCTATATAAGCACACTGCTTTTTGCAATAAAATTGGAAGTCTCCCGGCGAAGTGTCTTTGCGTGGGGAATTCTTTCACAAAGTACATACATGAACATACTACAATGAATCTCACCTTTCTATATAACTGCAAAACCTTAACTTTTACAAAAAAAAAAAAAAGAAGAAGAAGAAAAGAAAAAAAGTAAATAATCAGGAGGATCAGTAGAGGAGTGGAAAGGGAACAGTGGGAGGGAAGAGGGGAAGGGTACAGGTAAATACTGAGGACTTGATTGGAGTAAATTATTTCATACATTTATAGTTATGTCAAAATGAAGTTGAATGTATGTATAACTATTATGAAACAATAAAACAAAGACAGTATTTAAGAACTGACAACATGGAGCAACATTCTGAAAGTAACTCCTTGCTAAAGAAACAATGAAAATTGAGGGGGAAAAGAAAGCAGATGAAATGCCAATCACCTGCAGAGTTTACAAAAGGTGTTACAAAACCATCTTACAAAAAGAACGTGTAGTTTGGGCTGGGGATGTGGCTAAAGCATAGCCGGCTTGCCTGGCATGCATGCGCCCGGGGTTCGATCCTCAGTACCACATACAAACAAAGATGTTGTGTCCGCCGAAAACTAAAAAATAAATATTAAAAAATTCTCTCTCTCTCTCTTTAAAACAACAACAACAACAACAAAAACTTGCAGTTCTATAAAAAATTTAAATTATCCTAGACTTCATTAGGCTTTTCAGGGAGTGATTTATTTCACACACTTAAAAAAAAAAAAAAAAAGCAGTGCAGTCAAATTGTAATATTTTGGTCCAGGCTCACTAAAACTCTTGAACAGCACAAACGACGTTTAGGAATAAACATTTGAATTTTACTGGTTTAGCAGTGGAAAGAACAGTCTGACACTAACAGGTGACTATTAATAGATTTAAGCTATGAAGTTAAAGAGTGTGTGTCGGGTCCAGGCCCGGCCTTTGGTCATGGAGTGTCCCTGCCAAGTCCTTGAACCCAGGATCCTGGGTGCGGCAAGGAGAGTCATTGGGGTTAGAAACAGCAGGAGAAAAAGGCGCTCCGGTGACAGTGCCCCCTCCCTGACCCAATGACTCAGGGCTTTTCCCGCATACCCACAATCCCATTCAGAGGCCGAGCCCAGGAGGCGGAACTGCGGGTGTCGCGCAGGCATCCACTTAGTTCCCGGGTCGAGTAGCCCCTCCCCCGCCGGGAGGCGCAAGGCCCCAGGAATAAAGTGGGGCTGGCGCTGCGGGTTGGCGTCCTCGCAGGGCAATGGTGCGGCAGCGCACTGGTGCTCTCCTGCAGAAGGTGCTGGTCACCACAGCCCGGGCTGTGGTATCCTTTGCGCTGAGCTGGGCTCCTGCCAGACCGAGCACCAAGCCTCCACCTTGGAGGTGGCCTCAGGTCCAAGTGGTGGCCTCTAGTGTGCAGGAGAGCCACTGCGCTTGCTTTACTGGGTCCTCTGCGCCATTGGCTTCCGATAGTCACATCTCCGGGGTGGGGAGACAGGCCAGCGCTGGTGGCCCTCACGTCCGGCAATCGGGTGCATAGTGGCTGGTCTGGTGGCTGCCATCGCGTCGCACTTGAGGTCTTGCCTTAGTCAGCTGCCTTGTCATGTTCTGCAGGCAGTGTGCACGACCTCTGCGAATGCCTGGAGACCGAGAAGTGCCTGAGGACAGTCAAACTCTAAACAGGAGCACAGAGCTGACAGGAAGGGATCTAGGGGACCAGCCACTGGAATCCTCTCAATAGGGGATGCCTGTTTTCCGAGAGGGGGAGCTGACATATTGGCCCTGCCCAAGTCCACCGCCTGCAGGGGGAACTCAGGGGCGCTCTGTGCTCTGTGGAACCCTCTGGTGGCCTGGGGATCCTGGCAGAGTCCTGCATTGGTGTCTGGAAAAAGAACTTAGAATTTTGAGCCTGTATGTCTTCCTTGAGTCTTCAGAAGTGAATCCTAGAAGGAATGTGTGCGCCAGGCACATAAGGGAGGAGCAGACCCAGAAGTATGTTACTGTGAATAAGACCCGCGGGAATCAAATCTGTTTCTTGAACTGCTTTTTTTTTTTTTTTTTTTTTAAAGAGAGAGAGAGAGAAAGAGAGAGAGAATTTTTAAATATTTATTTATTTTTTAGTTTTTGGTGGACACAACATCTTTGTTTGTATGTGGTGCTGAGGATCGAACCTGGGCCGCACACATGCCAGGCGAGCATGCTACCTCTACCTCTTGAGCCACATCCCCAGCCCTTGAACTGCTTTTGCCTGCTCAGTTTAACCCTTGATAAGGGAGTACTTTTGGAAATGGTAGGAAACTGCCTGGAGGTTTTCCTTAGGCCAATAGCCTCTCTTCTGCTTTTTGTTAACATCCTGACATCTCTCCTAATGTTGGTTCTAACAGCTGTTTCTTGGACTTTCAGTGTTGCTCTTCCCACTGGGTTTCCAAGCAGCCATGTGGGAGAACATTGAAAGTTTAAACTTTGTCCACAGAATGATAAAGAGACCCCAGGTGAGGATGTCAGCTCATTTTCCAAGTGAGTAACAGAGACTGGGAGAGATTAAAACTCTGGACCAAGATCATTTAACTAAGCCAGTGTTTGTCATAGTGTGGTCCATGGAGCAGTGTCATCTGCATCCCCTGGGAACTTGTCAGAAGAAGTTGTTAAAAAAGGACTTCTGCTGGGCAGGTGTAACTCAGTTTGTTTAACTCAGTGGTAGAGGGCTCACCTAGTACCACAGGGCCCTGGGTTTCATCCTGGGAGTGGTGGGGAATGCAAATTCTAAGGCTCTGTATTCTAAAATTCAGAAAGAGGGAAATATTGCAGAAAATACGTAATTTGAGTTTTGAAAATGCAGCCATGATTTATCATATATAAATTAGCTTGTAGTTTGGTTAAATCAACATTAGCTACTATTTGGGGTACTATATATTACATATTTTCTTTCTTTCTTTTGAAATCTGATCTTGTGATGTTGCCCAGGTTGGTATTGAAATCCTGGGCCCAAGCAATCTTCCAGCTTTAGCTTCCTGAGTAGCTGGAATTACAGGTGTTTAGTGCCATGTTTAACAGGTTTATTATCTTTTTTTCCTATTTTTTTTAATGCTGGAGATTGAACCCAAGGTGTGGTTTAACACTGACCTGCATTCCCAGTATTTTTTATTTTTCATTTTTGACACAGGTTCTTGCTTACTTGACACAGGTTACTTATTTTGACACAGGGTCTTGCTAAGTTGCTTAGGTCCTCAATAAGTGGCTGAGGCTGGCCTGAAACTTATATCCTCACTCCTCAGCCTCTTGAGTCACTGGAATTTTAAGTATACACCACTGTGCCTGGCCCAGTTGATTACCTTCAATCATCTTTAAGGGGAAGATTTAACCTTCATAAATACCTGTATATATCTACAATTTCAATCATAAGAAACAGGTTTGGTGATTTGGGTTTGCTGGCATGTTGTACTCTTATTGGGATTTTATTACTTTGATTATTTCTGAGAATCTAATGATCAAAATGAAAATATAAAATTTATTGAATTAGTTTCCCATCTGAATATCATATGTATTCACTCTAGAAAAAATTTTAAAAGTCAGAAATAGAAGGAATTAAAAAAAAAACTTCCAGAATTCCCTTATTTAAAATACTGTTCTTTTCACAAATAATGTCTTGTTTATATCATTGAAATCATATTTTATTATAAAATGTATTGTCTACACTCTTGTGACCTTCAGTTTTAATGACTGAGTCATGTTTCATTGAGTGGATGTAATGTCATAGTTAGTTTTTCTTCCATTACTATACATCTTGTGACCTTTATTAATGTTTTGGACCTGAAGTTTTTCAAACATTTTAAGATCATTTTCTTAAAGACCTATATTTAGAAGTATTGGATCAAAGAGTATGAACATTTCTTGGGTTCTTGGTACATAATGTTAGGTCGTAATATAAAATTTGGACTTATTTGGTACCTTTTTCTCCTATAGGTATACTTTGAATAATAATGTGCTAAGCCTAGAACAGAGAAAATTTTATGAAGAAAGTAGACTTCTTGTTATTAGAAATCTAGTATCTGATACTTATATTCAACACTTTAGGTGCAGCAATACTCTTGCTTATTTTACAAAAAAAATGTGTTATGGTAGTTATGTTATTTGCAGAGAAATGGGTGGAACTGGAGGACATCATGTTAAGTGCAGTAAGGCTGACTCAGAAAGTCAAGGATTATTGTTTTCTTTCATATGTGGAAACTAGAGAGAAGCAAAGGGGAAAAGGGCCTTGCATTCACAAGGCCATGGGTTTGATCCCCAGCACCACACACACGCAAAAAAAGTCTCATGAAAATAGAAGGGAGATCTGTAGAGTACAGAAAGGGGCCCATGGAATGGAGGTAGGGAGGGATAGGAGAGGTGCTAGGGAATGAAATTGACTAAAAGATGCTCTGTGTAGGTATGAATATATCACAATGAATCTAAACATTGTGTATAGTTGTGATTTATCCATAGAAATTTATAAAATATGAATTACATATTTTATTTGTAATAGGAATATAAAATTAGATTCGCCTCTGCATGTTCGGATATTTTTGAATGACGTGTTTTTTTAGGAATTGTCTAGGAGAATGGGAACCTAGCTAGGAGACCATGATTTCTGAGTTGGCCATTTTCTCCTTCCCCCCTCTACTAGGCCTGAGGGCTGACTTGGTAGAAACAGCTCCTGAATCTGCAGCTATTTGCACAAGACAGGGTCAACCAGGGGCTTAGAGCAGAGGTCATGACATTGTTTGTATATTTAATTTTCTAGGGTTGAATTTAAAAAGATCTGCTGAGAGGAGTCTAAACCAGTAGGACTGATGGTAATGAGAGATGTGTCCATTGCGAAATCAGAATATAGTCCAAGTGAGAAAATAATCTTGAAGATCCAAGATTTTCAGGAAGATAAGGAGCTCTTTAGATTCTGCACTCTCCCAGAGGTTAGAGACTGCTCTTGTTTTGGGTTTCTCCTTCATAGGCAGCCTGCAGGTCTGCCCAAGATCTGCTGGTTGTACTGAATCTAACCCCTTTCTACACATGACACTAGAGTAGTGGGTCTCAGTTGGAGGTGATTTTGACCCCCAGTGGATATTGGCAATGTCTCAAGACTTTCCTGGTGGTGACAATAGCAGGATAGGTTTGCTAGTGGCTTCTAGTGGGTAGGAGTCAAGGATGCTCCTAAAGGGTCCCAAGATCCTATGAAGCCCTCTCCCCAAGGAATTATCCCACCCAAGATACCAATAGCACCAAGACCAAGAAGCATTGCTATGGAGTGTCTTAATCTTTTTTTTTTTTTTTTTTTTTTTTTTTAGGAAAGACAGGAATTCTGTGTTAAAAAGAGAAAGAGCCCTTCTAAGACTCAATATCAGCAGTGGTGAAATTGTGAGACTGTTATTTGTAAATCTATTGACTTTTGTCTTTTTGTTTTGTGAATCTGGTCAGTGGAGTTATGAATTTGCTTTTGAATTTAAATTAGTTTTTATTTAATTTTTTTTAAATTTGTGGTACTAAGGGGCACTTTATCACTGAACTACACTCCCAACCTTTTTATTCTTCATTTTGAGATATGGGTTATGCTGTGGTTGAGGTGGGCCTTGAATTTAGGATTTTTCCTGCCTCAGGCTCTAAAGCAGCTGGGATAACAGGCATGCATCACTATGTCTGGCTTAAAATGTTTTTTTAAACAAATTATATTATAATTAATAGTAATTCATATTTCTAAAAATACCCAAGCAGATCTCTCTATCCAGCCTCAGACTTTCTGTATAGCATTATGGAAAATCATAATCAGATGCTGTCAGAGTGTTTGACTCCTGGAGACAGACTTCACAGATAAATCACTTGTGATATACTGCCCAGCACCCTGGAGTAGAGGCCCAGGGAAATGGTTCCTGACCATCAGTGCTTCCCACCCCAGTGCTGTGATGGGAATGGAAGTCTGCAGGTGGATCACAGAATCACTTGAAGCCGGAACCATCTCATGGTGGATGAAGCACTACCATCCGTGATGTTCAGATTTCCTACTTTCCTTTCTTCTCAGGAGACTTAAAATCCATGGGGACAGGGACCTCCTTTTCTTATTCATTCTTTGGCCCCTTACTGGCCTTTACTCTGCTTGGTTCGTGGACCTTAGGGAAGAATTTGTTGAGAAAATGGGCAAGGTCCTCTGAGCTAGGGTTCTGCTTTCTATTGAGCTACTGGTGACAGCACAAAGTCATGGCCCTTCTTATGCAGGGTCTCCAAGGAGGAGGGAGACACTGCCTTCTGCCTGGGCCACCCTCGGTGGCTTTGGTTAGTAGAAGAGCTGATCCTGGGTAGTTGATACCTCCTAGATACTCTTATCTTTCTGGTAAGGCAAAATAAAAAGGTTATACTTCAATTATGCTCAAAAACATCCCATTGAGTTCGGAGTGCTGGAGATTTAGAATGATTTCCAAATACAAGGTTTTCATGCTTTGTTGGCAGTATTGTGAAATACCAATTAGTTTTCACACCATTACGATTTTGATTTCTGTGTGGATGGTGGCACTTTCACCACTTGCCTTTACTTCTGATTTCTAATGAAATCCCCAACTTTCTTCTCAATTTTCTTAGAGTCTGAAGTATGTGGAGTGCTTCACTGGACCCAATATTATGGCCATGCACACAATGCTGATAAACAAACCTCCAGATACTGGTAAAAGGCTTTTATTTGTTAAAGAGAGGCAAGAAAAAAGATTGTTTAATTAACATAGGTAAAGTTGATATTCTATCCTGGTCATGTGTGCAACTTTCAAACTGTGGGGACTGAATGTGCATGCTTTTGTATAAGTCTTAATAGCTGATGTTATATCAAATCTAAATGAAATAATGACTTTAGATGTTGATTTTAGGGTTATTGCTAAATTTTCAGATCACCTGCTCCCCAAAAAAGCAGTTTAACAATTGTGACTGTTCTTATATCTTAGACTCATTCTATTCAACATCTCTGATCTTCATCAGCCATTCTTAGGATATCAAAAAATCTGTGTTCCTGATCTGAAGCCATCATTATTACTAACAGAATGAAAGTAGTTACTACAAGTCACACTCAAGTCCTCATATTGCTTTGTGCTTGCCAAAAACTAGATTCTAAATCCTCACAGACACACTGAGTCTGAAGTAGATCCCAGGTGCATGCATTTTGGTACTCATCCCCAGAGATTTTACTACAGGTGGCTCTCTGACCTCACTAAGAGATTTTTTTTTTTTTTATACCAGCAGCAGAAATCAGCCATGAAAGGACTTTATTCTTTTCTATTCTTTATTCCTTCTGACAGCTGGGAAAAGTTTATGGGATAGGAGTAAAGCCCAGTGTCACTAAATGTCTTCCTCCATGGGTGATATGAGGTAGTCTGGGAATCAAGTTCCAAGAGCAAAGCTGGGGAAAATGACTGTATGGTCAGTGGTTCTGACTGGTCACTGATGATACACAGAACACCTACTGCTCTGTAAAGTAAGACCTATAAGGAAGCTGTTTTGGGCATCAGCCACTTTGAAGGGGACCTCAATTTTGACTCTATAACATTCTCTTCAACTTAATTCATCCAACATTTTTTTTTTGTTTGTTTTTAATCCTTACTGCATACTAGCTAGCTCTGTTCCAAATCCAGAGTGACAAAGGAAAAAGACACAACAGGGATGATGGGGTATATGCAATTTACTAGGAAAGAGTGTAAGCTCCCAGCACTAGTAACTCAGAAGAAAGTATAAGCCCCTGTTGACTGCTATTTTTGTTTGGTGCTGTTCTCTTGGGAATGATTTTCCATGGTGTTTGATGTGGTTGTATTTTACAGGTGCAGGTCAGTGCTTTTTAATTTAGGAATAGGATAAAACTTGTGAGGTTTACTCATATAACAGGAAACCCATACAATCCAAAGGGACAAGGCATAGTTGAAAGAGCTCATCAAACTATTAAAATGTACTTATTAAAGCAAAAAGAGGGAATTGGAAAGGGGTATATATCCCCCAAAGTTAAACTTAAAATAACCCTTTTTACTCTAAACTTTTAAATTTGGATTCATCAGGGCTTAGTGCTGCAGAAAGGCATATGTGTCAGGTCATCGTCCAGTAGCTCAGTTTATTTCTGAAATGCACACAACTGTTATAAGGTTCTTGTGGGGAGTGCCTGTCACTCATATATAAGCAAGACAATATCCATAAGTCAATCATCTTCTGCCTAATGTAACCGCATTGTTAGGAAACTGTAAATATTGCTGTCGTGGTAGAAAGCAATCTGGAAGGGTCTTTGGCCCTTACTGAGTCTGGGGTTTCATGCCCTGAAGCCTCTGACTCTTGGTTTCCTGGCCTGGTAGTTTGGCAACGCTAACCACAAGTGCTGAGGATGTGGTTTCAGGCCTAAAGGAACGTGGATATTTTAGGCACTTCTGAGCTGCTCATAGCTGATAGCTGAGACTGAAAGTTACTCCAACACACATCCTAGGCAAATCCTCCACCACTAGGCTACATCTCCATTCTTTTGTAAAAATCTTAATTTCAGATGGGGTATTGGTAAGTTTGCTTAGGCTGCCCTGAACTTGTGATGCCTGGTCTCAGCCTCCCAAGTAGCTGGGATCACAGGTGTGTACCACTGTACCTGCAGGATGTGATGTTCAAAACCCAGACATATGACAGACTTTTTCATTAGTTTTAATTTAAGAAACTCTTTCTCTTGGTAGAAGTCAGAGAACCCTTGCTGTCCCTGCCAAGTCATACACAAAGCATTGGTTTCTTCCTCCACTATAGACTGACTGTGCCTGTCTTATGTGTTCCAGGGTGGAGTTAACCCCATGTCCCATGGGATCCAGGACTATGACCAAGACCATGCCTGAGTGCACCTTGTGATGGAGAAGGGAGATGCTGTTTTCTTTCACCCATTGCTCATCCATGGATCTGATTGGAACCAAACTCAAGGATTCCAGAAAGTATGCATCCACGTTGTTCCAGTTTTGAAAGATGAATGGGTTCGAAAGAGAAAATCATAGGTACATGTAAAAGGTAACATGTAAAAGATTTACAACTTTTCACTAGACTGTTTTATCCAATTTACTTACCAGGAAGTATATTTGCCTTCCTTGTGCTTTTTTTTTGCTCTACTCAGTCAGAAGTCAGGTACCCCTAGGATTCTAAATCAGTTACTTTTAAATCTCGGTCATTGTGAAATTGCTTCAGAGTGTCTCACCTTGTAGCGCACAGCCCCGTGGCTGAAATACTAAAATAGCATGTTAACTTAGCAATTTTTCTATATTTTCAATGATTATGTGTTCTGGAAAAATACTTACCATTTTTACATGGTTGTAAAAGTGCACACTTTTCCTTTTCCTTTGCCTGCTATGGTTGTGCATGACATTGGAGCCTGCACAAGAAATGTAATCTGTACTCCAGAAGTTTGAAATTTGGTACGAAGTAGAAGGTCCTTTTGACAGGTGTGATCGCCTTAAAATAACTAAGTCATGACAAAGAAGGTGAGTTTTAGCTATCGTTTTTCCGCTTAGAACTGTTTATACTTTTTTTTTTTTTTTTGGGTCTGGAAAAAGGAGAACTAAGTAACCTCAGCCTTATCTTCAGCAGGAAACAAGCTGGGTAATAATATCAATGTGTTGACCCCTAAATGTCACTTCTGATTGAGAAGTGTGCTTTGTTCATAGATATATACCCAGGATTTCGAATAAATCCTGATTGTATAGTAGATGCACAATACATATGAATCAAGAGACTGGAAGAACTGAAGGGCAGTATTAGCAAGATCAAATGAAATCCATGGGCTGAGTCCTTTGTCCATTGACATCATGGCAGAATATGAACAAGCAATGAGCGAGCAAAAAACCAGGTGGAATTGCTCTCTGGAATCTGACTGGATTGCCTAATGGAAATATTAATCATAGGCGTGCAATACTGCACCCAACCAGACTTTGATTTACAAACTGCCAGGCCCCTCCATGGCATCCTAAATCTGTCTCTTTGTAGGTCATCCTCTCCCTCCAGCCCCTCAGCTAAATCCTAATTAAGAAATTACAAAAAAGGAAATTTAACTAGCTGTGATATTTACTTTTTTAAGGTATATATAGGACAGGGGGCATAAGTACCTAAGTAACAGATCTTGACATTGTTAAGCTTAAGTTTTCTCAATGAGTGTATATCTCCAAATCCTAAAAAGAAATGTACCACCCTGTGGTTCATCATCTTAGTCATAAAAGTTTGTTACCCAGTCAAATTTGGAATAAGTTATCACTGCAGTGGCAAGTTATATGAAAGCTGAAATTATCTTGAGAAAGAACATAGCACACTTTATTGGGTAGAGTTAATTTTGCAGTGCAATGAACTTAATGACTTCTTCAACCCAGCAACTCTCCTTCAAAAACACAATATCTTTTCCTTTGTTTCTAAGGAATGTAGACAAGAATAACTTCCCCTGTATTTCCTATTAAGCAGGGTAATTGAAAGCCTTTAGCATTTATGAATGAAACCTAAGCTGTTTCGAGGAACAGGGACATTTTAAGATACTTTAGCCTGAATCGGGAGTGAGCCTGGACTGGGGATTAATTCCAATATAGCATTGTATTTTTTATACCACTTGAGGGCAGCAAGGAGATATAGCCCTTATTTTAAAAATTCTAGTGAAGACTTCATTAAGAAAGAAACAGCCTAGTGCCTTTCCTGTCATTCTGCTCAGCACAGGTTTTCCTACGTCTTGTGTTTCCACATTTGTTATTTTCTTAGCCACATATGCAAAGGAGTGAAGGCAAGAGAATCATTAAGAGGGCCTAAGAAAACTGGTTCTAGAATGGTAGGAACTAAAATGTAAATAAGGAATGCCAGTGCAAACAGCATGCAGAGGGCACTGCTTTGATCTAGAATAAACTTTCAACTAGTTGCAGCATAATTTGTTCCTCCTGCCTGGGCCTCCTCAGTTGTTATGATTACAACCACATGTGCAGACATCCTACTCAACTGCTATTGACAAACCAAACTTCACCAGGGCAAAGAGCACACTTTATCATTCCCCGTGTGCATCTGTGAGTGGAAGCCAACTCTTCTGTCAGGAACATGCATTTCTCATCTCATCTGTGTCCCTTCTATCCATTAGTTCACATAGCAATTTGTAGGCACCCACTCTGTAGTGGGAAGGGGAATGACAGCAGGATGACTAGGGCTGTTTTTCACCCATGTGCACCCTCCTTGTGAAGGGTGGGAGCAAACCTCTGCTGGAACATGAAGAGATGGGACAGGAATGCCGTGGCAGAATGAGGAGAAGCCTGGCTGCTCAGTGGGAGGAGATGTGTCCTGGCCTGTTCATTTCACCAGACAGTAATCCAAAAACTTATGCTCAAAGCACAAAATAAAACCATAACTTTCTTCTAAGAATCTTGGGACTCAGACTTGAGGAAAGTCAGAGGCCTTTGCTCACATAAATGTGCTTGGAGCTTCTTCCCTTTACTCCTGTGTTCTTTTTTATACATAAAATTGAGATAAAATATCTAATTAGCCATCTTATCGTTTTGTTTGTGTGTTTTCATCACTGGAGGTTGAACCAGTACTCTACAATTTAGCAACATCCTAGGCCATTTGTATTTTTTATTTCGAGACATGGTCTCACTAAATTGCCCAGGCTGACCTGGAACTTGCAATCCTCCTGCTTCTGCCTCTCCAGTCACTGGGTTTAAAAGTATGTGCTCCCACACCTGGCCATCTTAGCCATTTTTAAGTGAGTAGATCAGTGACATTAAGTACATTCACACTGCTGTGCAGCCATTGTCACCATCCATTGACTGAACTCTTTTCAATTTACTGAACTGACACATCAGCCCCAGTCAATGCAAATTCTCCTTTCCCATTTCCCCTAGCCAGGGCCACCACATTCTACCTCCTGGTTCTATGAATTTGGTTACTTTAGGGACACTCAGACACAAAGTATGTGTCTTTTCCTGACAGGTTATTTCACTTAGCACAGTGTCCTAGGTTCTTCCATACTATGGCATGTGTCAGAACGTCCATCCTTTAAAAAACTGAATAATATTCCATGGTATGTCTATATGGACCCCTGCTCATTGACTTCTCCATTGTGTGTTGCTTTCCTCCTTTCAGTGATTGTGAACAGTGCGGCTGTGAACATGAATGAGAACCTGCTTTCCATTCTTGTAGTATCTTTTGGCTTTCAATTCCAGAAATGAAATTGCTAGATAATATGGAAGTTCTTTTTTTTTCCCCCAGGGGGAGGGGGTGGTGGTGTGTTGAATTCAGGGGCACTTAATCACTGAGCCACATCCCCAGTCCTTTCTCTGTATTTCATTGGAATTTCAAAATTTATTTTATTTCCTTCTGTGAGCAGGACTCTAGACTCTGGGAACACAGGTGAGGAATGTCATGGGAAAGGCATAAAGAACCCAAAGGAGAAGGCCAAAGGGTAGGCCATTTTCCAGTGGCTGTTGTTCCCTCTGAAGAAACAGATAATATCTGATGGGCTGATGGTCATGGTGTACTATGGCACTGTCACCAAATTATATAAAGACTCCATTAAAGACATGATAGTAAGTTTACAAGGAACAACATTCTGGAAGTAACTCCATGCTAAAGAACCAATGAGAAAATGAGGGGAAGGAGAGAGCAGATGCAATGCCAATCATCTGCAGGTCTTACAACAAGATGTTACAAAGAGATCTTACAAAAGAACTTTTAGTTCTGTAAAAAAAAATTCAAATTTTGCTAGACTTTATCACAATTTTCTGGAAGCCATTTATTTAATACATTTAAGGGGGGGGGCAGCCAAACTAATATTTTGGGCTGGATTCGCACTAAATTAAATCTCTTTTGAACAGCACGATCGATTTTTAGGGATAAACCTTTGGATTTTAGCAGTGGAGAGAAGAGTTGCGAGGATGGTTGGTTGGTGATGGACTGAAGCTATGAAGTTAAGAGCCTTGCTCTGGTCCGCCAGCGAGGGTCCTGTGGATTAGAAACAGCGCGCAGGAGAAGAAGGAGCCCAGGTGCCAGGAACTTGCAATCCTGGCAATCCCAGCTGACCCGGGGGCCCTGGGAGTCTCTCCCCCGGGCCCGGGAGGCGGAGCCCCGGGAGTCGCGTGGGACCGCTGCGCCTTCCCTCTCTCGCCAGGAGGCGGGCGGCCCGGAAATGAAGTGGAGCCCGACCCTGTGGTGAGTGTCCTTGCAGCAGCCATGGAGCAGCAGCGCGCCTCAGCTCGCCTGCGGATTGTTCTGGGGCACCTCGGCCGTCCATCGGCCGTGGCCGTGGTATCCTTTGGGCTGGACTGGGCTCCCTCCAGGTGGAGCACAGCAGCCTAGTCCTTGGGGGAGGCCTGGGCCTAGGTGGTGGCCTCCAGGGCGCAGGAGGGACACTTCGCTTGCCCTTTTCGGCCCTCCGCGCTGCTATCCCTGCAAAGATTACATCTCAAACAGGCGCCCGGGAACGGGGTGGAGGCTGGATCTCTATGCTTTGGTGGCCCCCACCCCCTCAAAGACTTCTTTCCAGGCGATTGGGTACAGGACTGTCCTGGTTTCCGTGGCAGCTATCGCTTCGCTCCACCTTTCTGGTCCTTCTTAGGGCCGGCGGTGGGTCCCAAAAGAGGCCTTGCCAGAGTCAGCTGCTTTGTCGTTTTCTGCACTTAGTGTGCATGACCTCTGCGAGGGAATATCTGGAGACCAAGAAATGCCCCAGGACAATCACACAGAAGCATAGAGCTGACTGGAAGGGACTTAGAGGACAAGCCACTAGAATGGTGGAACCCTCTCTCAGCCTGTGCTTCAGGTTGCTCCCCTTGCTAGTGGAGCTCTGTGCTCTATGGCAGCCTCTGGTGACCTGGGGACCCTGGAAGAGTCTGCACTGGTGTCGGGAAAAGGACTTAGAATCCAGTGCCTGGGTTGTCCTTGAGTCTTCAGAAGTGAATGCCAGCCAGGATGTGTGTGCCAGGCTTGTAGGGGAGAAACAGACCCAGAAATGTGGTAGTGTGAATAGGATCCACAATTCAAATCGGTTTCTTGAACTACTTTTGCCTGCTCAGTTTAAGCCTTCTCATTCAGAGAGTGCTTTGGGAAGCTCTGTAGGAACTGCCTGGAGTTTTTCTTTAAGCCAGTAGCCTCTCTTCTGCTTTTTGTTAACATCCTGACATCTCTCCTAAGGTTGAGTCTAATAGCTGTGTCTTGGACTTTCAGTGTTTCTCTTCCCAGTGGGTTTCCAAGCAGCAACATGGAAGAACATTGCCATTTTAAACTTTGTCCATAGGACGGTAAAGTGGTAAAGAGACTCCAGGAGAGGATGTCAGCTCATTTTACAGTGAGAAACAGAGAATAGAAGAGATTAAAAATTTGAACTATTTAACTATACCAGTGTTTGTCATAGTGTGGTCCATGGACCAGTGGCATCTGCGTTCCCTGGGAATTTGTCAGAAGAACTTGTTAGAAAAGGACTTTTGCTGTGCAGGTGTAGCTCAGTGGGTTTAATTCAGTTGTAGAGGGCTTGCCTAGTACTGCAGGGCCCTGGGTTTCATCCCAGGAGTGGTGGGGAATGCAAATTCTAAGGCTCAATTCAGCTCAGACTGCAGAATCAGAATCTAGAGGTGTTGCCCTGAGGTCTCCTATATGTTCTATTTCTGATGCAGGCTAAATACTGAGAGTTGTGATACACTGGGACTGGATATATTTAGGAGTATAATTGGGATTTCTTGGTTCAGCCTCTCATTGCTTTGTTTTTCCTCTCTGTCATTCTGGGGATGGAACCCAAGGTGTGGTGCATGTTAGGCAAGTGTTCTACCACTAAGCTAAATCCCAACCCTCTTAATATATGTATATATTTTTAATTGGATTTTCTGACCCTGCTATAGCTGAGCTTAGAGATTAGTTTTTTGATGTTTTTTTTTTTTTTTTCCCATATCAGCATTGTTAAGTTTGGCTTTCAGTGATGATGAAATATTTCATGCCTGGATTGTGCAATATAGTAGCCCCAGCCACATGTGGCTATTGAGCCACTGAAATCAGTCAAATTAGGATGAGTGCAGGTGAGGGACTGCATTTTAACATTCAATTAGTTTCAGCTTAAATAGCCAGAGGTGCCTGGTCGCTATGATCTTGGACAACACTGACCAAGATTTATAGTGAATGTTTCCTTTAGTCTTAGACTTCTTAAAGACTTGTGGCAATTTTTCTCCAGCTTTCATTGTTTCTTAGAATGGTATATTTTGGAATAAGGACTAATCATTCTTGAAGTAAAACATGTCGCGCGTGCGTGTGTGTGTGTGTGTGTGTGTGTGTGTGTGTGTGTTTAAAGAAGGTAAGTTGAAATGGGAAATTAAAAACATGTAACTCATTATTCTACCAGTTAAATCATTTGTAAACTTTTGAGTGTTTTCCATTCATTTGCATATGACTATAAAGCTCCTGATATTCTCACCACCTCCTCAGATTATTGTGACAATGAGACAAAGTGATATAAATGAAAGGACTTAAAGCAGCAGTGTGTACCTGTCAGGGTGATGTGGGAAACCTGAGCACCTGGTGCGTTTAGGGAACTCCTTTCCTGTGAGAACCACCCCAGAGAAGGTAGTTGTTTCTTGACAAGTTTGACTCCCAAATTTTACTTTGTTCGCCTTAATTCGCTGGTTAGGTAGCTTCCCCCACTTCAGGGCCTATTGCCCCTGCCAGTTCTCATCCTCAGCAATTCCAGTAAGTAGATGTAATTTTAATTGGTTTCCTTACTATAAATGCTTTTCCAGTGTTAGCTTGGATATGATATACAATATAACATGTTGCCTGATTAAAATTTATTATACACATTCTCTATTTCCAGGATTGTTCTAATTAGTAGAATTGTGAATGCCTTTGAAGACTTTGACTTTAATTTTCTATATTTATTCTTAAATTCAGAAAGAAGGAAAAATACCAGAAAATGTATAATCTGAGTTTTGAAAATGGAACCACGAGTTATCACAGTTAAATTAGTTTGTAGTTAAGTTAAACTGAAATATTAGCTAATTTTTTGGTTTACAATATACATTTTTTTCTACTTTTTCTTCGTATCCTTCTTTTTCTTTTTCTTTCTTTCTCCTCCTCTTCCTCCTCCTCCTCTTCTTCCTCCTCCTCCTCTTCTTCCTCCTCTTCCTCCTCCCCCTCCCCCCCTCCTCCTCTTTTTAATATTTTTGAGTTGTGGCTCTTGCTATGTTGCCCAGGTTGTTTTGTACCCCAAGGCTCAGGCAATCTTCCTGCCTCAGCTTCCTGAGTAGCTGGAATTATAGAAGTGTGTACTACCACACCTGGCAGGTTTACTATCTTTTTCTGAGTGTGTATGTTGATTAAACCTATGGTGGTATACTACTGAACTGCCTCCCCAGTCCTTTTGATTTTTTATTTTGAGACAGTGACTAAGATGCTTAGGGCCTCCCTTAATTGCTGCGGCTGGCTTAGAACTTGTCGTCCTCCTCCTTCAGTCTCTTGAATCTCTGAGATTACAAGCCCACACCACTGTGTTCACTCAGGTTTATTATCTTCAATCACCTTTAAAGGAAAGGCCTGGACCCTCATAAATATTGTTATAGTCCAAATTCTATCTTAAGAGACAGATGATTTGTATTCGCTTGTTTGTTGAACTCTCATTTGGCTTTTGTTTACTTTGATTACTTCTGAGAATGTATTAAGTTGAAAATATAAAATTTATTGGATTAGTTCCCCAACTGAAAACCATATATGTGCACTCTACAAAAAGTTCAAAATCAGAGAAATAGAGGGAATTGTTTTAAAAAATCACCCAAAATTCTAGTATTCAAAGATAATCACTGTTTGGCAAAATGTTTTTTACTTTTTTTTGGTGTGTGTCTCAGCAGTCATCTTTTCACAAATAGTGTCATGTCTATGTCATTGTAATCATTTTATTATCATTTGAATTTTCCACACTCTTGTGTCCTTCAGTTTTAATGCTCCATCAAGTAGATATGTCAGTCATTAATTTTTCTTCCATTACTGTACATTTTGTGACCATTGTTAATATTTTGGACCTGAAGTTTTTCAAACATTTTAAGATCATTTTCTTAAAGACCTACACTAGAAGTATTGGATCAAAGATTTCTTGGGTTCTTGGTACATAATGTTAGGTTGTAATATAAAATTTGTACTAATTTGGTGCCTTTTTCTCCTGTAGGTATACTTTGGATAATAATGTGCTAAGCCTGGAACAGAGAAAATTTTATGAAGAAAATGGATTTCTTGTTATTAAAAATCTAGTATCTGATGCTGATATTCAACGCTTTAGGTGCAGTAATACTCTTGCTTATTTTACACACAAAAGTGTTTTATGTCAGTTATGTCATTTGCAGGGAAATGGGTGGAACTGGAGGACATCATGTTAAGTGCAGTAAGTAAGATTCAGAAAGTCAAGGGTCATTGTTTCCTTTCATAAGTGGAAACCAGAGAGAAACAAGGGGGTAAAAAGAGGTCTTATGAAAACAGAAGGGAGATCAGTAGAGTATAGGAAAGGGGTCCACGGGATGGAAGAGGGGAAGAAAAGGAGAGGTGCTGGGGAATGAAACTGACCAACTGATACTCTGTGTAAGTGTGAATATATCACAATGGATTCTACTATTAGGTATAATTGTAATAGAAGAATAAAAATTCATAAAATATGTATGTCATGTATGTGATGGGAGTACATGTTAGATTAGCCTCTGCATGTTCAGGTATTTTTGAGTGATGTGGTTTGTTGGGATGTGTTTAGAAGCATGGGCTCTGGAGCCAGAATTTCTGGCCTTAATCTCAGCTTTACCACTTAACATGGTGTGTCCCACAGACATTTTAAGGTCATTTTCTTAAAGACCTACAACTAGAAGTATTGGACCAAAGAGTATGAACTAAGTTTTCCATACCTGTGTGTATTCCTCTGTAAAATGGGCATAGTAATAGCACTGATCTGGCATTACTATTGGGACAAAATAAGGTAAAATATATGGAGAGCACTGTGAACAATGCCTGGTATAAGGTAGGTGCTATAGGAGTATTTGCTATTATAAGCCAAGCATCACTTATCAGAAAATTTGATATACGAATCATTGAGCACCAAGATGATGTCATAAGGGGAAAATTCCATGCCTGACCCATGTGATGGTCTTGGCCACAAAACAGATACACTAAAAACATTGTATAAAATTACCGTTATTACCAGGAGCTGGAATAACAGGCATATGTCACAAGGCTTGGCCTAAATTAGGGTTTGTTTTTGTTTTTGAAATTATTCTTCTTTAAGGGTATTATATGTATGTATATAATATATATATTTTATATATATATAAATATTTTATATATATATATATATATATATATATATATATAAATAAATAAAATCGTTAAGCTATGTGTATAAGGTATACGGGAAGCATGAAGTAATTTGGGGATGAGACTTAGGTGTCATCTCCAGGACATCTCATTATTATTTTTGTCATTAAGATTATTATTTTCAGCCAGGCGAGGTGGCACACACCTGTAATCCCAGTGGCTTGGGAGGCTGAAGCAGGAGGATCCTGAGTTCAAAGGCAGCCTCAGCAATGGCGATGCGCTAAGCAACTTAGCGAGACTTGTCTCTAAATAAAATACAAAATAGACCTGGGGATGTGGCTCAGTGGGCGAGTGCCCCTCAGTTCAATCTCCGGTACCAAAAAAAAAAAAAAAAAAAAGAAAGTTATTATTGTTTTTAGTGCTTGGGATTGAACCCAAGAAAACTTTACCATGAAGTTCCATTCCCAGTCCTTTGTATATTTAATTTTGAGACAGTCTTGAAATTGAATAGACTGGTCTCAAATTTACTATCCTGCAGCCTCATCTCTGGGATAACAGGCATGCTCTATCACAATCAGCTCATTATGTACATGTCAATATTCCCCAAACCAAAAAATACCTGAAATCTGAAATATTCTAGTTCTAAGTATTTCAGATAAGGGATGTTCACCTTATATTATTACAATGTAATCATGAAAATGTTTCCCTACTGGTGTGTTAAACAAAGCAATATTATCATTCTGGCAGTGGATTTCAGTTAGGAGACCACGATTTCTGAGTTGGCCATTTCCTCCTCCCTGCCTCACTAGGCCTGAGGGCTGACTTGGTAGAAACTGCTCCTGAATCTGCAGCTATTTGCACAGGGTCAACCAGGGGCTTAGAGCAGAGGTCATGACATTGTTTGTATATTTAATTTTCTAGGGTTGAATTTGAAAAGATCTGCAGACAGGAGTCGAAACCAGTAGGACTGATGATAATGAGAGATGTGTCCATTGCGAAATCAGAATATAGTCCAAGTGAGAAAATAATCTCGAAGATCCAAGATTTTCAGGAAGATAAGGAGCTCTTTAGATTCTGCACTCTCCCAGAGGTTAGAGACTGCTCTTGTTTTGGTTTCTCCTTCATAGCCAGCCTGGAGGTCTGCCCCAAGATCCACTGGTTGTCCTGGATTTAATCCCCTTCTACTCATGGTGCTAGCATTGTGGCTCTCAGATGGAGGTGATTTTGCCTCCCAGTGGATACTGGCAATGTGTGAAGACTTCCTGGTGATGATAACCTCATAGTGGGTGCACTAGTGGCTTCTAGTGGGTAGGGACCAAGGATGTTGGTAATGGGGTCTGACATCCTATGATGCCTTCTCCCCCAAGAATTATCCCAACCAAGATAGCAGTAGCACCAAGACAGTGAAACACTGCTGTGGAGTGTGCTAATTATCTTTTGTTAAGAAAGATAGGAATTTTGTGTTAAAGAGGAACAGCTGTTCCAAGACTCAATATCAACAGGGGTAAAATTGTGAGGATGTATTTGTAAATGTATAGACTTTTCTATTTGTTTCATAAATCGGGTTGATGGAATGAATTTGCTTTTAAATTCAAATTAGTTTTTTTTTTTTTAAATTTGTAGTTGTAAATGGATACAATACCTTTATTTTATTTATCTATCTTTATGTGGTACTGTGGATAGAACCCAGGGCCTCACATGTGTTAGGCAAGCACTCTACCACTAAGCTACAACCCCAACTCTTAAATTAGTTTTTATTTAATTTTATTTATTTGTGGTACTATGGATTGAACTCTGGGGCACTTTATCGCTGAACTATACTTTTTTTTTTTTTTTTAATTTTTTATTGTGGGTTGTTCAAAACATTACATATTTCTTGACATATCATATTCCACACTTTGATTCAAGTGGGTTATGAACTCCCACCTTCACCCCATACACAGATTGCAGAATCACATCAGTTACACATCCATTGATTTACAAATTGCCATACTAGTGTCTGTTGTGCTCCGCTGCCTTTCCCATCCTCCACCCTCCCCCCTCCCCACCTCTCCCCTCCCCTCCCCTCCCCTACTCTCTCTCTACCCCCTCCACTGTATAACCCTGAGGGTCTCCTTCCATTACCATGCAATTTCCCTTCTCTCTCCCTTTCCCTCCCACCTCTCATCCCTGTTAAATGTTAATCTTCTTCTCCTGCTCTTCATCCCTACTCTGTTCTTAGTTACTCTCCTTATATCAAAGAAGACATTTGGCATTTGTTTTTTAGGGATTGGCTAGCTTCACTTAGCATAATCTGCTCTAATGCCATCCATTTCCCTGTAAATTCTATGATTTTGTCATTTTTTAATGCAGAGTAATACTCCATTGTGTATAAATGCCACATTTTTTTTATCCATTCATCTATTGAAGGGCATCTAGGTTGGTTCCACAGTCTTGCTATTGTGAACTGTGCTGCTACGAACATCGATGTAGCAGTGTCCCTGTAGCATGCTCTTTTTAGGTCTTTAGGGAATAGACCAAGAAGGGGAATAGCTGGGTCAAATGGTGGCTCCATTCCCAGCTTTCCAAGAAATCTCCATACTGCTTTCCAAAATGCTCGCCAAAGCATTACAGGAAGAGGAAATGGAAAATAACAATGAAAACCAACAGTGGGAGGTAGGACAGTAAAGGGGGGGGGGAATAATCAAAGAGGAAAACAAACCATGTTTAGTAACAGAAATAAACAAATATGGCTGGAAGAACAACCCATATCTCAATAATAACCCTAAATGTTAATGGCTTAAACTCACCAATTAAGAGACACAGGCTAGTAGAATGGATCACAAAACAAGACCCAACAATATGCTGCCTACAGGAGACGCATTTGATAGGAAAAGACATACATAGGCTGAAGGTGAAAGGTTGGGAAAAATCATATCACTCATATGGACTTCGGAAACAAGCAGGAGTATCCATACTCATATCAAATAAAATAGATTTCAAGCCAAAGTTAATCAAAAGAGATAAAGAGGGACACTACATACTGCTTAAGGGAACCATACACCAACAAGACATAACAATCATAAATATTTATGCCCCAAACAATGGTGCAGCTATGTTCGTCAAACAAACTCTTCTCAAGTTCAAGAGTCTAATAGACCACCATACCATAATCATGGGAGACTTCAACACACCTCTCTCGCCACTGGACAGATCTTCCAAACAAAAGCTGAACTATACTTCTAACCTTCTTTACTCTTTGTTTTGAGAAAGAGTCATGCTGTGTTTGAGGCTAGCCTTGATTTTCCTGCCTTAGCCTCCCGAGGAGCTGGAATAACAGGCATATGTCACAAGGCTTAGCCTAAATTAGGGTTTGTTTTTGTTTTCGAAATTATTCTTCTTTAAGGGTATTATATGTATGTATATAATATATATATTTTATATATATATAAATATTTTATATATATATATATATATAAATAAAATCTAAGCAGTGCAGAAGGCACAACATGAGAAGCAGATTCTTTCTACTGAAGTTCTGTTTGCTGTGAGCTCTTTGTGCATTCTTCTGAAATTAGTTCCTGAATCCTCAAATGTATTTGTACGCTCCCACCTTTTAGCACCATGTTTTCCTAACCACTTGTTTAAAATGGGTTTGAAAGAGACTTTCCATATAGCACTCATGGAGAATCATAACCAGATGTTATTAGACAGTTTTACTCCTGAGGACAGATAGCACAGAATAAATCACCTGTGATGTCCCACCCCGCACCCTGGAGAGAAGGCCAGGGAAAATGGCCCCCAACCATCCCATGCTGTGATGGGATAGTTCCCACCTCCCATGCTGTGATGGGAATGGAAGTCTGCAGGTGGATCATAGATAGCACTTGAAGCCAGAACTATCTCATGGTGGATGAAGCACTATCATCCATGAAGTTCAGATTCCCTACTTTCCTTTCTTCTCAAGGGACTGAAACTCCATGGGGACAGGGATCTTCTTTTCTTGTTCACTCTTGGTTCCCCTCTGGCCATTACTCTGCTTGGTTCATGAACCTGAGGGAAGAGTTGTTGAGAGAATGACTACACTCGTTGGATTATTCTCCAGGCATGCTCAAAAAGTCATATTTAATTTGTAGTGTTGGAAATTTAGAATGGTTTCCAATTCTGAGGTATACATGCTTGGCAAGATTGCAAAATACCAGTTGATGTTTATACTGTTGTCATTTTGATTCTTGTGTGGACACTTTATGCCCCTTGCCTATACTTCTGATTTCCCATGAGGTTGTTTTTCTTCTTCTTTCTTTTCTTAGATTCTGAAGTATGTGGAGTGCTTCACTGGACCCAATATCATGGCGATGCATACAATGCTGATAAACAAACCTCCAGATACTGGTAAAGGGCTCTTACTTGTTAAAGAGAGGCAAGAAAATAAAAAAAGATGGTGTAATTAAAATATGTAAAGTTGTTGTTCCAGTCAAGTGTGTAACTGTCAAACTTTGGTTGAGTGAATTTGAGTGCTTTTATTTAAGTCTTAAAAGAGTTCATGTTATATCAATTTTGGAGTATGTGATAATATTTCAGATACTTTATTGCTAAATTTTCAAATGACTGGCTGTCTGAAGTGGCAGTTTAAGATATGTGACTGTTCTTATATCATAGACTCCTTCTGTTCAACATCTCTGATTTTCACCCACCATTCTTAACCAGGATCACACGGATTCTGCATTCCTGATCTGAAGATATCATTATTAGTAACAAGATGAAAGCTGTTACTACAAGTCACATTCAAGCCCTTGTGGTGCCTTGTGCTTGCCAAACCTAGATCTAAGTCCTCAGAGAGACACCGATTCTGAAGTTGATCCCAGGTGTCTGCCTTTTAATACCCGTCCCCAGAGATTCTACTGCAGGTGTCTCTCAGACCACATGGAGAGATTTTTCTGTAACAGAAAGAGAAATCAGCCATTAATGGCTTTATTCTTTTCTACTTTTAGTTCCTTCTGAGAGCTGGGTGATTTTTATGTGATAGGTCTGAAGTGCAGGGTTACTAAATGTCTTCCTCCATGGATGTCCTGCCTGGGGAGATGAAGTGGTTTGGGAACCAAGTTCTAAGCTCAAACTGGGGAAAATGTACCTGTGGTCAATGAATCTGACTGGATACTGACCGTACACAGGATGCCTGTGAATTAAGGCCTCTAAGGGAACTGTTTTTGGCATCAGCCACTTTGAAGCGGACCTCAAATTTTACTCTGTAACATTATCTTCAATTTAGTTGATCCAGCTTTTTTTGTTTTTAATTCCTACTGCCTACTAGCTCTGTACCAAATTCAGAGTGACAAAGGAATAAAGCACAACAGAGATGATGAAGTATATCCAGCTCCCTAGAAAAGAGAGTAAGCACCCAGCAACCAGAAACCCAGAAGAAAGTATAGATTCCAAGCCCCATGTTGACTGATATTTTTGTTTGGTTCTGTTCTCTTGGGACTGATTTTCCATAATGGAAACCACACAGTATTTGTTTTTTTTGCAAGGGAAGGTCAGTGTGTTATTTATTCAGGCAAAGAATAAGAATTGTGGGGCTGGGGATATAGCCCAGTTGGTAGAGTGCTTGCCTTGCATGCACAAGGCCCTGGGTTCAATCCCCAGCACCACACAGACACACAGACACATAACACAATAAAAATAAGAATTGTGAGGCTCAAGCTCTTTTTGACAGCAGGCTCATTTCAGGCAAGAAGACTTCCCGGCACCCTTTGCACCAGGATCTGCACTATTTCCCCTTCAGGCCCAGCAATCGCATTGTGTGTGCTTGGACCGCCATGGAGCACATTGACCAGAACAACGGCTGTCTGGCTGTCCTCCCAGGCACCCACAAACTTCCCCTGATGCCGCATGACTACCCCCAGTGGGAGGTAGGTCTGTCTGACCACTGAGTCTGGATCAGAATCTCTTTCACTGTTGTAATTTTACATCGGTGCAAAAAGCTTAGAAATGAGACTGCTTTCCTTTCTCAGCAAAGCACTGTCCTGAAATTTGCAATTAGGATCCGGGGGAGTTCAAGGACATAAGATCAAATATTCATTATATTTTTCTTTCATCATATGTGTGAAAGCCAGCTAGTTTGGGGACCTGGATCTGGAGGGGCCTAGGATCTGAGATGGCGAGGCCTGATGGCAGAGGTCAGACATCAACCCTTCAACTCTGGTGTGTGTGAAGTGCCCACTGACTGAGGCTCTCAGAGTAGAGGAAGGGAGGGAGGAATTGCCTCCTTGTCCCTGTGAGGACCAGCAGAGGCTCAGGGGTGGGAGGTGGTGACTGAGCTGAGCCTTAAAGGACAAGGTAGATTTTCTATCGCAAAAAGGCTCCTTGGAGGAATCAGAGTTATTGACAAGCGCAGATCTGACTGTGGAGTAGGAAAGATTGAAGGTTATCCCAGTTCTGATGGGCTGGGGGTAGAGGCACATTTTAGGAAGTAGGAGAGGGAGGAGAGCCTGGAAAGGTATGCTAGGACAGGATTAAAAAGCACTTTAACACTTGGAGGTTACATGAAGAAAATGGGGTTGTTCCCTTTTTAGGAAGCAGCAAGAGCTTGTAATTTCTAATAATATGGGGTTTTGTCATATAGATGGCACATATTTTCAGTGTATAATTTAATCATTTTGACACACATGTACCTGGTATCACAATCAAGAGGATATTTTCTACCTCCTGCCTCAGGTAAGAACTCACCTGCTTTCTGTTCCTATTTTTTAATTTGCATTTTATAAAATGTCGTGTAAAGTCTAATTAAGTGGCATATACTTTTTTTTGAGTAATTGCTGTTGCACAGCATAGGTATTTAGAGGCTCATGAAACCTGACTCATGTCTCAATAGCTTGTTCCTTTCCATTCCTGAGTAGTATTCCGTGGCATGGCTGAACAATGTTTGGTTTATCCATTCAAATATTGATGCTGGGGAGCTACTATGTGCTTCTGCATCCATGAATGATGAGGTCCTATCCATTCTTCAAGAACATGATCTCAGGTCTGGGGCATGATTCATGATTCCCAGGAGGTATAGGAGCTCAGAGGCAGCAAAACCAGAGAGCAGATCTCAGCCTTTTTGATGCCAGACCAGAAGATCCTGAAATCCCTGATGATGGTCCGAATGGAAAGGGCAGCTGTGGTGAGCAAGGAGACTGCGTCTTGTTTCTGTAGGATGTGAAGGCTGTGGCTTCAAGGGCTTTTCTCTCCGAATTCTTGCACTACTGATTGTGTTCTGTGGAAATATTTGAGTCTGAATCCCAATATAAAAGTGGAAATGGTGAAATTCATCAGTTAAGTTCTGGGACAGGCAAGGGTTGGTGCAATCCTAAGGAGGCTGTGGCTGATTGAGCAGAAGGGAATGGCGTCCAAGGCTATGGGAGCAGACTGGTGTCTGAGATGCTGTTGAGATTCACAGCAGTGGCAGTGGAAGGTCAGCTTAGCTTAGCAGGGGTCAATATGCACCTTGGCCAGGAAAGAAGGGCAGGGGGTCAAAGTCACAATGTGAAGCACAATGACAATGGTAATTGCCGAAAAGGATACTCTTAGCTGAGGAATGGGACCCTTCTGCCCAGAAGCATAAAGGCTCTTCAACTGTAGTCACTTCTCTTTTTAGTTTCTATAATAAAGACATACACATTTCCTAGAGTTCTGACTACTTTTGGAAATAGTTATCAACAAACACAGTATTTAAACTTACTATTCCCTTTTTATTCTGAATATGACATAAATCCTTTGAGCTTAGAAAAATTGAGCACATTCTCCACTTGGTTTGGGGAGAATAATTAGCCTCTCTAAAATACCCTGATTTATACAAGAATGATGTGAACAAAATTCTAGGTGAGGAGAATATCAGGCTGGGGCAAGGATGTTAAGATTGAAGGTGGAAATGCCTAAGAGAAAGGTGTTCACCTGCATTCACCACAAGAGGCAGAACTGATCTGATTATTTATAATTCAATGAGGAAGGGTAGGTAAAGTTCAACATTTTTTCATTTGGTCAAAAAACCCGTGAACTTATTATTAACTTGTGATTTTAATTTGTAGCATTGCTGGGGTTCAAACTCAGAGCCTTGCACATGCTAGGCAAGCCCTCCACCACTGAGCTATATCCTCTGCCCTTTATACAAATCTTAATTTGAGACAGAGTCTGGCTAAGTTTGCTAGTCTACCCTGAACTTGTGATGCCTGGCCTCAGCCTCCCAAGTAGCTGGGATCACAGGTGTGTAACACTGTACTCATAGCAGACGATGTTTAAAAACCCAGACATATCACAGACTTTTGCATTTTTTTTTAAATTTAAGATTTTAATTTTAAAGTCTTTCTCTTGGAAGAAGTCAGAGAACCCTTGCTGTCCCTGCCAAGTCATACACAAAGCATTGATTTCTTCCTCCAGTGTAGACTGTGCCTGTCTTATGTGTTCCAGGGTGGAGTTAACAGCATGTACCATGGGATCCAGGACTATGACAAAGACCATGCCCGAGTGCACCTTGTGATGGAGAAGGGAGACACCGTTTTCTTTCACCCTTTGCTCATCCATGGATCTGGTCGGAACCAAACTCAAGGATTCCGGAAAGTATGCATCCAGATTTTAAAAGATGGGTTCAAAACAGAAAGTCATTTGTATAGTAACATGTAAAGATTTATGACTTTTCACTAAACTGGATTGTTTTTTCCAGTTTACTTTCCAGAAAGTATATTTGCCTTTTAGTGCTTTTGTTTGTTTTGATTTTGCTCTACTCTGTGAGAAGACAGGTGCCCTCAGGATCCTAAACCTGTTGCTCTTGAATCTTGGTCATTTGTGAAATTGCTTCAGAGCAGTAGCTCACCTTGCAGTGCACAGATTCTGCTTTCTGAGGCAAAAACAATGGCTGAAATACTCAAATAATCACATTTGGAATTTATATTGCTCAGGGTAACTAGAACAAGAAGAAAATTTATCATATTATTATTGGGAAAATAGTATTGATCTGAAGCAAAGGTTCTGAATTGGCTGCTCAAAATGAGATTTAGCATGCAGCCATATTTATCCCCTTCCAATCTCATGTTTTAAATTAAATAATTTTGTCACATTTAAAATGGACAGAATTCCTCACAATTTCTCTGATTTCTCACTTCTCTCAAATTCAGCAGATCTCATAGTATTGTCGGTTCACTTTTCCCCAAGGTAACATGGTTGTCCATACTATTGAGGCTTCTTTAAGATTCAGTGGGGTTTCCCAATTTGTTCCCTGGTTCCCACTGATCCCTGTTTTAACCCTGAGTATAGGGTTGCAGACTTCATTTATTTATATTTGCACCAGGTTCACCAGGCCTGGCACAGGTTGATACAAGTTGGAACATTGCCTGAGGATGAAATTGAAGGGGCTACCAAAATCTCAGCCATCAAAATAAGTGGTGTTTTACTAAATCAATATTAATGCAAAACATCCATGCTGTCCTCAATGCCAAAAATTTAAGTAAAAGACAAGAAATACCTGCACTAGAACAACTCTCAAGTTGTGTAACTATGGGGGTGCAGGCACAAAGATGCAAATAGTGATGTCAGTTGTAGAATATTAATATTGAAATACTTCCATATTTTTCAGTTATTTTAATGTTCTGGAAGAATATTTATAATTATTTCCTAACAACTTGGATGTAGGAATATACAACAATTCTTTTTGCCTTGGGTCTTGATGTGGCTCTGCTTGGCACTGGACTTGCACAGAAATTTGAGGTTGGATCTGCACTTTAGAAGTTCAAAATTTTGGGCACAGCAGAAAGTTTTTATAAAAATTGCCATTTCTATAATAACCTGTCCCAAATTTTACTGGGTATCTAAGCTTTATGACTAAGAAGATGATGAACCACAGAGGGGTACATTCTTTTTTTAGGACGTGGAGGTATATGTTCATTGGGAAAACTTAAATGCTTAAAAATGTGAAGATCGGTTACTTAGGTAGTTATGCCCCCTGTCCTACATATACCTTTAAAAAGTAAATAGTATAGCTAGGTAAAAAAAATCTTTTGTAATTTCTTAATTAGCCTTCAGTTGGGGATAGGATGGAGAGGCTGACCTACAAAGAGGCAGATTTGGGATGCCATGGAGTGTTCTACCAGTTTAGATGTCAAATTCTGGGTGGAAGAATTGACTTTCTTTGTAGACCCTTTTGGGTCTGCTAGGTATAGAATCATGGAGAATTGGCTTTCTGCAAGGAGGAACTCCTAGCTTGGTTGTTGCATTCATGGAGTTCTTTTCTCCATTATCGATTGTTCACTCTGCACAGGCAATTTCCTGCCATTTCGCCAGCGCTGATTGCCACTACATTGACGTGAAGGGCACCGTTCAAGAAAATATCGAGAAAGAAGTTTTGGGAATAGCAGACAGATTGTATGGAACTGAAAGTGGCTTAAACTTTAAGGTACACTTGCATGAAAAAAATCAAGATGCCTGAAGTTTCTTGTTTTCATGTGCTTAATTCATTCCTAATTTAATTTAAAATTAAGGATAAGGGGAATTCTATATGCATAGGAGCAAACTTAAAGGTTTGGGACTTCAATCGGGCCTCCTTTCTTGGCAAAGTATATTTTTATTAGGAAATCCAGTCAGACTCCACAGAGCAGTTCTGGGGTCAGTGTTCCTTTCGGTAAATGTGCATCTGGAGTTTTATGAGAGGCATAATGTGCATGGAGCAGGGATGAATACATCTAAGGGGGCATTAGATAGTGTTTCATGTGCTTTCCTAATTGATACACATCACTTGGAAAGTGTCTGTTTTTAAGTGGTGGATATTCCATGATGCTGATGAGCAGAAGGCAAATTATCAATCCAGGGAATTAAATAAACATCTTCACTTTATATAAAACACACATTTTAGGCCCTGAATGAAGAAGCTCTTCCTATTTATGTTATTGGTATGAGATAATGATAATGCAGGCATGCCCCTTCCCTCAAGAGACTGAGAGTGATGATGACTCTGGGCCATCCAGGATGTTGTAAGGCTCAGCACATCAGAGGGATGCCACAGTGCCATTGCGAACCTTTGGAATAGCTTTCCAGGGTGGAGAATCTTGCTTCTCCTTTTAGAACCTACCAATATGTCCCTTGTCTAAAAATGCTCCATGATTGGGGATTCAACCAAGTGAAATATTGGAAAAATATTCAGAATATTAAACAATATTTGAAAAAAAATTGCATCTGTACTGAACATGTACAGACATTTTTTTCCTAATCATTATTTCCTACCTAAAAACTACCTCATGTTTCTATTGCACCAGGTGCTCTAAGTAATCTAGGGGTGATTTAAAATATATGGGAGGATGTACAGAGGTTATTTTATTGCGGGGATGTGAGCACCCATGAATTTTGGTAGCTGAGGGGTCCTGGAATGTACATTACATTTGAAGTTTGTGAAGGTTGTCCTGGATGAACACCACTATTTTAGTATCTCATAAGTTAGAGCTTATCAGATATATTTAGAGTAACAATAGAATAGAATAACAATACAAACTCATATAATTCTAACTTATAAAAACACTTCCATGGGGCTGGGGTTGAGACTCAGCGGTAGAGTGCTCACTCAGCATGTGCAAGCGCTGGGTTCAATCCTCAGCACCACATAAAAATAAATAAATAAATAAAATAAAGGTATTATGTCCAATTACAAATCAAAGAATTTGAAAAAACAAAAACACATCCATGTGCCATTTCTGATTTTCTTTACTAGAATGCAGTGAACACCTGCTGTAAAGGAGAAATTGGAGTCCCAGAGACTGGCCTAAGAAACAGAGCTAGATTTCAAGTCAGGCCTAATTTTGAAATCATTCTTTTCACCATACCTTGCTGTATGCTCAGCAATAAAAAAGAAACAAGAAATTAGAAGGTCTCAATTGCTTTATTAATAATTGCAGCAGGGTGCTTGTGGCACATGCCTATAATCCCAGCTACTTCACAGCTTGGCTGAGGCAGGAGGATTGTAAGTGAGGCCAGCCTCAACAACTTAGTGAGCCCCTGTCTCAAAATGGAAAATAAAAAGCCTGGGGATATAGATCAGTGGAGAGTGGCCCTGGGTTCCATTTCCAGTACCCCCTCCCCAGACCCAAGTAAACCAGTATCCGTGACACCATGTTCACTACTACGATCTCATCAGAGTTGCAACCTCAAAGTGGTTCAGGCAAGTAACAAAAAGACAAGCTGAGAGAAGGGTTGTAAACTGCTGTGACTGAGCATCACAGCCACCCTCCGTGGTGCATTACCTGGTACATTACTGTGATCAGGGAGGCCAAAAGCTTGAGGATCCACCGACTCCGTGCAGTTGGCATTGTTTTAATTGTTGGCAAGATAATTAATTGCAGTTTCAAAGCTTGTTTATTTATTAATCAATATAATAATCATAGCATTGTTTTCCGTTTTAAGCATTTGTAGAGCCTAGAAATCTCTTGTGGGGAATAGGCCAATGGATGTGTTCCACACACTCATTCTGTTTGGTATTATTTCCAGGATATTTGGATGTTTCGAGGCCGACTTGTGAAAGGAGAAAGAATCACCCTTTGAAACAGTCCTTGATTATAACTCTTTCAAAAGGAGATCAAAGAAACAAGGAGTCTAAGGAATATGTTTTCATATGGGATGATGTAATGTTTTCTATCACTTGGTATCAAAATCAAGACACATGCATTGGGAACTTCATTTTGCAGAGTTAATTTTGCAGTGCAGTGATGTTACTTTAGTGGAAGTAAGAACAGTAAAATGAAATATAACTGTTTTCAGAAAGACTGGTTTGGGGTTACAATCAATAAATGTGGCATATGATTTACGTATGTTCAATCAGTTCCTCTCATTGATTAGCTGTTTTTCCCGGCAGAAATGAATTCCCTGAAACTCAGTGTGCACTGAGATGAGCATGCCTCTCCTAGTAAAGCCAACACTTCCCCATTTAATGTCATGAGAGATTTCAAACTAGAACCATGTGAAGTACATTCACATTTGGTGAAGGGCGTACCAAGGCCATCGTGGGATCAAAATAAGGTGGGTCCTCATTCTCTGACCCAGGCTTCCTTCCAAGACTTCTTCAATCCAGCTACTCTCCTTCAAAACCAGAATATTTTTTCAAAAAATTTCTTTTGTTTCTAAGGAATGTAGATAAGGGCACCTTCCCAGATATTTCCTGTTAAGTAGGGGAACTGAAAGTCTTCAGAATTTATGAATGAAACCTAAGCTTTTTTGAGGACCAGAAACATTTTAAGATACTCTAGGCTGAACTGGGAGTGAGCTTGGATTAGGGATTCATTTAATGGGCCTGGGATTGTGGCTCAGCGGTAGAGTGCTCATTCAGCACCATATTTCTATACCAGTTGAGTCTGTGCAACCACTCTGGAAAGAAGTATGGAGAGTCCTTAAAAAACTAGGAACCATTTAACCCAGTTATCCCACTCCTTGGTATATATCCAAAAGTTTTAAAATCAGTATACTACAGTAATATAGCCACCTCAATATTTATAGCAGCACAATTCATAATATCTAGGCTATGGAACAGACCTATGTGCCCTTCAATAGATGAATGGATAAAGAAATTGTGGTATATATGTACAATGGAATATTACTTGGCCATAAAGAAGATATTCACTTGTAAATGGGTGGATCTGGAGACTATCAAGCTAAGTGAATTAAGTCAAATCCCCCAAAAGCCAAAGATTGATATTCTCTGATACATGGATGCTAACTTACAATAAGTTGTGAGGGAACAGAAATTCAGTAGTTTAAACACAGGTGAATGAAGGGTGGGAGATAGGAATAGGAAAGACAGTGGAATTCTTCTGACATAACTTTTTATATGTACATACACGAACACACCAGAGTGAATCTCAACATTGTGTACATCCACAAGACTGGAATCCTGATTAGAATAAGATGTATTCCTTGTTTGTAAAAATATATCAAAAATAGATTCTCCTGTCATTTATTACTAAAGAGAACATTAAAAAATTCTCTTAGGGGCTGGGGTTGTGGCTCAGTGGTAGAGTGCTTGCCTAGCATGCATGAGGCACTGGGTTCGATCCTCAGCACCACATAAATGTAAAATAAAGATATTGTCTCCACCTAAAACTAAAAAATAAATATTAAAAAATTCTCTTAAAGACAAAAACATGGTTCTTATTTTTAAAAATTATATTTATGGCTTGATTAAGAATAAAACAGCCAGTTCCTTTCTTGTTATTCTGCTGAGCAGAGGTTTTCCTAAGGCTTGTGTTACCATGTTTGTTAGTTTCTTAGCCCCAGCTGGAAAGGAGAGAAGGCAAGAGAATCATGAAAGGGCCTAAGGAAAGGATTCTTAGAAGGATGGAAACTAAAAGGTAAATAAGGAATGCCAGTGCAAACAGCATGCAGGAAGCAGGGCTTGTATCTAGAATGAACCTCCAACTAGTTTCAACCTGAATTTCTTTCCCTGCCTGGGCCTCCCAAGAAACTGTGATTACAGGTGTGCTCCCCTGAGCCCTGCTCCAATCCAACGAGGAAAACCAGATTCCAGGGAAAACAGCACAGTTAGTCCCCAATGCATCTGTGAGTGAAAGCCAACTGTTCAATCAGGAAACATGCACTTCTCATCTCATCTGTGTCCCTTCTGTCCCTTAGTTCACATATGAATCTGCAGGCGCCCACTCTGTAGTGGGAGGGGAATGACAGCAGGATGACTAGGGCTGCTTTTCACCCGTGTGCACCCTCCTTGGGAAGGACGGGAGCAAACTCCTGGTGGAACATGAAGAGATGGGACAAAACACCTTGGCAGAATGAGGAGAAGCCTGGCTGCTCAGTGAGACGGGTTGTGTCCTGGGCTATTCATTCATCAGACAGTAATCCAACAGTTGATACTCAATGTGCAAAATAAAACTAGAACCTTCTTCTAAGGAATTTTATATATATATATGTGTGTGTGTGTGTATATATAAAACAATTAGTCATGTTAGCCTGTATTTGTTGTTTTCTTTTTCTTACTGGGGATTGAACCCAGGGGTGTTTTGCTACCGAGCTACATCCCCCCCCCCCCACTTTTTTTTAGTTTGAGACAGGGTTTTAGTCAGCTTTTTCACTGCTGTGACCAAAAGACATGATAAGAACAATTAGAGGTGGAGAAGTTTATTTGGGGCTCAAGGTTTCAGAGATCTCAGTCCCTAGATGGCAGACTCCATTGATCTGGGTCCAAGGTGAGTCAGAACCTCATGGTGGAAGGCTGTGCTAGATTAAAGCAGCTCAGGACATGATATCAGGAAGCAGAGAGAGACTTTTGCTGCACATGGATAACATGTATACCCCAAAGGCACACCCTCCCAATGACCCTCCTCTTTCAGCCACATCCTACCTACCTATAGGTTCCACCCAGTTTATTCTATCAGGGCATTAATGCATTGATTAGGTTAAAATTCTTATGCCCTAATCATTTCACCTCTAAACTTTCTGGCATTGTCTCAAATTGAGTTTTTGGGTGACACCCCGATATCTGAACCGTAAGTTCTTGTTAAATTTCCCAGGATGCCCTGGAACTTGCAGTTCTGCCTCTGCCTCCCCAGTCACTGGGATTACAGCATGTGCTCCCATGCCTGGCCATCTTAGCCATTTTTCAGAGTGTAGATCAGTGGCATTGTGTACATTCACGTTGTTTTGCAGCCATAATCACCATCCATCCACAGAACACTTTCCATCATACCAAACTGACACATCATCCTCAGTAAACGCTATCCCATCTTTCCCCTTCCTTCAAACCTGGCCCACCACACTCTGCATTCTATCTCTGTGAATTTGCTTACTTTAGGGACACTCAGGGGAGTGGAATCCCCTGAGTGATTTTATTTTCCTTACAGGATTATTTTGTTTTGCACAATATGCTCAAGGTTCTTCCATGCTGTGGCATGTGTCAGAATGTCCTTCCTTTTTAAGATGGAATAATACTCCATTGAGAGGCTGGGGCAGTAGCTCAGCAGCAGAGGGCTTGCCTAGCATGCATGAGGCACTGGGTTTGATCCTCAGCACCACATAAAAATAAACAAAATATAGGCATTGTGTCTAACTACACCTAAAAAATATTTTTTTATAAAGGCATTCTGGAGAATGGGGGACTCCAAGATGGCCACGAATAAAGTGCATCACACCCCGTGTACCGCGCCACTGCGCAGGTGAATAACGAGTTAGACCGACAAAAAACTATCTTGTTAGGATCTTACAGCAAAATGGGGGTGCACCGAAACCTAGAGGAAGGATTTCCAGCACTGAGGTCCGGTAATTGAGTCTCAATCATGAGCCAACTGTGTGACCAGAGATCCGGGCTGACTGATCCGCGCGGCCCACCCCGTGGCTACAGATGGCGGGGCGCCGCCGAGAAGCGACCAGCAAGCAGGGAGAAATGTTGCTCCGGATTCTGTGGAATCCTGCTGGCTGAGCTCTCACTGAGCCCTGGGCTGACTTCAGGATTTCAGACGGGGAAGGAAGCGGTACAGTTCTATCCCCCACAACAGAAACTCCACCAAGGAAACCAGCGGCCACCATCTTGGAGAGCTGAAGTAACCACCGCCACTCTCTGACAGATTGCAACAATAAAACAGGTGTGTGTTACTCAGCTCATCTCCCATACAGTGGGGAATTCGCATAAAATCTCTCCTAGGCTTTCCGGGGGAGGGATTATCAGAGCCAGCCTGCATAAAGATGAGGGGAAAACTAGAGACACCTGACCTTCAACTCCCCCTCCCATCAGCGGCAAAAATGAAACCTGTCTTGCCAGCGCTGGGGGAGGGGCAAGCGGAAAAAATCAAAACAATAGAGTGCCGGGGTTCCCAATAGCCACCCTCCACACCCAACAAACGGCAGGCCCAGAGTACAGTTTGAACTGCAGAGAGGCATCACTCAGGGGAAATCTGGTCTAGCAGGAGAAACCAGGACTAGCAGGAGAAACCAGGGGACTAGAGGCCAGGCCCTCGCGACTGGGCAGCTGGAGACCGCCCGCCCGCCGGCGACTGACCGCGCTACTGGGTGGCTAGAGATTGCCCGCCCACCGGCGACAGCCCACCCGCTGCCCGCGGGACTGGGAGCTGAAACCAACCAGAGACAGTCCAGTCCCACCACCTCCCATTCGGACACCCCGGCAAGGTGCCTGGGGCCCGCCATAGCAGAGAGGTGACGTCACTGGAGCTCGGCCGTCGGAATTCCTTCTCAGCAGAATCCACTTTAGCAGGCATAGTCTGCCAACACAAGGAGAGACAACAGAGATATACAAAACCAAAACAAATCTATAGAAGAGAGCAGAAACACAGCAATCAAATAGAGCTGGAAAGTAACGTGAACATCATGAAAAAACAAGGGAAAAAAGGAGTACAAACAATGCAGGACAACTTAAATCTACAGGAGGACCCAGAAGCATCAGAAACATGGATAGGGAAAGAACTCAAGGCATACCTAACTCAGATGGAAAGGAATATTAGAGAAGACATGAGACAGCAAGTCCAAGCATTGAAAGTATATTTTGAAAATGAATTAAACAAACAAATTCAAATGGCAAAGAACGAGCTTTACCAGGAGATAGAGATCGTAAAAAAAATCAAACAGTAATCCTAGAAATGCAGGAAACTATAAACCAAATTAAAAACTCAAACGAGAATATTACAAATAGACTAGATCAAGTAGAAGTCAGAACATCAGATAATGAAGACAAAGTTTATCAACTTGAAAAGAATATAGTCAACACAGAAAAGATGCTTAAATCCCATGAGCAATCTATTCAAGAGATATGGGATGTCATAAAAAAACCAAATTTGAGAGTCATCGGGATAGAAGAAGGCATAGAGATTCAAACCAAAGGAATGGACAACCTATTAAATGAAATAATTCTAGAAAACTTCCCAGAGATGAAAGATGGAATGGATTGCCAAATCCTGGAAGCCTACAGGACCCCAAACATTCAAAACCGTAATAGACCAACTCCAAGACATATAATTATGAAGATAGCCAACATACAGAACAAGGAGAGAATATTAAAAGCTACGAGAGAAAGGAGGCAGATTACATTCAGGGGTAAACCAATTAGGTTAACGACTAATTTTTCATCACAGACTTTGAAAGCGAGAAGATCCTGGAACAATGTATTTCAAACGCTGAAAAATAATGGATTCCAACCAAGAATACTATATCCAGCAAAATTAAACTTCAGATTTGACAATGAAATTAAAATCTTTCACGATAAACCAAAGCTAAAAGAATTTGCAGCCAGAAAACCAGCACTGCAAAGCATTTTGAGCAAAATACTACAAGAAGAGGAATTGAAAAATAGTGCCCAAAACTAACAGCGGGAGGTATCTCAGTAAAGGGGGAAGAAAATAACCAAAAAGTAAAAACTAGCCAAACTAAAATAAATAAACATGACTGGAAGTACAAATCATATTTCAATTGTAACCTTAAATGTTAATGGCCTAAACTCACCAATCAAGAGACATAGGCTAGTAACCTGGATCAAAAAAACAAATCCAACAATATGCTGCCTTCAGGAGACTCATATGATAGGAAAAGGCATACACAGGCTGAAGGTAAAAGGTTGGGAAAAATCATACCACTCACATGGCCCTCGGAAGCAAGCAGGAGTGGCCATACTCATATCGAATAAAATCAACTTCAAACCTAAGTTAATCAAAAGGGATAAAGAAGGACACTATATACTGTTAAAAGGAACCATCCACCAACAAGACATAACAATTATCAATTTGTATGCACCAAACAATGGAGCTGCAACGTTCATAAAACAAACTCTCCTCAAGTTCAAGAGTCAAATAGACTACAACACAATAATTATGGGTGACTTCAACACACCGCTCTCGCCATTAGACAGATCCTCTAGACAAAAGCTGAATAAAGATACTATAGAACTCAATAGCACAATCAATAACCTAGATTTAACTGACATATATAGAATATATCAACCATCATCAAGTGGATACACGTTCTTCTCCGCAGCACATGGATCCTACTCAAAGATAGACCATATATTATGCCATAGGGCAACTCTTAGTAAATATAAAGGCGTGGAGATAATACCATGCACCATATCTGATCATAATGGAATGAAACTGGAAATCAATGATAAAAGAAGGAAGGAAAAATCCTACATCACATGGAAAATGAACAATATGTTACTGAATGATCAATGGGTTACAGAAGACATAAAGGAGGAGATAAAAAAATTCTTAGAGACAAATGACAATACAGACACAACATACTGGAATCTATGGGACACAATGAAAGCAGTTTTAAGAGGGAAATTAATTTCTTGGAGTTCTTTCCTCAAAAAAAGAAAAAAAAAAACAACAAATAAATGAACTCACACTACACCTCAAAAACCTAGAAAAGGAAGAGCAAAACAACAGCAAATGTAGTAGAAGACAAGAAATAATTAAAATTAGAGCAGAAATCAGCGAAATTGAAACAAAAAAAACATTGAAAAAATTGATAAAACTAAAAGTTGGTTCTTTGAAAAAATAAATAAGATCGACAGGCCCTTAGCCATGCTAACAAAGAGAAGAAGAGAGAGAACTCAAATTACTAACATATGGGATGAAAAAGGCAATATCACAACAGACACTACAGAAATATAGAAGATAATTAGGAAGTATTTTGAAACCCTATATTCCAAAAAAATAGAAGATAGTGAAGATATTGATAAATTTCTTAAGTCTTACGATCTGCCCAGATTGAGTCAGGAAGACACACACAATTTAAACAGACCAATAACAAAGGAAGAAATAGAAGAAGCCATCAACAGACTACCAACCAAAAAAAGCCCTGGACCGGATGGGTATACAGCGGTGTTTTACAAAACCTTCAAAGAAGAATTAATACCAATACTTTTCAAGCTATTTCAAGAAATAGAAAAAGAAGGAGCTCTTCCAAATTCATTCTATGAGGCCAACATCACCCTGATCCTGAAACCAGACAAAGACGCTTCAAAGAAAGAAAACTACAGACCAATATCTCTAATGAACTTGGATGCAAAAATTCTCAATAAAATCCTGGTGAATCGAATACAAAAGCATATCAAAAAAAATTGTGCACCATGATCAAGTAGGATTCATCCCTGGGATGCAAGGCTGGTTCAATATACGGAAATCAATAAATGCTATTCACCACATCAATAGACTTAAAGACAAGAACCATATGATCATCTCGATAGATGCAGAAAAAGCATTCGACAAAGTACAGCATCCCTTTATGTTCAAAACACTAGAAAAATTAGGGATAACAGGAACTTACCTCAACATGGTAAAAGCTATATATGCTAAACCTCAGGCTAGCATCATCCTAAATGGAGAAAAACTGAAGGCATTCCCTCTAAAATCTGGAACAAGACAGGGATGCCGTCTATCACCACTTCTATTCAATTTAGTTCTTGAAATACTAGCCAGAGCAATTAGACAGAGAAAAGAAATTAAAGGCATAAAAATAGGAAAAGAAGAACTTAAATTATCGCTATTTGCGTGTGACATGATAATATATTTTACAGACCCAAAAGGGTCTACAAGGAAACTGCTAGAGTTAATAAATGAATTCAGCACAGTGGCAGGATATAAAATCAACATGCATAAATCAAAGGCATTCCTGTATATCAGCAACAAATCTTCTGAAATGGAAATGAGGAAAACCACTCCATTAACAATATCCTCAAAGAAAATAAGATACTTGGGATTCAACCTAACAAAAGAGGTGAAAGATTTATACAATGAAAACTACAGAACCCTAAAGAGAGAGATAGAAGAAGATCTTAAAAGATGGAAAAATGTACCCTGTTCATGGATAGGCAGAACTAACATCATCAAAATGGCGATATTACCCAAAGTTCTCTACAGGTTTAATGCGATGCCAATCAAAATCCCAACGGCATTTCTTGTAGAAATAGATAAAGCAATCATGAAATTCATATGGAAAAACAAAAGACCCAGAATAGCAAAAGCAATTCTAAGCAGGAAGTGTGAATCTGGAGGTATAGGATACCAGAGTTCAAACTGTACTACAAAGCAATAGTAACAAAAACAGTGTGGTACTGGTACCAAAACAGGCGGGTGGACCAATGGTACAGAATAGAGGACACAGAAACCAATCCACAAAATTACAACTTTCTTATATTTGATAAAGGGGCTAAAAGCATGCAATGGAGGAAGGATAGTATCTTCAACAAATGGTGCTGGGAAAATTGGAAATCCATATGCAACAAAATGAAACTGAATCCCTTTCTCTCGCCATGCACAAAAGTTAACTCAAAATGGATCAAGGAGCTTGATATCAAATCAGAGACTCTGCATCTGATAGAAGAAAAAGTTGGCTCCGATCTACATACTGTGGGGTCGGGCTCCAAATTCCTTAATAGGATGCCCATAGCCCAAGAGTTAATAACAATAATAAACAAATGGGACTTACTTAAAGTAAAAAGTTTTTTCTCAGCAAGAGAAACAATAAGAGAAGTAAATAGAGAGCCTACATCCTGGGAACCAATTTTTACCCCTCACACTTCAGATAGAGCCCTAATATCCAGAATATACAAATAACTCAAAAAATTAAACAATAAGATAACAAATAACCCAATCAACAAATGGGCCAAGGACCTGAACAGACACTTCACAGAGGAGGACATACAATCAATCAACAAGTACATGAAAAAATGCTCACCATCTCTAGCAGTCAGAGAAATGCAAATCAAGATACCATCTAAGATACCATCTCACTCCAGTAAGATTAGCAGACATCATGAAGTCAAACAACAACAAGTGCTCGAGAGGATGTGGGGAAAAGGGTACAGTTGTACATTGGTGGTGGGACTGCAAATTGGTGCGGCCAATTTGGAAAGCAGTATGGAGATTCCTTGGAAAGCTGGGAATGGAACCACCATTTGACACAGCTATTGCCCTTCTTGGACTATTCCCTGAAGGCCTTAAAAGGGCGTACTACAGGGATGCTTCCACATCAATGATCATAGCGGCACAATTCACAATAGCTAGACTGTGGAACCAACCTAGATGCCCTTCAATAGATGAATGGATAAAAAAAATGTGGCATCTATACACAATGGAGTATTATGCAGCACTAAAAAATGACAAAATCATGGCATTTGAAGGGAAATGGATGGCATTAGAGCAGATTATGCTAAGCGAAGCTAGCCAATTCTTAAAAAACAAATGCCAAATGTCTTCTTTGATATAAAGAGAGCAACTAAGAACAGAACAGGGAGGAAGAGCATGAGGAAAAGATTAACATTAAACAAAGACGAGTGGGGGGAGAGAAAGGGAGAGAGAAGGGAAAGCATATGGAAATGGTAGGAGACCCTCAATGTTATACAAAATTACATATAAGAGGTTGTGAGGGGAAAGGGGGGGGAACAAGGGAGAGAATTGAACAACAGCAGATGAGGTAGAGAGGGAAGATGGGAGGGGAGGGGGGATAGTAGCGGATAGGAAAGGTAGCAGAATACAACAGTCACTAATATGCCATTATGTAAAAATGTGGATGTGTAACCGATGTGATTCTGCAATTTGTATTTGGGGTAAAAATGGGAGTTCATAACCCAATTGAGTCAAATGTATGAAAGATGATATATCATGAGCTTTGTAATGTTTTGAATAACCAATAAAAAAAAATGAAGAATGGACCGTTGGGGCTGGGGATGTGGCTCAAGTGGTAGAGCGCTCGCCTGGCATACGTGCGGCCCGGGTTCGATCCTCAGCACCACATACAAACAAAGATGTTGTGTCTGCCGAAAACTAAAAAATAAATATTAAAATAAAAATAAAATAAAATAAAAAAAGTAAAAAGGCATTCTGTCCATCTATTACTACAAAAAAAATTAAAAATAATGCTCCATTGTATGTCTATACCATGTTGTGCTCATTCTCCTGTCTATTGCAGATTGCTTTCCATTTTCAGTGATTCTGAACAGTGCGCCTGTGAACATGAATGTACACATGTCTCTTTGAGAACCTGCATTCCATTCTTTTAGTATCTCTTGACTTTCAATTCCAGAAGTGGAATTGCTGGATCCTCTGGGAGTTCTATTGTTAATTTGTAAGGAGTCACCATACTGTTTTGTCCAGTGTCTGCAACATTTTATGTTCCCATCAATAGTGAAGGAGCCTTCCAACGTCTCCATTTCTTTGCAGCCACTAGTGAGTTTTTATTTATTTATAGTAGCCATCTTACCCAACCCTGATATCTACCCCTGAACTATATTTCCCGATCCTCCCCACTTTAAATTTTTTTTTTTTTGAGTCAGGGTCTAAGTTGCCCAGATTATCCTTGAACTTGTCATGCTCCTTCCTCAACCTTCCAGGGAGCCTGGATCAGAAGCCTTCAAGGGCATGCCCAGCAGTAGCCATCTTCCTGGGTATGAGGTGGTGTTGCATCTGAAACATTTGACCCAAATAACATCTTTAGCCCACACTTCTACAGACAATGGAAAGCTAAACATGACTCAATTATGGAACCTGTTTGGGGCACATTTAGATTGAAGACTGGAAGGTTGGACAGGCCTACGGCTGACCTGGTGATATGAACTGGGAAAATATATTACAAAACTGCCTTCCATGTTTATGAAGGCAGGACTTTGTTCTCTAAGGAGATATGCCTTTTGAACAAAATCTGGGACAATGATTCTACTGTGATTATATCACACTGTAATGTGTATATAATATTTATTTTTTAGTTAATTAATATTTATTTTTTAGTTGTAGTTGGACACAACACCTTTGTTTTATTTATTTATTTTTATGTGGTGTTGAGGATCGAACTCCAGGCCTCACATACACTAGGCGAACGCTCTACCACTGAGCCACCACCCCAGCCCTGTATTTTTATTTTTTATTTGCCAGTGTAGGTGATCCCACTCAGGGCCTGGGGCTAGGCAGCTGTTCTGCCACTGAGTTACATTCCCAGCTCCCTCCCCCATTTTTTGTGAGAAGGTCTCACTAAGTTGCTCAGGATGGCCTCAAATTTTCAATCCTCCTACCTCAGCTTCCTGAGTAGCAGGGATTTCAGGTGTATGCCATACCCGACACAATCTACAACTCTAGTTTGTTCAAATTGTTCCAGCTTTGGCCATTAGAAGCTGTTGCTGTTGCTTCCTGGGTCTCTTTGACATACAGACCCTCACCTGTGTAGGTTTTTGCTTTGTTCTTAATTATTAGCACTGCCTACTTTCAGCCACCAGGGGATGCTCCAGGCTCACCTGCATCTTTCCTGTCCTGTGCAGTGATCAACCCCTTCTACCAGATGAAGCTTTCCTTCAACTGTACAGGTAAAAATGTAGGCATCTGGGAAGAAAAAGAAGACTTACTCAGGGATTCTCACTAAGATCAAGTCACAAATACATTGCTTTTTAACCTGAGTTAAATAATAGAAATTCAACATAAATAACTCATATTTATAGAATTTACTTATCAATGTAGGCTCCTTGGTTCCAAGAGGGATTTGAGGTGTTTTCTGATGTTACCATTGTGCATAGGAGAACTTGTCATTTCCTGAATGTGGGGTGAGGCAGGGGCCATGGCCTCCCTTGGTTCCTCTGCTTCCCTCACCTCCCCCACCTGCTCTTGCACATCAGAGTTGTGGGGACAACAAGAGCACCTCAGTCCCCCAGGAGAATGTGAGGTTTCTGAGGGGCCTGTTCTTCCTCCAGCAGACATGACCTGCAAGTCTTTGTTGATTTTTCTAGTTGAAGAATGTGCCATAAGTCCTTGAAAGTAGAGTTCTGGATACTGTCCTCCCAATAAGTCATGTTCTCCAGAGGACCACGGCTCTCATAGATTTAATTTCACAGCCAAAAGCTCAGTGAAACTTGTTGAGTTTTTTTTTTGTTGTTGTTGTTGTTTTGTTTTTGGTGCTAAGGATTAAAGTCAGGTCTTTATGCACACTGGAAAGCACTCTGCCACTGAGCAACACTACCAGCCCCTGAAACTTGCTTTGAGGGCTCTCTCCTCACCTGGATGACAGGCATCTTAAAAGGAGGGACAGCATCTTTCTTACTTACCTTTGTAATTCCAGCATTCAGTCTATATCCTGGTGTGACAGGTGCTCAAAAATCTTGACTAGACTTGAAGGTATTAATCAATATGATGTGAACTTTAAATTTGTAAGTCCTTCATGAAGTTTGTTTGTTTATCTATTTATTTTTTCTTTCCTTTCCTGTTTTTTTTTTTTGAACTGAGAATTAAACTAAGGGGTCTTCTACCACTGAGCTGCATCACCAGTCCTTTTTAGTTTTTATTTGGAGGCAGGATCTCACTAAATTGCTCAGGCTCAGGTCAAACTTGCAATCCTCCTTCCTGGGCCTCTGGATCTCTGGGATGACAGATGTGTGCCACCACACTCTGCTCATGGAGTACTTCTCTGATCATGGGATTTCAAGTGTCTAAGTGGCCAGGTGCAGTTGGATCAAACCACTAACTTGATGACTGGAACTAACTCACATTACCTTTTGGTGCCTCAGTCTACTCTGTAAACTGCAGTGATGAGGCCATGAGAAGTGGCAATGCCTGTAATCCCAGTGACTTGGGAGTCTGAGGCAGGAAAGTCGCCAAGTTGAGGCCAGCAGGGCAAATTAGTTTGATATTTCAAAAGGGATGGGGGAAAGCAATTTCCTAGTATGCTTGAGAACCTCTGTTTCATCCCTAGTCAGTCAAGAAAAAACAACAAGAAACCCCCAAGATATCTAGAGCTTAGTGATGGAGAATGTGCACAGGGTCTCATGCATGAGCCCTAACAGGGAGCCACATCTGAACCAGTGACATAATCCCATTCATATTTCTTCATTTATCTGGAAAGGAATCTCTTTCAGAGTAAAGGTTTTGTTCTTTTATTCAGAGAAAGAGGAACTGAATTCACATTTTTAATTTTTATTTTCTTCTCCCAGCAGTTCTCACTTTGTACCAGGCGAGGGCAGTAAGGGAACACTTGTTTATCTGGACCCAGTGGGGTAAGTGCTGAAGCAAAATGATGCAGGGCACTGAGTCCCCCAGAGGACAGTGTCTTTAATTTAAATGCGGAGGCATATAAGCTGTCTTCTGAGAACTCTCAGAAACCTCAGCGGACTAGTTCAGGGTCAGGTATCCACCCTGGGGATGATCAGATCAGCAGTATGAAATTGAACATTGTAGAGGAACCAGTAGGTGTCAGATAGTAGTTAGTTATGAGCAGTGAAATTTGAGCCAATAACACAGCAGGGTCATGGGGTTTCTTTCATTTTTTTTTCAATGACAATCAGGTAACTTGTAGAAGAACAGGTGCACTAACTCTGAGAATAAACAGATGAAAACAACGTTTATTGAATATTATCAAGAAAGAAAGATCAACTGGGCTAAATCCTGGCAGGGTCTACTAAGATCATTGTAAACTTAGTGTTTATGGCCTTAAGTTTTTAAATGTATTTCAGAAGGGAAATTTCATTAATAGCACAGATGCACTAAGATAAAGTCTGCCCTCAGTGACCCCAGCACCTGCATTAAGATAGGATTGACTTGTGGATGTAGCCCCCCTGAATAGGATGGTCACCATGACAGTTCCAGAGAGGACCCACTAGGGTCAAAAACTCCTCCAGCAGGTGGGAAGGGGCAGACCAGCATCTGATTGGTAAAGACTGCAGGAGGGGGAACCCACTTCTCCTGGTAAACAGCAAAGAGCATTGAAGTTGGGAGCAGCACTGGTTCCTTTGCCCTTCTCTGCTGGAGTCCACCCACTCTCTCTCTCAGCTCTCTGCAGAGCCCTACTGTGCTCTCACTCCTACAAGAAAATTCTCTTGCTTGGCTTTTCCCGTCTGACTTTAGATTATCCTCCATGGAAATACCAGACCTGAGGTTTGGAGCTTCAGCTCCCCAACCTCCTGTGACACTGGGTCCTTCTGTGAGCAAGACTTTGAACCTTGGCTGCATTTTAGAAGATGGCGGCGAGGGGAGTGCATTGCCCCCGTGTGCTGCTTCACTGTGTGGGAGTATGACAAGTCAGAACGGCTAAAGGATATCTTGTTAGGAATTTCCAGCAATAGTGGGGTGCTCCAGAACCTGGAGGAAGGATTTCCATCACACGAGGATTGGCTACGGGGACTCAAACGCGAGAGGTTTGTCGCACGGAGGGTAACACTGCTTATTCAGCAAACCGCCCCGCGGCTAGAGTCTGCAGCGCACGCTGGGAAATGAGGAGATAGCGACGCAGGGATACAGCGCTGCAGTTTCTGCCAGCCATGCAAGCACCGTACTCAGGGCTGAATTCTGGGTTCGAGACGGGGGAAGGAAGTGGTCCATCTCGGTTCTCCACACCGGTCAGACCACAGAGGAGGCCAGCAGCCACCATGTTGGAAAGCTGACGTCACCATCCCTGTTTTCGACTGACCGCAGCTCATTCAGCCATAGAACAGGTAATTTCAGGCTGCAATTCGCCTGCGGCTTGCAGACAGATTGCTAGGGTTCAGTGCCTGGGTGCTTCTTAGAACCTGATCTTATCGGAGCGAACACCGAGCGCGGGGCGGCCGAGTTCCGGCTCCCGGAACCATCCCGGAACCACCCTGGCCCAGGGCTGCGGAGCCTGCGGAGGCTGCTTCTTGGACCCTGCTCCTATCAGAGCATACACCAAGCACTAAGCGGCCGAATTCCGGGTCCAGGAACTGAGCCCGCGGGGACTGCTTCTTGGAGCCTACACTTATAGGAGCTTACACTGAGCACGGAGCGGCGGCGTTCCGGCTCCCGGAACTTCCCTGGCCCGGGGCTAGGAGCCCACGGAAACTGCTTCTCGGTCTGGGTCCTGCTGAGGGCCGGTCAGGACTCACCCATTGCTTTGGTTGCCCGGCAAGGGGAACGAAATGCTGCCATTCGCATAGGATACCAACATGGCAGAGATCTGATGTCATCAGAAAGCGGCGGAGGAGAGAACTTCATCAATACCAGCGGCGACAGAAACAGTTGGTCTCCTGGTAGGGGGGGTGAGGCACAGACACCCGAGTCTCCTCAATTTGTCGTCGAGCCAGAGGGGAGGAGCCGGGCCGCCGCCAGCGCCTGGAGCAGGCCCAGCGGCTCGCCAGCGTGGTGACCGCGTGACCCCAATTGGAGAGGGGGCGGAGTGGAGCCGCCACCCGCACCCGCAAGGTGGGCAGACCCGCGACCCAGTGGTACATGGGCGTGGTAGGAGGGGCAGGGCAGAGACGCCGTTCGTGCTTGCAAGGTAAACACACCTGTGACAGCCTGGTGGGTCAGGCCCAGTGGCCTGCCAGTGTGGTACACACGTCACCCCAACTGGAGTAGGGGCAGAGCAGATCCTTCTCCCACACCCGGATCAGGCCCTGCCGGTGTGGTGGTCACGTGACCCCAATTGGAGTGGGGGCGGAGCGGAACCGCCACCCGTGCCCGCAGGGTGAGCAGACCTGTGACCAACCTGCAGATCAGGCCCAGGGGTCCGCAGCCGTGGTAGGAGGGGCAGGGCAGATCCGCCGCCCGTGCCTCCAAGGTAGGCAGACCTGCAACAGACCGGCGGATCAGGCCCAGGATCCGCCCGGTGGCCTGCCAGCGTGGTACACTCGTCACCCCAATTGGAGTAGGGGCAGAACAGAGCCGCCGCCAGCGCCCAGAACAGGCCCAGTGACCTGCCGGCGTGGTAGCCACGACACCCCAATTGGAATAAGGAGAGAGCAGAGCCGCCACCCGCGCCTGCAGGAAAGATACGCAAGCAGTATGAAAAGACAAGGAAAGAAAGGACCACAAGCAATGCAGGTCAATGCAACTTTAGAAGAGGTAACAGCTGCAGCAGATGGAATGTCAGATAAAGAATTCAGGATATACATGCTTCAGATGATCTGGAGTATCAAGGAAGACATTAAACAGCAAAATCAGACAATGAAAGATCACTTCGACAATGAATTACGCAAACAAATCCAGGAAGCAAAGGATCAACTATACAGGGAGATAGAGGTTATAAAAAACAAACAAACAGAAATCCTAGAAATGCAGGAAGCAATAAACCAACTTAAAAACTCAATGGAGAATACTACCAGCAGAGTAGAACACTTAGAAAATAGAACATCAGACAATGAAGACAAAGTATTTCAACTGGAAAAGAACATAGACAGTTCAGCAAGACTGTTAAGAAACCATGAGCAGAACATCCAAGAAATATGGGATAACATTAAGAGACCAAACTTAAGAGTCATTGGGTACAGGAAGGTACAGAGCTCCAAACCAAAGGAATGAGCAGTCTATTCAATGAAATAATACGAGAAAACTTCCCAGACTTGAAGAATGAGACAGAATCCCAAATCCTAGAAGCCTACAGGACGCCGAATGTGCAAAATCATAAGAGATCCACACCTAGACACATTATAATGAAGATGCCCAACATACAGAATAAGGAGAGAATTTTAAAAGCTACAAGAGAAAGGAAGCAGATTACATTTAGGGGTAAGCCAATCAGGATAACAGCTGATCTTTCAACACAGACTCTGAAAGCTAGAAGATCCTGGAATAACATATTTCAAACACTGAAAGAAAATGGGTTCCAACCAAGAATTGTGTATCCAGCGAAATTAAGCTTCAGGATGGAAGACGAAATTAAAACCTTCCACGATAAACAAAAGTTTAAAGAATTCGCAGCTAGAAAACCATCTCTTCAAAACATCCTCGACAAAGCATTACAGGAAGAGGAAATGGAAAATAACAATGAAAACCAACAGTGGGAGGTAGGACAGTAAAGGGGGGGGGAAAATAATCAAAGAGGAAAACAAACCATGTTTAGTACCAGAAATAAACAAATATGGCTGGAAGAACAACCCATATCTCAATAATAACCCTAAATGTTAATGGCTTAAACTCACCAATTAAGAGACACAGGCTAGTAGAATGGATCACAAAACAAGACCCAACAATATGCTGCCTACAGGAGACGCATTTGATAGGAAAATACATACATAGGCTGAAGGTGAAAGGTTGGGAAAAATCATATCACTCATATGGACTTCGGAAACAAGCAGGAGTGTCCATACTCATATCAAATAAAATAGATTTCAAGCCAAAGTTAATCAAAAGAGATAAAGGGGGACACTACATACTGCTTAAGGGAACCATACACCAACAAGACATAACAATCATAAATATTTATGCCCCAAACAATGGTGCAGCTATGTTCGTCAAACAAACTCTTCTCAAGTTCAAGAGTCTAATAGACCACCAAACCATAATCATGGGAGACTTCAATACACCTCTCTCGCCACTGGACAGACCTTCCAAACAAAAGTTGAATAAGGAAACTATAGAACTCAATAACACTATTAATAACCTAGACCTAATTGACATATATAGAGTATACCACCCAACATCAAGCAGTTACACTTTTTTCTCAGCAGCACATGGATCCTTCTCAAAAATAGATCATATATTATGTCACAGGGCAACTCTTAGACAATATAAAGGAGTAGAGATAATACCATGCATCTTATCTGATCATAATGGAATGAAACTGAAAATCAACGATAAAAGAAGGAAGGAAAAAGCATACATCACTTGGAGAATGAACAATAGGTTACTGAATGATCAATGGGTTATAGAAGACATCAAGGAGGAAATTAAAAAATTCTTAGAGATAAATGAAAACACAGACACAACATATCGGAATCTATGGGACACATTGAAAGCAGTTCTAAGAGGAAAATTCATTGCTTGGAGTTCATTCCTTAAAAAAAGAAAAAACCAACAAATAAATGATCTCATACTTCATCTCAAAATCCTTGAAAAAGAAGAGCAAAACAACAGCAAAAGAAGTAGAAGGCAAGAAATAATTAAAATCAGAGCTGAAATTAATGAAATTGAAACAAAAAAAACAATTGAAAAAATTGACAAAACTAAAAGTTGGTTCTTTGAAAAAATAAACAAAATCGACAGACCCTTAGCGATGCTAGCGAAGAGAAGAAGAGAGAGAACTCAAATTACTAGCATACGGGATGAAAAAGGCAATATCACAACAGACACTTCAGAAATACAGAAGATAATAAAAAACTATTTTGAATCCTTATACTCCAATAAGTTAGAAGATAGTGAAGGCATAGATAAATTTCTTAAGTCATATGATCTGCCCAGATTGAGTCAGGAGGATATAGAAAACCTAAACAGACCAATATCAATTGAGGAAATAGAAGAAACCATAAAAAGACTACCAACTAAGAAAAGCCCTGGACCGGATGGGTATACAGCAGAATTTTACAAAACCTTTAAAGAAGAACTAATACCAATACTTTTCAAGCTACTTCAGGAAATAGAAAAGGAGGGAGAACTTCCAAATTCATTCTATGAGGCCAACATCACCCTGATACCTAAACCAGACAAAGACACTTCAAAGAAAGAAAACTACAGACCAATATCTCTAATGAACCTAGATGCAAAAATCCTCAATAAAATTCTGGCGAATCGGATACAAAAACATATCAAAAAAATTGTACACCATGATCAAGTAGGATTCATCCCTGGGATGCAAGGCTGGTTCAATATACGGAAATCAATAAATGTTATTCACCACATCAATAGACTTAAAAATAAGAACCATATGATCATCTCGATAGATGCGGAAAAAGCATTCGACAAAGTACAGCATCCCTTTATGTTCAAAACTCTAGAAAAACTAGGGATAACAGGAACATACCTCAATATTGTAAAAGCAATCTATGCTAAGCCTCAGGCTAGCATCATTCTGAATGGAGAAAAACTGAAGGCATTCCCTCTAAAATCTGGAACAAGACAGGGATGCCCTCTCTCTCCACTTCTCTTCAACATAGTTCTCGAAACACTGGCCAGAGCAATTAGACAGACGAAAGAAATTAAAGGCATAAAAATAGGAAAAGAAGAACTTAAATTATCACTATTTGCAGATGATATGATTATATACCTAGCAGACCCAAAAGGCTCTACAAAGAAACTATTAGAGCTAATAAATGAATTCAGCAAAGTGGCAGGATATAAAATCAGCACGCATAAATCAAAGGCATTCCTGTATATCAGCAACAAATCCTCTGAAATGGAAATGAGGACAACCACTCCATTCAAAATATCTTCAAAAAAAATAAAATACTTAGGAATCAACCTAACAAAAGAGGTGAAAGACTTATACAATGAAAACTACAGAACCCTAAAGAGAGAAATAGAAGAAGATCTTAGAAGATGGAAAAATATACCCTGTTCATGGATAGGCAGAACTAACATCATCAAAATGGCGATATTACCAAAAGTTCTCTATAGGTTTAATGCAATGCCAATCAAAATCCCAACGGCATTTCTTGTAGAAATAGAGAAAGCAATCATGAAATTCATATGGAAAAATAAAAGATCCAGAATAGCAAAAACAATGCTAAGCAAGAAGTGTGAATCAGGCGGTATAGCGATACCAGACTTCAAACTATACTACAGAGCAATAGTAACAAAAACAGCATGGTACTGGTACCAAAACAGGCGGGTGGACCAATGGTACAGAATAGAGGACACAGAAACCAATCCACAAAACTACAACTATCTTATATTTGATAAAGGGGCTAAAAGCATGCAATGGAGGAAGGATAGCATCTTCAACAAATGGTGCTGGGAAAACTGGAAATCCATATGCAACAAAATGAAACTGAATCCCTTTCTCTCGCCATGCACAAAAGTGAATTCAAAATGGATCAAGGAGCTTGATATCAAATCAGAGACGCGCCGTCTGATAGAAGAAAAAGTTGGCTACGATCTACAGTCGGTGGGGTCGGGCTCCAAATTCCTCAATAGGACACCCATAGCACAAAAGTTAATAACTAGAATCAACAAATGGGACTTACTCAAACTAAAAAGTTTTTTCTCAGCAAAAGAAACAATAAGAGAGGTAAATAGGGAACCTACACCCTGGGAACAAATCTTTACTCCTCACACTTCAGATAGAGCCCTAATATCCAGAGTATACAAAGAACTCAAAAAATTAGACAATAAGAGAACAAACAACCCAATCAACAAATGGGCCAAGGACCTGAACAGACACTTCTCAGAGGAGGACATACAGTCAATCAACAAGTACATGAAAAAATGCTCACCATCTCTAGCAGTCAGAGAAATGCAAATCAAAACCACCCTAAGATACCATCTCACTCCAGTAAGATTGGCAACCATTATGAAGTCAAAGAACAACAAATGCTGGCGAGGATGTGGGGAAAAGGGTACACTTGTACATTGCTGGTGGGACTGCAGATTGGTACAGCCAATTTGGAAAGCAGTATGGAGATTTCTTGGAAAGCTGGGAATGGAGCCACCATTTGACCCAGCTATTCCCCTTCTTGGTCTATTCCCTAAAGACCTAAAAAGAGCATGCTACAGGGACACTGCTACATCGATGTTCATAGCAGCACAGTTCACAATAGCAAGACTGTGGAACCAACCTAGATGCCCTTCAATAGACGAATGGATAAAAAAAATGTGGCATTTATACACAATGGAGTATTACTCTGCATTAAAAAATGACAAAATCATAGAATTTACAGGGAAATGGATGGCATTAGAGCAGATTATGCTAAGTGAAGCTAGCCAATCCCTAAAAAACAAATGCCAAATGTCTTCTTTGATATAAGGAGAGTAACTAAGATCAGAGTAGGGATGAAGAGCAGGAGAAGAAGATTAACATTTAACAGGGATGAGAGGTGGGAGGGAAAGGGAGAGAGAAGGGAAATTGCATGGTAATGGAAGGAGACCCTCAGGGTTATACAGTGGAGGGGGTAGAGAGAGAGGAGGGGAGGGGAGGGGAGAGGTGGGGAGGGGGGAGGGTGGAGGATGGGAAAGGCAGCGGAGCACAACAGACACTAGTATGGCAATATGTAAATCAATGGATGTGTAACTGATGTGATTCTGCAATCTGTGTATGGGGTGAAGGTGGGAGTTCATAACCCACTTGAATCAAAGTGTGGAATATGATATGTCAAGAAATATGTAATGTTTTGAACAACCCACAATAAAAAATTAAAAAAAAAAGACTTTGAACCTTGGAACAACAAATGAAGAATGCCATGGGAAAGGCATAAAGAACCCAAAGTTGAAGGCCAAAGGGAAGAGCATGATTTAATGGCTGATTGATGTTCTCTCTGTGAAAATGGGAAATGGCTTTTGAACTGCTGGCCTTTCGGCACTGTCACCAAATTGTATAAAGACACCATTTAATAAACAATAACAAGTTGACAAAGAGCAACATTCTGCAAGTAACTCCATGATAAAGAAACAATGAAAAATTGAGGGGAAAAAAGAGAGCAGGCGCAATGTCAATCGTCTGTAGATCTTACAACAGGATGTTACAAGCAGATCTTACAAAAAGAATTTTAAGTTCTGTAAGAACATTTAAATTATGCTAGACAGTATCAGACTTTTCTGGGAGTCATTTATTTCATACACTTAAAACAAACAAACAAACAAACCAAAAAAAAAACAGCCAAACTCTAAAATTTGGGTTGAACTTGCACTAAATTGAATCTCTTTTAAACCCCACAAACGATTTTTTTTTTTTTGGTGGAAACACATAAATTTTACTGGTTTAGTAGTGGAAAGAACAGTCTCCAGAATGGCTGCTGATGGATTGAAGCTCTGAAATTTAAGTGTGTTTCTGGGATCATGCAGAGAAGGTCCTTGTAGATTAGAAACAGGCCTTGTGAGAAGAAGGCTCAGGTGACAGTGGCCTCTGCACTGACCAGGTGGCCCAGGGAGTGTCCTGCATCCTCCATAGGCTGATCCCCAGAGGGGGAGACCCTGGATCCGCTGGGGAGGGGGGGCCGCCACGTGTTTCCTAGGACCAGGTAGCCCCTCCGTCGCCAGGAGCAGGGCTGCACCAGAATAAAGTGGGACGAAGGCCGGCCCTGGCAGTTGGTGTCCTCACCTCCACCGTGGAGCAGCAGAGCGCAGCCGCTCGCCTGAGTATGGTTCTGGAGCACTTTGGCCGCTCCTTGCCCAGGGGCGTGGTATCCTTTGTGCTGAGCTGGGCTCCGAACAGATAGGGCACCACAGCCTTGGTCTTGGAGGTGGCCCCAGGCCCGAGTGATTGCTTCCAGGGCGCTTGCTCTTCGAGGCGCTCCCTGCCACTGCTGCCACCTAGGCGCATCACTCCCAGGCGCCTGGGGGCGGGGTGGAGGCTGCCTTCCCAGGCGCTGGCGGCCCCCACGACCTCAGAGGCCTCTTTCTCGGCCATCAGGCGGCCATCAGGCATGTGACTGTCCTGTTTTCTGTGGCTCTACCTTTCTGGTCCTTCTTAGAGCCAGCGATTTCTTGCTTCATGAAGAGTGAGGGGGAGGATTGGGGTCCCAAAGGAGGGCTTGCCATAGGCAGCTGCCTTGTCATTTTCTGCACATGGTGTGCACGACCTCTGTGAATATCTGGAGACCAAGAAATGCCCGAGGACAGTACCACTGCAAACATGAGCCAGAGCTTCCTGGAAGGAACCTAGGGGGCAGGTCACTAGAACCTTCCCGGGAGGGGATGCCAATCCTCTGAAGGGATGTGAGCTGGACACACTGGCTCTGCCCAGGGCAGTCCCCTGGAGATAGAACGCTCTCTCAACCTGCACTTCGGGCTGCTCCCCTTCCCAGGTGGGCTCTGTGCTCTGTGGCAGCAACCTCTGGTGACCTGGGGACCCTGGCAGAGTCTGCACTGGTGTCTGGAAAAGGATTTAGAATCCAACCCCGGGGTTGTCCTTGAGTCTTCAGAAGTGAATGCCAGCAGGGTGTGTGTGCCAGGCTTGTAGGGGAGGAGCAGATCCAGAAATGTGTGAGTATGAATAGGACCCACAATTCAAATCGATTTCTTGAACTACTTTTGTCTGCTCAGTTTAAGCCTTCTCATTCAGAGAGTGCTTTGGGAAGCTCTGTAGGAACTGCCTGGAGTTTTTCCTTAGGCCAATAGCCTCTCTTCTGCTTTATGTAAACATCCCAACATCTCTCCTAACTAATTGGTTCTATTAGCTGTTTCTTGGACTTTCAGTGTTGCTCTTCCCAGTGGGTTTCCAAGCAGCAATGTGGGAGAACACTGAAAATTTAAGCTTTGCTCATAGGATAATAAAGAGACTCCAGGTGAGGATGTCAGCTCATTTTACAGGTGAGAAACAGAGACTAGGAGAGATTAAAAACCTGGACCATGGTCATTTAACTAAACCAGTGTTTGTCATATTATGTTCTATGGACCAGTGTCATCTGCATCTCCTGGGAACTTGTCAGAAGAAGTTGTTAGAAGAGGACTTCAGCTGTGCAGGTGTAGCTCAGTGGGTTTAGCTCAGTGGTAGAGGGTTTGCCTAGTACCGCAGGGCCCTGGATTTGATCACAAGAATAGTGGGGAATGCGAATTCTATGATTCAACTCAACTCAGACTGAAGAATCAGAATTTAAGGGTGGAAATCTCAGGTCTCTTAGCTTGGTGCTTTTGACCAGGCTAAATTTTGAGAGCTACACTGGGAGCAGAATTGAGGTTTCTTGGTCCAGTCTCTCAATGCTTTGCTTTTCTTCCCTACCATTCTGGGGACAGAACCTAAGGTGTGGTGCATGCTAGGCAAGTCTCTCACACTGAGCTAAATCCCTGGCTCTCTCAATATTTTTTTAAATTGGATTTTCTTACCCTGCTTATTTTTTTAAAGTAGTGCTGAGTTTCGAGATTAGTCTTTTCATGGATATGTTCTATAGCACCAATGTTGAACATGGCTTTCTGCAATGATGGGATATTCCATACCTGGACTGTCCAATGCAGTAGCCCCAGCCACATATGGTTGTTGAGCTGTTGAAATAGGACCAGGTGCAGTTGAAGGACTGAATGTTGACATTGAATGAATTTCAGCTAAAATAGCCAGAGATGGTTGCTGGCTATGACATTGGACTTTATTATCCACAATTTGTAGTGAATGTTTCCATAGTGTTAGATTTTGGAAGTTTTGTGATAGATTTTCTCCAGTTTTAATTGTTTCTTAGAAGGGAGATTTTGAAAAAGGGCTAATCATTTTTGAAGTATAAAATGTCAAGTTTTTTTTTTTTTAACATGAAGATAAGTAGAGAGGGGAAATTAAATACATGTAAGTCATTATTCTACCATTGACAAATCGTAAACTTTTTGGTGTTTTTCTTTCCTATGCATAGTATTAAAACCCAGGAATATACTGTATGAGTTTTGTGCACACATGTTTTCACCTAACCTTAGATCATAAACATTTCCATGTCATTAAAATTTCCCTGAAAACAATAGTGACAAAGAAACCTTGCTACAGGAATGGAGGAGAGGCAACAAGAACTTTGGTCTAGAGTCTGGGATCTGAGTATCTTGGCAATGACAATTTGCTGAGAGTCATTGACCCAGGCAGGGTGTTAACCCCTCTGCCTCTGAGAGAGCAGACAGGAGCTCATAATTCTGACTCTTGGCTTGCATTCTTCCTGGATTATGACACTGTCATCACATTTGATAGAGATGTCACTTAAGAAATGATAACCTGTTCATGAGAAGTGACACTCTGAAAGGAACTCTTTTAACTAAAGAAACAATGAGAAAATAATAGAAATAATGAGATGCTGTGTCAATAATGTCTAGTTAAATTTGGAAAAGAGATTTTTAGAAAAAGAATTTTTAGTTCTTACACATATTTAAAATTAGACTAGACTGTGGGACTCATACTATTCTTGTAGTCATGACTTTATTTTATGGACTCTACCCTTCCTCAGTCCCATGACCAACCAAACTTTCTATGTTTTGGAATGAAGTCTAACTTAATTAATTATATATTTTTGTTGAATAGCCCCTGATCTTTCCTTACTTCTAGAGTTGAATTTTGGATTTGTTCTCATTCAGTGGTTTCCTAGGAGGAGGTCTCATGGATTAAGACAGACTGAAGCCTTGAAGCCGAGTGTGAGTTCTGTCCTGATTCAGCCATTCCCCTCTGGGTGACCTTGGCCAGTTACTGAGCTCTCCAAGCCCAGGTTTCCTAGTACAAGAGCAGGAATGACTATAAAGCCCTTTATCTTCCTGCTGCCTCCCCAGATTATTGTGAACATGAAACAAAGTGATATAAATGAAAGGACTTAAAGCAGCAGTGTGTACTTGTCAGGGTGATGTGGGAAACCCGAGCATCTGGTGTCTGTTTAGGGAACTCCTTTCCTGGGAGAACCACCCCAGAGCAGGCAGTTGTTTCTAGACAAGGTTGACTCCCAAATTTTACTTTATTTGCCTTAATTCACACGCAAGGTAGCTACTCACACTTCAGGACCTATTGCCCCTGCCAGTTTCCATCCTCAGCAATTCCGGTAAGTAGATGTCATTTTAACTGGTAACTCTTCTATGCTTTTCTAGTGTAATTTGGATATGATATAAAATATATGTTGCCTGTTTAGAAATCATTATACAAATGCTTTGTTTGTAGGATTTGTTCTAATTAATTAGTAGAATTGTGGATGCTTTTGAAGATCTTGACTTTATTTTTTCTAAACTTCAGAAAGAAGGAAAACTATCAGAAAATACATAATCTGAGTTTTGAAAATATAAGCATGGAGCTGGGGATATAGCTCAGTTGGTAGAGTGCTTGCCTCACATGCACAAAGCTCTGGGATCAATCCCCAGCCCCCCCTCCCCCCCCCCAAAAAAAAAGAAAAGAAAAGAAAAGAAAAGAAAATATCCCCAGCACCACCAAAAAAAAAAATGAAAAGAAAAGAAAATATCACAACTAAATTAGCTTGTAGTTTGGTTAAATTGATATATTAGCTAGAATTTTTGGTTTTCATTATATTTTTTTCTCTTTGCCTTTTTTTTTGGGGGGGGGGGTTTCACTAAGTTGCCCAAATTGGTATTGAACTCCTGGGCTTAAGCAATGTTTCTATTTCAGCTTCTTGAGTTGCTGAAATTATAAACATGAGTTTATTACTTTTTTTTTTTTAGTGATGGGGATTGAACCCAAAGGGTAGTTCAACATTGCATTCCCAGTACTTTTTAATTTTTATCTTTAGACAGGATCTGGCTGAATTCCTTAGGGCCTCACTAAGTTACTGAGGCTAACCTGGAACATGCAACTCTGCCTCAGCCTCCTGCGTCCCTGGGATTATAAGTGTTTACTACTGTGCCAGACAAGTTTTATTCTTATGTCACCTTAGGGGAAAACCCTGATCTACATAAATATTGTTACAGCCACAATTTCAGTCTTACAAGAGGTGTTGGGTGATTATATTTGCTGATATCTTTTTTAATATTGTGATTTCTCTTTGTTGATGTTGTTCTAATTAGTTATGCATGACAGTAAAATGCATTTTGACACATCATACATAAATGGAGTATAACTTCTCATTCATGTGGTTGTACATGTTGTAGAGTTACCCAGGTCATGTAATCATATTTACACATAGGCTAATAATGTCTGATTCATTCTTCCATCATTCCTACCCTCATGCCTCTGCCCCTCCCTGCACTCCTCTCTGTCTAGTCTAAAATACCTCTGTTTTCCTCCTCTCCCTTATTGTGAATTAGCATCCACATATCAGAGAAAACATTTATTCTTTGGTTCTTTGGGATTGGCTTATTTTGCTTAGCATAATATTCCCCAGTTCCATCCTTTTACTGGCAAATGTCATAAATTCATTCTTCCTTTAGGTTGAGTAATATTCCATTGTGTATATATATCACAGTTTCTTTATCTATTCATCTGTTGAAGGGAAGGTTGGTTCCATAGTTTAGCTATTGTGAATCCAGCTGCTGTAAACATTGATGTGGCTGCATCACTGTAGTATGCTGATTTTAAGTCCTTTGGGTATAAACCTAGGAATGGGTTGACTGGGTCAAATGGTAGTTCCATTCCAAGTTTTCTGAGGAATCTCTGTACTGATTTCCATAGTGGTTGTACCTATTTGCAGCTTCCCTCATTCACTGATATGTTGTATATTTATTTGGATTTTGTTATTTTGATTATTTCTGAATTGAAAACATAAAATTTATTGAATTAATTTCCCAACTAAAAACCATGTACATGCACTCCAGAAAAAATTTAAAAATCAGAGAAAAGGAATTCAAAAAATCACCAATAATTGCATTATTGAAAGGCAATCACTGCTAAAAATATTTTTGGTGCATTTCTCAGCAGTCTCCTTTGCACAAATAGTGTCATATTTATATCATTGTAATCATATTTTATTATGATGGGCATTCTCTACACACTCATTTCCTTCATTTTTAATGCCTGAGTCATGTTCCACTGAGTGTGCCGCAGTCTGGCTGGGCACAAATCATGAGCCACTGAAGCAGGAACAAACTTTGTTTCTGAACTCCACCAGCACACTCCACATGCTCCCTGGGAATTCTCCCACGAACCACGCACGCAGCATTCTCTTGGGACACACTACACCAACAGGAAATCCCTCCTCCGGAATTCCCTCCTATCGCACTTCCCCAACCAATGGGAACTCTCTGGGAGTCCTGCAAGAGCTCCAAAGTAGCAGGCCTAGGCAGACAGCAGAGGTCTAATCTCCAATTGAATGCACATCTTAACATAATCATTATCATCTCAATGGCTTGCTGGGGTCACCTTTCAACCAAAAATGCCAGGTGTCATTCCTACTTGGCTATGGCTCTCAGCATCTCCCCCCTTCTGTTTAATTAAACAACAAGCAATGTGGCTTAGGAACCGTGCCTGTTAGGTGTCCAATACAACATATGGTCCTTACCCGTCATTGGATAAGCTGACCTCTAGCGTCAGCCTCCTGTCTTAGGTTGGTACCACTGCATTTGGATCATACCTGTTACTGACTACCGGTCCAGCATACAGCCATACTTATGGATAGGCCTATGCACCAGTGGGGGGGTGAGGTTCTTTGCCTCACCTCTGTTGGCCCCCAAATTTTAGACCATCACTAGCAGAAGGGAGGAGGATACAGAAATGCCACGACACCAAACCAATTGACGGCTCCTTTGGAAAAATTGTATCACCGGTGACACCATCAGCAAAGATACGCCAGCACTACCACAATTTGCTGCACCAACAGATAGTTCACAATGCATACAAGTGATACATAGTCCAGGCAAGTTCTGCAAGCAGTTCAAAGCAGAGGAATCCATCAATATGTCCATTTCCTCCCAAAGTAAATTGACTCCTTGATTGAGCATTACTTGTTGAGTTATTATTCATTGATGCATCAGTTTATACAGTTTGTTGTGATAACTATCGAAGAAGCTGTAGTTTGGTTTTATCTTTGTCTTCACCGGCACTGGGATGAAGATAGGAATTCTGGCAATGATGCTAAACAAAAAATTATATAACATTCCAACAGGTACTAAGAAAACAATTTTCTGAACAGTTTACATTATCCTGAACAGAATGATTAAATATAATGAAAAGGAAAGGTGAAAGTAAATAAACAGATCTGTTAACCTCCTTATCTGTACACATATTAAAACAATCCTCAATAGCTGTTTACCCAATTTAAATTAAACCATTAAAATCACGTGAATAAAAAAAAATTAGGATCCATTTTTTCATGAGCGCTCCTCATATATGATATATGGACATACGCACACACAGACATACAACACAAAACACAGGTGTGCACACAAACGTACAACACATAACATATAGTAAAGGCCTTGTAACTTTTCACAGGTGAAATCTCCATTGCAATGTTTAAAAACTCTACAGTCAAAAAATAGAACTGATCAGCAAAACATTAACCTAGGTCTGTATGAGCTCAAAAAAAAAATAGAACTTCATGATGTGGCAAAGGCAATAATAAAATAGATATTGAAAAAAGCATCCTGGTTATCACTGTCGCAGATGTAAGAATAGCCAAGCTGGAGCTTTGGATATCAGCTGTTATGGATTTGAGCCAAATCATCTTCTTTTTGGTCTGTAGAAATCTGCTTTGGTTAAGTCTCTCTCTGGAATCCAAATCGGCTGCTGTTCTCCCTGTGGAAACACACAAACAGAACCCCGACTCCAGACAATCACTGGGTCAGGACCTTTCCATTGTCCTGTTAGAATATCCTTCCAAAGTACCTTAGGCTTATGTACATTTTTTGGATACATATGCCTTTCCGCAGCACTAAGCCCTGATGAATCCAAATTTAAAAAGTTTAGAGTAAAAAGGGTTATTTTAAGTTTATCTTTGGGGAATATATACCCCTTCCCAATTCCCTCTTTTTGCTTTAATAAGTACATTTTAATAGTTTGATGAGCTCTTTCAACTATGCCTTGTCCCTGTGGATTGTATGGGATTCCTGTTATATGAGTAATACCAAATGATGAGCAAAATTGTTTAAAAGAGGTAGAGGTATAGCCAGGACCATTATCTGTTTTTAACTGTTTAGGAACGCCCACAGTGGCAAAATTTTGTAAGCAATGAGCTATAACCTCTTTAGTTTTTTCTCCAGCATGAAGGGAGCCCATCAAAATCCAGAAGAAGTATCAACTGTAACATGTAAATATTTTAGTTTTCCAAATTCTGGCAAGTGTGTGACGTCCATCTGTCAAATATGGTTAGGTATCAGTCCTCTAGGATTGACTCCAAGATTAACTTGTGGTAAAAAGGTCACACAATTTTGATATTGTTTTATTATATGTCTGGCTTGTTCTTTAGTTATTTTAAAATGATTTTGTAAAGTATTAGCATTAACATGGAATCTTTTATGAAAATATGTAGCTTCTTCTAGTGTAGAGAAAATATGTATGTCATGTGTAGTTTCATCTGCTAAATCATTGCCCAAACTAAGGGCTCCAGGCAATCCTGTATGTGCCCTAATATGTCCTATAAAGAATGGATCTTTTCTGTCCCTGATTAGACTTGGTATAGTGGAAAACAAATAGAAAACAGTAGAGGAAGGGGAAATCCTACCAGCATCTTCAAGGGATACAATAGAATTAACTATATATTGACTATCAGAAAATAAATTAAATACAGAATCTATAAACATCACAAAAGCTTGTAAAACTGCATTAAGCTCTACCTTTTGAGCTGATTGTTTGGGTACTAAAAATGTAAAAGTTTGATCAGGCATAACTACTGCTGCTGTACCATTATTAGACCCATCAGTGAATATATTTGAAGCATTCATGATAGGTGTTTTTCTTGTCATTTTGGGAAAAACTACAGGATGCTTAGACCAAAAAGACAACAAAGGATTAGATGGTAAATGATTATCAAATGAAACATTAGATTTACACATGATTATTGCCCAATTATTTAATTCATTAGCTAACTCATCAATTTGATCCATAGTATATGGAGTAATAATTTTATGGGAGAAATTCCAAATACTCCCTTTGCTGCTCTTATTCCTTTTAGTATTAATTGTCCTACAGCCTCAGGATACCTAGTAAGAATAGTGTTAGGAGAGTAAGATAAATGTATCCACAATAATGGACCTTCTTGCCAAAATACTCCTGTAGGAATATTTTTTTTTGGTAGTACAATAAATAATAAAGGCAAACTTATATCAATTCTATCCAAATGTATATTTTCCATATATGTTTCAATAATTTTTAATGCCTTTCTTGATTTAGGAGTTAACATGCGGGGTGAATTTGGATCTGATGGACCTTTTAGAATATCAAATAAAGGTCCCAACTCTCCTGTAGGTATGCCTAGATAAGGCCTTATCCAATTTATGTCTCCCAATAACTTTTGAAAGTCATTAAGTGATTTGAGTTGATCTACTCGTATTTGAATTTTTGGTGGACGGACCATGGTTGAGGATAATAGAACTCCTAAATAATTAATTGGAAAATTTAATTGTACTTTATCTATTGCTATCTCTAGATTATAATTTTTAACAAGTTTGTAAGTGTGGCATAACATTCCAGCAATGTGTTTTTATCTTTATGTGCTAATAATACATCATCCATATAGTGAAATATTTGTAGTTCAGGATTTTGATTTCTAAGTGGCTGGATTGCTTTGTTAACATAGATTTGACACATAGTTGGACTGTTAGCCATCCCTTGAGGGAGTACTTTCCATTCATATCTCTGATCAGGACCTTCATGATTCAGTGCAGGGATAGTAAATGCAAAACGTGGACTATCCTCAGGATGAATTGGAATTGAAAAAAAACAATCTTTAATATCTATAACTAAAACATACCAGGTTTTTGGCAAAGCAGACAACTGAGGAATCCCTGATTGAGCAGGTCCCATAATAACCATCTCATTATTAATGGCTCTTAAATCTTGCAATAATCTCCATTTACCAGATTTCTTTTGATGACAAAAATGGGAGTATTATGGGGAGATACAGAAGGTTGTATATGTCCTTCCGCTAATTGTTGTTTGACCAGGTCATGGGCTGCTTGTATCTTTTCTTTAGTCAGGGGCCACTGAGGAACCCATACTGGTCTTTCTGATTTCCAAGTAATTTTTATTGTCTCAGTGGCCCTTTCTGAAAATCCAACCCATGTCTGTCTGTTCCTTGATCTATTTGTATTGGTGCTGCTATACCTTGTTCTTGTTTTTCTAATCTTTTTCCTTTCCTAAAACCTTGTCTAGTCATAATAGTGGGTGCATTTTGGTTGATGTTATTTGTTAATGTCAAACCTAATTGATCTAGGACATCTCGTCCCCATAAATTTATAGGAAGATGATCCAATACATATGGCTGTATAGTTCCTTCACATCCTTCAGGATCCTTCCAATCTAATACCATTGCACTTCTATGGGGATTAGTCGCCACTCCTAGGCCTCGAAGCGTTTGAGTGGCTTGTTGTAATGGTCAATGTTTTGGCCATTCTTGATGAGATATGATGCTAAGGTCTGCACCTGTGTCCAGTAGCCCATTAAATTCATGTCCTTGAATATTTAGTTTCAGCATTGGGCGAGAATCTAAATTTAAAGATAGCATAGTCCAATCCACACCTGTGGAGCCTAATCCCCTGGAACGTCTTTCTACAGTACGACTGGAGAATTTATCATGCAGGCTGGGTATTATTAATAACTGTGCTATTCCATCTCCTGGTGAAATTACTGATATACCTCCTGGAGAACTAGCTATAATTTTTATTTCACCTTCATAATCGGGATCAATTACCCCAGGACTTATCATAAGTCCTTTTAGAGTAGAAGAGCTGCGTCCCAATAATAAGCCTACTGTTCCTTGGGGAAGAGGTCCTTTTACTCCTGTGGGAATGATTTGAACTCCCATCTCTGGAGTTAGTACTGCTCTGGTGGAGGCGCAGATGTTCAACCCTGCGCTCCCTCTGGTTTGTCTGATGAGGGATTTAATGGATAATGTGTCCTGGGCACTACCCTGATGGTGCTGCTGGGTTCCTCCATTGCCCCATATATTTGTGGTTGTGGTCCCTGGAGCATTGGGCCCCCAAGTCCATTTTTTGGCAATGGAGCCTGATGCCTTTCTCCACGATATTGTGGGTAAACACCTGGTCCTTGTCCATTTTTTGATAATGGAGTACCCTCTATGGTGGTTTGAGAACAGCGTTCATTAGCCCAATGTCTCCCTCTACAGCATTGTGGGCAAATACCTGGTATTCTATTCCTTTGATACCTAGTTTTGTTAAACCCTTTTCCTATGGGGCAATTCCTTTTAAAATGTCCTGTTTATTCACAATTGTAGCATGTTCTTGGCTGGCTAAGCTGTTTACTGCAGCTGCACAATTGCCTGTTCATTAATGCTCTGGCATCTAAGCTGTTTACTGCAGCTGCCAAGACTTGCCCTTGTTCATTAATGTCTTTACATAATTTAATATATGTGTTTAAATCTTCATGTTTCCATGGTCTAATGACCTCTCTGCAGCAACGATTTGCTTGGTCATAAGCCAGTTATTTTATTAATGGCATTGCTTGTTCTGTATCCCCAAAAACTCTGGCAGCTGTTTGAATTAGCCTATCTACAAATTCAGCGTAAGGTTCATTAGCTCTCTGTATTACCTTAGATAATTGACCTTGTAAATCTCCATGTCCTTGTAAAGTCTTCCATGCCCTAACTGCATCTGCAGCAATTTGTGCATATATAGCAGGATCATATTCAATTTGTTGCCATTGACCCTCATAAGGTCCTTTTCCTAACAACATATCTAGATTTCTTTGAGGGTAACCGGCTGCTGCATTTTGCCTAGCTATCTCCATGCAAAATTCCTCATTGGCAACCTTCCATAACAAATATTGTCCTCCATTTAGCACAGATTTACACATGCTAGCCCAATCTGCTGGCGTCATGTCCAAGTTGGTAATGGATTCGACCATGCTTACAGTGAAGGGTGCTTGGGGACCATAGGTTGTTACAGACTTCTTTAACTGCTTCACTGTTTTGAAATCTAGAGCAAGGTGAATTCGCTGCTCTCCTGCGTGCTCAAGTACAGGGCATGCTAATCTTTGAGGTCCTGTCTCAGGATTCCATCTATCAACTACAGGGGTTGAGGGCCACTCAGCTGTCTTTGTAGGTGGACCTGTTGGTTGAATGACGCCATCTGGTGATAGAACGGTGTTGTAGCGGCCTCTTGTTGTAGCTTTTTCCCTAATAGCCCCTTTTCCTTTAAATTTTCTTCCTCTGTCTGACTAGCTCGAGAGACCTTCTCTTTTGCTTGATCTAAAATGTCTTTCTCCATGGTCTGAACCTCTAACAATTTACTTAACACTCTTTCGGTTTGTTTTTTATTAATTTCTTATCTACTATAAAGATAACACAACCCAATAAGATAACACAAAACAAAACCAAAACAGAATGAAACAAAAACAGAACAAATTATCGTTGAATCAGTTTTCTATTCCTCAGGGCCTAACAACTTCAAACCTTGAGCCAACCATTTTCCCAGTTTGCCTGAGAAAGTTCTAGGGATAGGCAGCTTGAAACAAAAACAAAATAAATCAAAACCAGAACACATTGTTTTTTGAAATGGTCACCCATTCTCTCGCCTTCCCTCAGGGGTTAGCAATTTCACTTACCTCCAAGCTTCAGTCATTCCCCTTACGGGCCGCCAAATGCTGCAGTCTGACTGGGCACAAATCACGAGCCACTGAAGCAGGAACAAACTTTATTTCTGAACTCCACCAGCACACTCCACACGCTCCCTGGGAATTCTCCTGTGAACCACGCACTCAGCATTCTCTCGGGACACACTACACCAACAGGAAATCCCTCCTCCGGAATTCCCTCCTATCGCACTTCCCCAACCAATGGGAACTCTCTGGGAGTCCTGCAAGAGCTCCAAAGTAGCAGGCCTAGGCAGACAGCAGAGGTCTAATCTCCAATTGAATGCACATCTTAACATAATCATTATCATCTCAATGGCTTGCTGGGGTCACCTTTCAACCAAAAATGCCATGCATCATTCCTACTTGGATATGGCACTCAGCATGAGTGGATATAATGTGATGAGTTAATTTTTCTTCCATTACTGTATATTTTTAAATTGATGGAACTGGGGAATATTCTGCTAACCAAAATAAGCCAATCTTATTATTATTATTATTACAACATGTACAAAGAACCAAACGATAGAGAAACTACTCCTGTTCCTGCCAATGTTTTGGACCTGAAGTTTTTCAAACACTTTAAGATCATTTTCTTAAAGACCTACAATTAGAAGTATTGGATTAAGGAGTATGAACATTTGTTGGATTCTTGGTACATAGTGGTAGGTTGTAATTAAATTTGGACTTATTTGGTACCTAGTTCTCCTGTAGGTATACTTTGGATAATAATGTGCTAAGCCTGGAACAGAGAAAATTTTATGAAGAAAATGGATTTCTTGTTATTAAAAATCTAGTATCTGATGCTGATATTCAACGCTTTAGGTAAAGTAAAACTCTTGGTTATTTTACAAAATGTTTATTAGGGCAATTATGTCATTTGCAGGAAAATGGATGAAACTGGACAACATCATGTTAAGATCAATAGGCCAACTCAGAGTCAAGGGTCATTGTGTTCTCTCACGTGGAAACTAGAGAGAAGAAAGGGGTAAAGAGAGGTCTCATGAAAATAGAAGGGAGATCAATAAAGTACAGCAACAGGTTCTGTGGGAGGGAGAAGAAGAGAGAGAAAGGTGAGATGATCCAAGAATTCTATGTGCAGATATGAATATACCACAATGATATAATTATTAGGTGTGATTATAATGCATGAATAAAAATTGATATACTATGTATTACATGTATGTAATGGGAACACAAGTTAGACTAGCCTCTGCAAGTTCAAGTAATATTGAGTGATGTGGTTTGTTGGGATGTGTTATGAGCATGGGCTCTGGAGCCAGACTTTCTGGCCTTAATCTCAGTTCTACCTCTTAACATGGTGTGTTCCACACATGTGGCATGTCCCACACAGTCACCTTAGTTTTCCATACCTGTGTGTACTCCTGTGTAAAATGTCCATAATAATAATACTGATCTCCTAGCATTGTTGACAGGACAAAAAAGGTAAAATATGTGGAGAGTACCATGAAGAGGGTCTGGCATCAGGTAGTTGTTACAGGAGTATTTGCTACTACAGGCCAAGCATCCTTAATCTGAAAATTCAATATCCAAATCATTGAGCACCAAGATGATGTCACAAGAGGAAAATTCCGCACTTGACCCCATGTGATGGTCATGGTCACAACAAACACACACACACTAAAACTATTGTATAAAATTACCTTCAAGCTATGTATATATGGCATATAGAAAACATAAATTCTGTGATGAGCCGTGGGTCCCATCATTAGGGTATCTCATTATTATTTTAACATCATCATCATCATCTTCATTATCATTATTTTCAGGACTGGGGATTGAACCCAGGGGAGCTTTACCACAGAACTCCATCCCCAGACATATATATATATATATATATATATATATATATATTTTTTTTTTTGAAACAGAGACTTGCTAAATTGATTAGGCTGGTTTCACACATATATCCTGCAGCCTCCTGTCATGAGTGTCTATGATTAGAGGCCCGAGCCACCACAATCAGCTCATTATGTATATGCCAATATAACAAAATCCAAAAAAACCCTAAAATCTGAAATACTTTGAAGTATTTCAGATAAGGAATACTCAGCCTGTATTATTACAATGTAATTATGAAACTATTTCTCCACTGGTGTGTTAAGCCAAGCAATATTTTCATCCTGGTAGTAGACTCTAGCTAGGAGGCCACGATTTCCGAGTTGGCCATTTTTTATTCCCTCCCATCAAAATGATTCTACTAGGCCTGAGGGCAGAGGAAGTAGAGAGAAACTACTCCTGTACCTGCCAAGCTTTGCACAGGTCCAGGCCAACCAGGGGCTTGGCGCAGAGGTGATGACATTGTTTGTAATTTAATTTTCTAGGGTTGAATTTGAAAAAATCTGCAAAAAGGAGTCAAAAGCAGCAGGACTAGCGGTCGTGAGAGATGTGTCCCTTGCAAAAACAGAATACATTCCAAGTGGAAAACAATCTTGAAGGTTCAGAATTTCCATGAAGATAAGGAGCTCTTCAGATACTGCACTCTCCCAGAGGTTAGAGACTGCTCTTGTTTTGGTTTCTCCTTCATAGCCAGCCATCAGGTCTTCCCCAAGATCTGCTGGTTGTCCTGGATTTAACCCCTTTCTACACATGGTGCTAGAGTGGTGGGTCTCAACTGGAGGTGATTGTTCCCGTCAGTGGATATTGGCAATGTCTCAAGACTTTCTTGGTGGTGGCAACAGCAGGGTTGGTGTGCTAGAGGCTTCTAGTAAGCAGGGGCCAAGGATGTGGTAATGGGGTCCGAATCCTATAAAGCCCTCTCTCCATAGAATGGTCTCACCCAAGATACCAATAGCACCAAGACTAAGAAACACTGCTATGGAGTGTGCTAATTAACTTTTTATAAGGAAGACAGGAATTCTGTGTTAAAGAGAAAGAGCCCTTCTAAGACTGAATATCATCAGAGGAGAAATTGTGAGGCTGTTATTTGAAAATCCATTGAATATTTTTCATTTGTTTCTGATCAGTGGAAGTATGAATTTTCTTTTACATTTAAATTAGTTTTGATTTAATCAATTTGTCATACTAAGGATTGAACTTTGGAGCCCTTTATCACTGAACTACACTCTCAACCCTTTTTTGTTCTTTGTTTTAAGAAAATTAAGGCTGGCCTTGAACTTCTGATTTTCTTGCCTCAGCCTTTATTTTATCACCCGAGACTTTCTTACCCAGAAACACTTTCTTTTTCTTTGACTAAATATAGTTTTTATACCTATAACCTTCTAATTTCCTTTTCCCATCTGTTAAACCCTTTTTCTGTTCACATTCTGAAACGATCCTTGTAAATATTTGAATTTAGGCAAATTACTCCATTTTAATGAGAAGAAATATTTTATGTTTTTTATAGTACTCTAATCAAAAATTAAACTATTGTATAAAATTACCTTCAACTATATGTATAAGTCATGGTCACAACACAGTCACTAATCAAAACACAGTTGAAACTTTTGGGTCCCTTTGTATACAGAATCACATCTGTTTATCATTTTATGAAAACATAAACAATGTTTAAGTATATAGAATTATAACTGTTGGGACTTTAAAATCTTAGTAACCTTATTTTCGCAGATGACAAAGCAATTTTAAAATCTTTTTTTTTTAATTTACCAATTTATGAAAACACCAACAATGTTACCCAACGGAATTCAAGGAGTTAAGAGTACTTGATATTGTATTTAACAGTTAGAATTTTAACTTGGTATGTTAACCATATGTCTAACAAGCACATTTATGAGTAATCCCATGTTAAATCTAATTTACTTATTTTTACAGTGAAAACCAAGGTATCAGACAGTGTATTGAGCAATATTAGCCATCTCTCCCTTGTTGAAGAAAAGTCTAGAAATTATGAATATTAGACTTTTTGTAGTCATCAATATTTTATTAGTGTTTTTTTGACCACCTAGAGAGACTTGTGAGTTAAGTACTTTTAAAGACATCTATCTTTACTTTAAATTGAACCTTCTTAAATCATGTGAATTAATGGTATTTGGATCTATTTTTTTAAATTTATGAGCACTCATTATATGCCAAAATTGCTATCATGTACATGATATGTGGATGTAGGCAAACATAGACAAACAACAGAATACACAGCGTGCACACACAAAAGTAAAGGCTTTGTAGCTTTTCAAAGATGAATCTGCATTGCAATGTTACAGATATTTAAAAACTCCATAGATGAGTAAAAAATAGGATTGAGCAGAAAAACACTAACCTAGGTGTGTAGGATCAAAATCATGAACTGAAAAAATAAGGAATTTAAGGAAAAAAAAAAACAAGAATCCTAGAAAAAAATGACTGGCCAGTAACTAGTAAAGTACCATACAATTTATTTTTTGGTTCAGGCTGGTGTGAGTTCTGGTAAAAGACACTTTTTCCTAGAATCTTAGTCTGGTCTCCTACTGAGTCTGCCCTGGCTGAGATCTGGAAGGAACTGCGGAAAAATGTCCTTCTGAGCAGACATCTCATGCCAAAGTTGGTAATTGGACTGGTTTAGATGTCGAAAATTATGATACCTATTTTCTATTACTTTATTGAGAACAAAGCTACTATGTTAAGCTCCTTACTGAGATAAGCTGCTGACAGTTGAGCAAGTCTGTTCTTTTGTGTGACCATTCCTAGGGCTATTCCTCCTCTCTCTGTGACAAAGAGATTAAATCTTTCTCCAAAGGTAAGCTGAGGGGAGGGGCTCAAAATAAGGCCATGTTTTAATGTCTAAAATGCTTTGAAAGCCTGCTCTTAACTCAGAGGGGAGTAAACTTTTTGGTAACAGGCTGTTCAGATATCCCAAAGAGGTCTAGGGTAAGAGGTGAGAACAGAGGAGCTGGCACTAGTATCCAAGAGGAAATTGACCTCTTGGCTCCCCACATAGAAGCAGGAAAAGCATACCTGGGACTCACAGGTGGTGATTGGAGTTACAGAAGTCATCAGAATTGGCTTAGGGCTCTGTCAGGACTGTGTGGAAGAATTTGGCCTTTTCTTTTCCCATCTGGGAAGTTTTCTGCTCACAGTGAGGGGCAGGATGCATGGGAGAGTGTAGTTCCAGGGCTTGGGAGTAGATTGTTCTCTGAGATGCTGCTGAGATTCACAGCAGTGGCAGTAGAAGATCTGCTTAGCTTAGCTGGGGTCACATAGGCACCTGGTCCAGGAAGGAAGGGCACTAGGTCAAAGCCACAATGTTGGGCAGTAGGACAATGATCATTCCCCCAAAAGATACACTTAAGATGAGGAATGGGACACTTCTGCCCAGATACATAAAGGCTCATCGACTGTAGTCACTTCTCACTTGAGTTTATTTAATAAGGACATAACCCATTTTTTAGAGTTGTGACTACCTTTGGAAATAGTTATCAACAAACAAATGTTGAACTTACTATTCTCTTTTATTCTGAATATGACATAGTCCTTTGAACTCAGAAAATATGAGCATGCTCTCCACTATATTTTGGGAGTAATAAACCTCTCTAAGACTCCCTGAATAGTATAAGAATGATGTGGACACAATTCTAGGTGAGGAGAATGTCAGGCTGGGGCAAGGATGTTATAGATTCAGGCTGGAAATGACTAAGAGAAAGGTGTTTGCATACATTTAGCACAAGAGGCAAAGCTGCTCTAGATTGTTTACAATTCAATGATGAAGGGTAGGCAACATTCAAAATTTTTCATTTGGTCAAAAATATCAATGATTTTAATATGAACATGAGATTTTATTTTTTTGTGATGCTGGGTTCAAACCCAGGGCCCTATACTGCGAGGGAAATCCTCCATCACTAAGCTACATCCTTAGTGCTTTGTAAAAATCTTCCTTTGAGACAGGGTCTGGCTGTGTTTGCTTAGGTTTTCCAGAACTCTTGAATCCCAGCCTCAGCCTCCCTTGCTGCTGGGATCATAGGTATGCACTACTATAGCCATTGCCCAGGATATTTAAAAGAACAGATATATGACACTTATTTTTTTTTCTTTTAATTTAGGTGAGTGTCTTTCTTAGAAAAAGTCAGAGAACCTTGCTTTCTCTGCTGAGTCTTAAAGTGTTCATTTTGGTGCTTCCTCCAGTGTAGACTGTGCCTGTCTTATGTGTTCTAGGGTGGAGTTAATGCCATGTACCTTGGGATTTAGGACTATGATCAAGACCATGGCCGAGTGCAACTTGTGATGGAGAAGGGAGACACGTTTTCTTTCACCTTTTGCTCATCCATGGATCTGGTCAGAATGAATCTCAAGGATTCTGGAAAATATGCATCTAGTTTTTAAAGATGAGTGGGTTCAAAACAGAAAATCATAGGTATAGTAACATGTAAAGATTTATGACTTTTCACTAAACTGGATTGTTTTTTCCAGTTTACTTGCCAGAAAAAATATTTGCCTTCCTTGTGCTTTTTTTGCTCTACTCAGTGAGAAGCCAGGTGCCCTCAGGATCCTAAACCTGTTAATCATGAATCTTGGTCATTTGTGGAATTGCTAATTGCTTCAGAGCAGTAGGTCACCTTGCAGTGCACAGCTTCTGCTTTCTGAGGCACAAACAGTTGCTGAAATATTAAAATAGCACGTTAACTTTACTATTTTTCCACATTTTCAATGACTATAATGTTATGGAAGATTATTTACAATTATTTCATAACAACATGATCATAAGTGAACATTTTTTTTTAATTTGAACCTTGATATGGTTCTGCCTGGCACTGGAGCCTGTGCCAGGAAATAGAGTTTAAATTTGGGGCAAATAGAAAGTCCTTCTGACAGGTGTGATCACCTTAAGATAACTAACTTATGATAAAGAAGGTGGGTTTTAGGTATTATTTTTCAGCTTACATTTGTTTAGACCTTATTCTGGAACAGGGAGAACTAAGTCACCTCAGCCTTATCCTCAGCAGGAAACAAGCTGGGTAATAATGTCAATGTATTGACCTTTAAATGTCCCTCTTTATTGCAGGTGTGGTATTTTTCTTTTGAAGGTAATTTCAGTTTTCATATTTTTTGCCATTGCAATAATGTCTATTGCATAGCAATAATAACCTTTCCCAAATTTAATAGGGTAACCAACCTTTATGATTAAGAAGATGTCGAACCATAGGATTGTACCTTTCTTTTAGACTTGAAAATATATACTCATTGGGAAAACTTAAATGCTTAAACTGTAAAGATCTGTTACTTAAGAGGTTATGCCCCCTGTCCTATATATACCTTAAAAAGTAAATATCACAGCTAGTTATTTTTTTTTTTGTAATTTCTTAATTAATGTTTAGCTAGGGGGCAGGAGGGAGAGGATGCCCTACAAAGGGACAGTTTTGGGATGACACGGAGGGGCCTGGCAGGTTATAAATCAAATCCTGGTTGAGCACAGGATTGCATGCCTGTAATCCCAGTGGTTCAGGATGCTGAGGAAGAAGGATACCAAGTTCAAAGCCAACCTCAACAATGGTGAGGCACTAAGCAACTCAGTGAGACCCTGTCTCTAAATAAAATACAAAATAGAGCTGGGTATGTGCTTCCCTGTTCCAGTGTCCCTGAGTTCAATCGCTGGTATCCCTCCAAAAAGAAGTCAAATCTTGATTGTAAAAGTTGACACTCTGAAAGGAGAACACTTTGCTTGGTTGTTGGCATTAATGGATGCTTTTCTCCATTATCAATTGTTCACTCTGCACAGGCAATTTCCTGCTATTTTGCCAGCTGTGATTGCCACTACATCCATGTGAAGGGCACCAGTCAAGAAAACATTAAGGAAGAAATTATAGAACAAATTAATCAATTCTACAGTGTGGAAATCAGCATAGACTAGTAGGTACACTTGCATGAAATAACCAAGTAGAGATGACTGAGGTTTCTTGTCTTCACATGTTTAATTAATCTTTAATTTAATTTGAATTGAAAGACTGGGGGAATTCTGAATACATAGGAGCATACATATAAATTTGGGACTTCAATGAAGGATCACTAGTGCTTATGGATGAGGGGCATTACACAGTGTTTCATGTGCTTTCCTAATTGATACACATCGCTTGGAAAGTGTTTTTTGGTAGTGGATCAATGATGCTGATGAGTAATAGACAAATTATCAATTGGGGTAATTTAATAAACCAGTTTACTTTTAATAAAACACACATTTTAGGCCCTGAATGAAGAAGCTCTTCCTATTTATTTTATTGGTATGAGATAATGATAATGCAGGCATGCCCCTTCCTGCAAGAGACTGAGAGTGATGACTCTGGGTCATCCAGGATGTTGTAAGGGATGCCACATTGCCACTGGGAACCTCCAGAATAGCTTTCCAGAGTGGAGAATCTTGCTTCTCCCTTTAGAACCTACAAATGCATCTCCTGTCTGAAAATGCTCCATGTTGGTGGATTCAACCAACTGATATATTGGAAAATATTTAAATATTAAACAATGTTTCAAAAAAATCATATCTGTACAGAACATGTACAGGCATTTTTTCCTTATCATTATTTCCTAAATAATACAGCCTAACAATTACATAGCATTTATATTGTACCAGGTACTATAAGTAATTTAGAGGTGATTTGAAGTATCTGGGAGGAGGTACAGAGGTTATTTTATTAAAGGGACTTGAGCATTCATGGACTTTGGTATCTAATGGGGGATCTTCAACTGTACATTAGTTTGTGAGGTTGTGCTGAATAAACACATCCCATATTTATTTTAATTACTCTATAAGTTAGAGTTTATGGGCACATTTAGAATAACAATAGAATAATCAATAAACAATAGAATAACAATAGAATAATCGAATGAGAATGCCAAATTATATAATTCTAAGGTATAAAACAATTCCACTTCCCCTATCTCATTTTTTTCACCAGATCCCAGTAGAACAGTCTGTGTAGCACCTGCTATAAAGGAGGAATTAGAGTCCCAGAGACTGGTCTAAGTTACAGAGCTATATTTCAGAGTCAAGCCTATTCAGAAATCATTCTTTCCACCATACCCTCTGTTTGCTCAAAAAAAAAAAGAGAACACATAAGGTAATCTACATTGTTTTATTAATAATGGGGCAGGGTGTGTTATGGCACGTCTGTAATCACAGCTTGGTTGAGGCAGGAGGATTGCAAGTGAGGCCAGCCTCAGCAACTTAGCAAGAAACCGAAAATACAAAATAAAAAGGGCTCAGATGTAAACTAGTGGAGAGTGCCACTGGGTTCCATCTCTAGTAAAATACCAGGGGGGAACAAAAAGATAAAACCCAGTAAACCAGTACCAAACTTTCACTAGTATGATCTTATCAGAGTTGCACCCTCAAAGTGGTTCAAGCAAGTAAAGGTAAACAGAGAGAAGGACAGTGAACTGTTGTGACTTAGCATCACCCCCCCGCCCCCCCGCAAGTGTGATCAGAGAGGCTGATAGTTGGGAATCCATTGGCTCCCTACAGTTAGCTCTGTTTTCCAAATGTTGGCAAGAGAATTATTTGGATTCCAAAACTTGTTTTATTTACTAATCAATATAATTATCATAGCATTTTCCCCCTATTTAACCATTTGTAGAGGCTAGAATTTTCTTGTCTTTGTCGGGAAAAGGCCAATATGTGTTCCATACACTCATTCTGTTTGGTATTGATTCTAGGATATTTGTATTTTTCGAGCTCAACTTGTGAAATGAGGAAGAATTAATCTTTGAAACAGCCCTTAATTATAACTATTTTAAAGGAAATCAGAAGAAACAAGGAATCGTAGGAAAAAAAGTTTTCTGACTGGAATGACATAATTTTTCCTGTTGTTTTCAAAATCGAGAAGCATTGGGCAGTTCATTGTATGAAGTTAATTTTGTAGAAGTTTATTTTACAGTATTTTTACTGTAAAAGCAGAAAAAATGAAATATTACTCTTTCTGGAAAACTGATTTGGGTTTACAACTAATAAACATGGCATATGATTTAAGTATGTTCAGTCAGTTCCTTTCATTGAATTGTCTCTTTATCTTGGCAGAAACGGATTCTTTGAAATTCAGTGTGCACTCAGATGAGCATCCTCTCCTAGTCTATCCTCTACTTCCTGATATGCTGTCATGAGAGATTTCCAATCTAGGACCATGCATAGTACACTCACATTTTGTGAAGGGCCTACAAAGGACATCACATGATCAAAATAAGGATGGGTCCTCATTCCAGCTATCCTCCTTCAAAAACAAAATATCTTCTCCAATCTTTTCCTTTGTTTCTAAGGAAGGACATCTTCTCTTATGTTTCTTTCTAAGCAGGGCAACTGAAAGTCTTCAGCATTTATGAATGAAACCTAAGCTGTTTTGATCAACAGGGACATTTTAAGATACTACAGCCTAAATGGGGAGTGAGCCTGAACTGGGATTTATTTCAACATAGCAGTGCATTTCTATTGCAGTTGAGGGCCCCAAGGAGCCCTGGTCCTTATTTTGTGGCTTCATTAAGAAAGAATCAGCAGGGGCTGGGGATGTGGCTCAAGAGGTAGTGCGCTCGCCTGGCATATGTGTGGCCCGGGTTAGATCCTCAACACCACATACAAACAAAGATGTTGTGTCCGTCAAAAACTAAAAATAAATATTAAATTCTCTCTCTCTCTCAAAAAAAAAAAAAAATCAGCCAGTTCGTTTCTTGTCATTCTGCTCAGCACACCCATGTGTTTCCATGGGTGTTAGTTTATTGAGGGGGGCACCCATTTAATCTTAGCCCCAGCAGGAAATGAGCAAAGGCAAGAGAATCATTAAGAGGGTCTAGGGAAACTGGTCCTAGAATGATATGAACTAAATGTAAATAAGGAAAGCCAGGGCAGATAGCATGCAGAAAGCACTGCTTTGATTTAGAACATGTTTCAAACTACATCCAACCTGGATTTGCTTCCCTGCTTGGGCCTCCCAAGTTGCTGTGATTAAAAGTGTACACCCCTGTGACCCGCTGTTCCTAATTAGAAAAACCAAACTTCAGGCTGGGGTTGTGACTCAGTGGCAGAGTGCTTGCCTAGCATGTGTGAAGCACTCCGTTCGAATCTCAGCACCACATATAAATAAATAAAATAAAGGTCCATAGACAACTTAAAAAAAGAAAGAAAAACCAAACTTCACCAAGGAAATTGGCACAATTTTGAGTCTCCATGTGCATCTGTGAGTGAAAGCCAGCTCTTCTGTCAGGAACATGCATTTCTCATCTCATCTGTGTTCCTTCTCTCCATTAGTTCACATAGCAATTTGCAGGCACCCACTCTGTAGTGGGAAGGGGAATGACTAGGGCAGGAAAACTAGGGCTGCTTTTCACCCATGTGCACCCTCCTTGTGAAGGGTGGGAGCAAACCTCTGCTGGAACATGAAGAGATGGGACAGGAGGAGAAGCCTGGCTACTCAGTGGAAGGGGATCTGTTTGAATGGGGGTTAATTTCACCAGACAGTAATCTAAAAATTTATGCTCAAAGCACAAAATAAAACAATAATTCCTTCTAAGAATTTTGGGACTCAGAGTTGAGGAAAGCCAGAGACCTTTGCTCACATTAATGTTCTTGGAGCCCCCCCACTTACTCCTGTGTTCTCTTGAATATATAAAATTGAGATAAAAATATCTATGCAATAAAATTACCCATCTTATGGTTTTGTTTGTGTGTTTTTCGTCACAGGAGGTTGAGCCAATACTTACAAACATCCCCCACCTTTTGCATTCTTTATTTTAAAACATGGTCTCACCAAATTGCACAGGCTGACCTGGAACTTGCAATCCTCTTGCCTCTGCCTCTGCCTCTCCAGTCACTGGGTTTTAAAGGATGTGCTCCCACGCCTGGCCATCTTGGCCATTTTTAAGTGAGTAGATCAGTGACATTAAGTACATTCACACTGCTGTGCAGCCATTGTCACCATCCATTGACAGAACTCTTTTCAACTTACTAAACTGACACATCATCCCCAGTCAATGCTAATTCTCCTTTCCCATTTCCCCTAGCCAGGGCCACCACATTCTACCTCCTGGTTTTATGAATTTGGTTACTTTAGGGACACTCAGATACAAAGTATTTGTCTTTTCCTGACAGGTAATTTCACTTAGCACAGTGTCCTAGGTCTTTCCATACTGTGGCATGTGTCAGATCATCCATTCTTTTAAAAACTGAATAATATTCCATGGTATGTCTATATGGCACTCTGCTCATTGACTTCTCCAATGTGTGTTGCTTTCCTCCTTTCAGTGATGGTGAACAGTGCTGCTGTGAACATGGATGTACACATATCTCTTGTACACATATCTCTTAAAGAACCTGTTTTCCATTCTTGTAGTATCTTTTGCCTTTTAATTCCAGAGGCGAATTACTGGATCATATTGAAGTTCTTTTTTTTTTTTTTTTTTTTTACCCCGGGGGGCAGTGGGGTGGCAGAATTGAACTCAGGGACACTTAATCACTGAGCCATATCCCCAGTCCTTTCTCTGTATTTCATTTAGTGAGAGGGTCTCACTGAGTTGCTGAGAGCTTCACTAAGTTGCTGAGGCTGGCTTATAGCTCATGAGCTACTGGGATTACAGGTGTGGGTCACTGCCTCCTTTTCATATGGGATTTCTATTTTTAATTTGTGAGGATCGCCATCCTGTTTTAACTAGTGTCAGCAACATTTCATATTCCCACCTATTGGTGAAGCAGGCTTCCAGAGTCTCCATATCTTTGCAGCCACTGGTGACTTTCTATTTATTTATAGTAACCATTTTACCCATCCCCCACCACATTGGGGCCTCAACCAAGGATGTTTTCTTGTTAACAAAGTCTAGGACAATCATCTCACCTCCCCAAAGGGCAGATGATCCTCCATGTGGTTGCTTTGGCTGGGAGTGTTTCCATGGAAAGGTGAAAGGCTGCTGCATTCTGGCTCTGCCACTTCCTAGCAAATTAACTTCACTGAGCTTTTTCCTCCCCTATGAAACAGCAATAATTGGGCTACATGCTAGGATGATTGTAGGAAATCAACAGCACAATATGCTAAATAGATGAATAAATAAATGGAGGAGTGGAGAAAACCACATTTACAGAAGAATATTTGCATGGTCCATGTTCCTTTCACGAAAAAAGAATATATTCTCAGTGGCTGGAGATGCTGTTGGTAGATAGCCTTCAGGTGTGGCCTTGGCTTCCAAGCTGCCCTCCTGGCTATGAGTGTCATAATTACCCCAAATTTCATTGTATTTGATGACCTTTGCACAAGAAAGCGGGAGCTGAATCTCCAAACCTCAGTGCTTGTGTTCCACCACCACCAGCAGCAACAACAATAACAACAAAAAACCCTTAAAATTCAGGAAGCAAAAGTGAAACAAGGGAAATTTACTATGTGAAAGTGAGGTGAGAGTAAAGTAGAAGAAAGAGAGGCTTAAGCAGAGAGCACTCTCAAGAGCAGAGAATGTCAAAGAAGATAATGCTGTCTCCACATTTATTCCTATTTGATGTTTTCCAGGAGAACTGGGGACCTTCTGTACTCTTTGCCAGTCAGGTTTTGAACTCTTGCTTCACATGGTGCAGAAGAAGTTTTGACCTCCAAAACTATCATGGTGGCCATCCTATTTAGGTGGGCTTCATCTACAAGTTAATACCATCTTTCTTTTTTTGGTGCTGGGGACTGAACTCAGGGACCCTCGGCCACTAAGCCACATCTCCAGTCCTATTTTGTATTTTATTTAGAGACAGGGTCTCACTGAGTTGCTTAGTGCATCGCCATTGCTGAGGCTGGCTTTGAACTCACGATTTTCCTGTCTCAACCTTCTGAGCCTCTGGGATTACAGATGAGTGCCACTGCACTGGGCTTGCTTTCCCTTTTCTTAAGGATGAAATATCTACAGGAAATATTTAGAATTTTTATGCAAAGGAGGTTTTCTCCTCTCCTCTATGTCTTTATTCATCTATTTACATAATTTATTGACTTAATTCATTCATTTAATCCTGTTTTTGTAATTGTAAGGATTCAGGGATATATATTTTACACTTGGGATCACAACACACTTTTAAATTTTTTTATATTTTCCAGTGCAAGGGATTCCACTCAGTGCCAGGAGCATGCCAAGCAGGTGCCTACCCATTGAGCTACATTCCCAGCTCCCTCCCTTCTTTTGTGGGAACGTTTATTTGTCTGACTTTAGATTCTCTTCTATGTGTATCCCAGACCTCAAGTTTGGAGTTTCAGCTCACCACTCTTCTGTAACACTGGTTTCCTAGGAAAGGCCAAAAGTGAAGGCCAAAAGGCTGGCCATTTTCCAGTGGCTGATGTTCCCTCTGAACAAACAGATAATATCTTATGGTGTAGCTCAGTGGGTTTAATTCAGTGGTAGAGGACTTGCCTAGTACTGCAGGGCCCTGGGTTTCATCCCAGGAGTGGTGGGGAATGCAAATTCTAAGGCTCAATTCAATTCAGACTGCAGAATCAGAATCTAGAGGCGGCCCTTAAGTCTCTTTTATGTTCTGTTTCTGATGCAGGCTGAATTGTGGGAGACCAACCTCACATGTGACTGAGTCACAAGAACAGAAACCCGGCACTAAATGCTGAGAGTTGTGATACACTGGGACTGGATATATTTAGGAGTATAATTGGGATTTCTTGGTTCAGCCTCTCATTGCTTTGTTTTTCCTCTCTGTCATTCTGGGGATGGAATCCAAAGTTTGGTGCATGTTAGGCAAGTGTTCTACCACTAAGCTAAATCCCAGCCCTCTTAATATTTTTTAATTGGATTTTTCTGACCCTGCTATTGCTGAGCTTAGAGATCAGTTTTTTGATGGGTTTTTCCATATCAGCACTGTTGAGTTTAGCTTTCTGTGATGAAATATTTCATGTTTCATGTACAATATAGTAGCCCCAGCCACATGAAGCTATTGAGCTGTTGAAATATGTCAAATTAGGATGAGTGCAAGTGAGGGACTGCACTTTGGTATTCAATTAATTTCAGCTTAAATAGCCAGAAGTGCCTGGTGGCTTTCATCTTGGACAACACTGGCCAAGATTTATAGTGAATATTTCCTTTAGTCTTAGACTTCTTAAAGATTTGTGACAGTTTTTCTCCAGCTTTCATTGTTTCTTAGAATGGTAGCTTTTGGAATAAGGAATAATCATTTTTGAAGTGCAAAATGTCAAGTTTTTTTTTTAACTTGAAGACAAGTAGAGAGGGGAAAGTAAATACATGTAAGTCATTATTCCACCATTGACAAATCGTAAACTTGCTGGTGTTTTCCGTTCCTATGCATAGTATTAAAACCCAGGAATATACTGTATGAGTTTTGTGCATGCATTGCTTTCACCTAACATTAGCTTATAAACATTTCCATATCATTAAAATTTCCCCAAGAACAACAATGACAAAGAAAACATGCTACAGGAATTCAGGAGAGGCAATAAGACCATTGGTCTAGAGTCTGGGATCTGAGTGTCTTGGCAATGACAATTTGCTGACAGTCATTGACCCAGGTAGGGTGTTACCCCCTCTGCCTCTGAGAGAGCAGACAGGAGCTCATAATTCTGAATCTTGACTTGCATTCTTCCTGGATTATGACACTGTCATCACAATTGATAGAGATGTCACTTAAGAAATGATAACCTGTTCATGAGAAGTGATACTCTAAAAGGAAGTCTTTTAACTAAAGAAACAATGAGAAAATAGTAAAAATAATGAGATACTGTGTCAATAATCTCTACTTATAGTTTGGAAAAGAGATTTTAGAAAAAGAATTTTTAGTTCTTACACATATTTAAAATTAGACTAGACTGTGGGATATAAATGAAAGGACTTAAAGCAGCAGTGTGTACTTGTCAGGGTGATGTGGGAAACCTGAGCATCTGGTGTCTGTTTAGGGAACTCCTTTCCTGAGAGAACCACCCCAGAGCAGGCAGTTGTTTCTAGACAAGGTTGACTCCCCAATTTTACTTTGTTTGCCTTAATTCACACGCTAGGTAGCTACTCATACTTCAGGGCCTATTGTCCCTGCCAGTTTCCATCCTCAGCAATTCCAGTAAGTAGATGTCATTTTAACTGGTAACTCTACTATGTATATAAATGCTTTTCTAGTGGTATTTTGGATCTGATATAAAATATATATTGCCTGTTTGAATTCATTATACAAATGCTTTGTTTGTAGGATTTGTTCTAATTAATTAGAATTGTGGATGCTTTTGAAGATCTTGACTTTAATTTTTCTATATTTTTTCTAAACTTCAGAAAGAAGGAAAACTACTAGAAAATATATAATCTGAGTTTTGAAAATGCAAGCATGGGGGCTGGGGATATAGCTCAGTTGGTAGAGTGCTTGCCTTGCATGCACAAGGCCCCGGGGTTCAATCCCCAGCACCACAAAAAATAAATAAATAAATAAATAAATAAAACAAAATAAAAAATTAAGTATGTTTTATTACAACTAAGTTAGCTTGTTCTTTGGTTAAATTAATATATTAGCTAAAATTTTTTGTTTTCATTATATTCTTTTTCTCTTTGTCTTTTTTTTGGTTTCACTAAGTTGACCAAATTGGTATTTAACTCCTTGGCTTTAGCAATGTTTCTGTTTCAGCTTCTTGAGTTGCTGAAATTAGAAACATAGGTTTATTACTTTTTTTTTTTTTTAGTGATGGGGATTGAACCCAAAGGGTAGTTCAACATTGCATTCCCAGTACTTTTTAATTTTTATCTTGAGTCAGGATCTGGCTGAGTTCCTTAGGGCCTCACTAAGTTGCTGAGGCTAACCTGGAACATGCATCTCTGCCTCAGCCTCCTGCGTCCCTGGGATTATAAGTGTTTACTACTGTACCAGACAAGTTTTATTCTTATGTCACCTTAGGGGAAAACCCTGATCTACATAAATATTGTTACAGCCATAATTTCAGTCTTACAAGAGGTGTTGGGTGATTATATTTGCTGATATCTTTTTTAATATTGTGATTTCTCTTTGTTGATGTTGTTCTAATTAGTTATGCATGACAGTAAAATGCATTTTGACACATCATACATAAATGGAGTATAACTTCTCATTCATGTGGTTGTACATGTTGTAGAGTTACCCAGGTCATGTAATCATATTTACACATAGGCTAATAATGTCTGATTCATTCTTCCATCATTCCTACCCTCATGCCTCTGCCCCTCCCTGCACTCCCCTCTGTCTAGTCTAAAATACCTCTGTTTTCCCCCTCTCCCTTATTGTGAATTAGCATCCACATATCAGAGAAAACATTTATTCTTTGGTTCTTTGGGACTGGATTATTTTGCTTAGCATAATATTCCCCAGTTCCACCCTTTTACTGGCAAATGCCATAATTTCATTCTTCTTTTAGGTTGAGTAATATTCCATTGTGTATATATACCACAGTTTCTTTATTCATCTGTTGAAGGGAAGGTTGGTTCCATAGTTTAGCTATTGTGAATCCAGCTGCTGTAAACATTGATGTGGCTGCATCACTGTAGTATGCTGATTTTAAGTCCTTTGGGTATAAACCTAGGATTGGGTTGACTGGGTCAAATGGTGGTTCCATTCCAAGTTTTCTGAGGAATCTCCATAATGATTTCCATAGTGGTTTCACCTATTTACAGTTCCACCTCATTAGCTGATATGTTGTATATTTATTTGGATTTTGGTATTTTGATTATTTCTGAGAATGTATTGAATGAATTGAAAACATAAAATTTCTTGAATTAATTTCCCAACTGAAAACCGTGTACATGCACTCCAGAAAAAATTTAAAAATCAGAGAAAAGGAGGGAATTCAAAAAAATCACCCATAATTGCATTATTGAAAGGCAATCACTGTTAAAAATATTTTTGGTGTATTTCTCAGCAGTCTCCTTTGCACAAATAGTATCATATTTATATCATTGTAATCATATTTTATTATAATAGCCATTCTCCACACACTCATTTCCTTCAGTTTTCATGCCTGGGTCATGTTCCACTGAGTGGATATAATGTGATGAGTTAATATTTTTCCCATTACTGTACCTTTTGTGACCACTGTTAATGTTTTGGACATGAAGTTTTTCAACCATTTTAAGATCATTTTCTTAAAGACCTACAATTAGAAGTATTGAATATAGGATATCTCATTTCTTGGCTTCTTGGTACATAATGGTAGGTTGTAAATAAGTTTGGACTTATTTAGTGCCTTTTGTCCTGTAGGTATACTTTGGATAATAATGTGCTAAGCCTGGAACAGAGAAAATTTTATGAAGAAAATGGATTTCTTGTTATTAAAAATCTAGTATCTGATGCTGATATTCAACGCTTTAGTAGAGTAAAACTCTTGGTTATTTTGCAAAATGTGTATTAGGGCAATTATGCCATTTGCAGGAAAATGGATGAAACTGGACAACATCATGTTAGGATCAATAGGCCAACTCAGAGTCAAGGGTCATTGTGTTCTCTCACGTGGAAACTAGAGAGAAGAAAGGGGTAAAAAGAGGTCTCATGAAAATAGAAGGGAGATCAATAGAGTACAGCAACAGGTTCTGTGGGAGGGAGGAGAGAGAAAGGGGAGATGACCCAAGAATTCTATGTGCAGATATGAATATACCACAATGATATAATTATTATGTGTAATTATAATGCATGAATAAAAATTGATATACTATGTATTACATGTATGTAATGGGAATACAAGTTAGACTAGCCTCTGCAAGTTCAAGTAATTTTGAGAGATGTGGTTTGTTGGGATGTGTTATGAGCATAGGCTCTGGAGCCAGACTTTCTGGCCTTAATCTCAGTTCTACCTCTTAACATGGTGTATCTCACACAGGTGGCATGTCCCACACAGTCACCTTAGTTTTCCATACCTTTGTGTACTCCTCTGTAAAATGTCCATAATAATAGTACTGATCTCCTAGCATTGTTGATAGGACAAAAAAGGTAAAATATGTGGAGAGTACCATGAAGAGGGTCTGGCATCAGGTAGTTGTTACAGGAGTATTTGCTACTACAGGCCAAGCATCCTTAATCTGAAAATTCAATATCCAAATCATTGAGCACCAAGATGATGTCACAAGAGGAAAATTCCGCACTTGACACCATGTGATGGTCATGGTCACAACACACACACACTAAAACTATGTATAAAATTACCTTTAAGCTATGTATATATGGCATATAGAAAACATAAGTTCTGTGATGAGCCGTGGGTCCCATCGTTAGGGTATCTCATTATTATTTTATCATCATCATCATCATCTTCATTATCATTATTTTCAGGACTGGGGATTGAACCCAGGGGAGCTTTACCACAGAATTCCATCCCAGACCTTTCCATATATATATTTTTTGAAACAGAGACTTGCTAAATTGATTAGGCTGGCTTCACACTTATATCCTGCAGCCTCCTGTCCTGAGTGTCTATGATTAGATGCCTGAGCCACCACAATCAGCTCATTATGTATACGCCAACATAACAAAATCCAAAAAAAAAAAACCCCTAAAATCTGAAATACTTTGAAGTATTTCAGATAAGGAATACTTAGCCTGTATTATTACAATGTAATTATGAAACTATTTCTCCACTGGTGTGTTAAGCCAAGCAATATTTTCATCCGGGTAGTGGATTCCAGCTAGGAGGCCACGATTGCAGAGTTGGCCATTTTCTCTTCCCTCCCATCAAAATGATTCTACTAGGCCTGAGGGCGGAGGAAGTAGAGAGAAACTACTCCTGTACCTGCCAAGCTTTGCACAGGTCCAGGCCAACCAGGGGCTTGGAGCAGAGGTCATGACATTGTTTGTAATTTAATTTTCTAGGGTTGAATTTGAAAAAATCTGCAAAAAGCAGTCGAAACCAGCAGGACTAGCGGTCGTGAGAGATGTGTCCCTTGCAAAATCAGAATACATTCCAAGTGGAAAACAATCTTGAAGGTTCAGAATTTGCATGATGATAAGGAGCTCTTCAGATACTGCACTCTCCCAGAGGTTAGAGACTGCTCTTGTTTGGGTTTCTCCTTCATAGCCAGCCTGCAGGTCTTCCCCAAGACCTGGTGATTGTACTGAATTTAACAGCTTTCCACACATGGTGCTAGAGTGGTGTTCTCAGCTGGAGGAAATTTTGTCTTCCAGTGGATACTGGCAATGTCTTAAGACTTTCCTTATTTCCAGGATTTTCTGGTAGTTACAACAGTGGGGGAGGATGCAATAGTGGCTTCTAGTGGGTCGTGGCCACATATGCTGGCAATAGGGCCCAAGATCCTATGATGCACAAAAGAACTCTCTCCCCAAGAATTATCCCAACCAAGATACCAATAGCACCAAGACTGAGAAACACCACTATGGATTGTGTTAATTATCTTTTGTTAAGAAAAACAGGAATTAAAGAGCAAGGGCTTTATTAAAGTAAATATCAACAGGAGTGAAAGTAGTGTAAATGTATTCATTCTTCTATTTGTTTTATGAAGCTTGTCATTTGAGTTATGAATTTGCTTTTATTTAATCTTTTAGTTGTATATAACAGTAGAATGTACTTTGACATGTCGTACATATATGGAGTTTAATTTTCCATTCTTGTGGTTATATATGATGTAGAGTTACACTGGTTGTGTATACATATATGAACATAGGAAAGTTCTGTCCAGTTCATTCTATTGTCTTCCCATTCCCATCTCCTTCCTTTCCCCACATTCCACTTTGTCCCAATCCAGGGAACCTCCACTCCTCCTTCCCCCACCTATTTGAGTCAACATCCACATATCATAAAGACATGAATTTGCTTTTAAATTTAAATTATGTTTTATGTAATCTTGTTTATATATGGTGCTAAGGATTAAACTCTGGGGCACTTTATCACTGAAGTAATCCCTCAGTCTTTTTATTCTTTGTATTGAGATATCAGTCATGCTGTGGTTGAGGCTGACTTTGAACTGATGATTTTCTTGCCTCAGCTTCCTGCGCAGCTGGGATAACAGGCATACATCACTATGGCTGGCTTAAATTAATTTTTTAAAAATTATTCTTCTTTGAGAGTAATTCATACTTCATGGATGGAGTTGGAGAATATCATGCTAAGCAAAGTAAGCCAATCCCAAAAAACCAAGGGCCGTATGCTCTCTCTGATAAGTGGATGCTGATCCATAATGGATGGGGAGAGGCATAGGGAGAATATAGGAACTTTGGGCAATTGGGAGGGAGTTTGGGGGCAGGAAAGATGGTGGAATGAGATGGACATCATTACCCTAGATACATGTATAACTGCACATACGGTGTGACACATCATGTACAACCAGAGAAATGAAAAGTTGTTCTCTATTTGTGTACTATGAATCAAAATGCATTCTGCTGTCATATGTACCTAGTTAGAATAAATATATAAATTAAAAAGAGTAATTCATATTTCAAGAGAATTTAAGTAATTCATATTTCAAGTAGATCAGGAGAGTACAACATGAGAAGAAGTCTCTCTCTACCCAGCCTCACTTGCTGTGAGCTCTTTGTGCATTCTTTAGGAATTAGCTCCTGCAGCCTCAAGTTTGTTCATACACTCCCACCTTTGAGCACCATGGTCTCCTAACCACTTGTTTAAAATGATTTGAAAGAGACATTCTATATAGCAATTATGAAAAACCATAACCAAATGCCTTAAGAGTGTTTGACTCCTGAAGACAGATTGCATAGGTAAATCACCTGTGATGTCCTATTCAGCCCATGGAGAGAAGGCCCAGGGGAAATGATCCCCAACTATCAGTGCTTCAACCTCCAGTGCTGTGATGGGAATGAAGTCTGCAGGTGCTCACAGAACTTGAAGTCAGAGGCAACTCGTGGTGGATGAAGTACTACCATCCTTGACTTTCAGATTTCCTATTTTCCTTTCTCCTCTGCTCAAACTCCATGGGGACAGAGACCTCCTTTTCTTGTTCACTTTTGAGCCCCGTACTGGCCAATACTCTGCCTGGTTCATGGACCTTAGGGAAGAATTGTTGAGGGAGTGGCCACATATATTGAAAGAGGTCCCCTGACTCATTGTTCTACTTTCTGCTGGGCCAGAGGTGACAGCCCCAAGTCATGATGGACCCTTCTTATGCAGAGTCTCCCAGGAGGAGGGAGACATGGCCTTCTGCCTGGGCCATCCTCTGTGGCTTTGGTTAGCAGAAGAGCTGATCCTGGGATTCCTAGTTGATACCTCCCAGATACCCTTATCTTTCTTGTAGGGTAAAAGAGAAAGGTTACACTTCAAGCTTGCTCAAAAAGTTCCCATTGAATGCTGAGTATTGGAGATCTGGAATGATTTCTAACTCTAAGGTTTCCATGATTTGTCAGCAGTGTTGTGAAATACCAATTAATGTTTAAATTGTTGCTATTTTGTTTCTTGTGTGGACATTTTATGCCTCTTGTCTGCATTTCTGATTTCCAATGAGTTTGTTTTTCCTTCTCCTTTTCTCAGATTCTGAAGTATGTGGAGTGCTTCACTGGACCCAATATTATGGCTATGCACACAATGCTGATAAACAAACCTCCGGATATGGGTAAAGGGCTCTTATTTGTTAAAGAGATGAAAGACAAAAAGATAGTTTAATTAACACAGGTAAATGTGATGTTTAGAAGCATTCATGTGTGTAACTGTCAAACTTTGAATTGAGTGAATGTGAGTGTTGCTAAGTCTTATTATAGCTCATGTTATATCAACGTTAAAGTAAAAGTGATTTCAGATGATGTTTTTAGGGTTATTATAACTTTTCCAATGAATGGTTCTCTGAAATGACAGTTTAAGAAATGTGACTGTTCTTGTATCATAGACTCCTTCTATTCAACATCTCTAATCTTCACCAGCCATTCTTAGCCTGTTGGATTCTGCATTCCTGATTTGAAGACATCATTATTAGTAACAGGACGAAAGCTGTGACTATAAGTCACACTCAAGTCCTTGTGGTGCCTTATGCTTGCCAAAACCTAGATTCTAAATTCTCACAGTGACACTGATTCTGCAAGTAGATCCCAGGTGTCTGCCTTTTAATACCCACCTCCAGAGATTCTACTGCAGATGGCTCTTGGACCACACCAAGAGATCCTTTTACAATGCAGCAGAAATCAGCCATGAGAAGGTTTTATCCCTGTGTACTTTTTCTTCCTTCTGACGGCTGGGAGAGGTTTAAGTGATAGGATGTCTTCCTCCATGATGTCCTTCCTTTTGAGGGGAGGTGGTCTGGGAACCAAGTGCCTAGAACAAAGCTGGGGAAAATGTCCCTGTGTTTAGTGTTTCTGACTGGACACTGACTGGACACAGGATGCCTATTGCTCTGTGAAGTAGGACCTCTAAGGGAACTGTTTTTGGAATCAGCCACATAGAAGGGGACCTCAGCTGGGCTCTGTATTGCACTTTGTAATCCTAGCGACTTGGGAGGCTGAGGCAGGATAAGCTCAGATCCAAAGCCAGGATCAGCAACTTCGCAAGATCCTGTTTCTAAATAAAAAAATAAAAATGGCTAGGGATGTGGCTCAGTAGTTAAGCACCCCTGGGTTCAATTACTCATTGAGACTATTCTTATGAGACGGAAACTCAGACCCCTACCACAAAAATACAAAACAAGAAAAATCTGAAGAAAAAAAAAACTTTAAACATAATTGTAATAGTCTGTTTAATTTAATTTAATTAGTCCAGCTTTTTTAACAAAATAATTACTGCATGCTAGCTCTGTGCCAAATATAGAGTGATAAAGGAATAAAGCAAAACAGAGATCCCATCCAAGCCACCATCCCTAGAAAAGAAGGTAAGCACCCAGCAACCAGACACTCAGAAGATAAGTGTAGATTCTGAGCACCATCTTGACTGCTATTTCAGTGTGGAACTTGTCCCTTTAGACAGGTTTTGCACAGCATTTGATGTGGTTGTTTTTTTTCAGGAGAAGGTCAATATGTTGTTTATTCAGGCAAAGAATAATAAGTATGAGGCTTGAGCCTCTTTTGACAGCAGGCTCATTTCAGGCAAGAAGACTTCCCAGCACCCCATGCACCAGGATCTGCACTATTTCCCCTTCAGGCCCAGCAATCTCATTGTGTGTGCTTGGACGGCCATGGAACACACTGACCGGAACAATGGCTGTCTGGCTGTCCTCCCAGGCACCCACAAACTTCCCCTGAAGCCACATGACTACCCCCAGTGGGAGGTAGGTCTGTCTTACCACTGAGTCTGGATCAGAATCTCTTTCCCTGTTGTAATTTCATGTCAAAAACTTGGAAAAGAGACTGCCTTCCTTTCTCAGCAAATCATTGTCCTGAAATCTGCATTTGGGATCAGGAGGAGTTCAAGGACATCAGATCAAATATTCATTATATTTGTTCTTTCATCATATGTGTGAAAGCCAGCCAGTATGGACACTTGGGTAGGAGCTGCCTAGGATCTGAGATGGTGAGGCCTGATGGCAGAGGTCAGGCATCAACCCTTCAACTCTGGTGTTTGTGACATGCCCACTGACTGAAGACTGTCAGAGTAGAGGAAGGGAGGGAGGGATTGTCTCCTTGCCCCTGTGAGGACCAGCAGAGGCTCAGGGGTGGAGGTGGAGGTTGAGCTGAGCCTTGAAGGACAAAGTAGAATTTCCTACCACAGAAATTCTCTATGGAGGCCTCAGGTCAAGGGCAAGTGTGAACCGGGCTAAGGAGGAGGAAAGATGGAAGATGCTCACATTCCAGAGAGGCTGGGTGCTAGTGGCACATTTTGGGACTTAGAAGGGGAGAAGAGCTAAAAATGTACATTAGGATCTGATTAAGGATTTTAGTAGTGAGTCTCGAGGTTATATGTGGAGAATGGGGTGCTTCCTTTTTAGGAAGCTGGAAGAACTTTCATTTTGTAACTAAAGTGTTTTTCAGCAATAAGTCTCATGTAAGAAATGTACATATTTTGAGGATATAATTTGATTATTTTTCCATACACACCTGGTACCACAATCAAAGGAATCCATTGATACCCTCCCAAAGCAACCACTGAGTTACTTTCCGTTCCTGTCGTTTAGTTTGAATTTTATAAAATGTTATATAAGTATAGTCCTATGGCATACACCTTTTTGGGGGGTGTGGCTTCTGTTGCTCAGCATAGTTATTTTGAGGTTCACCAAAGCTGACATATCTCTCAATAGCTTGTTCTTTGTTCCTTTCCATTCTGTTGCATGACTGAACAATAGTTTGTATATGCATTCAAATGTTGATGCTGGGGAGCTATTAAGGTGCCTCTGTACTCATGAATGATGAGGTCCAATTCATTCTTCAAAAACATGTTCTCACTGTTTGAGGTCTAGAAGCCTAGAGGTAGAGAGGAGATTCTCAGGATTTTCTGTGCAAGACCAGAAGATCCTGAAATCCCTGATGAATCACTGGCAAAATCTGCTTTGAATTGAAAGTGCAGGCTGATGGCCTCAGAGAATCGCAGCAGCCATTTGGTGCTGCTTCTTTGTTCTTCCAACTTTATTTTATTTCAAATTTTTAGTTGTAAATGGACACAATATCTTTATTTTATTTGTTTATTTTTTAAATTGTGTTGCTGAGTATCGAACCTAGTGCCTCGCATATGTGAGAAAAGGGCTCTACCACTGAGCTACAACCCCAGCCCTGTTCTTCCAACTTTAATCCCATCCAAGCCACAATTCTATTACACAGTAATGCTTAGGAAGCATTACTTAGGAGAGTCTTCACCTTATTTGTTATCCCACATATCAATCATCCCTAGACACACCATCATCTACCAGAAGTCCCTTTATTTTTGGCATGTCTTAATCCAATCAAACTGACAATGTAACCATTATACTGGGTCAAAGTTACCATGTTCTGCAGTAGGACGATGGTCATTTCCCAAAAGAATACTTTTAGCATGAGAAATGGGACACTTTTGCCCAGATGCTTAAAGGCTCATCATCTGTAGTCACTTCTCACTTTAATTTCTTTAATAAGGATAGAATACATTTTCTTGAGTTATGACTACCTTTGGAAATAGTTATCAATAAACAATATTTAATCTTACTATTCTCTTTGTACACTGAATATGACATAAGTCCTTTGAGCTCAGAAAATATGAGCCTTTTCACCATTCTATTTTGGGGGAATAATTAGGCTAAGATACCTTAAGTAATACAAGAATGATGTGAACAAAATTCTAGGTGAGGTGAATGTCTGGCTGGGGAAGTATGTTAAGATTAAGCTGGGAATGCCTAAGAGAAAGGTGTTCACAAGCATTCACCACAAGAGGCAAAGCTGATCTCAATTACTTATAATTCAATGAGGAAGTGTAGGTAAAATTCAAAATGTTCATTTGGTCAAAAAAATGAGTGAATTTATTATTAACCTATGACCTTAATTTTTTGCATTGCTAGGGTTCAAACTCAAAACCTTGCACATGCTAGGCAAGCCCTCCACCTCTAAGCTACATCCTCATCTCTTTGTAAAAAATCTTTTTGAGAGAGGATCTTGGTAAATTTACTTAAGCTGTCCTGACCTTGGGATGCCTGACTTCAGCCTCCGTAGTCGCTGGGATCACAGGTGTGCACCACTGTACCCATAACATATGACTTTCAAAAACCAGACATATGACAGACTCATGCATCTTTTATAATTTTAGAATTTAACTTAGATAAGTCTTCCTCTTGGTAGAAGTCAAAGAACCCTTGCTGTCCCTGCAGAGTCATGCACAAAGTGTTCATTTTGGTACTTTCTCCAGTGTAGACTGTGCCTGTCTTATGTGTTCCAGGGTGGAGTTAACACCATGTACCATGGGATCCAGGACTATGACCAGGACCATGCCCGAGTGCACCTTGTGATGGAGAAGGGAGACACTGTCTTCTTTCATCCTTTGCTCATCCATGGATCTGGCTGGAACCAAACTCAAGGATTCAGGAAAGTACGCATTCACAATGCTCCAGTTTTGAAAGGTGAATGGGTTCAAAACAGAAATTATAGGTATTGTAACATATAAAAGATTTATGATTTTTAACTAAACTGGATTGTATTTTCCATTTTACTTACCAGAAAGGATATTTCCTTTTTTTTTTTGTTTCCTCTACTTAGTCAGAATCCAGGTGTCCTCAGGATCCTAAACCTGTTCCTCTTGAATCTTGGTCATTTGTGGAATTGTTTCAGAGCAGTAGATCACCTTGCAATGCACAGCTTCTGCTTTCTGAGCAAAAACAAGGGCTGAAATACTCAAATAATCACATTTGGGGTTAGGGTTCTAGCTCAATTGGTGGAGTACTTGCCTAGCACATGTGAGGCAGTGGGTTGGATCCTCAGATGCACATAAAGTAAAATGAAGACATTGTGTCTACCTATAACTAAAAAATAAATTTAAAAAATATAAAGATTGGTTATTTAGGCAATTATGCCATTGTCTCATATATACCTTTTAAAAAATATAATCATAGCTTGGTAAAAGTTTTTTATAGTTCCTTAATTAGCATTTAGCTAGTGGGCAGGAGGGAGAGGCTGACCTACAAGGTAGACACATTTAGATGCCAGGGAGGTGGGCTTGCAGTTTAGAAGTCAAATCTGTGTGTAATAATTACTTTCTGCAAGGGATACTCCTTGCGCGGTTGTTGACATTTATGAGATGCTTTTCTCCATTATCAATATTCACCCTGCACAGGTAATTTCCTGCCATTTTGCCAGTGCTGATTGCCACTACATTGACATGAAAGGCACCAGTCAAGAAAATATTGAGAAAGAAATTGTAGAAACAGCAAGAGAATTCTTTGGAAATGCAAATACCACAGATTTGAAGGTACACTTGCCTGAAATGACCAAGTAAAAATGTTTCAGATTTTTTTCCTAAGATACTTAATTAAGCCCTGAATTAATATGAGTGTAGGGTATGGATCCTTCTAGGACATTCAAACAAACACAAAGGTTTGGGATTCAATCAGATCTCCTTTCTTGATAAAGAATATTTCCATTAGAAAATCTGGTAAAACTCCAGAGTGCAATTCTGGGATCAATATTCCTCTCAGTAAATTTGCATGTGGTGTTAATGAGAGGCATAATGTGTGTGGAGCAGAGATGAAACATCTCTAAGGGGGCAGTAGACAGTGTTTCAAGTGCTTTCCTAATTGATACACATCACTTGGAAAGTATTTGTTAAGTGGTAGATATTCAATGCCACTGATGAGGAATAGACAAATTAGCAATCAAGGCAATTAAATAAACCTGTTCACTTTGTAGAAAATACACGTTTTAGTCTCTGAACCAAGAAGTTATTCCTATTGTATTTCATTTGCATGAGATAATGAATAGTACAGTCATGTCCCTTCCCAAGAGATTGAGTGTGATGATAACTCTGTGTTATCCTGGATGCTCTAGGTCAACACATAGGGCCTTTGGGAACCATCAGAACACCTCCTCAGGATGGAGAATCTTGCTTCTCCCTTTAGAACCTACAAATGTGTCTCTTTTTTGAAAATGCTCCAAGATTGGGGATTCAATCAACTGAAATGTTGGAAAATATTCAGGATATCTAAAAATATTTGAAAGAAATTGCATCTATACTGAACACATACAGACATTTTTTTCTCATCCTTATTCCCTAAACAATAGTGTATGTAATCTGGATAGTGTTTTTATTATACCAGGTGCTATAACTAATCTAGAAGTAATTTGAAGAATATAGGAGGATGTACAGAAATTATTTGATTCAAGGGTTAGAGCATCCATGGACTTTAGTATCTGATGGGGGTCCTGGACTGTACATCACATTTCAAGCTTGTGAAGGTTGTCCTGAATCAACACTACCCTGATTTATTTTAGGTACTTTATAAGTTAGAGTTTGTCAGGCATATTTAGAATAACAATAGAATAATAGAATAACAATGCCAAATTATATAATTCTAAGTTATAAAAACACTTTCATGTCCCTTTTCTCATTTTCTTCACCAGAACTCAGTGGTGCTATACAGTCTATGTAAAGAGGAATTAGAGTCCCAGAGACTGGTCTAAGTAACAGAGCTAGATTTCAGAGTAAAGCTAATTCTGACATTATTCTTTCCACAATACCCTGCTGTTTGCTCAAGAAAAAAAAGAAATAATATCATCTTTGTTGCTTTATTAATAATGGTGCAGGGTGCATTGTGGCACATGCCTGTAATCCCAGCTACTTCATAGCTTGGCTGAGGCAGGAGGATTGCAAGTGAGGCCAGCTTCAGCAACTTGGCAAGGAACTGGAAAAATAAAAAGGGCTCAGATGTAGATTAGTGGAGAGTGCCCCTGGGTTCCATCTCTCATCTCTAGTAAAGCACAAAAAAAAAAAAAAAAAGGAGAAAACCCAAAGAAACCGTTAACAATGGCACCACTTTCACTACTATGATCTCATCAGATATGAGCCTTCAAAGTAGTTCAGACAAATAAAGTAAAGATAAGCAGAGAGAAGGGTAGTGAACTGCTGTGACTTAGCATCACATCTCCCAGAAGCATCACTTGCGATCAACAAGGCTGACAGGTTGGGGATCCATCCATGTAGTTAGCACTGTTTTAAATGTTGGCAAGAGAATTATTTGGAGTTCCAGAAATTGCTTTATTTACTAATCAATATAATGATCATAGCTTTTTTTTTCTTTTTTTTTTCATTTAACGATTTCTAGAGGCTAGAAATCTCATTTCTTATGGGGAATAGACCAATGGAAGTCTTCCATACACTCACTATGTTTGGTATTATTTCCAGGATTTTATCATGTCTCACGCACAACTTGTGAAAGGAGAAAGAACCAACTTTTGAAACTCTTTTAAAGGAAATTGAAGGAAACAAGGATTCTGAGGAAAATATTTTCGTATTAGAATAGTGTAATCTATCCTAATACTTGTTACCAAAATCAAGAAAGGTATTGGGGCTTTCATTGCATAGAGTTGATTTTGCAGTGGAATGGTGCTATGTGAAATACTGCTGATTTTTAGAAAAACTGATTTGGGATGAAACCTAATAAAGATGATGTATGATTTAAGTTTATTCAATCAGTTCCTTGCACTGTATTAGCTCTTTGAAATTATACACACAGATGCTATAACTGATTAGAAGTGATTTGAAGTAAATGGGAGGATGTACAGAGATTATTTTATTATTTTATTATTTATTTATTCCTTGAAATGCAGTGTGCACGGAGATGAGCATCTCTGTCCTAATAAACACTCCACCTCCTAATTTCACTTCATGAAAGATTTCCAATCTAGAATCATGCATAGTACATTTACATTTGGTGAAGGGCATACAAAGGACATTACATGATCAAAATAAGAATGGATCCTCATTCCAGCTACCATCCTTCAAAAACAAAATATCTTCTCCAATCTTTTCCTTTGTTTCTAAGGAATGTAGACAAGGACATCTTCCCTTAAGCTTCTCTTTAAACAGGGCAACTAAAAGCCTTCAGCATTTATGAATGAAACCTAAGCTGTTTTGAGGAAAAGGGACATTTTAAGATACTTTAACCTAAATGAGGAGTGAGCCTGAACTGGGATTTATTTCAACATAGCAGACATTTCTATTCCACTTGAGGGCAGCAAGGAGCCCTGGTCCTTATTTTGTGGCTTCATTAAGAAAGAATCAGCCAGTTCCTTTCTTGTCATTCTGCTCAGCACATCCATGTGTTTCCATGGGTGTTAGTTTATTGAGGGAGGCCCCCAATTGTTCTTAGCCCCAGCAGGAAAGGAGCAAAGGCAAGAGAATCATTAAGAGGGCCTAGGGAACTGGTCCTAGAATGATATGAACTAAATGTAAATAAGGAAAGTCAGGGCAGACAGCATGCAGAGAGCACTGCTTTGATCTAGAACCTGTTTCAAACTACTTCCAACCTGGATTTGCTTCCCCTGCTTGGGCCTCCCAAGTTGCTGTGATTAAAGGTGTACACCCCTGTGACCCACTCTTCCTGATTGGAAAAATGAAACTTCAGGCTGGGGTTGTGACTCAGTGGCAGAGTGCTTGCCTAGCATGTGTGAAGCACTCAGTTCGAGACTCAGCACCACATATAAATAAATAAAATAAAGGTCCATAGACAACTTAAAAAAAGAAAGAAAAACCAAACTTAACCAAGGAAAACAGCACAATTTTGAGTCTCCATGTGCATCTGTCAGTGAAAGCCAACTCTTCTGTCAGGAACATGCATTTCTCATCTCATCAGTGTTCCTTCACTCCATTAGTTCACATAGCAATTTGCAGGCACCCACTCTGTAGTGGGAGGGGAATGACAGAAGGATGACTAGGGCTGCTTTTCACCTGTGTGCAACCTACCTGGAAAGGGTGGGAGCAAACCTCTGCTGGAACATGAAGAGATGGGACAGGAGGAGAAGCCTGGCTACTCAGTGGAAGGGGATCTGTTTGAGAGGGGTTTAATTTCACCAGACAGTAATCTAAAAGTTTATGCTCAAAGCACAAAATAAAACAATTCCTTCTAGGAATTTTGGGACTCAGAGTTGAGGAAAGCCAGAGACCTTTGCTCACATAAATGTTCTTGGAGCTCCCCCACTTTACTCCTGTGTTCTCTTGAATATATAAAATTGAGATAAAAATATCTATACAATAAAAATACCCATCTTACGGTTTTGTTTGTTTGTGTGTTTTTCGTCACGGGAGATTGAACCAATACTTACCACTTACAAACATCCCCCACCTTTTGCATTCTTTGTTTTGAGATATGGTCTCACTAAATTGCCCAGGCTGACCTGGAACTTGCAATCCTCTTGCCTCTGCCTCTACCTCTCCAGCCACTGGGTTTAAAAGCATGTGCTCCCATTCCTGGCCATCTTAGCCATTTTTAAGTGGGTAGAGCAGTGACATTAAGTACATTCACACTGCTGTGCAGCCATCATCACCATCCATTGACAGAACTCCTTTTAACTTACTAAACTGACACATCTTCCCCAGTCAATGCTAATTCTCCTATCCCATTTCTCCTAGCCAGGGCCACCACATTCTACCTCCTGGTTCTATGAATTTGGTTACGTTAGGGACACTCAGATACAAAGTATTTGTCTTTTCCTGACAGGTTATTTCACTTAGCACAATGTCCTAGGTTCTTCCATGCTGCTGCATGTGTCAGAACATCCTTTTAGAAACTGAATAATATTCCATGGTATGTCTATATGGCACTCTGCTCATTGACTTCTCCATTGTGTGTTGCTTTCCTCCTTTCAGTGATGGTGAACAGTGCTGCTGTGAACATGGATGTACACATATCTCTTTGAGAACCTGCTTTCCATTCTTTTGGCTTTCAATTACAGAATTGGAATTCCTGGAACATATGGAAATTCTTTTTTTTTTTTTCCCTTGGCGATTGGTGAGGTGGTGGAACTGAATTAAGGGGCACTTAATCACTGAGCCATATCCCCAGTTCTTTTTATTTCATTTAGAGACAGGGTCTCACTGAGTTGCTGAGAGCTTCACTAAGTTGCTGAGGTAGCTTATATCCACCTATTGGTGAAGCAGGCTTCCAGAGTCTCCATATCTTTGCAGCCAATGGTGACTTTCCATTTGTTTACAGTAGGCTTTTACCCACCCCCCACCATATTGGGGCCTCTACCAAGGATGTAGCAGTTGCTAGACAAGATCTCTTAACTATGAGGGACTTTTGCAGACCCTCTCCACCTTTAATTCTTCTAAACATTGAGACAGGGCTTGCTAAATTGCCCAGGCTAGCCTTGAACTTGTGATGCCAGTGCCTCAGCCTCCCAGGTAGCCTGGATTACAGGGTGTGCCATGCCCAGCAGTAGCCTTCTTGCTGGGTGTGAGATGGTGTGAGTTTGATACATTTGACCAAAATGACATCCTAAGCCCTGACTTCCTCAGACAATGGAAAGGTGACCTTGACTTCACAATGACTTGGTGATGGACTCTCTTTGGGGCACAGTTAGATTTAAGCCTGGAGGTTTGGATAGGCCTAGGACTGACCTGGTGGTATGACTGGGAGACAATCCATTATAAATCTGCCTTCCATGGGTATAAGGGCCACAGGTGGGACAAAGCAGGCAGGGTTTTGTTTCTATAAGGGGAATGCCTCTTAAACAAAGTCTGGGACATCATACCTCATCATCATACCTCCCCAAAGGGCAGATGATCCTCCATGTGGTTGCTTTGGCTGGGAGTGTTTCCATGGAAAGGTGAAAGGCTGCTGCATTCTGGCTCTGCCATTTCCTAGCAAGTTAACTTCTCTGAGCCTGTTTCATCCTCTATGAAACAGCACCAATTGGGCTACGTGCTAGGATGATTGTAGGGAATCAACAGCACAATATGCTGTGTTGGGCATATTTGCATAGCCCAGGTTCCATTCAGGAAAAAAGAACATATTCTCAGTGGCTGGGGGTGCTATTGGTAGATAGCCTTTAAGTGTGGCCACAGCTTCAGAGGTACCTTCCTAGGTACCTCTGAAGTTTTTAGTTTGTGAGACATGGCCATAATGTAGCCATGCTAGTGGTTTTCCAAATTTCCATGTTTTTGATGACGTGGACAGTTTTTTAAAAAATTTTTATTATTAGTTGTTCAAAACATTACAAAGCTCTTGACATATCATATTTCATACATTTGATTCAAGTGGGTTATGAACTCCCATTTTTACCCCATATGCAGATTGCAGAATCACATCTGTTACACATCCACGTTTTTACATACTGCCATACTAGTGTCTGTTGTATTCTGCTGCCTTTCCTATCCTCTTCTATCCCCCCTCCCCTCCCCTCCCCTCCCATCTTCTCTCTCTATCCCATCTACTGTAATTCATTTCTCTCCCTTGTTTTTTTCCCTTCCCCCTCACTTCCTCTTATATGTAATTTTGTATAACAATGAGGGTCTCCTTCCATTTCCATGCAATTTCCCTTCTCTCTCCCTTTCTCTCCCACCTCTCGTCCCTGTTTAATGTTAATCTTCTTCTCATGCTCTTCCTCCCTGCTCTGTTCTTAGTTGCTCTCCTTATATTGAAGAAGACATTTGGCATTTGTTTTTTAGGGATTGGCTAGCTTCATCTAGTATAATCTGCTCTAATGCCATCCATTTCCCTTCAAATGCCATGATTTCGTCATTTTTTAGTGAAGAGTAATACTCCATTGGGTATAAATGCCACATTTTTTAATCCATTCATCTATTGAAGGGCATCTAGGTTGGTTCCACAGTCTAGTTATTTTGAATTGTGCTGCTATGAACATCGATGTAGCAGTATCCCTGTAGTATGCTCTTTTAAGGTCTTCAGGGAATACTCTGAGAAAGAGAATAGCTGGGTAAAATGGTGGTTCCATTCCCAGGTTTCCAAGGAATCTCCATACTGCTTTCCAAATTGGCCGCACCAATTTGCAGTCCCACCAGCAATGTACAAGTGTATCCTTTTCCCCACATCCTCGCCAGCACTTGTTGTTGTTTGACTTCCTAATGGCTGCCAATCTTACTGGAGTGAGATGGTATCTTAGGGTGGTTTTGATTTGCATTTCTCTGACTGCTAGAGATGGTGAGCATTTTTTCATGTACTTGTTGATTGATTGTATGTCCTCCTGAGAAGTGTCTGTTCAGGTCTTTGGCCCATTTGTTGATTGGGTTATTTGTTATCTTATTGTTTAATTTTTTGAGTTCTTTGTATACTCTGGATATTAGGGCTCTATCTGAAGTGTGAGGAGTAAAAATTTGTTCCCATGATGTAGGCTCCCTATTTACCTCTCTTATTGTTTCTCTTGCTGAGAAAAAACTTTTTAGTTTGAGTAAGTCCCATTTGTTGATTCTGGTTATTAACTCTTGTGCTATGGGCGTCCTATTAGGGAATTTGGAGCCCGACCCCACAATATGTAGATCAGATCCAACGTTTTCTTCTGTCAGGCGCAGAGTCTCTGATTTGATATCAAGCTCTTTGATCCATTTTGAGTTAACTTTTGTGCATGGTGAGAGAAGGGGATTCAGTTTCATTTTGTTGCATATGGATTTCCAGTTTTCCCAGCACATTTGTTGAAGATGCTATCCTTCCTCCATTGCATGCTTTTAGCCCCTTTGTCAAATATGATAATTGTAATTTTTTGGATTGGTCTCTGTGTCCTCTATTCTGTACCATTGGTCCACCCGCATGTCTTGGTACCAGTACCATGCTGTTTTTGTTACTATTGCTCTGTAGTATAGTTTGAAGTCTGGTATCGCTATAACACCTGATTCACTCTTCCTGCTTAGAATTGCTTTTGCTATTCTGGGTCTTTTATTTTTCCATATGAATTTCATGATTGCTTTCTCTATTTCTACAAGAAATGCCGTTGGGATTCTGATTGGCATTGCATTAAACCTATAGAGAACTTTTGGTAATATCACCATTTTGATGATGTTAGTTCTGCCTTTCCATGAACAGGGTATATTTTTCCATCTTCTAAGATCTTCTTCTATTTCTCTCTTTAGGGTTCTGTAGTTTTCATTTATAAATCTTTCACCTCTTTTGTTAGGTTGATTCCCAAGTATTTTATTTTATTTTTTTTGAGGATATTGTGAATGGGTGGTTGTCCTCATTTCCATTTCAGAAGATTTGTCGCTGATATACAGGAATGCCTTTGATTTATGCATGTTGATTTTATATCCTGCCACTTTGCTGAATTCATTTATTAGCTCTAGTAGTTTCTTTGTAGACCTTTTTGGTTCTTCTAGGTATAGAATCATGTCATCCACAAATAGTGATAATTTAAGTTCTTCTTTTCCTATTTTTATGTCTTAATTTCTTTCGTCTGTCTAATTGCTCTGGCCAGTGTTTTGAGAATTATGTTGAATAGAAGTGGTGAGAGAGGGCATCCCTGTCTTGTTCCAGATTTCAGAGGGAATGCCTTCAATTTTTCTCCATTCAGAATGATGCTAGCCTGAGGCTTAGCATAGATAGCCTTACAATATTGAGGTATTTTCCTGTTATCCTTAGTTTTTCTAGTGTTTTGAACATAAAGGAATGCTGTACTTTGTCGAACGCTTTTTCTGCATCTATCAAGATGATCATATGGTTCTTATCTTTAAGTCTATTGATGTGGTGAATAACATTTATTGATTTCCGTATATTGAACCAGGCTTGCCTCCCAGGGATGAATCCTACTTGATCATGATGCACAATCTTTTTGATATGTTTCTGTATCCGATTTGCCATATTTTATTGAGGATTTTTGCATCTATGTTCATTAGAGATATTGGTCTGTAGTTTTCTTTCTTTGAAATGTCTTTGTCTGGTTTAGGAATCACGGTGATGTTGGCCTCGTAGAATGAATTTGGAAGTTCTCCCTCTTTTTCTATTTCCTGAAATAGCTTGAAAAGTATTGGTATTAGTTCTTCTTTAAAGGTTTTGTAAAACTCTGCAGTATACCCATCCGGTCCAGAGCTTTTCTTAGTTGGTAGTCTTTTGATGGCTTCTTCTATTTCCTCAATTGATATTGGTCTGTTTAGGTTGTGTATATCCTCCTGACTCAATCTGGGCAGATCATATGACTTAAGAAATTTATCAATGCCTTCACTGTCATCTATTTTATTGGAGTATAAGTATTCAATATAATTTCTAATTATCTTCTGTATTTCTCTAGTGTCTGTTGTGATATTGCCTTTTTCATCCTGTATGCTAGTAATTTGAGTTCTCTCTCTTCTTCTCTTCATTAGCATGGCTAAGGGTCTGTCGATCTTATTTATTTTTTCAAAGAAACAACTTTTAGTTTTGTCAATTGTTTCTTTTGTTTCAATTTCATTGATTTCAGCTCTGATTTTAATTATTTCTTGCCTTCTACTACTTTTGCTGCTGTTTTGCTCTTCTTTTTCTAGGATTTTGAGATGAAGTGTGAGATCATTTATTTGTTGGTTTTTTATTTTTTTAAGGAATGAACTCCAAGCAATGAATTTTCCTCTTAGAATTGCTTTCATTGTGTCCCATAGATTCTGATATGTTGTGTCTGTGTTTTCATTTATCTCTAAGAATTTTTTAATTTCCTCCTTGATGTCTTCTGTAACCCATTGATCATTTAGTAACATATTGTTCATTCTTCAAGTGATGCAGGATTTTTCCTTCATTCTTTTATCGTTGATTTCCAGTTTCATTCCATTATGATCAGATAGGATGCATGGTATTATCTCTACTCCTTTATAATTTCTAAGAGTTGCCCTGTGACATAATATATGGTCTATTTTTTGAGAAGGATCCATGTGCTGCTGAGAAAAAAGTATAACTGCTTGATGTTGGGTGGTATATTCTATATATTTCAATTAAGACTAGGTTATTAATTGTATTATTGAGTTCTATAGTTTCTTTATTCAACTTTTGTTTGGAAGATCTGTCCAGTGGTGAGAGAGGTGTGTTGAAGTCTCCCATAATTATTGTATTGTGGTGTATTTGACTCTTGAACTTGAGAAGAGTTTGTTTGATGAACATAGCTGCACCATTGTTTGGGGCATATATATTTATGATTGTTATGTCTTGTTGGTGTATGCTTCCCTTGAGCAGTATGTAGTGTCCTTCTTTATCCCTTTTGCTTAACTTTGACTTGAAGTCTATTTTATTTGATATGAGTATGGACACTCCTGCTTGTTTCCAAGGTCCATATGAATGATATGATTTTCCCAACCTTTCACCTTCAGTCTATGTATGTCTTTTCCTATCAAATGCGTCTCCTGTAGGCAGCATATTGTTGGATCTTTTTTTTTTTTTGATCCATTCTACTAGCCTGTGTCTCTTGATTGGTGAGTTTAAGCCATTAACATTTAGGGTTACTATTGAGATATGGTTTGTACTTCCAGCCATATTTGTTTATTTATGTTACTTAACATGATTTGTTTTTCCTCTTTGATTATTTTTTCCCTTTACTGTACTACCTCCCACTGTTGGTTTTCATTGTTATTTCCATTTCCTCTTCCTGTAATGTTTTGCCAAGGATGTTTTGAAGAGCTGGTTTTCTAGCTGCAAATTCTTTTAACTTTTGTTTGTCATGGAAGGTTTTAATTTCATCTTCCATCCTGAGGCTTAATTTCGCTGGATACACAATTCTTGGTTGGAACCCATTTTCTTTCAGCGTTTGAAATATGTTGTTACAGGATCTTCTAGCTTTCAGAGTCTGTGTTGAAAGATCAGCTGTTATCCTGATTGGTTTACCCCTAAATGTAATCTGCTTCCTTTCTCTTGTGGCTTTTAAATTTCTCTCCTTATTCTGTATGTTGGGCATCTTCATTTTAATGTGTCTTGGTGTGGATCTCTTATGATTTTGCACATTTGGCGTCCTGTAGGCTTCTAGGATTTGGAATTCTGTTTCATTCTTCAAGTCTGGGAAGTTTTCTAGTATTATTTCATTGAACAGATTGCTCATTCCTTTGGTTTGGGCCATTATACCTTCCTATAACCCAATAACTCTTAAGTTTGGTGTCTTTATGTTATCCCATATTTCTTGGATGTTCTGCTCATGGTTTCTTAACAGTCTCGCTGAGCTATCTATGTTCTTTTCAGGTTGAAATACTTTGTCTTCATTGTCTGATATTCTATCTTCTAAGTGTTCTACTCTGCTGGTAGTATTCTCATTTGAGTTTTTAATTTTTACTGCTTTCTGCATTTCTAGGATTTCTGTTTGTTTGTTTTTTATAACCTCTATCTCCCTGTATAGTTGATCTTTTGCTTCTTGGATTTGTTTATGTAATTAATTGTCAAAGTGATTTTTCATTGTCTGATTTTGCTGTCTAATGTCTTCCTTGAGACTCCAGATCATCTGAAGCATGTATATCCTGAATTCTTTATCTGACATTCCATCTGCTGCAGATATTACCTCTTCTAAAGTTGAGTTGACCTGCATTGCTTGTAGTCCTTTTTTTCCTTGTCTTTTCATACTGCTCACCTTTCTTTCTGCTTTGTGAAGCTGTTGTGTTATTGATTTTCCCCCTATATATTTATATTGCTCTTGTATAGTTGCAAAGTCTCCCTTTTGTGGAGAAAGACAATATTAACAGTTCCCAATATCAATAGTACATCATCTGAGCACACGTTTTCCTTTTTTTAAGAGAGAGGTGAGAGAGAGACAGAGAGAATTTTTAATATTTATTTGTTAGTTTTTGGAAGACACAACATCTTTGTATGTGGTGCTGAGGATCGAACCCGGGCCGCACGCATGCCAGGCGAGCGTGCTACCACTTGAGCCACATCCCCAGCCCACGTTTTCCTTATTACTACATTTATAGCTAGACTCTATGTCTACAAATGTTGGTTTCAATTATCATTTACAAATATAGTCATTAGTTTCATGAAAGGCATACCGTTTCTGGTAGCTTGAAGAAACCTGAATTTCAGGTGTAGGATGTTATGTTTACGGGGAAAGGAGCGAGGGTATGGGGTTAATCTAACTCAGTAACTTTGGGAAGCTCTAATCAATAGATGGGTAATTTATGGAAGAATGTATAGATTCAAATTCCTATCTTTATTTATAAGATTACCCTACTTATAAATAGTAAAATTTAGGGGGTTGCAAGTGGGATAGAGGGAGTAAGAAGGAGAAAAACAAATAACAAGGAAAGAAAGAGAAAAAAGAGACTGGGAAAAAGAAAATAAGAGAAAAAAGAAAAGAAATAAAAAGGGGGGAGGGAGGTGGGGCATATGCAATTCCTCTATATTATATTATTCTGGTGATTCAGTTGTTAAAGACATTTTTCATGGACAATTCTTGGTTTCACATATGTTGAGGTTGTGAGGAACAGAGGGGGAAGGGTTGAGGAGACTAGATGAATGGATGAAAAGAGAGAGAGAAGAGAAAAAAAGAAAGAAAAAAAATGTCTCTCAGAACTCTGTTTTCTTTTCTTCCAGTAGGTTGCGTTGTCTATTCCTAGCTTGAGTCTCTGGGTTCAGGGTGGTCGTGGTAGTCAGTGTGAGAGGACATGAGCTTCCACCTGTGGCCTCTCTACTGTTATTCTCTGAGATGTAAACCAGGTGCCTGATCTACTGCAGAACCGAGCTGGTAGCCATGCCCACCTGTTGATGGGTTTTAAGGATTGGTGGGATTTTCCAAGATGAGTTCCATCAGTTTTTCTCATAAGGTGTTTGAAGAGGTGGGGGGTGTTGGGGAGACCTTATGTTTGTCCAAAGCTCGGTCAGGTGACTGCACGGGCAGGCGGCTGGGCCCCTCTTCCAGTTGGGGTGGTCTGTCTATGGTGCCCACAGGCAGCTGTGCCACCTCTCCAGGCTGCGTGGTCTGCCTACCGTGCAGATGGGAGGCTGGGCTCCTCCTCCACTTGGGGTGGTCTGTCTACTGCGCAGGTGGGCTGCTGGCCCCCTTCTCTGGGTCGTGTGGTCTGCCTACCTCGCAGGCGGTGGCTGGGCCCCTCCTCCAGTTGAAGTGGTCTGTCTACCATGCAGGCGGGCAGCTGTGGCCCCTCTCTGGGCCACATGGTCTGCCTACTGTGCAGCGGGAGGCTGGGCTCCTCCTCCAGTTGGGGTGATCTGTCTACCGCGCAGGTGGGCGGCTGTGACATGGACAGTTTTGAAGCCTGCTCAGGTGTTCCTCTCCATGAATTCTTCTGATTCAAGTGTTCCTCTCCGTGAATTCTTCTGATGTTTTCTGCATGATTAAATCAGGGTAGAAAAAGAAAAGAGAAAGACATTTAAAAATAAAATTAGGGTAGTAAGTTTTGGGAGCGAGACACAGGGGAAAGAGGTAATATCACAACATACTATTTGTTCAGCTAGGCTTATCACTACAGATTTTGACCTTGATCAATTGATCACTTGAGTTAGGTAGAGTTTCAGTCTCTTCCCTGTAAATGTACTGCCCAGTCTCCAGACTATATCCCTTGGAAGGAAACATTAAGCAGTGAGGGTTTATGTTCCCCTTCCTTAAAGATGAAATATCTACAGGAAATATTTGGAATTCTTCTGTAAAGGAGGTTTGTCTCCTCTCCTCCATTTATTTATTCATCTATTTACGTAATTTATTGACTTAATTCATTCATTTAATCATTTATTTATATTTCTCAGGACCCAGGGATATATTTTATGTTAAACCAGGATGCAAGAAAAGACCACTGACTCCAATTAAAATCAAATTAAAGCAAGCTTATTATTTCGACCGGCCAGGCTGCCTCTCCCACCCAAAACCGAGGGAACAAGACAGCCACCCCAGTTTTCCTGCAGCCCAGCTTTATAGCCCAGAAAGTTACACAAAGGGGGTTACAGATAACAAAACTCTGACAAGCATAACACAAATGGTAGTTTACATTTTTGCTGGCCCCGACATCAGAATTTATGAAGGTCATTAGAGCCTCAGAGAGGGTTGTTATCTGGCCAGGGAAGGCCACGATTTGTGAGGTGTCACTAAAGTTTTAGAGAGGGCTGCTATCTGGTCAGAGAGAGCCAGGCATGGGTGAGTTCAAGGCATGGGCAGGCATTCCAAGCAGGTTCAGAATTTGCAGTAATTTTTAATAAAGCCAAAGTTATCTTTTCATGGCTTTGTGGCGAGATGGCTCCCAATTTTAAGAAAAGATCAGGTTGGGTCTATCATTTACAATTGGGATTATTACACACTTTTGAGTTTTTAAATATTTTCTGGTACAGGGGACTCCACTAAAGGCCAGGAGCATGCTAGGCAGGTGCTTGGCCATTGAGTTACATTCCCAGCTCCCTCCCCTATTTTTTGTGACATGGTCTGTCTGACTTTAGATTTTCTTCTGTGTGTACCCCAGACCTGAAGTTTGGAGCTTCAGCTCCCCCACTCTCCTGTGACCTTGGGTCCTTCTGTGAGCAGGACTCGGACTCTGGGACACAGAAGAAGAATGTCATAGGAAAGGCATAAAGAACCCAAAGGTGAAGGCCAAAGGATGGGCCATGACTAATGGCTCTTGTCCTCTCTGGAAAAATAGGACTGTATTCAGTTCTTAGTAGATCTAATTTAACTGGTAATTACTATGTACACAATTGCTTTTCCAGTTGTGTCTTGGATATTATATACAATATAATATGTTGCCTGGTTAGAATTCATTACATAAATCCTGTATTTCATGGGATTGTTCTAATTAGTAGAACTGTGGAAAATTTTGAAAACCTTGACTAAAATTTTCTATATTTATTCTTATATTAAGTAAGAAGGGGACTGGTGCCATGGTGCATGCCTGTAATCCTAGTGCCTTGGGAGGCTGAGGTAGGAGGATCACATGTTCAAAGCCAACCTTAGCAAAAATAAGGCATTAAGCAACTCATCGAGACCCTGTCTCTAAATAAAATACAAAAAGGACTGGAGACGTGGCTCAGATTTCAATCCCTGGTATCCCACCACCACCCCCCCCAAAAAAAAATAAAAAGAAAGAAGAAAAAATACCAGAAAATTAATAATCTGAGTTTTGAAAAGCCAATCATGATTTATCACATTCAAATTAGCTTGTTGCTTGTCTAAATCAACATATTAGCTAGTACTTTGGTTTTAGGTTCACATATATACATTACATTTTTCTCTCTTTTTTTTTTGAGATTGGATCTCACTGTTGCCCAAGTGGCTATTAAACTCCTAGGTTCAAGTAATCTTCCTGCTTCAGCCTCTTGAGTATGTGGAATTATAGGTATGTCTGCCACACCTGGAAGGTTTATTCTGTCTCTCTTTCTTTCTTTTTTAAATTTTAAAATACTTTTATTAGTTACTGATGGGTCTTTATTTATTTATATGTGGTGGTGAGAATAGAACCCAGTGCCTCACACATGCTAGGCAAGCACTCTACCACTGAGCCACAACCCAGCCTTCTCTCTTTCTTTTTAATGGTACAGAGCATTGAGCCCAAGGATGGTTCAACACTGAGCTTCACCCCCAGTTCTTTTTCTTTTTTTATGTTGATACAGAGATTCACTAATTTACTGAGACTGGCCTGGAACTTGTCACCTTCCTGCCTTAGTCTCCTGAGTATCTGGGATTATAATCCTGCACCTCTGTGCCTGGCCAGATTTATTATCTTAAATCACCTTAAAGGAGGACTTTGACCTTCATAAGCATTTGTATAGCCACAGTCAATCATTAGAAATGGATTGGGTGATTTGCATTGGCTGATATGATGAAGTTTTATTTGTTTTTTTGTTACACTGATTACTTCTGAGAATGTATTGATTAAATCGAAAATATAAAATTTATTGAATTAGTTTTCCATCTGAAAAATCATATACACTCTGAAAAATATTTAAAAACTAGAGAAATAGAGAGTATTTTTAAAAATCATCCATAATTCCATTATTAAAAGGCAATCACTATTAAAAATATATTTTTTTTATTTGTTCTAATTAGTTACACATGAAAATAGAAAGCACTTTGACACATCATACATAAATGAATTTTTTGCCATATTTCTCAACAGTCTCCTGTTCACAAATAGTGTTTTGTTTATGTCATTGTAATTTATTAAAAAATGCATTGTCCACATTCTGTGTCCTTTAGTTTTAATGACTGAGTCATATTCCATAGAATGGATATACGTCATTAGCTAATTTTTCTTCCATTAATGTACGTTTTGTGACTATTGTTAATGTTTTGGACCTAACATTTTAAATCATTTTAAGATCATTTTCTTAAAGTCTTGGATATAGAGGTATTGGATCAAAGAATATAAACATTTTGGGGGTTCTTGGCACATAATGTTAGGTTGTAATATAAAATTTGGGTTAATCTAGTGACTTTTTCCCCCCTGTTATGATACTTCAGATAATAATGTGTAAAAACGGGAACAGAGACAATTTAATGAAGAAAATGGATTTCTTTTTATTAAAAATCTCATATCTTCAATGCTTTAGGTGCAGCAATACTGTTGGTTATTATATATATATATATATATATATATATATATATATATATATATATATATATATATATAACACATATGTTTATATGTGTTATGGCATTATGTCACTTGGAGGAAAATGGGTGGAACTGGAGGACATCATGTTAAGTTCAATAAGGCCTACTCAGAGTCAATATTGTGTATTTTCTCTCCTATATGGAACTAGAGAAAAACAAGGGAGGGTGGGAAGAGATGTCATGAAAATAGAAGGGAGATCAACAGAATACAGGAGTGGGTACTGTAGGAGGGAGAAGAGGAGATAAGAGGAGGTGACCAAATGATGCTCTGTGAAGGTATGAATATATCACAATGAATCCTACTATTATGTATAATTGTAAAGCATAAATAAAAATTTATAAATGGTAATTCAAGCTAGATTAGCCTCTGCATGTGCAGGTATTTTTGAGTGATGTGGTTTGTTGGGATATGTTTAGGAGCATGGGCTCTGGAGCCAGAATTCTGGCCTTAATCTCAGCTCTACCATTTAACATGGTGTGTCCAACACAGTCACCTTCAATACATATGTTTGCTCTGTAAAATGTTCATAGTAATAGTACTGATCTCCTAGCATTTTTGTTGGAACAAAATAAGATAAAATACATGGAGATTGCCTGGTATAAGGTACAGGAGTATTTGCAGGTTACCAGCCGAGCATCCCTAACCTAAAAATTCAATATCCAAACAATTGAGCACCCAGATGATATCACAAGTGGAAAATTCCACACCTAGCCTCATATGATGATCATGCTCACAACAGAGAAACACTTAAACTATTGTATAAAATTACCTTCAACTATATGTATAAGGTATGCAGGAAAATGAATAAATGCATTCTATAATGAACTTAGGTTCCCATCTCCAAGATATCTCATTGTTATTTTTGTTATTATTCTTTTTTTTCACTACTGCGTATTGGACCTAGGGAAGATTTTCCATGGAGCTCCATTCCCAGACCTTTCTATATTTATTTATTTGAGACAGTGTCTTGCTAAATTGCATAACCTGGCCTCAAACTTATATCCTGCATCCTTACCTTCTGGAGTCTCTGGGATAACAGACATGCACCACCATAACCAACTTAATTATATCAATATTCCAAAATCAATATTCCAAGATACCTGAAATCTGAAACATTTATAGTTCTAAGTATTTCAGATAAAAGATACTCGGCCTGTATTATTACAATATAATCATGAAAATATTTCCTCACTGGTGTGTTAAGCCAAGCAGTATTTTCATTTTGGTGGTGGATTGCAGATAGGAGGCCAGGACTTCTGAGTTGGCCATTTTTTCCTCCCTCCTGTCAGAATTATTCTACTAAGCCTGAGGGCTGATTTAGGATAGAGAAACTGTTCCTGAATCTGCAGGTCAAGGTCATCCAGGTTCTTGGAGCAAAGGTAATTGTTGGGAGTCGCCCTGGCTCCAAAGACTAACTTCCCCATCCCCCAAGAAGAGCCTTCCAATGGTGAGCCCTGCTGGCTCACATGATCCTGCCATTCAATGGTGAGCCCTGCTGGCTCACCTGATCCTTACCCACCAATCAGACTAGCCCTGCTGGCTCACCTGATCCTACCCACCAATCAGACTAGCTCTGCTGGCTCACCTGATCCTACCCACCAATCAGACTAGCCCTGCTGGCTCACCTGATCCTACCCACCAATCAGAAAGCACCCCATGCCAACTGTCAAACCACACTGGGCTCTATAAATATGCAGAGCTGTTCCTCAATAAATGGGCATTTGCTCTGACGACAAACCTTCATTGTTTCATTGGTGCCGAAACCTGGAAGGGGGAATGCCGCGCTGCTCGAGGGCCCCCTCTCTCAAGGCTTGCCGTCCTGGTCCACTCTTTCGAGCACTGTTTACAAAACCAGATCTTCAGTAGGTGAGTTGCCCTATCGGGTATCCAACTTCAGATGGGCTACACAGGGGCTTTGACCGTGATCGTCTGGCAAACCTCTGACGCCCAATCTGGAGGAGAGAACGCACCCCACCACGACCTTCATGGTCACGGTGGACTCTCTGGAGCCTGGTTCATGAGCAGGAGGTACTGAGTGGTAGAAGAACAGGCACTCCTCTCTCTCTCTCTCTCTCTCTCTCTCTCAACCACCCTTGTCCCTCTCCTGACCTATGGGGGCCTCTTCTTCCCTCCCTGCAGACTCCCCCTTATTAAATTCTGCACACAAGATTGGCCTTACTATCAATTAGACAATCAAAGTCAATGGCCCCCAGGAGGATCCCTAGATCCTGCAGTTCTCAGAGATCTGTTTAACTCCTGGGAGCACTTGAAAAAGTGGAAGGAGTTCCCCTATGTTGAGGCTTTTTCTCTTCTTTGTTCTCACCCTGACCTATCCGGGAGATGAACCCCCTCATTACTGACCTCCTCTGTCGGCTCTGTCCAGCCCCTCAGGTGCTCCCCTTGACTCAGCCAACACCTTTAGTTCCCCCCAGACTAGGTCCTTCCCCTAGTCCCACAAATCATGGCCCCTTTTAGGGAGGTTGCTGGACCTGAGGGCATTATCCGGGTACATGTCCCATTCTCTATGAATGACCTCACGCAACTTGAGCGAAGTTTGGGCTCATTCACCATAGAAGAGAGTTTCAATGGGTCCTCCAGGCTTATAGCCTCACTTATATGTTATTGGCTAATACTCTCTTTCTTGAGGAACATACCAGAGTCTGGGAACTTGCCAGAGCCCATGTGGATGAAACTCACCGAGTTAATCCCAATCACCCTCTGGGGCCACTTGCTGCCCCAGATCAAACTCCCGACTGGGATTATACACAAGCTGGCATACAGAGTAGGGACCAATTCTCCACATGTATTATTGCTGGGCTCAAAAAAACAGCATGTAAAGCCATCAATTTCCAAAAATTGCAAGAGACCCCATCAGAATTTCTGGATCGTCTTAGAAAGCCCTTCAGCAGTAACCTAGATCCCGAAACCCCAGATGGCTGTCATTCCTTATGACATATTTCCTCTCGCAGAGCTACCCTGACATCTGGGCCAAACTAGAAAAGCTCGAATAAGGCCCTGCCACCCCCCAGACTGAGCTCTTGGTGGTAGCCTTTAAGGTTTTTATCTCGCCCAGGCCCTGCAGGGTGCTTCCTTGGGTCGCCACCCATCACCAAACCCCCCCCCCCCCCGGGTGCCTGCTTCAAGTATGGCAAGGAGGGACATTGGGCCAGGGCATGCCCTGCACCATGCACTCCATGTACCCCATGCCCTAAATGTCAACAACAAGGTCATTGGGGCTCTGACTGTCCTAGATCCTGTAGGAGGCCTATGGCCAGGGAACCCTCTGACCTTCTGGGCATGGCAATCAATTGATGGAGCCTTGGGTCCTTGTCCCTGGCTATAATGATCAATAGACAGGAACTCAGGGTGTGGATTCAGGTGGATGGACGCAAGGTTGACTTTCTCCTTGACACCAGAGCTACCTTCTCAGTCCTGACAGAATTCTGGGGGCAAACAGTGCCGTCTACCTCTCCTATTGTCAGGGTAGGAGGAAAGACCATCTATCCAAGAAAGACTCCCCTATTACTGTGTTCCATAGACAACTTCCCATTCTCTCAGACATTCCTAGTTATGCCCCAATGTGCAGTTCCTTTGCTTGGCTGAGATATTCTCTCTAAATTCAATACAACAATCAACATCTGGGCTCCTGGCATCAGTCAGGCCCCAGAATCGGCCTGTTCATCTTTTCTGGCCCTTTTGGCAGAAGACTGGCCATTCTTGTGAGGCTGACATGAAACACTATACTAACCTGGTTGACCTGATTGTAAAGGGATACCCACACCTCCTCCACCATCCTGCCCACCAGTTAATATTCATCTCAAAGATCCTAACATCTTCCCAACAGGCTCAATACCCCCTGTCCACCAAAGCTCTTCTGGACCTACAACCTATTATTCAGGATCTTCTTAGCAAGGGGTACCTCTGTCCTGCTCATTCCCCTTACAATACTCCCATACTAGCGGTAAAGAAGCCCAACGGGTCCTACCTACGACTCATCAACACCTCCGTTAGGCCCATACATCCTTTGGTTCCCAACCCATAAACCCTGCTGTCTCAGATCCCCCACACTGCCACCCACTTCTTGGTCATAGATTTAAAGGATATCTTTTTGCCTTTAACCTGGACTGTCCTTCCTCAGGGATTTCAAGATAGTCCACATCTCTTTGGACAAACCTTGGCCTCCGACCTCCAATCTTTTCACCCCCAGTGCCCTGAATCCACCCTCTTTGCAATATTATCATCCAGCAAATCTCTTTGCCCACCTGCGGGGAGGAAAGCACCCCACCACAGCCCTCAGGGACTCCTTCCTTGGGCAGATTCAAAAGTCCTAGTCTTCTCACCTTTAAGACTCGGCTGCTAGAGAGACACTTACCCACCCCTTCCTCTCCCCTCTTTCCAGCCCTGGGAGTATCCAGCCTCTCCAGGAGGGGTCCCAAAAAGCCTTGGCCAAGGTCTCCCATGGCTCTGGTTCCATCCAGGATGAGAGCTTCGACTGTCAGGAATTGGTGATGACCAATCTCTGCAGCTCGAACCTGCCACTTAGGCACTCCTGATTTTTTGGCTCTAGCGGGGATGCCCCTTTTGCCAATAAATCAGTTTTCTCCTTCTCTGTGTCCTCTTCCCTCCTCCTTACATGGGTAATGTTTCCTCTCTGCCGGTCAACTCTCCCCTACAATGCCTCTTGGATCAAATATAGCACCCAGGCCTGGCCCACTTATCCCTTAGACAACCAAAGCAGATGGCCCCTTTTTGGGTCCCTGGATACCTCCATTCTAAGGGATCTCTTCCAGGCTTTCTTCTTGCTCCGATCCAATCCTGCTCTCTGCACCCCTTGCAAACCTCTACAAATTCTTCTAGCCCATCCAAAGGGCACTCAACAGATGACGCAGTTCTCCTACTTAATTTCTTTGCCTTAAAGGGATATTGAGCCTCTCCACAAAAGGCTCAAATAGCATGTATCTAGGGTTCTCTATCTCTCGAGGGAAAAAGGCCATTTCAGTAGACAGAAAACAGCTTATTGTGTCTATATCTACACCAAAGACCAAAGATGACTCTCCTTCTTGGGTTTGGCTGGGTACTTCAGGGCCTGGATTACTTTTGAATTTCTCCCTCCTTGCCAGGCCATTATATAATCTAGCCAAGAGCCCCCAAGATAACCCCTACCCTCAGCGGTAGGGAAGCCCTTTACAAAAAGACCCTCCTCTGGGCACCTGCCCTGCATCTCCCCAACCTCTCCCAACCCTTCACCCTCTATGTACATGAAAAACAGGGACAAAGTCTGGGCGTTCTGGGTCAGGAATATGGCCCCACATTTGCACTAGTGGCCTACCTATCCAAACAGCTTGACCCCCATGCCTCAGAGCCCTAGCAGCAGCCCATGACCTCCAGAAAGAAGCACACCAGCTTACCTTTGGCTCCCCACTCACTCCCTCCTCCCATCTTCTCCCTCACAAGATCCCATCCACAAATACCTGGAGGTATTAGAGATGATTTTACCCTTCCCTACCACGATTTCTGAGGGACCCTGCCCTCTTCAGACCTCGTCTGCTTCTCAGATGGTAGCTCCTTTATACACAAAGGGGTTAAAGTGGTGGGGTATGCTGTCGTTTCCCTCTCATCCATCATAGAGGCAAAACCTCTCCCACCCAATACCACCAACCAACAAGCTAAACTCACAGCTGCCACAAGGGCATGTGAGCTAGTGGAGGGAAAAACCTTCTCCCTATATACAGATTCCAAATACGTCTTCCATACCCTGATCCCCCACGCAGCCATTCGGAAAGAAAGGGGGCTACTACCAGAGGGACGGCAGTCATTAATTCCACACTTATTTCTGGCCTACTATGAGCCTCCAGGCTGCCTTCCCAACTGGGAATAATCCATTGCAAGGTCCACTAAACCGATTCCTCCCTTACTACTATGGGGAATTCCAAGGCCCATCAAGCGGCTCTATCAGCCGCCCTTCAGAGCTTTACCTCCTCTCTGCTACTCTTCGTTACCACCAGGGATCGGTCCAAAGATCCCCAACAACTCTTCCAGTTTCTTCACTCTCTATTCCATTCTAGTCCACAGAGTCTCATTAACTTTCCTTCACTCCTTTTTCACCCTTTCCCCATGTGATAAGACCCTCCTACAACAGATCACTTCCACTTGTCAGATCTGCCAGAGAACCAATACCAATACTCCATTAAAACCTAAACCTTTCCCTTCTCATCAGGCCCGCGGTCATACCCCAGTTGCAGACTGGCAGATTGATTTCACCAGCATGCCCTGAGTAAAAAACAAGCCTTTCCCACTTCTAACAAGCAGGCCTCCATGGTAGTTGACTCACATAATCCCCCGTTTTGGGATGCCCACTTCTATCCAATTAGACAATGGCTCAGAATTCACCTCGCAGGTATCTCAGGGACTAGCTCATATGCTATCACTCCCTTGGCATTTCCATTGCCCTTACCACCCCCAGGCTTCTGGAAAGGTTGAAAGGACCAATCGGTCCCTTAAAGAGACCCTCACTAAGCTCACCATGGAATTAAGCCTGGACTGGGTAAAGGTTCTCCCCTTGGCTTTATTGCGCATTAGGGCCCTGCCAAAAAAGCCTTCTAATCTCTCACCTTTCAAAGTCATGTATGGCCATCCCCTCGTTGCTTCTGGACTGCCTACAGAACCCCTACCCATCTCCAAAACCTATGCCCTGCCCCTCCTCTTCCATCTACGCTCTGAACTCTGGCGCTATCAAGACTGGCTCCTTCCTGACCCCAGTCTCTTTCAAAACCCTACCTCCTTAACACCTGGTCAACTTGTTTACTATTGCCCACTGGGGGAAAAGCCCCCTCTAAAACCAAAATGGAAGGGCCCTGCTCAGGTGATTATGTGCACACCCTCAGCAGCCAAACTCAAACTACCTAATAACCAACTTACCCCATGGATTCACATTTCCAGGCTTAAGCCCGGCACTCCTACACCTTCATCAGAAGAGCCAAGGATCCTCACCAGTCATTAAGTACTCTTGTCAATGCTCCCCCTCATTTCTGGCCCCTCTTGGGTCCTCTCTTCGCCCTATGTCTGAAGACTCAAGGCAAGTGACCTAAGGGCCCCCTCCAGCCAGACTCCCCCCCACTTGCTTGGATCTGGCTGGTAGTGGGACCGTTGTGTGTTGTCCTTCTGACAAACCACTTAGGTGTCCAGAGCATGGTGACCCCTGAATAAGTGTGATCATAAGAGAGCACTTTACCAGTTGCCTTCTGGGCCTATGGAGAAACATGTGTGTTTTGTTTACCCTCCCAGTTTCATTGAGGTGTAACTGATGTGCAGGACCCTGCACATAGTTGGCGCGTACAGTTTGGGCATGTGCACACGCTGGTGTTCCCATCACCACCCTCCAACAGCGTTCCCATGCTTGGGTTCCTGGTGAAGTTGTTTCTTCCTGTTGCTTACATCTACCCCTACCTGAGTTACCTTCAGTGAGTCCATGACTGTCCTGGGAGGCAACCTGAGCTCTCCTTGGGTGAGGTGTTGGGTGTGCTCTTGTCCAGCCCACCTGCTCTCACTCTGTCTTCCCTAGTCTGAAGTGCTCTCTCCATCCTTCCTTTCCTCAACTTGTCCATCCTGTGTGGAGGTCGCCCTATTATGGTGATCCACATGCCCTGCTTCTGAAAAACCAAGATGCTTCTTTGGGTCCTGCCCGTTTGCCAATAGAAAAGTGAGAAGCTCTGGTGTCATGAACTAGTTACAGGCTTTGAAAGAGTTTCTTCTTTTCCCATGTGTATGTGTGTGTATGTGTATCAGTAATAATATTGTTTGTGAATTTAATTTTCTAGGGTTGAATTCGAAAAAAAAGATCTGCAGAGAGGAGTTGAAAACAGCAGGACTAATGGTCATGAGAGATGTGTCCATTGCAAAATCAGAATACATTCCAAGTGAGAAAATTATCTTGAAGGTCCACAATTTCCAAGAAATAAGGAGCTCTTCAGATACTGCGCTCTCCCAGAGGTTAGAGACTGCTCTTGTTTTGGTTTCTCCTTCATAGCCAGGCTTCAGGTCTTCCCCAAGATCTGCTGGTTGTCCTGGCTTTAACCCCTTTCTACACATGGTGCGTCTCAGCTGGAGGTGATTTTTCCCCTCAGTGGATATTGGCAATGTCTCAAGACTTTCTTGGTGGTGGCAACAGCAGGGTTGGTGTGCTAGAGGCTTCTAGTAACTAAAGGCCAAGGATGTGGTAATGGGGTCCAAATCCTATAATGCCCTCTCTCCAAAGAATGATCTCACCCAAGATGCCAATAGCACCAAGACTAAGAAACACTGCTATGGAGTGTGCTAATTATCTTTTTATAAGGAAGACAGGAATTCTGTGTTAAAGAGAAAGAGCCCTTCTAAGACTGAATATCATCAGAGGTGAAATTGTGAGGCTGTTATTTGTAAATCCATTGAATTTTTTTCATTTGTTTCTGATCACTGGAAGTATGAATTTTCTTTTACATTTAAATTAGTTTTGATTTAATCTTTTTGACATACTAAGGATTGAACTTTGGAGCCCTTTATCACTGAACTACACTCTCAACCCTTTTTATTCTTTGTTTTAAGAAAATTGAGGCTGGCCTTGAATTTATGATTTTCCTGCCTCAGCCTTTATTTTATCACACAAAGATTTTCTTACCCAGAAACACTTCTTTTTCTTCGACTAAATATAGTTTTTATACCTGTAACTCCTAATTTCCCTTTCCCATCTGTTAACACCTTTTTCTGTTCACATTCTGAAATGATCCTTGTAAATTTCTGAATTTAGGCAAATTACTCCATTTTAATGAGAATAAATACTTTATGTTGTTTATAGTACTCTAATCAAAAATTAAACTATTATATAAAATTACATTCAACTATATGTATAAGTCATGGTCACAACACAGTCACTAATCAAAACACAGTTGAAACTTTTGGGTCCCTTTGTATACAGAATCACATCTGTTTTATCATTTTATAAAAACATAAACAATGTTTAAGTATATCGAATTATACCTGTTGGGACTTTAAAATCTTAGTAACCTTATTTTTGAGGATGACAAAGCAATTTTAAAATCTTTTTTTTAATTTACCAATTTATGAAAACACCAACAATGTTACCCAATGGAATTCAAGGAGTTAAGGGTACTTGATATTGTATTTAACAGTTAGAATTTTAACTTGGAAAGTTAACCATATGTCTGACAAGCACATTTATGAGTAATCCCAAGTCAAATCTAATTTATTTATTTTTACTGTGAAAACCATGGTATCTGACAGTGTTTTGAACAATATTAGCTATCTCTCCCTTTTGAAGAAAAGTCTAGAAATTATGAATATTAGACTTTTTGTAGACATCAGTATTTTATTAGTGTTTTTTTGACCACCTAGAGAGACTTGTGAGTTAAGTAATTTTAAAGACATCTTTACTTTAAATTGAGCCATCTTAAATCATGTGAATTAAAGGTAATTGGATCTACTTTTTTTTAAATTTATGAGCACTCATTATATGCCAATTTTGCTATCATGTATATGATATATGGATGCATGTATACATAGACAACACAATACACAGCATGCACACACAAAAGTAAAGGCTTTGTAGCTTTTCACAGGTGAATCTCCATTGCAATGTTATAGATGTTTAAAAACTCTGTAGTTGAATAAAAAATAGGACTGAGAAGAAAAACACTAACCTGGGTGTGTAGGATGAAAATCATGAATTCAAAAAATATGGAATTTAAGGGAAAAAAAACAAAGAGTCCTAGAAAAAAATAAGTGGCCAGTAACTAGTAAAGTACCATACAATTTATTTTTTGGTTCAGGCTAGTGTGAGTTCAGGTAAAAGACACTTTTTTCCTAGGATCTTAATCTGGTCTCCTACTGAGTCTGCCCTGGCTGAGATCTGGAAGGAGCTGAGGAAAACTGCCCTTCTGAGCAGAAATCTCATGCAGAAGGGTATTAACCATTTTTTTCCTAGTTGGTAATTGGACAGGTTTGGATGTAGAAAATTATGATACCTATTTTCTATTATTTTTTTTTTTTTGAGAAAAAAGCTACTATATTAAGCTCCTTACTGAGATAAGCTTCTGACTGTTGAGCAAGTCTGTTCTTTTGTGTGACCATTCCTAGGGCTATTCCTCCTCTCTCTGTGACAAACAGGTTAAATCTTTCTCCATAGGTAAGCTGAGGAGAGGGACTCAAAATAAGGCCATGTTTTAATGTCTTAAAGGTTTTGAAAGCCTGCTCATAACTCAGAGGGGAGTAAACTTTTTGGTAACAGGCTGTTCAAACATCCCAAAGAGGTCTAGGGTAAGAGGTGAGAACAGAGGAGCTGGCACTAGTATCCAAGAGGAAATTGACCTCTTGGCTCCCTACATAGAAGCAGGAAAGCATACCTGGGACTCACAGGTGGTGATTGGAGTTACAGAAGTCATCAGAATTGGCTTAGGGCTCTGTCAGGTCTGTGTGGAGGAATTTGGCCTTTTCTTTTCCCATCTGGGAAGTTTTCTGCTCACAGTGAGGGACAGGATGCATGGGAGAGTGTAGTTCCAGGGCTTGGGAGTAGATTGTTCTCTGAGATGCTGTTGAGATTCACAGTAGCGGCAGTGGAAGATCTGCTTAGCTTAGCTGGGGTCACATAGGCACCTGGTCCAGGAAGGAAGGGCACTGGATCAAAGCCACAATGTTGAGCAGTAGGACAATGATCATTCCCCCAAAAGATACTCTTAGGATTAAGAATGGGACACTTCTGCCCAGATGCATAAAGGGTCATCAACTGTAGTCACTTCTCACTTGAGTTTCTTTAATAAGGACATAACCCGTTTTTTAGAGTTATGACTACCTTTGGAAATAGTTATCAACAAACAAACGTTGAACTTACTATTCTCTTTTATTCTGAACATGACATAGTCCTTTGAACACAGAAAAAATGAGCATGTTCTCCACTCTGTTTTGGGAGAGTAATAAACCTCTCTAAGACACCCTGAGTAATATAAGAATGATGTGAACAAAATCCTAGGTGAGGAGAATGTCAGGCTGGGGAAATGATGTTATAGATTCAGGCTGGAAATGACTATGAGAAAGGTGTTTGCATACATTTGCCACAATAGGTAAAGCTGCTCTAGATTGTTTACAATTCAATGATGAAGAGTAGGCAACATTCAAAATTTTTCATTTGGTCAAAAATATCAATGATTTAAATATGAACATGAGATTTTATTTTTTTATGATGCTGGGTTCAAACCCAGGGCCCTATACTTGCGAGGCAAGCTCTCCACCACTAAGCTATAACCTTAGCACTTGTAAAAATCTTAAATTGAGACAGGGTCTGGCTGTGTTTGCTTAGGTTTTCCAGAACTCTTGAAGTCTCAGCCTCTGCCTCCCAAGCAGCTGGGATCACAGGTGTACACTATTGTAGCCATTGCACAGGAAATTAAAAAAAAAAAACAAACAGATATATGACAGACTTATGTATTTTATTTTAATTTAGGTAAGTCTCTTTCTTTCAAGAAGTCAGAGAACCTTGCTTTCTCTGCTGAATGATAAAGTGTTCATTTTAATGCTTCCTCCAGTGTAGACTCTGCCTGTCTTATGTGTTTCAGGGTGGAGTTAATGCCATGTACCATGTGATTTAGGGCTATGATCAAGACCATGGCCGAGTGTACCTTGTGATGGAGAAGGGAGACACCGTTTTCTATCACCCTTTGCTCATCCATGGATCTGGTCAGAATGAATCTCAAGGATTCTGGAAAATATGCATCTAGTTTTTAAAGATGAGTGGGTTCAAAACAGAAAATCATAGGTATAGTAACATGTAAAGATTTATGACTTTTCACTAAACTGGATTGTTTTTTCCAGTTTACTTGCCAGAAAGTATATTTGCCTTCGTTGTGCTTTTTTTTTGCTCTACTCAGTGCGAAGCCGGGTGCCCTCAGGATCCTTAACCTGTTAATCATGAATCTTGATCATTTGTGGAATTGCTTCAGAGCAGTAGGTCACCTTGCAGTGCACAGCTTCTGCTTTCTGAGGCATAAACAGTTGCTGAAATATTAAAATAGCACGTTAACTTTGCTATTTTTCCACATTCTCAATGACTATAATGTTATGGAAGATTATTTACAATTATTTCATAACAACATGGATCATAAGTGCACATTTTTTCTTTTTATTTGAACCTTCATATGGCTCTGCCTGGCACTGGAGCCTGTGCAGGAAATGGAGTTTAAATTTGGGGCAAATAGAAAGTCCTTCTGACAGGTGTGATCACCTTAAGATAACTAACTTATGATAAAGAAGGTGGGTTTTAGGTATTATTTTTCAGCTTACATTTGTTTAGACCTTATTCTGGAACAGGGAGAACTAAGTCACCTCAGCCTTATCCTCAGCAGGAAACAAGCTGGGTAATAATGTCAATGTATTGACCTTTAAATGTCCCTCTTTATTGCAGGTGTGGTATTTTTCTTTTGAAGGTAATTTCAGTTTTCATATCTATTGCCATTGCAATAATGTCTATTGCCATTGCAATAATAACCTTTCCCAAATTTAACAGGGTAACCAACCTTTATGACTAAGAAGGTGACGAACCATAGGATTGTACATTTCTTTTAAACTTTAAAATATACACTCATTGGAAAAACTTAAATGCTTAAAACTGTGAAGATCTGTTACTTAAGTGATTATGCCCCCTGTCCTATATATACCTTAAAAAAGTAAATATCACAGCTAGTTAATTTTTTTTTTTTGTAATTTCTTAATTAACATTTATCTGGGGAGCTGGAGGGAGAGGATGACCTACAAAGGGACAGATTTGGGATGCCATGGAGGGGCCTGGCAGTTTATAAATCAAATCCTGGTTGGGCACAGGATTGCATGCCTGTAATCCCAGTGCCTAGGAGGCTGAGGCAGGAGGATCACAAGTTCAAAGGCAGCCTCAGCAATGGTGAGGCACTAAGCAACTCAGTGAGACCCTGTCTCTAAATAAAATACAAAATAGAGCTGGGTATGTGGCTCCATGTTCGAGTGTCCCTGAGTTCAATCCTTGGTATCCCTCCCAAAAGAAGTCAAATCTTGATTGTAAAAGTTGACACTCTGAAGGGAGAACACCTTGCTTGGTTGTTGGCATTAATGGGACGCTTTTCTCCATTATCAATTGTTCACTCTGCACAAGCAATTTCCTGCCATTTTGCCAGCTATGATTGCCACTACATCCATGTGAAGGGCACCAGTCAAGAAAACATTAAAGAAGAAATTATAGAACAAATTAATCAATTCTACAGTGTGGAAATCAGCATAGACTAGTAGGTACACTTGCATGAAATAACCAAGTAGAGATGACTGAGGTTTCTTGTCTTCACATGTTTAATTAATCCCTAATTTAATTTGAAATGAAAGACTGGGGGAATTCTGAATACAAAGGAGCAAACATATAGATTTGGGACTTCGATGAAGGATCACTAGTGCTTATGGATGAGGGGCATTACACAGTGTTTCATGTGCTTTCTAATTGATACACATCACTTGGAAAGTATTTGTTTTTTCGTAGTGGATCAATGATGCTGATGAGTAATAGACAAATTATCAATCGGGGCAATTTAATAAACATCTTTACTTTTTATAAAACACACATTTTAGGCCCTGAATCAAGAAACTCTTCCTATTTATTTTATTGGTATGAGATAATGATAATGCAGGCATGCCCCTTCCTGCAAGAGACTGAGAGTGATGATGACTCTGGGTCATCCAGGATGTTGTAAGGGATGCCACATAGCCACTGGGAACCTTCAAAATAGCTTTCCAGAGTGGAGAATCTTGCTTCTCCCTTTAGAACCTACAAATGCGTCCCCTGTCTGAAAATGCTCCATGTTTGTGGATTCAACCAACTGAAATATTGGAAAATATTTAAATATTTTAATATTTCAAAAAATTATATCTGTACAGAACATGTACAGGCATTTTTTTCTTATTATTATTTCCTAAATAATACAGCTTAACAATTACATAGCATTTATATTGTACCAGGTACTATAAGTAATTTAGAGGTGATTTGAAGCATCTGGGAGGAGGTACAGAGGTTATTTTATTAAAGGGACTTGAGTATTCATGGACTTTGGTATCTAATGGGGGATCTTCAACTGTACATTAGTTTGTGAGGTTGTGCTGAATAAACACATTCCATATTTATTTTAATTACTCTGTAAGTTAGAATTTATGGGCACATTTAGAATAACAATAGAATAATCAATAACAATAGAATAATCAAATAACAATGCCAAACTATATAATTCTAAGGTATAAAACAATTCCATTTCCCCTTTCTCATTTTTTTTCACCAGAACCCAGTAGAATAGTCTGTATAGCCCCTGCTATAAAGGAGGAATTAGAGTCCCAGAGATTGGTCTAAGTTACAGAGCTACATTTCAGAGTCAAGCCTATTCAGAAATCATTCTTTCCACCATACCCTGCTGTTTGATCAAAAATAAACAACACATAAGGTAATCTAAATTGTTTTATTAATAATGGTGCAGGGTGTGTTGTGGCCTGTCTGTAATCATAGCTTGGCTGAGGCAAGAGGATTGCAAGTGAGGCCAGCCTCAGCAACTTAGCAAGAAACCGAAAATACAAAATAAAAAGGGCTCAGATGTAGATTAGTGGAGAGTGCCCCTGGGTTCCATCTCTAGTAAAATACCAGGGGGGAAAAAAAAGATAAAACTAAGTAAACCAGTACCAAATGGCACCACTTTCACTAGTATGATCTTATCAGAGTTGCACCCTCAAAGTGGTTCAAGCAAGTAAAGATAAACAGAGAGAAGGACAGTGAACTGTTGTGACTTAGCATCACCCCCACCCCCCAAATGTGTTCAGAGACGCTGATAGTTGGGACTCCATTGGCTCTGTGCAGGTAGGTCTGTTTTTCAAATGTTGGCAAGAGAATTATTTGGATTTCAAAACTTGTTTTATTTACTAATCAAAATAATTATCATAGCATTTTTTCCCTATTTAACCATTTGTAGAGGCTAGAATTCTCTTGTCTTTGTCGGGAAAAGACCACCGTGTTCCATACACTCATTCTGTTTGGTATTGTTTCCAGGATACTTGTATTTTTTGAGCTGAACTTGTGAAATGAGAAAGAATTAATCTTTGAAACAGCCCTTAAGTATAACTATTTTAAAGGAAATCAGAAGAAACAAGGAATCCTAGGAAAAAAAGTTTTCTGACTGGAATGACATAATTTTTCCTATTATTTTCAAAATCGAGAAACATTGGGCACTTCATTGTATGAAGTTAATTTTGCAGTATTTGAAAGGATATAAAAACAGTAAAAATGAAATATTACTCTTTTTGGAAAACTGATTTGGGTTTATAACTAATAAACATGGCATATGATTTAAGTATGTTCAGTCAGTTCCTTTCATTGAATTCGCTCTTTATTCTCAGAAATGAATTCTTTGAAATTCAGTGTGCACTGAGATGAGCATCCCTCTCCTAGTATATCCTTTCCTTCCTGATATCTTGTCATGAGAGATTTCCAATCTAGGACCATGCAGGCATAGTGCATTCACATTTGGTGAAGAGCTTACAAAGGATATCATGTGGTCAAAATAAGAATGGGTCCTCATTCTCTGACATAGGCTTCCTTCCAAGACTTCTTCAATCCAGCTACCCTCCTTCCAAAACAGAATATCATTTCCAAAATTTTCCTTTGTTTCTAAGGAATGTAGACAAGAGTACCTTCCCTTGTATTTTCTGTTAAGCAGGGAAACTGAAAGCCTTTAGCATTTATGAATGAAACCTAAGCTGTTTTAAGGAGCAGGGACATTTTTAAATACTTTAGTCTGGATTTGAAGTGAGTCTGGACTGGGATTTATTTCAATATCGCACCATATTTCTATACCAGTTGAACACAGCAAGGAGGCATGTTCCTTATTTTAAAAAATTCTAGTTAGAGTTTCATTAAGAAAGAAACAGCTGAGCGCAGCAGCACATGCCTGTAATCCTAGAGGCTTAGGAGTCTGAGCAGGAGGATCATGAGTTCAAAGCCAGCTTCCGCAATGATGAGACACTAAGCAACTCAGTGAGATCCTGTCTCTAAGGCTGGGGATGCAGCTCAGTGGTAGAGTTCCCCTAGGTTCAATCCCCAGTACCAACAAAACAAAACAAAACCCGGCCATTTCCTACCTTGTCAATCTGCTCAGCAGAAGTTTTTCTTTATCTTGTGTTTCCATGTTTGTTAGTTTCTTGAGGCAGGCATTTGCTTAAGCATAGTCCCAGCTGAAAAGGAACAAAGGCAAGAGAAGCATAAGAAGACCTAAGGGAAGGGTTCCTAGAATGGTGGGAACTAAAATGTAAATAAGGAATGCCATTGCAAGCAGCACTTCATTGTTAGTCCCTGTGTGCATCTGTGAGTGACAGCCAACTCTTCTGTAAGGAACTTCTCCTCTCATCTGTGTCCCTTCTGTCCCTTAGTTCACATAGCAATTTGTAGGTGCCCACTCTATAGTGCGAAGGGGAATGACTAGGGCCGGATGACTAGGGCTGCTTTTCACCTGTGTGTTCCCTCCTTTTGAAGGATGGGAACAAACCTCTGCTGGAAAATGAAGAGATGGGACAGGATACCTTGGTAGAATGAGAGAACCCTGGCTGCTCAGTAGGAGGGGATGTGTCCTGGGCTGTTCATTCATCAGAGAGCAATACAAAGGTTTCAGCTATAAGTGAAAAATAAAACTCTTAAGGTCTCCTAAGGATTTGGGGCCTTAGAGTTGAGGAAAGCCAGAGGCCTTTGCTCACTTGTATGTACTTGGAGCTCCTCTCCTTTTTCCTGTGTTCTTTTTAATACATAAAATTGAGATAAAATACATATAACTATCTTAGGTTTTTTGTTGTTGTTGTTGTTGCTGCTGGGGATTGAACCCAGGGGTGCTCCACCACTGAGCTACATCCCCAGACAGAAAGAAATTGAGAATGAGCTGGAAAGTGAACACTCAGAAATACAAATAAAATCTTTAGCCCATCTGGCTATTTGGGAGAGCTGGCAGCCTTTTAGTAAGAGCTAAGTAGTCATTATTTTCAGCTTTGTATCCTGGACTGTCTCTGTACAGTGACTCAGCTCTGCCATTAGAGAAAGAAGGCCGTCAGAGACAATACAAACCTGTATGGGCTAACAACATTGTACTTACAAAAGGGGATGACTGTGAGAGATGACTCGGAGGCTGTAGAGTTTGAGCACCCAACTCTACATGAACGTGCAAACCCAGTAAGCAAACAAGTATCCACCGGCAGAGACCAGATCCTGGAGGGATGGGGTCATCAGGGGCCCAGCACTGGGCAATGTAGTGGGCATGGAAACGGAGTGGGTCGCCAGGATAGACGAGGAAGTCACCCCCGAACTTGCCAGCAGCACTTAGGAAGAAGCCTCTCTCCCACAAGTCTTTGTAGATCCTGTAGCGCAACTCATGAGCAGGACGGCCAGCATGGGGCCAGTCTTTGGACTGGACGCGCCAGTCCAGAGGCTTAGCCTTAATGGGTCGAGGCCTGGCAGTGGCCAGCTGGACCAGCAGGGCAGATCTGGGCAGGGGGTCTACCCCATCAGAAAGCCCTGGCTGGAGAGAGGAGGAAACTGCTTCCTCCTGCTCCCCCGAAGCCTGGCTATCTCCAGTTTCGTTTCCTTCAGCAACCTGGCTCCCGGGGGCCTGCTGGCTCTCGCAGGACCCCGAATTCTGTTCCAGCTTCTGCTTCTTGGCAGCCTGCCCCTCTGAAATCTTCTCCAGCAGCTCCTGACGCCGGGTCTCACGGGCCTCGGCTGCCAAGGTACTTTGCTCCTGGAAGTTCTGCTCTTGCTGGCGTTTGAAGGATACCAGAGCGAGGCCGTGGTGGGCTGGGTCGGGGCGCGGGACGCTGACCAGGGTCACGGCGCCGATCTCCGCCAGGAGCCGCGCCTCTGCGGGCGTGAGTTCTGGCGCGGCCCGCGCGGCAGGGCGCCCAAGGTGCGGCCCCCTACTCCCAGGCGCTCCCGTAGCGCCTGCACCGCCTCGGCGCCCCACACCAGGGAGCGGCCGTTCTCCATCTCCACCACCAGCATCCTCCCGCTCCCGAACGCAAGACGTTCCGCATTCGGTAGTTCTCGGCCGGACCGACTCCACAGCCCCGCGCCATCGCGGCGCAGGCGGGGCCGCGTTCGGGCCTCCTCATAACCTGAGTTTTTGAAAACAAATTTGTTTAAAATGAAAGACCATAGAACCTGGCACATGGTAAGCCCTGCACATTTTAAACAAAAAATGTCCATACATATTTTGGAAAGTGATGCAAAATGAATTTCTTATTGTTGGGTGTAGCCAGAAGTGTGACACCCACTAGCCTAATTCTGATGCTCATGAAAATAACAGATACTATTCTCAGAATGAGATGTTAAGTAAAAAATCCGTGTTAAATTGATGACAACACGTCCCTTTATTAGCACACCTACATGGACCTGCGTGGTGATTAGGACCTTTGCTTGCGGGAACCAGCTTGAGCAAAATGAGACCTTTACAATAAGGTTCTGGGTACTTCATGACATCCAAGAGTCACAACATCCCAACAGCACTATGGGTACAGCAGGGAATGTGGGGGTCCCTCTTACTATCCCCTACCTCAGCCTCTCCCTGTGTGATTGCTTCCTTCTCTTGCCCATGACCTAATTCTCCTGCAAAGGGCTTTTATCATAAGGTTCTGAGATTTGCATCTTTCCTTCCAAAAGAACAGTCGGACTGTGGAACTTTATTAGTTTAAATTCCAGATTGCTATGAAGTGGCTTACTGATTCACGTCAATTGCCCTGCCCTGATCTAATTTTTAAAAATATTATCAGCTTCTTTCTTAAGTAATGCTAGTGTGTGTGTGTGTGTGTGTGTGTGTGTGTGTGTGTGTGTTGGGAGGCAGGTTGTTGAGGAGAAGACAAAAGGGTGTGTGTATCAAGTGGGAGCAATTTCAGGGAAGAGAACTGATCAGACAGTAATTGTGCCAGAACAGTCTGAATAGACATGTATCTCTTTAAAAATACATTGATCTACTGGACATAGTGATGCATGCCTATTATCCCTGCTAGTCAGGAAGCTGAGGCAGGAGGATGGTAAGTTCAAGGCCAGCCTCAGAACTTAGCAAGACCCTGTTTCAAAATTAAAAATTAAAAAGTGGACTGGGAGAGCAGCTCAGTGGCAGAGCACTCCTGCATTAAATCCCTAGTACCATAAAAAAGAAAAAGAAAAAAAAAAAAAAACTGATCCAAGCCATCAACTGCACTTCTGGGCAAATGCACAAAAGCATTGAGAGCATCCCAAAGAAGCATTTGCTCATCCAGTTATAGCAGCAGCATTCGCTCTTGTGGAAAGCAGTCCAAGTACCCATCAGTGGGAGAACAGATAAACAAAATGTGATTTATGCACACAGTAGGTATTATTCAGTTTTAAAAAGAAAGGGAATCCTGACACATGCTATAATATGGATGAACCTTGAGGACATTATACTCAATGAAAAAGCCAGTCCCAAAGAACAAATATGGATATTACACTTACGGGAGGTCCTTAGAATAGTTTAATTCATAGAGGCAGAAAGTAGAATATAGTGGCCAAGGACCTGGGGAGGAGGAAATGTGGGTAGTAATGGGGACATTGTGTCAGTTTTGCAAGATGAAAAGAACTTGTGGAAGGACGGTGGTGATGGTTGCACAATGTTGACGAACTCAGTGCCACTAAACTCTGCATTTCAAGGTGGTTAAAATGGTAAATTTTATCACAAGTTTTAAAAAGAAAACAAACATAGGGCAAAGAGGGGAGGGGTCTCCAAGTACATGCAATGAACCAAAGCCTGCACTTTCCCAAGCAGATAATACCCAAGTTCACAGAAGCAGGTCCTTCCTCTTTACTTCATTTAGGGCTTTGTGTGAGTGCCTTATAAACTCTTCAGATTCTCTCTGGTGAAGTGACCACAGCCCAGGATGAGTCTCCTGCTCCACTGAGAAGCCAGGCTTCCTATGCCATCCAGGCCCCTTGGTAGTTCTTTCCCTCTTCATTTCTTGTTTTTTCCTGAACTCAGTCCAGTACTGATCCCAGGGGCCAGTGACCTGGTCCTGGTATGTGGTCACTGGAGCCACAGCTAGCCTCTGAAGAAGTAGCTATCTCCCCACCCTGTAAGGGGCCTAAAGGATCCTCTCCTGGTATGAAACCTGAATTTCCTGGTCTGCAGTCATTTCCCAGAGCAGTCATAGGCCAGACACAGAACACAACTAAACCAAAACCAAAAAGCAGAGATCTTTTAAAGAATCCCCTCAGATAAGTCTGAGGTTAAGCTTCAGACCCATTATTACACCTTTTGCAATCACTGCACAAATCCCCAAACATCCAGGAATCTTCCAGAATTCAGGGATCTGCAAGCCCACAGCTTGTTTCAAGAGTGAGTGTACAAAACAAAGTTTAAAAAACTCTGGGTTACATATATCATAGGTGATGATCTGCTTATTATCAGGACAGTTTGCATCATTAAATTCAGGTTAGCTGAAAAGGGATGTGGAAATGTTGGATAAGGTGAGTAGAAATGAAAATAATTTTTAAAGAGTTAGAAACTTGGATTTGGTGGATGGCAAAGACAGCTTTGGGAAATGATCTTAGACTGACCAAAGTTGTGAGTGACCAGAAACTTCTCTGTACATTCCTGGATCGCTTCTTCCTCCATCCTCATGATCTCACTGCCAGCAGCCTCACAGACACCCCCAGCCTCACAAACAGACTCCCGTTCATTCAGCCTCTCTTAGGAGACTTCCCAGGAAAGCCCAGGCTCACCCACTTGTTACCACATGGACTGTTGGACAGTCACCCTTTCATGCATTCCCTCAACTGAGCAGTCCAAATGCCCGCCAGTGTGTGTGTGTGTGTGTGTGTGTGTGTGTTGCACACCACACTGCACACCAGCTCTTCGACCCTGTTCCCTCTGATTTCCCTGCCTGCTGCTCCTACTTCTCCCAGTTTCCATCCAACTTCTCCACATCGATCTCCTTCAGCATTTATTTATTGAGTGACTTGATGTGCCAGGCACTGTCAGGACCCCTGGGAGAAGCAGAACGGAACAAGCATGCACTGTGTGCACAAGGATCCAGGTCTGCTGGAGAAGGGGTTAGGGACTAGAGCAATCTGTAATATCCTATGCATGTGGAGAGACTGGTCATAAAAAGGAGGCAAAGCACAAGAAAAAGTGGGGCCAAGGGAGAAGGAGGAAGGGGGACACTAGGAAAAGAAGATTGCTAACCCCTGGAGAGGTGAGTAAAGACAGGCATTGAAGGAAAGGGGTTTCAGAATAATCCTGGAATGTTAGAAAGATTTTGCAAGATGGGCCATGAAGGAGAAGCTGGTTCATCAGAGAGAATGTGAAGAAAGAGGGATCCTTGTGGCATGGCAAGAGTGTGACATGTCAGAATGCAGAGGATTAAACAGTGGAACTGTGGCTGGAGAGGTAAACAGGGACAGGTAATAAAACTCTTTTCATGTCATGACAAATAATTTGGAATTTATTCAATGTTAAATGGTGCTTTCAGTGGCGAGTAGCAGAAAAAGTCAATTCTGCAGGCTTAACCAATACAGAAATGTATTTTCTCACATAACTGGAAGCCCAGAGGACATAATATGCTCAGGGGTCATCAAAGACCCCATTTATTTTTTTTTCTGTTCCCTCTTCCATCTTCATAATTATCTTTCTTCTCATGAGTACAAAATGACTGCAGTGGTCCCAAGCACTGCATCTCACCAAACAACCTCCAGAAGAAGAAAAAAAATTATTTAACCTCTTTGTATCTCCATTTAAAGACTAAGAATCCTTTCTTTAAAATCAAAGAATCCTTTCCTAGAATATTCCACACTCCAGGTAACAGGGGTGGGAGGGTGCAAGGGTGATGGTCAGAGTCTCATTGGGGGATTCCTGCAGAGGAAGGGGTTAGCACCTGGAAACTTAAAGTCTAAAATAATTAGTGAAGCACAAAACACAAATAGTCAGAATTGTATTTTAAAAAAGGCGGAGCTCTGGATATATTTAGTCCACGTGGGTGCTGAAACTAAACAAAGGAAAGATGGCTCTGGTGGTTTATTTTAGCAGGTACATCAAAGACAGAAATAAGGTTTCAAGGTTGGAATCTTGCTTCCTGATGTCCTGCAGTCAGCAAGTTGACTGATATCTTGGCAGGTCACACCCATCTCAGGTGCTGTGTGAGCCACGGCAGAGTGAGATAGAAATTTACAATGTCTCGGGCAATTGCTCAGAAAAAAATGCCCACTGGTTATTTCCAGACACCAGATGTTTCTATCACTAGGCTTCGATGCCCAGTGACCCACACACAACCCATGGACAGCTCATGACATCCAGGAGCCTTCCTCCCCTCCTCAAGTTCATATGACTCTACCTGTCAATGATCAGCAAGGGGACTGACTGGTTTAATCCAGACCCATTCCAGGGACTGGAGCTGGGTCCAGAGGCACATGACTGACAGAGCACTGGATGAAACCTCAGCTGTTTTGGTAAAGAAGCGGGTGATAGCCACTATTACTGTGAACCACTGGAGGGTTTTAGGAAGTGGTGTAATATCATCAAATATGAATTCTAGGAAGATCAAGCTGACAACAGTTTGTAGGATGAAAAGTGAGAAGATTGAAACTTGAGGCAGGAGAACCAGTGGGAGGGTTTGCAATGACACTGCAAAGACAGCAAATGCAGTCAGGGCGAGGGACACGGGGGTGGGCTGTAGTTAAGATGGAGAAGTGATGGAAGTTTGATATGATACCAGGAGGAAGCGGGGAGGCCAAGATGACCCTGGTCGCCAAGGGGTCTCCCACTTTCCTCTGCCAAATTCACCAGCAAAGGCACTCTGGGGGTGTCCCAGAAGCAGAGTTTTCCATACCCTTGCCGTCCCTTTGAGAGTGACAGCCCTTGTCCCCAAATGTGTGCTCTCAACTCATCTAGATAAGCAGCCAGTCTTGACCCAGTCCCTGACTCCTTCTTTCCTCCTCTCACCTTTCTCACAGGTTCTACGACATTGCTGTCTCCCCAACAGTCTCCTAACCCCCTGGCAGCTCTTTTCTTTTCTTTCTTTCTTTCTTTTTCTTCTTCCTCTTCTTCTTCTTCTTCTTCTTCTTCTTCTTCTTCTTCTTCTTCTTCTTCTTCTTCTTCTTCTTCGTGTGTGTGTATATATATTTTTATTTTTTGCAGTGTCGGCCTGGTATCTTGCCTTGCACATGCTAGACAAGCACTCTACCACTAGGCTATACCCCCCAGCCCCCAGTTCCTTTTACATCCTCCTGATCTCCAAGTCTGTGCAAGCTTGGGCTTCTTGAACATTTTCTCTCTTCTATATACTCATTTTCTAGGTCAGAACCCTTCATTCAGGCATCACCTAGTCTCTCTTGGTGTGTAGGCCACAGAGAGTTCATAGAGGAACAAGTTCTAGCTCTTTGACTTCGGTATCCTCTTTCCTGAAGCCATTTGTTTGAGATTGCATCCAATTGGAGATGTGGGTTCTCCAAGCTTTGGGTTCTTCACTTCATGATGCGGAGGTGAAGTGGGTTTTACCATGTGGCTGGGCAGAAGACTTCCTCCAAAATGCTCAGCAAAGTGCAGCTCCAGCTTCGATCAAACTGGACTTATGGCCTGGTTGTGATAAACTATAGGTTATTGTTTAATAACAGATAACTTTAGAAATCTTGTTAATGTTCTTCTTGTTCAATTGTTCAGAAGCTGGGAAAGCAAAACAGCTTCAATGACAGGTGATACATTTGCTGACTGTGTTGTTTTCAATCCTTTGCTTTCCTCAAAATTGAAAGATCTAATAGGCCTGTCAGCTGATAGTTCCCTACAAGAATATTTGATGATAGATCACTATTGGCATATAATCCAGAAAACCATCAAAGAAGTGGGTGACATTGCTATAATGAATCTTTCTGCCTCATTATTTCCTTATTTATGAGAAAATCTTCCCCAGCTCATCTATACATAAAAACAAAGAAATGAACTAAAATTAAAATTAGGTTCAATATCGTTGTTAAATCTTGTTCCAATATAATAATAAGGAACAGTCATACCAAAATACATATTTTATATATATATATATATATATATATATATATATATATATATATATATATAATTTGCAAATAGATATGCACATTTCATGAAGAAGTGTATAGTGATTATTTAACATTTATAAATAATTATTTGCCATTTAATACATAACTCTTATATTGTTTAATTAGTAATACACGAATATGGATTATAATGACAACTCAACCTAGAAAAAAATAAACACAGGAATTAGATCTCAGAAAAAAATATATACTGGTAAAGAAGTATGACAGGGTAATAAATGGAGGATTTACACACTTGAAGTTATGTTGTGGGAGAGCAACCTTACACATGACTGGGTTATACTCCCTGGCTGGGTGCTGAGGCACTCAGTTGCAGAAACATAGCAGAGCTTTCCCCACCCTTCTCGGGTCCAAGGGTCGATGTCTCATGCATGGCTGTGTCTTGCTACAGCCCATGGGTGAAGCTATGCTCACCTGTTCCTTTGTAATATAACCCCTTGCCCTGTTTAGGATAGAATCTTCCATGGAAGTGCCTTGTGTGTGTCCCCTTCTCTTACAGTTCCCTTCTCTTACCGTGCCCTTGGGTGTGGCCTACCCAGGTGTCAGTCAACCTGTTGACAGTGGACATCATGAAGATAGACTCAGCCCCCTGAAACCTGACCCCTTGCCTCATTTGAATAGCTTCTCCTCAATAAAAGGGGTCAGCACGTGCTCTCGCTCGCTCTCTTTCAAATGTGGACCCTTAAGGTCAGAGGAGCCGTCACAGCAACCCCAAAGAAAAAGGTATTTGTGTCTCTTGTGTGGTTATTTTGTGCAGCCCAGTTAGCCCAGTTTAACTGGAGTGACCCCTGAGCCTTTTAGTCGTGAGAACAGAAACCCAGCATTATGTTATATTGAGAATATATGTTGTGAAGAAGAGAAACAGAAAGACCATGGAGTCTTGTCAGTTGCTATTTCATCTACTGAGAGTTCATCTAATGAGAGTTCAAGGAGAAAGAGAAAAATACATTCAATTATAACTGTTAACCAAACAAACCTGGTGCAGTGGTGCATGCCTTTAATCCCAGCTACTTAGGAGGCTGAGGCAGGATGATCCCAGGTTCAAGGCCAGCCTCAGCAGCTTAGCAAACCTTGTCTCAAAATAAAATAAAAATTGCTGGGGGATGTAGGTCAGTGGTAGAGTACTTGCCTAGCATGTGTAAGGTCCTGGGTTCAATCCCCAGTGCTTCAAAGAAAAGAAAAAAAGCCTGTTGATATAGTTCTGAATACTAAGCCAGGTAAAGTGGCACATGCCTGCAATCCTAGAGACTTTGGAGGCTGAGGCAGGAGGATTGCAAGTTCAAAGCCACACTCTGCAACTTAGTGAAACCCTGTCACAAAATAAAAAAAAATAAAAAGGACTGGAGATATGGCTCAGTGATTAAGCATCCCTGGGTTTAATCCCTGGTACTGAGAGTAAAAAATACAAACAAATTTAAAAAAAAAAACTGGATAAAAGTGGCTCCAAAACCACCATTGTATTTGAATTCCAAACAGATACATTTAAAAAAGTGATATAGTAATTTTACCTAAACTGTTAGTTAATGCCTACTATATGCCTAAAATTCTTTGTAATTAAACTCATGACCAAACTGTAGAGATCAACTTAAAACATATGAGGAGAATCACAGTTTTTTAAAAGTTCTTTTAGGGCAAATCTGGTCTAATTGACATTTTTAGAGCACACACTCAACATTGCTTAATACCACTCATCTCCTTTTTTTTTTTAGCAAGTGAGCCTCAAATATACACCATATGCTAGTCATAAAGCAAGTCTCAATAATCTTCAAAGGAGGGAGGTGAAGATGGTGGCGAATGGAGTGCATCACCCCTGTTTACCGCGTCACTGCGCGGGCGAATGACGAGTTAGAACAGCCAAAAGCTATCTTGTTAGGAATTTCCAGCAAAATTGGGGTGCAGCGAAACCTAGAGGAAGGATTTCCATCGCCCGAGGATCCGTTACTGGGGCTCAACCATGAGTGAACTGTCCGCCCGGAGATTCAAGCTTTTTATTCAGCGGCCCGCCCCGCTGCTAGAGACTGCGGCGTGCTGGGAAACGGCGTCCCTAGAAACGGCAAGCTAGCAACACAGAGAAACGGTGCTGCAGATTCTGTGGGCTGGTGCCGGCTGTGTCCTCACTGTGCTCCGGGCTGAGTTCTGGGTTTGAGACGGGGAAGGAAGCGGTCCAGTTCTGTCCTCCACACCGGTCAGCCCACCGAGGAAGCCAGCGGCCACCATCTTGGAGAGCTGACGTCACCATCGCCAGTTTTCGACAGATTGCAGCTCATTTAGCGATAGAACAGGTCTGTGTCATTTACACCATCTCCCATACAGCGGGGAAATCACATAAAATCTCTCCCCGGCTTTCCCAGGGGCATGATTAACAGAGTGAACGTGAATAGACACGTGGGGAAAGGTAAAGGCACCTGACCTCCAACTCCCCCCTCCCACCAGCGGTGAAAACGAAACTGTCTCACCAGCTCTCGGAGGAGAGGCTAGCGGAGGGAATCAAAACAATAAGGTACCAGTTCCCAAAAGCCGCGCTCCACTTCCAGGAAACTGCAGGCCCAGAGTGTAGCTTGAACTGCTGAGAGGTATCACACTGGGAAAGGCCTGGCTGACAGGAGAAACCAGGGAACTAGAGACCAGGAATAAACCTAAGCTAACAGGTTTTGAGAGACACCAGGGGTGGGAGGAGGGAGTGGCCTCACACAGATTGTTTCCTACAGCCAGAGGGCAAAATCTTGGCCCAGAAGGCACAGCACCACCTACTGGAAGCGAAGAAAATAGAAGCCTAACAGTGTCCCTCTTTTGTTTTTTAAATTTTTTAATTTTAATTTTTTTTCTTTTCTATAATTATATTATTATTTTTAATGTAATTTTTATTTTACTGAATTTTATTATTTTTTTATTATCATTTCTTTTTCTTTTCTATTCTTTTCTCTTTCTTTCCTCTCTCCCTCTCTCTTTCTTGGTTTGCTTCCTTACCTTTTCCCCATCTTTTCTCTTAAGCATGACCACCCAGATTACATACAACTTACTAAATGCAAATAGATGAATACTACGAATCGGTCCATAGTCCGCCTAAGCCCTTAACTACTCCCAAGTACTCCTGTCTATTCTCTTGTTAATATCCGCCTGCATTTGGGCAACCCCCCAAAGAAGCTAACATATACTAACCTCCATACCATCAAAGTGCCCGACCTCAACATAAAATCCTAAGTTCAAACCTCAATTCTATACATGCCATCAAATTCTGTAGGCCTTTAATGAAACTAATGAATTTACCTTAAGTCACAATTAAATCCAACATCTCTAAACATTGTCTCCCAACACAAAGGAGAGATATTGGAACTATAAAAACCAAAAATTTTTAAAGAAGAAAACAGAAACACAGCAGTTAAACAGAGTTGGAAAGTAAGTGAGCACTATGAAAAAACAAGGGAAAAAAGGATTACAAACAATGCAGGACAACTTAAATTCACAGGAGAACCTAGAGGCACCAGAACAATGGACAGAGAAAGAACTCAAGGCATACCTAACTCAGATGGAACGGAATCTTAGAGAAGACATTAGACAGCAAGTCCAAACAATGAAAGTATACTTTGAAAATGAATTAAATAGGCAAATTCAAATGGCAAAGAACGAGCTCTACCAGGAGATATAGATCTTAAAAAAAGTCAAACAGTAATCCTAGAAATGCAGGAAACCATAAACCAAATTAAAAACTCAAATGAGAATATTACAAATAAACTAGATCAAATAGAAGTCAGAATATCAGATAATGAAGACAAAGTTTATCAACTTGAAAAGAATATAGTCAACACAGAAAGGATGCTAAGAAATCACCAGCAATCTATCCAAGAGATATGGAATGTCATAAAAAAACCAAACTTGAGAGTCATCAGGATAGAAGAAGGTATAGAGGTTCAAACCAAAGGAATGAACAATCTATTGAATGAAATAATCCTAGAAAACTTCCCAGATATGAAAGATGGAATGGATTGCCAAATCCTGGAAGCCTACAGGACCCCAAACATACAAAACCGTAATAGACCAATTCCAAGACACATAATTATGAAGATATCCAACATACAGAACAAGGAGAGAATATTAAAAGCTATGAGAGAAAGAAGGCAGATTACATTCAGGGGTAAACCAAATAGGTTAACGACTGATTTTTCATCACAGACGTTGAAAGCAAGAAGATCCTGGAACAATGTATTTCAAACATGGAAAAATAATGGATTCCAACCAAGAATACTGTATCCAGCAAAATTAAGCTTCAGATTTGACAATGAAATTAAAATATTTCACGATAAACAAAAGTTAAAAGAATTTGCAGCCAGAAAACCAGCACTGCAAGGCATTTTGAGCAAAACACTACAAGAAGAAGAATTGAAAAACAGCACCCAAAACTAACAGTGGGAGGTAACTCAGTAAAGGGAAGAAAAAAGAATAACCAAAAAGGAAAAACGAGCCATATTAAAATAAATAAATAAATAAATAAATAAATAAGCATGACTGGAAGTCCTCGGAAGCAAGCAGGAGTGGCCATACTCATATCGAATAAAATCAACTTCAAACCTAAGTTAATCAAAAGGGATAAAGAAGGACACTGTATACTGTTAAAAGGAACCATCCACCAACAAGACATAACAATTATCAATATGTATGCACCAAACAATGGTGCTTCAACGTTCATAAAACAAACTCTCCTCAAGTTCAAGAGTCAAATAGACCACAACACAATAATTATGGGAGACTTCAACACACCGCTCTCTCCATTGGACAGATCCACCAGACAAAAGCTGAATAAAGAAACTATAGAACTCAATAACACAATCAATAACTTAGACTTAACTGACATATATAGAATATATCAACCATCATCAAGTGGATACACGTTCTTCTCAGCAGCACATGGATCCTTCTCAAAGATAGACCATATATTATGCCATAGGGCAACTCTTAGTAAATATAAAGGTGTGGAGATAATACCATGCATCTTATCTGATCATAATGGAATGAAACTGGAAATCAATGATAAAAGAAGGAAGGAAAAATCCTGCAACACCTGGAAAATGAACAATATGTTACTGAATGATCAATGGGTTACAGAAGACATAAAGGAGGAAATCAAAAAATTCTTAGAGATAAATGAAAATACAGACACAACATATCAGAATCTATGGGACACAATGAAAGCAGTTTTAAGAGGGAAATTCATTGCCTGGAGTTCATTTCTCAATAAAAGAAAAAACCAACAAATAAATGAACTCACACTTCATCTCAAAACCCTAGAAAAGGAAGAGCAAAACAACAGCAAATGTAGCAGAAGACAAGAAATAATTAAAATCAGAGCAGAAATCAAAGAAATTGAAACAAAAAAAAATTGAAAAAATTGATAAAACTAAAAGTTGGTTCTTTGAAAAAATAAATAAGATCGACAGACCCTTAGCCATGCTAACGAAGAGAAGAAGAGAGAGAACTCAAATTACTAACATATGGGATGAAAAAGGCAATATCACAACAGACACTACAGAAATACAGAAGATAATTAGAAATTATTTTGAAACCCTATATTCCAATAAAATAGAAGATAGTGAAGATATCGATAAATTTCTTAAGTCATATGATTTGCCCAGATTGAGTCAGGAAGATACACACAATTTAAACAGACCAATAACAAAGGAGGAAATAGAAGAAGCCATCAAAAGACTACCAACCAAGAAAAGCCCTGGACCAGATGGATATACAGCGGAGTTTTACAAAACCTTCGAAGAATAATTAATATCAATACTTTTCAAGTTATTTCAAGAAATAGAAAAAGAAGGAGCTCTTTCAAATTCATTCTATGAGGCCAATATCACCCTGATCCCGAAACCCAACAAAGACACTTCAAAGAAAGAAAACTACAGACCAATATCTCTAATGAACTTAGATGCAAAAATCCTCAATAAAATCCTGGCGAATCAAATACAAAAGCATATCAAAAAAATTGTGCACCACGATCAAGTAGGATTCATCCCTGGGATGCAAGGATGGTTCAATATACGGAAATCAATAAATGTTATTCACCACATCAATAGAATTAATGATAAGAAGCACATGATCATCTCGATAGATGCAGAAAAAGCATTCGACAAAGTACAACATCCTTTTATGTTCAAAACACTAGAAAAACTAGGGATAACAGGAACTTACCTCAACATCGTAAAAGCTATATATGCTAAGCCTCAGGCTAGCATCATTCTGAATGGAGAAAAACTGAAGGCATTCCCTCTAAAATCTGGAACAAAACAGGGATGTCCTCTCTCACCACTTCTATTCAATTTAGTTCTTGAAATACTAGCCAGAGCAATTAGACAGACAAAAGAATTTAAAGGCATACAAATAGGGAAAGAAGAACTTAAATTATCACTATTTGCAGGTGATATGATACTATATCTAACAGACCCAAAAGGGTCTGCAAAGAAACTACTAGAGTTAATAAATGAATTCAGCAAAGTGGCAGGATATAAAATCAACACGCATAAATCAAAGGCATTCCTGTGTATCAGCGACAAATCTTCTGAAATGGAAATGAGGACAACCACCCCATTCACAATAACCTCAAAAAAAAAAATACTTGGGAATCAACCTAACAAAAGAGGCGAAAGATCTATTCAATGAAAACTACAGACCCCTAAAGAGAGAAATAGAAGAAGACCTTAGAAGATGGAAAAATATACCCTGTTCATGGATAGGAAGAACTAACATCATCAAAATGGTGATATTACCCAAAGTTCTCTATAGGTTTAATGCAATGCCAATCAAAATCCCAACGGCATTTCTTGTAGAAATAGATAAAGCAATTATGAAATTCATATGGAAAAACAAAAGACCCAGAATAGCAAAAGCAATTCTAAGCAGGAAGTGTGAGTCAGGCGGTATAGTGATACCAGATTTCGAACTATACTACAGAGCAATAGTAACAAAAACAGCATGGTACTGGTACCAAAACAGGCAGGTGGGCCAATGGTACAGAATAGAGGACACAGAAACCAATCCACAAAATTACAACTTTCTTATATTTGATAAAGGAGCTAAAAGCCTGCAATGGAGGAAGGATAGTATCTTCAACAAATGGTGCTGGGAAAACTGGAAATCCATACACAACAAAATGAAACTGAATCCCTTTCTCTCTCCATGCACAAAAGTTAACTCAAAATGGATCAAAGAGCTTGATATCAAATCAGAGACTCTGCACCTGATAGAAGAAAAAGTTGGCTACGATCTACATATTGTGGGGTCGGGCTCCAAATTCCTTAATAGGACGCCCATAGCACAAGAGTTAATAACTAGAATCAACAAATGGGACTTACTCAAACTAAAAATTTTTTCTCAGCAAGAGAAACAATAAGAGAGGTAAATAGGGAGCCTACATCCTGGGAACAAATTTTTACTCCTCACACTTCAGATAGAGCCCTAATATCCAGAGTATACAAAGAACTCAAAAAATTAAACAATAAGATAACAAATAACCCAATCAACAAATGGGCCAAAGACCTGAACAGACACTTCTCAGGAGGACATACAATCAATCAACAAGTACATGAAAAAATGCTCACCATCTCTAGCAGTCAGAGGAATGCAAATCAAAACCACCCTAAGATACCATCTCACTCCAGTAAGATTGGCAGCCATTACGAAGTCAAACAACAACAAGTGCTGGCGAGGATGTGGGGAAAAGGGTACTCTTGTACATTGCTGGTGGGACTGCAAATTGGTGCGGCCAATTTGGAAAGCAGTATGGAGATTCCTGGGAAAGTTGGGAATGGAACCACCATTTGACACAGCTATTGCCCTTCTCAGACTATTCCCTGAAGACCTTAAAAGAGCATACTACAGGGATACTGCCACATGGATGTTCATAGCAGCACAATTCACAATAGCTAGACTGTGGAACCAACCCAAATGCCCTTCAATAGATGAATGGATAAAAAAAAAATATGTCGAATTTATACACAATAGAGTATTATGCAGCACTAAAAAATGACAAAATCATGGCATTTGAAGGGAAATGGATGGCATTAGAGCAGATTATGCTAAGTGAAGCTAGCCAATCCCTAAAAAACAAATGCCAAATGTCTTCTTTGATATAATGAGAGCAACTAAGAACAGAGCAGGGAGGAAGAGCAGGAGGAAAAGATTAACCTTAAACAGAGACATGAGGTGGGAGGGAAAGGGAGAGAAAAGGGAAATTGCATGGAAATGGAAGGAGACCCTCATTGTTATACAAAATTACATATAAGAGGTTGTGAGGGAAATGGGAAAAAAACAAGGAGAGAAATGAATTACAGCAGATAGGGTAGACAGAGAAGTTGGGAGGGGAGGGGAGGGGAGGGGGGATAGTAGAGGATAGGAAAGGTAGCAGAATACAACAGTCACTAATATGGCATCATGTAAAAATGTGGATGTGTAACCAATGTGATTCTGCAATCTGTATTTGGGGTAAAAATGGGAGTTCATAACCCACTTGAATCAAATGTATGAAATATGATATGTCAAGAGCTTTGTAATGCTTTGAATAACCAATAAAAAAAAGGAAAAAAAGAAGACCTCAATAAATGATAAAACTTAAAAAAAAATAATAATAATCTTCAAAGGAAGCCATACTGTGTTCTCTGACCACAAAGTTAGGAAAAGATAGCTGGAAAATCCCCAACCATTTGGAAATCAAGCAAAACATTTTAAAATGTTTAAACACTTCTAGGACAGAGTTATTGCATGCTAAATGCTTTGCTTAACGCAGATTTTTCCAATTTAGCCCAAAGTCAGATACATGAGGGAGATAGGCTCCCCCTGCTCCCCCGCTTTCTCTTTAATTAATTAATTAATTTTTATGGTTCTGGGGATTGAACCCAGGGGTGCTCTGCCACCAGTTACCTCTCCAGCCCTTTTAATTTTATTTGGAGACAGGATCTAGCTAAGTTGAGCAGGCTGGCCTTCAACTTGAGATCTTCCTACCTTAGCCTCCTGAGTAGCTGGGATTATGGGTACATGTCCCCACACCTGGCCGGTTTTCCTTCTTTTTAGATTCTTCATATCTATATCTAGCCTCCTTTTCTTGAATACTTTGCTTTTTAAAAGAAATAAGACCTGCTGGGAGTCCTGGGGCATGTCTGTAATCCCAGCAACTAGGGAGACTGAGGCAGGAGGATCACATGTTTGAAGCCAAACTCAGCAACTTTGTGAGGCCTTACGCAACTTATCGAGACCCTGTCTCAAAACAACAAATAAAATGGGCTGGGGATGTGGCTCAGTAGTATAGTGCCTCTGGGTTCAACCATCCCTTGTACCAGGAAAAAAAAAGAAAGAAGACCCATACCCCAGTGTAGGGTAAGTCCCACAATCTCCCGTCAGAGGCACATTATGCTCATCCTTCAGAGACTCAGATCTGGCCCTTGCATCTGAGCTTCCTCAGAAATTTTCCCATCTGTCTTTCCTGGACAGTTTTTTGTATCAATGACCCTGATGTGGTCAGCATATTATATTGTCATTTAAAAAATTTGTTCCCTTTGAGTATTCTCTCCCCAGTTGGACTATACACTGCTTGAGATTAAGGATCCAATTGTATAATATTATTAAATTATATATTTTCTGAAAATTGAATTGGATTAAAGATCATCCTCAAGCTAGGATTTCTTACCATAACATGAACTATCTAGATATTTCCAAAGTAGGCTAGGAGATGTTCATAGGGGATCCATAATAAAGAGCACGCTCAATGAAGTTTGAGAAAGAACAAAATGACAACGTTATCTAAATGCAGAATTTGCCAGACACTGTAAGTGCTACTGTGCATTGTGAGTCTGGTGGGGAAGAGAGCTAGAGACAAGTGCTCCCCAAACATAGTTTACCATGGAATTCTTTCATCAGGGAACATCTTGTGGTACTGGTATCTTGAAACTTTGCAGACACTAATATATTCCCCCAGTGCTAAGGTGCAACTGGAAAGTCACATAGAAGGTACACTTTGTCCAAGTAAGATGCATTGGCAGGAGCACACCTGCCGTTTTCCAGTCCTGTAGGTTCCCCAGGCCCATCGTTTAGGACTTGGCCTGGCAGAGCCTCTGCACAAGCCTGCCTTCAAAGCCCTCACTCTGAGGATGACAAGACTGGGCCTATGTGCCTGTTTTCCTTCAGCTTGGCTCAGCTCCGGCCAGGCTTCCTGAGGTGACTCAGTTCCTGTCCTCCCTGGACCTGCCTCAAGCAGCACTAGACACATCCCCAACCTCCCAGAACTGTGGGGAACTCAGAATATAAGCCATACATTCATGGCATTCCTGGAAGGCCGGGCCCCCAGCCAGCTGGGCCAACGAATCTCATCCACAGCCCTCATTTATATGCTCTTCTGTGGGTTTTGCCAATGAATCCTTTCCTTTCCATTCCCCGCAAAGTCCAGCAGGAGACCAGAAAGAAGCTCTGTTTCATCTCCAGAAACAGAGAGAGAAAGAGGGCGCCTTTGTTCAGAGAAATGCTCAGCTCTCCAGGTGTCACCTCAGGCTCAGGTTATCAATAATAAATCCACACAGAGGCCCTGCTCCTGAAAGGTGGGCCAGACCATGTGCTCCTGAAAGGTGGGCCAGACCATGTGCTCCTGAAAGGTTGGGCCAGACCACTTTCTAGCCTGGGGGTGGGGGGCGGGTGCTGATACCAACATGGAGTCAGCCTCAGTGGAATGCTCACAGGCTGGGAGGAACTTAGAGACCAGAGACAGAGGGAGTGTTGAAGATTGGCCAGGGAGCTGCTCACAGAAAGAGATGAGCTGGATCTAGAGGGATTGCTACAATTTTACTTATTTGTCTTAAATATATTTTAATTTTTAGTTGAAACTGTAGTTTTTTTGTTTATTTCTTCTAAATAGCGCTTCTGGTTTCCCAGCACCCCTTCAAAAAAATTTTTGGGGGGATACTGGAGATTGAACCCAGGGGTACTTAACCACTGAGCCACATCCCAGCCCATTTGTTTCTTAGGGTCTAGCTAAGTTGCTGAAGTTGGTTTTGAACTTAAGTTCCCCTGGCCTCAGGCTCCAAAGCCACTGGGTTTACAGGTGTGCACCACCACACCCTACCTTTTGACTAAAAAATTATTTTATGATCACTGTACAAAACTTAATGTAAAAATACTGAAAGAAACCAGGCATGGTGGTGCATGCCTGTAAATTCAAAGCCAGGCTCAGCAAAAGTAAGGCACTAAGCAACTCAGTGAGACCATGTCTTTAAATAAAATACAGAACAGGGCTGAGGGTGTGGCTCAGCGGACAAGTGCCCTTGAGTTTAATCTGTGATAGTAGGAGCAAATGTGACTCCATTTTGTTTTATGACTTCATCCTGTAAAACAACCATGTCAAGTAGAAGAGTCATGACTGGAGCAAGATGTTCTTTTCCTTTTGCTATAGAAACCTTTAAGAACATGGAACTACCTAACGGGGTATTGTTTCTGTAACTAGGGTAATGGGGCTCTGTTTCTGTAACTGGAGTGACTGGGCTAACTGTGATTGGTTAGGCTTCCCTCCGCTTGACTGCACTGTCTCGCTTCTGTAACCTGGCTTGCTTGCATTGGCTAGACCCCCTGAACATCCCTTTTGCGGTTTTCAGGCTTATAAGGAGTGCCCTTGCAATTGTTCGGGGCTGATCAGGGGAACAGCTTTATGTTCTGGTCAGCCGCCACCGGTGTGCTTCAATAAAGGCTTGATTGGATTCTATGTGAGTGGTCTGGAAGTCAGTTTATGAAACCCTGGGACGAAGCTTTAACTATAACAAATCTCTGGTAAACTCCCCCACCCCCTAAAAAAAATTGAAGGAAGATGTTTTAGTTGGCTTTTTCATCACCAAGACTAAAACTAAGAACAATTTAGAGGAGGAAAATTTGTTTAGGGTTCCTGGTTTCAGAGAGCCCAGCAGAGGGAAGCTGCTCAGCTCACGGTGGGGTCAGGAAGCAGAGAAGGAGCTGAGAAGAGGCCATAGGGAATATGTACCCTTTCAGGGCACATCCCCAGTGACTCACCTTCCAGCCATGCCCCACCTGCCTACAGTCTCCACCTAGTCATTTCCATCAAACTAGGAGAGACTGATGAGGTTACCGCTCTTACAGTCCAATTGCTTCACCTCTAAACATTCTTGCACCAACACTGGAGCTTTTGGAGGACACTTCACATCCAAACCATAACAGAAGTAAATAAAGACCACCCTTATTGCAAGTGGTTCCAATATGCATATATGTGGGAATTACACATACACACATAATGTGTGTGTTTACAATTTTTATATGTGTGTACATATGTTTTGTGTATATATATGTGTGTGTATGCATATATATGTGTGTGTATATTATATATATATATATATATATACACATATGTATGTATATATGTGTGTGTGTGTGTGTGTGTATATATATATATATATATATATATATATATATATATATGTATTTCTTTTAAATAAAACTTTAGATGAGTCTGTGAAAATGGTGTGTATATACAGTGATACCAGTAGCTATTAACCTTAGCTGTTCATTACAACCCCCTTGCATGTTTGCAACAAATTCTGGTGCCGAGATCCCATACAAACTGAATGAGAATCTTAGAGGTTGGGGCCCAGGTATTGGTGCTTTTAAGGTACTAGGGAGATTTGAATGACAACCACATTCCTGTACTGTCTTGACTCAAGATAACGCACCCCTGTATATCTCAAGAGTAAAACTGTTCAAGGCCCCATCTAATGATCACAGCAAAGGGTCCATAAGTTCAGTGTGTCTCTCAGTGGTGGGATCTGGAGGGCAGTAGTTCCATCTGCCTTCCTTAGAGATTGTTATTAGGAATGGGTAGTAGTGGGAATGGAGTTTGCCCTGGATCCATTATGGACTGCTTACCTCCAAGTGTGATCCTCAAGAGAGGAGCTTCAGGCCACCCTGACCAGGATGTCCTTTGTCCAAACTGTGGAGATTAAGGTTGCAGTCAACCACTAATCTTGGGCACTAAAGTGCCATTCCAAGGGCCTGGGGCAACTCAGAAAATCAGCACTTCACTAGGTTATTTGATCAAAAGGAAAGAGCTTGCTGAGGATCATGGAAGCAAGTAGGTCTTCTTAGGCTACAGAGCTGAGATGGGACACAGACCACCATGTTGGCAAAGCAAATCTCAGAGGTGGAGACTGAACTCTTCTCTTACACGGGTAGATCATAATGTGTCCCCTGCTGATTCATTTAGATTGTTTCCAATTTTGCACTTTTGTAAATAAGGATGTTTTAAATATCCTTGATAAGAATTTTTGTGATAAATGAGGGATTTTGATGGGACCAAATGTTATAACACAATATGGGAAATAAGAACAGAAGTGACAAAGAGAAGAAATAGAAAAAATATAAGTCAATTTTGGGGATCAATAAATAAGAAATCCCTGAAGTCAGAGAGAATTGTAAAAATATTGAATTGGCATAAGACAGACATTTAGCAATCAGAATCAAGGCTGGCAGAGTTCTGGAAGGTTTCTGCTGGGCCAAGCATCAACCCTCTAGATAATGGATTGTGGAAGTTGGGGGAGGCCTAGAGCAGTAGAGGGGGTTGGGAGAGGGCTCAGGCAAGTGGCTATTTACAGACTGAAATATCCAATGTTGTAATAACTTGTATTATTGTAACAGAGCTAAACACCAGCCATGGGTGAGCTGATGACAATAGTCCATGTACTTGTAGAATGGCCTATGTCTTTACCAAACCTTTTCTGTCTAACACCTTATACATCCTGGTTCTCATAGTGGAGGACAAGCGTTTCTTGAATTCCTTCTATGGCAAGCAGAGACATTGAAAGAAGGGAAGGGTTTATGACTTTGCATATAGATTCAAGGAAGGCATCAGTCACCTGGGAGTAGGACATGAGGTTAGAGCTGCTCTGTTCTGAATGAGCCTCTTCTGGCAGAGTTCCACCAGGGGCTTCTAAACACCATTTCATTAGAGACCTCTCATTTTTCTGTGGCACAAGGGGGAAATGCTATATAGATGCTCCATGACACTCTGGCTCAGCACTTAACACTTAGAGAAATGGATGGTTTTCCCAAGAAAACAAGAAGCCAGGAAGGACTTAGAAATATTGTCCTGACTCACAAGCTCTCATTTTCCACACCCACCTGTGTCAACATAGTTGCTTCAGAAGGACCTCAAAGAAGCTGGCTTTTTAAAAAATTTCCAACTGTCACTCTCTTAAACAACAAACAAGCTTTTCCATTCAATCTAAAGTGGTGTTTTTTTGTTTGTTTGTTTGTTTGGGTTTTTTTTTTTTTTTTTGAGACGTGAGGAGGGGAAAGGTGTTAATTTATATTGCCTTGCAGGGGCCCGGGGGTTGAGTTCTGGGGACACTTGGTTCCAAGAGTCATGAGTTCCCCTTTGAGTACAACCTATGTTTCTCACTCCTTCCCAGTAGGGGGCTCTCAGGAACACAATTGGTCCATTGAGAAAAAAGTGAAATGAAAGAACACAATATATCTCCCCACCCCCATGGTGCCTGGAATTGAAACTAGAGCCTCATGCATAGTAGGTAAGCACTCTACTACCAGGCTACATCCCCAACCCAGTAGACAATATATTCTTAACATGAAGTACAGACAATAGCTTTTCATATGTTTTTGGGGATAACACTTATAGATAGGCCTTGGCATCTAAGGACCTCATTTGCATGGACACCCTCTTCCCAAAGGTCATTTCCACTCAATGTGATTTATGCCCATGTCCCTGGAGGGGGTGTACTGAGTCAATGCCATTGTCAAAGTTAAAATTGCACCTGCCTAATAAAACAGTCAGGGAAGACTTTGTTCAAGATTATTGCGATGGGGAGAGGGCCTGAACCAACTCCATTGACCCAAAGGACTGGATAGGTTGACAGATCAGGAAGAGGAATTTCAGTCCACCTGTGGGTGCTAATTGGTCTTCATGACTCTAAAAATAAGCACATACCCTTCCTCAGAGACAGGGAGGCAGGGGTGCTCGCTCCCTCCATGTTCATGTTTCAGAAAAATGATTGTCAGGTCCTTCAGAATTTCCTGAGGGACTGGGGGTGTAACTCAATGGCACAGTGTGTACTTAGCGTGCAAAAGGTCCAGCATCCCTCCTCCTGCAAAAAAAAAAAAAAAAAAAAAAGACATTTCTTGGGTTGTGCAACTGGAAGTAGCTGCATCTATTTCAAAGGGGCAGAGAAAGAATTTACAATCCCAAGTTTTAGAGCAAACCCTCTAAGAAAAAGGAGGTCAGGGACCTAGTCAGGAAGAAACTTGTCTAACATTTAAGTAAACTGGGGTGAATGTTGACGCCATCTTGGCCACTCTCCAAGGCAATTCTTCAAAAATTTACTGAAAAATTCATTCCTGCCACTTGAGAAGGATCTTAAACCCAGTGGTACATAAATTTGGAAATTTCATGTCTTAGTACAGGTTCATTTTCATGAATAGCCCATTGAAATGAGCACATAAGTGTTTCCTTTTAATACTCTCATGAAAGGCCATTTTGATTGATCAATAAATATTCAGGAAGCATCTAGTCAATGTTACACACCATATTAATCATGACAAGGAGAAAACGTGCCTCCAAAGAGATCTCACAACACTGAAGGAGATAGCTAAATAAGTAAACATTTGAGATATGAGAGTTTCTCAAAATATTAAATATAAGACCCAGGTGTCTGGCCAACAGAAATGAAAGCACGTGCCTCTGAAAACTCTTGTACACAAATGTCTACAGCATCATAATTAATGATAGCCAAAAGATGGAAGCAAACCAATGTCCATTGACTGCTGGTGGATAAGCAAAATCCTGCATATACATATTAGTCATTAATATTCAGCAATAAGAAGGAATGAGGGGCCGATGCATGGTGCATCAAGGATAAACCCTGAAAACAGTCTGCCAGTTGAAAGAAGCCAGACACAAAATGTCACATATTGACTGATTCCATTTAGATGAAAGATCTAGAACAGATAAATCCAGAGACAGATCAGAAATGAGAGGCTACATAAGGCCCTGGGATAGGGAAAATGACGAATGACTCTTAGTGGGTGTAAGGCTTCTCTTGGGGGCCAATAAAAGTGTCCTAAAATTGATTTTTGTGGTGGAGACACAACTTTGTGAATATACTAAAAACCATCGAATTACATACTTTCAATGGGTGAATTGTATGGTGTGTGAATGAATCCTTAAAAATGCTGTGTAAACAAGATGTGAATATAAACATATACATACCTATTTGTTACATGATGTGAAAAAAACGTGAGAATGCTCATCTATAGGAGTCAAGGGGAAGAAGGTGAAATCAGAAAGACTTCAAAGAGGAGGTGAAAGCTGAGATGATAAGGTTTCCCAAAGCCCCATCAGAATGGAAGCCCAGAGCAGCAAGGCCCTTCTGAGGACCCACAGAGAGTTCAGAGATCCCCAGAGCACAGGAGCATGAGGGTCTGGAGGTAGGCAGGGCCTGGGCACTGTGAGGGGTTCATCCTTCCTGCCTGTGAAGCAGTACAGGATGACAGTGGTAAGCAAGACCCTGAGGCCAGGCTCCATGGGCTCAATTCCAGTTCTGGACTTACAGAAGCTGCAGGGCCTTGGGCAAGTCACTTTACTTCTCTGTGCCTTAATACCCTCCTCTGTCATATAGATGGATGACAAAATTAGAATTAATACACCCGAAGTCCTTGGAATGGTGCAGAGAGGCTCTGAGCACTGTATGCATGCTTATCATGTGACACAATCACAAAACCACTGGATGACTTAAAGCAGCGACCATAGGAGGGTTTTGCAGGAACAATACCCTCCCAGTGACATGGAAGGCAGGAGGGGTTCAGTGTGAATTAGGTGAAAAGTGATTGGGTCTTAGAGAAGACTGTTGCAATTGTCCAAGAGAGACATGATGTCTGGAGAGGACAGAAACAGCAGGAGTGGGAAGGACAGAGAACATTCACAAAGAAAGAGAATCAATAGGATGTGATGACCAATAAGTTCGGGACAGTGAGGGGATGGGAAGTGTGCCTTGTGATGGTCCCTGAGTTTCTAATTGGGTAACTGGGTGGACAGATGGTGAGATCATTCACTAAGATGGAGGAAACAGAAGGAAGAGAAAGCTCAAAGGATGTGTCACTGGACAAATCCACTATGTGGCACTTATCTTCTGATGTCAGATTCAGTACCCTTCTTGTCTTCCCCCATCCATCAGAACTGTGCCCTGCTTTCAGGTGATATGGTTTGTTATACTTGGAGGCATCATGTCATGAGGAGGCCAGCTCTGCAGCATACCTGACAATGGAAAGCCAAGTGCTAATGATCTAGAAACTTCTGAAGGAACTGAGACTATTGAGACAAGCTCTGGTCAGACCATTACTTGGAACAGATCAGTGTAGCCTGGAGAATCGGATCACCAGCTTAGTTATATAAGAAATGCAAATTTATTTTTCCAGAACTGAGCTTAATTACCTATAAATTTCCAGTCTCCATTCCTTGAACCTGTGAATTCTGGATCTCCTGCCACCTTCTCCTGGCTGACTTTGAGAACACTGCACATGGTTTGAGATTATTCTCTGAAGCCTTTGTGCATGGTGACCACAGTAAGCACAGTGTTCAATGGGGAGCAGAAACAATTTTGGGGAAACTAGACAGATTTACTCAAAGCTGATTGGCCAGTGACTAGGGGATCTTGGGTAAAGGAGGTGCTCAATAAATGTAGTTAAAGTGCATGTAACTGAAATAAGACACAGGTGGATTTAAGATCCCAAGAATGTCACAGATGTTTTTCACACCCATTTTCTCACCTAGGAATCCCATCAAAAGCATTCTGTGGCCCTTCCCTCTCCCAGGACATCTATTCATCTGATAGATGAATCCTTGCTGATGTTTCCTCGCACAGGTTGCACCCACAGCCTGTCCCCACTGGCTAAGTAAAGTCCAGACAGTGTCCAGGGGTGTTGGGGATACAAATCAAGTCAAGATGGCGCCTGACACTTTGCCAGGAGGAGTGGTTTGTGAAGTAACGCCATCGAGCCATTAAGATGATGAGGATTACTTAATGACTGACTGCTGTATCTAGATGATGTTAATTAAGTTAAGCTGTGTGTAATTAGTTGGGTATATGTACCTCTGCCGTCCAGCAGAGAAGCGGCTCCTGCTACCTTGGGTGCCCGCTACTTTGAGTTGTCACTCAGTTCCCGCTGAGTTCACTCGCAATAAAGTAGTTCCCCCTTCAACCTTCAAGTTGCTTGTCACCTCTTGGTTATTTTGCCCAGCGGGACTATGGCACAGGGGGAGCCCATATAGAGCCAGCACTGCCACTGGCCACATTTTCCTCCTTTGGAAGCCAACCTGTATTTTATTTACTCTGCCTCCATTATTTCTCTGCTACTAACACGTTTTTCCTGACCAATGATCAAGTTCATGCAGGATGGTAACATACAGTCTATGGAAAGGGAGCCTCCAATGGGTGTGGGCTGGGTTTTGGGTCTAGTGATGGTTGCCATTGGAAAGATTCTCCACAATGCCCAGGGAATAATTCTTCAGCAGGTAACAAAGTACTGATGAAGGTCATAATAAATGGCAATGGTAGGAACAAGCCACCACAGGGGCTGGGCTCCAATGCTCCACAGAACTCTGATTTCCTCATTGCTCCCATTTCTAGGGACCAACTCCTTCCGACATGGGCATGGTGAGTGTGGTTTGTGTGGTTCTGAAGAAGTGTGCCTAAAAGTGGTTCTTTTCAAATGCTGTACCCCTCCTTCTCTGCAGTGGAAGCTTGACCCACTCTCTTCCTGCATGTCTCCAAGGGGTTCTAGGACTCCCAAGGCTAGGGTTCCATGCTTTGCTTGGCAGCAATCACCAGCTGGAGACAATGTGTCAAGGGAGGGGGGTTCTCTGATTATCACCAGAATGACCCACGTGTCTGTGTGAGGGTTACCTGGATGGCTGTTTTGGACACTATGGTCCCTCCTTGCCTGGCATTTGAATAAGGATTTCCCAGTGATACCCTCTTCCTCCCTGCTCTCGTATGCTCAGGACTTGGGGACTGGGGTCCCAACCTTCCTGAAGCAGATGCCAGGAGTTCTTCGAAACATGCCCTTGGACTCTGGAGTCCTGACTCTTAGGCTGAGCCTTCTCAATAGCAACTCTTTGGGATGTTGGACAGGCCACTTCAAGGGCCCCTGACTACAAACTTTGCTTCTGTAGAGGTTTGCCAGGCGCCAAAAACATCTCCGGTGCTCCAGTCAGGAACAGCCAATGGAAACTGCAGCCAGGACCCCTCCCACCCTCCCCCAGTGGCCTCCTGGCCTCCTGCCTTTCTCTTCCTTCCCTCTTGCCTGTTCTGCCTGACTCAGAGTGAGGACCAGGCGGGAGACAGCATCAGCAGCATTGGGAACCGCAGAGAGACTCAGCCTGTACAAAGATGACTTGGCGACAGGTCCTTCTCCTGTCCTGCCTCTCAGCCGTGGTGCTCCTGTCTAGTGAGTATATGGGAAGGTTAAGGGGGGCTGTGTTATCTACATAATGGGTAAGACTTACCTTCCACAGGTAAGTGTTCTCAGCTGGACAGAGAGGCCATTCTTGGTGTGTGTGTGTGTGCGTGTGTGTGTGTGTGTGTGAGAGAGAGAGAGAGAGAGAGAGAGAGAGAGAGAGAGAGAGAGAGAGAAATACAGAGAAATATATCAAAGAAAGGAAAAGAACCAGGAAACACTGCAGTTTGCCTGCTGGGTTCCTGGGGAGATTGGTCCTATACCTGGTATGTGATGGACAGAGGATCCCACATGAGGACTGGCAAGCCACTAAGCCTAGAAGGACTATTGAGGCCTTGCTCAGGGCCTGGGCTCCCCTCCAATGCTGGAGCCTTCCCTTTGTGACCTTGTCCTCCAGTGCTGCGGGAGGGGACCAGCGCATCAGTGGGCAGCCCTCAGGAAGCAGGAGAAGAAGCCCAGGAAGGTGAGTCTGAAGATAACCCCTGGGTGCAGGGCAGGTGGAACCCACTCCCCCAATATCCCTGCCCCCAGTGCTGGTTGTGACAGGCCTCTCTTGGGTTTCAGGTGTGAAACCGAAGATTTTCATGCAGGAATCAGATGCTTCAAATTTCCTCAAGAGGCGCAGCAAGCGGTCCCCCAAATCCCGAGCCGAGGTTAATGGTAAGGATGTTGAGTGGACTCTTACCACAGCAGAGGATTAAGGGCTGCAGAAAAGCCCTTGAGCATCAGGATGACTGTAGCTCTGAAGTAGAAATTATACTGTTTCCTTGATTGTGGGTCACATGTTGGGGCAAATGCATTCCTAGCGTGAGGACCAAAAAGGAACAGTGCTGCATCAAATACACCTAACAATTATGAGATGCTTCCCTGCTTCAGAAAGTGAAAAATGTAAAGGAGGAAATGTTCTCTAGTTTAGAAAGCACCTAGCACTTCAGTGGGTGTTTTGGAGTACTGGCAAGGTGCACAGTAGAGCAACAGAATCACATGCCCAAAAAGATCCCAGGGGACAGGAGTGCTGAGAAATGTGGGCTTAGTGACAGCTCTGCTGCTAAGTGGCCTCAGCCACTTCCTGTCTGTGGTCCTAATTTCCTTACTTATAAGCCTCTGAAAAAGCTCTGTTTAGCCAGCTGTGCTTTTTTGAAGCTTTAATTTGCAGTGCAGTTGGTGAGCACATCTCCCTAACAGCCTGTTAGAGGCCCTGGGGTCCACACTGCATGGCCCTCATGTTCTTAACCTACGGCCCTTGAAGGCAATTGAGTTTCCTACCCCTAAACTTGATTCTTCTTAGACTCTGAGCTCAGGCTGTCCTGGCCAAGTTGACTGCTTGATTCTTTCCTTGTGTGTGTAGATGAATGAACTCTTTTTATCACTGAGCATATGCAGTAAGGTGACTTTCTCAGTGAAAATAACAGGATTATTTTCAAATGATGGGGAAGATCAGAGGTGGAAATGCTTGGAGATGATAATCTTTTTTAAATTTTTTTTAATTGGATAAGTATAGCCAGATTAGTGAAATCTCTAGACCTCACACAATTTGGGATTTAAATTTGGCAAAATCAAAAAACACTGAAAGGCTGTGATGGAGGTTGGGCCATTCTTGTCTGAAATCAGAGAAGCAGCTTTCTGCAAATTTCCAGGGGAAAACAGGCAACTTTAGGACAGACAAATATATCTGTCCTCTGAAGCTGACTCAGAACCATAAGATCCATGATTAAGCTGAGTTCCCTGACCTTAGGCAGGAGCTCAGTGCATCAGGCAGACGTGGGAGGCCCAGGACAGCCAGGTGAACCCCAGGACTGCATGTAAATGCATCTGAGGATACCTGGTCGACTCCTGTAGATGAATGGACAGAGCTGACAGCGGTCCAGAGGCCCAGGCAGTAAGGTCGCAAGTTCTATACCAGCCTGGATGACTCAGTGAGACCCTGTCTTAAAATAAAGACTAAAAAGGACCGGTGATGCAACTCAGTGGTAGAGGACTCCTCAGTACAAAAAAAAAAGAAAATGAAAAATAAATGGATAAATAAACAAACTTCTGGAGAATCTTTCCAGTGGTCCTTAAGTTGGGAACAAGGAAGGTGGTACTTTGAAGCAATTTGTATTGGAAGCCAAGGAGATGGATACCTGACTTCTTTAAGCTTCTGAGATCCAGGCTCAATTTACTTTAGGGGTAAACAGAATCTGAGGGATGCATGTCCTTGGCAAAAATGCATGTAATACAGAAGGTGATACCTAGCATAGAAACACCATCTTAACTGGGCCTGGTGACATAGCCTGCAATCCCTGCCACTCTGGAAGCTGAAGCAGGAGGATTACAAGTTCCAGGCCAGCCTGGACAACTTAGGGAGACCCTGTTTCAAAATAAAATAAAAAGGGTAGGGATGTAGCTCAGTGGTAGAGCCTTTGCCTAGCATTGTGCCAATCCCTAGTACCTAAAAACAAACAAACAATTGGGCTGGGGATGTGGCTCAAGCAGTAACATGCTCGCCTGGCATGTGCGGAGCACTGGGTTCGATCCTCAGCACCACATAAAATAAAATAAAGATGTTGTGTCCACTTGAGGAACCAAGGAACTAGGGGGTGCTCTGGGCCAGTACTAGGAATCTGGTGTTCTGGCTCTAGCCTCAGCTCTACCACAACCGGCTGTGTAGCTGTGACTTCAATGATGTCAATGCACTTCTCTGAGCCTGGATCCCCTCTTGAGAAATATGTGGGGTAATAGAGATGGATTGGACCATAAACCCCTTCTGTCAGACTAAGGTTTCCTTCAACTGTATAGGCAAAAAGGCAGGAATCTGGGAGAAACAGAGGACTTACCTCAGGGACTCTAAGACCAATTTACAGATATAGTGATTTTTAAACTGAGTTAAATATTATAATTTCAACATAAATAACTCATTTATAGAATTTACTTATCAATGTAGTCTCCTTGGTTCCAAGAGGGATTTGAGGTGGTTTCTGATGTTACCATTGTGCATAGGAGAACTTGTCATTTCCTGAATGTGGGGTGGGACAGGGGCCATGGCCTCCCTTGGTTCCTGTGCTTCTCTCACCTCCCCACCTGCTCTTGCACATCAGAGTTGTGGGGACAGCAAGAGCGCCTCAGTACCCCAGGAGAATGTGAGGTTTCTAAGGGGCCTGTTCTTCCTCCAGCAGACATGACCTGCAAGTCTTTGTTGATTTTTTTCTAGTTGAAGAACGCACCAGAAGTCCTTGAAAGTAGACTTCTAGATACTGTCCTCCCAATAAGTCATGTTCTCCAGAGGACCACGGCTCTCATAGAGTTTAATTTCACAGCCAAAAGCTCAGTGAAACTTGTTGTTGTTGTTTTTTTCCATGGTTCTGGGGATTAAAATCAGGGCTTTATGCACACTGGAAAGCACTCTACCACTGAGCAACACTCCCCTGAAACTTGCTTTGAGGGCTCTCTTCTCACCTGGATTACAGGCATCTTAAAAGGAGGGACAGCATCTTTCTTACTTACCTTTGTAATTCCAGCATTCAGTCTATATCCTGGTGTGACAGGTGCTCAAAACTGTTGACTAGACTTGAAGGTATTAATCAACATGAGGTCAACTTTAAATTGGATAAGTCCTTCGTGAAGTTTGTTTATTTATTTATTTTTCATTTTCTTCTCTTTCCTTTCTTTCTTTCTTTTCTTCTTCTTCTTCTTCTTTTTTTTGTACTGAGGAGTCCTCTACCACTGAGCTGCATCACCAGTCCTTTTTAGTTTTTATTTTGAGACTGTTAGGTGCAGGGCAGGCTGAACTAAGTTGTCTGCAGGACAGGCTGAACGAATTTTAGCTGCAGGATAACCCATGCGCTCAACCCCACATCTAGCCCCTGCCCTGCCCCATCTGCCTGAAGGCAGAAGATGACACTACTAAGATGATCCAATCACTGTAGCCAACAAGGCAGCTTGCAGACCCAGAGACCCCATTAGATTTGGGCTATAAAATCTCCCTCCTGCCGGGCCCCTTGCTCTTGCTCTTGCTGTCTCTCTTGCTCTTGATTTCTCTTTCTTCTCTTGCTTTCACTCTCTTCTCACTCTCTCCTCTCCTTTTTTTCTCTCTCTCTTTGCTCTCCCCCTCTATCTCCTCTCTTTCCCCGCTCTTTCTTTCTCTCTCTTTTTCTCCTCTTTTGCACTGCTGCAATAAAGATCTCTTGGTTGCTCCGAGTGTTGTGGTCACTTTCCTTTCAGAGACAGGGTCTCACTAAGTCATCCAGGCTGGTGTAGAACTTGTGATCTTACTGCCTGGGACTCTGGATCTCTGGGATGACAGATGTGTGTCACTGTACCCTGCTTGTGGAGTTTATCTCTGATTTCAAGTGTCTAAGTGGCCTGGTGTATTTGGATTATACCACTAACTTGATAACTGGAGCTAACTCACTTTTCCTCTTGGGGCTTCAATCTCTTCACCTGCAAAATGAGGTCATGTGGCCTGGCATGGTGGTGCACATCTATAATATCAGTGACTTGGGAGGCTGAGGCTGGAAGATGGCAAATTTGAGGACAGTGTGTGCAACTTAGTGAGACCCTGTCTCAAAAACCAAAAACCAGAAAACAAAACAAAACAAAAAAGGGGCCGGGGATGGAGCTCAGCAGTAGAGTGCTCCTGGGTTCAATTTCTAGTTCTGTTAAAAGAGAGGTGATGGGGGGCGGGTAACTGGGTGGGATCATCTCCCAGGTTCTTCCAGTTTAAAGCCTCTGTCAGGAATAAACCATTTCAGTGGAGTCTCCCAACCTCAATACCTCCCAAACCACTTTTAGCTTCTCAGGTAAAATGTTGGTGTTCCCCTAAATGTGTCCTTTCAATGCCCCTCTCTTGGGGGAAACTACCTCTTTTCCTTCCACAGTGGAAAACAGGCAGAAGTTGCGGGCTGATGAGCTACGGAGAGAATATTATGAGGAACAAAGCAACGAATTTGAGAACTTTGTGGAGGAACAGAAGGATGGTAAGAGTTCTTGCTCATGTGCCATTTATGCCCTGTTTGCTGAGTCTTGACCTTTCTGTTCTTGTCAATAGATAAACAGTAGAAAAGGCAAGGGGGCAAGTGTCTCTGACCAAGCAATTGATGCAACATGCTCCTGCCCTCAGATCTCCTTTTTGCCCTCCAGCCTTGCTGGTTGCACCAGGGCTTCAGTAGGGAGTGGGTATGGATGGGGATGAGATAGAGAGAGGCTATATCTCTAAGCCAATGCCTTCCACCAGTGGGAGTTGATCTTGCTGTGTAGTGTCATCCACAGCAGACATCTGTAGAAACATTTAATGAGGATCAGACCAGTAGGCTTGATTCTCATTATGTGTTGGTTTCTTTCTTTTTTGGTCTTTCTCTAACTTCAAGATAGAAATGGTCCTGAGCAAGCTCACTTGGTACCTCCTGGTGCATTTGAGCTTGGACGCAGGATCCTGGTTTGGGGTACTTTTGTTAGAACCGGCTCTTTTGGTTATCCTGACTCTTGACTTTGATGGACAGAGGAAGTATGATCCTTTAAGGGCATCCTCCAGTGGAAAGACTATGGCCACCAGGTCCCAAGGGCTACAGGCTGTGACTATAGCCCTTCAGGTGGTATCTGGCTGAGCCCCACAAGCAGGTGATGGGCTCAGATCCTGGCAAATCAAACTTAAAAATTTTTTTTTTTTAGTTGTTGATAGACCTTTATTTTTAAAAAACTTATTTATATGCGATGCTGAGAATCAAATCCAGTGCCTCAAACATGCCAGGCAAGTGCACTACAACTGAGCCTGAGCCCCAGCCCCATCCTCCAAATCAAATTTTTTTGGGAAGATATTGTGAAAAATTCAGGCTGTCCTAGCTTAGAGGCCAATGCTTGTTACCTTGATGGACAGCTTGGGGAGAGCTGTCTTAGTTTTAAGAAATGAGAATGTGATTTTTACTCATACTACTCATAATAATGTTTTTTAAAAAATTTTTTTGGTGTGTGTGTGTGTGTGTGTGTGTGTGTTTAAAAAGTTTCAGGTCCAAATCTCTAGCACATGGGTGGAAATAATTTGCTGTTTTCCTTTTCATGATGAATTATGAAGGAGGTTAGGTACCTATAGGATGATGTGAGTTTTTGGAGGATGCTAAGATCAGGATCCTTAGGCTTCATCCACAGAGATGGAGAGGCCATTTTTAGAGTAGGCCACATGTCTTTGGGAACTGGAGTTGTAGCAGATGTTGGCGCAGAGCACTTGTTCTGCCAGGTTCTGTGCTGAACCATGTAATCCCTACAAGCTGCATCTGAGACAGGACTTGTGAGTTCCATTTTAGGGTTTGGAAAACAGGCTTAGAAAGGACACATGAATACCCAAGGTGACATACTAACAGGCTAACTAACATAACAGGAGCACGTCTAGCCTGTTTGACGATAAAGTTCTGAAAAAGGTGGAACTCTTCTCAACATTTTCATTAATGGTTTCATTATACCAAACAGAAACTCTGAACCCATTAAATAATAACTGTCCTTTCCCTTGCCTCTGTTCTGGAACAACTGTTGCTATGGCTTGGTTACCTGAGGCCATATTCAAAGCTTCCATCTTCTGGGCCCTCCTATGAGGCCCTTGACATTCCCCTTTCATAACCCTGGTTTTAGTTAGCTGTCTTATCTGACAAAGCCACCTGTTCTAAGAATAATTAATAGCAGTTGAATGTTCAACCTTTTTCAAGGTACTTACTTCATAAAAGGGATAGCCAATCAATTTCTATGGCAAAATCACACTCTCAAAGAGGAGTTGGTCCACTGAGCTTGAGCAATGTCTGAAAAAGCTGAAGACTAATGAATGAGTTCTAGTCCAGGAGTTCCAGTCTATCTCTGGGGTACCAAGTACCTAAGGATATTTTTCAAGGGGAGCACCATCTCCAGGGTCCTATGGAAGGACCGTGGTGCCTCAATGTGCAGTGGTAACAGAGCCCTTCCTCCTTGGTCCAGGTATATGGCTCTCACAGATGCTAAGGACCAGAGGGACATCCATTTTGTCCATACCACCAGTTTGTCCTATTAGCCCAAGGCCATAGAGAATGCCACTTTCAATTGCACCAGAATCAAGTTCATAAACTTTTTGGAGAAGTTCACATTTGAGATAATAGAGGCAAGGAAGACATTTTAGGTTTTTAATCCTTGACATCATCTTCTGTCAGTATTTCCATCCTCCCAACATTTTTCACAAATTCTTTTCTTAAAAAAAAAAAAAAAAAACAACAAATAACTAGGCATGGTGGCACATGTCTATAATCCCAGTGGCTCCAGAGGCTGAGGCAGGAGGAACACATGTTCAAAGCCAGCCTCAGCAACTTAGCAAAGCCCTGTCTCAAAGGAAATGTAAAAAGTGATGGGGATTGGCTCAGTGGTTAAACGCTCTGGGTTCAATCCCCAGTACCAAAACAAAAAACAAACAAACAAAAACAACCTTGTGGTAAAATAGAGATAAGGGAAAATTTGCCATTTAAACCATTGCTAAGTATACAGGTTAGTGACATTCAGTACATTCATACTGTTGTGCAACTATTACCACTAGTTCCAAATGGTTTCATTATTCCAAACAGGAACTCTGTACCCATTAAATAATAACTGTCCATTCTTCCTTCCCCCTAATCTTGGTAACCTCCATTATATTTTTTGTATCCATGAATTTTCCTGTTCTAGATATTTCATATAAATGGAGGACCACACTATTTGTCTCATTATGCATGGTCTATTTCATTTAGCACAATGTTTTCAAAGTTTATCCATGTTGTGACATGTATCCATTAATTTATTTTTATAGCTGAATAATTTCTCTTATGTATATTTGCATATGTATTTGTTTATGTATCCCCATAAATAACACATTTTGTTTATCCATTCATCTGTGGGTGGACATTTGGGTCATTTCCACTTTTGAGTGACTGTAAATGTTGTTGCTGTGAGCATTCCTGTGTACAAGTATCTGAGTCTCTGTTTTCAGTTCTCTTGAGTATATGTCTAGGAATAGAATTGCTGGATAATATGGTAATTTTATTAACTTTTGGAGGAGTCTCACTCACCCTTTTCAAATATTGGAGGTCTTATGACATCTGCCAGTGCCTTAATTGCAATTAATGGTAGCAGGCATCTTGAATTGGCACCAGGAGCCTAATTCTACAATTACACAAAGGTGTTGTTTGTAAACATGTCTGACCAAACACAAGTAAAATCACAGCTTTCTTAACTCATTAAAAACTTCCTTCGTCCCTTTTTTTAAATTATGAAATACTTCAAACATATGGAAAAGGATCAGGTTAATGAGCCCCATGGAGCCAGTTATCTAAGTTTTCTTACTTTTAGTGCATCCATCCTTTTTCCAGTTAGTTTTAAAAATGGAAATTTATTTTTGAAGCTTAGAAAATACAGAATGGTATAGAGGAGAAAAGCTGTCATAATTCTGTCATTCCAGATCCACAATGATTTCCATTCAGGAACTTTTCAAGGCACAGTGTTTGGTCTCTGTGCTACCATGTTGTTACCTTTAGTGCTTCAGTTGTCATCTCTTTGAGCCAGTGACTGCATAGGCTCTTCCCCACTTGACAGGTTTGTAGGCAAAAGAGTTCAGATGCCAGACCCTGGTCTCAGTTCTACCAGCAGCCAGCTGTGTGGCTCTGATCCACAAATGGAGGCTGCTGAACTCACATTTTCAGGCCCCTTCCAGCTCTGATCTCGGATGTCTCCAGGGCTCATAGGCACACTTGACTCATGTCACCTCAGGGTGGGCCATGTGGGCTGATGACTGCTTGTTTTCAGGTCAGAGTCCCCTTCAACCTCATGTGACTTCATCTTTCCTCATCAGAGCAGGAAGAGAGGAGCCGGGAGGCCGTGGAGCAGTGGCGGCAGTGGCATTATGATGGGCTGTACCCTTCCTATCTCTACAACCGCCACCGCATCTGACCCCACCCTGAAGCAACCCAGGAAGACAGAACATGAACCATAGCTGCTAACCCAGGTGTACCAGCACTTCTTTCCACACAAATGCCCTAATAGGGACCTCAGCTTAGGGTGTGCTGTGGTCAACAACTCTGGTAAATACACATGCCTTTCATTCTGATGCATTAAATGTCCTGGCTTTTGCTTTTTTGTGGATGATTTTCCAAGATGAGCAACCACCTGTGGCTCATCCTAATCCCTAATCTATATTGGTTTCCCCTCACTTAGTCATTGTCCCCAAAGCAGATCTCCTGTCTGATTGGACAGGAGAATCACAGTAAAGAGAGAAATTTTGTGTTTGCTTACAGCTTACAAATAAAAATGCTGACTTAACCATATGTATTATCATCTCAAATCTCCAGTTGAGCAAGGTATAGACTTGACCCCCCCACCCCCCAGTGACAATGTTAATGCTGCTGACTTGGTTGTTAGAAAAAAATACTAATACATTTGTTTTGGTAAAAGCCTTCAAAGGATTGCCGAGTCCAGGGACTTCATTCCTCCAGAGTGTTAAGATTCATTCCTGATTCTTAATTGCACCCTTCAGAAGCCACAGTTACAGTAAGGCCAGTTGTATAAACAAAATGAGAAACCCTTGGTTGGCATCATCTCACTTTTCTTTATAGTGTCTTATATTTGTTTCTCACTGTTGCCATTAACAGAGTACCACAAACCAGGTGACATGAATCAATGGAAATTTATTCTCTCACAGTTCTGGAGCTGAAAAGTCTGGAACCTTGGTGTTGGCAGGGCCACATTCCCTCCAGAGCTCTAGAGGTATCCTTCCTTGCTCTTCCTGCATCCAAGAGCACCAGGCATTCCTTGGCATATGGCAGCATGATGCCACCCAGCCTCATCATCATATGGCTGCCTCCGTGTGTGCTTTCACATCACCATCCCTCTCATGTATGTCTCAAGTCTCTTCTTCTAAGGACACCAGTCATATTGAATCAAGGCCTCACTCTACTAACCTTGTCCTAACTTGATTAGGACCTAAAGACCCTATTTCCAATAAGGTACCATTCACAGGGACTGAAGGTTAGGACTTCAAAGTATCTTTTGAGGGGCACACAATTCTATCCCTTCCTTTCCTCTCAACCACTTTGCTTTCTGGTCCCAGGCTTATCACCCCTACTCCCACTATTGCTCCCCACTGACCTCCAGAAATTGCACACTAAGAATGGGAAGGAGTCAAAACAACTTAAGTGGGCTCTAGAAGATAAAGAGGACTCTAGGTGAAGAACAAGCACCCACTCTTCCCCAGATTCCCATCTCACCTGTGGGCCCTTGCTTCCCTCATATCTGGGGTCCCTGGCCAGCTAGCCCCCACCTGCCTTTGAGGTTGGGCTTCCAGGGCAATATAGGGTGATTTTATATAAGGGTTGCTATGAGGAAATTTTACCTTCATGGTCACAAAATATTACACCAGAGCTAGGGTGATCAATCATGTCAGGAGACTTTTTTAAAAAAATATTTTAAATTTTTTTAGTTGTAGTTGGACACAATACCTTTATTTTGTTTACTTATTTTTATGTGGTTCTGAGAATCGAACCCAGGGCCTTGCACATGCTAGGCAAGTGCCCTACCGCTGAGCCACAACCCCAGCCCCAGGCCAGGAGACTTTGTAACAATACATGTATTTTTAAGTTAGTTTTTTAAAAAAAAGTCTTTAAAAATACTCCAGTTATTAAGTGATTATGTGCCAGATCACCTCATATTTAACAATCAGTGCTATCATTTTCTTCCCACAAACTCCAAGCAAGAGCTGACATGACCTTGGGAAGATGAGGTGGGCAGTGGACAAACTCTCATACTAAATATAGTTTTATCTTTTTTCAGTGCTGAGGACTGAATATTGGACCTTGGTCATGCTAAATACATGCTCCACCACTGACCTTTACCTGCAGTCCTATCATTAAATGCTATTTGTTGTGCAGGAAGATAGAAGGAACACTAGGGTTCACAATTTGGAAACTAGTGTTAAGTTTCCAAGCACAACAAAGGGCAAATGGCACTGTTTTTAGTGGCATGATTTTAGTGGCATAACTAAGGAGAATATTTTGAGTTAGTCTTCTTTACCTGTGGCCCAGGTGTACCTTCCAGATACTTCTCTGTTGGGTAACAGGTGCTCAGGAATTATCTGTGCTCGTTTTCCCTCTAAGGACTATTTTATATTTACACCATTAGTGGCGGTACTGGGGTGTGAATGCTCCCTCCACATGTCATTGAACAGGCTGGACTTTGTTCACCCATTTCTTCACTGGTAAGATAGATGAAATGTGAGTTGCAACTTCTATGCATTTCAAACTGGCTGCATCAAACTTCCCTGTGAAGATGTTAAGTGCTTACTATCACTGGGACATCTTTGCTAGTCTTTTTATAAAGCAAGCAAATTGAGAAAATTTGCAGAAAAACTCATGGTTGGGGGCCCTTGAATTATTAACTATTTATGGATCTCCTTGGACCACTTAATCAAGTCAGACCTAAACAGGTAACTAGCGCTCACCTCTCTGCATGATCTGTGTATTTCTACCTGAACACCTTTGGACCTGGTGCAACAGAAAGTTTGTTTAGGAACTATAGTTGCTATAGTTTGGAGTTGGAAAGTCCTCGAAAAGCCCATGTGGTAAAGGACATGTCCTCAGCTTGGTGTATTGGAAGATGGTAGAAACTCTAAGAGGTGGGGCCTAGTGGGAGATCTTCAGTTGTGGATGTGTCCTTGAAGGGGATTGTGGGATCCTGGTCCCTTCCTCTTCCTTTCACTTTCCAGCTACAATGTAGGCAGTTTTGCTCTATTGCATGTCTGCCATGGTGTGCTCCTTGCCCAAAGCAATGGGGCCAATCAGTCATGGACTGAAACATGACTATGAGCCAACATAACCTTTTTCTCCTTATAAGCTGCTTATCTCAGGTATTTGTTATAGAGATGGGAAACTGACACCTCATTTATCTCCACTCTCCTGGAGAGTGTCATTCTGGAAGAAACTGAAATAAAATAAAAACTTGGAAATGCCTCAGCTTTTCATTGCTATTTTTACTGTTACCTGGTGAGACTGGTATTACTTGGGAGAGACAAGGATTTCAATGTTTCAAAGCATAAATCTCAACAGGAAAGAGCTCTGCTGCTTGCCTTCCTTTGCCCCAGTCTCTGATCCAAACTGGAGAGAGCAATCAGTTTGAGCACAACCAAGATGAGAGATGTTCCTGCCTGAACTACTGGTCAAGAGCCACACATGAATTTCATTTGCTTCCTGTCCCATCCCCGAAAATGAGACAGAACTGGAGCATTAGCAAGTTAGTGAAATACACTCCCAGCTCAAGGATATTCTAGGTCTGTTCTTTTGGGGCTGGAGCTCCTCAGCACTTAATCCACACCTAGATTAGAAATTCTAAAGCAGCATGTGCCTATTCTAGATTGGCTAGCAAGCGAAGTGGGCGAGTGTGAGTCCTCAGGTTGGCAAGTGGGCACTGGTGTGGGTTTAGCTCAGGTGATCTCAGATTCCGAGTTCGAATTGCAGATTTTCTGGCCTGTGGTATAAGCAAGGATGGACTCTGGCCACATGCAGTTGCCCTTCTGGCTGTTGAGGAGCCCGATGGGCCTTGAGGACCCTATTCCCCTAAGGCTGGTAATCTCGGATGACAAGGTGTTTCTTAAATGAATTATAGTCGTTCCTTGAAATCTGAGAGGGATCAATTCTAGGACCTCCCTGGATACCGAAATCTACAGATGTATTCAAGTCCCTTAGGTATATGGCATGAATTTACATGTAACTTGCACATATCCTCTGATATACTTTGAATCATCTCTAGGTTTATTAAAATATCAAACACAATGTAAATGCCAAGTCAAAACCTACACTGTATTGTTTGGGGATTAATTGCTATATAGACACAATTTTTTGGTCTATAGTTTCCTCAATCTGTGAATACAGAATTTGTGCATACAGTAGGCCAACAGTACTTTTATTACCTGCCCATCTGTATATAGAAAAAAAGCAAAGGACTGTTCTTATTTCAGCTGCAAATCAAAAGGAGCCACAATCTGGTCCATATCAGTCAGGATAAAACAGCCCATGCCTTCTGGTAAACCACCTGCCTCTCCCTTGTGCTAGTAAGCAGGTGGATGGCAGCAAATAAATTCTGACTCAGGGCCACACCACACAGCCACCTGCCTGTTGTGTCTGCAGGAAGGAATGTTGGGGCCATACAGATGTCAAAACCAGAATGGTTTGGAGGAGAGATCGTTTAAAACAGAACAAAGTAAGTTTGTCCTTGCCTCTTCAATGACCAAGGTTGGCATGTTGGCTCTAAATAAAGAATTCCAGCCCAAAGGGCCTAAATAAGAATTTGATTACTCGTTCACTCCCATCCCTAACAAGGCCTCCATTATACTTCAGGGTTTTCAAATTTGGCTCAGAATTCCTTTGCTAAAATCCAAACGAAGTCATTTCCTTGGCTGGGGGAAGGATGCCAAAGGTAACATGACCAGGAATTTGAGCAGCCACATTTAATAGGAAATTAATGACAGAACAATTTGTATTTTTGGACACTGACCTTGTCCAAAGTGTGGCCTTTGGACATTCTTTTGCTTACTCTTCTGTTCTTTTACTACTATCCTTTGTTCTTAAGGGCTTCCAGGTAAGTGGTTGAAAACAAATTTGTTAAAGATTAATTTTGTTAATTTTTTATCACCAGTTTTGCACAGTGCCCCCCTGCCCCCCCAAATAATGCTCTTAGGTTTGATTCCCAGAACTGAAAACAAACAAATTGTGCGTGTGTGCTTGTGTGTTTGGTGCATTCCAGGGGAAATTTTGCAACTTCTTATCATATGCCTTTATTTACTTAAGATTTTTTTGAAAAGAGATAATCATTTTTGTGAGTCCCAGAATGATTTTTAGTTTTTGAAGTCTTGTTAGGAGAAAGTTTCATTTCTAATTTATTTTCAATGATATTCTAATGCTCTCACAAGTTTTCTACAATTTAGAGGTTCTGTTTCAAGCTTGTAAAAGATTTGTATAAAAGCAAATGGGTTAAATATTAATGTTCTAGTTCATAGTTGATAACTTTGGCATACTCTGTGATCCTATAATGCTGCGCCCCTCCCCTAACTCAGGCAAAGGCAGGGCCCTACTGAGGTGGATGGCGCAAGGTGTCCATCCTCTGGAGGAGTGCAGCATGTTTCTGGGAATGGGCTGGTTTGTTTTTGTATTCCTGTTAATAAGTATAGTTGCAACTTCTCTTATGACCATTAAGCATAAAGGAAAAAACATGACTTTCCCAATTAATGCAACTATTTCTAAAGAATAAATCTATTTGCAATGATTCAGCTGTGGAACGTAAATTGTTAATGTTTAATGAGAAACCCCCATAGGAAAAACAGTCAAGGAAGTTTTTGAGAAATTAAATCAAAATCTAAAGAAGAAAAATTAATATTAAGACAGATTAATTAATATTAAGGTACTGGGCAACTTGTTCTCGTTCCTGTGCACAATGGTTTGATGCTCTTACTCTTGACTGATTAAAATTAGTAGCCTTTCTTTTCAAGTTAACCATTTGTCATAACCATGGCGCCGGTTCTAGTCTGTAAGTCAAGAAAGAATCATCAAGGTATAGGCCAATAGTCTAGGACATTTCTAAATATTATTAAAAGCTAACTAAGCGGAAACAGCTCAAAGTAAAACGCAAACTGAAAGTAAAAATGCTTGCTTATGCACAAACCAAGATACATTCTTCTTATCCAATTGTAGCTACGTAAAATTTTCTTTCCTTGAATAATGTTTCCTGTTTTGTAACCACAGAATACTGTGAGCCTGCCAAAATGAAAAGTATATATGATTAACTTTACAAGTAAAGATTGGGATTCAGCACCTTCACTCTTGTGTCTGTTGTTTCTCCGCCCCCTTTTGCTAACTCCTCACCATCCATTCATCTCCTGAGACCCCCTGCTGAAGCTGGACACTATAACAAATCAAGACTTTAAAAAAAAAAAAAAAATCCAAAAGATGCCTACTGAGATGTTTTCCAGCTCACCTCAACTCAGGGTGCTTTGGGTGCTGCTTCCTCTTGAAGGACCACCCTCCAGGAAGCCTGGCCTTTCCTCCTGTGGGTTGGCAAAGGACAGTGAAACGGGGAACACACAAAACTACCCTTTGTGTGGCTGAAGACTGGTGATCTTAGAGCATCCTGGGCCTTTCACATCCATGGAGGGAGAATGGGGCTCTGTGCCAGGTTTCCTCACGTTTCCTCTGGAGAGGGCTGAAGGAGATCCTTCCTGAGGCATGATATCTTGGGAGGTTTGTCACTGCTGGAAAGCTTTGCCCCTTTCCACATTGCCTTTTTTAAAAAATTAAAGTTTGAATACCTAGCATGTGAGGCCCTTGGGTTCGAGCCCTAGCACCACATACAGACACACAATGTGAACAGGTAATCTACATACATGCTTTCAAACTTACAAGGGACAGAAAGGAACATAGTAGAAACTACATCCCTCTTGTCTCCAAAGGAGACCACCGTTCCCACATCTTGAGGATCCTGAAGGTAATCTGTGTACACCTAAGAATCTATGGAAACTTTTTGTTTTTATTTTTTAAACATTAAAATTCATTTTTGTCCAGTAATGATTACTTTACCTATCGAACCATTTTTATCATATAAAAAAGATGGTATAGCTAATTTATAGTTAAGCAGTTTTCAAAAAGTTTCCTACAGGAACGGCAATTTTTTTTGAGGTTTGGGATATGGCTGGTTTTCCATATGAAAACTAAAGTGAATATTTTTTCTAGACAACTCCTCATTGATTTAGACACCATAATACTTTGGGGTCTTAAATATTACACTTGTGATTCTGAATCATTCATTGTATAGACCCCTATCCTTAAATATTTCCCCAAGTAAAAACAATAACAATAATCTCATTATTATAAAGCACAGGCCTTGCAAAACAATTTTTTTTTTTTTTTTTTGGTAATACTTGTGATTGAACCCAGGGTCTCACACATGCCAGGCAAGTGCTCTATCACTGAGCTACCTTCCCAATCCCATCTAGTTAATTCTCAGGCAGGGGCGTGCTAAATTGCTGAGATAAGCTTTGAATTTGTAATCCTCCTACATCAGCCTCCCTAGAAGCTGGGATTAGAGGTGTGCACCACCATGTCCAGCAAGCTTGTGATCTTATCAGCTCATGGCTGACCATTTATCATGCACTCAGCAGAATTACGGCACCAAGAGGCAAGATATTTAATATTTTGTAAATTGATTTACATGAGAAACAATCTCATTACACCATTAGATTGCTCTCCTGAAGTCATTATTGAAAAAAAATAAAATAGTACAACTTTTAGTGAGGACAACCTTTTTTATGCCTTTAGCACACAAACAAGTACCTGTCATAGTTTGGATCTTGAGTGTCCCCTAAAGGTCCCTGTGTTAAAGACTTGGTTCCCAGCCTGGTGTGATTGGGAGGTATAAATTTTCAGATGTGGAACTAGTGGGAGGTCTTGGGTCACTGGGGTTGTGGTTGTGGCACTGAAGAGGACTGTGGGTTTCCTCTTCGTCTTTTTTTGCTTCTCAGCCATGAGGTGGTTTTGCTCCATATCATGTAATCCCAACATGATACACTGCCTTGCCACAGGCCCAAAAGGAACAGGGCCAACCATCCTCCAAAACTGAGCCAAAATAAACCCTTCTTTATAAATTGAATACCCCAGGTATTTGTTATAATGATGGAAAACTAACACAGTACCTGAATAATATACAACTAGACATTACTTCCATTTTGATATATTTGCTAATTATGTAAAAATAAAGCTAGAATCAAAAACCCAGGAATTTACCAAATCCAGTACTTGAATTGTTCTCTCTCAAGGTCGAACCCACTTGTGCTGAGCTAATAACATCACTCTGGGGAATTATGAGAAGACAAAAACTAGACTACTTTCATAGATCTTCTGCCCAACATTACTCAAAATACTTTCATGATACTTATTGGTGAAAGAAAGCACTTGTATCCAGAATATACATAACTCAATACAATAATTAAAAAAAATAAAAGTGGATGAGTAGACATATGTTATAAAGACACATGAGGCTGGGCGTGGTAGCAAAAGCCTATAATTCCAGCAGCTTGGGAAGCCAAGGCAGAGGGACTGCAAGTTCAAAACCAGCCTGAGCAATTTAGCAAGGCCCTGAGCAACTCAGCAAGACTCTGTCTCAAAGTAAAAAAGGTGTAGGGATTTAGCTCAATGGCTAAGTAGCCCTGAGTTAAAAACAAAAACCAAAAAAAGGACATGAATGGACAGTACATGAAAAGATGCTCAAATAGTATTGGTTACCAAGGAATTACAAACTAAACCATAATAAGATGCCACTACACACCCATCAAAATGGCTGAAAAGACAATATCAGGTATTGGGACTATGGAGCAAACAGAACCCTTGCACATTACCAGTTGGTGTGTAAAATGGTACAACCACTTTGGAAAACAACTTGGCAGTTTCTTATGAAGCTTCCCATATAACCCAGAAATTCCACTCCTAAGTGTTTGCCTGAGACACAAAAATACTTTTACTGCTAAAATAATTTTAGCAGCTTTATTCATGACAGCCCCAAACTAGGGACAATCCAATCCAATGTCTATCAACAGGTGAATAAACAAACCATTTACAGGGAAGCCAGCAATAAAAAAGAAAAAAAAAAAAAAAAAAAAAACATTGATAACACACTAAAATGTGAATAAATTTAAAAAATTATGCTACGTGAAAGAAGACAGATACCAAATATGCCCTGTATGATTCCATTTATCTGAAACTAGAATGTAAATCTGTAGGGGCTGCGGTGCAGATTGATTGGCAAGTGGTTCAAGGCCACCTTTTGGAGGAGAAAGCAACATCTTGCTTCACGTTTGTGGTGTGACTACATGGGTATAAACAGTTGTTCAAATTTTCCAACTATACACTAAGGCATGTGCCTTTTACTGTATGTAATCTATACCTTAATAGAATTGATTTTAAAAATTATTGTTAGCTAAGTCTTTGCTTAAGAAACCTTACTAGGGCTGGGGTTGTACCTCAGTGGTAGAGTGCTTGCATCACATGCATGAGGCCCTGAGTTCAATCCTCAGCACTATGTAAAAATAAATAAATAAAAATAAAGATATGTATTCATCTACAACTAAAAAAAAATTTAAAAAAAAGAAACCTTACTAAACTTGTTTCAAATAAGTCTCAGCGTTTATTTCTAAACTACTTAACCAATTTCTAATCTGCAAAATAGAGTATACCTGATCTGGAACTATTTGGGGAAATACTATATAGTAATTGGTTATTTGTGGTTCAATGTTTGCAATTTCACCTAATTTGATTTATAGCTTCTAAATCAGTTCTTGAAGTGCTTTTGTGATGACTTGCATGCAGAGTAACATTTTCCTCATTGAGGATAGTCCAACAGTGTAGCCATTCTTTTAATCTTCAAAATTTCTAGACCTTTTTCACAAATTGTTGTCAACCTAATAAGCTAACTGATCTCTTCTACCTTTAATGCCACTTAATCTTTTTTGTTTTTTTAGATGTCACCCAATTCTTCCCAAATACTGGCATGGATCAGAAATGCTTATCTTCCTGGCAGAGCAAAAGCTCTGATGGGTTGCTACTAGTGATGTACTTAAGCAAACAGATCTATGCTCCAGATTAGAACAAACAAATGTCATTAGACATTAATTAACCTGCTATAAACAGCATTAAGCTTTTCTTTTATCATGAACTTTTCCACAGAAACCCGGTCCATGCCCTCTCTTCCTTGACCAATGTGAAGCTTTTCATATTTCCCCTTTGGGGAAAATTCTACACCAGCCATTCAGAAGTTCCTTATTAGCTATTCTGAATTATTTTTACCTAAAATACTTGTTTTATTTTTGTTGTTTAGAAAGGGAAAACATTTTATCATTATAAAACTCAATGAAAGGTGATTTTATTTTAAAAAGCCAAGTTTTTTTCCTCCAAAAAGAAAAAGGCACAACAAGAGTACCAAAACCAACCAAACAAAAACCCCCCACAAAACCAAAAAAAAAACAAAAACAAAAACAAAAACAAAAAAAAAAACAACAAAAACTATTGTAAAAATTATAATCTTCACATCAGGTTCTCCACAAAGGACAAACGGCTTCTGCTCACTCTGCTTACTTACCCTGCTCCGATGGCCTGTGATGACACAATACCCTACTAATGACAGGTTAAAAAAAAATTAAACACCTGTTCGATTTGTATGAAAGCATTTAATACATGTTGATAAACAGGATTAAAAGACTGATCTCATTAGGAATGTTTTCAAGGCCTACAAGTAAGTTCCCCCACCTGTGCTGCACCCCTCACCCCACCCACTCATTGCTCAATGTTCTAAAACACCTCAAAGGAAAGCCCTGTAAGATTTAGTGTAACTAAGGAGTAACTCTAAAAATTTATGTGAATGCAGTAATGCAGTCATCTAAAGTGAGAATAGGAAAGACCAGGATATCTTGATTTTCCATTTGTAAGTCAGTTATATTTGGTGTAAAATTAATTCAACAGAAGAAAGTATTTAAGAAAAGTGGACCGGCCTATTAACAAGTTTTTGTTTCTAATGGTGTCAATCAGAAACATGGGTAATGCAGAGCCAGTCCCTTGCTTTTCCAGAACCACAAGAAGCAAGACAGGTTGTGAAAAAATGTCTGAAGTTAGGGTCATTTAAAGCTATTCAGAAATTTAGCATGTTCTTCTCCTCTTGGCAATAGGGTTTCTCCTCCAATCTTTGGACCAGTCTTTTCCTAGAAAAATGAGAGTACTTAATAAGAACTGGTTTAACATTATTTCCCTGGGTCACTAAAATGGGTCACAAATTAACACTGAAGTGATTCCACCTCTATAGTTTGGATCTAATATGTCCCCCAAAGGCCCACATGTTCAAGGCTTGGTTCCCAGCATGGCATTACTGGAGGTGTGGAACTTTTAAACAGGTGGGGCATAACAGGAGGTCTGAGGTCATTGGGGTTGTGCCTTTGAAAGGACTGTGGAACCCAGGCCTCTTCTATTTCATTCCTAGCCATGAGGTAAATGGGCCTCCTCTGCCATGTATTCTCACTACAATGTGTGGCTTTACCACAGGCCCCAAAGCAATGGGGCCACAGCTAAAATCCAGTTTAACCATGGATTCAAATCCCTAAAACTCTGAGCTGAAATAAACCTTTCCTCTTTTTCAATTGATCAGCTCAGTGGTTTGTTAAAGTAACAAAAAGCTTATGAATACACCTACCTTTAGCATTCCATCTCGTTCCCATTTGTAGAGGCCACAATTACTGAAAGAGAAAAGATGGATTTACTCAGTGGTGGTGTATATGCCCACACACTTAAAGACAATGGGGCTCACTGTGCAATTAAGGAGAAAAAACCATAGGAAATTATCTATGTACTTTTAAGGTGGGGATGGGGTAAGAGAAAAAGAAAACAACCAGAAAAACAACAAAAACCATAAAAGTACAAAGCTGGGAGGTTAAAAAAAGAAATTCCCTAATGATTTAACTTAAAAACCAATAGTTTCAGAAGAATATATTTGCAATGATCAAAATTATATGGGACTAAGATCTTAAATACTGAAGACACATCTACAAATCTACAAATAAGAAGAAAAAGAAGCTCCAGTAGGATAATAAGAGATAGTAACAAAAAATACAAAAAAGAAAAGCATATGAACTGATATTAAAAATATCAATAACCAAATACATAAAATTTAAACAAACTATCAGAATGCCACTTTGTACTCTGGCAAAAATGTTGTTGAAGATGGGGATATGGAGGCCCCTGTGTAAGCCTGATGGAGGGAAGACTGGCCTAGTCACTCTGGAGAGCGACCTAATACTATCTGGTCAGTTCTAATCCTGGGTACATGCCAAAACATCTCCTATACCAGACCCTATGAGGACCTAAGGGGTGAGTAAGGGGTATGGAAATCCATGGTTGAATGAGCAGTATTATCAATTGATGGAATACACTAGAGCAAACAGAGAGCAAACAGAGGTATCCTAAAAACACTGAGTGAAAAGAGACATTAAGATGAGACATTTAATATAGTGCCATTTCTGCAAAATAAAAGTGCATAAAAACAAAAAATATTTTACAAAAAAACAAAAGCATAATATTAATCATGTGAGAATGGTTGATTATGATGTTAAGAGATGGGAAGAGGGGGTGAGGAAGGGGATAAAAAGAACAAATAAATGAGGAAGATGGTGAGTGGACCAGAGATGGAGGAGGAAGGATTCCTCAGCCTCCCCAAGAGGATGACATCACAGTATGCCTTTGTATCTGAGCCCGCCCACAAGTATACACAAAAACAAATAAAAGAACATTAAAACATGTATACTTTCTCATATGTTAAGGAGATTTTAAGTGAAGAAAAGATTCTTGGAATGGAGAGAGAAAAACAGTTCTCTATCTTAGTCCCTAATAAGTACATATATTCATTCACCAGCCCAACTTACACATATTTCATTTATTCCATGAACATTTTTGAGAACTCTATGGGCCAGACACCACATTAAGAGTTGGGGATATAGCAGTAAAAAGGAAATGTCCCTGCCCCCCAGGGATTCCAACTGTCAACTATAGTCTTGGGGATATCCAGAAGCTCTAAGAAGACATGGAATACTGGTCCTATCACATAGCATCACATAGTAACACCAAAAGACTTAAGGAGCCCTGCATGCGACAGAAAACCCCAAGCAAAGCTCATACCTGCAGTGCTTCTTTGGGAGCCTGTCAAGGGAGATGCTTCTGTTTCCACAGGGACACTTGAAAAACCTCTTGACACCATCATGCCAGTGGTAGTCATGTTGCTCGCTGACACAGGTCTCCAAAGGTTTGAAGTGGGTGTAGGCACACTGCACAAACCAACAGACCACATGTCCATGAAGAGCTTTTAAGGAGAGACTGGGTAACCACCGTCTGGTCCAAGTACACAGTGTCATCCCCTTACTGCCTAGGTCAATGCTGGGGATGTTACCACCTTATCTTCTAGCTCTGTGGATCAAGTGATTTCTTGACTCTCCCTCATACTGATTACTATTTTTTTCTAATATCTACCTGAACTTCTAGCCAGGCATGAAGTATCCAATAACTTCTGTGACATTAGAACAACACTGAGGGCCAAAGGAGCACAGTGTTGTAAATTTCTCAACAGCTTAGGATGGTCTGTCTTAGACTCCTCCTTATAGGCTACTGATGATAGATAATGAGGCTTGGGACTTATTTAGAAAGGCTGATCGGTAGCTTTTTCACTTTCTCCTACAAGATCTATGAAAAATATATAAGCTTGTTATCACTCCAATTTTACAAGCAACAAAACCAAAACATAATTCATCTTTAGTTTTGATCCCTGAAAGGAGAGAAGAGAAGAAATGGTAGAAAGTTGAAATGGGTACACTCACTGTCTTACACGTCACTACTCGACACTTCACTTCTCTGATGCTTCTCATCTTTTCTTCCATTTGTTCTTTTTTTATCAGTGGCTCGAAATAGCATTCCTGGAGCTCAGCCTCCAACTGAATGACAAAACAGCCAGGAGTATTTGCACAAATTCCAACATATGCTCAGGCAGTTGGATAATAACAATAATCAGTTGGGATAATAATCAAAATAGAACTGAAGAGACAGGCTAAATGTTAGAGAACCCTACGTAGTACCTCAAGAATTTCAAACCAAAGATGAAGGTAAGTAGAAATGAGCTCTTAAAATATGTATCAGGGAGAACCAAAACCATGAAAATATTTGGTGATTTATAAAACACCAAATACAAATAAAAACAGCTAACATATTAACACTGTCATTAGGTCCAGTGTGCACCAGCAGACAGTTATTTCTACTGTTCTAATACAGACTCTATAGGGGGGAACATGCTCGAGAGATCTCCAGTGATGACAGCCCCATTTACTAGGCACTGGTCCCAGGTTGAGCACTTGGCAGAACTTCCTGGGTGCTGAGAACAAGAGAAAGGATGAGGGGAGGGAGGTGTTTTCTATAGAATGTGGACACAGCTTGAATTGGCACAGCTGCACAAGGCAAAAGAATTCAGTGTCTGAGGACCCATGAGGAAGGAGCTCATCTCTACGGCCTTTAGGAGTCGGCTCTGACATTTCAATTGCCTGAGTTTTAAGTCCAGTGGAAAGATGGTTTATAACCGTCTTGTTACTTGTTAATCAAGAGTGAAGATCATCAGGCATATCAGCACTAAGTGGAAACAACAGTAGCCCCAGAGACATTTTGAGAATGTGTGGTGCTTTTTTGTTATCGTCATGATTGCTATCTCCACCATTGGCAGAGAAAAGGGATGCTATGCTGTCTGCAATGCACAGAACAGTCCCCTACAAAACAAAGGATTGTTCCTTATCCTATTTGGCTTCTGTGTATTTATGGGACATCCATGTGCATGAGAAACCTAATTATAGGTTTTACATATAAATCTGTTTTATATATAACCCTAAGTTATTTGTGCATGGTTTTAACATAAATTGAATATTCCAAGAGCACAACTAGGTAACTTCTGTGTACACTGAGGGTTTTCCAGGATAATTCACTGTTTAAAACAAAGATTATTTAAAAAAAAAAAAAAAATAGGCCCATGGTACTTAACAAGAAAACACAGCTACTACGTGAGTTCTCATTTCCAGCTGTGTCATGTACATTTATAGATTCAAGCCTCTAACTACTTCATTATTTCTCTTAGGGTAAGCTATGCCCAAGCACTTCTAATAAAAAATGTTATTTTCCTCTTTTTAAAAATTTTTATATTAGTTAGGATACCATGCTAATATCTTTGAAATTTTAAGTATAGGTAATACATATCATTCATGAATTTTATTTTATGATAAAGAGCAATAAAAAAGTACTTCTGATTAAAACGGTCTTTGGGAGTAATGAGGTTAACTATTGATGCAGAGCATTTGAAATGTCAACATTAAAATATTTGAATGGAAATAATACCTTTCCATATTGCAAGGCAGAAAATATTAAGCAGTATGGGGCCATTTATACGTAATCTCATTGTCATAACTACATGGAAACAATTTTATATACTGAAGTCTGTTTAAATAATAAACAAATTACTATTCTTCAGTATAAGGACAAGAGCAAAGCTAAAATTATTTGAAAATATTCCTGCCTTTCAAAACAAACCCAAACAAACTGCCCTAGTTACTTCTTGACATATGTATAAGAAAGTTCTTTGTTCTACAACAAAGCACCTCAGGTTTGAAGGACATTGACATTGCTCTGATTTTTGGGGTTCTTACCTCTTTCTGGATGCCTGTGTGCTTTGATTTTGCTTTTAGAATTTTCTGGAATTCCTCAGATTCCAGGTAAGAGAGCTGCTCTCTCCTTTTTTTCTTTGCAGGCTCCAATTCATCCTCAGCTAGAGCAGAAAGAAAAAATGTTAAATATAACAGAGAAATCTGAGACAGCATAGATCCCTGTTCTCTGCCAATGGTGCCTCAGATGTTTAGCTTCCTCCGACTGTCTATTGGGTCTTTCAACCTTGAGACCACAAAGAAAGCTTAGGGAGTAACCCAAGCGGTAGAACCTAGAATACAGGGGTGACCTGATCGCTGGATTAGAATATCTCTTTCACTTTAACATAAGGAGCTGATTATGATAACAGATAACAAGAAAAATCCTATTTATAAACCAATTAAAAAATGGCAACACCAACCACAGAGTTTTAAAAATGAACCACAATTTAAAACAAAGGAATTCTATTTATTTCAAAGTAAATCTTCATGCTAATGCATTCTGCAAAGATTCAATGAGGAACCTTTTTCCTGATGGTTCAAATTGTGTATTAATTTCATTCCAATTTAATGTGGTTATAAAAACACAATCAGTTTCAATCTTAAATCTTATGTGGGGGAAAAGCAAGTGAAAAAATGACTTGGGCTGGGCATAGTGGTGCATGCCTATAATCCCAGTTGCTCAGAAGGCCAAGGTAGGAAGATCACAAGTTCAAGTCATCTCGAAATATAAAGGGTTGGGGACATAGCTCAGTAATAGAGCGCTTGCCTAGCATGTGTGAGTCCGTGGGGTCGATTCCCAACACCACCAAAAAAAAAAAAAAAAAAAAAAAAAAAAAAAAACTTATCATCAGAGCACTGGTTATGGTTTAGAAGTTAGAGCATTTCCCTAATAAATGCTCTCTTTCTCCCATTGCTAACTTTAAAATGGTAGTACCTTGAGGAGAAAATGTATTGTTCTTTTCTACACGATTCTTCACTTCCAGGACATTCTGGGAGTCCTTTTGTTTCTTTGTAATGTTGTTTGGATCAGTTTTTGTAAGAATCTGGCCTTTTGCCCTTAATTTGGAGATAGCAGCCAACTAGAAAAAGAGAAGAAGCTAAGAATCTAAAGATGAAATAGGTACCCAAAGCATCTTCCCCTTTCCAGCTATTAACCAGTAGAGTCTGGCTATTTTCTGATGGAAATTGACAAAGTATTTCTTCATCTTACCTAGAATTAGTAACAATTATTAGAATCTAATAACAGAGAGACAGGTCTATAAACTGATGAATGAAATTTCAGTTTACTTAAATGAAACAAATAGTTTAATATCATAGACTACAGGCCTCTAGATCTATAAAGGGGATCACATGATCATTTTGGAAGTTTTAGAATCAGAATTCAGGTAGAATTCCAGCTCATGCCCTGAGTAGCATGTAATATTACTTTATTTCTCAGTCTCAGTTTCTACATTGATAAAAGGGGATGATGATAGCATTGACCTGTCTTATTATAAGGTTCTAGTTGTCTGGATTCAATGAGACAAGGCGCATACCTGAACATAGGACAGGCATGGCACGCGCAGAGTAATATTACTCAATATGTGCAACTGCTGTTATTATTGATGTTACTGTTATCATTATTATAGGTAAGGGGCTTGGGCTTAGAGTGAGCTTTCGCCCTTAATTGGGTTATTCCTGGTGATTAGAGAAAAGCAGAAAGAAGTTCAATCAAGGGACTAGGGCAGTTGACAGATGGTATTCTGGATACCCCCCACCCCTACTTCAGCCAAAGCATTTTAGCTTTCATCTATTGACAGACTGGACTTCTGTATAAGGTTCTTTTTAAAGAAGAATTCTTTTTTATTTTTTTTGGTTGCTGGGATCCAACCCAGGGCCTTGTGTGAGCTAAATACACACTGTAGCACTGAACTACACCCTCACCCTAAAGAAGGAGTCTTTAAACCACTAGTTTTTAGTCTTGCCTCAAAAATTCCAATTTTTTCCTTAACAGCAATGTCTCTAGCTGCAAAGCAATATTTTCCTGGAGGCTATCTCCTTTAGCCTGATTCAGAACAGTTGAGACAGGGCTCAGTTTTCTTAGATTAAATGAATGGTATCAGACAGGGCTCAATTTTCTTAGATTAAATGAATGGTATGTGGATACCATTATCATTTAAAGTTCCTTTTACTCTACATAACATGATTGGTAAATAACCACTAGGCATCTAGTGAACATGAGTTCATAGTTTGACACCCAAGCTGTGTCTTACGGAATGCAAAATCAAGCACTAAAGAAAATAGAAGACAGTTACCTTTTTAGCTTCTGCAACTGCACTCAGTTTTGGTCTTGATGGTGGTGACTCATCAAAAAAGAGAACATCTTCCCCTTCTGAGATGCCTCGGCCAAGCTTAGGCACCTGTGTGGCCACTGTGCCTTCCAGCCCTGGGAACTCAGCCACTGTTCTCAAAGACTGAAAAGTGGGAAGCTGAGATGAGCATGGAACAGCTGGGCTCTGGACTTTGCTGGAGCTTTGAAGAAATCTTTAAAGAAACATGCAGAAATAAAACACAGGGTTTTACACAGATGGAAACTCCAGAACTCAAAGTGGACTGAGAGACTCTAGAAGGCCACCAGCTGATAACTAGTTGTTAGTAAAATAATTTCTTCCTAGGTTAATCATTCAAGTTACACACAAAAGAACAACTCTAACACTTAGATTAAATGACTTTTCATTGAATAAGTTCTGACTGTTGTATACTTTAGTACTGATGAACTCTTTCACCACCAACTGTCTTTCCAATGGGTATCTTCTGCAGGGCACAGTCCTGAAGCTAAGGTGTGGACAGAAACCCAGCCTATGATTAGCTCTAGGACCTGCAGGACCTTACTGAATCCCTCTGCATTTTAGTTTACTCAACTGGGAAGACAAAAAACATAGGATACATTTGGAAGTCCTTAATAGAGAGGCATTGTAACCTTCATGGTGATTATACATGGTTTTAAGAGTTATTTAAAATGAGTGAATCTCCAAACTAAAAAGCTTCTTCTCAGCAAAGGTAACAATAACATGAAGAGAGAGCCTACAGAATGGGATAAAATCTTTACCATACACACCTCAGACAGAACACTAATCTCCAGGATATATAAATAACTCAAAAAACTTAACATCAAAAAAACAAATAATCCAGTCAATAAATGGGCTAAGGAAGTGAATAGATACTTCACAGAAGAAATAGAATTTACCAACAAACATATGAAAAAATGTTCATCATCTTTAGCAATTAGAGAAATGCAAATCAAAACTACTCTATGATTTCATCTCACTCCAGTCAAAACAACGATTATCAAGAATACAAGTAATAATAAGCGTTGGTGAGGTTATGGGGAAAAAGGCACACTCACACATTGCTGGGGGAACTGCAAATGGTACAACTACTATGGAAAGCAGCATGGAGATTCCTCAGAAAACTGGGAATGCAACCACCATGTGACCCAGCTATCCCACTCCTCGGTTTATACCCAGAGGACTTAACATCAGCATACTACAGTAACACAGCCACATCAATGTTTTATAGCACCTCAACTCAGAATAGCAAAAGTATGGAACCAACCTAGATGCCCTTCAACAGATGAATGGATAAAGAAAATGTGGTACATATACACAATGGAATATTACTCAGGTTTAAGAAGAATGAAATTATGACATGTGCAGGTAAATGAGAAAATCATGCTAAGTGAAATAAGCCAAACCCCAAAAAACCAAAGACGGAATATTTTCTCTGATAAGCAGATGCTAATCCAAGTGTGTATACATGGGCAGGAGGGAATGACGGGGGAAGGGAGTTTGGGAACAATGAAGGAACTTCGGCTTGTGCAGAGGGGAGTGAGGGGAAGGGAGGGAGTATAGGGATGGGAACGACAGTAGAATGAAACAGACATCATTGCCCTATATACATGTATGATTACACTACTGGTGTGACTTTGCACCATGTACAGCCAGAGGAATGAAAAGTTATGCTCCATTTGTGTACAATGTGTCAAAATGCATTCTACTGTCATGTATAACCAATTAGAACAAATAAAAAAATTAAAACAAAAACCCTTTGGTAGTCTTCAAATTCTTTTTGGAAAATGCCCTTATATTTAAAAAAAAACAAACCCACAATTTAAGAAATACAACAACAAAATAGTGAACCTCAAAAATCATTTCGTTCAAACCCTTCATTTTTAGATGAAGAAACTGAGGCCCAAGGTCACATTGCTTACAAATGACAGACTCACAACTGGTAGCAGGTAATCTCAGGCCAGTATTCCTTTCTCTATCATTGAGCACTCCTGTGAGCTCTAGGCTAGTTTGCAAACTGCCTATCAAATCCTGCCTGAAGGTATGTTTTGTATTGCCAGCAAAATCCTGAAAAATGTCATACTATAATGCCTTCTAGCTGACAGGTAATATTTATTTCCCAATAGGCTCACAACCCACTATATTTTAATGTGCATATACATATTTATGTCACCTGGAGGCACATGATAAATACCTCTGTAGATATCCTATCAGAATCTCAAACTAAGCTGCCTGAGATCAAACCCTTCTCTTATTTTTCCAAAGAATTTCCCCTTGACTTTTAATTGAGTTTCCATGTAACCATTCACCTTTTTAGCAGCCCAGACTTGGGACAGCAGATTGGTTAAAACAGTGTAGTAGAATGGGTGGAGGCTGAAACTCAGCTATTACCTTCAGTTACATTATTAGTAAAACCAGGACCATAAAACATTGTCAGGTTGAGGACTGAATGAAATCTGTATTCAGGGAGTGACTGCTTGGTGCACGTAAGCACCTATAAACAGTGGCTGTTATCACTATCCAGACAACCTGAGTTCAGGAATCTCTGATTTGTCCACCCTCCCTATTTCCACTTGATTTTACTTCAAAAATGACTCCTTATTTTTAGTGCCTCATTTTTCTTATTTATCTGAATAACTAAGTATAACAATTTACTCATTGGCTCTGCCTGTATTTAAAAACCTAATTGTAACAAAATAAAAAAAACGAGAGCCAAACAAGTGAACATATCTTCCCTTTCTATAAAAATCCTCTTCATGCTTTACTTTCTCTTTTTCCACAGTGGTACTAACTAATCTACATCTGGTCTCAGGAGTCACTAGCTTAAGTTAGAAATGTAGAGCCTTCAGTGCTCTTCAGGTGATGACAAAAAGGTATCCAACCAAAATGTGAAGTCACATTTTGAAATTGAAATTGATTAAGAAATTCAAAGGATTCCCAAGATAAGTTACCGAAACAGTGAATGTTAAATCTGCTCCTCTTACCGTTTCTGAATTTCTTCTGATTTCCTCTTCCTCATCTCCAACATTTTCTGCTTCTGCTGCTTCAGGAGGGCCGATGCTGAGATAGACTGGATGGCAGGTTTTGAGTTTCCCATGATCCCTGAAACACAAGCCCATCTTAGGGATTTCCCTGAGAGCCAAGAACTAGGGCCCACACTGCCGCCTGTGAGCTGACTGTACCTGAAGCCTTGGCTTTTGCTAAGTGTTCTTTTAAGTTTCTGGCTCCAAATGTTGGCAGGTCCATCAGTTCCCTGAACTCCTCAGAGCAAGATAAGGCCTTCTGGGAAATTCCTGGGATGTGCAAACATTGGCTTTAGAAAGGATCTAAAATTCAGATGGTTTGATGTCATAGGATGTGTCATTTTTTTTTAAAATATATTTTTTAGTTATCCATGGAAACAATATATTTTGTTTATTTATTTTTATGTGGTGCTGAGGATCAAACCCAGTGCCTCACATGTGAGAGGCAAGTGCTCTGCCACTGAGCCACAACCCCAGCCCTAGGATGTGTCATTTTAAAAACCCTGTACTCATCACAATTTCATCATTTAAAATAAAGCAATGGAATGTCAAGAGAAAATACAGAGCCCTTGACCCCTAACATCTGTCTAGGACTGCAAGGGTATTGTAAGTATGTTATTTTTAGTAATGACTAGAACACTAGGCACTAATATCTGTGGGGTTGTTTCAGACACTATTTCTATGCTAGGCCTCGGCCATGTTAAGACCTAAAGTACACAATAGGCTGGCATTCTCTGATTTAGAATTATTTTAACAAAAGATAACTGATAGGACTGACCAGGAATTTAAAACCACTGATTCTAATGCTGGATATTAAGAGTCTGACCCAGATACACTAGGAAATCTTAAAGCACACAAAGCCAAGGCACAGCTAAGATCAACATGTACGTTTCCTTTATGTCCCACTACTGGGCTTCATGCCTTTAGCTTAGGCCATATTACGCATTAAGTGCAAGTGATGGCTGGATATTCAGCACCTAAGAGTATAAGCCACATAAAACATATTTCAACTGGAGAAAGAAATTTATGATGAAGAAACTAAGTTACCGAGTTTTTGCTGAGTTTCCTGAATGATCAAGTTTGTGCCCTTCACAACCAGATTACTTAGAGTAGTTTGAACCTTCTTCTTAGGAGCAACAGCCGCAGCACTGAAATGACAAGACCCACACCATGAAAGAAAAAGCACCAACTCCAATGCTCTGACGAGTAAAGGTCACAGAAATAAATATTCAATGTATTTACTACCAACTGTTGAAGTCTCTCAAAGCACCATGTAAGTAGGCTTTACTAATGCCATGACCTGGCAGTGTAACTGGTTTATGTGGAGAATAAGAGGCAACCTACAAATTTGCCTGAGGCCATTTTGGAAGGGCAAAAGAAATACAAAATATGTCAATATTCTAGAAGTCCAGGAATTTGTCTTAAGATGATTAAGCTTTGTGTAGAAATTGAGGATAGTAACTAAAAATTGAGGATAGCTTAGTTTATGATGTTATAAATTAGAATCACCATTAATGTTCCTCTAAGTGTTTAAAAGAGCCAAGAATAAGAATAGCAGGTAACCACTAAAAATAATGACATTAAATATTTGACTAGGAAAACATTATTTTGTGAGGAAAAAAAGGGGTCACAAAGAAATGTATAATATGGCTCACTTAATATTACCAAAAATTCAAACTTAAAACAAAAAAAACCCAAACACCTGGGTGCATAAATACCAAACAGCTAATCATTTTCTAGGTGGTAGGATTATAGGTGACTTTTACTTTCTTCTTTTGGTTGAATTGTATATTCTTATTTAAAAATAATGAACAGATATTTCTTTTTAGCAATGTGGAAAAAATACTGAAATTATTTTAAATCATAAAAATGTGTTTGATATTATCAAATAAACAGGAAGTGTGAATCCTCTTGCTTAATTCCTGTTGTATTGGGAACAAAATGTGTTTAATGATAAACCAACTAAAGCTCCTTTGTGCCAAGTCCCACCTGTCATATCTTCAGATGTGCTCCTTACAATATAGTGACAGGGCCATCGATCATCTACTTCAGGAACTCTATAGAGTTCTACAGTCTGAGTGTCTGCCCTGCAGCATCCCACCCTTATGTGAGACTTCATAGGGTGTGTTCACTAAATTAAATTGGGTTCTAAGAGGTCTGCAACCTTGATCAAATAGTCACAACAAAATTGACTCAAGGGCTATTAAGACTATGATGAGCTTACTCTCAATGGTATGCCGACAGCCCCCACAAAATTACACCATTTGTGTTAGAAGCTAAAAAAAAAAGTACGGGCTCTGATTAAAGATCATGACTGCCTAATCACTCCCTTCTGTATGCTTTTCTCTCTAAGAATAGAAGTCCTTGTCTACCACATTGCAGGCAGGAAACTATGAAAGATAAAACCTGGACAAGTATCCTAGGTCAGTTACAGAAAAGTCCAACCAGTGGGTTTACTCTTAGGAAACAAACAAAACTCTTGCCCCAAAAGAAGTCCTGAGAATGTCTTACATGGAAGCTGCATATGATGCAGAAGACACTCCTCCATAGTAAAAACCATCTTGACACAGGCGCTCTTTTAGACTGGCACCTTTGCGTGCAAATTTCTTTGGAATACGTCCTCCGGAGAAGGTGGATTGCAAATCAGCTCGCTTTGCACTGAGTTTCTTGTACTGAGCCTGGATGTGATACTGACAGTACTCACAGTCATTCTGCAAAGAAGAGCAGTTGATGAGGAATAGGATTGAAGCCCTGGGAGCTGCAGGCAGAAAGAGCCTCTTTTCAGCCTCACAACACTGTCTACATGCAGAGTCCCCTAAATGTTTAGAGCAGCATTATTCATATCTGCCAAATGTAACTCAAATGTCAAGCAACTGAAGAATGGATAAACAAAATGCAGTCTGTTCATGCAAGGGAATATTATTTAACCATAAAAAGAAATGAAAGAATATTACAATATGGGTGAAACTTAAAAGATGTGGTAGGCAAAAGAAATCAGTCAAAAAGGTCACATTCTGTGATCACATTCTATGAAATATTTAGAATAGGCAAATGAGGACCCAGAAAGTAGACTAGTGCTAACCAGAGGCTGGAAGAAGAGGGACTGGGGAATGACTGCTAATGGGTATGGGTTTTTTTTTTGAGGTAATGAAAGTATTCTGAATTACATGGTTGCACAATTCTGAATACACTAAAAAACTACTGATTATATATTTAAAAGGGTGAGTTGTATGGTGTATGATTTACATATCAATGAAGCTATTTTTTGTTTTTTTTTTTTAAAAGAGTCATAAGGAAGTTATATTAGAATATAGACTAAAATAAGCTTCCTGGTGTGTTTCATCATTGTTGGCAGTGAAAAACCTCCCTACCCTTAGCTTTTTAAACTGGCAATTATTAACCACACATTTCACTTTCTCATTTTGAGTATTCCTGTTAAGTAGGAAACTCAGTTCCAATTTAATCATTTCAGCTAAAATAACTAAACTCTAATCCTAATTACTTTTCTTTAGCAGAAGCCATCTTAAACAAGTTTGAAACCAACCAAATTAACAGTCTGTGTACAAGGCTCTCCATTTTTCTTCTTGGCTTTACATGTTCCCAAGTCAAGAGCTTCACCCATAATTAAAACCTTCTGAGGATGATCAATAGACAAGCACACCTAAAGAAAAAAAAGCAGGGTAAGAGTTAAAAGCAGACAAAAGCAGGGTCTCTTAGTAGCAAGAATGGATAAAAGAATGGTTGGTACTGATTTAAGACTTATTGGTCCAAAGGAATTTAAAACTGGGGCTCTATAAAAGAGATTTAGAAGTGAGAAAACATTCAGCTTTCTTCTCAGTAATGATCTCTTCCTTTCTCTTGGCTATTAGAATTGGTTTTTTTTGTTTGGACTTGCAAAAGCTCAGCCTCAGAAAAGGGATCCCATTTTGCTTTCCCAGCAATGGTCTAGCTATAAGTCTCAAGACTTAGCCAATGAGACTTCAGCAGAAATTGGTAGGAAAGCCCTTGCTTTCCTAGTAGGAGATAGTGGCTGGCTCATCCTTCCTCTTCATTTGCTGCCTTGAATGGTGATATGATTACAGGAGGACAACCAGTTCTCCCCCTTCTTGCTTGCAATTCTCAGGCAGAATGTATTATGAAAACAGGTTCTAATATAAGGAGGAACTGTCCTGAAGAGCCTAGATTTTTATCCTCAACCCTCTTAAAACAGGATGTCCTATAATACTTGAGGTTGGTGTGTTATACAGTCTAGAGTAGAGTACTTTTGGAAACTGGCTAGTTTTCCTAAGTCTTAGGGGGATCAGTTAACTATGGATCATGGGCTTCTATGGATTATTAGAACCTATCTATAAGTAATAAAGTTACTTTGCCTGGCTTGTGAGAGCATTCAGCATCAATGGACTCAAACTCTGGCAGTCGGGTTTGTGCATAAGCCTCTTGCCTGATCTAAAATTCTAGCAGAAATTGGCAAGGTGTTTCGAGTCCTTTACTGGGAGTGGTATCTGATACAGTAATTCTGCTCCACAGTGATGACTGGAACTTCAGTCATCTTGTAAGTAAGGGGGAAAGTCAGAGACTCACAGAGTCATTGCCATGACATTACTATACTGCCCATGTTTAGATTTTTATCATGTAAGAAAAACAAACCTCACCATTTATTTTTTAAAAAACAAACTATAATGAAATTTTCCTATTACCTGTAGACAAACACATTCCCAACAAACAGATGAAGATCTGATGAAAACAAGGAGTGAAATAACATTTTTTTTTCCTTTCCTTACTTTTGAATTTAATCTGACAAAAAGGCAAAGCTTGCTGGATGAGGGTAAAGAAATTACTTGGTGCTAATTCATACTGGGTCTAGATTTGTAATTTATTAGAGAAGCAGTGGATGGCTTGAGAAGAGGCTTTGATTCTAAACTACAGTTATAACTGTAATAATTAATGGAGCAAAATTCCTTGAGGCTACCATGAAAATTTATGTAAGGGATCTAAGGAAACCTGAGCATAAGAGTTCAAAAAACTCTAGGAACCTTGGAACTAATTTGAAAAGATAGAGTGAAGGTAGTTGTTACAAAATACTTTGGAGTAGGTAGAAATTCAGAACACTGTGGATGATTAACAAACACCAGATTAATGGAGACAATAATATAAAAGCATGACTCATTTTTGGGGGGTAGACCAATACTAACATTTTTTTATAAAACTCAGCTAATTTTGTAAAAACAATCAATCAATATAATCATAGACACATTCTTACCTCCTCTGAACCATCCTTGGGCTTCATGGGATTAGCATTTAGCAATCCTATGACAGTACCTTGCTCCGTTTTCCAGAGTCCTTTATGAACTTCCCCAAACAAGAATAATGACACATATCGTGTCAGGTCACGAAGATCATTTAGTCGCCAAATGCTAAATGTTTTCCCCTGAAAAGAATTTTTATTCTATTTTTAATTTGAATTTTTGAATTGTTGATTACCCTGTCTCTATTTATGGTTCAGGTGCTAAAGTACTGTTTTTGATACTAGGGATTGAACCCAGGGGTGCTCAACCACTGAGCCAGTTCCTCAGCCCTTTTATATATTTTATTTAGAGACAGGGTCTCACTAAGTTGCTTAGGGCCTTGCTAAATTACTGAGGTTGGCTTTGAACTCACAATCCTCCTGCCTCAGCCTCCAAAGCTGCTGGAGTTACAGGTGTGTGCCACCATGCCCAGCAGTTCAAGTTTTTCATTGTAGGAAAATACAAAAATATAATGAATCCCAAAAATACAATCATCAAATGTCTGCTAATCCCATGCAGTGGGCCAGCACCGCCTTTTTAACCGCCGCCCCTGGCACACACCATTAAGAGGACAAGAAGCTACAGTGTTACCATTTAATAACTTACTGACATAAACTTATACATGTAAACAACTTCGTATCTATCAGTTATCACTGATTAATTTATTATGCGCATTTTCCCGTTTATGAAATACCTAGAAAACCTAAATTGAAATGATGGTGAAATGTGATGATCATTACTATCCAAAGTACATGTATGAAGATATGAATTGATGTGAATATACTATGAATATAACCAGAGATATAAAAAAATTGTGCTCTATATATGTAATAAGAATTCTAATGCATTCTGCTGTTATACATAAATTTTAAAAACTTACATAAAAAAAAAGAAAACCTAAATTGAGCAACATATATACCACTTATGGTAACTTTGACATAAATATTTGTTTTTGGAGATCCATTCTTTTGAGAAAAGAAGGTGAATGATTAGCAATAGTATCCATTAATATTATTGACATAATTAACATTATTAATGATAATAAGTTATATAATAAGCTCTAGATTATGATTTCCAACCTATTTTAATGCCTCTGTGTCAATTTCATTGAGATATTCAAGAATTCAAAACCTGGGACTTAACTGGTTAAAGAAAATTGGCTGAGCTTTAAAATTTCAGAAGTATTATTAAATATTTAGAGAAAACAACTCAAAATGTGAATCACTTATAACATGAATAACCTCCAAAGACACATTTTAAAAAACAGAACTGTTTGAATAACACTGAAACAAACTATTTCAACAGGGGTGTCCTAGGACAGGTCTAATTAGTGAGTTAGTGCCCGTACTATAAAGCATTATAATTATTCTTCCATGGGTTCATGCAATGTCTTTCTTGGAAGAACTGAGATAAACTTTCACATCTACTGTTTCAATGTCATCATAGCCAGTGTGAAACAATTAAGAACTTAATTAAATGAAAACCATATTTGTTCACATTTATCCCAATAGTAATAGGGCTCAATCTTGGTGTCAGATCTTATAAACAATCCATGGTTGGAAAAATCTAAATTGGAAAATAATAACAGATTGAGCATGATTAAGCACACTATTTTAAAGCTGGAATGGATTTTCAATATAACCAAAGCCAGGCTTCATTTTGTGGATAAGAAATGGAAGTCTTTCAAGAAAGATTAAGAGTCAACCTGAGGACCTACCACTATTTTAAGGGAGAACGAAGCTTAGAACTCAGGTTTTTTTCCCTTGCTAGGTCACAGAGTTTTTCCTCACACTATGCCTCAGTCAACTGCAATTTTGAAACTTGGGAGATCTTTTGGGAGAGCCACCAACTTAAAGATACCATATTGTGTTGCCATAGGCCAGAGATTTCAGCACTTTTGTGATTGATACTTTGCATTTACAGAGATCTCCAAAGGATCTGTGAATTCAGCCTCTCTGATTACTTGCCCTTTTCTCCTCCACAGGAAGGATTACAGTGTCACATGGATGTCCACATGTATAAAATACTATGAGAATGATTTGAACAATGAAAAGCCCAAGATACCTATATAACTAGCTTTTTAAAAGATAGGGCATTCTTTACATATTCCCCTTTGTACCAACACAAGGATAGTGAACTAGATTTTTCAAAGTGAAATACACTGACAAGTAAAAAATTAAGGATGTAAGTTCCATTATCAGTTTTCAATGAAGCAGCTCAGAAATCAATAGCATGGCTCACATTGTTAGTACTCTGTGGAGTGACTTTCTTCACTATAACCCCAAATGTCACCCAGTCCATTTCTTCCAGTTTCTCACTTGCCATCTTTTCCTTTATCTGAGACAGTCTGATTAATTTTCGGCCAGTCATTTTCTTGTTCATTTCTGTGGAGGATACTCTAGGTCGCCTAAGTTAAGAAACCAGCAATAAACAGAATATAATTCTAAAAAGAGACATCTGGCATCTTAAGCAGGTGATAAGAGGAGGTGTTACAGGCACGCACCTCTACAGTTTCTCAAGGGATTAAGTTATATAATATAAACAATACACACATTTTTACAGCAGATAAATAAAAATCAGATAATTTTTAAAGTGAGGTTTGCCTTTCCACAAATACAGATCTGGGATTTACACAGAATAGAAAAAAAAAAAAAAAATCACAAATCCTTTAAGTGCTAATAAGTTATAACATGTTATAACATTCTTTTTAAAAATTTTTATAAAACTGAATTGATATTTAAAGCTCATCAGTTCTTCAAGAATTTTACAGGTTCTACTATTTCCAACCAGACTTTTTAAAAAACAAATACTCTCACAACAATAAAGGCTTTTGAATTTAGCTTTGATGAATACATTCTCTTTTTTTTTGGTATTGAGGATTAAACCCAGGGGTGCTTAACCACTGAACCACATCCAAGCCTTATTTTTTTAATATTTTATTTAGAGACAGGGTCTTGCTAAGTTGCTTAAGGTCTTGCAAAGTTGATGAGGTGGGCTTTGAATTCTTATTTCCTCCTGTCTCAGCCTCCCAAGTACTTGGGATTATCAGCATGGATCACATGCTCAGCTTGATGAATATATTCTTATTCCTAATCATTTGTCAAAATCTGGTGAATTTTCAAATTGTTCTTCTATAATAGAATATGAAGATCTATTCTGCCCATACTATATATTCATAAAAAACTCTACTATCCTCATTCACCTATATGTATTTAAAAAATTCTATATCCACTAGTACCACAAAAATAAAAAGTAGACTAAATTATACCTAAATAAAGATGAAAAAAACCCTTAAAACAGTGACTATCCCTGTTTCCACCTCAGTTTCTAATTAAATATACTATATTTCCATTTTCTTCTTAACAGATATTCTTTATTCATCATGAAAACAAGAATAAGTCTTCCTTAAACATTTTATATGCAACTGTCCTGAGTTAAACCCAGTGCTACTGCTGGTCTTATTGCCAAGTTTTGTACAGTTCAAGAGTTGTTGGTATTCTGTCAATCTGCTGCACCAACATGCTACTTCTAGAAGTTTCTGTCTACTGGGTAGAAGAGCCACCTAGTGGTGCAAATGAGGGAAATAAGAGGATTGTTACACATACTGACCTGAGTCGCAGGCCAGAGAAGGCTTCCACAGAGACCTGCTGAGCTGGTAGTGCCCCAGAATTCCCTGGTGTCCCCAAGCTCTGTTCTCTAGTTATCCCACTGGGTTTGTTCCCAGGAACAGTTTGGAGTGGTTGGGAGGGTGCACTTGTCATCTTTGAAAATGAGCTCTTGGCCTCTAGAAAGTTACCTTAAAAATTCAGTGAAAAGAAAGCCATGATGGATGAATGCAAAATTTGTTTTTACAGTTTCTTTTTTAATCAACTAATGCAAAACAAACAAAATGAAGACAGAACAAAATGAAGCCCACAAGACCATTTCTAACCTACCCTCAAAATCTCTGCAAAACAGCCCAACACAATATGATGATAGCCACCAGTTACAGGTAGCCACTGATTACTTAAAATGTGACTGGTGCTTCTAAGGAAATAAGTTTCTAATTTAAATAGATACATGTGGCTAGTGGTTACTGTATTAGAATGTGCAGTTCTAAAATACCTATATTCTATGTAATGATACTTATTGAATGTTTACCATATACAAGATTTCAGTAGATTCCATTCAGAAGTGAAAGCCTTCCTTTAGGAATAAATAATTAGAAGAGATCTATGCACAGATCAAATTCTAACTTGGGCATATCTAAAGTTAATTTCCCTTTTGACTTTCCATTCCATTTGTAAGACAGGGGAGAAAAAGGGGTAGCAGGGTATTCTGATTATTATTTGCATTAAATATCCCTGATGTGGTTACTTTTTCATTTTGGAGGTGTTTGTAATGCTCCCAAAGATCAGAAAGCTTGAGTATTTTCCATAATAAAATTTCCCTTGTTATATAAGATTATGTCAAAGGGACTTTGGATCATTGCTCCCAAGCTAGGAGTCGTGACAACTCTAGAATTTTAGAATTAGAAACCATGTCCATGTCCTGCCTCCTCAAAACAAATCTTTGAAAACTGCCTAATGAAACATGCTAGTAATGCCAAAGGTCTCAAGAGAATGGACAATTTTCATGAGTGAATAAACTGAATATAGAACTTGCTATCAAATTAATATGACCACGCCAAGACTGCAACTATTCTCCATTACCACATCATAGGTCAAAGCTATTCAAAAGGGCTTTTTTGAACAAACATGACCAATAAATACTGCTTCATTTAGGCTTCTTTATCTCCAGACCATTTTGTCTCAAGTTTTTTTGAAGAATAATCACTTTGGACAAACTGAAGCAATAAACCAAGACCAATATAGGGTCTATAAATTCTTTTCATTGTGTGTGTGTGTGTGTGTGTGTATTTGCTTACCATTCTATACTCCTGGCAAAGAAGTTTTTTTTTTTTTTTTTTAGTTCAATGAACATTTGTTTTATTTATACGTGGTTCTGAGGATCGAACCCAGTGCCTCACGCATGCTAGGCAAGTTCTCTACCACTAAGCCAAAACCCCATTCCCTCAAAGAATGAACATTGCTTAATACAACCCAGTTTCAAATAAAGTTTTACCATTTTAAGGGCATATGTGCCTTACTCTCCCAAGCCCGAAGATTAAATTTCCATATTCCCAGCATGAGAACTTCATCCACATGTTATACTTCAGTCCAAAGTACAACTTTAAGACTACATGGTTAAAATAATTCAACCTATTAACTATTCAGTAAGCATTTACTGCATACCTAAGGGTTTTCTAAGTACTTTGAGATGTACAGGAAAGGCACAAAATATATCATATGGTTTCCATTCCCAAGAAACTTATTTTTCTCAGTGGGGACATAAGACAGACCAAAAGACTATAGATAGACACACACACACACACACACACACACACACACACACACGACAATGCCAAAATATATTTTAAACAGAGCGAGAGCAGTGGCAACCAGTGAGGCCTTGAGTATCACACCTGTAGAAGTCTTTGGTTTCCGAGCTACTCGCTTTGTTCTTGGTAGGGCAGGGACATCAAGCTCTGCAGAAAAGCATGTTGATTCCTGAATTCTCTGAACTTTCTTCTCCTTAAGAAGGGGCCGTGGAGACTTACTTTCTTGATTAAAAATAAATTAGAAAAACCAATTTAGGAAGGGGTTCAAAGGCTATTTTGCTAGGAGTTGAATTCAAAGGATAATGTTACAATTTCTAAAAGACACGAATGTATACTATTATCAGAATTACAGTCTTATTACCAAGGGATTTATGTGGAAGGGCTGGACTTGCAGGCTGTTTAAGTGATGCTGCTTTTAGCTGTTCCTGTAAGGATTTCATTCGCTCTTGCAACTTCCTTAATTCATCTAGGAAAGAAAAACAGATTTAAGAACAAGGAAGGAAAAAAATGGATACATGAGAAAAATGCTGGCAATATTTTGCCTGTCCCCCACCTCAAAACCTTAAGACTCTCAATATAACCACATACTTAAAGCTCATGCTTAATTTTTACTCCAAAGAGGTCCCTCAGAGAAATAAACTTTTCATTTCTAAGCAATTACGACTCTCATATCTAAGCCAGTTAAGAATCTGTACCACAGATATTATTGATGCATATGTATAGTTAATTTTTAGGAGCAAAGAAATAATTATACAGAGCTGGGGTTGTGGCTCAGTGGTAGAGTGCTTGCCTAGCATGCGTGAGGCACTGGGTTTGATCCCCGGCACCACATGAAAAGAGCCATTCTGTGGAGGATCAATTATGGCTGGCTGACAATGATCCAAGGAAGCCTATGGATGCTGAAACATAGATTTGAGTATCTACTGTCTTAACTACCTACTGAAAAAATTTTTATTTTTACAAAGTCATTTATCTCTACCCTTGAATCAGCAAGTATTTTGATGAAAACTATCAGTTTTCTTGGATAGTTGTGGTCTTGGAGTCTGTTGGCAAATGGTTAGAGCACCTTGTAACTCCTGATTGGTTTTCTCTTGACTAGGTGCAGGAGCCAGGAGGACCTTGTTTTCAGTTGACTGCAATGTAGGAACTTCTTCCTCATCTGTTAAGTCCCCCATGTCCCCAAAGAGAGTGGCCAAATTTTCTTTCTGGTCTTCCATCTTTCCTATTTCGTCAACAGCCTCTTCAGTATACGATTCACCATCACCATCGGCATCAAAGAGTTCATCAAACGTGTCAGGTTTACCATCTTCCTGGGGCAAGGAGTTACTTTCTTCTGAATTACAAGCCAAGGCTGACTCATTTTCCTCTAGCAGAGCTGTTAGCAAAGACAAATCATCTTCCTCCACTGGAAGAAATAAAGGTGGGAAATTAAGCCTACCTGAGAAATTGCTCATGACAAGCATAGTTAAACATTCAACATAACAAAACTATTAAAATCAATTTACAGATTCACCATTTTGCCTGATACCTTGTTGTTCTCCTTGTACCTACATTTCCTGGCCTCAGATACTTCTTAGAGGGCATAAGGCTAAGAAAGAAAGGACTAGGATCTGCTTAGTGACTACAGCGGCCCAGGCCCTGGGCTACATCTTTTTTACCTGTGCTACTTTAATTGATGAGACAACTTTCTGCATGACAACTTCCATGAGGTTCAGCCAACAAAAGAATAATTAAAAAACAGTAAACATAGATTCAGGCCTTAGCTGTGTTTGCTTCCTCACTTTTTAACTATTTTTGGGTTTTGTTTTTTTTCTTAATACAGAAAAGTATACTAAAAGTATTCATGTCCCATCATCCAGAATTAGCCATCACTAACATTTTTTTTTTGGCCTTTTAAGTAACACTTAGCAGGGATCTATCATGCCAGATCTTATCCCAACTTCTTACCACTCTCTATAGCAATCACTTTCATAATTTGGGGGTATCATTCTGGCCCATTTCCATACTTTTACATAAATATATAGGTAGTAAGAATCAATGTATGATATTGTTGTCTTAAAAAGTCACATAAATATTTCACACTGTATTTATTACTCGGTATTCATTGGTCATTCTATATTGCTTGTAAAATTAGACCAAATCAAAATAGTTCTAGTTTATTTCTTTTATTTTTTGTATCATATTCTATAGTAAGGCTGAATCAATAATCCATTTGGTAATAAATAACATTAGGTTATTCCCAATTCTAAATATGCTGCAACCATTCATATATATATATATATATATATATATATATATATATATATATATTTATCTTTTTGCACATGTGTGTTTCTTGGAAGTGAATTGCTGGTTTGTTGGGAATGTACACTTCCTATTTTACTAGATACTGCTAAACTGTTCTCCAAGTGCAAGGACACCAGTATCTTGAAATTTTTTTGCCAAAGATGACTTAAAAATTATCTCACTCTTTTGATTGGCATTTCCTGGATTACTGGTGAGGTTAAGAATCTTTTATGATTACTGACAAGTTGTATTTCTTCTTTCTTAATTAGCTTATTTTCTTTGCTCATTCCCTCTTCCCCACATTTGGGCACTATTCCTTTATAAAATCAGAGGTATTTAGAGCAAAATGTCAAGGATATCTGACCGATTGCCCTCATTTGAAAGATTAAGGGCTGGAATGAGTAGGAACTTGTTCAGATTCACAGGAGACAGTGGCAGCCTGGATTAGTAAGGAGTTCTCTAGATCAACAAACCAACCCCTTCTACCACTCTATACTCTCATAGCAGATGGAAAGAGCAAAGGGCTAGACTTATATTCTAGAATGTTCTGACAAGCCTAATGGTTAAGAGTCAGATGTCATATAAAAATTGGTTTCAATTGTTTGGTCAACAAAGACTTCAAGACTGCAGCATGGAGCATGAGAAGAGAGGTGATCCTAGCTCCCTGTGCTTCAGAGAAATTGCAACATCTCTAAATCAAAGCAGAGAGGCCTCTACTACCTCTCATTTCTAGCTGCCAAAGATAGTACATCATAGGAAGAGGGCTTGACTCTTTTTCTTTTCATTTCTTTTTTCATAGTACTGGAGAATGAACCCAGGTGCATGCTAGGCAAATGCTCCCAGGGGGCTCCATCATTAGCCCCCAAAGACTCTTAATTCCCATGCTTCTCTCACATGTTCTCAAGTTCCCTGACAAAATCTTAACCATGAATAAGTCCAACCAACTACCACCTCTATGCCAGCACACTACCTGGTCAATATTACTGGGAAAAGACATGTTATCATGCTAATTGGCCTACTTTTAAATTTATGCCAGCAATATCAAACAGGCATTCAACAATGCTCAAAAAATGCTTCCCTAATACATTTCCTTTCCCTTTCCCTACTTCACACAGCCTTTCCTCAAACCACCTATACCCCCACCCCTCTTTACTCTTGGCTGATGACCTTGATTTATATTTTGCAGAATAAATAGAAGTAACTAGCTTCCTCATTTTTCACTACCAAATCTGAACTATGTTCTCTGCTTACCTCCTGACAATGGATAGTGTGCAGTCCTATTTATAGCAAATTCTCCTGTTTATATACTAGTTCCCTTTCCTTCAGCTTCAAGAATGTCACTCTACAATTACCAACTCTGTCTCCTGCATCAACAATTTTTCTTTTTCTTCTGAGCATTTTTATCAGCAGACAAAGTCATTCTCGAGACTCGTGGTAAGATAGTTTGTTGTTGTTGTTTTTAACTTTTAATTTGTTATTATCTTACTCCCTTGATGAAAATGTAAGCAGGAACAATGTTCAACAGTGTATCCCCAGTACCAGTAAACTTTTTATTCTCTTTACTTTGGCCAAATTGTGAAGCCATGCCAACCAAATTAGTTTTTCCTATTGGATACTATGATTTCTTAGCACATATCCAAGCACCTCTTATTTTCATGACCACCTCATAGAAAAAGTTATGGTTTGTGTTACATAAACTATTCTACAGGAATTGCAATGAGTTTCATATATATCACAGGGTAATGAATTTCTACATTCAGTTTTATAATCTTTTTTCCTTTAAAAAGTATAATAATCTTGAATTTTTTAAAAAATCTAGTTTCAAACAATGACCTCAAATATGCAACCAGAAAAATAATGCATTTTATTTGTCAAGATCCCTTTACAATCAACACAGTCATTTTTATGCTGCTTCAGGCTAAGCTTTGCAAATAAGAGAAATATCTCTTTACTGACTAGTATTGTGTACACATCTATGAAAAAATGAAAGTTAGAAAGGACTGTTAACAGTTGGGGATGTAGCTCAGTGGGACAGTGCTTGCCTAGCATATACAAGGACCTGGGTTCAATCCCCAACATTGAAACAACAACAGAAAAGACTGTTAAGAAGTTTTAACTTTGAGAGATGCTGTCCTTGGGGGTGGGAGGTACCCTGGGGATGTGGCTCAGTGGTTAAGCAACTCTGGGTTCAATCCCCCACTATCATCACCCTCAAAAGAAGAAAGGACAGTCAGAATTTTAAGTCAGATCTAGACTAAGACTAAAACGATTTCAACATATTTCCACATCAAATGGAAGCTCCTGAGGTCTGACTTCCTGGTTCAAATCCCTGATCTGACAGTTTGACCTGTGATAAGTTACTAAACATCCCTGACTTCTTGTCTATAAAATACAGTGGCTGTGAAAATTAAGTAAATTAATATATGTAAGGATCTTAGCAAATGCTTGCCACATTTTAAGAACCTCAGCAAGCAGTATTATGAAAGACAATTACAGTTGCCAGAGGGAAAAGAAAAATCTCACCTGGTGAAAACATATAACATTCAGAGACTAAAATGAGATCTCTTTTGAACCACTGAAATAATATTATGCTCAGAGTAGGAAAGCATTTTCACTATTTTGTAAATAGAATAACAAGTCCATGCAGGAAAGGGTGGTTTTCCATGAAACAAAGAGAAATTAAGAAAATAACCAGGTCTTACCATCCATGCTGTCAAAAGTTGTGACCAGGAACTGAAGGAGGATTAGATGGCCAAGAGGATGAGTACTGTAGAATCTTGGCTGTGTGAAATCAACACAAGAAGTCACCTTTGATTCTTTTTGGTCTAACAGTGCATATCCAACAAATCCCATGGGCTATAACCTTAGAATTCGTCTAGAATCTGACAATTTCTCATCTTTTCTCTGCCCACAGCCAACACGATCTCCTCTTTACACGTAAACAATATTCTTTTACTTGTCTTCACACTATGATTACAGAAATCATTCATTGGTGAAATGTAGAGTAGTTTGTATAATACAAGGTGGTAGAAATGAGACAGACTATGAATAAGAATTATTGAGGCTGGTCTAAATACTAGGGCTGGTATCCCATATTATTATAACGCAAACGATGTTGACTTTATTCATAGTGGCTTAGTGTGTAACTACTTAGTTCCAGCCTTTGTCAGAATTTTAATTCAATACTAGTTAGCAAAGCACAGAGGAGCTTTTGAAGATAAAAATATATCATTCTGTGTGCTCTCCAGTTTTTCATTTAAAGTGACTTATTAAATTGCAAGGCTATTTAGACTTAACTTACATATATGTCACTTTCACAAGTGCAATGTCAAGATATTGATTATGGTGCTTTCTTTTTATTTATTGAACAAACATTTCCATGGACCCCATCGTGTGTAATGTAGGATATTATTCACCAGGGAATCCAGTGGAGAGTTAGGAGCAAACTTGGTTCACTGCTATAACCAGTCCCCACCTTCTCTCAGAATATACTCATTCACCCTCATATCCAGGGCCATTCAACAAGTATTATGGGTTTTATTGCCAAACTATAGCTCAAATCTTTCAGTTCTCTCCAACCTCACTGACAAAACCCTAATATGAGCCACCATTAATCTTTTATCTGGACTATTATGTTAGCTTCCTATATTGGTTTCTTTGCTTCCTACAATCTATTTTTCATACAACAGTCACTGTAATCTTTCCCTAGTAAACTTTTAGGAACACATACAAGATCATAGTATTTCCTTAACTGAAATTCTTTAATGGTTTTTCATTGCACTTAAAAACTAAATTTACAAAGCCTGCGAGGCAATGGATACTGTCTCACCTTGTATTTCTACTGCCTCATCTTTTCTGTATATACCCCATCCAACTCTACCCACCTCCCAAACTATGCTCCAGCCAGACTGGCCTACTTTCAGGCCTCAGGCACTTTTGTTTGGAAAGCTCCACCAGAGCTTCTCATCCTCACTTAACTCTCCATTTTTCTAAGTCTTTCCAGAGCAGCCTATCTGCTAAGCTTCCTTCTGTATTCTTCTCATCATAGAGGAAAGGAAGATATCCTTTCGACTATCTCATGGCACATCATCCATCACCGTGAACTTGTTTGTTATTTATTTTCCTCCTTAGACCGCAAGCCTCCTCCTAAGGGTAGACATCCTGTGTCCGGAGGCCGGCAAATGCACGCTTTCAATACTGGTTAGGAAATTAAATTACTGATTAGACAAACAAAGAAACGAATCAATAATGAACAAAAGGCATTCATTTGACAAGTATTTTTAAAGATTACTCTTTAAAAAACAAAACAAAACTGATTTCTTAAGTAGGAGACCCGGAGCCCAGGCGCCTTCCCCGCCGTGCCGCACCCTTAGTGCACCCGCTCCAAGCCGGTGCTCAGCAGCTCGCCCCCGCTGCAGCCCGATCCCGGACCTCGCCCACTCGAGCGCCCACGGTTCTGCGCCTCTCATGCTCAGACTCCTCCAAATCCTCCCACAGACGCGCGAGGGCCACCCGCATGCCCAAAACCCGCGTTTCTCACCAGGCGCCGGCTAGGAGACTCAGTCTACCGCGGAACCCGCCAAAATTAAAACTCGGGCCAGCCCCGGCTTCTGACGTCAGACGCATGCGGCTGCGGAACCGTACTGATTGGCTACGCTAGAGCTCTCCTAGGCGAATACCAGGGGAGCTAGCAAAATGCGGCTCCTGCGCAGAGCAATCTGACTTGCCTACGTCACCGGGCGCCCTCTTTGTTGAGGGCACCCGAACTTCCGTGAAGTGCTTCGATGGACCCTGTAAAACAGAGTCTGGCGCCCCCCAGCGTCAGGATGCCTTTACAATATATATATATATATATATATATATGTATATATATTTATGATTACACTTTAATAGAAATACAGGTACCTGCAGAACATAGGCCCACATGAGTATTCTCTACCATGGTGTTTATTTGAGAACTTTCAGATCACCAGAATCTAGAACTTGTGCCCAAATTCTGTTGTCTACATTTGGTGTATGGTGCCCTCTACTGGCTATTCTAGGACTGTGCCCTTTTCTTTTTTTTTTTTTTTAATTTTTTATTGTTGGTTGTTCAAAACATTACAAATTTCTTGACATATCATATTCCACACTTTGATTCAAGTGGGTTATGAACTCCCACCTTCACCCCATACACAGATTGCAGAATCACATCAGTTACACATCCATTGATTTACATATTGCCATACTAGTGTCTGTTGTGCTCAGCTGCCTTTCCCATCCTCCCCCCTCCCCCCTCCCCACCTCTCCCCTCTCTCTACCCCCTCCACTGTATAACCCTGAGGGTCTCCTTCCATTTCCATGCAATTTCCCTTCTCTCTCCCTTTCCCTCCCACCTCTCATCCCTGTTAAATGTTAATCTTCTTCTCCTGCTCTTCGTCCCTTTACAATATTTTTATTCGCGGTCCAAACTCAGTTCTTCACCATGATAAGAACTGAATGATGTAGTTCTTCGCAGCTGCATTTTCTGGTTTCCATGAGGTGGAGGCTAAGAATTGCTGTAGAGAAGCCCCGACATTTGCCAAACGTTTACTGCTGCGCTCACAAATTTCCTGTGGGGTAAGTAGATAGAGGTCGAAACAAGCTGGTTGATTATCTCACTTAGCTTTGCTGGCCTTATGTCCAGTTGATATTTGAACTCGTAAACAAAAAATTCTATTTTTGACTGCAATCTTCGGGAAATACTTTTATTTTTAGGTTTCCTTTCACCATTTGTAAAATGTGGGAAATCTAGATGACATTCCTTGACTTACAAACCACTATTCCCAGACCAGTTCTCGGTCCACAGGTTTGAGAATTGTAACTGGTGTCAGAGTTCACAGTAACTTGGCAAGAGGCCATATTTTTCACAGAACACTCTGTAGTAAATTCAGACCTCTTGGTGTATTTACATTCTAAAAATAGTGTCCGGGGCTGGGGTTGTATTTGGTCTCAGTGGTAGAGCACTTGCTTAGCATGTGTGAGGCTGGGTTCGATTCTCAGCACCGCATTGTGGTATATATGTGTATTAAGAATTGTAATGCAAAAAAAGAGGACATGTATAATGGCATAAAATAAAAAAAAATTAAGTTCATTGACAACTAAAAAAAATTTTAAAAATAGTATTTGTACATAATGTTAAGAATACAGTTTCTAAGTGCGATTTATCTTCTACATAAGTTCAAAGACTTCCGAGCAGACAAGTTTTTATTTTTTATTTTATTTATTCATTTATTTATTTATTTTTAAGAGAGAGTGAAAGAGGGAGCGAGAATTTTTTTTTAATATTTATTTTTTAGTTCTCCGCAGACACAACATCTTTGTTTGTATGTGGTGCTGAAGATCGAACCTGGGCCGCACGCATGCCAGGCGAGCGCGCTACCGCTTGAGCCACATCCCCAGCCCCAGACAAGTTTTTAATGGACCAAAATGATCATGTCTTTTTTTTTCTCTTGAGGACACTATTCAGGCATGATATTCCTGAAAGAATTCCTCCAAGCAAGACACTTCGCTGGGGAGAGTTCCACTTTATTACAAAAGGCTGTGGGCTTATATAGATCTAAGGAGAGGTGACAGGGCTTAGGTAAATGACCTGTCACTCGTTTATTGGTAAGTTCTTCCAGATGTCAGTTCCGGAGCCCACAAAATTAGTTCTTATTGGGGCTAAGGTTTCCTGCCAGCGAGATTTGAAATTGGCGCTGGCAGGAAAGGGAGAGGCAGGAAGAGAAGCTCCTCAGGCGCCATGCTGGGGTTATTTGGGGTGTAGCTGCCATTATACCTTTTCCCAACAATTCCCCCAAAGCATTTCATGTAAGATGTTATTTTGTCCACTGCATCTGCCTTCATTTTAGAACAATTAAAACCAGCTTTAAGATGACTGAAAAACAAACAATCATCTACATGGATTTTTTTCCTCCGTGTATTAATGCTCCTTTTATGAGCTCAACCTGGGAGCAATACCTTTTGAGAACTGTGAGTGCTGAAAATTTCACAGTATTGAAGAGACTACAAAAATCAAATTGAAGAAAGGCGTTTAAACTTATCACTGCATCCAATTATAAAAGTTCATCATTGATTTAATTTTAGCTATGGTGTAGAAAATCCTTGACCAATTCTGATTGGTAGTCTAAAGTTGGTTTCTTCACCTTGACTTTTAGGTCCTCTTTGCATCCCATGCTATGCAAGGAGTAGGAAACAGTACCAATCTTTAAGCCCTCAAATCTTCTTGGAGTGAGGGATCAAGTCATTCTTATGGAATTTAGTATAGTGGCAATTTTGAGGAAAGAGATGGGATTGATTTTGAGAAAAAATGAGAGTAGACTTTGGACCCATTGAAAGTGGGGATATTAAAGAAAGAGAGGGTGAGGATGACTGATAGATTTTGGATTTATGCAACTGGGTGTTTTTTGAGGCAATGCAATGAAATAGGGGACACAGGAAAAACATAACATGTTTAGGGGAGACAACAGATTCAGTTTTCAGTTTCATAATGAGATGTATCTAAGATACTGATTAAGAAAGGCCAAACAGTCAACTTAATCTCCAGTCTGAGGTTCTTGGGAGAGTTTGATGTCTCCTTAGAATAAAAACAGAGGCCCATGAACAATAGTTTTGAGAATCATAAAAAAATACCTAAAAATGAAATCTAAACAGAATCTATATTGCAGGGGTTCTTAATCTTTTTTGGGGTGTGTGATATCACAAACCCCTTTGAGAAAATACTGAAAGTGATTCGATTTTTCGTCTTGGAAAAATATACACTCAGAATCTGAAGATTTTGTATCCTTTTTCAGGGGTTCACATATTTTACTGAAGTTCATCCATAGACACCTCTCAGATTAAGAGCCTCAGGTGTAGAAGGTAAGAATTCTGGGGAGCACAAGAATTTGAGGGGCAAGAAGCAGAGGTAAATAGGAGCAGCCAAAGACAGAAACTGAGTAGGAGCAGCCAGAATGGTTAGGAAAGTTGATGGTCCTATTTGGGTGTGATAGTGCATGACTGTAATCTTAGCAATTTGGGAGGCTGAGGCAGGAATATCCCAAGTTCAAGGCCAGCCTAAGCAACTTAGTGAGAACCTGTCTCAAAATAAAAAGGGTTGGGGATGTAGCTAAGTGGTAGACTGCCTCTAGGTTCAACCTTCATTACTATAAAAGAGAAAAAACAAAAAATTGAACTACCCTTATCCCAAGGCCATAGGGCACCCTGACCATGACCTTCACATGCCCCTGTTCTCTCCCATCCTTCTTCCAGCTGTACCCTTTCCCACAGGAAGATGAGCCCCAGGACCAAGGGAATATACCACCAGCATCATGGACAACCCCCTGTAGTCAAAGCTTTATGTCCTAGGCTCCTGGAATTTCCTAATCAATTGATCTAAGCCTGTGTCAAGGGCCTTACTTGGGCCTCAGCCTCTGGTTGTCCTTCCAAGGGCCAATCCTTTTGTCTAAGATAGTGGATGGGGTAGGGGTGCAGGAAGCTTGAATAGCAGGCTGGGTGTCTTGTTGCTTGTGAAAGAGGCCATCAAATGCAGCACAAAACAAGGTTGGGAGGCCTGAGGCTCACTGTTCATGTGCCATAATTCAGTGTGATACCCTAAGAGATGGTTAGTTTTAACCATAAATTTTAAAACAGTACACATAGAATATATAGGCCTCAGTTTATACTCTTGCCCCCAGGTTTTCCCAGTATAAGAAGAGGTGGGTCTGCAGAAAAATGATGGCATAGAATGCCAAGAAAGGAGACTTTTAGGAAGGAAATGGCCATTGTCAGTGCTATAAAGCAGTGCTTCTTAAAGTATGGTCCCTGGACCAGCAGCATCAGTATTACCTGGGAACTCATTGGAAATCATATGCTTGCCTTTCTGGCGGTGATGACCTCCCCACGAGAACATGCCTCTCGCAAAAAATCTCCTTCATCTCTCTCCAGAAGAGAAGAGGAAACACAAGAAGTGGTGCCTGGTGCAGAGCCCCAATTCTATTTCATGGATGTGAAATGCCCAGGATGCTATAAAATCACCACAGTTTTTAGCCATGCACAAAGAGTAGTTTTGTGTGTTGGCTCCTCCACTGTTCTCTGCCAGCCTACAGGAGGAAAAGTAAGACTTACAGAAGGATGTTCCTTCAGAAGGAAGCAGCACTAAAAGCAACCTGAATCAAGATGAGTGGGAAAACATACCAATAAACACATTTTGGATATTAAAAAAAAAGAAAAAATATATCACTTGCTTGGGCCTCATCTCATATCTGTTGAATAAGAAATGCAAGATAGGACTGGACATTTCTCTGTTCAGCCTCTGTAATATCTTTCTATAGCACTGGTTAGAGTGTATCAGAATCACAGGGAGGGCCTTTTAAAATATATCACAAAACAAGAAAGGGAAACAAAAGAGAAAGTTTAGTCTCCAAAGGGCACAAATGCCGTGAGTCCATTATGCTGCCGAAGTTCTCATTCTTTGTGTCCAGTTACATAGGCTCTAGCTCATATCTCCTGAACCTTTTCTTTCCCCTGCATCCTCACTCTTTAGTCTCTCATCATCTTTCATTTTTAGCTATGCTGATCCATTTCCAGTCTCATACGATTCCTATCCATTTCTCTTGTTGCCTCCATTTATAAAACAATCTTGGCATCGCTTTTCCCTGAAAAAAATCTATCAGTCACCTCTCAGTTCCTATAAATTTCAAACTTGTAGACTCAACTTCCACCCAATTTTCCAATAATCTGAACTCTCTGTCTTTCACCACTAAAGTAGTCTTTTTTTTCCAGCTACACTGTACTATTCCTTCTTCCTCAAGTATTCCAAGTACTGGCATGCCTCAGAGCCATTGTACATGTAAATCCCTCTGCTTGGAATGATTTCAACCACTGGGTAAACATCAACTACCTGGTCAGCTTCTACTCATCCATCTAAGCTCTGGCCAAGCATCTCTCCTCTGTGGAGCTCCTCTGGATCCCCTGGACTAAACATTCCTATTTGGTATTTCCTTGAGCTCCAGACTGGTCTTTTTCATAGAACTTGCCATGGTGCTCCCTAATTGTTTGTATCTTTTTCTTCCTACTATAACGTGAGCATCTGGAGAGAAGGGAACCATGTCTTGCTCATCTTCCTACATCATCCTCTATTTTCTCTCGCTACTGCTGTTGGCGTACAATGTTTATGGAAAGGAAAAATTAAATAGCACATTGTTTTTTTTCTTAACAAGTTACTGACCATTTGGGGCAATGTCTGGATTAGAAGATTTTAGGGAGGATCACATGAGAATATCCAGTACATTTTCACACAAAACAGCCATAATAGTCCATTGCCTTATGTAGAAAAGTGTTAGGCAAACACGTGGTTCCTATTCCAGGTTTTAACAGTGTAATATGGGAGATATGACAATGTATAAGAGACAAATAACAACAGGTGACTACCAATTTTGCTAGAGGGGCAGGAACAAATAGAGAAAAGGAGGCAGGAACATTAAAGGAAGTATGTAGAAACTAATTATCTGGAGGATGATGGACACAGGTCAAAACCTTTTTTATAAATATTTTTAGTTATACATGGATGCAATATCCTTATTTTATTTGTTTATTTTTTTATGTGGTGCTGAGGATTGAACCCTGCCAGTGCCTCACTCATACTAGGCAAGTGCTCTATCACTGAGCCACAACCCCAGCCCCCAAAACCTTTATTTTATACATAATAAAAAGACATGTTTGAGCAAATGGAAGAGGAAGGTGGATATACAGAAGAAAGATATGGCTAAGTACTCAGACTGCAGCCTTGAAGGTTGCATGATTTTAACTGCCACATACTACTATGCAACTTTGGATAAGTTACTCTTCAGTGACTCCACTTATTTCTCTGTTCAGTAGGGATGGTAATTGTTATTCCATAGGACATTTGAAGATATTTAAATGGAAAGACTTGAAAATATACACAATATGCCTGGTACATGGAAGCATTAAACGTGTACTAATTTATATTCTCATTACTCCATAAGGAGTTGTTTCAGAAGATTAAACCTATTAAAGATGGGTGCTCAGGAATTGAAAATTCAAGACACTAGGGGCAGAGAACTTGTTAGAAGGTTGTGACAGTCACAACTATGAGAATACAGAGACAAATTGGGAGCATATGAAGGTAAACCTATCTGCTTTGGTAACTGACCAGAGGAAAGCACCTGTGGTAGAAAAAGGAGAGGACAATGTCCAGGGTGTTACTACCTGGGATACTGGCAGAACCATAGAAATATACTAGCGACCTAGAGAGGAGCTGGTTTTGGATAGGCAGAGATGTGGTGTGAATTTCAGCAGGTTCTTTAAATTTGTGACTGAAGCCAGGGGGATATATAGCCAATACCCCAAACTGTATTTGAAACCCTCTTAACTTAAAAGGTTTCAAATACAGTTTGGGATATTGGCTAGTGAACATAGTTGAGTTCTCTAAGTAGACAGAGTAGAGGTGTATTATCTTTGAGTATATTTACCTAATTAATGAGCCAAATAATGAAACCAGTTGTTCTGTCCTTGACCCAGGAGGAGGGAATGCTATTTAAAATGAGATTTATTAGAAGGGGGAGGGGAGGGGAGGAAGTTCAGTGTTCCAATTAATCCATAAGAATATTCAACATATTTCTTCCTTGGTTTTGCTGGATAAATAATTGTGTGTGTGTGTGTGTGTGTGTGTGTGTGAGAGAGAGAGAGAGACAGAGAGAGAGAGAGAGAGAGAGAGAGAGAGAGAGAGAGATAGAGATATGAAATAACTTTCACCCTTGATTATAGATCCATATATTTAAAAGACAAATGGCTACAGAAAGTTCACTAAGAGTTCTGGAATCCGTACTTCTTGTATTATATACTTTACATTTCTAATTACTTAGCTAAAAAAAAAATCACTCAACAATTAAAAACATTTTCCTGAGAAGAGTACATAATTTATCTCAATAATTTTTAAGCCATGAACCATGTAAGTCAAAGGATGCCAAAGAAAATGCTAAATTTATATTTCATCTGCCTTTCATAGCAAAGTAATTTGGGTATTTTTTGTTGTTTCATTAAAGCATATGAAGATTGGTCCATATACTTGATTCCTGTTGCACTTAAAAGCTGCAACTAGCTGTCATATCAGATTTCCACCACTGATTTAATGATGGCAAGGTAAGTTTGATTTTGTATTAAAATAATCCCAAGTTATCTCTTTCATTAGGGTCAATGGAACTCTTAGCCAATCTTCACAACAATCTTGATTTTCTGATGCACACAATGAATTTTAGGGTGTTCATACTAAATAATCTTGTAGTTCAAAGTTATTTTTTCATTAAAATTAGTGTCAGTTTTTAGAACAGCTTTAGGATTATAGAAAAATTGAGTGGAATGAAAAGAGAGTTCCATATAGCTGCTTGAAACAGTTTCCCCTATTATTAATATCTTGTAATAATAATACACGTGGGTCATTTGTTATAACTGATAAACTAATATTGATACATTAACTATAGTCCATTTGTTATGTTAGACTTCATATATTCACCATCACTGTATCATAAGAATACTTTCACTGCCCTAAGTCTCTGGGCTTCACCTATTCAGCCTTTTCTCCTCCCAATCCTGGAAACCACTGATCTTTTTTCCCATTTCCATAGTTTTGATCAGATCAGAGGTCATATAGTTGGAATTATACAGCTTATAGTTTTTTTAAGACAGCTTCTTTCACTTAGCAGTAGTTGGACACAATAACTTTATTTTATTTATATGTGGTGCTGAGGATCGAACCCAGGGCCTTGCACGTGCGAGGCTAGCACTCTACCACTGAGCCATAACCCCAGCCCCATCATTTTTTAAAATTATTGAATAATAGTTCATTGTATGGATGTGCCACTATTTGCTCATCCTTCCATATATTGAAGGTTATCATGGTTGCTTCCAAGTTTTGGCAATTATAAATAAAGTGGCTATAAACATTCATGTACAGAATTTAGTGGCTGTAAGTTTTCAATTCATTTGGGTAAATACCAAGGAGAATAATAGTTAGAGTGTAAGATAAGTCAGCTTTGTTTTGTAACAAATTGCCAAGCTGTCTTCTACAGTTGCTGTACATTTTTTATTCCCATCAGCACTGAGAGTTCCAGTTGCTCTACATCCTCACCAGCATTTAATTGTTAATGTTTTGGATTTTAGCTATTCTAGTAACTGTGCAGTGGTATCTCATTGCTGATGTTTTTTATTTGCTTTTGTTTTTGTGGTACTTGAGATTAAACCCTGTGTCACTCTACGTGGAGCTACATCCCCAGTTCTTTTTGTATTTTGAGACAAGGCTTCAAATCAGAAGTTGCTGGGGCTGCCTTCAAACTTCTGCTCCTCCTGCCTTTGCCTTCCAGATATCTGGGATTACAGGCATGTGCCACTATGCCTGCCTTATTTGCAATTCTTAAATAACATATGAGGTTGAACATCTTTGTATATGCCTGTTTTCCAGCTCTATATCTTGTTTGGTGAGATATCTGTTCATCCTTTTGCCTGTTTTAAGATTTGACTGTTTTCTAAATTTTAAGGGTTCGCTGTATATTGTAGATGGCAGCTCTTTATGGAAATGTGTTCACTAAAGACTTTCTTTCAGTCTGTGACTTTATTTTTCTAAAATAATGTTTTTTAATCCTTTATTTTATTTATTTATTTTATGTGGTGTTAATGATTGAACCCAGTACCATAGTAGACAGGCACACTACCAATGAGCTACAATTCCAGCCCCAGCTTTAATTTTTACAAAAAGTGTAAGGTCTATGTCTGGACTCTTCCTCTCCTCTGCCTCCTCCTCCTTTTTTGCATGCGTATAAACATTTGTGCCAGACACATTTATTGAAACAAACTTCTTCATTGAATTTCACTTATTCCTTTTTCAAAAATTAGTTGATTATATTTGTGTGAATCCATTTCTGGGCTTTCTGTCTGTTCCATTGATCAATTGGTCTAGGTTTTTTTTTTGTTGTTTGTTTGTTTTGGTTTTGGTTTTTGTTCTTCTGTTTTGCAGTGTGAGAGATCAAATTTGGGGCAATATACATACTAAGCAAGTGTTATATCCTTGGTCCCTTTTCTGTTTTTATGCCAACGTCATACCATCTTGGTTACTATAGCTTTCTAGTAAGTCTTGAGGTCAGTAGTATCAGTGTCTTTACTTTATTACTCTTCAGTACTGCATTGGTCATACTCTTCTCTTTCCCTGTAAAATTTAGCATTACCTTGTTAATATCCATAAAATAACTTGTTGGGACTTTTAATTGAGATTACATTGAATCTATACATCAAATTGGAAGAACTGACATTTTTAGAATATTGAGTCTTCCTGTCCACGAACATGATCTCTCTTTATTTATTAGAATTTTTTTCCATCACAGTTTTATGGCTTTCCTCATAGGTCTTGTGTATATTTTACTAGGCTTATACCTACGTCTTCCATTTTGTGTGTGTGTGTGTGTGTGTGTGTGTGCTAATGTAAGTGGTACTGTGTTTTTAAATTTCAAGTGACCATTCCTCATTGCTGGCATGCTAAAATTGGTAATTTGTCTCTTCTTTCTTAATCTGGCTACAGGTTTACCAATTTTATTGATTATTTCAAAGAACCAGACTTTGGTTTTATCAATTTTCCTCTATTGATTTACTGGTTTCAATTTCATTGCTTTCCACTTTTTTCCCTCTTCAAGTCAAGGAGAGAAGCTGAGAGCTAACGGTTTTCACCTACTTGTCCTGCACTGAATTGGGGGAAAGTACTATGGTAACTGAGTGTAATTTCTGCTGTAATTTTCATTTCTTTTCTTCTGCTTATTTTGCATTTAATTTATTATTCTTTTTTTTAGTCTCCTAAGTGGAAACTTACTGATTTTAGATACTTCTTCTTTTCTATATGTGCAATCAATGCTACAAATTTCCCTCTTAGCACTACTTTCTCTGTATACCTTGAATTTTGACAAAGTATACTTTCATCTAGTTTAAAATATTTTAAAATTTCACAAGGAACAATGGTGCATGCCTTTAATCTCAGTAATTTAGAAGGCTGAGGCTGGAGTATCACAAGTTTGAGGCCAGTCTCAGCATCTTAGTAAGACCCTTAGCAACTTAGTGAGACCTGTCTTAAAGTAAAAAATAAAAAGGACTGAAGGTGTAGCTCAGTAGAAAAGTACCCCTGCTTTCAAATCCCCAGTACCAGAAAAAAAAGTAATTGATTTCAGTTTAGACCACATAAAAATAAATAAACAAAATAAAGATATTTAAAAAAAAATGTTTGTTTTGGAGATGAGTGATGACTTCCAAGTTCCTCACATGCCAAACTAGATCAAAGTTATTTTTAAATATAATAGTTGATGATTTAATATTATTAAATGATTTAGTTACCTGATTTTCATTAGTTCATTAATATTTCTTAGTTCCCCATATTTCTATTGTTCCCATTTAACAAGACTTAAGAATATAGCAATACACATACTATAGGAATTGATATATGTATCAATATATCAATGCCTTAAAAAAGGGACTAAGAGCCTGATGCAGTGGCACATGCCTGTAATCCCAGCAGCTTGAGAGGCTAAGCAGGAGCATGTTCAAAGCCAAGCTCAGCAACTTAGTGAGGCCTTGAGCAACTCAGCAAGAACCTGTCTCTAAATAAAATATAAAAAGGGCTGAGGATGAGGCTCAGTGGTTAAACACCCTGGGTTCAATCCCAGTATTTAAAAAAAGAAAGAAAGAAAGAAAAGAAAAGAAAGAAAGTAAGAAAAAGAAAAGGGGCCAAAATTCTTATAAGGGAGATGATGACATCATCAAGATGGCAGCATAGGAAGCCTCAAGCCCTCCCTCCCCCAGAGAGATGCTGACTTAACAATACATATATCAATTCCTTTTGTGAGAAATCAAGAAGATAGTTAAGATGTTCTTATACCTGAAGTTGAGTATAAAACAAACATGTAGGCAAATTTGTGGCACTTAATTGCTAGACAGAGTACCTCCCCCTGACTTAGTATAACATGATCAAGAGAAAACTCCCAGCTTCTGAGTTCTCCTTGGGGTGGCAAAGAGGAGAGAATACACCCAATATTGCAAATTTCAAAGGTTTGCCTGAGGGACTGGTTTCTATCCCATCTCAAGCCCAATACTGAGAGTGGTGGGGGGTGGGGGCAGGACCGCATGGATGAGGATAGGACACACAGGACACACAACACAACACCAGGCTGGGATCTTCTGAGAACAAAGAAGATCTGGATTAGCATACATTCAGTTACCATAGTACTTTCCCCCAATTCAGTGCAGGACAAGTAGGTGAAAACCCTTAGCTCTCAGCTTCTCTCCCTGAGGAGGGAAAAAAAGTGGAGCATGCATTCAGTTTTTAGTTAGAGCTACCCAAGAGACTGGTTTTTGTCTTGCCTGGTCAGAGTGCTGGACAGGAACTTGTATACTACAGATGGGGGTGGGGATGAGGGTGGGGGTGGAGTGGGGTTCTAAGAATGAGAGTTGAGTAGCTTGCTGCTGCTGTAGAGGATCTATATCACAGCAGACACAGGCCAATACATCTTGGTAGGCCCTCCCTTGGGTAGAGAAGAGAAGAGTGAAGCACATGTCCATTGTTCCATCTTTGTGGGGGGAATTCCCAAGAGAAGAGTTTCCATTTTACTTATCTTAGGGTGCTAGTGGGACCCAGCATACTGTAGACATCTGGGTCCCAGAGAGTTGGGAGGCTTGCTGCTGCTCTAGAGAATTGTAGTGTAGCATACAGAGGCGTTTTGGTAGCCTCTCCCTCAGGGAGAATGAGAAGAGTAGAATGTGTGTCCAACATTAAAGAAAGAATTTTGAAAGAGACTCATCACATTCAAGGAAGTCTCCATAAGGCTGTAAGCAATTTGTAACAGAAAAACGTGCAGGCCAGAAAGGACTAGGATAATATATTCAAACTGCTGGAAGAGAAAAACTGCCAAACAGAGATAATATATCCAGCAAAACTATCCTTCAGAAACGAAAGAGATACTTTCACAGATAAACAAAAGCTGAGAGTTCATCAAAAAAGAAAATAAGGGGCTGGAGTTGTGGCTCAGTGGCAGAGCACTTGCCTCAAACATGTGAGGCATTGGGTTCAATCCTCCTCACCACATAAAAATAAATAAACAAAATAAAGATATTTTTAAAAAAAGATAATAAGAAAGGAATTTAAAGTATGTTGCTGCAAAAAAACAGAAGAAACAAGAATAAAGACAGCAAAAGGTAAAGACATGAAATTGGTCTTGGCACTGATTTTTTACATATGACACCAAAAACACAAACCACAAAGATGAAAATAGACAAATGGAACTACATTGAACCCAAAACCCCTCTGTCTAGCAAAAGAAACAATCAACAGAGTTGAAAGGGCAACCTACAGCATGGGTAAAAATACTTGCAAACCATATATAAACAAAATATTATGGTCTGAAAGTATTTAATAAGGGGTTAATAGCCAAAATAAATAAGGAATACCTGTAACTCAAGAGGGGGAAAAATTTAAAACTATACAAAGGACTAGAATAGGCATTTTTTCAAAGAAGACATATAGGGGCTGAGGTTGTGGCTCAGTGGTAGGGTGCTTACCTAGCACATATGAGGCACTAGCACCACAGAAAAATATAACATTTTTTTTAAAAAAGAAGATGTACAAATGACCAACCAGTATATGAGAAGACATTAACATGACTGATTATCAAGGAAAAACATACCAAAATCATAATGAGATATCACCTCACCTATTAGTGTGGTCATTATCAGAAAAACAGAAAATAGCAAGTGTTGACAAGGATGTGGAGAAACCAGAACTCTGTTCTTACTATGGTAAGAATGTAAAATAGTACAATAAGGAGTTTCCTCAGAAAATTAAAACAGACCTATCATATGATAGGTAGTTATCTGAAAGAACTGAAAACAGGCTCTCAAAGAGAGAGTTGTACTCCCATATTCATGTAGCATCACTTATAGTAGCTGAGAGGTAAAACACCTGAATGTCCATCAGTAGATAAATAGATAACGAAAATGTGATATACATATACAAAGGAATATTACGCAACCTTAAGAAGGAAATCCTGCCATATATAACAACATGGATGAACCTTGAGGACATTGCTAAGTGAAATAAGCCAGTCACAGAACAACAAATACTGCATGATACACTTATGTAAAGTATTTAAAATAATCAAAATCATAGACACAGAAGGTATAATGGTGGTTGCCAGAGGCTGAGACGGGGAAAATGCAAATTATTTATAGGTACAGAGTATTAGTCATGCAAGATAAAAAGTTCTAGAGATATTCTGACAGTTATGTACCTACAGTTAACAATACTTATAAATCTGTTAAGGGTAGACACCATTCTTTGTGTTTTCATCCCCCCCACACACAAGATTTCTATGAGGAGTCATTAACTGTTATTATGGAACAAAGCGTTTGAAGATATATCAGAATAAATAAATTAGATAAGACATATACAGAGCTTACACGTTGTTTACTGAACTGGTTGATTCCCTTAAAACAGCCTTAATGTTTTTTTTTTTTTTAATATATAACACATTATTTATTACAGTCACTATTTGTGCCAAATATCACTAAAGCTTACTCCTCATAATTGGAATTTTGTCCCCTGTGATCAGCATCTCCATTTTCCCTATCTAACCCCTTCCCCATCCATTGGTAACCACCATTCTATTCTCAACTTCCAAGAGTTCAACTTTATAGATTTCACATATAAGTAATACTATATGGTATTTGTCTTTCTGTGTCTGGCTTATTTCAATTAAACATGATGTCCTTCAGGTTCATCCATGTTACTGCAAATGACAGGTCTTCCCTCTTTTTAAAGGCTGAATAGTATTTTCATTGTGTATATACACCACATTTTCTTTATTCATTCATCTAATGACGGACACCTAGGGTGCTTCAGTGTCTTAGCTACTATGAATAATGCTGTAATGAACACAGGATACAGATAACTCTTCAATGACCTTAATTTAAAGCAACCATAAGAACTTGCCTTCATTTGTCATACTTTTAGTTATCAAGCAAATGATTTGGTCACAAGCTTAATAAGCTCATTCATATCGTTATTTTAGACTTTAGATTTCCTGGATATCTATATTTGAACAAAGTAAAAGAATATCCACAATAACTTAAACATGAAACCATTTTGTTTTCTTCTCTATATAGGATACTATTGAAATCTATTTTATCCAATATAAAAGGATAAAAACATTTATATTAGAAACTATAAACAAGTAAAGAAAAAATTTCATTATAATTTTAGAAATGTCTTTTACAAACATTCTCCCTGGGATGTATGTATGATAATCTTTTAATCTAGATTAATAAGGTGTACAGTGTATTCTCTTGGCATGAAGATAACTGTAATTTGAATAATATGTTCTTTTGGCATGAATTAACTATTTTGATTCATATTTAAATACACATAAATGCATACATGCATGTACATATGTGTGTAATCAAGTTTGTCTAGGAGAGATCTTATCGTAAATACAAAGGAGATCTTTTATTTTCTCTTAAATGTTTTAGGAACTGGATATATAAAGATATTGTTAACTTCTATGGCTTGTCCAATACTAGTTAGTAAACTACAGGTCTAAAATAAGGCAAATCCCTATCTGTTCACCTTCTTAGTAAGAACAACTTTCTAATTCAAACGTGTGTTGGTCTCAACTAAAGGATCTTGTTCAACTTCATCAAATTGATAAAATATATCTTACAAAGTAAGCTTATATTAAGCTAAATGAGCTTAATACAGAAAATTCATACTATGAAATCAATCATATATGAACAATGTAAAAGATTCATAAACAAAATTTTATTTTGTAATAACCAGTTCTTGTGATTATGAAACTTAACACTGTGAATGATAAGAAATCTAGTGAACTTAATCCCAGTGACTCAGGAGGCTGAGGCAAGAGGATGGCAAATTCCAGGCTAGACTCTGAAACTTAGCAAGACCATCTCAAAAAAAAAAAAAAAAAGTGGGGTTGGGGGAGGTGGGGCATGATGTAGCTTAGTGCTAGAGTGACCCTGAGTTCCATCCCTAGTTTCCCTCTCTAACATATATGGAGAGAGAAAAAAAGAGAAATCCAAGGAACTTCATGTCATGTATGCCAACATTTTTTGACTTGTCCTAATATTAACTGAAAGCTCACCATACTAGATGAAAAGCGGTATGTCACAACTTTGGTACAATTACTATGGCTACAATAAAACTACAACATATACAAAAACACATAAACCCAAAAGATCCAGTTTCAATAGATACATAATAACAATAATTTGCTTTAAAACTATTTAAAAGACATTTTTTTCCTGATTAAATCTGTGACCAATTCATTTTTCCTGCCTCCTTAAAAGATTCTCAAATTTATCAGTGAAGTTTCTTGTAATTCCCTGAGCCCTGTCACTTTACATCCCTTGCTATTTAACTGTGTATTTGCCCACATAAACAGAACATAAAAACTACTGAATTTATTATCAGAAGGGCAGTGGTTAAGGATTCCATTTTGTGAGCTCATGGAAATCCACAAAGTGTTCTCTTAGAATTGATACATCTTTTTTTTCCTCCTAAAACAAGCATAATGAGGCAAAATATTTGAGTGAAAAAAATAAGACAAAAGTACAAGTCTTGGAGGAAAAAGCTGACATTTACCAACAGTTTGGGGGAAGGTGAAACATCAACACTTAAATGATGCAGTCCATCACATGAATCTGTAATGTATCTATGTCAGGCAGAACTTCTCCACACTTGGGACAGGAATGAATTGGAATACTCTGTGGTTGCTGTTGCCGCCAGTTCCTATCCTCAGCTCCTGGGAATAAGCAGGAAATTAAATGTTTCATTAGTTCCACCTTGAAAAGAACTTCTGCTTGATTTTAATAACATGGTTTTAATTTGGTCATCTGTTAAACTTCATAATCAATACCCAGTGGGATACCATTCCCAATCCTTTTTATTTTTTTAATTCAAGACAGGGTCTTGCTGAGTTGCTGAGGGTCTGGCTAAGTTGCTGAGGCTGGCCTTGAACTTAGGATCCTCCTGCCTCAGCCTCCAAAGTAGCTAGGATTACAGGTGTACATCACCACACTCTTTAATGGAAGACATCACTGTGTGCACAGAGAAATCTCCACAAATAGTACCTGCTGCTTTTCTATTATTTCAGGATTTAAACTATATTCTAGGTGTGAGTCTGAAAAGACAGTTTCAGTTCTAGGTACAGGACAATATAGGTTCTGGATAGAAGCAAAAGAGGGAGAGAATATGAAGGAAGGAATAAAGTGAGTATGGAGGGGTCTCCTGCAACAGTATATACCTTTTCAGAAGCAAAACACTCACTCCCATTTATTCAGCAGACACTTGTAAGCCCTCATGGATGTGCAAGAGACTGCTGTGTGCCAGGATACTGACAAGGTGGGGAAGCCAGGTAAGAGAAGGGGCAGTGGTGATGTGGAAGTGGGGGAGTGTTAGACACTGTGGGCTTGGGTAGGAGTAAGAAAAGAGCCCCAATGCAGAAAGGCCTCCTGGATGAGTAACCTATGAGAGGAGCCTTAGAAAGAATAGGAATTGCCCAAGGAAAGTCAGTGAAGAGAAACAGCTGAAGAATGCATCCTGCAATTGCCCCCAGTTCTGAGTTAGGTTGAGGTTGAAACCTAAATCAGAGAATGTTTGAAACAAGCTCTTACTCTGGGTATGTCCTAGATCAATACAAACTGTGATCATTGCTGAAATTTACTTCTGTCTCCTGGGCATCTCTCTGGCCTGACCTTTCTGGACCAGTGCAAAGTATTTTGTGTTTTTAGAGTCTCGGCCCATACTTTGGTTCAGCCCCAAAACTTTGTTTTTGGATCTTTACCATTGTTATTTGCTTCAAAATACATTACTGAATTCAATAACATGTAAGACTTTCAGACAAAAAAAGAAATTTAAGAAACTTTCTATTTTCTTTAAATTTTTTCAGTGCTAAGACCCAGATCCAGGGTCTTTGCAAACTGGGCAAGTGCTTTACTAGTGAACTACATCCCTGGCCCAAGAAGCATATTTTACTATCTATATTCCTCATAAAGCATGATTTTTGAAGCAGGGCTTTCTAATTGTCCCATTGCTTGAGATTAAGAGTCAACAAACTTCTGTAAAGGACCAAAGAGAAAATATTATATAGGCCTTGCAAATCATAAATAAAATCTCTGCCACTGTAGCATGAAAGCAGCCAAAGACAGGATGCAAACAAAAGGGCATGACTACATCCCAATTAAATTGATTTGTAAAAACAGAAGACAGGCCAGATTTGGCCTGTGGATTGTAGTTTGCCATTGGCATTGTTGGTTCTGCATTTTAAACACTGTTGCCTCCATGTGTGCTTTTTGTGTGTGTGCGATAGCAGCCTGCTCAAGGTTCCCTCTGCCTTCTGCCTCTTCAATCCATAAAAAGTTTAGTCAGTTTTTATTATCAACTGATCATACTCATTTCCATCTTTGCCTTTTACTCTCACATTACACTTATCCAAATCCTAGCTTCAAGGTCAAGGTTAGAGTCATGTTTTTTTCAAGGCTTTTCTCAGTTCTCTGTGCCTTTATGATCAGCTTTTTCTGTTATCTTCACCACCATTCCTTTTATTTACCTACATGCTATCTTGTACATGAATTTATGTTTTTATGTGCACATTCTGTCTCCAGTTATACCACAGCCCTTAAGGACTTGACCACACCTTATGCCTTTCTATTCCCTGTCACTTAACCAAGTCCTAGAACAGAGCAGACACTGAAATGGCTGCTGCTGATGACAATGATGAGATTTATCAAGAGAGACTTGTTTAAATCAGTTTTGTTAAGACACTAACAAAATCTTAAGACAGTCCTCTGGAATATTTTTTATGACAAAACAGCTTATTTAGACAAGAATAAATGTATACATAGAAAAAGACTTTTAGATTATAAATGTAAGTCAGAAACTGACCAGTCTTTTTTATGTAAGTAGGTTTTTGACTTATAAAGAACACAACCATTCCTTAAGACATCCACGTGCAAGAGACTGACCTTTTTGTAAGGGGTTCACTTGATGCTTTGACTAATATCCCTTGTGGCTTTGAATCTTACAAGTTTTTTTTTTTCCCCCAACCTTTTTCTCCCTGGTCTTCTCCTTCCTGATCTTCTTTTCCCTAATCTTCTCCTTCCTGATCTTCTTAATCTCATTTTCTCTGAATCACCTCTTTAAAAACCCCGTTCATTCTGATGGGCAGAATCACAGCTTTTGGGACAGGAGTCAGCAATAATTTGACCCAAGACTACCTTGTTGGACATTTCTTGAATCAGACACATATAGACAGGCATGGTAGTGACAGATTCAATTTCCAGTACTGATGGGGGGATTGGGGAAAGAAAAGAAAAAAGAAAGGAAGGAGGGAAGGAGGGAGAGAAATCAGATGAGTGGAAAGAAATCAAAGGAGTAGGAAGCTGTAGGTTTCTGAGAAAAACATAGCTTTACCCACTGATGCTAAAAAATGCCTCAGGGTAATATTTTTTAAAAAATATTTATTCTTTAGTTGTAGTTGGACACAATACCTTTATTTTATTTACTTTTATGTGGTGATAAGGATCGAACCCAGGGCCTTGCACATGCTAGGTGAGTGCTCTACCGCTGAGCCACAACCCCAGACCTAGGGTAATATTTTTGTTAGATCAAATGATAGCTTTTCTGCATTTTCCCCCATGAATAATCCTATGCATATTTTTAACCTGAATTGCTACCTCTAATGTTTAATCTTTTTGTTGTTGTTCCTGTAATAGGATTTTGGCCGGTGGGGGAAGGGGAGAGATAGGAAATAAAAAAAGATACTCAGAGAAATTTCCCTGAGATTTATCAGTTCATTATATGTATTAATATTGTGTCCTTACTGATGATAATATTGCAGTTCCATTTTAATAGTCAGTTGGTATGTGAAGGAGACTTAAACTGGTAAAATATTTACAAACAAAAAAGTTAAGGAAAGTTTTTTTGTGATATTTAAGAGGGATCCTGAACTCAGACTCTACTTGATGGCACTGCCATTAGTTTATTTTTTCTAGCTATGTTAGTCTTTGATCTTGGAATTTTATTTTTTAATACCTAGAATCAAGAATAATATTTTCCTTTCAGTGATTCATTACAAATTACAGAACATTATTACTAGCATATTATTAGTGTACTAGTGTATTAGTACCAGTATAAAATCATTAAAAGAGCACCACTCTTTTAAGATGTATCATGATCAGTTTTACTTAGGAAATTAAAAATTGGATGTATTTCCAAATTAAATGATATCTGTTGTACTCAGTATACTATGTAGTAGTCAAAGTCAGATAACCTTTGGTTCCTCTTCCAATTCTGCTCCCAACTAGCCTTATAATCCTGGGTTACTTAACCTTGTCAAAATTTTAGTTTTGTCTTTTATAAGAAAATGATAATATAGACCTCATGGAATTTTTTGAGAATCAAATCAAATAATACAGATGAAGTTAGATCAGCAAAGTGCCTGAACATAGTAAACTCTCAAAAAAAAAAAAAAAATGCTAACATTATTATGTGCAAAACACCAGATATTGGGTGAAAATATTTCATCCAGAAGCCAGGTGTGTTGGTGCATACCTGCAATAGTAGTGACTTGGGAGCTGAGGCAGAAGGATCACAAGTTCAAGACCAACCTGGGAACTTAGCAAGTGCCTTTCTCAAAATAAAAAATAAAAAGGGATGGGATGGGAATGTAGCTTAGTGGTAGAGCACTGCTGGGTCCAATCTCCAGTACTAAAACAAGAAAATGTACTGTCCTGGGAGCTCATCATTTAACAGAGGTCTAAAATACATATTTCAACATATAAATACTTAAAAGATAGCAAAAGAATGAAGTATTTTGGAAGTTCAGAAAGGTAACAATTTGGAGACGGGAAAATATGAAAAAAAAATTTTTGGCCGTACTGGGGATTGAACCCAGGGGTGCTCTACCACTGAGTTATATCCCATTCCTTTTTATTTTTTTATTTTGAAAAGAGGTCTTGCTAAGTTGCCCAGGTGGCCTTGAATTTGTGATGCTCCTGCCTTAACCTCCCAAATTACTGGGATTATAGGAGTGTACCTTTCTGAAATGGGTTTAAAAGATGGGATAAGAATTAATTGGAAGGAGAATATAAGAATACAGGAATATGCATATGGAAAGGACACCTACATGAAGGATACTGCACAAATAAATATATGCAAGTAGAGGCTTAAGATGAGTTGAAGGGGATGATGCAGATGACCTAATATCTGTAGACTACAGCATGGGGTGAAGAGTCAGGTCTGGAATTAGTAATGGATAGAGATCTGAGTACTAGGGGAATAAGACTGAAGGGTGCTGTATTTTGGGTAGCTTAATTTGAAATCCCTTTTATAGAATATAGTGGGATTTTTTTTTCTTTGAGTGCCTTATTAGTAGGATATTCCCTGAATATCCTAGACTTGAATGTGACTCACCTCTTTGGATAAGGTAAGCCTGCTGGTCTGGGTCACTTGTTCTTGCCCCATGCCGGCTCTGCATTTCCATCAAGGATTGCCTACTGGGATTAAAAACAACACTATATGTGATGTTCTGCAACTCTGAACCATGACAACATTAAGCAGTCAACAAAAGTATGGGGAAAAAAAAGAGTCAAACTGCAGTGTCAAGGTTCATAAAAATCAGAATGTGAGATTAAATTGATTTTTTAAAAGAATTTCATTAGGACCTGAATGAATTTTATTTATTTTTACATGGTGCTGAGGCTTGAACCCAGTGCCTCACACATGCTAGGTGAGTGCTCTGTCACTGAGCCACAACCCCAGCCCCTTAAATTGATTTTTATATAATATTGGCACCAGCATACTGTGAGGTAAAAGTAAGATCTTTAAAAATCAACTAGGAAATAACCAAACTATTAATTGATACTAGAATGGATTAGAAAATAAGTTACATATTTCTACACTAAGACACTACACAGGTATTAAAACAATGAATTAAATCAGCATGAATCAAAATAGACAGCATTTGAAATCACAATGTTACATAAAGTTACAGAATAATCTCTACACTGATTATTTTGTAATTTAAAGAGAAATAATATTGTTTTAAAATTGGGGTGTGTGTATACACACATGTATAATACAGATGGGAAGGCTACCCACTAAACTCTGATTGTTCAAAGCAAAGGAAGAGGAGAATAAATGAAGGATGTGGAACAAGAGACTTCAACTTTATCTAAAGCTCCCTTTCATAAAAAAAAAAATTTTTTGAAGCAAAAAAAAAAAAGATATACTAGCAACTGTCAATTCAGAATTGTGTATATTTTGCTGTGTATTATTTTTTTCCTCTGTATTTTTCTAGAATTTAAAACTTTCCCAAGATGAAATTTTAAAAATCAAGAGAAATTTTGGAAGTATTTTTTTTCAAAGCACATTAGAAATTTAAAGTGTATAGTATATTTCACTCACGACTAGCAGGGTAACATTTGGACACATAAAACATATTTTCACAGCTTTTCTCAAAGCCAAGAACTTGACTGGGTTCCAACAAGTCTCTGTCCAGCTTTGTTAATAAGCCAATCTCAAATGTAGGAACACAAGTGTAGGTAGAGTGATTCTAATAGCTCAAATTAGGAAACATCTTTGACAGGTTACCTCTCCTACAGCCCATGCCGTCATATGTTCTGCCTTCCTCTTGCTTTACCTTACCTGCCTCCATCTTCAAAAGCATCGTTCTCTTTTAGCAAAATTGCCAGCTGCAATGCCAGTTGCTCCTTTTCTTCATGAATCTTCTCTCTCGCTGCTCTTTCAGCATGAAAATCAGAACAATAAACCTCCATCTGTTAGAGGAAAAAAAGTAAAGAAGTTTCTACTGAGATGAATGTGGATTCCCTGCAGATCACCTGTTTATAAGGTTGAGAGTACTGCATCCTTAGGTAGGCCTTGTGAATGATAGGTACATACTCCTGCTAGAAACTTTCCAGCTGCTTTCAAATAATAGATATGAACTGTGTGTTCATGTGTGCTTAAACAGTTAGGACCCTGAAACTGCACTGATATAGGTGGTTTTGGCAATATATGCAACGTTAATTCAGTAAAATACTCCCGTTTCTTTTTTTAAAAAGGTATTCAGAACTAATACAATATAGTAAGTGGCTTATTCACTTTTCTAGATAAACTTAAGAATGCTGCTCTTAAGCTAAATTTAAAATATAGAAAGATGCTATTTATTGAATTCCAGACACATGTGAAGTCCCCGTGAGGATGTTCATTTCCCATATCAAAAGTCCTGGGATTGGGACTGGGGTTGTGGCTCAGTAGTAGAGCAATTACCTAGCATGTGTGAGGCATTGGGTTTGATTCTCAGCACCGCATATAAATAAATAAAATAAAGGTCCATCAACAACTAATAAAATATTTTTTAAAAAGTCCTGGGATTGTAGAATTGCTATCCTTATTTTATAAACTAGTTTAATAGCTCTTAATCTTTGGAAAAATTGGCCATATCAGTATATGAACCTAGACAAAAGTCCATTTTTGCAAACTACTTCTCTGCCCCTGAGATGGCTCCAATGATCTCCATCTGTTGGTATTCATACTCTTCACAAGAAGAAGGAGCAAGCAGAGCACTTAAGATGGCTTTTTACTAAATGGAACCAAGACACTTGGACACATAGGAAAAAAATATAAATCCAAATTCTTATCTCACTCTGTATACAAAAGCCAATTTCTGATAGTTCATAGATCTTAATATAAAAAATAAAACGGAAAAGTATTTAGAATACAACAAAAAAGAGTATCTTCTTGGCCTTGGAGTAGTGAAAGTTTTTTAAACAGGACACAAAAAAGGTACTAATTATAAATGGAAAGACTGGTATCTTGGACTAGTATAAAGTTAAGAACCTTTCTCATCAAAAGACTCCTTTTTGAGGGCTGGGACTGTGGCTCAGTGGTAGAGTGCTTGCCAAGCACATGTGAGGCACTGGGTTTGATCCTCAGTACCACCTAAAAATAAATATATAAAATAAAGGTATTGTGTGCCTCTACAACTAAAAATATTTTTTAAAAAAGACTCTTTTATGAGAGTGAAAAGGCAAAAACAATGATAAGGGTTTATATCAGACTATATATGGAACTGATAAAATCAAGAAAAAGCCAGACAGACCTAAAGAAAAAATGAGCAAAGTTTTATCAAGCACATCACAAAAAAGAATACCTAGAAGACCAACAAACATTTGAGAGAGTACTCAAACTCATTAGTCATCAATGAAACACCAAATAAATGTGATACCATTACATACTCCCAAAACAATAAAAGTAAAATTGACTGATAATAAAGGCATAGATAGGACCGTAGAGCAATGGAAACTCTGTGGATGGGAGTGAACATTTCCAAAGTGGTACAACCACTTTGGAAAACTGTTTACTTTCTACACTGAGTAACATGCATAGCCTGTGAACTAGCAATTCCACTCTCAGGTGTGTCCTCAACAGAAAATGAGTGCCATGAGAACAAAGATATCTACAGGAATGTCACAGTAGCATTAATTATAATGCTGCAAATGAAAATAACCCATTTTCCTATCAGTTTTGGAACACAGATGAATAAAATTCATTTGAGCTGTGCACTCGGCAGACTGGGGGTGTAACTCAGTGGTAAACATTTGCCTAGCATGCATGAGACCCTGGGTTTAATCCCTAGCATCACACACACACAGACACACACACACACACATACACACATGACATTGGCACACTTTTTATCAATTTAAAAGTTTTAAATATTTCACTGGTGGAAGGAATATAAAATAATGTGTGTGTGTATTAAACACCATCACTTTTGCGTTTGCAAATCTATTTGGGGCTTATCCCACTCAGTTGAGGTTCCACAGCATTTCTTACCTGAGTCCTAAGGACACCCATGGTTTCCAGATCCTCCTCCTGCTTGGCAATGGTCTGTTTCATTTCATCCATTTGAAGCTGCTTGGAAGCCAGTGCCCTCTCTGCCATTTCCAGTTTTGCATTTAGTTCCTGCAGCACTGCCCTGTCCACTTTTTCTGACTACAAAAGACAATTTGATTCTAGAAATGTAGTCTATGTTAGTGAAATGTTAGATAAACCTTTAGTTTTTTTTTTTTTTAATTATTAGCTTTGTTGGGCATAGTGACTTACACTAATAATCCCAGTTACTTGGGAGGCTGTGGCAGGAAGATAACAAGTTTGAGCCCAGCCTAAGCAATTTAGGGAGGCCCTGTCTCAAAAGAAAAAAATAAAAGGATCTGGGGATGTTGCTTAGTGATAAAGTGCCTCTGGATTCAATCTCTAGTACCAAATAAATACATAAAGAATAAAAAATAAAATAAATAAAATCATTAGCTTTAAATTAGTCTGTTCATTAGCAATACCAACTTACTCAGAAAATCGGATTCATTTAACATATGGCTTGCAAATCATAGTTTCCTGATTTATTTATTTATTTAAAATGTTTTTTACATGTAAATGGACACAATATATTTATTAACATATTTATTTTTATGTGGTGCTGATAACGGAACCCAGTGCCTCACACATGCCAGGCAAGTGCTGTACCACTGAGTGGACAGGGCAGTGCTACCACTGAGCTACAGCCCCAGCCCAGTTTCCTGATTTAAAACAACAGTATTTTTAAAAGATAATACTGAAATAGAGACATAATAAGCCCCTCCAGAATTGACGAACTCTAGATAGGGCATTGGGGTGGGAGGAGAAAGGAGGGGGCAGGGGGTTAGCAATGATGGAGGAATGTGATGGACATCATTATCCAAAGTACATGTATGAAGACATGAATTGGTATGAACATACTTTATATTCAAACAGAGATATGAAAACTTGTGTTCTATATGTGTAATAAAAATTGTGATGCATTCCGCTGTCATGTATTTAAAAAATAAAAGCAATTAAAAAAACAACGCCCTCTAAAAAAGAGTATATTTATAAAAATATAAATTCAAAGACTTTCTAATTCAAAATTTCCATTGTCTATAAATGATCACACCATGCTGGGCATTATTATCAATTTAAATTGCAAACCAGTGAGTCCAGTGTTCCAAGTTCACTGCCAGCAGGCAAACTAGCCTTGTACATGTGAATGGCCCCTCCAGCCCTAGCCAGCTTTCTTACTGTACACTGTGCACATAGGAGACCATGCTCTTAGCTCTCCTACAGCTCTCTCTACCTACTCTGAGAAATACTAAATGCTTACTCTCTGATAGTGGGACATGAACACCACCTTTGTAACACAAAGCGCATTGAACATATGTGAGAAGTTGTAAATATTATGTCACAAGAAACCAATTATAAACTGAAAAGCAACTTTTGAAATGGGACTTAGTCAAGGATTCAGGTAACCTTTTTTTAGATATAAAATGTTCAACAGTTTCCATTAATCAGTAATCTATTTTTTCTATGAGTACCTCTTTCCTTATTAGTTCCTCAATTGTTTTCAATGCATTATTATGTTCTTGAAGAAGCTTGTTGTGGGTTGACTGTAGAATGGCTAACTTGGACCTATTAAAAAAGATATTAATAAACAGAATCTTGTAGGAGGATATCACAAACTCAAAGCCTTGCCTCTGAATCATCTTCTGAACACTCAAGTAGCAAAATCTCCTCTTATCTTTATCATTCCACCATTTACTAGCATTTTCTTACTCTCAAAACAATAGTGTCTGGGGGGGGGGAAAGCTAAATACAAAGAATAATTTTGTTATAATAAACCTTTAAAATTTTATCCCTCCAAAGAATCTCATAGTACTCTTTCAGATAAATAAAAAACAAATTTTGTGAATTTACTCTCTATTCTTAATTCCAATCTGTATTTTAAAAAGGTATTCTTTTGGGCAAGCTCCCATTCTGCACAGTGTACTCACTTTCCATCCTCTGTTTTAGCTTGCTCCATTTTGATTTCTGATCGCATGCTTTCCACTTGCAGCTCTAGCTTCTTGTTATTATAAACGAGCTCTTGCTTTTCATTCAGCTCTGCTGGGGTTGCAGAATTTTTCCTTTCAAGGGCCTGGCATCTAAGAAAGATGAAGATAAACAATGCAATTTCACTTCTCAGTGGCTTTTCAACATATCCAAAAAACAGGTTAAATTCAAAGAAGTTTAAGGTCTGTAGGATTTATGAATGTAAAGTAAAATATTTATCCATTCTGCTTCTTTACTAGACATGTCCATATTTCTGAACTTTTATGTCTAAAAATAAATAAGTACAGATCTAAAGTGACATGAGGTAGTGTCATCTTTGAATAATTGGTGTATGTAGTCATATAAATATATTTTTCTTAGCTAAATACAGACCAAAGTAGAAGTTGGCTAGCAATTATTCTCATGTAGTGATCCATGGGTACTTTTATATTTGAAAAAGTTCTGTCAATCACCAAAACTTGGATTTCTAATAAAGACTCAACAAAGGAAAAAGGAAGCCCCCACAGGTTCTCTTAAATATCAAAAAGAGAATTTCGATCTGGGGTTGTGGCTCAATGGTAGAACACTTGCCTTGCATATGTGAGGCACTGGGTTCAATTCTCAGCACCATGTATAAATAAATGAATAAGATAAAGGTCCATCAACAACTAAAAAAATTTTAAAAAGAGAATTTCAATATAATAATAGCAAAAACAAATCAATGACAGCTATGTGCAAAGCATTAAAGCCAAGCAAATTAAATATCTTATTTAACTTGGCGTACATTAGAGAAATTATGACACATAATTTACACATGACAAAACTTAGGTGCAGAGAGGTTAAATAAATAACTTGCCCAAGGTAATAACACAAACATGTTATATTTGCTATGTCTTGGGTAACTTCTTAGATCAAAAGAAATAAGCAAATGTAAAATTCTCAATTTATATGCTAGCTTTAATGATTGATTAAACAACAAATTGAGATGGACTTTTTCCTAAACTTCACTCAGTCTCTTTTCAGCTTTCTTTTGTGTGTGTTCACATCAGTGTTGTCACAGTACAGGCAATCTGGCTTGCTACTTTGCACAGGTGCCACATAGGCTAGTGTACTTAGAATCAAAGTCCCCATTCTTTCATATTACAACAAGAATTCCATGCTTATACATTAATCTGTACATTAGTGAATTCATATTTTACATAGTCCTGTTTTTCTTTTACTCACTAACATAGTAGCATATATAAAATTATAGTAAATATACAGTAAATATTATAGAACTATATTTCTATATAGTAACATACTTAATAAAAATGTGTATTTTTCCAAAGAGGATAAAAGCAGCCTCTTTCTCTTACTTTTCTTGAAGTCTCTTCTTCATCAGCTCGGCTTCACTCAATTTTGTATGAGCCTCTTGAAGCTCCTTAAACAGTGATGTCACCTGAAGGTTCAACATTTCCACTTCGCTTCCAACCTATCATACAGGAAATAACAAACATTCACACTTGATTATCACAAGATTAAATGAACTTCTTTGTGAGAAAAGAGTCTGAACCACTGGTATGGAAATAAGACTGACTGGTGAATAAAGTTTTCACAATTACTACCCCAAATATCTTGCATGAAAAGAAATATTTTGGATACAATTCTTCTTCCTAATAGAGCATTAATCAATTTGAATGCTCTTCTAATAATGATTTTTTACTACTAAAAAGTAATCTTACATATGGCTCAGTGATCATAGAGATTAGAGAGTATCAAAGCACATCCCTATTTATTGTTTATCAATTCATCTACATATTTCCTAACTAATTTATGTTTCTAGTTTGCACAACATTTTCATTATACAGCCTTTTCCTTGACAGTCCTGTAATTCATAAATGAGTTTTACAATATCTTGGAAGTCTTGATACTTCTGTTACTGATAGTTGAATTAGTTTTTGTCAACAGAGTGCGGTTACACACTGGTGGTTGCTACATCTGTTTTCTAAATAGTCTCGATTCTTTTGAATACATGGCCAACAGTAGGCATTTGATATATAAATTTTGTTAAATAAGTCCATTAGTTAAAATGGCTATTTTATATAAGTACCTACCACATGGACTACTGTGGCTATCATAACTTCATGGTTTCATTAACTCTTTCTAAATTTAAGACTCTTCAGACTGAAAGATACATCTCTAAGTTACACACAACAGTGAATGTACATACATGGACCTTTCTTATTCCAAGTACTTTGTTCCTACCATTAGAGACATACAACCAAGATCTTTGAATTCCACAATTTTCTGAGTTATATCCTCAAGTAATCTCATTATAAAGTAGATGAAGTTCCTTTTTAATGTAGTGAGCTTTCTCACATAAGGATTTAGGAGACAAAAAGAGATATAGGAGTGGTTTTGTAGAATACTGATTGAAATATATCTCACTATAATTAACACTGAGTGAAGCTCAAACTAGGACAAGAAATATTAGAGAAATAAAAAAAAATTTTACTATTATTTCTACATTTTTTAAAGCTAATACACATCACAGTCACTGTATTACTCTTTATCCACTGGGTGTGTCAGCAGTCTTGGAATCTTAGTACCCACAGTCTCTGTGTCTTTCTCCTCTTCATTCTCTTTTTCTGTGCTGCCCTCTGTCTGGGTCTCAACTTCAGAACAATCATTTGCTTTCTTTTCAAAATCTGAAATTCTGAAAAATTACAGAATGTTAAAAAGTTACTTTCGGCTCAAAAGGAGTAGCAATTACAGAAGTACTCCAAAGAACACTTCAAAATCTGGGTAAAGAATCAGGGTTTTTCAAAATCTCTACATTCACTGTATTAGCATTAGTTTTGTTTTTCATTCTAAGACTGGCTAGAACTGATGTGATTTAAGATATGAATATATGTAGAAGTGAAACCCAAGAATAACTCATTTTGAATACTGCCTGTTTTCATGTGACTGGACTATCCAAAAATATTTTTAAAATTTCTTGTGTGTGTATACACATGTAGATATGTGTGTGTCTTCCATGAGTGTTTGTCCCACTTATAAGAAACTAACAGAAGGAAAGACTTTTCCTTTAGGATCTATCTGAATTTATAAGTTCCTGAACAGACAGACACAGCACATTTTTACACTGAGTCATAATCGTAGGAAAGCCATTCCAGTATAAATGAAAAAAATGGAGATGGGTTAAATATAGGAAGTCGAGTATGTGCATATAATTCTTCTTCTACCCCAAATGCTATGAAAATGACTTTCAAAAACCTATGTGACTATAGGAACAAAGAGAAGGTGAAAGCAAATAACAAAATTTAGAAAGCACAGGACTGAGTGGGGACAGGCTCAGCATTCCAGGAAGGTGACCCTGAGCCAATAGTAGGGAGCGCCATTAAGTAACATGATTTATACTATGGAAACTCCAAAAAGGCTGGGGTTAGTGGGTACCTCTGGATGTGGTAAAGGTGGAACCTGTTTAAAAAATGTTGTAAGATAAAAAGTAAAGGATTCTGGACTCAAAAGAGTTAAGCAGAGAGATTGGGCCTTCTATTTAAAAGGGAACAATTTACATAGATACAGCTGAAGGCCTCAGCCTTCTTTACCTACTCATCTCAAGAACACTGGCATCTAGAAAAATGCCCTTCAGGCAGGAGGTTAGAAGCATCTTCTCAGGAGAATCTGACTAGGACAAGGGAAAAGATTTTAAGTTTCAGACGTGAGGTTTCCCCAGGAACCTCCCAGCTTATCTCCCTCCAGATGCTCACAACGCTTCAAGTAACTTCTAACTCTTACTTACTCTTAAGTCTCATCAAACAGCCAAGATTTCCAGACAAGATTACCTTAAAATAAAACAAATATTTTCTACTGAAAGTAAAATATGCCAGTGGGAGGTGGGAGTGCTATCCCCAGAGACATAAGGAAATATATTGCAGTCATTGAGAAAGGAACATTAAAAGCAAGGAAGCATGTGCACATGTACACCCACGCATGAGCACTCCCCCAATACAATAGAGATGAAAACTGAAAAAGGAAAATGAGAAAGAGATGCCAAAGATGAGCAAAAGTTAAGAAAATCAGATGATGGGTCCAGGAGATCCAATTCAAAATAAAACAATAGTAGGTTCTAGGAAGGCAAATAAAGGAAAAAGAGACTAGGAAATAATTTTTAACTTGAGATTATTTGTCAAGAAATGAAGGTCAGCCAGGAGTAGTAGGGTACATCTGTAATGTCAGTAGCTCAGGAGACTGAGGCAGGAGGATTATAAGTTCAAGGTCAGCCTCAGAAACTTAGTGAGGCCCTGAGCAATTTAGCAAGACCCTGTCTTAAAATAAGAAATTAAAAGGGCAGGGATGTTGCTCAGTTAAGGTCATGAGTTTGCAGAATGAAAAAGGTGCAAGGTTAAAAAACAGGCTCACACCCAGAGCACATGTGAAATTTCAGAATACTTGAGACAAAGCAAAGAACTTTCAGAGAAGAGGAAAAACAAAAAGTTTTCATACAAAAAGATTAAGTATCAGAGTAGCAATAGATTTCTTAACAGTGAAGCTAGAATACAATGAGGTGACGCTTTCAAAAACTGGAAAAAAAATAATGTCCAATCTAGAATTCTGTATCTAACCCAACTATCCATTAAGTATAAAGGTAGAGAGATTTTTTTTGATAAGTAGACCTCAGAAAACATACGCCTCATATTCTCAGTATGAAGATGTAGTGTACACTACTTAGTAAAAGAGTAAGAAAGACACTGGATTAAGGAAATGAGATCCAACACTGGAGAGCAAAGGAATTCCACAGGATGATGCCAAAGAAAGATGTTGAGATGACTACAATACAGCAGGACCCAGAAGTGACCACGTGAGACTCTTGGAGAAGATTCTGCAAGAAAAGCACACTACTATGCTATCAGTGTTTTGTAAAGTAATGAAGAGATTTCCTCACTGGAAGAGAGTACATGGGGAAACTCAGTGCTAGGGTTTGAATGTCGCCCTCTGAAACTGAAACTTATGTTGATTAATTGCCATTGGCATTATAACAGTATGGTCATGCATGGATTAAAGCTGCTTCAAGCTCAGGAGTGAGAACCTAATAAAACAATGACAGTAGCTCTCTTTTTCTATTGTGCATGCTTGCTTGCCTTCTTCCATGTTATGACATAGTAAGAAGAACTTCAGCAGAAGCAGCCCCTCTATCTTGAACTTCCCAGTCTCCAGAACCAGAAGCCATATAACTTACATTGTTTAAGATGTAAGCATCTATAGTATTCTGTTACAGCAGCAGAAAACGGACTAAGACTTAAGCAAAAAATAAAGCAGTGTTAGAGATTGAACCTGGGGCCTTGTGCATGCCAGGCAAGTGCTCTACTACTGAGCTCCATCCTCAATCCTTTTTTAAATTTTATTTTGAGATAGTCTCATTAAGTTGCTAAGGCTGGCCTTGAACTTGTAATTCTCCTATCTCACCCTCCTGAGTAGATGGGATTACAGGCTTGTGCTACCACAATCAGTAGCAAATTTCCAAAAAGGAATTATATACAGAGGTTAAAAAACGTTTTGTCAAAAGGAAAAGGGGTCATGGCATAGAATATAGCTCACCTGTGAATTGTGTGTGTGTGTGTGTGTGTGTGTGTGTTGTGTGTTGTGTGTGCGCGCTAAATAATCATCTAAATAAATTTCAATATAATCAATTTCAGAGGCAGGGAAAGGACAAAATGGAGGGATCCAAAAACATATGTGTGGTGTTGATGATGATGTGTAAGAGAGTTAAATCTTCAACATGCATAGTGGGAGATTAATAGATTATGTACAAAATGTTTTAAAAAATTTAAATAACAATTTAAGCCTAATATATGAAGGTAAATATCAATAAAACCAAGTAAATATGTTGGAAGTGTTTGAGAAGAAGGAAAAAGTATCTGGAATGGCTGGTCAAAGAACTGTTATTTTTCTGTAAGAAGCTTATAGAACAATTTATTATATGAATGTAAAAGTGATTTTTAAATAAGGACTTAGTCATGAGAAGAAGATTAACATTAAACATGGATGAGAGGTGGGAGGGATAGGGAGAGAGAAGGGAAATTGCATGGAAATGAAGGAGACCCTCAGAGTTATACAAAAGTACATACAAGAGGAAGTGAGGGGAAAGGGAAAAATAATACAAGGGGGACAAATGAATGTCAGTAGAGGGGGCAGAGAGAGAAGAGGGGAGGGGAGGGGAGGGGAGGGGGGACAGTAGAGGATAGGAAAGGCAGCAGAACACAACAGACACTAGTATGGCAATATGTAAATCAATGGATGTGTAACTGATGTGATTCTGCAATCTGTACATGGGGTAAAAATGGGAGCTCATAACCCACTTGAATCAAAGTGTGAAATATGATATATCAAGAACTATGTAATGTTTTGAACAGCCAACAATAAAAAATTTAAAAAAAAATAAATAAAAAAACATAAAAAAAAATTAACCAAATGGATGATCCAAAAAATAAATAAATAAGTAAATAAGGACTTAGTGATGATAAAAAGTAAAATAACACTGGATTCTGTTAAAGTTTGCCAAACCTAATTGGTGTACAGGAACTGTCTCTGGCTAAGCCCAATAAATGGGTTAAGTACCAGATGATAGGGGGCAAGAGGTTAACCTTTACACCACCACTCACACAGGACACAGGTTTTTGACTTATAATTCAGTTACAACTTAATTTTTATAATTAAATTTACAATTTTTTTTTTTTTTGTGGTGCTGGAGATTGAACCATGGCCTTGTACATGCGAGACAAGCACTCTACCAACTGAGCTATATCCCAGCCTCAACCTTTCTTAATTAAAAAAAAAAAAAAATATATATATATATATATATATATATATATTTATATTTTAGTTGTAGTGGTTGGACACATTACCTTTATTTATTTATTTTTATGTGGTGCTGAGGATTGAACTCAGCACCTCCCATGTGCTAGGCGAGTACTCTACCACTAAGCCACACACAACCCCAGCCCCTCTTAATTTTTTTAAAGCATTTTTTAACTTTTATTTTATTTATTTATTTTTATGTAGTGCTGAGGATCAAACCCAGTGCCTCACATGTACTAGGCAAGCGCTCTACCACTGTGCCATAACCCCAGCCCCAACTTTCTTAATTTTTTACCTTGAGCTGACTTTTCATTGCCACCTCTTAATTTTCCAGGGCTACATTTCTTATAGAATTTCCTGCTCCTTACTGGCTATCAGAATATGTTTAGAAACACACATATTACATGAAATATTAATCCTGGCAAAACTGTAGACAAATCTACTATTCACTTTCCCCATAAATCACCTAAAAATTTTTCAGAGTAACTTTTATATATACATTTAGAACAACTGTTTCCTATGATTAATGAAAATGCTTGAAAACTGACTTATTTCAGAAAAAGACATGTTATATATTGCACATGTGTTTTTATCATATCTGTGTATAGTGTGTGAAAATCAAGCCAGGTTGTTCATGTGTCAGTGATTTTGTTCCTTAGTTTCAGACCTACCTTATCTAGGAGGAAATCCTCCTATGCCCACATAGAGAACATTATTCTCAGCAGCTAGTTACTGACTTGTTAGTTGTTAAATATTGAGAGAAAGCTGGTTACAAATCAGAAATTGAGAGTTATTGAGAAAGAGATCTTTACAGGGTGCTCATGTGAGGCATGAGGACCTCATCTCAAAGGCAGGCCTGACTCATTACCTACAATCTGAAGAAATAAATACCTCTAGGCATCTGGTAGAAAGCTATGACTTTTTCGAAAGCAGGTAATATAATTTCGTATGAAAGATCATTATTTATAACTAGCAAGTTCCTAAGTTTATACTTCTACTAATAAGGCCAATCATATTGGTTTAAGGATGAATTGTGTTAAACTTGACTTTTTGGAATGGTATATAGAACTTGAAAAATAAAATATGCCTTTAAAATACAAATATACTGACTACCCATTGCTGTTAAAGTTCTCATTCACAGAACATCTTCTTTTAAAACTCAACTATAATAATAAAAAGAATGCTTTTATTTGTACTACTTACTATGTTTTTGAATTTACTGAAAAGAAAGGATGATTATATTTCCTCATTAGAAGACAATGGAGGTAGTAGGTTCCTAGACATTAACTCTGAACTTTTCTGAATAGTAGTGTGTGGGGTAAAAACTTAGATGCCTCCATGCCCTTTTCACCTTTGAAAAGAGTTGATCACCAAATAAGACACTGGACAAATACTGACATGTCTTTCAGGTTATTTTTTTTTTCATTCTGGAAAAAAAAAACTTATATTTAACATTTAAGAAGAGATCTCCTTATAGTTAAAATTCTAAACTGCTTCAACTGCAAAATACTTTCTTTTTTCCTAAGAGAGGATTGAACCTAGGGCCTCTCAACATACTAGGCAACTGCTCTACCACTGAGCTACATCCCCAGCTCTGGAAAGTATTAAAGTGCTGCAGTATAAGATTAAGCCAGACATGGTGATGTATTCCTATAATCCCAGAGACTCAGGAGGCTGAGAAAGGGGGATCAAAAGTTCGAGGCCAGACAGGGCAACTTAGCCAGACCCTGTCTCAAAATTAAAAAATTAAAAAAGGGCTGGGGATGGAGCCCAGTGGTAAAGTACCGCTGGGTTCAATCCCCAGTACCACAAAGACAAAACAAAACAAAAAAGCAACGGATAATGTCTGAGAGAATTAATTATGCCATAGTATATTATGATTAAATGTTCCAGTCACAAGAACCCTAAAACTATTTATAACCTTCCCTGCATCTTATACTATGTACTTTGTATTCTAAAAAGTATATTTATAAACAGAAATTACTGACTTAAAAATGCATAAGACACATAAATGTACCCCTGAAACCAGTCTAAATGATTTTGTTTACAACAGCATTATGTTATAGCTATTTCCATATAAAAAGATTCATTGGATATTTTTTAAAGTGTATGTATCCAGAGGAGGAGGTACCATTTCTCAATTCATTCTATGAAGTCAATATTAACCGAGACCAAAACTAGACAAAGATATCTCAAGAAAACTATGAATTATTATCCCTTATATATTTAAGTCCTCAACAATATACTAGCAAACTGAACCCAGCAACATATAAAAAGGATTATATATCATGACAAACTGGTAATACAAAGTTGGTCTAACCTGAAAATCAATTAATATGATATACTATATTAATAAAGGTTTTTCTAAAACCATATGATCAACTCCATATACACATAAAAAGCATTTGAAAAAATCCAAACCCCTTTCATGATAAAAATTACAACAAACTAGAAATAGAAAGGAACTTCTCAACCTGATAAAGGCATCTATGAAATACCCACAGCTAACATTATATTTAATGGTAGAAGATTGAAAGCTTGGAGTTGAGTACTTGCTGAGCATGCAACAGGCCCTGGGTTCAATCCCCAGTACCACTCTCTTCTACCAACACACACACACACACACACACACACACACACACACACACACTGAAAGTTTTTCCCTGAAGGTTAGGAACAAGACAAGGATGCTACATTTCTAGTTAATACCACATTACAAGTTCTAGCCAGGGCAGTCAGGCAGAAAAAGAAATAAAAGGCATTCAGATTAGAAAGGAAGAAGCAAAACTATCTCTATATGCTAATGATACAGTCTGATTCTGTAATAAAAAAAAATCCTGAGGATTCCACTAAAAAATTAGCACTTAATAAATGACTTTAGTAAGGCTATTGGACATAATATCCACATACAAAAATTGTTTGGTTGTATTTCTATGTAATGCCAATGAGAAAGCCAAAAAATAAGAAAACTATTCCATTTACAATAACATCAAAAAGACTAAAATATTTGGGAATAAATTTTGCAAAAAAAAAAAAAAAAAGGCAGGATGTGTTGAAAAGTACAAAACAGGACTTGCCTAGCATGTGCAAGGCCCTAGATTCAATCACCAGCACTGCAAAAACAAACAACTTCCCCAAAACAAACAAAACCCCAAACCAAAAATCCCTGAACTATTAAAAATACAAAACATTGGGCTGGGGATGTGGCTCAAGCGGTAGCGCGCTCGCCTGGCATGCGTGTGGCCCGGGTTCGATCCTCAGCACCACATACAAACAAAGATGTTGTGTCAGCCGAAAACTAAAAAATAAATATTAAAAAATTCTCTCTCTCTCTCTCTCTCTTTCTCTCTCTCTCTCTCTCTCTCTCTCTAAAAAAAATTTAAAAAAATAAAAAATAAAAAAAAATACAAAACATTATTGGAAGACATTAAAGAAGATACAAATAAATGGAAAAGCATCCCATGCTCATAAGTCAGGATATTGTTAAATGATAACACAACCCAAACTGATATATAGATGCAATGTAAACCCTAAAAAAAATCAAGACTGTATGCCTGCATAAGGACAGGACAAATATATAGATCAACGAAACAGAACCAAGAGCATAATGAAATTAGCCTTCTAATCACTCCATACATAATAATGAACTCAGAATGGACCACAGACTTAAATGTAAAGTTAAAACAATAAAAATCTTCAGAACACAGAGTAAAGCTTTGTGATACTGGGTTAGACAATGACTTCTGAGATACCGTACTAAAAGAATAGATGACAAAATTAAAAGAGAGAAATCACATCAATATAATTTTTTTTCTTGCACTGCAAATAATATCATCAAGAAAGTGAAGGGTTGAGAATGTGCTATAGTGGTAGAATATTTGCCTAGCATGAGCTGAGTTCAATCCTCAGTAGCTCAGTAACATGAAGGAAAAAAAAATGGAAAGGGAAAGGGAAGGATAAAAACAACCTACAGAATGAGAGAAAATATTTGCAAATCATACTTTTAATAAATAACTAGTCTATTTGAATAGCTATTTCTCCTAAGAAAATTAAACATGAAAAGATTCTCACTACGGAATTAGAAATCAAAACTACAATGAGATGCCAATTCACATCTACTAAGATGGCTAAAATAAAAATGGTAGACAAGTGTTGATATGGATGTGAAGAAAGTGGAATACACATATACTGCCAGTGGTAATACACAATGGTAGAGCCTCTTTGGAAAATGATTTGGTAGTTCCTCAAATATTAAACAGACTAGTAATTCCATTCTCTAGGTATACACCACAGAGAATTAAAAACATGTCCAAGCAAACACTTATATCTGTATGTTCATAGAAGCATTCACAATCAACAAATGTTCATCAAGTGATAAATGGGAAAATGTCACATATCCAATGTAGAATATTATTCAGCAGTGTTATGGTTTGGATGTGAGGTATCCCCCAAAAGCTCATGTGTGAGACAATGCAAGAAGGTTAAGAGGAGAAATGATTGGGTTATGAGGGCCTTAACCCAATCAGAGAATTAATCCCCTGATGGGGGATCAACTGAATGGTAACTGAAGGTGGGTAGGGTATAGCTGGAGGAGGTGGGCATTGAGGTGTTGCTTTGGGGTATATATTTTGTATCTGACAAGTGCAGTCTCCCTCCCTGGTTCCTGATCATCATATGAACCTCATCTCCACCATACTCTTACACCATGCCTCATCTGGAGCCCCAAGGAATGGAGCTGTCCTTCTGTAGACTGAGACCTCTGAAACCATGAACCCCTAAATAAACTTTTCCTCTTCTAAAATTGTTCTTGTCAGGTCTTTTATTCACAGTGGTGAAAAAGCTAAGTAAAACAAGCAACAATAAGGAATTAAGTACTGATATATGGTACATTGTATATATATGAACCTTAAAAATACTATGCTAACTGGGCATGATATTGCACACCTGTAATCCCAGCTACTCAGGAGCCAAGGCAGGAGGATCATCCTGTCTGGGCAATTTAGCAAGACTCTTTCTCCAAAAACAAACAAACAAACAAACAAACAAATAAATAATAATTGGAGGCTGGGATATAGTGCACTAGTAGCATATGTGAGACATGTGAGGCTCTGAATCAACCCCCAGTACTAGAAAAAAAAATCACTATGATAAGTCAAAGAAGCCAGTCATAAGAGTCATAAAAGATCACATATTTTGTGATTCCATTTATATGAAATGCCCAGAATTGGCAAATGTATAGAGACAGAAAGAAGATTACTGGGAGGCATGGGTAGTATAGACACACTAATGGGATTTGGATTTCTTGTATGGTATGAGGGAAAAAATATTCTAAAATTATATTGTGGCAATGATTGCACAACCCTAATACAGAATATTGCACAATATTGTGAAAATATTGAAATGTAAATTTTAAATGGAAGAACTGTGTGGTATCTTAGTTATATTTTAATAAAGTTATTAAAAAACAGTGTATACACATTTCAGGTCAAGCTATCTCATACCTTTCTTTGGCTTCTTTGAGAGCAATTTCAAGTCTCTCCACCTTCTGGTTTCCTTCCCTTAGGCAAAGTAGGAGCTGGCTCACAGTTAATTCTTCAAATTCCAAATAATTCTTGGCATCTTTGGCAGATTTGCTCCTATATTGATACCACCACCACATTCAGTATAAAGGTTAAAAGGTTTTTTTTAAATAAAAAAATGAAAACCAACACTTAGAGTAGCCCAATATAACTAAGACCAGCTTAAACAAATTGTTTTCCAGAACATTCTCCAATTAATTCTCATCTACTGACAGATGCATGGTCCCAAGACCCATATTGCTATGCTCCTACTTACTTTCTGGGGAAGGTGTAGAGACTGACAGTGAGACTCCAGAGAAGATAGCCTTAAAATATAACTTGCTGTTTCTGAATGGTCACTGTGTAAGTAAGACCCCAAAACTCGCTTTCCGAGATCTAGTCTCAAAGAGGACTCAGCCAAACAAACTACACTGGCCTTTCTCCAACTTGAGAAAGTCAATTTTACAAGTCAAGAAAACATTTTTTTTCTTTTTGTTTCAAGTAATCAAAGACAAATATAGCCAATGTTGTCAAATATTTTTCTTGACTTCAAAATATGATTGAATAGAGACATTTTAATGACAAACAAAACCATGGCTACCACTCTAAAAACATTCAGGGACTATGATGATGCCTATGGCAGGCACTATTTCAGTAAACTACTGGAGCTCACAAATCTAATAAAGAAATTGAATTCCATTAGTAGCACTCCAAAGCTCAAACTCTAAATCTAGAAATCAATCTCAAACTCCTTCTGATTATCATAAATAACATAGAGTTGTTGTTATTTTTTTTTAAATAGCACGGTGGCTTAAAAGAAGAACTGATCTTTGCATGTGGTATGAATGAGGAGGAAGTGGCTTGAAATTGTCAAACAATTTTCTTCCTTCCTTATACTTCCAGGAAAGTCTTCTGATATTAAAAATAGCAACTTGGGGAAAAGTTTTAAGAATTTTTAACCTAAAAAGAGAATAATATTCACTTATGCCAACAGCCATGTTTGATGAAAGAATATTGTCTAATATTTTCTCTCTGATACAAAAGCTTGGAAACGTGATTGGATTTTTTTCACCTTTTATAAGTCATTATCTATTCTATGTACATTCATCAAGTTATAGAAAAAAAGGTTTTAAAAGTCTATGAGGCAATCTGGGGATGTAGCTCAGTAGTACAGTACTTGCCTAGCATGTGTGAGACCTTTGGTTCAATTCCCAGTACAACAACAACAAAAACAATCTATGCAGTGCTAGACACAGTGGCTGTAATCCCAGCTACCTGGAAAGCTGAGGAGGATTGCAAGTTTGAGGCCATCCTCAATTTAGCAAGAACCTGTTGCCCTTTCATTATTTAAGATGTCTGTTTCCCAGTATCTACTTGGTTCAGGTAAACTTGAGACTCCACAGATAAGACACCTGGGCACTTTCAAGAAACTCCTACAATGATTGCTAGCACTAACAATAATCGTTAGAGAGGATCACCAGCACTGGTCACTCTGGCTTATAACTAGGGATGAACAGGGAGATGAAAGTGATACATCTCATTTATGGAAGCTGGGCAGCCTGGTCCAAGTCACACAGCACTGGTAAACAAATTAGCAAACATGGGTCTTTGGGAAGCAATATCTTCTTTTGATGGAGGGCAGGACTCTTTTCACTTCTTACCTGATGGAGATGAAACACCTACAACAGAGTAGTCTGCATTAGTCAGCCTAAAAAAAGGCACCAAACATTGTTTTTATTCTCCGCCAGTTTGGGCTACAACATTAAATAGCATTCAAACTGAATATTAATGAAAGGTCCTACTATAAATCAATAAAAAGTTACTTCTCCAGCCCATCATGTTTGACCTCCAGTGACAGACTCAAAGGGACAAGACTGCCCCATCTTTCTGCCTGACAGTTCTAGTCTTTCATCACATACATGTCAATGGAGTCTGTTCTTGTAGGCTCAAGACTATTCTTGATTTCTTTTAATGTTCCATCTGCTTCTCCTTCCTGTAAAAGCAGAAATGAAAGGGATTTAACACAATATATCTACAAGACAAATTGTTTGTCAAAAGAAAAGAAAAAGGGAAAAGATCAAGAATTTTGATGATACAACCCAGGAAACTACGCAACATTTGAATGTGAAATGATTAAATTAGGTCACTCAAGTGGAATGGAAATTTACTCTTCCCTCAGCCTGCACACTCTGTCAGGATTATAAATATCTAGGCCAAGGCGTAAAGGTCAGACTCTTCTCATTGAACACACTCACCCAGACTCCATAAACATAAGCTTATCTCCTATCTTCTTGGCAGTTCCCTTTTTCCCTAGGTTAAGACCACACAGCTAACAATCCCACGTATCTTTCTTGTGCAGCCCTTTAAAATGTAAAATACTAGAACTCTGTGAATCAAAGTTGACAAAGAGGCAATTTTCTTTGGATGAGGCTTACCATCTTTTTTTTTTTTTTTTTTTTGCCAAATTAGGGCTTGTTAGAAATTTGCATGCACCATAGGCCATTTAGGGATGTTAAGTAAGACTAAAGCAGTATTTGCAAGGCAGTTATATTCAAATAAACTAATAGGGAAATCTTCAAAAATTATAACAGATATTGTAGATATACTTCCTAAATCTTTTTTTTTTTTTGATACCGCACTGAGCCACACATCCAAGCCCTTTTAATTTTTCTATTTTGAGATAAGTTCTCATGAAGTTGCTTATAGCCTCACTAAGTTGCTGAGGCTGGTTTCAAACCTGCAATCCTCCTGCCTCAGCCTCCTGAGCTGCACTTTCTAAATCTTGTGCAGTATTTTCAAGTTCACAGCAGTGAGACAAGCACAACTGTCACTTATCTGTGAGGCAGAAGATGATGTTAACTGTAAGAGAACAAGCCTAATTTGGAGAAGTCCGATATACTCTTTGGGCTTCCTGAATTTTATCAGTTATTTGCAGAAGGTTAAAGCTCTTTGATCAAATTTCTGCTTCAGTAATCTTCCAGGAGGGACACTCTGATAAAGGAGCCTTTTCAAACCTAAATTTCTCCTGATTTTGGCATGGATAGTAAGGTCACTAAGAGCCATTTTCCAACTCTGTTAATCTTTAGTGTGGTAAGTGAATAAGGAAGACCCACAGTAATATTCCAGAATACCTAACAGTTCAGGTGCTTTTCAAGTTGATCCCCACTACCCCTGACTGATCTATAAAGTCCATTTCCTCTTTCAGGGCACAATTTATCTCTTTTCCTATATCAGATCTGCACTTTGACAAAGCTCAAATGACCCTCCTATATTACAGAGGATTTTATCCTTGTGTGTTTTTCTCCTTCACTGTCCAATCTTTTGTAGTGTCATTGAAGGAGAGGCCCCTACATGATCTACATACCCATTCTGCTCTTTAACAGGACTATGTGTATATCCAGAAACAGTCGTAACAGATACTTCACAAGAGTTTAGGGATCAATATACACCACCTTGCTTAGCTCACTTCATTTTGGGTTGACAGGAATTTGACTTTGACAGCACTGGATTCAAACTCAGTTCTCATATACCCCTCAACCTGAAACAGTGGTCCACTTTATGCTTTGAGTATAATTCTTACTGCTCTGCCACTGCAACTTATTTTTTTAAATGGACATGTTTCTTTCTCCTCCTCTCTCCTGGCTCCTCCCTAATCTCAGGGGAAACAGGATTACCTTTCTTCCCCATCCTAGGCAGAGTACACACTCACCATAGGAATGAAGTAATCCAGACTTTGGGGATGGTACCAGAAGTTCTCAGAAAGGTCTTATCTCCCAAATGAACAAGTGAATTACAACTCCAGAGAACACACAGAATATAGCCTTTGAGTCACCTCTTTAAAAGCCCCCTGTTCTTGCTGATGGGCAGAGTCATGGCCGTTGGGACAGGAGTCCCCTGTGTTTCTCTTTTGCTAGCAAAGCAATAAATCTTCTTTTTTCCTTTTTCTCAAAATCCTGTCCTTGTTATTGGATTGGCTTTGTGGACAATGACCAAGATTTTGGCCACAAATCTACCACCAGAACAGCTCTTCCCTCTCTTCTCATTTTTAATTTCCATGGTTCCTCATAAGATTTTGAAAAGAGAAACCCACAACTAAAAAGTATTTAAAAACCATTTGTTACTACATTTGATCACAATTCTGCTCATCTAAGTGAAATGGTCTTACAGCTTTGAGACCTGATTTAAAAAATGACCAGAAAGTTCATACATGTTTTTTGTTTTTGAGTTGTTTTTAGGTCAGTCACAAAACATCCAATTTGCCAGGACAAGTTGGGGAAAATGTTTATATCTTTTGTCATAAAAGGTAATTTATATTTTTCATTTTAGCTAGGAAACCCTTGCAAGCATTGTACTTAAAAAAAATGGGAGCCAATTTATCATTGCTACACTGAAATTTCCTCATTATTTCACTTCCATCGTTGGCAAAAAATTGTGGTAATTGTTTCCTCTGTCTAGATGAGGCTTTATAGTTTGCTTAAAACAAGACCAAAAACAAAACTCTTACAGCCATTTTGATTTCAACAAAGGAGTCTTCTGAGGAGCCGCTGGCAGTCAGCTTGAGCTGTAATTCAGACACGATGCCCAGCAGGTCTGCCTTTTCAGCCTGAAGGCGTGCCACTTGGGTCTTCAGCTGTTCCACTTCCTGCTCTGCTACCACCTTGGGAACCCTAGAGTCACCAGTGGGGTCCTGGAAATGACAAGGAGAATAGCACATAAGGAAATCAAACCAAAGGCCTACCCATCAAACTTGACTGTCCTCACACTCATGGACAAGGCTGTTTTCAATATCTTTGTCCCCTGGTTTAAATAGAAAACCCAGCTTTTACTTGACATGTATTTTAACAGAACATTTAAGGTGGAAATTTTTACTGTGTGTGCGTTTCTGGGTATTGAACCCAGTGACTCTCTACCACTGCGTTACATCCCTAGTCCTTTTTATTTTTTATTTTGAGACAGATAAGTTGCATAGGCTGCCCTCAAACTTGAGATCTTCATGCCTCAGTCTCCGGAGTAGCTAGGATTCATATGACACAATGCCCAGCATTTTACATTATTTGTGCTGTACTCAAATAACAGAAATTTAAAATGACTTCATGACAAGAAAGTAAGTCTTCAATAGCACATTGGAATATGGATATTATGAAAAGAACCAACCAGATTTTGGCAATGGTGATTTTGGCCAAAACTCTAGAAAACAAGAAGAAAAAGCTGTGCTAACTCAAACTCCTACCTTTTTTCCTCCCTAGAAATGTCCACTTATCCCCGCTCTCCTTATACTCATGATATCTAATTAGAAGCCAAAGCACCAAGGATATTACTTGGTCCCGTGACAGCAAAACCCAAATCCTCCCAATATGTAAGCTGGTGGGTACAATATTCTATGTTGGTGTTTGAAAGTTGGTAAAAATAAATCTGTTGAGAAATAGGAAATTTAAAATTCAGAGATTGGTACCAAAAGCAAAATAAATAAATAAATAAATAAATAAATAAATAAATAAATTTTAGCCTATAAAAACTAATATCCCACTAGTGCCTACTATGCATTGTGTTCACCCTGTTGCAATGACTGCATATGTCAACATCACAGGAGAAAGACCCTTTTCAGGTGTGGCATTTTCACTTGGGAATAGGCAGAACAGATCTTGTCTATACTCTGCCCATCACTGGAGGTATATGGCCTTTAACAGAATCCCTGAAATTCCTGGCCTCAGTTCTTTTAGGTTAGAAAGGAAAATGTGACACCACACATAGTTGGTTCTCTCCCTAAGAAACCTCCATGGCTCTATGTGCATGACAACATGCTTCATTTAGTTCCCTTTCCAAATTAGGAGTATAGATGCTTGAGAGCATCAGAAAATTTCAGCATTCCCTGCATCTTAATAGTACAGTGAAAAATAACAAATATTTGAGACCAGCCTTTAAAGAAAAATCTTAATTCTCAGAAACTGTTAGCCTAATTAAGTATTATCAACATGATCTCTAAACAAATAATTTAAATGAGTGATCCCTAACTTGTAGTCAGCATTGTCTGAAAATTTCCTCTCTTAACCTCTCTAAAAGATTTCCCAAGAAACAAAGAACAGGCCCAAAGGTTCAGAGTGGAACTTTAGCAGTATGAGAAAGACACGTGGCTGGACCACGAACCAGTTACTGACTTGTAACCCGACGGGCCTCCCGCTGCCCAGGTGATGCTCTGCCTTCAGCTGGAGCAGTGCCGTGCTGGGAACTACCACACATTCAAAGGAAAGCAGCTCAAAGAACCCCAAGAAGCAAGTTCCAAGGAAAGGTCAGAAGCTGTGCAGTCTCTCTCAGCAATGACTCACACAAAAGAAACAAAGGTGAAGAATGAAACAGGAAAAGGATAGGTACTACCTCACCTAGAACCAGGAACGATTCCTTTTTAGGAATCATTGTGTGTGCCCTCTTGACCTCTCTAAGGACATTTTGTAGAAAGCATTTTTATACACTTTGGTATAAGGAGAGAAAATAGAGTTTTAAACAAGTGTTTGAGGATCAAGGATAAAAAACTGACATTAGAATCTCAGATTATTAGTCTAAATTTTCTTTTTCACAATTCCCTTAATTGTACTCAGGAAATAATAAATCCAATTATTTTTCCATGAAACTCCTTATAAGATAATCCTTCAAATTTCCCTTCATTTACTACTGAAATCCTTTCCTTTGCTTCCTGGATTAGCGCTCCTATGGTTTAGCTCTGATCTCTATTCCAACTCCATTCTTTGTTGCTCTCTTTCATCACTTTGAGCCCTTACCACTGACCTTCATGTGACACAATTTGTCTTTTCATGTATTTGTACAATCTTTCCTCCCACTGTCCTGAAAATGTGCCTAAGTTAATATGCAAACTTAGAATCCTAGAAGGATTCTATCTATTGACCCTGCATAGCCATTTGTACAATTAAGGTAGAAAACACTCCCTTGGAGAAAATTTTAATGCATAATTCAGTGAAATCAGACAGAACCACTAGTGCCTGGCCTCACCCTGAGGATCAGAAGGTAGACCTCCAAGGGAGATCTCTATTCATCCTCATGTGGAGTTTGTGTCCTCTGATTACCTGCCTTGAAACAGCTATCCAAAGCTTCAGTTTCTGATTTTAACTTCTTCCAATTCTGGAGCTTTCTAGGAAAACCCATAGGCAGATAGCTCAAAAAGATAAACTGCTTCTGGAAGCTGCCATCTTGGCTTCAGGGTAATAGGCCTCAGCTGGCTAAAGCCAATAGTCAGCTCACATTCCAAAATCCAAGGAAGCAACATAATTTAAGATATTTTCTTCTTGAGATTAGAAAATCATTCATATATCTTAGGTGATCATTTCTTCAGAGAATTTTACCTCAACAATATTTAGCTAATGAGAAATTCCCCCCACAAAGAAACAACTTCATGCACTTTGAATAGTAAGACAAGTTGACGGATCAGGCATGATAAATCTTACCAACAATACAAATATAAATTTATTCAAGCAGAATATTCATCATTCCATGAGCAGGATGATGAGTAAGATCATTGATATGAACTGTAGTATTTTTGTAATCAACTTTTCATGTTTTGGATTATTCATCCCCCTTTTCAATTACTTTTAATTTTCTTTCTATTCCTTACCCATTCAAGAAAATAGAGATCAACAAAGTTCAAGGTAAAAAGTCTCAAGAAAAAAATCACTCATAGCTAGAATACATCCTCCCTAATACAACCAAGTACTTCATTTTCCAAAGGGTTAAGTGCCAGGTTGGAAGAAAATGAATAGCAGATGTCCACCCAAATGAACAATAACCAGTGACCCTTGGTATATTGGCAGGGACATCCAATGTGTCCTGGTTTGTTTTTCACTAACACCTTTGACATCTACTCTCTAGTATGAATACATTTCCCAGGTTACTTGGGTGATATGTCTCTTTCTCTTTAACCATGGCAACTCTATAGCCAGCCTCTCATCACAACGTGGCATTTGACAAGTCATTTTTCAAAAGGAAATGTAAAGTGAATTATCTCCATTTTAGATTGAGAGAAAGGACAAAGTCAATAAGTAAAAATACTGAGTAATAGATGTTTTAAATGTAATTTTTATCAGAGACATAATCTAAAAGCCAACAATTGGATGATTCAAAGCAGAGGTCCACCTGCATCGCTATAATGAATATGAAATGCTGATTTATCGCCTCAGTATTCTTTGGACTACAGTCAACATGATTAAAGCCTTACAAATTTCTTTTCCCCAGCAGAGATTATACAGGCTTAAGACTGCAATCAAGGGCTGGGGTTGTGGCTCAGTGGTAGAGCGCTTACCTAGCTAGCATGTGTGAGGCACTGAGTTTGATTATCAGTATCACATATAAATTAATAAATAAATGTCCATCAACAACTAAGAACATATTAAAAAAAACTGCAATTAATTTTTTTTCACCAAAACACTTTATACTAAAACTTGTCCAGCCTGAATCATGAAAGGTTTTCACCTAGAAGTCTAGACAAGTAAGATTCTATTGAAAATACTAAGAAATAACATCATAATTTATCAGTCTTCTCACCTCAAGTGATCTTTCTGATTTCCCTTTTAGTTTTCCAAGTTCTTCCTTCAATTTTTCATTTTCATGACTCAAGGCCATCAGGCGCTCTTTGGCTTCTTTGCTTTGTATCTCAAAAAACTGGCGTTCTTCCTTCTGTTTCTCTGTCCAGGCTGAGAGTTCCTCAAATCGCCCTTTCATAGCTTGATTATTTAGCTTCATGGCTTCTGTATGGAGGTCAGAATGAGGAAGTCACACACACCAGGAGAATGGACCAAATAGGCCCACAGCCCACTTTGCCACTTGGCTCTGGATCTAAACAGGCCAGCCTTGGCCTGGGCCCAAGGATCAGCAGGAGAAAAGACTATATCCGGGTGAGTGGTTTTTGCTTTCAGACAGGACTAGTGGGTCTAACATTTCTAGTCCTCAAAGTATCAAGAAAAAAAAAAAATGATTTGGATACCTCCACTATAGCCCAGATTCCCATTTCTAACTAGGAGACTAAGAAAGGTCCTATCACTCTGTGATGAGAACACCCATTCTGCCAAAAGCCATAGTTTGACATATCAGAATGTTTCCTATGAATAGGTAATATTTAGGACTAAGTCTGTATTCAAAGCAGCCTTCCTTTGTTTTCCTCCTTAATAGACTAAATATCACTATTCTATTCCCCTGAGAGAATATTTTTTCTCTTTTTTTGCAGTGCTGAGGATCCATCCCAGGGCCTTACACATGATAGGCAAGCATTCTGCTCTGAGCAACATCACCAGTCCCCTGACAGAATATGTTTTATTCTTACGTTATCAAGAGGTAAAAAACAGAAAGCATTTTAACTCTACCAAAAGCCATCTGGGCTCAAGAGGAGGTTTGTTACAAAGGAATTATGTTTCATAAAGGCCCCAGGTGAGTGGAGAACACATGTAGGGTGGCTGCTCACCTTTCAGCTGGTGGTTCTCAACCAGGAGCTCCTTCATCTGCTGCAGCAGCTCCTCTGGGGTGAATGTATCCAGGCTGGGGTGAGCCAGAATGGGGGGTCCATTTCCTGTGGTCTCAATGGGACTGTCCCCCTTTTCAGTCAGGCAGCTGAGAGGTTGGTGGGACATGGCAGAAGTTCCTATGGAAAAGCCACAACCTAAAAATCTAGCCATGCCCCCCTCCACCAGGGGTGTCCTTGAGTCTCACAGATCCATTAATAATTACTAATATTTATTTCCAAAGTTGCCAACTTTCTCCACTTGCATTTTGAACTTTTTAAATTCTTTTTCTGTTTTAAACAAAAAGGCATATCCCAGTTTCAGAGAAACATGCATGTGTGTATACATGAGTGTACAAAGGGGTACAGTAAGAAAGACTGGAAAATGAGAAGGAAGGGTATGTGTAGACATGTGCAAAGCATAATTAAATAAATTTTCCAATGCAAATCTTTAAGTTAAAATCTCATTACTTTGAGTGAATTGTATGATATGTGAATTATATCTCAGTAAAACTGTTAATTTCCATATATTTACTTCTCAAATTTTTGGTTAAAAGGAAGGGGAGAGTTAACATTTTTTTCAATGCTTAATTTGTGCTAAAACACCACCCAAACCTGTCATTGCCCTATATTCTTCATTAAAAGTCACCCGGGTAGCTATTTTACTATGAAGAAGCTGAGTTCACAGAGGTATACAGCTTGTTCATGGCCAAGAAGTGGCACAAACAAGTATCAAAAGATGATTTCCACACCCACCCAATCATACAATAAAGGTGCTACTAAATACATGGCCTTCAATATCATATTTTTCAAAGCATATACCAAAAAAATTTAAGTCATCTTGCTATTTTGTATTCTGAAAATATTTCTACACATACACTTTATTTTGTAAATGGGGCAATGTGGACTTAAAAATACAAGATAACAGTACATACCAACTCTATTTCTTTATTATGTACCACCCAGAGAAACAGGGACATCATTCCATGACTGGCTATATGCTCTGTGAAAAATCTTTTATCTTCACACTTTTTTTTTCATCAAGAACTGATGTGGATGGGTTATAAAGCTATACAAAAGCCACTGACACCAAAGAAGGCCCTAGGATGAAGAAGTGTGCAAGCCCATTTTTAATGGGAGAAAGGCATTGCTCTAAGACCCATCAGCTCCTCATGATTACAGAGCCTGTGTGGCCCCTTTGAATTGTGCATGAAATCAGTCACTGCAAGACAGAGGCAAGAGAACTGCCTTCTAACATATAACAAGAGGCAAGGGTTTCAGCCCTCTGTCTGTTCTTTGGAAATGAGAGGATGGCACTCTGCTTTTGGTTGTGAAGAACTTGTAGGCAATCAGAGACAATGCTACCACCAATAGAAACAGCAGGTCCTGCGGAGCCACTAAGCCATGCGATTTCTACCTAAAGCAGTCAGCACAAAGGAATGCATACTCATGAACTAGTCATGAGAATGGCTACTTTATGAATGGAAAACACTGATAAAGCATTTTACTCAATTCTGAACCTCTTACATTTATGTCTTACACAAGTAAATTGATCTAGAAAAAAGGTATCATGGTAAAATGTTCCATCATTTAGCATTAAGGAGCTAAAGCAGACTGCTCTTCTCCCCCAGCAAAAAAAGAAAAAAAAAAAAAGAAAGAAAAAGAAATAAACTGCTAATGTCTATCTATGACTTTCATGAATTTTCTGAACAGAATGATCTTGGTGCCAACATTTCATTAAAATGAGGGTTTCCTTTTTTTTTTAATGGGGTTTTCTTATAACAGTTTTCATACCTATTTTGCAGAGGAATAATGAAGTTCTAGGTAACAGGCCTAAATGTGTAATTCATCAGCCAATATAAAATTTCCTTAGGTATTCATCAATTACATTATAGTTTGCAAGGGTGCATATCTCTCTCTCTCTCACACACACACACACATTTTTTTTCTCTTAGTACTAGGGATCAACTCCAAGGCCTTGTGCATGCTAGGCAAGTGCTATACTACTGAGCTACACCTGCAGCCCAAAATATTTTTTTAAATATCTAAACACTTATCTGGAGATGTGCTCAGTTTCGTCTTTTCATATGAACAAATTTTCCCTTAATTGTCTTTCCAAGGGAAAAGGAATAGAAAGGGAAAGGAAGAGGGGAAGGGAAAGGAGAGGGATGTTCCCTTGAAAAGTATTCAGATGTTTTTCCTCCTTGACCTTCCTTGACACCTTTACCAAGTCTATAGATAAATCCATAATAAAGGTAAAAACAGTTCTAGTTGTTATATCAGTGCTTCCAGCTTTTTCAGATTGTCCAGGTTTTATAAGGACATTCGAAAAAGCAGGGTTGTGCTAAAAGAGGCAGTAGAAAAGCACTTATACCACTAGCCAAATGTGTGGCCTTGGGAAGTCACCTGACCTGTTGTGATAACTCACTGACTGGTATAGCAGATGATATGCTTCATTGTTGCTCTCAGCTCAGCAACCCTGTAAAAGGTATTCTTTGGTTTCTAAGATTATAGTCCTACTTTACCCTTCAATACAGACACACCCTCATGAGCATGCCTCTCACCAATTCATATACCTGTCTTAGTTATGGGAAACTCTTTTTATCCAATATTGTTAGGAAAAATTAGTTTTTAATTCAAATGTCATAGTAAATAAGAAGTTAGCATGCATGGCAACCATAGCATATAGATTCTATCAAAATTTTACTAACAGTAATTTAATATAAAATAATTTTGGATGACTCAAGGGCACTTTATGGTTTTAGAATGTTCTGGAGGAATCATTATGAGTGATCTCTGTAGAGTGCACATATGAAATATCTATTGGTAGAATGCCAGTTAGGGAAAACTTACAATTAAGTTTTAACATCACCTTGAGAAACATTCAAGTGGGCAAACACGGAGGTATATTATAAATCTTTGCACATATATTCAAGGATTACAGAAATTGGAACAATGTCATTTAGTCCAAAATTCTAATAACAGATTTTCTCATAATAATCTAAATGACCTCAATCTGAAGTGTGTCAGTTCTCAGAAAAAGTGATATTTAATAATGGAAGGATTGAGCACAGAATTTGTCAATATTTCACAATTAAGGAAGACTGATAACTACCTGGTAGGTAGAAGGTCAAAAGCAAAAATCTAGATTTTATTCTTAGATCTGCTACCTGAATTCCTAACATCATACATTCGTATTTTTAATTCCAGAGATCAAGTAATTATAGAAATGACTTGACCTTGGAGACATGGAAATAAATCTCATTCCTGAGTTGGCCTTAGAAATAATCTAGTCCAACTTCTTATTCAAAGCAAGAATGTCTTGTCTAGTTTACACGGTGCACGTTCACAAAACAGGTTTGAATACTTCAATGACAGAAAACATGAGCAATAATTCAAGTTGTGGGCACTGTCTCTTCTATTACAGGATGGCTGATGGCCAGAAAACTGTAATGTGTTAAGTAGAATTTACTTTACACTGGCTTCTACCCACTAGACATTAGACACAAAATAAGATTAGGCCCTTACCCTGGTGTAGTTGTGCCTTCAAATTTGCTACTGAAGTATTCATGGGTTCAATCCCTACGTGGATAAATCACATTTGTTGTTGTTGTTGTGTTTGTTTGTTTTTGGTACCAGTGATTGAACCCTGGGGTGCTTAACCACTGAGCTACACCTCCAGTCCTTTTTATATTTTATTTTGAGACAGGGTCTCACTAAGTTGCTTAGGGCTTTGCTAAATTGCTGAGGCTGGCTCTGAACCAACAACTGTCTAATCCTCCTGCCTCAGTCTCCTGAGCTGGGATAAATTAGTCTTAAAGTGAAAACTTGTTTCTTGATCAGAGATAATAGTTGGCTCTTGGCAGTATAGTTGGTTCTTCCAGTATGTATTAACAGAGGTGCTAAGATTCCAAGATTGCATCAGCTAAACCCATCACCATACTGGAAAAAGAACTTAAAGAGTATTTATGCATCCTACCAGTGAGGTAAAAGAAGTCTTACTATTATATACCAGAAATTCTAGTTTGATGTGGTATCTTCCTATTACACAGAAAACAGAAACAGCTTTAATCTAGTCGCCAAGATAGGAACCTGGGAGTGATGCTTGATACTTCCAATTCCCTCTTCTGTCAAGTCTAATGGATTTTCAAATAGTAGTCTCTTCCACCCACTAAATGTTTCTTAATCTCCTCTTCATCCCCATAGGCTTAGCTCAGGCCCTTCTTAGTTTGTCTGGACTTTGGAAATGCTGACCACCATTGAGAACAGGATTTTTTGTTTGTTTTTGTTTTGTTTTGGTCTATTTTGTCTACTGCTGTACCCCCAGTCCTAAGGACATTATGTAAAACATATAATGAAAGATTCAATATATCCTTATTGAATGGATTTTAATAGCTGCCTAAATGGTCTGACTTTTATCTCTTTCCATTTCAGTCCCATTGTCTCTTCTATAACATGAGGTCATTACCTGAGTACAACTATTCTTATAAGACAGAGTTCTGGCAAGACAAATATGGCCTTTCAACATACCTATCTACCGGTGTCATCTGTTACCAAACTACTCATACTCAGGTACACTGAAAGGCTCATAATTCTCTGTGTTCTTAGCCTCTGCACCCTTGTCTCTCTTTTGTCATTTGCCTTAGATATCTGACTCCCTTTTTGCCCTGGGAAACTTGCACTGGACAGTTCAAGGTCCATCTCAAATATGATGTCATGTATCAAATGAACTCTTTCTTCTCCTAAGCACTCAAGAGCAATTTGTGTCTCAACCTCCTTGGCCTTCTTTCCCCACACTGTTGTCATCTTATGCCCATCTATTTTCTCTCCATGTTATTCTTACTAAAGACTGCATACAGCAGGCTTCCAAACATGTTTGCTGAAATGAAATGAAAATACAGCATAATGAAGTATTTTTAAGTCTAACACCTATAAAATGTTTTCTGCTGTATAAATGACAAACCCCACATGCTGGTATTATTATGTTTTCCTACAGTTCTATGGCATTCGCTTCCAGATTTTTTAAATCAACTTTAAAACCTATTTTAAAAATCAAAATTGCTTTTTAATATCACTGCAAAGGCATCAAAATATTATCTCATAACATATATTCTCATGCTCCATTGTAATACACATGTTGAAGTGGAAACAATGAAAACTTTTAAAATAGATTTTATTTTTAAGATTTTAATTTTTTTCCCTTTGCCTTTTGTTTACCATACCATAAATTCTAAAGAACTTATTAAGTAGGCTAATTCTAGGGGCTGGGATTGTGGCTCAGCGGTGGAGCGAGGCGGGACCCGGGTTCGATCCTTAGCACCACATAAAAATAAAGGCATTGTGTTGTGTCCATCTACACCTAAAAAATAAATATTTTTTAAAAATGGGCCAACTCTATAAAATTCAGATAAGCAGGTTTGAGGATCACTGGGTATTTTTCATGGTGAGAACACCTACGTGCTACTACTTGAGAATCAGAAGGAAAGTAATACACTGATCAATTCCTTTCAAGTTTATTTAGAGGGAAATCTCAATTCTGTATCATAATATACAGGTTAAAGTTTTGTTGTAAAACAAAGACGGTGTTACTTTTATAGTGTTGTACACAATATATAAAGAACTCCTAAAACAGATTCAGTGAAATAACAGATCACACACCCTTCAGACTCAAATCAGTCCTTGTCCACTACAAACCACACTCAAATTGCCCTTGTCTTGTCCATTCCAGGGCAGTCCCTGGCCTTGGCTTCTGCTCTGGGTCCTCTCTAGTACAATACAAATAGGCCTGTCCTGGGAGGCAGCCTTGGCTCCCCACCTCTTCTTTCCCTAGGTCAAAAGAGCCAGATGGCTGGCTGCTCGTTACAGTGCTGCTCTGCTAGTTAGTTTTTAAGCCTCTGAGCATCCTGATACTGTCTTCTGTATTTTTCTAAGTCTTTCCGTAAGGCTTTAGTTGTCCATTTCATCCTTAAACACCTCTGTGGCACATATTTCCATAAACAGTGCTCTTGGTGGCAAGGCCTGGCCAGAAGCTAGGTTTCATTTCTTCTGAGCCTGTTTATTGCCTCATCTTACACATTTCTGACTGTAAAAGCAATTCCTTTAAAGTTCTCAGCCTCATCAAATATTCATTCTCTTCCCTTCTGCTGTATATCTATCTGTATAGCTACATAAAGTAAAATCTACATATATATGTAGATTTCAGAGAGAGAGAGAGAGAGAGAGAGAGAGAGAGAGAGAGAGATATCACACACCTTCCCAGACACAACGGTTTACGTTGACGACTCTGACCTGTCCAGTAAGCCCACCACCTTGGAGAGGGGTCACTACTCTTTCCTGTTCCTGGAACACCTCACTGATAGTGTTTTCATGTCTTCCAAGAGTGCACCTTTAACCACTTCCTCCTACAAGAGGACATTACCCTCAAAACACCTCGGTGACCTGCAGAGGAAATCACCTGCAGCTAACCAAGCCGGTGTTTTTACCATTCCGGGGCTCAGGAACCCTCTGGGTGGCCGCACCGGTCGCCCTTTCACAGCAGGTCATGATCCCGGCCTGAAAACCCTCGCAAGGCAGTTGTCCCACGGGAGGTATGCCCCATGGCCGCCCCAACCCTCGTCATCCTCAGCCGGCAAGCTCGGGCCGCAGTGAGCCGAGAGGGGGGAACCGCTTCCTGGGCGAGAAGCACTCGCCAAGGAAGGAGCCACCCCCACCCAGTCCCTGTCGCCCCCTATCACAGCTCACCGGCCGCCGGCGATCGGCTTCTCTCGATGTCACTGACCCCTAGGCATCGTGGCCCTGGAGGAGAGCTCCCGGCCCGGATGTGGACGCCGGCTGGGAGAAGGGCCAAGGGCGGGGACCGGAGCGGCGGGGCTGGGGGGCTTACGCTCGGCCTCGCGACCCGCCCGGCGCCGCTCAGCTGACCACAGCGCCAGCTCCCAGCCTCCGCCGGGGAATTTCCCAGGCTCCGCCCACGCCACGCCTGTGGCCACGCCCCTCGAGGCCTCGCCCAACGCCCCGCCCCTCCTCTCTCCTGCTTGTGTCCAGCGTTCCACCCTCACTGCTTTCGTGCAGTACCAAGCTCCCCACCGCAGTGGGTAGGGAAAACGCTGAGGTGTCAGACAAATGTCGTTAAATAAGATAAACTACGAATTAGAAGAAGCGTGTAGAATTGGTCTTCCCTGACCAGAGCCGCAGGAGGTCTTGGAAGGAGGAAGAGGGTCCCAGGCAATGTCTTAAAAAAAAAAAAAAAAAAAAAAATATATATATATATATATATATATATATATATATATATTAGTAGTAGGTAGACACAATACTTTTATTTTTATTTATTTTAATGTGGTGCTGAGGATCGAACCCAGCGCCTCGCAAGTGCTAGGCGAGCGCTCTACCGCTGAGCCACAACCCCAGCCCACCCCCACCCGCAATTTCAAAATGAAACCTTTATCTGTTTTAAATCTAGGCATAATTAACAGCATAACAGCTTTGCATCCCAAAGGCACCTCCCCTTTTGCCTTAATTGAAAAGAAAGTGTTCAGGATGCTGATTGGGCTCTTATTCTTACAGATCTGTTAACATCTGGATGCTTCAGATGCCCCAGACAGGTGGGATTAATGGATCAATCTGGATCATATTTGTGAAGCAGCCTTTGCTTCTGTGGGAAGTATTGATCTATTATGCCAAAGAAGGGAAGATGCTTCTGCATTGGATAGTAGAATTAAAGGGCTGAAAACAATAGGAGAGAAGATCCGTCCTGGTTTGCAATCCAAACATCAAAGAAAGCATCAGTGAGGCATTGTCATAGGACACAGACTTCATCTGATCACAGGGCAAGGACTTAGTCAAAGTGTTGAGATCAAAAAGGGGATCCCAGAGCAAGACACTTAAATAAATTAGAGTGGGATCCCAGGTGGTCTGGGAAAGCGTCTGTGAGCAGATTTGTGTTTAGGTAGAAAAGAATGTCATAACAGGGAAGAACTTGATCTAGGAATATAAGTGTTGAGGGTTGCTCATATCAGTGGGAGTAAGCAGCGCATGATTACTAATCTATGGCTGCTCACAAATGGGAAATAAACAAAATCCTAATCATTGCCAGGAGCCATTGTGCATGCCTATAAACGCAGATACTGCAGAGGCTGAGGCAGGAGGATCACAAATTCTGCTGGCCTGGGCAGAATTAGTGAGTTCCTATCTCAAACTAAAACAAAAACGGCTGGGAATGTGGCTCAGTGGTAGAGCACTTGCCCAGTATGTGCAAGATCCTGGATCCCATTGGCAGCAACACACACTCACAAACCCTCCTAACCCAAAAAAGGGAAAAGGCAGAAACACCCTCTCCTGGTGTACTGCAAAGGTATAGCTTTGCTGTCTAGATCTCCTGCTGCCTGGCTCTCAACAGTCCCCTGGTGTTAATTAACCAAAAGTGGGTTGGGGTCTGAGAATATAGGACAAAAACAGTTTCTCCCATACTCTTACTCCACAATCAACACAGAAGAGTTCTATGACCTCTGGTCACCAAGAAGTGTGTGTATGTGTTAAAATGTCCCCCCACCACCAACAACAACCAGCTCTGTGGGTGACATTGGCTGGGTGTCCATTAATTCAATTATAACTTTCTCCACCTGGATGTAGTGGCAGATACCACAGGATAAGGATTCAGTCTCATGAGACTGACCCCCACTTCCAATGCCATTTGCAATATCCAGGTTGTTTGACAAGAGTTTCTAGCCAACTGACAAACTAACTATAAATTGGGGTTTCCAGGAACCCCTTTGTTTAACCCCAGGGCTGCAAATGCCACAAACATACTATTTACTAATCACAAAGAAAAAAATCAAAGGATTCAATGGAGGGGGTTTGGGTATTACAATGGAGGGCTGCATTGCATTTAGAAGCAGGGGAAATGTACAGGATAGGGGGCATACCCACTGCCCAGGTGGACAATCTAACATTTCTTTAGATATTTTATGAGTACATTCTTCTACTTTACAACCAAAGTCACTGCTTTGATCCTCATCTAAAGTTTCCCCTCTCTATTTCCATTATCACATTCTTCAGAGTCCTTCTTAACTACTTTTTGGAACAACAAACTTTCCTAGGTACTAACTAGTGTTTTCCCAAACACTCCACTCCTTCAGTGCCTCAGAAGCCCTTAAATGTACTGCCCATGTCTTTTGGAAAGTCCTCAGGACAGAGCTCTGGAGCCCTGCATCCATATCTTACTAGGGCAGTACAAAGAGCAAGAACCTATCAACAAGGATGTTAAAGTAATTAAGATTGCAAGTCCATTCCATACCCAGGGAAGTTCTTGTGCTGCAGGTACACAGAATTCTGAGTAGATCCAACAGTGGGTCTGGTTGGCATGATGTGCAACTTCTGTTGCCCAGTCCAGGAAAAGGTTACTTGTTGCTAACCTATGGAGAATATGGCAAATGTTTAATGGGCACCAATAATGGCAAATAAGCTCCATGGGGCAGTATACCAGTTACTGTGTGATCTTGTTGTTAGTAGAGGACCCTACAAAGTAGCCCTGCCTAAGCAAATGCACCATGCCAAGCTATCTGTTTGCACTTTGGGGGCATAGAAAGAATAAGACACTCTGAAATGTAACTGGCATAAACTGATACAAAGTGTTCCTCAGGTGTACAAGGGTGACATCACTGGTACTTGTGAGGGCCAGGTTCCCCACACAGTGGGCTTTACTTGTTAGTTTAGGTTTACAAGTAAAGTTTAGACCCACAAGGGATCACAGTAAGGCAAATCACCAGCGGCTTCCATGGTCAACTAATACTCCTGTCTCTGATATGTTTTCAGGTGCCAGAAACAGTAAACTGTTACTTGTGCCCCAAGCCAGTTTAAGAAAATGTCCAGTAGATTTTTTTTAGAGTTGTAGATGGACAGCATGTCTTTACTTATTTATTTTTATATGGTGCTATGGATTTAACCCAGTGCTCACACAGGCTAGGCAAGTGCACTGTCTCTGAGCTCAGCCCCAGCCCATGAGTTTACATGAGTGAGATAACATAGAAAAGTCTGCATGCTGCTGATGTCTGGGTTTCTCATTTAATGCCCTCAGTGCTTCAGGCAGATAAGCATTCCACGCCTGCATAGAGTTGCCCCCAGTCCTTAAGACTTTTTTCAGCAGGCCATTCATTCCAGTTAACCCAGTTCCTTTTAAATAGTATAGCAGATGGAAAACCCACAATATGTCTTGGTTTTGAGCCCACTGTTATATGTCATGGCCCGTGAAACAGTCTCCCAGTCACTCAATTACCTGTGGTGTGCCATACATGGAACTCAGCAGGATCAGTCCCTTAATAATTGCCTTTGAATTGACTCTTTTACTGGGGAAGTCTTGCATCAAGCTTGTAACTGTGTCCACACAAGTCAATGCATAGCAGGTCCCTTCTGATAATGGGAGAGGGCCAATGTACTCTATTTGCCACTGCTGAAGAGGGACAGCACCTTGTTTGATATGCCCCTTGGTGGCATCCAGTCATTGTGAGTAGTGCTGACAGCAAGCAAGACATTGCTGGAATGCAGTGACCATATCAGATATCTTCATGTGCAGTCCCCAGTATGTTATAGCTGGACACACAGTCTTGTCCTGCATTATTAATCTATGATGTAGCCAAGTAGCAATTTTCTCTGCTGTATCTTCCTCCAGCCATCTTATGTTTGCTAGTTGTATGATCTTGACTGGTTCTACTCTGATGGTTATGGGCTTTGTGGCAAGAAGGGTAGCATAAGTAGCATACAATTATTTTTCCAACAAGCAATAATGTTCCCTCACCCCTTTCTATACTGTGAAAAAATCAACAAGAAGTCTCATGTCCCTTAATCCAATGCCAGGAGCCCCAACCAAAATCATTTGGGCTGACATGGACAGTAAGCTCAGTAGGTATCAATCAATGTGTCTAGTGTCCCAAGGGCATGCACCTGTTTTGTTGTTCATTTGGCTTGATTAAATAACTCAGTACTCCAGTCAGTAGAGTCCTATAATGTATCCCTCCTGCACAAATTACATAGGGATCATTATAACTGACCCAGATAAGGGAATGGAAGCCCTCCAATGGCCCAGTAGCCCCACAAATTCTTGTATTTGCTTACTATGTTGGGAGGTAGACATATTTGAGCTTTATCTATAACAACCTGAGTTATAACCTCTGTTTTACTTGACCAGACAACACCAATAAGCCAGGCCCCTGCACTTTTTTAGGATTTACAGCTCATCTTCTCCTTTGCAAGTCAGTCAAAAGCATGGGGGTAGCCTTGGTGTGCACTGAAAGAGAATCAGATATGATCATTATGTAAACATTTTTACCAGTGGAGGTTGGAGCCAGGTTTATTACCGTATCATGACACAAGGTGGGGATATCCTTGAGGTAATATGGTGAAAGTCCATAGTACACTTTTCCCACATGAAGGCAAATGGGTCTCAATCCTCAGAAGTTGTATCTGTGCTAAAAGGGGCATTATCAAAGTCTAGCACAGAGAGGTATATTCCCAGTTGAATGCTGTGCTCCTCTCATGTGGCTATGATGAGAATGGCTGCATAGAGGGATCACCTTATTTAATTTCCTATAGTCTACTGCCATGTGCCAAGTTCCATCCTGCTTTCTTACCAGCCAGCCATGTGAGAGTTAAAAGTACTGTGGAGCCAGGCGTGGTGGCACACGCCTATAATCCCAGCAGCTCTGTTTGGGAGGCTGAGATAGGAGAATATTGAGTTCAAAGCCAGCCTCAGCAACAGCAAGGCACTAAGCAACTCAGTAAGACCCTGTCTCTAAATAAAGTACAAAAAGAGGGCTGGGGATGTGGCTCGGGGGTTTAGTGCCCCTGAGTTCAATCCCTGATATCCCCCGCAACACCAAAAAAAAAAAAAAAAAAAAAGAACTGTGGATTGTGTGAATTATATTTACTTTAGCTAATGCATTTATGGTCTGTTATCTCTTACTGGCCTCCAGGGAGCTGATCTTGTTTGGTGGCAAAAATTCAGCAGGAAGCCAGGAAAACAATAGGGAGATGTTCAGTATTCTCTTAATGTGCTAACACATTCTTAACAGCTGACACATCTCCTGGCAAACAGGGCTCCCCTACTGTGGTTTGTAAACATTTACCCCATAAGGTATCAACACCTACACTGTATACAGGATGGAAGCTATGAACTCCAGGTATGGGGTGGGTGGCAGGTGTTCAAGCTGCAACATCAGTGTTGCAACTCTGACTCTCACTGTTTCCCCATATCCATCAATAGCAGTTAACCTGTTTGAAAATTTGTCAGGATTGCCATTTATCAATGTACCTTCAGTTCTCTTGTCTAATGCTGTTATCTTCTGCATATTTTTTGAAGATTAATGTGTTACTGATTCTACACATGGTCTCTGATCCAGAGACATAGCTCAGACCTCTGAACCTTGACCTCCTCCTAGTCATCCCACAATCAAAGGGTTCTAGTGTGTGTTGGGGGTGAGGGGAGTGTGGGCTCTGCTTTTGTTACATCTCCTAATAGGAGATGCTTTTGTCTCCTTTTGAAGTAGGAGTCCAGTCTACCTTTCTGACTGTCTCCCTTTTCTTTTCCTTATTGAGAGTTAATGGCTGAAATCATTTGTCCTTTTTAATAATTGCTTCCATAACTACCAGGGTGGCATTAGGCTATTTATCCATTTTCCTTTCATCTACTCCTGCTGCTATTAAGTCCACCCACATTCATTTATGGGAGACTTAGAGAGGTCCTTCCAGTTTGGGTTGAGTTTACAGACTCCCATTTTCTCTCTCAATCTTTCTGTCTCCTCTAGATCTGCTATCAATGGCTGCTTGCTGGAGGGGCTGCCCTACTAATGGGGTACCATAAATGGATGAAGGGGCTACGTGTAACACCGCATCTCTCATCCTGGCAGTGAAAGTCATACTGACCAGCCCTGGAAAGGGCTGCACATAGATAGCATGTTTCATCCCCAGGTCCTGCAAACAGACCTGTAATTCTCTCTTAGGAGCCCAGGTGCTTCTGGGCATAGAAGTATCTCCTAAATTTGACCAAGAAGCAGCCAAGCTAGTAATGACCCCACACTTACATCAGCAGCACTGGCCTAAAGTCACTGACGCAAAGCAGGGTGAGCAGTTACTGAAGTCATTTTAGGTAGTTCTATGCCATTCAATATTATCCCCACAAATGAAGCAGCCATGCTGGTGTACTGTTTTTTTTTTTTGTTTTTTTTTTAACTTTCTGCCTGAACTTGGACCTCTGTCCCACCAGCTCCACAGGGGCAGTGGGGGGTATGTGGTCTCTTGGCAGTATGTAAATATGGATTTGGAGCTGGAAATAGATGTGGATCTGTACCCTCAGGCCATTCCTGGTGAGTCTTTACCTTTTGGACAACTACCAGTCTAGCTTCCATTATATCTACATCCTTGACCATAACTTCTGAGTCACTGGAACTAGTAGAGTTTCTGAGTGGGTCCTATGTCTGAGGGCCCAAGTATTTGCTAGTCACCAATGCCTAAATACAGGCTCTGGCCCCATGGTGTCCACTCATTTTATCCTAAGGGTACTCCATGACTTGCAGGTGTTTGTCTGCAAGTTCTAAATGCCATGACAGCCCATCCTTGCTCTCAACCTGTGCTAATTGGACTTCTCTTTCTAGTTTAAATTATTTCTATACTCTAATGTGAGTAGCTAACTCCCAGATTGTGACTTACTTTAATGCACACATTAGGGGCTTTGTCACCAATGCCTGACATTTTTAAATTCTCTTTCCCATGACTACTTTGGATGCTCTTCCAAAACTTGCAGCACCTCTATTTGGATTTTCAGGGTGTCCCTGAATGTATGCAGTGGTCCCCACCCATCCAATAGGGAAGCCACTTCTAAACACATCAAGATTTGTGGCCAGCCTGGATTTTCCCCACCGACCCCATGTCCCTTGGCAACTCTGGAGTCAACATGTTTCCTCTTTGGGTTCCTGCCAGTTACACCAATTTTCAACTCTAAGGATGTAAATGCCACAAGTATTCTGTTTCCTGATGCCGAAGAAAGAACTTGGAGGATTCAAAGGAGAGGTTTTGGACATTTTATAACTCTCATGCTCCTTGGGGAGAGGAGAGTTAGAGAGGGAGAGGGAGAAGGAGAGAGAGAGGGAGAGGGAGAAGAAGAAGGAGAGAGAGAGAATGAGAATATAAACTTCTTGAGGTTTTTGTTGTTGTATAACCACTGGGATAATTCAAGCATCAGAGACGTGGTTACAGCTGTCCCCTGGGAAGAGAATCCCTCTTGGACCTGCTAAGTGTACCTGGTGTGAGGCACATTCCACTTGTTAAATAAAAATTATAGGAGGATGTTGCTTTGGACTAATTTTTTGCATTAGGCCCCAAAAGACCAGACTAAAAGCCAAAATGAAGTCACTCAAGCTAAAGATCCATTCACCAAGCTTAAACAAACCGTGGGACCCCAGATCAGAGAGCATAACTTATTTATCCCACCTGAGATTTCAGTGTTGCATAGCAAGGCTATCTGCAGAGCCAACATAGCCATAGACGTCTTCAGTCACTGGTTCTTATAATCATGCTAGAAAAATTTCAGATGAGTCACTCAATGGCAGTCATGAGTTTATTAGAAGGAATAGGGAAAAGGAAACACTTTCAAAGGAGAAAGGGAGAGAGTGGGTCCTCTCAGCGCTTCTTGCACTCCTATTTCATTAGGGGCCCCAGGGAAGTTTCCATGGAATCCTGGCCAGGTCCACCTCTTCACTTTTGACTGATAGAAGGATCCACTGTGTATCATCTTACCCCATGTAGAGGAGATTTTACTATTACAATGACATGCTAAAGACCCAAGTCAACTCTGTGTCACCCTGGCCTGTGCTGACTTGTTCCAATTGTAACTTTTTCTTATAGATTTTATTTTTAGAGGCTTCACTTCTAATTATCCTGTCTCCCTAAGTTCTGGAAGATTAAAGGTCTCCCTAAGTCCTGGTCTGTGTAAAGGTCATAAAAATCCCCTTTCAGGGAAACCCATGCACTTCTTAATGGCAGGTAGGAGTCCTTGGGCCTGCATTTCTCCTTCAGATAACAGGTTGTTTTCTGAGGAATGTAGAGTATCCCACTAACTCAAGCCAGGCAAGGCCAGAGTGGCCTCAGGCATATGCCCTTCAAAAGAAAGCATGTGGGTGTCAACACAGTTCACCCAGTCCACAGAACCATCTTCCCAACCTCACATTGCCACACTTATGTATGTCTGCCATCTATTATCAGGATTAGAGAAAGAAGAGACAAATTTCCTGGTCCAGATTCAATTGATATGATAATGAAGTGTCCTAATCTTTACACAGGAAAGTAAACTTTTGTTACCAATTATCTATTTAATGTTTTGTCTCTCTATCCTTGCTTTACAATGAAAGTAAGTTTGAAATGGCCAATTCACTTTTTGGTTTTGTTAGTTTGTTTCAGGTTTTCAGTCTTTTTTTTTTTTTTTTTTGTCTAGAAATCTAATCTCTTCTACTTGGCTCATCAGACCACTTATTCTGTTTTTTTGGTATGAAGTGTTGCTGATTCTAAAGTAAAAAATAAAGCCAAGCTGGGTGCAGTGTTGCACACCTGTAATCCCAGCAGCTCAGGAGGCTGAGATAGGAAGTTGCAAGTTCAAAGCTAGCCTCAGCAAAAGCAAGGCACTAAGCAATTCAGTAAGACCTTGTTTCTAAATAAATTGCCCAGCTGTTCTTTAACTTAAAATCCTTCTGCCTTAGCCACCCAAGTCACTAGGATTATAGGTTTGTACCACCAAACCCAGCTGATTATTTCATTTATTGAAGGAACGTTAATTAGTTTGTATAAGAGCTGCTTCAGACCCTGCTGGAGTGTTATGTGATATAAATTAGGTTCATTATACCTTTCTAAAACTCTGGCAGTTCTGAATTATGAAATGGAGCTTGCTCCAAAGGTTTCAGATAAGGGCTTTGTATCTGGAGCACCTGCTACCTGAGGACATCGAGCATGTTAAAGGCATAGTGTGCATAAGGCACTAACAGGAGACCTGGTACCTAGTGTTTGCTGCTATGATCTTTGCTAAGCTCAGAGCCAGCAGTCTCTCAGCCTGAGTAGTTGGCTGCGGGCCTCCATCCTCCTCACACTTCATGAGTAGCTGGAATCCCAGTGTAACTCAGAGGATTAAAAGTCCTACATGATTTACTGCCTCGCTGCTGTGGATTTGTGGTGGGTAATACACAGCAGAGTGTGGGTTTTAGTGAGATGTTAATGTGTGTGTCAAGTTCTTTGTGTTTCTCCCCACCCTGGTCTCCTGTTTTGAGTTAGTAGCTAGTCCCCTTGTGTTTCCTACCTCAAGGGCATCTATAGGATTTTGAGCAATAGCTCTTAGAAGAAAAATCTTTCTTATTGTCTTTTCAGAAAACCCAATCTCAGAAGGTACATTATCTACCCCAGTGTCCTGGAGGGTGAAGGGAGAGAGCAGGGTAGAGTGGGGGATTTCACAGCAGCTGGAGGGAATGGGGAGGGGCCGGTGCTCTCATGACATCCAGGACTCACACTGTTGTCCCTGCTGCACCAGGACAGATGGTGATCTCTTGGAGGTGGCACAGCCATATATTGCATCTATTAGATGCCTGCAACCTTTGGCAGATTCTGGTGTCTAGGCCTGTCATGGGAAACTGCAGGGCAGCCTTCTCTTTCCCTAGAAGAATGCCCTATTAGATATTGAGGGCATTATCTGTGAGGTTGATGGGCTGAAAAATAAATGACACTTACTCCAGTGGATCCCAAAGCCCTATGATATTTTTTTAAAAAATTTCTCATATCTTTATAGGCACAGCTAAAGCTACCCCTGATATAGCATTTTTAACCTTTTCCCATCAGAATAAAAAAAAATGAGCATACAAAGGCAAAGAAGTTTAAGGAAAAAGCAAACCAGTTCAAGTTTTTTGGGATTGAGAGTTTTCCTAGAATGTAAGATTTTCAGCACTAAAACCAGGATGACTCTTGGTCACTGTGTTAGGCCAAAAAAAGTGTCCTTCCCCCAATATCTACAGCCTAATCTCTGGAACCTATAAATGTTACCTTATTTGGAAAAAAGACTGTGTGGATGTGATTTAGTTAAGGATCTAATCTATCTCTAAGGAGATAATCTTGGATTATCCAGATGGACTCACAGTGTCCTTAGAAGAGAGAGGCAGGGAAATTCTTTACAGAAGAGAAGGAAAGATGATCATGAAGGCAGAGATGAGGTTGCTGTGGCCAAAAATCAAGTCATACTAGTGAGCATCAGAAGGAAGAGGGAAGAAGGTTCTCCCCTGGAGTCTCCAAAGGAGTGTGGCCCTGCTGAAAGTTTAATGTTGGCCCAGTGATGTCAGTTTTGGGTTGCTAGCCTGCGTGAGAGAATAAATTTCTGTCCCTTTAAACTACTAAGTTTGGGGTCACTTATTACAGCAGGTATACAAAACTAATAGGGTCATCTTACCAAGATTCCCTCACTCTCTTGGTTGGAGTTTTTGGTTGGAAACAGAAAAACTCTGACCACCTTAAGGAACAAGTGAAGTGGAAATCCAAGTGCTGAGGACCGAATTAGACCAAATTATATTTTTTGCTTTTGTGATTATGTCCAAATGTATCCTGATATTATATATAACTAAAAAGAATCAACAGAAATACTTAGAGGAAAAAAGTGAAGAAAAAAAAAAAAGAAAGAAAATTCAGAATAAGAAACCTAGCTAGGCTGCTGCAGCTGAGGGAAGATGAGACTCTTGACTGACAGGTCCTAAATGACTGTATTCAATGGTGGAAAAAGAGTTTATTGGAGCCAAAATCAGAGATGCAACACATTATGCCTGGTTCTTAAGTGTGGCTCCCATGATTAGCAACACGAATGCCACCTAGGAACTTGTCATACATGTAGATTCATGAGACCCACCTCAAACCTACAGAGTTAGGAACTCTAGGTAGGCACAGAAACTCAAAAAGTCTATGGGAAGTGAGATAGCCCCTCACCTTTCGGGTGGTTCTGAAGGAAGCCAATCTTTGAGAACTGTTGATTAGATTAATCAAGGCTTGCTTATCTTGACCTAAATACCGTTATCTTCCTCACTGCTTTTCTTCTGCATCCTAATTTAAGGTAGGCCTTTAGTGCCTCTTGCCTAGATGATTTCCATAGTGTTCTAATTCATCTCTATGCTCTGCTCTTAAATTTCCCAAACATTGTTCAGAGTAAACTATATAAAATACATACATGATCATTTATCTCCTGATGAGAATCATTTAATAGCTTCCCTGTATTTCCAGTCTTGGAGTTCATCAAGATAACTGGGGAACTTTCTATGATACAACTTCTGTGTGTTTTTTTGGAGCAGGGATATTGGGGATTGAATCTGGGGTACCTGTATCACTGAGCTGCATCCCCAGCCCTGTTTATTTTTTATTTTGAGATAGGGTTTCCCTAAATTACCTAGGCTGGCCTCAAACTTACGATCCTCATGCCTCAGACTCCTGAGTCACCGGGATTACAGTGCCAACATGCCCAGCTCTATGATACAAACTTTTGAACATTATTTGAAACCTAGCTAGGCTGCTGCAGCTAAGGGAAGGTGAGACTCTGACTGACAGGTCCTCCATGACTATATTCAATGGTAGAAAAGGAGTTCATCAGAGCCAAAATCAGAGATGCAACACATTATGCCTGGTTCTTAAGTGTGGTTCCCATGATTAGCAACATGAATGCTACCTAGGAACAGTGAACACTGACAGAGCCTAGGAATCTAACAATTGTAAAACAGGCAATCTGTAACTGGTCCATAGACCAGTATTTGGAAACCAGTTCCTACAGATTAAGTCTAAAACTCTCAAGAGCTTCCCCCTTTCCTACTTCAGCCATTTGTCTCCTACCAATTTCTGCCTTATGTCATGTGTTTCAGTATACTGAATGACTTCTCTTTCTTTTACCTACTTAGTCTATAGAGTAAGTAATTATGACCACTTCTGAAATTTTATGCCTAGCATAATACATGACATATTTGTGGAATAAAATGGTGTCATTTTTTTTGTGTGTGTTTGATTATAATACATTATATATGGTGTGATTAGCACAGTTTCTGAGACATCATTTAAACCAGACAGGCATATAAACAAAGAGCAGTATTTAAACAGCAGTGAAAGTATTATATTCAGAGTAACTAAAATTGGGGTTCTAACTAAAACTGTCAAACTCTAAATTCTTTTGCCTTTACCACTTGATTTTTTTTCTTTTCTGTTTATTAGTAGTTGGTTCTTACAGGAGAGGAGATGCCTGGCAGATAGAGTATAATGTATTACCTGCCACACAATAATAGTAAATTGAATTGAAATAATAGCAAAATCTAATGATAATGTTTTTTCGAATTCATGAGGCAAAAAAGAAATGAGTAACACCTCCATTAAATCAATTTTTTATTAAAAAGATTCTGCAAATTCATTTAAATTTCCATAGATCAGTCTACAATTATAGTATTGATTTATTGAAATAAATAAATTGAAGTCCCTATTTGGGATATTTAGAAAAAATAGTTTAAAATAACTATTTGGGGGGCTGGGGATGTGGCTCAGTGGCAGAGTGCTTGCCTAGCATGCACAAAGCGTTGGGTTTAATCCCTAACCCAGCAGAAAAACAAAAAAGACCTATTTATTTTACTTTTCCAAAGGATTTAAGCAGATGGTTTCTGATGTATGGTGCAATGCTAAGAACTGAAGAATGTCTTTTTAAAACATATTTAATGTGGCTTTTGATAGCAACTTCTGCTGAGATTGGGGGTGGAGAGGGGACAGAGGCAGAAAACATCAAAACTCCTTGTCAGGCACTGCCACCTGCTGGTCAGTTCTCAAAATGCAGCCTTGAACTCATTAAAAATATAACTCAAAGCCAGGTGCCCTGATGCAGGCCTATAATCCCTGAAGCTCAGGAGGTTGAGGAAGGAGGATCTTAAGTTTCAAAGCCAGTCTCAGCAACTTGGTGAGGCCCTAAGCAACTTAGTGATACCATGTCTGAAAACAAAAACAAAGGGCTGTAGCTGTAGCTTAGTGGCAGAGTGCTTGCCTAGCATGTGTGAGGCATGGGTTTCAATCTTTAGCATCACATAAAAATAAAATAAATAAATAAAATAATAATTATTTTAAAAAAAACAATAGAAAATCAGCTGTGGATGTGGCTCAGTGGTTAATAACCCTTGGTTCACTCCCTGGTACCAAAATATATAATACATACATATTTTATTTCTATCTATCTGAAACCCGTACCTTGGCTACTGTGAATTGTGCTGCTATAAACACTGATGTGGCTGTACCATTGTACTATGTTTATTTTAAATCTTTTGGATATGTATTGAGGTGTGGGTATAGCTGAGTCATGTATTGGCTCCATTCTTAGTTTTGTGAGGAATCTCCATACTGCTTTCCAGAGTGGTAGCACTGATTTTCAGTCCCATCATCAAGGTAAGAGGTTTATTTTTTCCCCCACATCCTTGCCAACATTTATTATTATTTTCAGTCTAGATAATTGCCACCTACTCTGACTGGAATGAGATGAAATCTCAATGTATCTTTTTTTTTTTTGGGGGGGGGGTTGCTGGGGATTGAACTCAGGGAACTCAACCACTGAGCCACATCCCCAGCCCTAATTTGTATTTTATTTAGAGACAGAGTCTCACTGAGTTGCTTAGCACCTTGCTGTTGCTGAGGCTGGCTTGGAACTCATGATCCTTCTGCCTCATTCTCCTGAACCGCTGGGATTACAGGTGTGCACCACTGCGCCCAGCTCAGTGTATCTCTGATTTGCATTTCACTGATTCCTAGAGATACTGAGCATTTTTTCCATATATTTGTGGGTCATCTGTTTTATTCTTTTGAAAATTTGTTTAGTTCTTTTGCCCATTTATTCATTGGGTTATTTGGTTTTTTGAGTTTTTGTATATTCCGAATATTAATGCCTAACTGAGGAGCAAGTGGCAAAGATCTTCTCCCATTCTGTTGGCTCTCTTTATACTCTTAATTGTTTCCTTTGCTATGAAGATTTTTGATTTGATGCCATCCCACTTATTGGTTTTTAATTTTATTTCTGCTGCTTTAGGAGTCTTGTTGAGGAAGTCCATTCCTGAGTCGACACTTTGAAGTATTGGGCCTACATTTTCTTCTAGAGGTTGCAGGTTTCTGGTCTAATTCTTAGGTCTTTGATCCACTTTGAGTTGACTTTGGTGCAGGGTGAGAGATAGGGGTCAAATTTCATTATTGTAAATGTAGATTTCCAGTTTTATCAGAATAATTTGTTAGAAAGGCTATCTTTACATGCATATGCAGGTAAATGGATGGAGTTAGCCAATCTCAAAAAACCAAATGCCGAATGATATAAGGGGGCTGATTCATAGTGAGATAGGGAGAGGAAGCATGGGAGGAATAGACAAACCCTAGATAGGCAGAGTTGTTGGAGGGGAAAGGAGAGGGCATGGGGTTATAAATGATGGTGGAATATGATGATCATTATTATCCAAAGTACATGTATAAAGATGAATTGGTGTGAATATACTTTGTATACAACCAGAGATATGAAAAATTGTGCTCTGTATGTATAATAAGAATTATAATGCATTCTGCTGTCATAAATAAATAAATAAATAAAATCAAAGAGAGAATAAATATAGATTATAGAGTTTAAAAAGGCTATCTTTCTCCCAAATGTATATTTTTGTCACTTTTGTCTAGTATGAGGTAATTGTATTTATGTGAGTTTGTCTTCTAACTCTTTCATTTGTTTTCATGCCTGTTTTGGTACCAAGTACCATGCTTTTTTGTTACTATAGCTCTGTAGTATTATTTGAGGTCTGGTATTGTGACGCTTCCTACATCACTTTCTTGCTAAAGATTGCTTTGGCTATTCTGGGTCTCTTATTTTTCCAAATGACAGCACAATTCACAGTAGCCCAGGCATGGAACCAACCTAGGTGCCCTTCAACAGATACATGGATGAAGCAAAGGTGGTTTATATACACTATGGAGAATTACTCAGTCATAAAAAAGAATGAATTATGGCATTTGCTGGTAAATATATGGATGAAACTGGAGAGTGTCATGCTAAGTGAAATAAACCAATCCCAAAATGTCAAAGGTCAAATGTTTTCTCTGATGTGGAAGCTAATCCAAAATAAGCAGGAGTGATAAAAAAGAAAGAGAGGGAATTTCATCAAAATAGAGGAAATATCAGTAAAGCCAATGAAGGTGAATGAGGGAAAGAAGGGAAGTAAAAGGGAAAAAACTGTGGAATAAATCTGACCAACTTTGACATGAGCATACACAGATGTGGCCCTGTGGGTCTCAGCATCAGGTGTATCCATGGACACCAATTAAAAACCAAAACAAAATGAAGTATAAATGGATTGAAGATGGAAGGCTGGAGTGGAGGGAGGCGAGTGGGGTAGCACAGGGCAAGTGCTGGGGACTGATTTGAAGCGGGTTGTGTTTCATGCTTCTGTGATTATTTCAGGGTGTATCTTGGTGTTTTATATAACTAAAAAGAATAAAATGAATATATATGTATATACATATGTAGAACTCAGAGTTCCAATTTCTTGTTATTCAAATGTATATAAAAACTGGGATTCATAAAACAACTATATTTGAATATTAATTAGGTACAAATAAAATTTCAAGCTATTGAAACAATAGAAAGAAACTTTCCTTAGAGTGTAAAAGACATGATAATTCCATATATATTTTTAAAAATCCCTGTTAAAAATGGCCATTGCTATCATTTAACCACCTGCATGCACAGAAACCAACAAATTAAAGAGCCCAGAGGCCTACCCTCTCCAAAGTTGACTAGATTAGAGATAAATTCGTTTAATTATCCCAGTCAAGGGCTCATCACCATGTTCTCTCTGCACTTCACATGAAGAGATCATAAAAAGTCTAAAATATGAGACTTGCCTTTGCTTGGCACAGTCCGGAGCCCCTTGCTATTCATAGTTGGCACGTCTTGTTCTGCATCTGATTCTGACATGGTCAGCAGCAGCTCGGGGCTTAGTTCCTGCTCAGCCTGGAAGGAGCCATGGAGGTCAATGGCAGAAGGAGTTGGCTTTGCTATGCTGGGTGTATAGACCAGGGAGGCCAAGCCAGGACGGGGAAGGACCATACTGAGGACCATGCAGACTGCATTTCCATGGGACACGTCCCAGCCAATGGTTAGTATGAGTTTTCTGGATGGGACTTCTCCTGCCTTCAGATTTTTCCTGTGTTGCAAAGCAAATGTCCTTTCCCCAAGGTTAAAGAAGTTTTGTTGACAGTTGTGATGATTTTCTTTAATGTTCTGCAGTAGTCTTTTCGTGAGCGTGCAACTCAGTCTTGGGTTTGAATTGATAGTTACCACTTGAGAGACTCTAGGATGTTTGAAGCAGTCTTGGGGCTAAGCAGATGTGTTTCATCAACCTAGCCCCTTAAGTGACTGATGCTGGTGACTCTCTGAGTCTGTTTCTTACTCAAAATTTCTTATCTTCAAGTTCATATATGACTTCACCTATGGACTTACAGGGTTCCTGAAACTATATGGATTGTGTGTGTATCATGGTATTATATATATTTTTTGTTCCCAAAGTATCCCTAGGCTTTCACGGAGTTTTCTAAGTGGTTTATAGCTTCTCCCCATCCCCCAAACACTTAAGACCATCTGTGATTATGAGATTAGATGAAGATTCTAGTGGTACACAATTCCCAGGGTGGTTGTGGGGATACATTAGAATGGACAAAGTCACAGGAAGAACATCTGGTGCATGTATATGTTAGTTTCAATGAGGGGATCAGACAGGGGTCAAAATTATTCCTGAAAACAAGAGATACAGTGTATGCAATTAAGATGAACTCTGAATGGATGTACTGCCAATCACATAGTAACTGGCAGCATCCTGTGTCACTTGAAACAACCAAAATTAACAACAAAACCGAGCAAAGTTGAACAATGCTGGAGAAAAATGTGACCCTACTAAATTATATTTATGTTATTTGATGCAGCAAAGGAATTTCCAAAACCAATATTCATACATACAATTTTGTATATACATATTTTTTTTTACCTTCTACAATGACGTTAGAAACAAACTACCAAAAAAAAGATGTCTGCTGCACTTTTCTGCACACAGAACTATTCTAGAAACATCTCATAGAATTAACATTCCTCAAAACACACTTTGGAAAACTGATTTTGTTGTATAAAGTCAACAGTCAAATTGAATGTTCATTATCAATTTTGAGTGATACCATGCTGAAATTGTAATACGATTAAATTTCATATAATTGCATTTTAATTTCAAAAAGTTGAAGCTGTAAACTGTAAGGATGTCTTTACTAGGATTATTACCTCAAATTAGAAGATTCATTACACTCAAAGGAAAGTCAGCACAGCAGATCCAAGAGAGAAGATAAAATCGTCAAAAGATATGACATACATTTAAGACATTCCTATAATAAAAAGGTTAATTCTAATACCAGGTACAAAAAATGCTTTTTAAAATTCAATCAATGAAATTAAGTAAATAATAGTACCCATAAGAGTTCACTTTATTTTTTCCATAGCCATAATCTAATTTTAAAAAAAATTTTTTATTAGTTGCTCAAAACATTACAATGATCTTGACATATCATATATTTTATTCAAATGGGGTACGTAATCTTAATCTTATTTTTCCACGTGTACAGATTGCAGGATCACATTGGTTATACAGCCACGTTTATAATAGGGCCATACTAGTGTCTATTGTATTGTGCTGCCCTTCTTATCAATTTTAATTTTCTTTCCTACAATGCCTACTCCTAAATGCTATTATAATGCTCTTTCTAAATCACAGGTCTTCTCATATTGTCCTCATAATTAAACACTTGCAGTGGCTTCCCATTGTACATTCAGTTAAGTCTGACCCCTTCAAAAATACCATTTAATGTAATCCATAACCAGGCATCAACCAACATCCAAATTGGTATTCCTCAGCTCACTTTGACCCACTCTGATTTTCAACAAAAATTTCTGAGATTTTAACATGATTTAGGCATGATGGTAAGTTGTAAAATATTCTGTTTCAAGCCAGGTACAGTGGAGCACGCCCATAATTCCTGGGTATTCAGGAGGCTGAGGCAGTAAGTTTTAATATCTTAAAAAAAATCAAATAATTAGAAAATTATGCCAAAAAAATAAAATCATGTCAAAAGTTTTATTCATAATTCAGATCAACAACATTTTCAAACATCTATTCTGCTTCAGGATATTCCCAAAGTAATTTTGGACAAAATTGAAATTATCAAATTGCAAGAAAATTCCCGTTACTTTTCATTTTAAAATGAAATTTACCTTTTTACATTTGGAAAGTCCAGATGTAACAAAAGTTTTTTTTTTTTTTTTTTTTTTAAAGGTCGGGGGAAAGTTGAGAGCAGCCTTTCCATGTTACAAGCACAGGTCTTAGGCTAAGGCCCAGTAAATCTTCCCAAAGGGTCCAGGGCTTGGAATTGGCCAGTTAGGGTTTGTCCGCAGCCTTTTCTCTCTGGTCGCGGAGGGTCTGCCCCCCCCCCCCCCCCCCCCAGGACCTCTCAGGCTTCTGTCCATTGTGGTGAGGTCTCATCGACCCGCAGATGAGGGCGCTACCCGCCGCCCAGGTCTAATGCGCGGTCCAGCCGGGGCGTCCTCTGCCCTTTCTGGGCTGGAAAGGGCTGACAGCCTCCGCTGCGCTCCCGCGCCACCCTTCTCACCACCGCGCCTGTCCTCCGCGGTGGCCTCGCCTGAGCAGGACAGGCTGGGCTAGGAGACCCGGCAGTGGAGGGCTCCACCAGACTCCGCTGCGGGGTCCTGGAGGGCATGAGGCTGCCGCACTTTACAGTCTGGCCCGGCCATGTGCAGCCATAGGGGGGCTCCCGGGAGTGGTTGCGCTTTTCCAACACCAGGATCGCTGCCAGACCCCAAAACAGACACTCGAAATCCCCGTTACTTTTAATTTTAAATTTCTTTTGTCAGATTCAGATTGGGGCCTCAATGCCTTTCCAGATTAAAAATAAAAAAGTACACTACATAGTCTTCTGGCGCTGGGTTTAGAGCGCTTGCCCAGCATGCACAAGGCCCCTGGTTCCATTCCCAGCACCAAACAAGACAAAGTTCTTGGGTGCCTAGTAGGTCATTTTATTTCACAGTGCACCAGGAATATTATTTATGTTTTTCATATTGACAGTCAAAACCTAGTTTAACCAATTACTCTAATATTCAACAGATTTTCTTTTTCCTGTGATCTGTTTAATTAGTGGGCTCTGAGTTCAAGTCTCCAGCTGAAGGTGTGTTCTATTCAAATTCCATCCGCATCCTTCTGTACATGTTGAAGGATGAGCTGGATTAGCAGGAATCCTTGACCCAATATAGATAGTCTGTTCATGTTGCATAAACTGCCCAGAGTTACTTTCATAGAAAATCCTCTTTCACAGCCTGGCTGGCTGTTCTTGGCCACTCGGGAGGACCTAATGAAGATGGTGCGGCCGCCCTACTCATACTCATCACCATAGCCATCCAGAGCTCGCCCGGGGACAACCTCAAGCTCGCCACATCTTCCAGTTCCTGGCCGTCAGCTTCCTTTTCTACCAGTGCAGCAAGGCTGGCTGGCAGAACTCCATTCGCCACAACCTGTAGCTCAACGACTGCTTCAGGAAGGTGACCCGTGACGAGGACGACCCAGGGAAAGGTAATTACTGGACTCTGGATCCAAACTGCCACTTGATGTTTGACAACAGAAACTTCGTCAGAAGCGAAAGAGGCGTTCCAAGGCCAGAGGAGCTCTGTGGTAACTGCAGGGACTTCCAAGTCAGAACACCTGTCTTCGGGACTGCGGACTGACCAGAGTGGGTGGCACACCGGAGGGATACACACCTCCTCGGTGCTGTGGCCAGTCGCCCGAGACCGAGGGCGCCAAGAATCCCGTGTCCCCTTCGGGGGCCTGGTGCTGGCCTCTGGCTCCTGCATCAGCACCTTCTTCAGCAGCCTCGGCACCCTTAGCGTCTGCAGCAGCGGGAGCATCAAGCGCGCCAGCCCAGCAGCTGCTACCTGGGGGTCCAAGGCGCTCAGCTGCCCTCAAGCAGTGCTTTCCCCTGCCACCTCCACCTCTGAAGCCTCCGCAGACACCGTCGCTGAGCACCAGCATGGCAGCAGTCAGTGATCTTCCTACTACAGCCCCTTCCCTACCACAACCCTGGGCGCCAGAGCAGCCCCTTCAGTAGGCCCCTGTACAACTTTGGCAGGGTCAACATCTATCTCTGGGAGGCCTCTGAGGTGTAGGCCATGCTTCTCAGATTTTCATAGCACATCTGAGGTCTCTGCAGTGCGGATTCCCAGTGCTGGTCTGGGGCTGGGCTGATTCTGCGTTTCTCCCTGGTGATCCTGTTACTACAGTGGAGGAACCAGGTGGAACAGGGAACTCCTAGAACCCAGCAAGCTTTTACAGGTTTCCTGAAGATGAACCTCTGGGGAGAAATCCACCTGCATTCAGACCCAGGTAGCCTGTGAGCCCTGTGAGGGCAGGGGTCTGTCCGGTTTGTGGCTCTATGCCAGGTGGTGGGCTCAGAAGTACTTAGGCAGGTGGAACAAGCCCTGAAGTTGCTAGGTGGGAAACGAAGCAGCTGGCACCTGGAGCCGGTGGTTGGACCCACCAGCCAAAGGCTTGCAGAGCAGCTGTTTGGCTGTCTCCTGTCCAGCAGCTTTCTGATTGTTCTAGAAAAGACAGGTAGTTGGCTCTTTATTAGGAGACCTCTTTGTCTTTGGCCCCCAGTTATGGTTTGTATCAGTGTGTCCCAGGGAAGCCCTACAAATCCTTGAGGTGTACCCAGCTCATAGGTCACCTCTGGTACTCTTGAAGTACTAATTGCAATAAAACCATGCAGTCAGGCAGCCTGGGCATCAAGCATTGCTCTAGACTTGACAGGCTTTAGCCCACGGAATCTTCACCTTGCAGGAGTGGTGGGGAGAGCCCTGTCGCATGCTTGCTTTCCATGCAAGGGATGTGGAATTCTGAGATGAGAGGTGACTTGCCCAAGGTCCCAGAAAGGAAATGGTGGAGCTGGGCCCTGGCTCCAGAGCTGGTGCTGGTAACCTGTATCCTAGGTGCTGAAGCAAACTGCATCATGGGCAGACATAAGTAAGTAGGCATAGCAGGAGCTGGATCTCGCTTGATCAAAGACTCTGGTTGAAATAGCAATCCCTGGTGATGTTCCCCTGAGCAGGAAAGGGGGACACACACCAGCTCTGCCTCACTCCTGCTGCCCAAGTCCAAGGTCTGGGGTGACTGCTGAATCAGTTGATGACATCCTGTCCCTCTTAGCTCCTATCCTGGGTATTTCATTTCTTAACCAAGTATTGTTAGAATTTTATTAAAAATAGTTTTAAAATGGAATTTCATAGTTTTTAATATGGTTTGTATCAGTGTGCTGCCATTTGTGGTCAAATTTTTTTTTAATAGATGCTTTCATTACCTTAGCACTCCCTTTCACTTCTCAGAGGCATTTTCCCTGAATAACTCTCATGGTCACCCTCCCAATGCCCAGCAGAGACCTGGTACATTACATGGCAAACACTGGGCCATTATTTGTTTAATAGTAAGTTATTTAAAAAGAGTTAATTAAAAATGAATGGTTAGGGGCTGGGGTTGTGGCTCAGCAGTAGACCACTCGCCTAGCATGTGTGAGGCCCTGGGTTCGATCCTCAGCACCACATAAAAATAAACAAACAAATAAATAAATAAATAAACTAAAGGTGTATAAAAAATGAGTGGTTGTTGGATTTATGGGAACAGCATTCCACTCAGATGAAGATAGCATCCAATGAGTCACCTTTGTGTCACATTTTTAGACTTTGATGTGAGCATTTTTAGACTGGAATTTTTTAGAATCAGGATCACATGCATATTGTAAAAAAAAAAAAAACCCAACCAAACAAACAAAAAGCCTTTTCCCTATGAAATAGGGAAAAGCAGAATATTCTCTTTAAGATACAATATTTTTTAAAATGTTTTATTTTGAAATAGGGTGTGGAAAAAAAATCATTATGGGCCCCCTCCCCCTGCACCGGCCAGGTAGAGGGAACTGTGACCACGCACAGAGCAGGCCCAGCGGCCTGCTGAGGGGCAGAGCCGCCCCCCACCCCCCGCGCCTGTCAGGTAGGCGGAACTGTGACCACTGACAGAAAAGGCCCAGTGGCCCGCGGAGTGGCAGAGCTTCCAATCACTCCTGCAAGGTAGGCGGGCCTGCGACCCACTGGCAGAAGAGGAACAGCGGCCTGCTGAGAGGCAGAGCCGCCCACTCCCCCCCGCACCTGCAAGGTAGACGGAACTGTGACCACCATCAGAACAGGCCAGACCTGCAACCGAGAGACAGAACAGGCCCAGTGGCCTGAGGAAGGGTAGAGCCGCCCCCCCCCGCGCCTGCAAGGTAGGCGGACCTGCGACCCACTGGCAGTACAGCCCCAGAGGCCTGCAGAGGGGCAGTGCCGCTGCCTGCGCCTGCAAAGTAGACAGAACTGTGACCACCTACAGAACAAGCCTAGCGGCCCGCAGAGGGACAGAGCCGCCGCCCGCGCCTGCGAGGGAGACTTTGCAACTATACAAGACCAATATAAATATATAGGGGGAAAATTCAATAGCACAACAGTTTCACCAAGTAGAAAGGAACGCGAACAGTATGAAGAGACAAGGAAAGAAAGGACCACACGCATTGCAGGTCAACTCAACGTTAGAAGAGGTAATAGCTGCAGCAGATGGAATGTCAGATAAAGAATTCAGGATATACATGCTTCAGATGATCTGGAGTCTCAAGGAAGACATCAGACAGCAAAATCAGACAATGAAAGATCACTTCAACAATGAATTACATAAACAAATCCAAGAAGCAAAAGATCAACTATACAGGGAAATAGAGGTTATAAAAAACAAACAAACAGAAATCCTAGAAATGCAGGAAGCAATAAGCCAACTTAAAAACTCAATTGAGAATACTACTAGCAGAGTAGAACACTTAGAAGATAGAACATCAGACAATGAAGATAAAGTATTTCAACTGGAAAAGAACATAGACAGCTCAGCAAGACTGTTAAGAAACCATGAGCAGAACATCCAAGAAATATGGGATAACATCAAGAGACCAAACTTAAGAGTCATTGGGATACAGGAAGGGACAGAGTTTCAAACCAAAGGAATGAGCAATCTATTCAATGAAATAATACGAGAAAACTTCCCAGACTTGAAGAATGAGACAGAACCCCAAATCCTAGAAGCCTACAGGATGCCGAATGTGCAAAATCATAAGAGACCCACACCTAGACACATTATAATGAAGATGCCCAACATACAGAATAAGGAGAGAATTTTAAAAGCTACAAGAGAAAGGAAGCAGATCACATTTAGGGGTAAGCCAATCAGGATAACAGCTGATCTTTCAACACAGACTCTGAAAGCTAGAAGATCCTGGAACAACATATTTCAAACACTGAAAGAAAATGGGTTCCAACCAAGAATTGTGTTTCCAGCGAAATTAAGCTTCAGGATGGAAGATGAAATTAAAACCTTCCACGATAAACAAAAGTTAAAAGAATTTGCAGCTGGAAAACCATCTCTTCAAAACATCCTTGGCAAAACATTACAGGAAGAGGAAATGGAAAATAACAATGAAAACCAACAGTGGGAGGTAGGACACTAAAGGGGGGAAAATAATCAAAGAGGAAAACAAACCATGTTTAGTAACATAAATAAACAAATATGGCTGGAAGAACAACCCATATCTCAATAATAACCGTAAATGTTAATGGCTTAAACTCACCAATCAAGAGACACAGGCTAGTAGAATGGATCACAAAACAAGACCCAACAATATGCTGCCTACAGGAGACGCATTTGATAGGAAAAGACATACATAGGCTGAAGGTGAAAGGTTGGGAAAAATCATATCACTCATACGGACTTCGGAAACAAGCAGGAGTATCCATACTCATATCAAATAAAATAGATTTCAAGCCAAAGTTAATCAAAAGGGATAAAGAGGGACACTACATACTGCTCAAGGGAACCATACACCAACAAGACATAACAATCATAAATATATATGCCCCAAACAATGGTGCAGCTATGTTCATCAAACAAACTCTTCTCAAGTTCAAGAGTCTAATAGACCACCATACAATAATCATGGGAGACTTCAACACACCTCTCTCACCACTGGACAGATCTTCCAAACAAAAGTTGAATAAGGAAACTATAGAACTCAATAACACAATTAATAACCTAGACTTAATTGACATATATAGAATATACCACCCAACATCAAGCAGTTACACTTTTTTCTCAGCAGCACATGGATCCTTCTCAAAAATAGATCATATATTATGTCACAGGGAAACTCTTAGACAATATAAAGGAGTAGAGATAATACCATGCATCCTATCTGATCATAATGGAATGGAACTGAAAATCAACGATAAAAGAAGGAAGGGAAAAGAATACATCACTTGGAGAATGAACAATAGGTTACTGAATGATCAATGGGTTATAGAAGACATCAAGGAAGATATTAAAACATTCTTAGAGATTAATGAAAATACAGACACAACATATCGGAATCTATGGGACACATTGAAAGCAGTTCTAAGAGGAAAATTCATTGCTTGGAGTTCATTCCTTAAAAAAAGAAAAAACCAACAAATAAATGATCTCATACTTCATCTCAAAATCCTTGAAAAAGAAGAGCAAAACAACAGCAAAAGAAGTAGAAGGCAAGAAATAATTAAAATCAGAGCTGAAATTAATGAAATCGAAACAAAAGAAACAATTGAAAAAATTGACAAAACTAAAAGTTGGTTCTTTGAAAAAATAAACAAAATCGGCAGACCCTTAGCCATGCTAGCGAAGAGAAGAAGAGAGAGAACTCAAATTACTATCATACGGGATGAAAGAGGCAATATCACAACAGACACTTCAGAAATACAGAAGATAATCAAAAATTATTTTGAATCCTTATACTCCAATAAATTAGAAGATAGTGAAGGCATCGATAAATTTCTTAAGTCATATGATCTGCCCAGATTGAGTCAGGAGGATATAGACAACCTAAACAGACCAATATCAATTGAGGAAATAGAAGAAACCATCAAAAGACTACCAAATAAGAAAAGCCCAGGACCGGATGGGTATACAGCAGAGTTTTACAAAACCTTTAAAGAGGAACTAATACCAATACTTTTCAAGCTACTTCAGGAAATAGAAAAAGAGGGAGAACTTCCAAATTCATTCTACGAGGCCAACATCACCCTGATACCTAAACCAGACAAAGACACTTCAAAGAAAGAAAACTACAGACCAATATCTCTAATGAACCTAGATGCAAAAATCCTCAATAAAATTCTGGCCACTCGGATACAAAAACTTATCAAAAAAATTGTGCACCATGATCAAGTAGGATTCATCCCTGGGATGCAAGGCTGGTTCAATATACGGAAATCAATAAATGTTATTCACCACATCAATAGACTTAAAAATAAGAATCATATGATCATCTCGATAGATGCGGAAAAAGCATTTGACAAAGTACAGCATCCCTTTATGTTCAAAACTCTAGAAAAACTAGGGATAACAGGAACATACCTCAATATTGTAAAAGCAATCTATGCTAAGCCTCAGGCTAGCATCATTCTGAATGGAGAAAAATTGAAGGCATTCCCTCTAAAATCTGGAACAAGACAGGGATGCCCTCTCTCACCAATCTGTTCAACATAGTTCTCGAAACACTGGCCAGAGCAATTAGACAGATGAAAGAAATTAAAGGCATCAAAATAGGAAAAGAAGAACTTAAATTATCACTATTTGCAGATGACATGATTCTATACCTAGCAGACCCAAAAGGGTCTACAAAGAAACTATTAGAGCTAATAAATGAATTCAGCAAAGTGGCAGGATATAAAATCAACACGCATAAATCAAAGGCATTCCTGTATATCAGCAACAAATCCTCTGAAATGGAAATGAGGACAACCACTCCATTCACAATATCTTCAAAAAAAATAAAATACTTGGGAATCAACCTAACAAAAGAGGTGAAAGACTTATACAATGAAAACTACAGAACCCTAAAGAGAGAAATAGAAGAAGATCTTAGAAGATGGAAAAATATACCCTGTTCATGGATAGGCAGAACTAACATCATCAAAATGGCGATATTACCAAAAGTTCTCTATAGGTTTAATGCAATGCCAATCAAAATCCCAACAGCATTTCTTGTAGAAATAGAGAAAGCAATCACGAAATTCATATGGAAAAACAAAAGACCCAGAAGAGCAAAAACAATGCTAAGCAGGAAGTGTGAATCAGGCGGTATAGCGATACCAGACTTCAAACTATACTACAGAGCAATAGTAACAAAAACAGCATGGTACTGGTACCAAAACAGGCGGGTGGACCAATGGTACAGAATAGAGGACACAGAAACCAATCCACAAAACTACAACTACCTTATATTTGATAAAGGGGCTAAAAGCATGCAATGGAGGAAGGATAGCATCTTCAACAAATGGTGCTGGGAAAACTGGAAATCCATATGCAACAAAATGAAACTGAATCCCTTTCTCTCGCCATGCACAAAAGTGAATTCAAAATGGATCAAGGAGCTTGATATCAAATCAGAGACACGCCGTCTGATAGAAGAAAAAGTTGGCTACGATCTACATACTGTGGGGTCGGGCTCCAAATTCCTCAATAGGACACCCATAGCACAAAAGTTAATAACTAGAATCAACAAATGGGACTTACTCAAACTAAAAAGTTTTTTCTCAGCAAAAGATACAATAAGAGAGGTAAATAGAGAGCCTACATCCTGGGAACAAATCTTTACTCCCCACACTTCAGATAGAGCCCTAATATCCAGAGTATACAAAGAACTCAAAAAATTAGACAATAAGAGAACAAACAACCCAATCAACAAATGGGCCAAGGACCTGAACAGACACTTCTCAGAGGAGGACATACAATCAATCAACAAGTACATGAAAAAATGCTCACCATCTCTAGCAGTCAGAGAAATGCAAATCAAACCACCCTAAGATACCATCTCACTCCAGTTAGATTGGCAGCCATTATGAAGTCAAACAACAACAAGTGCTGGCGAGGATGTGGGGAAAAGGGTATACTTGTACATTGCTGGTGGGACTGCAAATTGGTGCAGCCAATTTGGAAAGCAGTATGGAGATTTCTTGGAAAGCTGAGAATGGAACCACCATTTGACCCAGCTATTCCCCTTCTCAGTCTATTCCCTAAAGACCTAAAAAGAGCATGCTATAGGGACACTGCTACATGGATGTTCATAGCAGCACAATTCACAATAGCTAGACTGTGGAACCAACCTAGATGCCCTTCAATGGATGAATGGATAAAAAAAATGTGGCATTTATACACAATGGAGTATTACTCTGCATTAAAAAATGACAAAATCATAGAATTTACAGGGAAATGGATGGCATTAGAGCAGATTATGCTAAGTGAAGCTAGCCAATCCCTAAAAAACAAATGCCAAATGTCTTCTTTGATATAAGGAGAGTAACTAAGAACAGAGTAGAGTCGAAGAGCATGAGAAGAAGATTAACATTAAACAGGGATGAGAGGTGGGAGGGAAAGGGAGAGAGAAGGGAAAATGCATGGAAATGGAAGGAGACCCTCAGAGTTATACAAAAGTACATACAAGAGGAAGTGAGGGGAAGGGGAAAAATAATATATGGGGGACAAACGAATGTCAGTAGAGGGAGCAGAGAGAGAAGAGGGGAGGGGAGGGGAGGTGAGGGGAGGGGAGGGGGGATAGTAGAGGATAGGAAAGGCAGCAGAATACAACAGACACTAGTATGGCAATATGTAAATCAATGGATGTGTAACTGATGTGATTCTGCAATCTGTATATGGGGTAAAAATGGGAGCTCATAACCCACTTGAATCAAATTGTGAAATATGATATATCAAGAACTATGTAATGTTTTGAACAGCCAACAATAAAAAATTAAAAAAAAATCATTATGATTGTGTCATCATTACTTTTTAACCATTATGCAGAAAGACACCCAAAGAGATTAGCTACCCTCCTACTGAAAAGTACAGAAAACTGTTTCTAAGGATATTTTTGAATGTGAGCAAGCATATGAACTTTTATAAATATTGTTTCTAGCACAATTCTATAATTATAAATTTATAATGTGAACCAGAGCAGCAAAGAAAAAAATTCTTAGGAAAGTAAACTGCATGCTGAGAAGGATCACATGAAACAAACTCTAAGTGGGATAAAAAAAAAAAAAAAAACCTCTGTCATGTTGTCCAATACCAATGATCATGTCTTCTCAATTTAGAGAATACATGAAAATATATTAATAATGTAATACTTATGTATATAAAATGTAATATATATAGACATTCTTATACATTCTTATATATAAGAATGTAATATATATGTATTACATTCCCTATATTTTCATGTATATATTGTGTAAATATATATAGTATATATTTATGAAAATACATAAAATGTTATTTATTTTTTGCCATATTGGAGATTCAACCCAGGGCCTTGTGCATGCTAGGCTCTACCACTGAACTACATTGGTAGCCCATTTTAAAATTTTAAGACAAGGTCTCCGAAATTGTCCAGGCTGGCCTTGAACTTGTGATGCTTCTGCCTTAGCCTCTCCAGTAGCTGGTATTACAGGTGTACACCACTGTGCCTAGCTCAATTATTTATTTTTTGATCGTTTAATCTACTTTATGGAAAAGAGAAATAGATTGCTTGAGATCAATGTAATTGAAATCATGAAAGAAAACTCTCTTGCCCAGCAAAATGAAATATGGCTTGGGATCTTTGAGCCATGGAAGCCTCTCCTCACCTCCTTCCTATCCTAACACACACCCAGAGTCACTATATAGCTGGGTTGGGAAGACTCAAAACTTTTCTCCAGATTTTTTAAAAATTTGGAATTCCAAAAAGTATTTTGAATTTCTTTTCCATTTTTTCATAGTAAAATACAAAACATAAAATTTACCATCTTAACAGTTTAAGTGTATAGATAAGTGTTATTAAATGCACCTATAATATTATGCAGCAATCACAACCATCCCATTCATGATTTCCCCACGATTTACTGAAGAGGTTATCCTTTCCGATAATGTGTATTATCAGGACCCTGTCAAAGATGACTTGACCATATTTGCATTGCTTTCTTTTGGGGCTTTCTACTCTATTACATTGTTCTATTTGTATATATTTGTGCCAGTGCCAAACTTTTGTGATAATTATTGCTCACTTTGTAATGTACAGTTGACCCTCTGTATCTTTGAGTTCTGCATCTACATTTTCAACCACTCACAAATTGAAAGTGTTAAAAATTTTGAACCTTTTTGGGACTGGCTTATTTCACTTAGCATGACATTCTCCAGTTCCATCCATTTACCAGCAAATGCCACAATTTTGTTCTTCTTTATGGTGAGTAGTATTATTCTATTGTGTGTGTGTGTGTGTGTGTGTGTATCACATTATCTTTATTCAATCATTTGTTGTAGGGTACCTAGGTTGGTTCCACAGCTTGGCTGTTATGAATTGAGCTGCTATAAACATTGAAAACCCAAAGCAGAATATTCTCTTTGATATGTGGATGCTTACCTCCAACAAGAGAGGAGAAGATTAGAAGTTCATCAGACTAGACAAAGGAGCCTGAAGGGAAGGGAGGAGGGCTGGTAATGGGAAAGATAGTTGAATGAATGGGACACAACTTTCCTATCCTCATAAATGAATAATCCATGACCAATGTAACTCCACAGCAAGACAACCACAATAATGGGATCCTAACTGGAACAAGTTATAGTTACTTTATGTATGTATAATATTTCAAAATATTCTCTACCATCATGTAAAAAATAATAAAAAATGGTAAAAAAGCTAACCCCCCAACAATGTTGTCACTAAAATGTTGTAAACAATTTTATTCCTAATAAGCATAAAGTAGGCTAGTATATGCAATACTTTAGAAAAGATTCCTACTTGATATTCATTTTTGACAAATAAAATCAATCCAAAATATTTCAAGGAAAAAAATTTTAAAAATAAAATTAAAAAATTGTTTGTATTCATGCTAAAAATATTACATCTTTACAAGATATACACAGACTTTTTTCTTGTCATTATTTTCTAAAAAGCATAACAATTATTTACATAGCATTTACATTGTATTGGGTATTGTTAGTAATCTAGATATGATTCATATATATAGGAGGATGTGCATAAGCTGTATGCAAATACTATGCCTGTAAGGGGCAGGAGCATCCAGGGATTGTGGTATCCATGGGAGGTCCAGGAACCAGTCCCCCATGGATACCAAGGGATAATTGTAGTTTGAAATCAGGAAGTTGATGCCTCTACCTCTATTCTCTATTCTTAAGATTGCTTTATTTATTTGTGGTCCCATATAGATTTCAAGATTTTCTATTTCTGTTAAAAATCGTGTTGGAATTTTGATTGGGATTGCATTCAATCCCAATATGGCCATTATGATGATATTAATTTTTCTAAGTTGTCAACATGAGATATCTTTCCATTTATTTATGTCTTCTTCAACTTATTTAGTCAACGTCTTGAAGTTTTCAGTATACATACCATTCACCTCATTGGTTAAACTTTTTCCCAGGTGTGCAAATTAGTATGGCCTTCTCTAGGTCCCTGGGAGGGCTCCTGCTGGTTCCCTGGATGGGTCCCTGCTCTGGCAGACTGGCTCCAGACTTCAGCTGAGAGGAGACATAACTGAGTTACAGTGTTGCTTCAGCTGAGATGAAGGCCTGTTTCTGAGAGCACAGGTGGGCATGCTACCTGCTGGTTTCCTGGGCAGGCAAGGGCTACCTCTGGACTACAGGTGAGCAAGTCTGGAACTGGGACATGGTGGTTCCTTCAAGATCTAGTCTGACCACAGTTGGCTGGCCTGCCTCCAGGGGCATGGAAATGTGTGTGTTCCTGTCAATCCCTGGTGAGCAAGACAACGTGTTCCTGGACTGTGGCTGGGGTGGGGGGTTGGAGCCAACTTGTAGGGATGGAGCTGTTTGAGGCCCTGTTAAGGGACAGAGGTCTACAGGCTGCCTTTGTGGACACAGACATGACTTCCAGTGAGTCCCTTTTTGGTCAGGGTTGCTTTCAGACTGCAGCTAAGGCAGACAGGGGTTGGGGCCTAAGTTACAGGACTGCTTCAGGATATGCAGTTGAAACTGAGGTTGGCAGGCTAGTCATTCAAGAGTGGGCATGACTCCTCCTGGGACCTTTGGCAATGGTGCTGGTAGTAGAACTGAGGCCAAGAGGGCCTGTTGTTCAATGTGCAGGGATTCAGGCTTTTACTGGGTCCATAGCCAGAACAACATTTGGCAGGCCTGCCATTTGGATGTGAACCTGTCCTTTCTAAACAGTGTTCCTCTGTCTTGGACTCCACAACCTACAACATGCAGTTCCATAAGGGCACTTTCATTTGTAGATGGCTGCCAAATTCTAGCTGCTATGGGTGGGACATGAATAGGTCACTTGTGGTCCACCATCTTGCTTATATTACTCTTCTTTTATTCCAGAACTGGGGATTTAACTCTGATGCTCTATAACTGAGCTACAGTCTCACCCAATTTTACATTTTTAAAAATATTTATTTATTTATTTTTAGTTGTAGTTGGACACAATAGCTTTGTTTTTATTTATTTATTTTTATGTGGTGCTGAGGATCAAACCCAGGGCCTCGCACACACTAGGCAAGTGCTCTACCGCTGAGCCACAACCCCAGCCATAAATTTTACTTTTTGTTTTGAGATAGGGTATCTTGAAGTTGCCCAGGTTGGCTTCAAACTTGCAATCCTGCTGTGACAGTCTCATGAGTAGCTGGGATTATAGGCTTGTGCCACTGTGCCTGGCTTCATATCACTCTTCTTGAACTACTACTTATCAGTGGAAAAACTACTTTTAGCTTTTATGAATATATGAATGGCTAAGTTAAATGGTTAAATTATATTTTGCATTTATTTCTCTGATGGAGATGGAGATAAAATTTCCTATATATTTTATTTTTTAATTTGTGTATAGTTTAAAAAACACCCTAATTGAATATTTACAAACTTATTATTTCAATCAACACCTCTCTCTCTCTCTCTCTCTCTCTCTCTCTCTCTCTCTCTCTCTCTCACACACACACACACACACACACACACACACACACACACATACATCTGCTGTGAGGCTTTGAGAGCACCCACCTGAAAATGATCTGTAGGTTCAATATTTTTGGTTTGTTAGAGATTCTATTTAAAAAGTATCACAAACTGGGTGGCTTAAACAGCAGAAAATGATTTTCTCACCATTCTGGAAGCTGAAAGCACAAGATCAGGCATTGGCAGCTTTCATTTCTAAGGTCTCTCTCATAGGTTCATGGACAGCCACCTTTCTTACTCTACATTCACATAGCTTTTTCTCTCTGTGGGTCTCTCTGGTGTGTCTTTGTCAAAATTTTCTCTTTTTGTAAGGACATCAGTCAGATTGAGTTAGGACCCTCCCTAACATGCTCATTCTAACTTATCCACCTCTTTAAAAGTGTTCAAATACAGTCACAGTATGAAGTACTGGGGGGCCAGAACTTTAACCTATAACATTTGAGGGCACATAATTTGAATATAGCAAATATATATTTTCTAGTTTTAGTTATTTGGGCATTTATTCTGCTTAGTGTTCTGAGTTTCCTGGACCTGTAGTCGGGTGTCTGACATTAATTTAGGGAAATTTTTAGTCATTTTGCTTTAACTTATCATTATTATTATTCTTGTTTCTGGTGGTACTAGTGATTGAACCCAGGGGCACTCTACCACTGAGTTACATCCACAGTCCTTTTATTAGTTTATTTTTCATTTTAAGGTAGTATCTCCCTCGGTTGTCCAGGTTGTCCTATGATGCTTCTGCTCAGTCTCCAGAGCAGCAGGGATTACTGGTGTGTACCACCACCCCGAGCAATTTTTATTGTCAGGCTTTTTTTCCCTTTTTCAGTTTTGTAAATTTCTGCTGATATATCCTCAAGCTTTCTGGTCTTTCCCTTCATCAAGTCTGGTCTACTGTCAATCCAATGAAAGGCAGTTCCTAATTCTATTAGACTGTTTTGACATCTAGTATATCTTTTTGTTTTTTCTCTGACTATTCATATCACTGTTTATATTATTAGGCTGTTCTTGCATGTTGTCTACTTTTTTTCTTTAGTGTCTTTAGCACATATATCACAGTTATCTTAAATTTCTAGTTTGATATTTCTAACTTCCCTGCCTATCTTGGCCTGGCTCTGACACTTGTTCTGTCTCTTCAATCTCTGCTTTTAGTATTCATCATAAAGCTGGTTGTGACTTACAGGGTAAGAAACTAAGGCAGAGATGCAGACAGTGATGTGGTTGTGAGGGGTGGGTGAGGGGAGGTACTATACACTGCTGGGATGAAGTCTCAGGCTTTTAGTGAACCTCTGTCACTGGGTTTGTGTTTTGTAAGAACTTCCCAGGTTTGTCTTCCTCTCAAGTGGGATAGGAAGGATCAGGTGGGCTGGAGTTGGGCATTTCCTTCCCTCGGATAGTTGTTTCCCTGAATAAAACCAGTTTTTTAATTCATGCATGCTGAGGTATAACATTTACAAAATCACACATATTTGTTTGCCTCAAATGAAATGATTTGTTTTGGGCCGTTTTGCAAACAGAAGGCTCTGTTCATTGATACTAAGGTGGTGCATCTGCTTTTGATTCTGTTTAGAAGGAGGCTCTGGAGTTCCCAAATTGGCATCCTCTAATGATGTATTTCTGAGAGGATCATAGGTGGAGAAGACTTTTGTAGTTTGGATTCTGAGGAGAATGGAGAGAAGTGGGGAGGCTAGAAAGAGTACTTAGACTATACTTAAAATGCAAGCAGATTCTGAAGTAAAAACGGGCAACTTCCCCCATCAAATCCTTGAAATGAACACAGCTATGTTGAGTATTAGGAATAAATAATAAATAATATAATTAATATTTACTGAATATTATCTCTGGGTGGGGATCATTTCATCTCCAATACCAACCCTACTCTTATTTGATATGAGTATGGACACTCCTGCTTGCTTCCAAGGTCCATGTGAGTGGTATGATTTTTCCCAACCCTTCACCTTTAGTCTATGTATGTCTTTTCCTATCAGATGAGTCTCCTGTAGGCAGCATATTGTTGGATCTTTTTTTTTTTTTTTTTTTGATCCAATCTACTAGCCTATGTCTCTTGATTGGTGAGTTTAAGTCATTAACATTTAGGGTTACTATTGAGATATGGTTTGTACTTCCAGCCATATTTGTTTATTTTTATTACTTAACATGATTTGTTTTTTCCTCTTTGATTAGTTTTTCCTTTACTATACTACCTCCCACTGTTGGTTTTCGTTGTTATTTTTCATTTCCTCTTCCTGTAATGTTTTGCCAAGGATGTTTTGTAGCTGCAAATTCTTTTGCTGGTTTTCTAGCTGCAAATTCTTTTAACTTTTGTTTGTCATGGAAGGTTTTAATTTCATCTTCAATCCTGAAGCTTAATTTCACTGGATACATGATTCTTGGTTGGAACCCATTTTCTTTCAGCGTTTGAAATATGTTGTTCCAGGATCTTCTAGCTTTCAGAGTCTGTGTTGAGAGATCAGCCGTTAACCTAATTGGTTTACCCCTAAATGTAATCTGCTTCCTTTCTATTGTAGCTTTTAAAATTCTCTCCTTATTCTCTATGTTGGGCATCTTCATTATAATGTGTCTTGGTGTGTATCTCTTGTGATTTTGCACATTCGGCATCCTGTAGGCTTCTAGGAATTGGCATTCTGTTTCATTCTTCAAGTCTGTGAAATTTTCTAGTATTATTTCATTGAACAGTTGCTCATTCCTTTGGTTTGGACCTCTATACCTTCCTGTATCCCAATAACTCTTTAAGTTTGGTCTCTTTTTGTTATCCCATATTTCTTGGATGTTCTGCTCATGGTTTCTTAACAGTCTCATTGAGCTGTCTATGTTCTTTTCAAGCTGAAATACTTTATCTTCGTTGTCTGATGTTCGGTCTTCTAAGTGTTCTACTCTACTGGTAATACTCTCATTTGAGTTTTTAATTTGGTTTATTGTTTCCTTCAATTCAAGGATTTCTGTTTTTTTTTTTTTTAATATCCTCTATCTCCCTGTAAAGTTGATCTTTTGCTTCTTGGATTTGTTTATGTAATTCCTTGTCCAAGTGATCTTTCATTGTCTGAATTTGCTGTCTAATGTCTTCCTTGAAACTCCAGAGCATCTGAAGCATGTATATCCTGAACTCTTTATCTGACATTCCATCTGCTTCAGATATTACCTCTTCTAAAGTTGAGTTGACCTGCATTGCTTGTGGTCCTTTTTTTCCTTGTTTTTTCATACTGCTCATGTTTCTTTCCAGCTTTGTGAAACTGTTGTGTTATTGATTTCCCCCCCATATATTTATATTGCTCTTTTTTAGTTCCAAAGTCCCTCTTTTGTGGAGAAAGAATTGTTAACAGTTCCCAATATCAATAGTACATCATCTAAGCACAAGTTTTCATTATTAATACAATTATAGCTAGGCTCTATGTCTACCGATGTTAGCTTCAATTATCATTTAAAAATATACTCCTTAGTTTCATAAAGGCCTACCATTTCTGGTAGCATGAAGAAAACTGAATTTCAGGTGTAGGATGCTATGTTTAGGGGGAAGAGTGAGGGTATGGGGTTGATCTAACTTAGCAACTTTGGAGAGCTCTAACCAATAGATGGGTAATTAATGGAAGAATGTATAGATTCAAACTCCTATCTGTATTTAGAAGATTACCCTACTTATAGATAGTAAAATTTAGGGGGTTGAAAGTGGGATAGAGGGAGTAAGAAGGAGAGAAGAAGAAGAAGAAAAGAAAAAAAATAACAAGGAAAGAAAGAGAAAAAAGAGGGAGGGAAAAAGAAAGTAAGTGAGGAAAGAAAAGGGAAAAAAAAGTCTCTCCAAACCCTATTTTGTTTTATTATTATTATTATTATTATTATTTTTTTTCCCCTTCCAGTAAGTGGCTTTGCCTAATCCTAGTTTGAGTCCCTGTGTTCAGGGTGATGGATGTAGCTAGTGTGAGAGGACTTGAGCTTCCACGTGTAACCTCTCTACTTTTAGTCTCTGAGATGGAAACCAGGTGCCTGATCCATCCCAGAACACACTGGTAGCCAAGTTGATGGGTTTTAAGGGTTGGTGGGATTTTCCAAGATGGGTTCCATCTGTTTTTCTCCTAACGTGTTTGATGAGGTGGGGGGTGTTGGGGAGACCTTATGTTTGTCCAGAGCTCGGTCTGGTGACCTGCAAGCTGAGTTTCTGCGATCTGTGCCTCCTTTGTCTGACCCCAGCGCCCCATGACAAACCCTCCTCCAGGTCAGCAGGGCGGGTGGCTGGGCCAGTGGCTGGCTGGGCCCCCTCCCACCTCCAGCTCGGCTCTGGTCGTCTGCCTACTAGGCTGGCAGCAGAGCGGATGTCTGACTGTGCCCCCTCCCGCCTCCGGCTAGGCTGGGCTCTGGACGTCTCCTTACCGCGTGGGCAGAGCTGATGCCGCTGGCTGCGCCCCCCCTCCCGCTAGGCTCTGATCTTCTGTCTACTGCCTGGCCGGCAGAGCGGACGTCCCCAACCCTACTCTTCAAGAGAGTAATTATTGCTTCATTCCTTCAGCTCTGGGAAGTTGAGGCCGAGAAATAGAAAATGAGCTGGCCAAAGATAACAGCTTCCCAGCTCTGAGCTGGGATGTCACACTAGAAAGCCTTTGCAAGGCAGAATGGCCTGTGGTGCTTGTTGAAAACGCAGGTCCCATGCCTCTCATGTCTGACTCAGTAGTTCCCAGATGGGGCCCAGGAATGCTTATTTTTAACAAGTTTTTGTGTGATTTTAATGGGCAGCCTGAACATAGCACCTCTCAAGGCAACAGAAACTCTTCAAGCAAGCTATTGTTCAGGGTTGGACAGGCCCACTTTATAAATGTGAGCAGATAGACATGTAGGAGTTTTGCTTGAGAAGCTTAGAGAAATTGAAGGAAGCAGTCCTGCAGCTCATCCCCCTGAGACTGTGATTAGTGGCTGACATTTTCCAAAGGAACCAGGAAGTAGTGTGGGAATGGGAGCAGGGTTTAGGGCATAAGAAATCCTGGTTCAGGGGTAAATGGGGTTGCTCCCAGGGAAAAGGATACCTGGTTACCAATATTGCTCTATTTGGCACCTCAGATGTATAAGAAAAAAAAATTGGACAGAATGGAACCATTTTTCTGTGGACATTTCCCTGACTCCACACACTGAGACAAGATAGCCTTTCTAATTAACTCTGCTTTTTTGGCCTAAACCCAACTGAGAATGTACATTTCATTTTGTTTGCAAGGAGATATGAAAACTGCTGAACATAGCAGTCAAAGATGGGAATATTTGCTGATCTGGGTAAACAGCTAGACAAAAGAGGTAGACTCAGGATTCAGAGGTGGCCTTGGGTGGTATGTGAGTTAGCGTTCCATCACTGGGACAAAGTACCTGAGAAAAGTTACTTAAAGGGAGAAAAATTTTATTTTGATTCATAATTTTAAGAGGTTAAAGTCTGTGGTTACTTGGCCCTATTGCTTTCGGCCTCTGACAAGTTAGAGCAACATGGCAGGGAACATGTGATGGATCAAAACTGCTTACTTCATGGTGGCCAGAAATCAGAGTGGGAGGGTTGAGAAAGGGGATCTGGGACAAAAGACAAAATGTACCCTTCAAGGGCATTCCCCCAATGACATATATCCTCCAAATAGGGCCCACCTCCTGAAGTTTCCACCACCTCCCAATAGCCCACTAAGTTACAAATCCATCATGAATCCTCATAATTCATTTATGACATCATAACCCTTATGATTGAGTCACCTGTCCAAGGCCCCAGATCTGATCATTGTTGCACTGGGGAACAAGTCTTCAACACATGGGCTTTGGGAAGACATTTAAGACTGATACCAGAGCATTCTGCCTCCAATCTCCAAAATCTGATGTCCACCTTATTTTGTGACAATGCAAATTGTATTCAGTCCATTTCCAAGAGTGCCCATGAATCAATAGTTCCAACATGGTTCAAACATCCAAGTTCAAAGTCTTCTTTAAAACTCAAGGCAAACTCTCTGATGTGAATCACAAAGCAAGTTACATACTCCCAAGATACAATGCACAGGCTAAATATCCCCATATCCAAAGGAAGGACTAGGAATGTGATAAGGGGAACTAGTCCAAAGTAAGACCAGAACCCCAGCAGGGCAAACATCAATTCCTGTAGCTCTGTGTTTGGCATCTGTGTCACATGGTTGCATAATGTGAGCTCTAAAGGACTTCAGCAGCCCCTATCCCTATCACCTTGCAAGACAACTCTCCTGGGCTGGTTCTGCAGTCTACCTACTGCTTTTATTGGTTTTAGGTTCCTGGCATTTCTAACATCCTCAGGTCTCTATTGCAGCTCACTCTTCACTCTTTCAGCTTCTCTCATCACTCTTTTATTGGCTGTTCTCAAGGGTTCTGACCATGTCATGCACTGCCTGGCCTCTAGGGCTTTCCTTTGTTATTTTGGTGGAAGCCTCCAGGACCTTGTAACTTGTGCTTTCTTCATGCCTATCAAATGAGTACCCTGTAGAAGATGCCAGGGCATGCCACTGGCAGGAGTAATAGCCAGGACCAGTTGGAAAGTGGCTGCAGCAGCTACTGAGTTGCCTGGACAGCTGGACCATGAGGAATGAATCCCCAGGAAACAGTTCTCTACACAGCCCTGAGTCAAAAGGGTGCCCTGGGGATTTCTTTTAAAACAAAGTCTTTGAAATGGGTTTATACTTTTATACACTCGGCTGGGATGGAGGAGTATGGCCAGTTCCTGAGAGGTCCTCAGAAGATCTTTTCTATAGTTGCAATTAAAAATATTTGGTTTCTCTTTAATGGCACTAATCTCTTAAGCAACCACACCATCTTTGGGCTCAATCTGAAATCTTCTACTTTCTCTTGCCAAGCTGCAAGGTTTAAAACTCTTTCTGCTCTGTAAACCTGGCTAAAATCAGCTAGCACTACCCACACTACTACTGTGCCTGATCTCGTTATCTATTTGTTGTTTCAGATTACTAGTCCTGGGCATGGAAATCTAGCTAACATGTCTGATTACTGTACCTGGTCTGGCTAGTGTCTTTGGTTCCTGCTCATTGTATCTGCATATTGTCTCTATGTCCTATAGTTGATCATAGTATCTAGTATTTCTCTGTTGATTGTACCCAGGCACAGTATCTGGACAATGCCACAGTATCTGGGTGTTGTGTTTTCTTTACCTGATCCCAGTGTCTCTGTAATGTCTTCAGTTACTTTTCATGGTCACAGTATCTGGATAGTGTTTCTTGTCACTGTGCTGAATAATGGTACCTTTGTACTGTTTCTGTTTATTGTCCATAGATACTTTGACCGTATTGGTTTGGGCCTCTGGCACATTAGGACATTATGGCAGGGGGCATTTGCTGGAGCAAAGCTGTTTACCTCATGGTAGCCAGGAAGCAGAAACTAGGAGGGGTGAGACAGGGAGCCTGGGATAAAATGGCAAAATGTACCCTCTAGGGTATTTCTCCAGTGATCTATGTCCTCCACCTATACCCCCAGCTTCTGAGGTTTTCACCCTTCCAAATAGCCCATTGAGTTATGAATCCATTGTTAATCTCATAAGCCATCTATGAGGTCAGAGTTCTTATGATTCTGTCACCTGCCCAAGGCCACAAATGTGAGCATTGCTGCACTGGGGACCAAGTCTTCAATACATGGGCTTTTGGGGGGCATTGAAGATTCAAAACATAGCTTGGCTATTGTAAGTTGAGCTACTTTAGATTTTGATGTGGCTGTGTCACTGTAGTATGCTGTTTTCAAGTCCTTTGGGTATAGATGAGGAGTAGGATAACTGGGTCATATGGTGGTTCCATTCCAAGTTTTCTAAGGTTTCTCCATACTGCTTTCCATAGTGTTTGCACCAATTTGCAGTCCCACCAACAATGTATGAGAGTACTTTCCTCCCCACATCCTTGCCAACATTTATTGTTACTTATATTCTTGATAATTGTTATTCTAACTGGAGTGAGATGGAATCTCATTGTGGTTTTAATTTGCATTTCTATAATTACTGGAGATGTACCTCTGCATCATGTACAACCACAGGAATGGCATCCTAGATGGAATAAGTTATACTCTATGTATGTATAATTTGCCAAAATACATTCTACTGTCACGTGTAACTAAAAAGAACAAAACATAACATTCTGCCCATAGCTCCTGAAGTCTTGGTGTCCACCTGATAATACAAACTGTATTTGGTTAATCTCCAAGATTTCTGTAGTAAATAGTTTCAACATGGCTAAAACATCCAAGTTCAAAGTCTCCTCTGAGACTCAAGGCCAACTCTTTGATGTGAGCCACTGTAAAATTTAAAGCACAAGGTCTGGGGCTGTAGCTCACTGGAAAAGTGTTTGCCTAACTAGTTTGATCCTCAGCACCACATAACCATCTATAACTACAAGAAAAAAAGAAAGTTAAAGCACAAGTAACATACTCCTCAGACACAAGGCACAGGGCAAAGATCCCCTTTCCTTTGGAAGGATTAGGAAAACGGTAAGGAGGAAGAGTCCAAAGCATGACCAGAACCAAGTGGGTCAAACATCAATTTATGTAAGTCCATGTTCAGCATCCCTGTCACACAATGGCATGCTTTTACAGTGTGCCATCCTAATTACCTTGCAACACCACTGTTCACTGCTTTCAGCTTTCCTTGGCACACTTTCCACATTCCTGACATCTTTAACTTCCTGAGATCTCCACTGCTGCTCACCCTTCATTTCACAGTTTCTCACATCGCCCACTTGTAGGTTGTATGCATGGGTTCTCACTATGTCATGCACTGAGTCTCCTCTTTGGCTTTCCTTTGACATCTTTGGTGGAAATTTGTGGGATTCTATAACTTTTGCTTTGTATATACCTATTAAAAAAGCACCATGGAGAGGACATTATGGCCTGCCACCATGGGAGCAATACCCACCCACAACTTGAATGTGCCTACAGCTGCCTCAAGTGTCTAGATACCTGGAAAATGGGAAGAAAATTCTGGGGCAACAATTCTCTACAGAGCCCTGTGCAAACAGGGTGCCCTGGGGCGCTTTCCTGAAACTGTCTTTCAAATGAGCTTATACTTTTATGTTTGAGTGGGATAGAGTGTGTGGCTAGTTATTGAGAGGTCCTCAAAGGAGCTTTCCTATTGTCCCAGTGCAAAGTATAAGCTATCAGGGGACCTTTAATATCCAAACCATAGCAGGAAGCATGCATACTTTGCTAAGAATGTAGATTCATTGCAGGCATTGGGGTCAAATGGTTCTCAATTCAGATCCATTTCTTCCACTTACCCTCAATGTTGTTGTGCAAACTGGATATGACACTAAACTCCACAAGCCTCACAGTTCATTATCTTTCAAGAGTCTTTATTGAGCACCTGCTGTGTTTGTTTCTATGTTCTAACCCCCAAGGGCACACCAACCCATGAGATAAAGCGAATTTCTGCTTCATGACAAAATGGGAGCCAAGATTTTAGCCTCACAGCCAATGGACTATGTAAATGAGGCAGATCATGAGACAGCATGTGACATGTGGTAATATTCAATTAGCATTCATTTCCTCCTGCTCTTCTTTGTTCTCCATCACCTTAGTCTCAGGAGACTCAGCTCTACAAATGTCGACAGAGGGTCTGAGGTAAACCATGGTGTCTAGAACATGATGTGCTAGTCCAGCTTGGAGAGTGCTCCCATGCGTGCTTTCTACTCACTCAGGTTCAGACTCTGTCTGGGGCATTATGGAGGGCCTTGTTTCTTTCCTAACACAGGAGGTAGAAACAGGAATCAGACTCAAGTCAAATTCAAGATGACCCAAACAACCATCTGACTAGGTGCTTTAGAGATGCCCTCTGGTGATTCTTTAGACAATAGGCTGGGGTATTTGGTGGAGTAGGCAGCCTACTGATGTACTTGAAGGTGGACTGCACTGAATTACTAGTTATATTGAACCAGCCTGTCTGAATATCTATGCGTATTGCAATCATCATCTTCAATAAATAACTAGGAGGCAGGTAGCTCCATGTATGTGTCAGTTTGGCCTAGTACTGTGTATTGGGGAGTGAGGTCTCTGAACTCAGGGTGTGAAAGAAGGACTGAACAAGATGGCTCACCTATCCTGGGCCTCAGTTTCCTCCCCAACAAAAGGGAAATAGAACTACCCAGGTTTCAATTTGACCTTGATCTGACCTGTACTTGGCTTCCCATGTGTTCCTGACCTTTTTGTGGGTTCATACACTTAGGCCTTCTTGTACCTCCTCCCTCTAGGCTCATTTATGTCCACAACCTTTGTCTCTGCTAAGCACTCTGTCTAGACATGCTCATAGATCCAGCGGGGGCTGGAGGTACCTCCTCTGCTAGTTCATTTAGAGAGAAATTTGATCCTGTTTTCTTTTACTTATGCTGCTCCCTGTCTTTGGATGGGGGAGTTTCATGTATTTTCACTTAAAACACATCCTAATAAGGGAGGAGTCCTTGTGTCTTTTCGTTGTTTGCTTCCTATAGTTCTTTTGTCCCTAAATTCCTACATGCTTATCTTCTTTCCTGCATAGCTGATTTTTGTGGTAAAACATTTGAATTCCCATCTGTCTCATTCTCATCATGTACATTATGTATTTCTTTGTGGTTCCCATGGAGTTCCATTTGACATGCAAAAGTGATCTTATTTATGTGGATCAAGAGAAGTGTGAGTTCCATAAGATTCTAAATACTGTAGTAAGCAGCTCCACCCTATCCCCACTCAGTTATGAATGTCACAATGTTTCATGTGCATGCATCATGTGCTCAGTAACATAGACTAATAATTGGAGTTTTTTTTTGCTTCATTAGTTTCTTTAGTCATGTAGAAAACCAAAGTAGCACTAGTTTTTATAGCGGTCATGAATTCGCCTTTACCAAAGAACTTTCTGTCTTTATCCAGCTGTAAAATTCTATTGAATGTCTTTCAGTTCAACTCAAAGAAATCCCCACGTGTCCACTGGTGACCAAGTCCCTTAGCCCTTGTTTATCCAATGTTGTAATTCCATTGTGTGTGTCCCTCCAAAGCTCCTGTTGAAAGATCAAGCCAAATGTAACAGTATTGGGAGACATGGGCCTGACAAGGTGGTCAGGCCATGAGGCTCAGACATTATGAGCAGATGTGTGCCTTTAGAAAAGAGTCCTTATGTAGCATGCATGAGGCTGTGAATTGGTTCCCAGGAAAACACACACACACACACACACACACACACACACACACATGCTCACACAGATATGAGCACGTTTATTAAGCCAGGAATGGTGATGCACATCTATAATACTGATACTAGTGATGAGAATCAGGGCCAAATCCTGTTCCCTGGTATAAATATTGAACACCTGAGAAATGCTGAGACAGTGAAGAAAGCAAGTTTTATTTAAAGGATAGAACAGAGATAGACTTCTACAAAGAGAAGGGGACCCAGAGCTGGGTGTCTGAGGAAATGGGGGTGTCCTGCCCCTTTTGTACACTTTAGATTTTCTGTTTTCATGCTCTTTCCTCCCTGCATCCTGCCCATGTGAACCAAAATGTGGAGAGATCCAAGGGTGGAAAAAAAGCCACCCAGGGGTACAGGCATGAAGGGAGTGGTCGGGGAAACATTAGTTAACACCTGGTTATAGAAAGGAATAATTCTCTGAAAGCAGGTAACCTTGGCAACAGATCGAGGAGGAGGGGGAAGGGATTCAGAGGTATTAGCATTTTATTCCCTTTTGTTTTGAACCAGCCCTCATAGTCCCAAACTGACTCAATTATTTATTACCTACATGGACTACCCTTTGCTCCCCAGCCTCAATCCCAGCTACTCTGGAGACTGAGGCAATAGAATATGATCTCAAGGCCAGTCTGGGTAACTCAGTGAGACCCAGTCTCAAAATGTAATAAAAAGAGCTGGGATGGAGCTCAGTGGTTGTAATGGTTAATTTGAATTGTTAATTTGATTGGATTAAGAGTTGTCAAAGATTAAGAGGCTTCTGGGTGTTTCTAGGATGATTGGCATGTGGGGTAGTGAACTAAAGTGGATATACTCCCTTAGTGTGCACAGCACCATCCAATAAATTGTAAGCTAGGATGGAATAAAGGCTGGAAGAACAAGAAAGCAACAGCAGATGCAAACTCAATTCTTCTGGAATGGGTTCTTGATTGTTTCTGCAATTGCCTGAGGACCTCAGACTTGTTGGTAGTCGCCCCGGCTCCAAAGATGGTGCTGACCGCACTTCTCTTCCAGTACTAACTTTCCCATGCCCCGAGACAGCAGGAAGAGCTGCCCAATGGTGAGCCCTGCTGACCCTCATGATCCTTACTCACCAATCAGAAAGCGCCCCATGCCAATACCCTACTTTGTTGAACCATCCCCATCTCTATAAATGTGCAAAGCTGTTCCTCAATAAACGGGTATTTTCTCCGATGATGAGCCTTGTCCGGTCGTTCTCTCAAGACTCTCTCTCCTTCACTCTTACAAAGCAGACTAATGACTTTTTAGGGAGTTTCCAGAAACCTTCAGTCTTGAACTAGGATAGTTCAAGATCTCTCTTGTTCTGAGGCTTCAGCAGCTACTGGTTCCTCCAGCTTTCCAACCTGCAGACAGCCTTGTGGACTATCCACAAATCTATTTAATAATACTCTTTTTATAATCATACCTTCTGTTGGTTCCATTTCTCTAGAGCAACCTAATACAATTCTCTACAAACTTGCCAGGATGTCTTAAGCCCCAGTATCATTAATAATTTAAAGGAAAAGGGGAAGGAACAAAGAAAGGGGTAGGCTTGAGGGAGTGGGTTCAGTCCTTCTGTCTCCTTTGCTACATTAAGGACAGCAACAAGGCCCCATGTCAGACAGAGAAAGCGAGCCCTCTCCACATATTCATCTCCTGACACCTTGACTTTGGACTTGTCAGACTCCTCAGAACCCACCACTTTGAGAAATCAATTTCCATTGTTAAAAATCACCCTGACTGGGGCTGGGGTTGTGGCTCAGTGGTAGAATTCTTGCTAGCATGTGTGAGGCACTGGTTTCAATTCTCAGCACCACATATAAATAAATAAAATAAAGTTCCACTGACAAGTAAAATAACACACACACACACACACACTTGTGTGTGTGTGTGTGTGTGTGTGTGTATATATATATATATATATATATATATATATATTATATATATTTTAAATCACCCAGACTTATATATTTCACACAGCATCATGACAGGGCTAAAGCACTTGGCAACACTTCTGTTTCCCTCTACTATGGGAAGGACACTTTGCTTGACAATAGAATTCTAGGCTGAAAGTTGCCTATCACTTTGAATATTTCAACACACTACCTTCTGGTTTGTCGGGTTTTTGAGGAGAAATGTGATGAAGACCCTATGGTGAAAAAATGATGAAGGTGACATTCCTCTCACCCCCCTAGATGTGAATTACTTGGCCTATGGTGCCTTAGAGAACAGAGCATTATGTGACAGTATCAGGATATAAGATAAATGCTACTGTCCTCTGGACACTGATCATTTTGATTTGGAAGAAAAAGGAATTGAATATTCTGAGTATAGATAGGATGCAGTCTTTAAAAGGCAATCATGAATACAGACTTACGGACTTGGAACAAAACTTTCTACAGGTCTGGATTGAGAGCGTAAATACTCCCAGTAGGAGGATACTCAGAGTCATCCCCAAGAGAGGAGAAATCTTACAGACTAGATTCTGGGGAGGCCATGGGAGTGTCAGGAGAGGAAAGAGGGAGAGAAGGAAAAAGTGAGGGGAGGTGAAGAGAGAGGGGCAGTAGAGTGAGAAGTGGGAAATGAAGAGGGAGAAAGCAGAAACATGAGGGAAAGTGGAAGTGAAGCCCTTCAGGAGAGGGAAAGAGCAGAGTATAAAGGGAGCCAATGGGTGGGTGGGAGTAAAGGAGGGAGATGATCAGGAAGAGGAGGAGGAGGGCAAAGAAAGGGAGTAGTAGAGGGAGAAGAGGTTTCATAGAAATAAAGGGTTATATACATGGGAGGAGAGAGGCAAGGATGGGGTGGGGTGGCCCAGAGGTAATGGCTGGAAGACAGCCCCTGCTGGACTCACAGAGGGAGCGGCTGTCACAGGAGATCGATGGGAAGGCTTGGGGGACTCCTAATCCTTATGAATTATTGACTTGAAGAACTGGAGTGACAGCCCTTCTGTTGTCTCCCTAAGGTGGAGAGGCTAGAAAGAGGTTGCTGGTCAATCTGGAGGTTTGAGATGAAACTGAATTCACTACTTCTGCTTGCAAGTTGGGTCTGCACAAGCTGCAGGCCTCTCATCCAGTGGGCTGGCTGCATGGTTTCACAGCTTGGGAACCATGTCACTCCCCTCTCAGAAGAAGTAGCTCTAACTGGCATTAAGGGAAAAGGGCAATGACTAATCTGGCTACTTAAGGCTGTAAAGTAGCATTGACAGGGGAACGATAGTCAAGGTCTTCCTACTATTCAAAGTTTCCTTTAACTCCCGTGATCCTTTGGGTTGGTTGGATTAGTCGCTCTTACCAATGCATGATCCCAAATTTGCTTGCTTTGTGTGATTTCTCTCTCAAAAGGAGAAACCCTATTTTTTTCTTTACTGTTTACCCTTAATTATGGAGGCACTATAGACAGGGTTGTATGTAATGGAGAAACTCAATTATTATGCTAAGAGGAGGGACATTACCCCAGGGTCATGTGCTCCATAAATGTTCTTAGTCTTTTCTGAAATATTTGCCATGATACTCATTGTTAGTTGCCACTGAAATGTTGTTTTATTTGTTGTAAATATTTAAAATTAAATTGCTCAAGGGTCTTTGTTTCAACTGTATTTGTTTTTTCTTTGATGGGTTTACAAATATCCAAAGGAAAACTGGCAGGATTTGGGATCCTAGGGAATGGGGCTTTCATTGTGGGTCACCAGACACAACATGATATTTGGGTCCCAAAAGGTGCTCAAGGACTTAAAAATTTTCCGTAACCTTATTATGGGTCTTATAGAAACAATTGGGATTCAGAGGGGGTAAAAGAAAGCTGTGTCTGCATGGTTTTGCAGTATGTATGAGAAGAGAGTGTAGAAAGATACAGAGAATGCTTGGCTCACACTCAGGAGATTAGTGAGTCACCTCTTTCCCAAAGTCCTTGGATCAGACTAACACCTTGTCTTAAGATCCAAGATACATTGGGTGAGGACACCCTCCATCATTGGGCCACATCAATCTGAAAATGAAAGGAAGAAGCTTGAACTAATTTGTTGACCTGGTTTGTGTTCTAGAGTGAGAAGCTGAAGAAGAGCTTGACCAGGGATGAAGGGGATTGAGCAAACCTCCTCCAGTAAGCCTGTCACCTGTGCCTTCAAACCGATGGCTATTCTGTCTGTTTTTCATGGGTCAACAGGTGCCTGATATTTTTCATAGAGATGCTTCTAAAAAACATATAGAACTCTGGGGAAAAAAGGAAGTTTTCTCACCCTTTCAAAAATGCTCAATGCTGGGCACCAAAAGATAAAAGTTGTGGAGTTTTGAATTGAAACTGAATTCACTGTTTCTGCTGGCAGGTGGGTTTTGCACAAGCTTCAAGGCCTCTGCAGCCAAGAAGGGCTGCAGCTCTTAATGTAGGCCATGTTCTCCAGTGTTGCAACAGACCCCAACAGCTCACCATCAATTTCTTTTTTCTGGATCCTTTCTGGGATCTTGTCCTGTGAATTTGAAGAATGAAATCCACAGACCAGGATGAGTGAGTTTAAGAGGAGGATCTATCGAAAAACAGGAACAGAACCGTTGCAGTGCAAGAGGGGACATGATAGCAGATTTTTTTTCCTTCTGAGTGTGCTCATCTAGCGGTTTAGATAGAACTTGGATCACTACTATTGGTCCAAATTTATGCTACTTATGATTTGGAAATGTACTAAATTGCTGGGCCAAATTTATATGACTCAGGGCTTGGAAACATACTAATGCTATTGGTCCATTGTTGATTCCCAAATTTCATTCAAGTCTGCTTCACTTTCATTTTTTCATGGAAGGTCAGAAAGTAGGAGGTTTGAGGTTGTGGGGTGAGGTGTGGTGCAGAGTGTGATTCCGCAGTGGACATGCCACTGTGTGCAATCCGTGTTTCTGTATGGTGATGGGTTGGATTGTCCTGGCTTGGCACTGGCACACTATACCTCAGGCTTGCCACACCTTTATGGCAGGCTCAATGTGGCCATGGGCCATGCTTGCCACCCACACTCCAACCCACCTTCCACTCCACCATTCCATCCCTCTGCTGTCTCTTCTTGGCAGGGACCAATAGGCTGGCTGTACAGATGGGCAGCTGAGGAAACATGTCACTGGGAGTGTGAAAACCAGGAGAGTACTTGGGGTCTACAAACCCTGCTAGGCCTCAGCAGAAAGCTTCACCTTTTCCCAGGCAGCCAAACGCCTTTCAGTAGATGAAGTTTAATGTCATAGGAGATGTCTTGGATAGCACCTCTGCTTTCTTTACTGTTCCCTGTTGATTGGACACTTAAGCTGTTTTCTACTCAGGCCAGTGTAAGTCATGCTGGAGTGAACACATAAGTTTTTGTCAACATCTCTGGCTATTATCTGGGCAATATGCCAGAGGCAGACTTACTGGGTAAATGCTATGTAATTTTTCAGTTTCTTCATATCTACTGTAAAATGATGCTCCAGAGTAGTGGTGCCATATGGAAATATTTATCCAAGAGCAGTGTAGAGGATTGCTGGGCTCACAGCAACTGCACCATATGGACTTTCATACTTGGTGTGAATCCTTGCTAGGTGGATATGTAAGAGGTATTCTTTTCTGCTCAAATCAGGTGCAATGTCTCTGGCATCGCGACTAGTGGGAAACCAAAATGGAGACTTCTTTCTTTGAGTTTCAATGTGGTTTTGCTGAACCATAGATGCATTACCCGCCCCCCCCCCCCCACACACACACACAGCGTTACCTTGGGATGAACATATGCTGGAAGTCACTGAGCCTGTACTTGTGTGGCCCTTGCATGCTGCTCTAAGTTCAATATATATGGTACCTTTTCTCTGGAGCATCATTTCACAATAGATATGAAGAAATTAAAATGGATATAGCTTCCTGGGACGCCTCCTATGTCAACTGGAAACCTTGCTTTGTTCCTCCAAGTCCCTGACATGTCAGCTCCTCCTGCCTAAGAGACTCAGTGCTGGGGCTGAATTTCTACTGGAGTTTTGCCAGTGCATCTCATGAACAGCACTCTCTGGGGTGTGATTTTCAGCTGGTCTCACCATGATAAACTTCTCAGTGGAATTTATCCTATGGACAGACTCTCATGTAATGTGGCCCGTGGTGAGTGGGGCTGGGAGTGGAAGGGGATGTTAAAGGGGTGAGGTGCAGGTATCTTTTTGTCTCCCAGTAGCATCATCCTTTCCTCCCTGGGAGCACTGTGTTCTTCAGCTTTCCCTCACTGTGCCCATGACCTTAGGGAACCAATTTACAAGGGCTACAGGCTGATTTGGGCCTATGGTCTCATAGTGGCTTAGCCGTGTGGTTTTGGACCTGTGATGGCACTGCCATTGTGGCAGAAGCACTTTTTGGAGTAAACTGCTCACTTCATGGTGAATGTATAGGAAAAGTAGAGACTGAAAAGGACCAAAGTCCCATATCCCCTTCAGGGCCATGCCCCCAGTGATATTCCTTCCTTCCATTAGGCCTAAATGTTACACCTCCCAATAGCACCACAGACTGAGGATGCCTTGAACACCAGGAACTTGTGGTTCATTTCAGACTCAAATTGCAGCAAACACCCACCAACTGACTTGTATCTGGTAGGCAGCCATCCCAGACTACAGGCATGAGGAAATAAATCCTGAGGTTTCTCAACTAAGGAGAATTCTCTCTAGATCTTTCCAGCAAGGAACAGAACACATTCTCACTTCTGTTTACTTCAAAGCCCTCTAGGGACAGCATGTGCCAATTTTACTATCCCACTTAGGCTGGAAAGTATGTATGGCAGAGCAGGGGCCACCTGCCTTCTAAATTCAGAAAATCACCCCTCCTCCACCCATGCACCATCTGGAACAGGTGTAGACATTTTGCATTCCAATATCAAGAGCAGGTTGGTAGGAACACAACCTGTGAGCTCATGCACCTGTGTTCTCTAGTGGCGTTACCCTAGGAAAACCAAGTCCAGTGGTGGGGACAGAGACTATGTGTCCTTCAAAGCCTGACATATTCTAACTCTTTACAGCAAAAGTGTGGGACCGCTTATCTAGAATTAGTGTTGGTAACAGGAGCAATAAGTTGTCCAGTGTGGGGCTCACATCTCTAGTCAGGCATCTCCAGGGCTTTCCTGGTGTCATCTCTTTTATTCTAATTCTTTGCCGCCAAACTTCTGAGGGAGGATTTAGTACTCCAATTTACAGAGGCTCATTTTGCTTTTGTTCGTTTGCCATGTGGTTGAGCCAGGTTTGATCCCCAATGCTCAGATTTCAGTGGTCACTCTGATTGCTGCATCTCTAGGCCTGGTGTCCCTCCACTTCCACACTTGGGTTCCTTTATGTAGCCAAGGCTCCAGGCAACACCAAATCAGAGGTGGGTGGACTAACATATTCAGGTGCCCTGATGTGTCTCCTGAGGTCCCCACCTTTGGCTCCAGTTGTCCTTGCTGCCTGAAATTTCAGCAGACTGAGATTTTGTGGCTGAGGCATTCCTGTCACCTTGCCCATTGGGTGTCTCTCAGAACCTGCCTCTTCTGTGTGTTTTACCCTCAGAATTGTAGTAAAGAGTCCTGATCACCTGCTGGGAAGTATCCAGCAACAGGAAGGGGTGGGATCATCTAGTGAGGTTGACACCTGGAGGAACAGTATTTATGCCCTTGAAGGCATCTTCTTGTGATTCTAACAACTGGGTCCCAGAGAGAAAAGAAAGCTCAGAAGATGAGGGCTGGGGAGGGACTCAACTATTAGATGTGTCATTTAATAAAGGAAGGCACCTTTAAGGCCAGAGTTAGCCAAACATGAGCCTGGGCATCCCTGAATTCCAGGAGGCCATTGTCTGGGTCTGGTGGTCACTGACCCAGCTACTGGCCAGACCTGGACTATAAGGCCCTTGCCCACAGAAGCCCTGCTCATGTGTTCACACTATGGCGTGTGGTCCTGGCAGACATAGGGTGTTATACTTGATCTACTAGGGGGAGGAGGAGGTTCCAAGGTCATGACTAGGGATATGTGTGTGTGGGTTCACACTCTTTCCCAGCTGTCTGGGTAAGCATCACCCTGGGAGGAGCCCCTCTCTCATCCCACCTCAGGTGACAGAATCCCCCTCTGTTAGCACACAACCTGCCCATGGAGTGCAGGGGTGGCCCTCAAAAGTCACAAAGGGCACTGATTCTTTCACAGCAACCTTCATGGGCTTGAAGTGTGCTGTGCTACATTGCAAGCCCTGCAGAATGGGAACCAGGGCTTGGAGTTTGGTGGACGTCCACAGACCTGCCCTGCCCTACTGGCTATGTGTCCTACCTCACGCCTGGTGCTTCCCTCACCAGCAGCTTGGTTCCTCCTGAGCTGATGGAGTCCACACAGCTTCCTGGGCAGAATAAGCTCACCTAGAGGGTCCCCCAGCACCTCCTTATCCTCCTTATTCCTGGACTAGGGGCAGGTAGATTAGGGAGAGAGTGGCCCTGGGTTCAAACCCTGTGCCATACCCCCAGTTCTCTCTCTCCCCTCCGGCCTCAGTTTCTCTTCCACAAGCTGGAGCACAGGTACCTTCAGAGTTCCTCCCTCCAGTGAGGCACCGTGTGGGAAGCACAAAGTGATGGCTGTATCAGACACCCAGGCTGTGAGGTCTGAAGACAGGGCTAAGGCCAGGGGGACCCGTGAGGTCCCAGCATCATAGAGATGACACTGGAGCCATCTGATGCACTGGATGAGAGAGGGAGAAATAGAGGTAGAGATAGAGATAGATAGATAGATAGATAGAGTGTGTGTGTGTGTTCGTTCTTTTTTTTAAAGAAAGAGGAGAGAGAGAGAGAGAGAGAGAGAGAGAGAGAGAGAGAGAGAGAGAATTTTTTTTAATAAATATTTTTCAGTTCTCGGCAGACACAACATCTTTGTTTGTATGTGGTGCTGAGGATCGAACCCAGGCCGAACGCATGGCATGCGAGCGCGCTACCACTTGAGCCACATTCCCAGCCCCGTGTGTTCGTTCTTATATTCAGAGACAGGAGGAAACCACAGCAAATCACCAGGAAGATCCAGTTCACCCTCTTCTCAGTGGGCTCAAGTGTTCGTGCCAAGTCTTCTGGAGTGTACTAGAGACATTTGCTTGCCACAGATCAGGTTTGCTCAGCCTTTAAAGGATATGAGCCCCCGCCCCCCACCACCGTCTGGCAATGTCCCTTGACTTCATGTCCTTACATTATTGCTCAACATCCGCATTAGCTCCACTCCAGGACAGAATGCCATGGGAACCCTGCTCTCCACTCCCCACCTATGCTCTAGCCCCAATTAGGAGTGACCTGTAATCCCTGGGCACCAGGGGCTCCCTGCATCTCTACAAGTTCATACACAGCATCCCTCCATCAGTCTCCATCTGAATCTTTTGAACACCAGCATAGTGCGCCCCTCCCCTGACTCAGGCAATGGCAAGGCCCTACTGAGGTGGATGGCACAAGGCGTCCATTCTCTGGAGGAGCGCAGTATGTTTCTGGGAATGGGCTAAGTTGTTTTTGTATTCCTTTAATAAGTATAGTTGCGATTTCTCATATGACCATTAAGTATGAAGGAAAAAACATGACTTTCCCAATTAATGCAACTACTTCTAAAGAATAGATCTGTTTGCTCTAAATGCAATGATTCAGCTGTGGAGTGTAAATTGTTAATGTCTAATGAAAAACTCCCTGTATTCCTGTCAAGGAAGTTTTTGAGAAATTAAATTAAAATCTAGAGAAGAAAAATTAATGTTAAGAAGACAGATTAGTGCTTAGTACTGGGCAACTTGTTCTTGTTCCTGTGCACAATGGTTTGTGCTCTTACTCTTGTTTGATTAAAATTAATAACAAGTCAACCACTTGCCGAAACCATGGCACCGGTTCCAGTCAGTAAGTCAAGAAAGAATAGTCAAGGTATAGGCCAATAGTTTGGGACATTTCTAACTATTATTAAAAGTTAACTAAGCAGAAACAGCTCAAAGCAAAACGCGAACTGAAAGTACAAATGCTTGCTTATGCATAAGCCAAGATACATTCTTCTATTCTAATTGTAGCTACGTAATATTTTGTTTCTTTGAATAATGATTCCTGTTTTGTAACCACAAAGTACTGTGAGCCTGCCAAAATGAAAAGTATATATGATCAACTTCACAAGTAAAGATTGGGATCAACACCTTCACTTTGGTGTCTGTGTTGTTTCTCCACCCCTCTTTCGCCGACTCCTCACCATCCATTCGTCTCCTGAGACCCCCTGTTGGAGCTGGTCTCCGACACCAGCAATTTGTCCAGGACTCCTCAGGACAGGGAGGTTTGGAGCTCACACAGTAGCCTTGGCCTCCTGCTCACTTCTTGCTGTGGAAGGTCAATGTGGAGGAATCAGGCTTAGCCCAAGTGGGTCATGGCCATCTCTTTCCTTCTGGCTGGAGATTGGTTTGGCAAGATGTTTGTGATTCAGTTCTGGACAATTAGAGGAATCTACAGGGGCTTGTGTGATAGGCCCTTCTGAAAAGAAAGAAGTGGTAAGTATGGAGGAGCCTCTTGATGTGATGGTCGAAGTGGAGTCAGCCACAGGGCAATCATGAGACAGTGACACTAATGTCCTGTTAATGAGGCAGAAGTGCGTGGCATCTGGGCCACTGAGAATATTGTTGGGCCACCTGACCATCCACAGAACTGCCCATCTTGGACCTCCCTTCACTCACCTCCTCATTTATACCATACTTCAGATGGTTTTGCAGACTAAGCCACTGTTAGAAGGTTTTAAGCCAACACATTCCTACCAGATGCAGCCTTCAAAACTCAATTACAGCTGACTGCAGTGGTGCATGCTTGTAATCCAAGTGACGTGGGAGGCTGAGGCAGGAGGATCACAAGTTCAAACCCAGCCTCAGCAACTTAGTGAGGCCCTGAGCAACTCAGCGAGACCTTGTCTCTAATAAAATATTTTTAAAAGGCTGGGCATGTGGCTTGGTGATTAAGCATCATGGGTTCAATCCCTGGTACCAAAAAACAAACAACAAACTTAATTACAAATGGTTTAGCAATAAATAGTTCCCTAGCAGACTCAGGCACTGTCCCTTTCCCTGCCCTCACATATTGAAGCAGCTCATTAGTTCATCTGCCTGACTAGCACTGACTATTGGCCTGTGCCATGGGGTTTGTGTGGACCTGGGGGTTAGGGCTCTGCCTGTTTTCCTGAGTGCTCTGGAATCTGCACACACTGTCTCTGCAGTTCATCTCAGAGCCTTGCTGCACTCTCCTATGGCCAGAAGCCTCCAACTCTCCACAGCCTCTGGGTCCCCCTGTGGCCCAATGACTGGATCTAGACTCCAGAGGCTTCTCCAGCCTTGTCAGCCTGAAAACTGCCTCTTTGGTCCTCTTTGGTCACGGGAGCTTCTCTGCTGTCAGATCTCACCCCTTCATCCCTGCAGGGGCCCCTTGGTGTCTCCTGAAGCAACTGAGGAAGCTACCTTGCAGGGAAGGGGATGCAGGAGCTGAATGTCAAGGGAGATGCGGGAGGACGGGGAGGGCTCTCCCCTTCCCAAGGCCCTGGCATGCCAGTGGGGTACTGAGTCCACAGGACCCAGAGGGAGGGGATGTCCAAACGTCCGCCAAAGGATGAAGGCTCTGCCTGCCCAGTGGTGTCATGAGCATGATTGTCATTGTCAAGAAAAGGGAGGCAAAGGGAGGCTGGGTGTGAAGGGATGTCATGCGGAGACTCACATCTCTTCCCGCCTCCCTTCAGTGTGGATGCATTTGAGCATCTCAACCAAGCTCCATGGTGCCTACAGGCTTAGACATCCACAGTGTGGGGAGTGGGCCAGACGCCTGAGTCCCCATCCAACAGACACTCCCACAGCACTTGGATTTGCAGAACGCAAGCTGGGTTTATAGTCCTGACATACACCTGCTGGCTCTGGCCTCTTTTGTTCCTTCTCTGAACCTCAGGGCATTTTTGTTTGTTTGTTTGTTTGTTTGATACCAGGGATTGAACTCAGGGGCACTCGCCTACTGAGCCACATCCCCAGCCCTATTTTGTATTTTATTTAGAGATGGCGTCTCACTAAGCTGGCTTTGAACTTGTGATCTTCCTGCCTCAGCACCCCTTTCCCAGCCCCTGGGATTACAGGCGTGAACCTCAGTTTTACGTTCTTTAAAGTGGCTATGTGAGCTGGTAGCTGAACAGGGTTAACCCCCTGGGGAGTCACATTGACAACACGAACAGGCCAGCCAGTAGTCATCCCATCACAGATATTGCTTGAATGTGTTGGATTCTCCAATTAGAATCCAGTGGACATCCACTTAGGAGCTTTAAAGTGCTATTAGGAAGTTCCTTTTGGAAGATAGCCCAAGTACAAGCTCTTGTAGTTCCAGGATTCTCTGTTTAGCGAGCTGGTAGAAACTACAGCACTCTTTGGCTGGAAAGTGACAGAAATGATTTTAAATTGTCACAGACCAGCCAGCAAAGAAAGCAGGGAGAATGATCTGAGAAACTAAGAAGTCCAATGGCAGATGACCTGAGGCAAGGCTGTATCTGGGAGCTGGGTGATGTCAGCAAGAGTCACCTCTTCTGACCTGCTTGCTGAACTCTGAATGGGTGTCACTCCTCAGAGGGCCCTGCCTTCAAGCTGACAGAATGGCCACTAACACATTCTGCAACCTCCCCCATGCTTCCAGCTCTGGGCCGGGCCTATGCAGTGTGATTGACTGCAGCTGGTAATCATTGTGGACAGGGAGGAACCTTTCTGCTACTTAGCCAGATTGCAGCTACGTACCCCTACCTCCTAGTTGCCTTGAGAGCAGTTCACCTTGTTTTCAGGTGGCATAGCCTATCATGCCTGTTGGCAAGGTTCAGGATGGAGATGCTGTTTTTTTCTCTGCTGTGCCCATTCATACTGTTCTTGACATACCCCAGAGTTTCTCTTCACAGAGGAATTCACAGCAGTACTTCTTCCCTTCTCACACCCATTTCACTACCACAAATTCAAGATTTCCTGTGTGAAGGTGGAATTTGAGATTTGTTCTAGGTTTCTAGGCCTGCTTCTTTTGTTACACCAGTTATTCAGTCAACAAACATTCACTGAGCATCTGCTTTTGTGTGAGGACATCTCTAGTTGCTGGATGCAGGGATCATGAGGATTGATGGTATTCCTGCCCTCAAGGAACTGAAACTCTGCTTCCAAAATGTTCCTCCTGGGGGAGTGTGTTCAGGACCCTCTGCAGCGGGGCACCAAGACAGCGGAGCTGCATGCATGCCAATAGAGAGTGTTCTAGAAGTGCAGCAATGTGCCTCACATTCTGGGGTTCACCCCTATGAATTTCACACATTAGGCCAAAAAGGCTACATGTGGGCCTAGCATGTGCTGTGCGTGCTCGCGCGCGCACACACACACACACACACCTACCTGTGCCTGGAACCAGGGCCCATTCTCCACCTGATGAATTCCCACCCAACTGTACAATTCAGCACAACAAGTACTTGGTGAGGTCGCTCTGCCAGCCAGGTTCTCCTGGGAGGCACACCTGGCAGCCCTGGAGGACCTGAGCCCTGCACAGATGCCTGCACTTGCCTCCCTGGGCAGGTGCTCTCTGGGTGGACCTTGGGTTTGGAGTCCTGCCATAAGCACTGGGAGCACTTGATGCCACATCCCCTGTCCAGCCCTGCCTTCCCCTTTCCCTGGCCTGGATGTCTGGTGCTAGGACCAATGGCCTAGCATATGGTGATGCTGAACAGGCTACAGAGTGAGCTTTAAGCTCTCTGCAGCAGAGACTCCATGCAGCCCAGGTCCAGGGTACACAGCTCAGGAGCTGGGACACTGCAGCTTCTTCCCTGGACCTCTGCAGCCCTCCTCTCCACACACTTGAGGGCTACCTGGGTACATGGGACCCTCCCCTGTGGCCACGATGAAAGATTGACCCCGTGGAACAGCAGATAGGGAAGGCTCTAAGGTGGACAGGGATGGGTAGGCCCTAGAGGCCATGTGTGAGAACCGCTATGGGTGCTGGGAGGGGGCGCCATATGGCCAGTGAGGGGTTCTGTGGTCCCCCACCCTTACAGCCAGAGCCTGTGCAGATGTGAGGAGTGCCTGGAGCCATAGGGTCACCGCTCCAGGGCAAGGCCATCACAGGGCTGGACATTTGTGGCCCTTTCCTCCAGATTCATGTCAAGTCACCCACAGGAAAGCACAGGTGGGAGGTTTCTAGGGTTGTCCTTGTTCTTCTGGTTCTGCACAGACTGATAGTTCTTAATCATTCCTGACTCTCAGGCTCCAGTACATGGTCAGGTTTGTGCAGAGTAAGAGGCTACGTTTTGGAAGGTGGACATGACTTGTCAGCTGAGGCCCAGCCCCTACCCCTCCAGTGGTCCTTTTGATAAGGTGACACTTTCCAGAGGTACCATTCCACCAATCCTGCTAGCCTGATCAGTAAGTTACGGTGTGTGCTCCCAGGGGTGTGCCCCCAATGACAGGCTGATTGCATGGTTGATGAGGGGATGGGTATCTGAGGGGCACTGTTTGGCAGACCCAGGCTTGGTGATCAAGGACTTGGAGGGGCTTAAAGCATCTGGGAAGAAGGCCCATGGGGTCAGCCCAGGGGAGGGTGTCATGAACCACTTCTACCACCAGCTGCCAGGGTTCCGTGGCCACCTCCAGGACAAAGGCAAGAATGGCAGGTGTACCTAATCCCAGTCCTGTGGCCTTCAAAGGATGCTGATTTACTGGAGGGCAGGCAGTGCAGCCAGCTTGAGTGATTGACAAGAGAGTGAGCTGAGTCACTTCGGGCATGCAGTAGGCCTTAGCCTGCAGGCTGCAGAGGTCTTCCTCCAACACTCCTTTCCTCATCTGCCCAGGAGGATCCATAATGGTAGGTTTGTCTCCTGGATGGGGCTAAAAAATACTGAAAAGCCCCATCAATCCACCTTGACTAGATCCCTGTTATTTTTCTAACTTAGGAAACTTGTTAACCAATCAGGGGGTTTCACGCCTTAGGGAGTCAAAGCCATAAACACAGCTAGGAGAGGAGAGTGAGGAAGGGTCATTACTTGAACAAGTAAGTAGAGCACTGGAGAAGTGCCTTTGTCCTGGAACAAAGGAGCATGGGGGTATTACTGGGGGACCTATGCATGTTTGTGCTGGTGAACCTGTTATGCTAGAGGTGGGCACATTCCTTCCCATGTGCAGTCCAAGGTCATGCTTTTTCATACATGGCATGTTTCCAAATGGCAGATGGTCACATGATGGTGCACACTTGTAATCCTAGTTCTTCTGGAGGCTAAGGCAGGAAGATCATAAGTTGGAGGCCAGCTTCAGCAAGTGAGCAAGGAGCTCAGCAACTTAGTGATATCCTGCCTCAAAATAAAATGTTTCATGGGATTATCACAGAGAGACAGGGGACACCAGGATTATCAGCAGGAAGCAGTGTTGATTTGTGCAGATAGAGCCTCAGTGGATTCTTATCCAAAGTCTGAGCATTCCGTGTAGGGAGTCATAGCCACAGACATTCTTATTAGTTTCCTTTTACATACTAGTTCTTGGTCTCCCATATGAGATATTACACATTCCTGTTTGGGCATTCTATTTCTATGCTATAAAGTAGCAAAAATGTTACAATTTGAGTTGTGGAAGGCTCACAGTGATACTGATAGCCTTTCCTTTGTTCTGAGAAATCTCTACTACAAAAACAAAAGGTCTGATAAAGCACCCCTGGCTTCTATTATCAGTACCAAACCAAAGCAAACCAAACAAATGGCAGATGCATTTCATTTAGGGCAAAGAATTTAGCATTATAATGAATTAGAGTGAGCAAACTTTACCCTAGGTCACTTAGATCACCTAGAAGAGGAGTGGCTATCTTTGGCTGGTTTAAGCTGGTTCTTCCAGGTCTTTTCAAAAGAGCTGTTTCTGAAACAAAGAAACAACTTCAAGTGATGTTAGCAGTGAGCAGCTCTCTGACTGCAAGCACAGCTGGCAGCTCACCACTGTGCAGAATGTTTCCTGGTGGCCAAAGGCCTGAAGTGGAGCAGAGCTTGACTTCTGGATCCCTTGGGGGATCCCTCTCCTCTTCCGCTATCCTAACCCACTCCGGGGCAGCATCTCTAGTATCTGAGCTGCAGAGATTTTTTTTTTTAAATTTTTTATTGTTGGTTGTTCAAAACATTACATAGTTCTTGATATATCATATTTCACACTTTGATTCAAGTGGGTTATGAACTCCCATTTTTACCCCATATACAGATTGCAGAATCACATCAGTTACACATCCATTGATTTACATATTGCCATACTAGTGTCTGTTGTGTTCTGCTGCCTTTCCTATCCTCTACTATCCCCCTTCCCCTCCCCTCCCCTCCCCTCTTCTCTCTCTACCCCCTCTACTGTCGTTCATTTCTCCCCCTTGTATTATTTTTCCCTTTTCCCTCACTTCCTCTTGTATGTACTTTTGTATAACCCTGAGGGTCTCCTTCCATTTCCATGCAATTTCCCTTCTCTCTCTCTTTCCCTCCCACCTCTCATCCCTGTTTAATGTTAATCTTCTTCTCATGCTCTTCGACCCTACTCTGTTCTTAGTTACTCTCCTTATATCAAAGAAGACATTTGGCATTTGTTTTTTAGGGATTGGCTAGCTTCACTTAGCATAATCTGCTCTAATGCCATCCATTTCCCTGCAAATTCTATGATTTTGTCATTTTTTAATGCAGAGTAATACTCCATTGTGTATAAATGCCACATTTTTTTTATCCATTCGTCTATTGAAGGGCATCTAGGTTGGTTCCACAGTCTTGCTATTGTGAATTGTGCTGCTATGAACATCCATGTAGCAGTGTCCCTGTAGCATGCTCTTTTTAGGTCTTTAGGGAATAGACCAAGAAGGGGAATAGCTGGGTCAAATGGTGGCTCCATTCCCAGCTTTCCAAGAAATCTCCATACTGCTTTCCAAATTGGCTGCACCAATTTGCAGTCCCACCAGCAATGTACAAGTGTACCCTTTTCCCCACATCCTCGCCAGCACATGTTGTTGTTTGACTTCATAATGGCTGCCAATCTTACTGGAGTGAGATGGTATCTTAGGGTGGTTTTGATTTGCATTTCTCTGACTGCTAGAGATGGTGAGCATTTTTTCATGTACTTGTTGATTGATTGTATGTCCTCCTCTGAGAAGTGTCTGCTCAGGTCCTTGGCCCATTTGTTGATTGGGTTGTTTGTTCTCTTATTGTCTAATTTTTTGAGTTCTTTGTATACTCTGGATATTAGGGCTCTATCTGAAGTGTGAGGAGTAAAGATTTGTTCCCAGGGTGTAGGCTCCCTATTTACCTCTCTTATTGTTTCTTTTGCTGAGAAAAAAACTTTTTAGTTTGAGTAAGTCCCATTTGTTGATTCTAGTTATTAACTTTTGTGCTATGGGTGTCCTATTGAGGAATTTGGAGCCCGACCCCACAGTATGTAGATCGTAGCCAACTTTTTCTTCTATCAGACGGCGTGTCTCTGATTTGATATCAAGCTCCTTGATCCATTTTGAATTCACTTTTGTGCATGGCGAGAGAAAGGGATTCAGTTTCATTTTGTTGCATATGGATTTCCAATTTTCCCAGCACCATTTGTTGAAGATGCTATCCTTCCTCCATTGCATGCTTTTAGCCCCTTTATCAAATATGAGATAGTTGTAGTTTTGTGGATTGGTTTCTGTGTCCTCTATTCTGTACCATTGGTCCACCCGCCTGTTTTGGTACCAGTACCATGCTGTTTTTGTTACTATTGCTCTGTAGTATAGTTTGAAGTCTGGCAGAGATCTTGAATGGCCTCCAAACCCAGAGGCTTTGAGCTGGATTGAACCCAGGACCTCATATGTTCTAGGTGAGTGCTCTATTGCTGAGTCATAACCCCAGCCCTCAAAATTTTTTTTAAACACAATCTGTTTACTCAATATCAATGCTCTCAGGTCCATAGCATATTTGAGGAATATTGATATCCCTGAATATAGGAATTTAATTCATTTCATTTAACTCATCACCATACTCATTTCCTCTATTGTAGAAGAGTAGATGCTGATCAATGCTAGGAAATATTTAAGGCCTTTGGTAAAACCACTATAGAATCAAAGAATCCCTGTAATGAATAGAACATTAGAAAATAATTCAGGTCTAATTGTTATTGGTTATCTATTTTTGGCTTGTATTTCTTTGATAATGGAGATATACTCATTTCCTTTTTAGATTAGTGTTAGTAGTTATTAAAACATAATCATGGGCTGGGGTTGTGGCTCAGTGGCAGAGCATGTTTGAGGCACTGGGTTTGATTCTCTGTACTACATATAAATAAATAATGTCAATCAACAACTAAAAATGTTTATAAATAAAACGCTTAATCATATATGTATTAGTTTCATTCACTCATGATATATTTCTCCACATAAGTAACGTAAAAAAGACTATTCCTTTAATTATGACAGCTCAAATATTAGGAGGATTCTTCTTTAGTTGTGGGAATTTTGATTTTTACAATAACAGCCTAATTATTTAGGTAAAGTACATATAAATATGCACTGTATATATGACTTCATTTTTGGACTTAATACTTCCTTATTTTTCTATAAATTGCCAATTTTTTATGGACACAATATCTTTATTTTATATATTTTTATGTGGTGCAGAGGATCGAACCCAGTGCCTTACATGTGCGAGCCAAGCGTTCTACCACTGAGCTATAACCCCAGCCCCTATACATTACCAATTTTAAATATTGTTTTATTTTATTTAACTATCATTTTCAGAGCTGTAAACAAAGTTGGATCCTGATTCAATAAATTGTGTTATATTTATAAGGGCCTTTCAGGTTTTTCTTCTGAATCTATAACTTTTTTCTAGGACTGTATCATGGTATTTAGGCATTTCAGTTCTGTTTTCAACCTGAAATTATCTTATTTCCAGTTTCTTGCTGTTAAATATCAACAATACTAGCAACTATTCTTCCGTAGTAGTTAGGGCAGAAGTAGTTCTGGATCAACATCAGTGGGGCCTCATCAGTCCATTTTATACAGACCATGGATATAGACTGCCATCTACTCATTTAGAGTGAGTAATGTTTTATGCTGGAAAGTGAAAATTATTTATAGGATTGATTTAACAACCAGTATTACTCCTGAGGGAAAACTTATTAGATTTATTGAACTTGTAGAGTTTCTTTCTTAAGGCCCAACTTTTTTTCTCATTTAAATTAATTGTGGGCTCAAGTATCATTGAAAGTCTTCACTGGCCATTAATTGTGATAAAGCTGCTTCTTATATTTAAGAAGAAAGTTATATTACTGCATTTTTTTAGTCTTATATACTCTTCACAAAAAAACTGAAGAGCATATTTAACACTTGAAAAAACTTTAACCACTAATTCTTAATTAGGGTATTTTTAATAAATGTTCTTTCTTGGTCTCTATCAGGGAAACATTGTTTGAAGTGTCCTCTCTGGATTGGTGTAGTTTTGCAAATTGCTACTTATTTGCAATGATATAGAAATTGAGAGTAAGAACTTCAAACATTTTATAGTAGTTTAGCAGTCATTTTATGACTATCTCCTATTTCCATGACATGTTTAGTGGTGTTTTCTGGTTTACTGTTAATATGCTCTAGTTATTCTTTTTTTATGGAAAAACTAGCTGATTTTTATTATTACTATCAATGCAAGTAAAGACTTTAAATCAATTAAGATCTTTCATTAAGCATAAAGTTACTTTCACATTTGTTACAATCACAGTAAATATAATTCTTTGTATAAACGGACACCCTTTGATTGGAGTTTAAAATATCCTCCACTACAAGATTACATATATAAAACTCTGTTTGTTGCTCATCTAATAGTGGATTAATCAAATTAAATGTTATACTCTCTAGAATAAGATAAAATGGAAATAATTTACTCATAAGATTCATATATAAACCATCTTTATTTACAAAATGTTATCTTAAGAATTTATAATTCCATTAAGCTTCAATTGGAGCAAAAGTGTAATCACTTAAGTAAAAGCAGTTACTTAAACTAAAAATTAGAGATACATTACTTTTGAAAGCAGATACAAAATATTGTCAGGTTTCTTGTTGTGCTTCTGGATGTTCAGTAGCAGGCTCACTGAAGGTGGAATCAACCCTGAAGGGAACTCACTTCTATTTTCAGAATGCGGGGGTGGGAGGCGGGGGAAGAAATCCAGCTCTTGTGGGGAGATAATGAGGAAATCACCTTGGTCCCATTGGGAATGGAGGGGGTGGTGGGCCTGGTGGAAAATATTCTCGAGATGCTCCATACATGTTTCCTGGAGGAGTTGGAGGAAATAAAGGTCCTCTTCTCATGAACTGACTCCTTGGATCCACTGGAAACAATGGACCTCTGATTAGTGGGAAAGGTGAGAAAGCAAAGCCAGAGCCAGGTGCTTCTTTTCAGCAGGGAGAGATGAATCAGGCCCATTGGAATTACCAAGATTGACTCTGGTATCATTTCTACTGGATCCCATTTCTGAAGATGTAGGCCCATCCATTTTATCCAAAGGCGGCATAGTGGAACTTCTGAGTTCTGCTGGTTCAGATGGTCTACCAGAATTAGAGTAACATCCATCTTGCCTTGGTAGAGGAAGCTGTGGATCAGAATATGGTTGGCCTGGTGGAGGGATAATTGTCCTATGGGCCTATTCCCATGGAGGTGCCAGAGGCCCCGTGTCAGAAGGTGCTCTCTGAGGATCAGTTAACTTATCACAGTTTGATTCTCTTCTTTCATTGCTAGTTGGACAGTCCAGAGGATTCTCTGGGCTCCTTGAGCCTCTTCCTCCTCCCACTGGCACGAAAAGTGAGAGTATGAGTGGACCCTTATTTTCCAAATGAGAAGGACTTGTTTCACATGAAGGTGGACCCAATGGTGAGGAACCATTTGGGGAATTTGCTCTGCCAAAGGCTGTATTTGAAACATCAAGTGCAGAATGATCTTTTTCTGCAAGTTTAAATTTGAACTCCATTTCGGTTAATTTTTGTCTGGGGTGAGCATTTTGTTTCCTTAAATCATTGAGGTATTTTTCAGCACTCTGAGCTGCCAACTCATTACCATGTGCTTTTTTCTCATAGTACATAATATGCCCCTGATAAAAACGAATGGTTCTCTCCAATTCTTCTTCAAGATCTTTGGCTCACTTTCTATAGGTCTCCAGCGGTTTAGTTGTATGGCTGATCTTCTACTTTGGAAAGTTTCTCCTCTTGCTCTACCCAGTAATTTTCCTCTCCTATTAATTTCCTTTGGAGTTTCATTACATTTTCTTGATATAGTTCCATCATGACTTTAAGTTTCTGCTGAAGATTCTGATTCTCACTTTCAAATTGAGTATTTTCTGCTTGCAAAGATGCTTGTTGTGTCTTAAGATTTTTAATATGTTCTGTAACGTCTTCCTTTGGTTTACCTACTTCAGATAATAAAGTAAAAAAAAAATGATTTCTTTCTCTTTCTATGGTTTTAAAAGAGGCCTTTAACTTAGCAACATAAGCCAGTTTCTTCAAAGCCCCTTTTGGCTGATCTTCTAAGTGAGCACCAATTTCTGATTCACTCTCCATTTCCAACTCCAAGTTACCACCATCTGTTAGGACTTCTCCAAGCACAGGAGCCCAATTTTTTTTATCTGCAGCAAGTGTTCAGTCAGAGACTTAATGTGATTTTCTTTATCTCTTAGAACTTGTTCTGCATGTACTTTAGAGTGTTTCAATGTCATTTTCTGTTTATTGAGGCCATTCACTTTTTCTTTCCATACTTCAATGTCTTCTAAAAGCTGTTTCTGACTTTCCTGAAGTTGGGAATTTTCATTAAAAACCTCTTTCATTGCTACTGTAATCTCTTCTTCATTCATTTGAAATATTCTCAAGGCTGTTTTAGCTTCAGTTATTTGTGATCTGAGGGATTTTGATTCATCTTCTAGGGACTTAATCTGTTTTGATATATCTGCCATCAATTCATCCTGTTGAGAATGTTAGTTTTCTATTCTTTTAGCTCTTTTTCTAGAATGTTGCTAGTAATTCATTTGCAGGTCAGCATGAGAAAGAACGAAGAAACAGAAGAAGCCAAGCAGCAGAAGAAAAAAAGTCCTTTATTGTATACAACGATCTTTTTATAGTATTGTGAACAAAGAAGGCAGCCGTCCAACAGCAATAAATCAGGTCTTTAGCTAGTTAAACATGGCATACAGAAGTCTTACTTTCTAATCATAAGTGACCTGCTTCTCATGGCTTAATCTACTCTTGGCCTGAAGCATACTGAGCTCTGCTCTTTGTTAAGAATAGATAAAAATTTTCTTAGCGCCCTCCTGGCCCACTTGGCAGAACATCCCGTTTGTGAGCAAGTCCTCCCAAGGACAGCAGACACCTCGTTTTCAAGCTGTCCACTGTAACCTTATCTAAACCTTGAAGGAATCTCTCCTTTGCAAGTAAGCCCCAACAAAGACAACAAAACATCTCATATGCAAGCATGATTTGCTGTCACCTTATCTAGACCTTGACAGAATATCCCGTTTGCAGCTAGACTCCATCAAGGGCAATAATAATTACGTTTTCAAGCTTACAGTCACATCTGATTCTCTACACTAGAAAGAGTATTTCATCCTTAAGTTTAGATACAAACCTATCCAGGTTTTCATATATTGTCTCCAAATTTTCTGCTTCTATCGACTCCTTCTCCAAAATGGCATCCTTTAAAGATGACTCTAAGACTTCATACTCTTTTTGAACAAGGCTAACTTTTTCAAGTATTTCACATTTTTCTTCAATTAGTCCAGAAACTTTTAGGGAAAGCTCTTTTTCTCTTCTCATGTAATGCCTGCTTCTCACAGACTGATAACTTCTCCTCAAAAACAAGAGAACAACAAAAAATCCAATAGCTGTACATATCACCAACTCCTATGTATAACCATAAGGATTAGGGTATGTTTCCATGTCTTCAGACAACGCACACCACAACCCTGCTTACTTCTTCCAGGACCACCCCCAAGTAGGGCAGCTGTTTCCCTCCATCATGCTAAAGCTACTTTGGCTATTCCCTCCACAACCACACCATGCCCAGCCAAGCCAAAACAGGCTGTGGACACTCAGGCCTTTGGTCAGGAACAAACCTGCCCCAGGCAACGGAGCAGACCATTATGAACCAGCAGGTGTTGGGGGGTGGAGCTGTGGGTATGGGCATGGGGAGCCCTGATCATGGGCTCCCAGGAACCTAGCACACTCATGCTGCCTGTCAGAGAAGTTGTGGCCCCTTCACTATGTTGTGCATCTTGAAGCAGCACAGGTTCAAGCCTGTGCCAATCAAGTCAGAGAGGAGTCCTCTCCAGGTCACCCACCTGTTGGTTTGGTTTAGGCCAGGCCAAGGCAGAACTTCTATACAGTCATAATATCACCCAGTTTGATGTCACTAAAATTCTAAAGCTCTATAATTTTTAAAGAGCTAGTACATCATATATTTATATTTATACCACTTGCCCTTGTGTTTTAATGACTCATTCCTTTTCCTTCCCTCTTGTCCCCTCTCCCTCCTTCCTTCCTTCCTTCCTTCCTTCCTTCCTTCCTTCCTTCCTTCTCCCTTTCCTTTTCTTGCAGTGTTGGGGGTTAAACTCCAAGGTCTTGTACATGCTCGGCAAGCTCTCTACCACTGAGCTACCTTCTAGCCCTGTTGACCCTTTCTGCAGAAGTAATCTGAATTTTTTCCATAGATAAACTCTGTTAGATTATTTAAAAGTAATTTTAGAGGAGTTGCAAACATGGGCACAAATCAGTTTGATAAGTTATTTTTAAATAGTACAGCATAGCTAATGTTCCTAAAAAGAAGGGGCTTAAAACTTGAGTTGGTTTTCATGTCAGTTTTTGTAGAGTACTATTTACTTAAGAGTCTTTAAAATCTGTTTTCAGATGTTCTTTTCACTTCTCATAGGATGTAAACACTTCTAAGCAAGCTGGTCATTGTAAATATATAGCAAACAGAAGGATAAGATCAGTGAGATCCTGCCTCAAACAAAACAAAATAAAATGGTTGCATGGGATTCTCACACAGAGACAGGGGACACCAGGGTATTTAATAGGAAGCAGTGCTTATTTGTGTGCTTCCAGCCTTAGTGGATTCTTATCCAAAGGCTGAGCCTTTAGTATAGGGAGTGATTCCTTATGTATTCTGGTTAGTTTCCTTTCACATTCTAGCCTTTGTCTTCATATGAGGTAATACACATTCCTGTTTGGCCTTTCTATTTCTATACTACAAAGTAGCAAGAAGGTTCAAAACTGATTTCCCAAGGGCTCACAATGATAGATATGGCATCATATTCTCTTTCCTTTGTTCTGAGAAATCTCTACCACAAAATGTAGGTCAGTGGTAAAGCACCCCTGACTTTTATTCCCATACCAAACTAAATAAATGGCAGATGCACTTAATTTAGGGCAGAGAATTTAGCATTATAATGAGTTATAGTGAGCAAAATGTACCTTAGATCACTTAGAAGAAGAGCTGTGTATCTTTGGCTGGTTTAAGCTGGTTCTTCCAGGCCTTTTCTAAAGAGCTGTTTCTGAAACAATGAAACAACTTCAAGGGCTGTTAGCTGAGCAGCTTTCTGCCTGCAATCACAGGCATTTCTAAGTTCCTGCTTGGCAGCTCACCACTATTTCCTGGTGGGGAGAAAGGTCTGAAGGTGGGCAGAGCTTGACTTCTTGGGGGATAACCTTCCTCTTAGGCTATTCTAAACAACTTCCTGGCAGCACCTCCAGTATCTGAGATGTAGAGAGTTTGAATGGCCTCCAAATCTAGATCTTTGAGACCTGATCCCAGCCCTCAACTCACTCCACATTCCTTGGTTGTTTCCTGGGGCACCTCAAGGCCCCGATTTTGGAGGGTTTCAATTCCATCTCATCTCTATGCCCTCCAGTGCACCCAGGGCTTCAGTTGCAGTACCTAACTGGGAGCAAGGTTCTTCAGGCAGGAGTTGCAGCCTTCCTGGTGGGCTGTCTTGACCTTAACCCTCAAAGAGGGCAGTGCCTCTTGGGCTACTTAGTGGACCACCTTTGTGTTTCTTATGGGGTTGAGTCTTAGCCTTTGTTGCCAGAGAGTTGTTTCTCCCTTGGATCTCTCTCCCTGAGATATTTAGTCTTTGATTGAGGCTGAAGGCCATCTAGTTGGCAGCCAGTTGCTTTTCTCACTTCCTCTGCCCACTGGTACCAGAATGAACTTTGTCTCTCACAGCCCATTGCCCAAGGCACAGGTGATCCAGGAGGCTTTGAAGGTCTGTGCTGTGGGAATGGGTGGAGCCACTGTGCATTCTGCAATGTGGGACACTTGTTTTGAGAGGCTGAGTGATGAGAGTCTTCTGCAGATTTTCTTCTAGATCACCTCGACAGTGGGGTTGTGATGGATGCAGTCAGGAATTCCTTTATATCAGCTGTCATTTATGGCTAGAGACTGATCTAAAAGCCTGTAGTCCTGGGACCAGAGAGGAGGAAGCATATTTGGGCATATTATTGAATAAGGAAATTGCTGGTTAGGGGTACAAAGGGTGTGGGGAAGGTTGAAAACATCTCTCTAGAACTTTCTGGAACACTTGGTGAGAGATGCCAAGAGGAGAGGCAGGGCTTCTGGCCCACCAGCTCATGAGTTGTCGCTGCTCAATAGCCATAAATTCAAAGCCACATCCTTATGCAGTGCTGGCCTCTAAAGGGGTGACTGGAGCGCAGAAGGCCAGAGCTGTCCATGTCCGAGTGGGATGGTTTCAGGGTCCAGTGATTTCAGGCTTGGTGGCCACTCATTGGTATGTTTCCTGTTTTGCTGTGCTTATGAAGTAAACTGCTATAGACATTTGTGTGCAGTTGTGTTTTGTTTCCTTCATTTTTATTACAAGATTTTCTCAATAAAAATGTGTTTATATGCTTGAGAAATGTTAAAACTTTATTAAGATAAAATTATATACTTTAAAACTCCCTAAGGAAGTGTAAAGAAATGGGGACTTTTCTTCATTTGGGACATTTTCCTGAGTGATGAGATCAAGCATTGACAGGATGGTGTGAGAATTAGCACAGGAAGAGAAGAAAAAAAGAAACGTAAGAATCCAAGAACTTCTTGGCACATAGATCATCCTTACATCTGTTTCCTGTGGCTGCTGTGACTTTGTACTATAAGCTGGACAACTTAAAGCAATAGGAATTTATTGACTCACATGTCAGAAGGCTGGAAGTTGGAAATTGAGAGGCTGGAGGGGTGGGCTCCTTCTGGAAGCTCTGAAAGAGAAACTGACTCATGCTTCTCTCCAAGCTCCCAATGGCTGCCAGCAAGCCTTGGCTTTCCTTGTCCTGCAGCAGTGTGACTCTGATCTTGGTCTCCATTGTCACTTGACTTCATCCCTCTCTGTGTGTGTATGTGTGTGTTTATCCTTTTCTTGTAAGGTCACCAATCATATTGGATTAGAGTTATATTTATTTCTTCTACAAAGATCACATGCAGACTTAAAATGAGATTTGGACTTCACCTTATTTTTTTGGAGAACACAGTTGAAACCACAAGTCATTTTTCTTTGGGAGAAAGAATTAAAATTTACTCCAGAGTATTACTGTAGTTATAGTCATGTAGTTTGTTGGTTACTGAGTTAATGAAAAACATTTCAACTTTCCTCGATAGAATATGTCCACCTCTCAATTTTGTTGCCTTTGAAAGAACTCAGAGCTCCAATAGCCTCATGGTATGCAAGGACTCCATGCCAAAAACTAAAAATATATCATCAAGAGAAAATAAGGGAAAACTAAACAAATCAAGGTGTATACCATATCCATGGAATATAAAGCATAATATTATAAATTTACCATTTCTACCATTAGTAATTTCTGGATTTAATGTATTTCCACTAAAAATCCCAATATTTTTCCTTTAAAAATTTACACGATATTCCTAAAATGCTTATGGCAGTCCAAAGGCTAAGAAGAGTAAGATATTCTTAAAGACTAGATGTCAAGACCTATTATGAAAGTAACGCCAATGTAAGAATGGAATAAAGTCAATAATGGATAAACTGAACAATGGAGTAGAAAACCCAGACAAAGCCTCAAGCATCCAGCCAGATGGGATCATTGTCATGACTCTGGAGTAGTCAAACATTTCTTAAACAGTACACAAATTATGAAATTTAAATAAAAAATTAATTAATTAGACTATGTTAAAATTAAAAAGTTCTGTTCATCAAAATTCCTCAAGTTAGAAAGTGAAAAAGACGAGACAGCAACGCAAAGATACAGCGCTGTGGATTCTGCAGGCTTATGCCAGCTGTGCAATCACCGTGCTCAGGGCTGAATTCTGGGTTTGAGACGGGGGAAGGAAGCGGTCCAATTCGGTTCTCCACACCGGTCAGACCACAGAGGAAGCCAGCGGCCACCATCTTGGAAAGCTGACGTCACCATCCCTGTTTTCGACTGATTGCAGCTCATTCAGCCATAGAACAGGTAATTTCAGGCTGCCATTCGCCTGCATCTCGCAGACAAATTACTCAGGCTCAGTACTAAAGAACCTGCGGAAACTGCTTCTTGGAGCCTGCTCCTATCAGAACATACACCAAGCCCGGAGCGGCCGAATTCCGGCTCCCGGAACTGCTCTGGCCCAGGGCTAAAGAACCCACGGAAACTGCTTCTCGGTCCAGGCCCTGCTGAATACTGTGGAGGTAAATAACAACTGAGCCTTCATAGGCAGTGGCAACAGGATTGAGACGGGGCTTGTGAGGGCCGGTCAGGACTCACCTGTTGCTTTGGTCACCTGGCAAAGGGAACAAAATGCTGCCATTCGCATGGGATACCAACATGGCAGAGATCTGATGTCATCAGAAAGCGGCGGAGGAGAGAACTTCATCGATACCAGCGGCAATAGAAACAGTTGGTCTCCTGGTAAAGAAAGTGAGTCACAAACACCCGAGTCTCTCTCACTTTGTCATCAAGCCAGAGGGGCAGAGCAGAGCCGCTGCCCGTGCCCGCAAGGTAGGCAGACCTGTGACCAACTGGCAGAACAGGCCCAGAGGTCCGCGGGCGTGGTAGGAGGGGCAGAGCAGAGCTGCTGCCTGCGCCTGCAAGGTAGGCAGACCTGCGACTGACAGGCGGATCAGGCCCAGCAGCCTGCCGGCGTGGTACACACGTCACCCCAATTGGAGTAGGGGCAGAGCAGAGCCACCTCCTGCACCAGGAACAGGCCCAGCGACCTGCGGGCATGGTAGTCACGACACCCCAATTGGAGTAGGGGCAGAGCAGAGCCGCCACTCAAGCCCGCAAGGTAGGCAGACCTGTGACCGACTGGCGGAACAGGCCCAGCGGCCTGCCGGCATGGTAGACATGTCACCCCAATTGGAGTAGGGGCAGAGCAGAGCCACCTCCCATGCCCGGAACAGGCCCAGCGACCCACCGGCGTGGTAGACACGTCACCCCAATTGGAGTAAGGGCAGAGCAGAGCTGCCGCCTGCGTCTACAAAGTAGGCAGACCTGCGACCGACCGGCAGGACAGGCCCAGCGGCCCGTCAGCGTGGTAGACAGATCACCCCAATTGGAGGAGGAGGACAGCCGTCACCCGCCCCTGCAAGGGAGACTTTTCAACTATACAAGAGCAATATAAATATATAGGGGGAAAATTTCAAAAACACAACAGTTTCACCAAGCAGAAAGAAATGCGAGCAGTATGAAAAGACAAGGAAAGAAAGGACCACAAGCAATGCAGGTCAACTCAACTTTAGAAGAGGTAACAGCTGCAGCAGATGGAATGTAAGATAAAGAATTCAGGATATACATGCTTCAGATGATCTGGAGTCTCAAGGAAGACATTAGACAGCAAAATCAGACAATGAAAGATCACTTCGACAATGAATTACATAAACAAATCCAGGAAGCAAAAGATCAACTATACAGGGAGATAGAGGTTATAAAAAACAAACAGAAAACCTAGAAGTGCAGGAAGCAATAAACCAACTTAAAAACTCAATTGAGAATACTACCAGCAGAGTAGAACACTTAGAAGATAGAACATCAGACAATGAAGACAAAGTATTTCAACTTGAAAAGAACATAGACAGCTCAGCAAGACTGTTAAGAAACCATGAGCAGAACATCCAAGAAATATGGGATAACATAAAGAGACCAAACTTAAGAGTCATTGGGATACAGGAAGGTATAGAGGTCCAAACCAAAGGAATGAGCAATCTATTCAATGAAATAATACTAGAAAACTTCCCAGACTTGAAGAATGAGACAGAATCCCAAATCCTAGAAGCCTACAGGACGCCGAATGTGCAAAATCATAAGAGATCCACACCTAGACACATTATAATGAAGATGCCCAACATACAGAATAAGGAGAGAATTTTAAAAGCTACAAGAGAAAGGAAGCAGATTACATTTAGGGGTAAACCAATCAGGATAACAGCTGATCTTTCAACACAGACTCTGAAAGCTAGAAGACCCTGGAATAACATATTTCAAACACTGAAAGAAAATGGGTTCCAACCAAGAATTGTGTATCCAGCGAAATTAAGCTTCAGGATGGAAGATGAAATTAAAACCTTCCATGATAAACAAAAGTTAAAAGAATTTGCAGCTAGAAAACTATCTCTTCAAAACATCCTCAGCAAAACATTACAGGAAGAGGAAATGGAAAATAACAATGAAAACCAACAGTGGGAGGTAGGACAGTAAAGGGGGGAAAATAATCAAAGAGGAAAACAAACCATGGTTAGTAACATAAATAAACAAATATGGCTGGAAGAACAACCCATATCTCAATAATAACCCTAAATGTTAATGGCTTAAACTCACCAATTAAGAGACACAGGCTAGTAGAATGGATCACAAAACAAGACCCAACAATATGCTGCCTATAGGAGACGCATTTGATAGGAAAAGACATACATAGACTGAAGGTGAAAGGTTGGGAAAAATCATATCACTCATATGGGCTTCGGAAACAAGCAGGAGTGTCCATACTCATATCAAATAAAATAGATTTCAAGCCAAAGTTAATCAAAAGGGATAAAGAGGGACACTACATACTGCTCAAGGGAACCATACACCAACAAGACATAACAATCATAAATATATATGCCCCAAACAATGGTGCAGCTATGTTCATCAAACAAACTCTTCTCAAGTTCAAGAGTCTAATAGACCACCATACCATAATCATGGGAGACTTCAACACACCTCTCTCGCCACTGGACAGATCTTCCAAACAAAAGTTGAATAAGGAAACTATAGAACTCAATAACACAATTAATAACCTAGACTTAATTGACATATATAGAATACACCACCCAACATCAAGCAGTTACACTTTTTTCTCAGCAGCACATGGATCCTTCTCAAAAATAGATCATATATTATGTCACAGGGCAACTCTTAGACAATATAAAGGAGTAGAGATAATACCATGCATCTTATCTGATCATAATGGAATGAAACTGAAAATCAACGATAAAAGAAGGAAGGAAAAATCATGCATTACTTGGAGAATGAACAATAGGTTACTGAATGATCAATGGGTTATAGAAGACATCAAGGAGGAAATTTAAAAAATTATTAGAGATAAATGAAAACACAGACACAACATATCGGAATCTATGGGACACATTGAAAGCAGTTCTAAGAGGAAAATTCATTGCTTGGAGTTCATTCCTTAAAGAAAGAAAAAACCAACAAATAAATGATCTCATACTTCATCTCAAAATCCTAGAAAAAGAAGAGCAAAACAACAGCAAAAGAAGTAGAAGGCAAGAAATAATTAAAATCAGAGCTGAAATTAATGAAATCGAAACAAAAGAAACAATTGAAAAAATTGACAAAAATAAAAGTTGGTTCTTTGAAAAAATAAATAAAATCGACAGACCCTCGCCATGCTAACGAAGAGAAGAGAGAGAACTCAAATTACTAGCATACGGGATGAAAAAGGCAATATCACAACAGACACTTCAGAAATACAGAAGATAATCAGAAATTATTTTGAATCCTTATACTCCAATAAAATAGAAGATAGTGAAGGCATCGATAAATTTCTTAAGTCATATGATCTGCCCAGATTGAGTCAGGAGGGTATACAACCTAAACAGACCAATATCAATTGAGGAAATAGAAGAAACCATCAAAAGACTACCAACTAAGAAAAGCCCAGGACTGGATGGGTATACAGCAGAGTTTTACAAAACCTTTAAAGAGGAACTAATACCAATACTTTTCAAGCTATTTCAGGAAATAGAAAAAGAGGGAGCTCTTCCAAATTCATTCTACAAGGCCAACATCACCCTGATTCCTAAACCAGACAAAGACACTTCAAAGAAAGAAAACTACAGGCCAATATCTCTAATGAACCTAGATGCAAAAATCCTCAATAAAATTCTGGCGAATCGGATACAAAAACATATCAAAAAAATTGTGCACCATGATCAAGTAGGATTCATCCCTGGATGCAAGGCTGGTTCAATATACAGAAATCAATAAATGTTATTCACCACATCAATAGACTTAAAAATAAGAACCATATGATCATCTCGATAGATGCGGAAAAAGCATTCGACAAAGTACAGCATACCTTTATGTTCAAAACTCTAGAAAAACTAGGGATAACAGGAATATACCTCAATATTGTAAAAGCAATCTATGCTAAGCCTCAGGCTAGCATCATTCTGAATGGAGAAAAATTGAAGGCATTCCCTCTAAAATCTGGAACAAGACAGGGATGCCCTCTCTCACCACTTCTGTTCAACATAGTTCTCGAAACACTGGCCAGAGCAATTAGACAGACGAAAGAAATTAAAGGCATCAAAATAGGAAAAAAAGAACTTAAATTATCACTATTTGCAGATGACATGATTCTATACGTAGCAGACCCAAAAGGCTCTACAAAGAAACTATTAGAGCTAATAAATGAATTCAGCAAAGTGGCAGGATATAAAATCAACACGCATAAATCAAAGGCATTCCTGTATATCAGCGACAATTCCTCTGAAATGGAAATGAGGACAACCACTCCATTCACAATATCCTCAAAAAAAATAAAATACTTGGGAATCAATCTAACAAAAGAGGTGAAAGATTTATACAATGAAAACTACAGAACCCTAAAGAGAGAAATAGAAGAAGATCTTAGAAGATGGAAAAATATACCCTGTTCATGGATAGGCAGAACTAACATCATCAAAATGGCGATATTACCAAAAGTTCTCTATAGGTTTAATGCAATGCCAATCAAAATCCCAACGGCATTTCTTGTAGAAATAGAGAAAGCAATCATGAAATTCATATGGAAAAATAAAAGACCCAGAATAGCAAAAACAATGCTAAGCAGGAAGTGTGAATCAGGCGGTATAGCGATACCAGACTTCAAACTATACTACAGAGCAATAGTAACAAAAACAGCATGGTACTGGTACCAAAACAGGCGGGTGGACCAATGGTACAGAATAGAGGCACAGAAACCAATCCACAAAACTACAACTATCTTATATTCGATAAAGGGGCTAAAAGCATGCAATGGAGGAAGGATAGTATCTTCAACAAATGGTGCTGGGAAAACTAGAAATCCATATGCAACAAAATGAAAATGAATCCCTTTCTCTCACCATGCACAAAAGTTAACTCAAAATGGATCAAGGAGCTTGATATCAAATCAGAGAATCTGTGTCTGATAGAAGAAAAAGTTGGCTACGATCTACACACTGTGGGGTTGGGCTCCAAATTCCTCAATATGACACCCATAGCACAAAAGTTAATAACTAGAATCAACAAATGGGACTTACTCAAACTAAAAAGTTTTTTTCTCAGCAAAAGAAACAATAAGAGAGGTAAATAGGGAGCCTACACCCTGGGAACAAATCTTTACTCCTCACACTTCAGATAGAGCCCTAATATCCAGAGTATACAAAGAACTCAAAAAATTAGACAATAAGATAACAAATAACCCAATCAACAAATGGGCCAAGGACCTGAGCAGACACTTCTCAGAGGAGGACATACAATCAATCAACAAGTACATGAAAAAATGCTCACCATCTCTAGCAATCAGAGAGATGCAAATCAAAACCACCCTAAGATACCATCTCACTCCAGTAAGATTGGCAGCCATTATGAAGTCAAACAACAACAAGTGCTGGCTAGGATGTGGGGAAAAGGGTACACTTGTACATTGCTGGTGGGACTGCAAATTGGTGCAGCCAATTTGGAAAGTAGTATGGAGATTTCTTGGAAAGCTGGGAATGGAGCCACCATTTGACCCAGCTATTCCCCTTCTCGGTCTATTCCCTAAAGACCTAAAAAGAGCATGCTACAGGGACACTGCTACATCGATGTTCATAGCAGCACAATTCACAATAGCAAGACTGTGGAACCAACCTAGATGCCCTTCAATAGACGAATGGATAAAAAAATGTGGCATTTATACACAATGGAGTATTACTCTGCATTAAAAAATGACAAAATCATAGAATTTACAGGGAAATGGATGGCATTAGAGCAGATTATGCTAAGTGAAGCTAGCCAATCCCTAAAAAACAAATGCCAAATGTCTTCTTTGATATAAGGAGAGTAACTAAGAACAGAGTAATGATGAAGAGCATGAGAAGAAGATTAACATTAAACAGGGATGAGAGGTGGGAGGGAAAGGGAGAGAGAAGGGAAATTGCATGGAAATGGAAGGAGACCCTCAGGGTTATACAAAATTACATACAAGAGGACGTGAGGGGAAAGGGAAAAATAATACAAGGGGGAGAAATGAATGACAGTAGAGGGGGCAGAGAGAGAAGAGGGGAGGGGAGGGGAGGGGAGGGGGGATAGTAGAGGATAGGAAAGGCAGCAGAATACAACAGACACTAGTATGGCAATATGTAAATTAATGGATGTGTAACTGATGTGATTCTGCAATCTGTATACGGGGTAAAAATGGGAGTTCATAACCCACTTGAATCAAAGTGTGAAATATGATATATCAAGAACTATGTAATGTTTTGAACAACCAACAATAAAAATTAAAAAAAAAAGAAAGTGAAAAAGACAATTCACAGAATGGGGTATGTAATTTTTATAAATATATCTGATGAGTGACACACCACAAGTATACCAAGAATTCCTTCTAATCAGCAATAAAAGGACAAATAACCCAATAAAAATACTGGGAAATGTGAAAACAATTCTTCCAAAGAGGATTTCCAATGGCAGCAATCATATTGAAAGTGATTATCACTGATTGCCAGGGAAATGAAACATTAAAAACAACAATGTGGGGCTGGAGTTGTGGCTCAGTGGTGGAGTGCTTGCCTAGCACACATGAGGCCCTGGGTTCGATCCTCAGCACCACATAAAAGTGAAGTAGAGATATTGTGTCCACCTACAACTAAAAAAATAAATTAATTTAAAAACTACAATGTGACATGACTACATACTCACTAGAATGCCTAAAGCAAAATGGGCAGGCAATTATCAAATGTTGGTGAGAATTTGGAGCAAGCTAAACCATTACATGCTTCTTAAGAGAATGAGAATTGGTACAAGAATTCTGGAAAACATTTCCATAGCATCTACTACAGCTGGACAAATGCAAACGCTTCTGGGATGTTAGTAATGTTTTGTACCTTGATTTAGGTATTCACTTCCTGACAATTCTTGAGCTGTGTTCTTTTCAGTGAGTACTATTCCATATGAATATTACTTCCAAAGCATTTGATTTATTTTTTTATGACAGTCCCTTTGGATACTGTTAAGCAAAAATACTTTACCTTGGAGAAGGACCTACTGGAATGGATGGTTATGAGAACTTTGAAGCCTATAGTGTTAGTGGGTGTCTCAAGAAACAGGACTTCAAACAGGGAGATTTAGGAAGTGCAGCAAGAAAATATGGACATGAAACTAGAAATGTGAGGTGGTAAAAGAAGCCAAAAAAGGATTCATGAACCATGCAGTTACAATTAAGGGCAGCTGATGCTGACAGGTCACTGGGGAGTCAATTAAGGTCTAAAAAGTTAGTTTTCTCACAACTCCCCATCTCTCATGAGTTCAGATCTACTTTCCAGGGTCATAAAACCTCACAACAATTCTAGCTTGCCCAGAAAGCAGATTGTGTTCCTCAAACCAGAGAAAAGTCCAGGTTAACACTAAAAAGTCTCTGGTATGTAGAGGAATGCCAAAAGAGTCAGGCATGGCACCAACTCAATTCCACTCTCTTACTTGCTGAGTTTAATGTGTTCTTCAAAGTAATGACCACTTATGTTGAAAACATGCTTAAAAGGGAAGTGTTAGTGGGAACATTAACTAGAAGACCCTCTAGTAACTAGAAGATTCTCACTTCCAAATAGTAGAGTATTGTTACAATTTCAGTGCTGTAGTTGGTTTCAAAGCCAACTGATATTCAATTTCCTCCTTTACTACTCATTCTAGATTTGTTTCATCCATGGTTAGCATTTCAGTTGCTCCTGATGGGGAATTTGGATATTCTTTAAGGGATCTGAGCCTTGGGAATAATGCCTTTGTCAGGCTGTGGTTTTTATCATTTCATTTTCTGTAATCAGTGGTATGGAATCATCAAGAGGTTTCAGATGAATATCTTCTAGGCTCCAGACATATCCCTCTGCTGTGGTTTGCACAATGGTGTCTCCCGTGAGTTCATGTTGAAACTTAATCTTCCTCATGGCAGCATTAAGAGGTGAGGTCTTTTTATTAAGGTCATGAGTGCTGATTAATGGATTGGGGCTTTTATAGAAGGGGCTTGTAAAAACTCAGCTCTAAGTGGATCAAAGTCCTAGGTTTTAGACCTGAAACTCTGCACATGCTAGAAGAAAAGGTACATCCAACACTCCAATATATTGACTCAGGCATTGACTTCCTTAATAAGACCCTTAAAGCACAAGTAGTAAAAATCAAGAATCAACAAATGGGACGGCATTAAACTAAAAAGTTTCCTCATAGCAAAGGAAAGAAAATCGTGAAGAGAAAGTCTACCAAATGGGATAAAATCTTTGCCACCTGCACCTCAGATAGAGCATTAATTTTCAAAAAACTTAACACCAAAATACAAAACAAAGCAAAAACCATATAACACCCAGTCAATAAATAGGCAAAGGAACTGAAAAGACACTTCACAGAAGAAACATGAATAGTCATCAAATCTATGAAAATATGTTCAACATCTTAAGCCATTAGAGAAATGAAAATTAAAACTACACTGAGATTCCGTTTCACTGAAGTCAGAATGGTGATTATGAAGAATACAAGTAACAATAAATTATGGTGAAGAATGCAAATTTGTGCAACTGGAAAAGCAGAATGGAGATTCCTAAGAACACTTGGAATGGAACAACCATTTAACTTAGTTATCCCACTCCTCAGTATATACCCACTCCTCAGCCTCCTACAGTGACATAGTACTTCAATGTTTATAGCAACTCATTTTACAATAGCTAAGCTATGGAACCAACCTAGGTATCCTTCAATTCATGAATGGATAAAGAAAATGTGGTATATATACACAATGGAGTATTAGTTGGCAATAAAGAATGACTATGATATTTGCTAGAAAATGGATGGATCTTGATACTATCATGCTAAGTAAGATAGTCCCCCAAAACCAATGGTCAAATGTTTTCTCTGATATATGGAAGCTAACACATGTTAAGAGCCACAGCCAAGTAATATAATGCATGGCATTTTTGGTTGAAAGGTGACGCCAGCAAGCCATTGAGATGATATGATTATGTTAAGATCTGCATTCATATGGATATTGGACTCCTGCTGTCCACCTGGGCCTGCTATGGGACTCCTGGAGAGTTCCCATTGGTTGGGGAAGTGCCATAGGAGGGAATTCCAGAGGAGGACTTCCTGTTGGGGTCCGGGAGAACTCCCCGTGGGTCAGTTGGCAATCCCCATGGGAGCATACGGGGCATTGGCGGCAGTTTCAAAAATAAAGTTTGTTCCTGCTTGAGTGGCTCATGATTTTGTGACCAGCCAGACTGCGGCAAACACATAATAAGGAGAGATGAGGGGAAGATTAGAAGCACAGTAGATTAGACAATGGGGAATGGAGGGAGAGGGGGAAAGAAAAAGGAAAGAGAGTGGAATGAATCTGACAGTTTCCCATCTACTTATATGAAAACAACACAGTGACTCCCATCATCATATACATCCATAAGAATGGGATTCTAACTAGAATAAAAAGTATTCCATGTTGTATAATTATAGCAAAATGGATTCTTCTATCATGTATAACTAAAAATAACAAGTAAAAAAAAAAGAAAAGAAAAAACAAAACAACCCCCCCCCCCAAACCTCACTCCTGGGTTTTATAGCACTGAAATAAAATTTAATTAATGAAAATGAAAGCATTTGTGGGTTTGCTCTCTTCCACTTTTCCAAATGAGGACACAGCTTCTGGACAAAAATATTTCCCACTCTGACCTCCAGAACTGTGGGAAACAATTTTCCATTCTTTATTAATCACCCAATCTTAGGTATTTAGTTATGGTACCAAGAAGGGACTAGAACATAATGTCACAATAACCTTAACTTTCCTTGATGATCAGGGTCAATTATCAACACCAGCAGAGTAAAACCTTTGCCTGCTGGAGGAGCCCACAATTTACCAGGAGGCAGCCATAGCTTTAAATTGAAGTGTATCCTTTTCAGATGCCCCATGGTTGATAGAAGAACTTCACCCCCCAAAAATTGTGAAAGTTGTCAAAACAGCAAGGAAAAAATACCAATTCTACATTTATCCCTGGTTGCCAGGCCCATTTACTTTTTTTTCATGGACACAGCATCATAAATAGCCATTGATTCAAAATACATACTTCATCTTGAAGGAGAGTAGCCCTAACATCCAGCTGTCATCTCAAAGCCAATACCTTGCTGCCCCTTTAAGGGACCATTCCAACATTCAAGTTGGCAATTTCTAGCAGATTCAGCATAGTGGGAACCATGGGTCCTGGTTTATCTCCTTAGTGAAAAATTTGGTCTATTGATTTGAGGTGATGATCCAGATCCCATGACAATAAGCCAGACACTGACTAAGTACTGTCTGAGCCATGTGGGGGAAAAAAGGTCAGACCCATATCTAGAATATATATCTATGGTGATACAGAAGAGTAGTGACTATATTCATAAAAAGTCAATATCATAGGGGCTGGGGTTTTGGCTCAGCAATAGAATGCTTGCCTAGCACATGCAAGGCCCTGGGTTCAATCCTCAGCACCACACAAAAATAAATAAATAAATAAAATAAAGGTATTGTGTTCAACTACAACTAAAAAATAAATATTAAACAAAGAGTCATTGTCATAAAAGACAAAGGATCTAGGTGGAAAGAGACTAAAAATATGTGACAGTAAATGCAATATCTGATCCTGGATGGGTTCTGTACTGGAGGGAGAGAATAAGCTATAAATATTATTTGGAGATCAGGCCTGGAGTTGTGGCTCAGTGGCAGAGAACTTGCCTTGCACGTGTGTGGCATTAGGTTTGATCCTCAGCACCACATAAAAATAAATAAACAAAATAAATATATTGTATCTATGTATAAGTAAAAAAAACAAAGAATATTTTGGGATAATTGAGACAGTGGGAATATAGGTAGTAGGGTAGATGAAGTATTGTGTCAGTGTTAAAATAAAATAATGGGGGTTAACAACACAGGTTTTTAGTGAATATCTTTAGTCTTAGCAAACACACAGAGGTACTTAAGGATAAACAGCAACCTACAAGTGATTCAGGAAGAAATAATACTACCATGAATAAAGAAAGAGGGACAAAAACAACAAATGTAGGAACTGATGTTAACAAACAATAGCGAACCTGGATAAAGTATGTATAAGTGTCCTTTGTACATATCCTTCCATCTATTCTGTAAACTTAAAATTATTTCCAAAATAAAGTTTTTTTTAAACTCTGCTAGAGTTCAGTAAACAGATGCTCATATAAAATTTACTGTGTGCCAATCCTTGGGCATACATAAATGACAATGACTTAGTCTCTCTTTCACAAACCCTGGTCTAAAGTAGAGGACCCAACAGCCTCTGAGTTGGGACAATTTGGCTCAATTAATCTTGCATACATTTTCTGGTGGAACACAATCTCTTTTTAACCCATTGGAGTGGATACTTTGCCTCTCTCATTTTTCAATAACATCTGTTCACTGACCTAACCTGTCTTTGAAAAATCCTTACAGTGACATATTCTTTGTATGCAACAGAATCTCACATGGTCAGAATCCCATCAGCAACAAATGGAGAGGACCCTACAGAGAGTGGCCCAGTTTAGAGACCTGGTTTGAGATCCACAGTTCCCATTGCCCATCTTCCTTCCAGGACATCTGAAAACTAGAGTTGCAAGCAAGGTGGGAACTGACTTGCCTGAGAATACCAGAGACCTCCCGAGGGCTGACCACTCCATTTGGATCCCTGGGCTGGTGTGTTGGTGGAGCGTCCTTCACCTTCCCTACTCCAACTGCAAGAGAAAGAAATGCTCTGTGTGCTCACTCAGCTTGTCTGCATCCACCAAGGGGAGCCACCTTCCAGGCCAGACTAACTGGATTTGTCTCTACTGCACTTGATATCAATAGGTTATTAGAAACTGAATAAATCAACATTTCCCAACTTGTTGCTTCAGCCTCCAGCTTAGAGCAAGTGTTTTAAAAGCCAGCTTCCTGAAATTATGTGCAATGAATCAAAGAAAGATTCCTTTCTACAATGCAATTTCTGTGGACCAGGGCAGTGAGAGATGGGACTGGATTTTAAATATGAAGTATGCAATTTCCACAAGTGTTCTTTTAAAATGGACGGGGTTTTCACCCAATCATGCTATTGGCTTCCCTCTTGGACTTATGTTGTCATTTGCTTTTCAGCCAGCGTGCTTATTCTGAAGGGACAGTCAGCCCTGTCTGAGGAGAGCAATGGGCGACTTCTCCTGTAGGGTGGGTCCAAAACCACCTAGATCTCACAGGGTCTCATCAGTGCCAGTGGAGCCTGAACTCTGCCAGATTTCAATGTGACCAGTTCCATTTTCCTGAAGAAGCCCACTTTCTGTCCCACTCCCATTTGGTACAACACATCATGACTCCCCAGTTCTGCCAAAATATTTCAGATTTAATTTCCCCACCTCCCACCCACATCTTGCCTCTTGGATGTCAAGGTACATGGTTGAAGGAAATGTAAACACACCTATTGTGTGAGTACATGAAAGAGGTCCCTCTTTCTAATCTAAGACCTAATGAAATTCCAACTGGTCATGGAGAATCTTGTCATTCTCCTCCCATGATCCACCAAGACACAAGTGAAATAAGAACCTAGACAACTTCTAATAAAAGCCCACAGACTACCCTTCTTCAGTGATGGCTGGGTTCTCTCCTGGTCTTCCTCTGGGTCCCACCCATGCTAGGTCAGGTCACCAGCATTGTGGTATGACAGCAGTCCCCTCCCAGTCACCATCCCATTGCTTCTGCTTCCATCACCACAGCTGTCATTTGCAGATCTGTCAATTCTCAGAAAAGGGAGAGCACTCCACAAACACACTCCATTTAACCCTTAGGGCATAAGACCAATTTATCAAACATTTTCACCTCAGCAGAGAATCTCAGAATTTTTACTAACAAGAATTAAAACTGAGAAATTTAAAGAGTTATTTGCTAACTCTCTAACATGAAACTCCATTCACTGCTTCTTCTGGCAGGTGGGGGTCTGCATAAGCTGTAGTTCTCTGCAGGGGAGAAGTGTTGCAGCTCTGAAGTCTAAGAAAGGACTCTGCTGTAACAGGATTTAGGGAGGAACAGGAACGGAACTCTCCTGCTGCAATACGGGTGGCCATAGCAGGTTTTCTTTATCAGGGTGCTCAGCTGAAGTTTTTATATAGCACTTGGTTCACTGCTATCAGTCCAAACTTATGCTAATTAGGGTTTGGAAATGTATTAACACTATTGGTCCAAACTTACGCTAATTTGGTTTTGGAATTGTACTAACACTATTGGTCACTTCCTTTTCTTTTTCAAATATTTATAGATTTATTCATAGCAGCCCCAAACAGAAAATAACCCTCCTCCCAAAGAAGAAGAGAGCTTACAACCAAAAGAAACTGATTGGTTAGTCCTGGGCTCCCCTCTCTCTCATCCCCACTTGTGTAGCTTTTATGAGAATCTGGTTTCTCCAGGGAATTCCAAATGAAGTTTCCCATAAGGAGTTGGTCATACTCTCTTGGCCTCATGCTAGGAAACCAGTGAAAAAAGATGAAGATGAGGAGGCTTTGGTTTATGATGCTAAACATGGTAAAAGACAATCTCCATCCAGCTGGTTAATTATAGTCATTGCCAATGCTAATGATTTTAAGGTAAGGCAAATCTAATCTGAATCCATTGGCTGTGATATGAATGCACACTAATTGTCTCACCCTTGTCCCCTGGCACAGTAAACCTGCATTGTCTCCCTGTGTATATGCAGTTGTTAGGCCCTCTTGAGAGCACAGGCCTACAGGCAGGGCCCTACAGCAGAGCTGTGGGATGGTGCACTGTCCTCAGTGATAGTGGACATCCTTCCTTCAAGAACACCCCTGCTTGGCTTCTTTGACCCAGCATGGCTTCCTTGTCCTCTGTGCATGTCACTGTCCTTTTTCTAGACGACCAAGGTTTTTCTTGCTACTCAGAACACAATCCATAGGGTTTCATTGGACATTCTCCATTTAAAAAAAATTGTAATGTGAGATAATTCAAACTACTGAAGAGTGTGTACAATATCTATCAACATCGTAAAAGAAAATAAAACAAACACTTAGGCAACCATGACCCAGGTTGAGAGAACATTAGAGTGGCTTGGAAGTCTATTGTGTCCCTCTCCCTGATGTACCTTCCTTCCTAACCCCAGAGCAGTGACTGCATCCTGAGCCCAGTAGGAACTAATCTCTCCCCATTGTAAGGGTCATGGGAAATGTCTTTAGCAGGCTTCCCTATTCCAAAATCATGGAAATATGCATTTTTAGATGCTTTATATTTTTGCTTTCATATTTAGGTCCTTTAATCCACCTGGAATTGATTTCTGTGTATAATACAAGGTAGGACTCTTGTTTTATTTTTCCTATCTGGATAAGGATTATTTTAGCATCATTTGTTAAAATGTTAGTTCTCCCCCCCATTAATCAGCAATAGTGCCTATCTTCTGCATTAGATGGCACTGTTTGTGTATTTGGACCCTGTTCTCTACCATTGTTTTAATTTTTAATTTCCTGGGTCCATGCCACACAATCTTAATTATAATTTTGTTTTTTCCCTGGAACATTTTTTCCTTTTTAGATATACATGGCAGTAGAGATCATGTTGATATATAACTTTGTACCATATCTTGATATCTGGTGGGACTAGCCTTCCTAGGCATCTCCTTGGCTGTATTTGGCCATTTATCCTTGCATATAGACTTAGACTCAGTTTCTAATAGGGCACACACATGTGCCCTATTGGGATTCCTTTGAATAAGTAAGTCAATTAGAATGTTTCCTATCCCATGAGCATAGTATATGTCTCCATTTACTTAGGAATTGTTTCATATTTTTCAATAAAGGTAGGAAAAAAACCCAGAAATTTTAGAATGCTTGTTTTATGCTCTCTTTAACTTTTCATTATACTTTATTGCCTGGAAATTTTTCCAAATGAAATTAATTAAAATATTTTTAAATGCAGTGAGTAGTAGAATGCAGAATCTTAGAATTTATACAAACTTTTCCTTATGTCTTTAAAAGGCAACTTCTTATCAAGAACTATGTAATGTTTTGAACAACCAAAAATAAAAAAATTAAAAAAAAGGCAACTTCATTTAGCATCGTTACCCATTCAATGTTTTATTTATTTGAGTTGTATATATTCAAGGTGTACAAAATGACATTTTGATATACACACGCATAGAAAAATAATTACTACAAACAAATTAACATACCTTCTCTGGTTGCACTGTGGTTAAAATAAGGACACGTAAATTCTACTCTCTTAGCAAATATTCAGTACATAATACAGTATTATTAATTCCAGTCTTCATTCTGTATATTAGGTATCTATATTTTATTCTGCCTACCTGTAAGTCTGTATACCTTGACCTACTTCTCCCATTTCCTCCTCCTCACCACTTCTGGAAACCATTACTCAACCATTTATTTAACACTATTAATGTTTTTAAACAATTTTTATTCTATTTTAAATGGCATTTTTAAAAAACTATGAACTTGGGATCCAACATGGCGGCGAGAGGGGAGGCAGCGCTTTCAGTACCTCCTCAACAAAGGGGTCAGAGAGACGCATGGATACGCTTAGATATGACCTGCTGAGAAACTCCTAGCAAAATTCCACTAAAGAGAGACCGGCCGGGAATTGGAAGGATTTTTGGAGGTGACAGTCTGCGCTAGACGAGTGAATCTCCGCCACGCAGCGCAGAGGTCCAGACCCGCCAGCCGCTGCCCGCGCGACTCGGCGACTGTCGGCTGCCTGCACGCGGCCCGCATCAGGGCGGATAGCCTCCGAGGCACAGCGCAGCGCAGCAGGAGCGGTGCAGGGACTCTAGGAAGAGGTCTCTCGCCAAGCCTTCATGAAATAGCAAACCGGGAGCTGAAACCAACCAGAGACAGACCAGTCCCACCCCTCCCTTCGGACACTCTGGCAAGGAGCCTGGGGCCTGCCATAGCAGAGTGGTGACATCACCAGAGTTCCACCGACAGAATTCCTTCCCAGCGGAATCCACATTAGCAGGTGTGTGACTCCCACCCCCTCCAGATACAAGCAGCCAGGAAACCACCGGGGGCGTGTCTGTAGGGAAGCAGAGGGGATTCCAGATCCCCACCTCCCCTTAACACCAGCGGCGACACCCAAGATCTTAGCCGCCAGTTTCTGGGGGCGTGCCCACCAAAGGGGTCCTGAAAAATTTAACTGTTGGTTCCCAGATCACCCCACCACAGCACTGGGGCTTAATTGAATGACAGAGAGGGTGTTCATCGTTCGGGATATAGGACACGCGGTGGGGCTGCAAGTGTAATCAGATCCTTGGGGAACCGCCTCTGGTGAACAGGACCTGGCTGGCTGGCTGGGAGGAGGAACAGGGGGAGGGGCCGGATAAGTGAAAGGGCTCTGGACTAACAGGATTGAGAGACTCCCAGGAGCCACCGTACAGGGATTTCTGTCAGCACATAGAGGGCAGAAGCTCAGCTCAGAGGGCACAGCTCCGCCTATTGGAAGAGAAGAAAATGGGATTCAGCCATAGAACAGGGGATGCCAGCATGGCAGAGATCTGATGTCATCGGAGAGCGGCCGAGGAGAAAACTTCATCGGTGCCAGCGGCGACGGAAACAGTTGGTCCCCTGGTAGGGAGGGTGAGTCACAGATACCCGAGTCTCTCTCGCTTTGTCGTCGAGCCAGAGGCGAGGAGAGGGGCCGCTGCCCACGCCCGCAAGGTAGGAAGACCTGCGACCAACCTGCAGATCAGGCCCAGCGGTCTGCAGGCGTGGTAAGAGAGGCAGGGCAGAGCCACCGCCCGCGCTGGCAAGGTAAGCAGACCTGCGACAGACCTGTGGATCAGGCCCAGCGGCCTGCCAGCGTGGTACACACTTCACCCCAACTGGAGTAGGGGCAGAGCAGAGCCTTAGCCCGCGCCCAGATCAGGCCCAGCGGCTCGCCTGTGTGGTGGTCAAGTGACCCCAATTGGAGTGGGGGCGGAGCGGAACTGACACCCTTGCCCACAAGGTGGGCAGACCTGCGACCAACCTGCAGATCAGGCCTAGCGGTCCCCGGGCGTGGTAGGAGGGGCAGGGCAGAGCCTTCGCCCCCACCTGCAAGGTAGGCAGACCTGCGACAGAACAGCGGATCAGGCCCAGGGGTCCGCGGGCGTGGTAGACACCTCACACCAATTGGAGGAGGGGCAGAGCAGAGCCCCTGCCCGCACCTGCAAGGGAGAATTTTCAACTATACAAGAGCAACATAAATATATAGGGGGGGGAAAAATTTCAAAAACACAACAGTTTCACCAAGAAGAAAGAAACGCAAGCAGTATGAAAAGACAAGGAAAGAAAGGACTACAAGCAATGCAGGTCAGCTCAACTTTAGAAGAGGTAACAGCTGCAGCAGATGGAATGTCAGATAAAGAATTCAGGATATATATGCTTCAGATGATCTGGAGTATCAAGGAAGAAATTAGACAGCAAAATCAGACAATGAAAGATCACTTCGACAAGGAATTACACAAACAAATCCAGGAAGCAAAGGATCAACTATACAGGGAGATAGAGGTTATAAAAAACAAACAAACAGAAATCCTAGAAATGCAGGAAGCAATAAACCAACTTAAAAACTCAATTGAGAGTACTACCAGCAGAGTAGAACACTTAGAAGATAGAACATCAGACAATGAAGACAAAGTATTTCAACTTGAAAAGAACATAGACAGCTCAGCAAGACTGTTAAGAAACCATGAGCAGAACATCCAAGAAATATGGGATAACATTAAGAGAC